>NC_092377.1:140495486-141848486 GCF_030028105.1 Mobula birostris
CAGCTGCTGCGGTCCTTGAAGGCAGAGAGCCCCTTTTCTACCTCTGCAGGCTTCATGCAAGCATTAGAAAGCGTTTTTGGCACGCTTGGAAGCCCCATGGAGCTTATAACAGGGTATAGATGCATGTTCCCAGAGAAAGGGGAGAAACTTTCTGCCTACGTTTATCAGCTGGAGAGATAACTACAGTACTTTGTTTGCAGCATAAAGGAGCCATTCAACTGGCTGATGTGAATCAATTAAGGATGGATCAAGTAGCAAAGGGTGCACGGTCATGTTTTAAGCCTCCGAATGTCTTGTAAGACACATCCCTCTCCCCTATTTATTGAGCTAATCAGAGAAGTAATAGAGGAGGAAAACATGCTGGAGGAGGAGGCCTCCATCAGTTGGGTATAGCAACCTCTGTTGCTGAAGCGACCCCTGGTGTCCCACAGGTGAGGGTTTTTACAGGGTTTTGTGAAAGAATTGAGAGCTGAGGTATCCCAGTTGATATTGACTGGTGCTGCCACCAAGCATGACAAAGCCGATAGGGAGCCAGACCCCCCGATGGGACGTACTAAGCAGAGAACTGCTATTGAACGGGGTCCCTTGCAAAGGAGAGCGACTGGCATTGTCTGTTACAACTGTGGCGAGGAGGAACATTTCAGGTGGGAATGTGAAGGATAGAAAAACTTTCAGAAAATGAACCAACGGTTACTGAAACAGAAGGGGAAGTCAGGAAACCTCTGAGAGACCCAGTGAGGGAACAGCCAGCCTGACGTCTCGGGGGGGGGGGGGGGTGGAGGAGACACATTCCAGTCAATGTATTAAGGAAAATACTAAAGTGCAAAACCATATTCCTGAAGGCTTAGTGGGGCCAAGCTCCAGTGTATTGTTACAGAACGAGAGTATTTATGCTAGAGCCATACTTGACAGGTTCTCAGGTTACTCTACTGTACGAATCCTTTGGCAACCAGTATTCGATGCATTTAACATTGAGGCCACTCAGTGCCCTAGAGCTCTGGGGCCTTGGTACTGATATTACCCGTATGATGGTTACTTGTTGTTGAAGCTGGAGTTTTCAGACGCAGATGTGGGAGTAGCTGAGGCCCTTGATACATTAGTGTTGGTCTGTCTGATCCTGGTCAAGAAGGGTGAAGCTTCAATTCTTGTGGGAACGAATACTCCTATTGTGAGGAGGCTGCAAGGAAAGAACTGGAGAGAGCTTTCTGAAAACTCTGTCCATTCACCTAGTGTTCAGAGCAGTTTTTGGAAAGTGCAAGCCCATCCTTGGCCAGATGATGAGCACAAATGAGGAACTGTATGGTACACCCAGTCCAAACCTGTTATGTTATGGTCTGAGGAAATAGCTAAAGTGACGGGGAACCCAAATGTCCCAGAATGCCTGATGCGGAGGTGAATGCTCTGGAATACGTATTGGGGTATTGGTGAGGCCTGAACTCCAGAAGCAGTCGGTTGTACAGGTAAACAGGTGACAGTGATTGTCAAGAAAACCTTGGAGAGGGAGGTTGCCCTCAGGCGGGGAATGCCGATGGCACTCCTTTTTCAGGTGACTGTAATGTCTAGTTTTACAACAATCCACTGACTTATATCCTGACTTCAGCAAAATTGGATGCCACAGGCCATTGTTGGTTGGTGGCGTTGTCTGCCTATGATTTCAGCCTGAAGTGCCAGCCAGGGAGCCGGAACACTGATGCGAATGCATTGTCCCAATGTGCGCATGAAGAGCTGGGAATGGAAGGAGAGTGGGAGAGTGTTCCTGCATCTGGAGTTAAAGCAATGTGCCAATTTTTCTGCCACGGTGAAATCAGAGGCAAGGCCAGGGCAGGATAGAGCTGTGGATCATCTGATTGCACCATTCCACAAGCTTACTGCTACTTGACCACTCTGAGTACAAAGTAGTTGCCTGTGTTGAGTCCTGGGAAAGTGGCCGCTGCTCAGAGAGATGACCCTTGTACAGGTACCGGTTTGGTCAGCTGTTGTGAAAGGGGATATAGCCCTAGTCGAAAAGACAAAACACCCTGCCATACCTATACTGCTGAGAGAATGGAACAAACTGGAGTTGAGGAACCATGTTTCCTCCAGACAGGCCTCGGTGTTCCCAGTTGGTTCTGCCCGAGAAGATCGGAGGATTGTGCTGAAGGCACTTCTGGTGATGCAGGTAATTTGGGGTTTGACAAGACCTATGGAGTGGTCTGAGATCAGTTCTGCTGGCCCCAAATGAAGCCAGGGGTCAAAGAGTACGGAAAGTTGTGCATTGGATATATTTGGAGGAAGATGCTGACTATGAAGGTTGCTCCTTTATCTGATTTGCACAGTGCATGGCCACTTGATCTTGTATGTAAGGATTTCCTCTCCATAGCAACACTGCGAAAGTCTTGGTGATTACTGATCACTACACCAGATATGCTGAAACCTTTCCTACAAAGGATCAGAGGGTGTCCGCCATGGCCAAAGTGTTATGGGAAAAGTATTTTGTTCATTATGGCTTTCCCAGATGGATACACAGCGATCAGGGAAAGGACTTTGAGAGTAGGCACATACATGAGTTCCTGGGTATGCATGGAGTCAAGAAGTTGAGGACTACGCCTTATCACCTTCAGGGTGGTCCCCAACCTAAGAGGTTCAACTGGACATTGCTAGACATGTTCAGAATCCTGAGCACCAGCAAGAAGAGCAAATGAAGCCAGTGTATTGGGAATCTGGTCCACTGCTTCAACTGTACACAGAATGAAGCTGCAGGATACTTGCCATACTATTTGATATTTGGGCACGAAGCAAGATTGCCCGTAGACCTCTGTTTTGGGACTGGAGAAGGAGACTTGCCACAGAAGACCTATCTTAACTATGTGTCTGAGATGAGGAAGGAACTGCAAAGGGCTTATGGACTTGCAGAAGTCTCTGCTACCAAGCAGAATCAGGGAAACAAGAGGAGATACGATCAAAAGATTAGGTTCTCCCAACTGATGCCTGGAGACAGAGTTCTCATAAGGAATTTGGGGTTACCAGGGAGGCACAAGTTGGCAGATCGCAGGGTGACTACGCCTTGCGTAGAGGAGAGTCAGATGCTAAACACGTCAGTTTTTCAGGTGAAGCCCGAAGATGTGAATGTGACTGTCAAAATTCTCCATCGGGACCACCTTTTACCTCAAGGACGAGAGGTACGTGTTGGCCCAGAGCCTGACATGGATCTTACGCCTAGTAGAAGGACGCTACGCTGAAGTGGGAGAACAGAAAGATGAACAGTGGAGAGAGCTGAAGGGGATCAATCCGCTCAATGCTGTATGCACTCAGAGGATGAGAAAATGGGGGTGCGGTATATTTTACCTTATGCAAACTCCCCAGTAATTGATGAAGAGATTTCTGAATCTTCCAACGCTGACGTGGATGTAGCGGTCGGGGGGGGGGGGGAGGGGCAGGGGCGTGATGACTAGCAGTGGACAGGCAGGCTTGCGGGTAGACAATGATGGGAAACTGGGCTCCAGAGTTACTGGGGATGAAGCTGAGCTCAGTCAAATGGCAGGGGAACCCGGAAAGGATGAGTAATGGATAGAGGGAGGAAAGATCTCAATGAGTGTCTGAGACTGAAGAACTGGATGATGGGATAAGGAGGTCTCAAAGAGTCAGGAAACCCCCAGACAGGCTGGCCTTATATGCCTATCCCCCAGTGAAATATGTTACTACCTTTTACAAATGGATTGGAGGTCCTGATATCAAGAAATTCCTTTGAAAACTGTGTTTTGAATGATGGGTTGATAAATTTCAAAGTCATGAGGACATGACTATTTTTGGTGTGGAGAGAGTGTAACACCTTGGTAAAGATCTTACTGCTAATGTTGTAGGGTATTTCATGTAATGGTTCTCTGTAGAAGCAGGGTGTTCTGCTGGTAGAGTTCGGATTACCATTAAAGATGAGGGATGATTAGGAATGTTGTGTCATCCAATCAGGATGGTGGACCTGGAATAAGGTTTGAGAGGACGCTGGGGGAGACATTTTGTGACAGACTGTGAGCTGGGTCAAGGTCTTTTTATTGGCAGGAGATAGAGAGAGAAGAAGCTAGAGAGAACCGGCTGTAGGATTCGATCCTGCACGAATGCGTGATAAGATGGAGCCCAAGAGGAGAAATTCCACCAGGGATCAGTGAATAGGAGCTGGTGCCACGGACCCAAATTATGAAATACTTGATCTCCAACCGGTGCATATTTGACTATTTATGATGGGCTCTTTTGTTCTTTTCTTTTCTTTAATAACTGTTCGGTTAAGCTAACAATCAGAAATATACTTTCTTTATAATTGTATGCTGTGTACGAACTGTTATTTCTTGCTGACGGCTGATTGCATAGGAGCAGAAAGTTACCCAGTAGAGGTATCCCCCAATTTTCGCAAGTTCGCTTTACGCAATTTCACTTTTATGAAAGACCTATATTAGTACCTGTTTTTGCTAACCGAAAGAAATCCAAAGAAGATTTTCGATTTTACGAAAAAAGGTGAAAAGCGAAAATAGCGTTCAGCGTTTGTTTTGCAGTGAGCCATTATAGAGGCAGCGCGCACCCCGAGCAGCGAGAGTGGTGCCGCAAACTTTTTCCCCGGGAACTACACTCAGCATCAAGCCACCATAGCTTTGAACAGCGTGAGATTTTCGCTATGATTGACAGTGCTGCAATGATTGCAGAAAAGTATGACTTTAATTTTGAAAGGGCACGTAGGTTTAGGGCAGGTTTGCAGGATATTTTGAATGCTTACAAAGAACAGTATGATAGAAAAATGCATGAACCTTCTAGTGTGCTCGCTGTCTTCCCGATTCTGGTAAGTGAAACTACACTGAACATACATTATTTCTACTTTATATAGGTTGTGTATTTATCATATTATTTCTGCTTTTACTATATGTTAGTGTTATTTTAGCTTTTATGTGTCATTTGGTATGATTTGGTAGGTTATTTTTTGGGTCTGGGAACGCTCAAAACGTTTTCCCATATAAATTAATGGTAATTGTTTCTTCGCTTTACGCCATTTCGGCTTACGAAAGGTTTCATAGGAACGTTCTAATTTCGGATAGCGGGGGAACCTGTATTCACACAAATCGGGTTTTGGGAGGTGGGTGGGGGGGTGAGACATAACAACCTCAGTGGTTTAGCAGGACCGACATCATATCCAAGGAGACGGATAAAGATGATTTTCTCACCACTGATTTCAGTGGCTGTTAGCAAGAAGCTAACAAGCTACATCTCTAGAGATGCCCAGTGAAAAGGGGTTCCACTTAGGTCCCATCACTTCTTCCCCATCCTGATGTTTGAACAGCAAGTGAACCTCTTGACCATTTCTGCATAATTTTGTGCACTGAGTTGCTGCCACAGGACTAGCTGATTAGATACTTGCACCCACAAGCATGGGTACAGGTGTACCTTATAAGCCGGCCACTGAAAGTACATTAAAGTCTAAAAGAGAAAAAAAAAACTCTTAGTCTTTGGTTTTAGCTACATACTGCAGTTTCCATGCAAGTCTGGAGAGCATAGAAAATGGACAAGAGAAGTTGCCGTATGTTGGTGAACTGACCATTAGGGAATTGGTGGAACAATTGCACTAGCTCATCAAAAAAATAAAAACTGCAGATGCTGGAAATCTGAAATAAATGAGAAATGTTGCCAGAACTCAGCAGGTCAGGCAGCACCTGTGGAAACAAAGCTGATAACTAAAGCAGAAGATCCTGGAAACACTCAGCAGCTCAGAGAACGTTTATGGGAATATAAAGAGAGTTAATGTTTCAGATCCGAGACTTTTCTTCTATTGCTTTATTTTCAGCAAGGACATAGAAGAAAGAGTAGGCGGAAGACAATCTCCAACAAAGCACAGGCATCTCCTTTACCTCTCCACCCATTCTATATCCCAAACTGTCAAGTTGCCAGTCCTACCTTTCATTCGACTGTGTCAATGACTATAACAATAACATACTCCCACCTGCCGCTCAACAAGTTCATCTGACTTCTCTGTCTGGTTTCTTGCATTAAAATAGATGTAATTCAGTCTCACAGTGGTTCCTTAAGGTAGTTATAGTCAGGAGTAGTAATGGGGACAAGCTCCCACTACCTATTAAATGCTCCCAATGGTGTGCATCTCAAATTGCCTCTGACAACCAAGTCCAGCTCCTGGCTTTCACACATGGTTTAGCTACTAAGCCCGACAGAACCGTTTCTACTGACAGGAGAAGGGGCAAAGGTGGGTTAATGGCGCCTTAAAACCAGTCGCTTCGGGCAGATGGGGCTCATCAATCATGGTTGGCAGCTCATCTAGGAGAGGGAAAACTCTGATCTCAAACCCCCGCTGTCTTGTGGAAGCCTTTGGGAGTAAATCCCGAGGGAAAAATCCGGAGCTGGAGTTCCTAAAGCAGTCCTGCGTTGAATTCAACGCCGATTGGCAATTCCTGCGATGCTGCTGCTACCAAACTGTATTGGTCTCTGCTGTTCCTTTGGGTGCATCGGATGCGTGGGGAGGTGGAGCTTGCTCTCCATATCATACTGACCAGGCTTGCGTATCTAGACAGCTAAGATGCAACATTCTTGGTCAACCCTGACTGACGGAGGCCTCACACAATTCAGCATTCCAAATGCTCCCCTGTCATCTACCTTCACCTGGCCATACCTGCTCGGCATACTTACCTTACCTAGCTCCTCTTAGATACTTGACTCAACCTCATTCCCAGTGCACACCTATTCTCCGACCTAAATTTGCTTAAAATCTCTCCAACAGCATGAGCAAATCTCCCAGCAAAGATACTGGGTCCCTTCTGATTCAGGTGCAACACACACATTCAGACTGTAGAAGTCCCAGCGATTTTTTTCGAGGGTAGCAATGGCTAATACTAGAGTTCATCCACTTAAGATGGTTAGAAGAAAGTTTAGGGTGAGATATCAGAGTTTGCTAAGTTTTTGTTTACACGAAGGTTGATAAGTGACTGGAACGCACAGAATCTCTTATAATTTGATCAAGTCACCCCTCAACCTCCTCCTCTCTGGGGAAACAAGAAAAAGCTTATCTTGTTTCTCTCCATAATCAGATTCAGAAAGGGCTTACTATCGCTGGCGTGTGTTGTGAAATTTGCTAACCTAGCAGAAGCAGTTCAATGCAATACAAAATATATAGAAGAAATAAATAAATTAATTACAGTGTTTCTATACTGGACAGATTAAAAATCATGCAAAATCAGAAATAATATATTAAAAACGTGAGGTACTGCTGATGGATTCAATGTCCATTTAGGAATCGGATGGCTGTGGGGAAGAAGCTGTTCCTGAATCACTGAGTGTGTGCCTTCAGGCCTCTGTAACGCCTGCCTGATGGTAACAATGAGGAAAGGGCATGCCCTGGGTGCTGGGAGTCCTTAATAGTGGACGCTGCCTTTCTGAGACCCCACTCCTTGAGGACGTCCTGGGTCCTTTGTAGGCTAGTACCCAAGATGAAGCTGACTAAATTTACAACATAATAAGATTTTTCCAATCTAGGGGACATCCTGGTTGACCTCCTTGGCATCTTCTCCAGTGCAACAATTTTTTTTTTTGGTGTGGTGACCAGAACTTCACACAATGCTCCAAATGGAGCCTAACAAGTGCTTTGTAAAATTCCAACATAATACCCCAACTCTTAAATCCTAAGCCGCAACCTAGGCAGGCAGGCATGCCATATGCCTTATTGACCAGCTGCCTTGCTACATTCAGGACAAAATACACTTGGACACCTTGTACTCTCCGTTCATCAACATTCTTTAGTGCCCAAAATTGTTTCTGAAGATAGTTTAATATTTGTAGAAATGAGAGGGATTATCCAAGAAGATTATTCCTCCATAAATCAACAATTACCATTTCCCAATGCTTTTTCCTCACTTCCTTGGTTCTCCTTTCCCATTCCTTCACCCACCTGGTTCCATCTACCCATCATCCCTTCCTTAGTTGGATATACTTATCATTTTCCAGCCTCTGTCTTTACATTCACCCTCCTTTCCTCCCCCCTCACATACAACCACAGTACATCTACCCAGGTGCCTACTCCTTATATGGTTCCACCACCATCCACCAGCATTTCTCTTGACCCTCAGCCCTCTTGGCTACATCTGCCCTCCCTTCATTCTCCATTTCGCCTGGTTCCACCCATGACCCACCAACCTATTCCACAACTCCCTCTCACCTCTTTATTCTGGTTTCCTTCTTTCTGTACCTGTAACCCTGCTGCAGACTCCCAACCTGAAATGTCAACCATCTCTCTCTCTCCACAGATGCTGCTTAAGCCACTCAAGTCCTCTAGAATGTTTTGTTTTTTTTTAAATTCCTCACCCATGTCTCGGTGACTGAGCCAATGGCTTGTAACTGTGCTGCACCTTGACTATGTCTTGATGAGTAGAGTAAGGCTGCTTACGTTTTCCGACCGGAGCTTCTTGGCGGGGCATCCTCCGTCGAGGGGGTGAAGCATGTAGTATAGGCGAACCTTGCTCGCGTGCTTCCGACTCTGCAGAAAAGACAGTAGAAATGGCATGAACTCCAAAATGGAATCCGACATCAAGACATGCTCCCTCTTTGACTCCTCTGCTCTGTTTATTCAGCTCTGGGCAGTTCAGTTGGAGAACCCAATCAAGTATTCTGTTCAACACATATTACTTTCCCTTTCCTTTCTGCGACAGGAAGAATCACTCCCTCTAGGGGTCAGTGACATCTGGAAAATGGGCTGACTAAGCAATGAAGGTGTACAATCTTAGCACAAAACATATTGCTTTCAATAGACTCACTGAGGATACTGAACTGACACTCATAGCATTAGATGTGTTGTGCTCTTGGGACAGTTTTCCACGCTGAAAGTAGAGTTGAAGCGCTAATTGCTCCTGTTGTTTGAGCTAATTGTACATGGTGTTCTCATTTTATTGTTTTACAGCGTGCTTTTAAGGTTTTGATAGCAACAGACTTGCTGAAAATCACAACCTTGATGACAGCTGCAATTATAAGGTAGTTAGTTCCGGGTTGTGCTTCAAGTATTGTTTAGCCACTCCAAATCAGTTGACCCGACTGGCAACATCGACTTCAGAAAGTAGGAGGAGGGAGAATAACGTTAATTACAACTGTTGGCAAGGACTGAACTTCTTAAATTGGTATGATGGTGCTCAACCTGAAGTTCATGATACATTTATTATCAAAGTATGTATAAATTATACAACCTTGAGGTTCGTCTCCTTACCCAAAACAAAAAAAATCATAATAGAACCCATTAAAAAAGACCGTCAAGCACTCAATGTGCAAAAAAAAGAACAAATTATGCAAACAATAAAAAGTAAGCAAATGACATTCAGAACTGAAGTTCACAAATGATAACAGACACGAAGCCAGTCATCACTTCAGCTGGTCCAGGAGCCCATTAGTTGAGCGAAGACGAGTGACCTCGCTGAGCAGCAAGCTGAATACCCACCTGTCCCTTGCCTCCACCCCCAACAACCTGACCTTTTCAACCTCTCAGTCCGACTAGAGCCCCGCTGCTTCGATACACTCTCAGGCCCAGGCTCCGCTGCCTCGACTCAGCCCATACCCAACCTTTCCAATCTTTCTAATTCCCTGTGATGAGCAGAACTGCAATATCATCCTTCGCTCAAAGGTACACTGTTGTTATTCCCATTGAAACTGCGCAAGAATCCTACTGCTGCAAATTTGCTGCTTCAAACTAGTGAATAATTGAATATCTTCCCCGAGCAGAAATTTCCCAGGTCAATGAGGGGTGCAGAAGCACAAGCCTAGAGCAGCATCAGGCATATCTCAGTCTGGAAAGCTGCCAGTTCAGTCAAGCTCAACAGGGCCACATGAGTACTAAACACACAGAATACTGGAGGAACCCAGTGGGTTAGGCAGCATCTACAGAGGGAAATGAACAGTCAATGTTTCAGGCCGAGACTCTTCATCATGAAGAAGGGAGGAAGCAATGTTATCTCACAACCAATGGTACATATTGGAATATAATAGGGTGGCACCTTGTTACAGCTAGGAGAGCTGCTGCTTCACAGCTCCAGAGCCCAATCCCTGGTTCAATCCTGACCTGGGCCATGACTCATTGGTTTGTTGGGCTCATTTACACTCCCAGTCCTTCCCACTCAGATTGTTTAGGGTCTACAAATAGTCAGTAAAGTTCGTTCTTTGGAGACAGAGCCCAGCTCCTCCAGACCCCACTGACACTCCACTCAGATACCCCACTCGCAGCCCCCTCACACAACGCACTCACACCCACCTCCCCAGCAAACCTCACACACCCTCTTCACAAACATCTCACACAACACCCTGACGCTCACCCCTCACAACTCCCTCCACCAGCCCCTCCCCTCACATATCCCACTCACACTTATCCTCTTCACAATCCCTCTCACACACCCCTTCACAGCCCCTTCTTATGTTTTATCACTTCAGGAACTAACTTAAAGAAAAACACAGAATCTGCGAAGGGACGATATTCAATTATGTTTAGTCTTACTTTAATGAAGCACTCAAAAATGACATGGTGGTGTGACAAACTATGACGTTCACATACTTTTTACGTATAACCTATACCGAATTCACTACATTCCTCCCTATTCGCGATAAACTCCAGCTCAATGTGGAATACATCTCAACTATAAACGAACACAACATACTATGTGCTAGAATTACTATATAAACATCCACAGCATAGTAAACTTTAAATTGTCCCATTCAAGTGGGGGCAGGTGAGACTTGCCGCTGTGAAACAATCTCAGTTTTTGGGGTCTCCTCCGTGGTGGTTGTAGGAGTCGACTCTGGGACGGCAGGAAGTGGATCTGAAAGCTCTGGACGTGTTGGCATCCCGAACAGTGCCAGGCAAGCTGCCTGATCTGCTCATCTATCCCAGGTCACTGGACAAATCTTCAAACTAATGCTTTCATTTGACCATGCCTGGTCGACCAGCATGTAGTTCCTCCAACACTTTAGCTCTCAGCTTGCGTGGTACAACAACTCTCAGTCCTCACATAAGGCAACCCCCCACCCCACCCCGTAAGGGGCAAGCTCATCCCGACACCAGTAAAAATGGGGGAACTGGAATTTCTGTGGCACATTCCAGCCATTTGGGGTTACCATGTAGCCCTGAGGCAGTATGGGGTCCTTTCTGATTAACCTTCGGATCATCTCTGCTGTAATAGGGAGATTTTCAATTTGTATTGAGCAGATTTCGTCAAGAGGAGTGTCCACTTTTGTAAATTTCTCAGGTGGTTCCTTTTCCAAGGGTAAATGGGGAAATGCATCAGCATTTCTGAGATTAGTTGTCCTCTTGAATTCAAAATTGTGTCCTCCAAGAAACAGTGCCCAACTGTGCATTTGTGCTGGTGCTGCTCGTGGAGCACCCTCCTGTGGATCGAAAATGGACACCGGTGCTTGATGATTAATGACGAGGGTAACTCGCTCCCATACGATACTAGATGAAATATTTTACACCCCAAACCAGACTCAAGGCCTCTCTGTCCATCTGTACATAATTTTTCTCTGCAGCGGTAAGGGAACATGATGCAAAGATTACGGAGCATTCTCTTCCATCACTCATAGCATGTGACAAGACTGCACCTATACCATAAGGCGAGGCGTCACAGGCAAGCTTCACAGGACGATGTGGATCATAATATGTGACTACAGTGCCTGCCGTCACCAGTTCCTTTGTCTTTTGGAAAGCTATCTCACACTGCTTTGTCCTTTGTCATTTCATCCTGATCTGTACTAATAAGCACAGTAGCCAGGTTTGGCAGGGAGCTGTTATGGTAATTGACAAATCCTAAAAAGGACCACAATTGTGACACGTCCATCAGCCTTGGGGCATCCACCACTGCTTGAATTTGCTCATCACACTTGTATAATCCTTGTGCCAATACTGCAACCACAGCAAGTGATGCTCGGTTTAAAGTATTCACACTTCTTGTGTCGTGCTCTGAGCGCATAATCTTCTAATCCTTTTAACACTGCTTAAGATTTTGGAGGTGTTTCTTGTCATCCTCATTGGTGACAACGATGTCATCCAGGTTACCCTGAGTGTCTGGGCAGCTTGGCATCACCTGGTCCATAGCTTTCTGCCAGAGCACAGGTGCAGATGCTACTCCAAAAATAAGCCTATTGTAGCGATAAAGCTCTTTGTACATGATTGTAGTGGAAAAACTTTGGACTCTTCTTCACTTTCCATCTGAAGGAAGGACATTTCGTTTAAGGGTTTTCCTCCAGAAAGGTTTGCAAAGTTATCCTCTATCCTGGGCAGAGGATATTGATCTACTTTCAGTACTGGGTTGATGGTGACATTAAAATCACCACACATCCTGACGGATCCATCCTTCTGGGATACTGGGACCACTGGTGTTACCCACGGGCTCCACTCAACTTGGAAATAATACCTTTTATTATAGAAACCATAGAAACCACAGCACAGAAACAGGCCCTTTGGCCCTTCTTGGCTGTGCCGAACCATTTTCTGCCTAGTCCCACTGACCTGCACACGGACCATATACCCCCATACACCTCCCATCCATGTATCTGTCCAATTTATTCATAAATGTTAAAAAAGAACCCGCATTTACCACCTCGTCTGGCAGCTCATTCCATACTCCCACCACTCTCTGTGTGAAGAAGCCCCCCCTAATGTTCCCTTTAAACTTTTCCCCCCTCACCCTTAACCCATGTCCTCTGGTTTTTTTCTCCCCTTGCCCCAGTAGAAAAAGCCTGCTTGCATTCACTCTATCTACACCCATCATAATTTTATATACCTCTATCAAATCTCCCCTCATTCTTCTACGCTCCAGGGAATAAAGTCCTAACCTATTCAACCTTTCTCTGTAACTGAGTTTCTCAAGTCCCGGCAACATCCTTGTAAACCTTCTCTGCACTCTTTCAACCTTATTTATATCCTTCCTGTAATTTAGTGACCAAAACTGAACATGATACTCCAGATTCGGCCTCACCAATGCCTTATACAACCTCATCATAACATTCCAGCTCTTATACTCAATACTTCGATTAATAAAGGCCAATGTACCAAAAGCTCTCTTTACGACCCTATCTACCTGTGACGACACTTTTAGGGAATTTTGTATCTGTATTCCCAGATCCCTCTGTTCCACTGCACTCCTCAGTGCCTTACCATTAACCCTGTATGTTCTACCTTGGTTTGTCCTTCCAATGTGCAATACCTCACACTTGTCAGTATTAAACTCCATCTGCCATTTTTCAGCCCATTTTTCCAGCTGGTCCAAGTCCCTCTGCAGGCTCTGAAAACCTTCCTCACTGTCTACTACACCTCCAATCTTTGTATCATCAGCAAACTTGCTGATCCAATTTACCACATTATCATCCAGATCATTGATATAGATGACAAATAACAATGGACCCAGCACTGATTCCTGTGGCACACCACTAGTCACAGGCCTCCACTCAGAGAAGCAACTCTCTACCACCACTCTCTGGCTTCTTCCATCGAGCCAATGTCTAATCTAATTTACCACCTCTCCATGTATACCTAGCGACTGAATTTTCCTAACTAACCTCCCATGCGGGATCTTGTCAAAGGCCTTACTGAAGTCCATGTAGACAATATCCACTGCCTTCCCTTCATCCACTTTCCTGGTAACCTCCTCGAAAAACTCCAACAGATTGGTCAAACATGACCTACCACGCACAAAGCCATGTTGACTCTCCCTAATAAGCCCCTGTCTATCCAAATGCTTATAGATTCTGTCTCTCAGTACTCCCTCCAATAACTTACCTACTACTGACGTTAAACCCACCGGCCTATAATTTCCCGGATTACTTTTCGATCCTTTTTTAAACAACGAAACAACATGAGCCACTCTCCAATCCTCCAGCACTTCACCCGTAGACAGCGACATTTTAAATATTTCTGCCAGGGCCCCCACAATTTCAACACTAGTCTCCTTCAAGGTCCGAGGGAACACTCCGTCAGGTCCCGGGGATTTATCCACTTTAATTTTCCTCAAGACAGCAAGCACCTCCTCCTTTTCAATCTGTACAGTTTCCATGGTCTCACTACTTGATTCCCTCAATTCCATAGATTTCATGCCAGCTTCCTTAGTAAATACAGACGCAAAAAACCTATTTAAGATCTCCCCCATTTCCTTTGGTTCCGCACAAAGCCGACCACTCTGATCTTCAAGAGGACCAATTTTATCCCTTACAATCCTTTTGCTCTTAATATACTTGTAAAAGCTCTTTGGATTATCCTTCACTTTGACTGCCAAGGCAACCTCATGTCTTCTTTTAGCCCTCCTGATTTCTTTCTTAAGTATTTTCTTGCAGTTCTTATACTCCTCAAGCACCTGATTTACCCAGTTTCCTATACATTTCATACAATTCCCTCTTCTTCTTTATCAGAGTTGTAATATCCCTTGAGAACCAAGGTTCCTTATTCCTATTCAATTTGCCTTTAATCCTGACAGCAACATACAAACTCTGCACTCTCAAAATTTCCCCTTTGAAGGCTTCCCACCTACCAATCACATCTTTGCCAGAGAACAACCTGTCCCAATCCACGCTTTTTAGATCCTTTCTCATTTCTTCAAATTTGGCCTTCTTGCAGTCCAGAACCTCAACCCTAGGACCAGATCTATCCTTGTCCATGATCAAATTGAAACTAATTGTGTTATGATCACTGGAACCAAAGTGCTCCCCTACACAGACTTCAGTCACTTGCCCTAATTCGTTTCCTAACAGGAGATCCAATATTGCATCCCCTCTAGTTGGTCCCTCTATATATTGATTTAGAAAACTTTCCTGAACACATTTTACAAACTCTAAACCATCTAGACCCCTAACAGTATGGGAGTCCCAATCAATGTATGGAAAATTAAAATCCCCTACCACCACAACTTTATGTTTCCTGCAGTTACCTGCTATCTCTCTGCAGATTTGCTCTTCCAAGTCTCGTTGACTATTGGGTGGTCTGTAATACAATCCCACTAATGTGGCCATACCTTTCCCGTTTCTCAGCTCCACCCATAAGGACTCAGTAGACAACCCACTGGCTACATTAACACGGATGGTATAAAGAGCTGCACGAGCTTTGTAAAACTTGGGTGTGGCATTTTCTCTTACTTTATTTTAGCCCTGATATGTTTGAGTTCCTAAAGCTGCAGTCCTCAGCCAGCAGCAACACTCCCAACTGCAGTGGGATATGGATGCAGGTGCTTCAACTGATAAACAGACACCTGATCTTTGGAGCCAATGCCTGTGTAAGTATTAAATTGGAAGGATTCATATCATCTTAACTTGACCATGGAATATTATGGTTCATCAGAGGTAGTGTAGAGACCAGTGGCTCAGGTACAGCTGGGGCTTTTAACCTCTATAGCAGATGGACTGCATCCTCTCATTAAGACCTGCTTTGCAAATTAAAGCTCATCGAATTCAGTGTGTACTCACACCCCAGCCTTGCAATTAACTTGTCAATCAACAGGGCTGCACTGCTCTGTGCCCTGGCACAGGTATTCAAGAGGGTTCTCAGAAATAGATTTCCAGGCCTTCTGTGATTTAGATAAAACCCTGTACTGATATGACGGAAAACACTCTCATAATAAAAAGGTTTTCAAGCTATGTTCGGCAGCAAGCAATTACACTTCTACCAAAATATCACTTAGAAATGGCATATAAAATTATATTCAAAGCCAGTACCTTCGTTCCAGCCCTCCCAGAGCAACTAGCATTTTCTTCAATAACTCCCTATTCAAGAATAACATATTGGTTGGTTTGTAAAATCACTGAAAAAGATTAGAAAGCAACTCATTTCTAATCTTCATTTGGTAATTTGTATTGCATTATTGCTGACATCTCTGTCTCTTAATATAGAGAAATAAATGGAAATTTATTAACTCTTGTACTAAAGAGAAATCTCTATGTGCTTTATCAACACAAATCAGTTTCATTTAAGTGATATGGAATAAAATCACATCAGTGAAACAATGAAACTAAATTATGCAAATTGAAACCATAACCGATTAAATGCAAATAGTCTTTCATATTTGACAACTTAAAATGTTTACACTTCTCCAGTTGTAGAATAATGCAAGAATAGATTACAAAATATCTTAATATAAATTTATTATGATACCTCATTCTGGCACATCATCCTTTGTCAAGTTATCAGGGAGCTAACATTGTACTTGCTGGGATTCATGCACCATTGCCACGGTAACCTCAAGCACAAACAAATGAGGAATTAAACACAGAAATAAAAATGCTTTTTTGTTGGAGAGCTTCCACTGCATCATTAGCTCTGCAAAAACCTCACTGTTTATCTTCCTATATAAATGTACAATGAGAATTTATAGAGATGACAGAAACCTGTCACACAAAAGTTAATTCATTTCAACCTGCTACTGAAAATTAATAAATGCAGAGCCCTACTTGATGGTCATTGAACCAATATATTTGTTCATCTTTTTTTTCTCTCTTTCTCTCTCCTTAGATGCTGCTTTGCCTACTGAGTATCTCCATCGTATTTAGTTTTTACTTTAATGTTTATCTCATGAACTGTGCTGTCAATCACAATAAGCTGCCAGAGACAGAAGAGAATGTGGGTGCTGCGATCTGGAGCTAAAGACAATCTGCTAGAGGAACTCAGTGGGCCGAGCATGATCTGTGGAGGGAAAAGGACAGGTGACATTTTGGATTAAAACCCCTTCACCTCTCACTCAGCATCAAGAAAACAAAAGAAATAATAATTTCTTCAGAAGGCAGAGCTTAGGAGGATTAATGGCGCTTCACGGCAACTCCTTTGTTTGCATCTTCAGAAACAGCTCTCTTTCCATCTTTAATATCTCCATTTTTCCCTTTCAGGGTTATTTTGAAGACCCTGACCTGGAGTTCCACGCTGACTACGGTTCTTTGCGGGAACAGGACCCACTCTCGGGGTTTCACAACTAGCCGTTGTTTGGCATGTCAAGAGCTCAGTCTAAGAGCTCTGCTTGCCTTTGGAGGACCAAGTTTTCACGGCTCTGGAGAAAGGGGGATCAGAGTTCACTGTCAAGGAAGAAGACCGGTGTATTGTAGGAGATGGAAGATCTAAGGCTGTGTGCCCAGAGACCCAAGATCTTTGGGCACAGAGCTTGGAAAAAGTGATGCAACAGACTTCTAACATCGTAAATCAGCAAGTCGTTTGTTATGTCTCCCCTCTTGCCGCGAAACGGAGACACCTCTTTCTCCCTTATTGGTGGGGGGGGGGGGAGAGAGGGGGAGAAGAGGAGAAAGGAGAGAGGGAGGGAAGGAGGGGGGGGGAGAGAGAGAGAGAGAGAGAGAGAGAGAGAGAGAGAGAGAGAGAGAGAGAGAGAGAGAGAGAGAGAGAGAGAGAGAGGAGAGAGAGAGAGAGAGAGAGAGAGAGAAAAGAGTGGGGAGAGAGGAGAGAGACAGACAGACAGACAGACACACAGCCTGTGGTATGTTGAATGCCAGGTGAACAATGTAGTCTTTGGAGTACTGCGAGTCTGTGTCTTTGCTATTGCATTGCTCATGCTTGAGTGCTCGGTGGCGGGTGCGGATGCTTTTTGTTTTGCTAGTTGGGGGACGGGGCATTGCTGCTTGCTGCCACTTACACACAGGAGGAAGGGGAGCTGGGGGGGACTTTGGGGTTCTAGCATTTAACTGCCATTCATTCTTTGGGGGCACTCCTCTGTTTCTCGTAGATGGTTGCGAAGAAAAACCATTTCAGGACGTATACTGTATACATTTCTCTGACATTAAATGTACCTTTGAAATCTTAATTGACAGCAGGAGGGCAAGAGGTCCTGAACAAGCCCTACTTGCCAGAATGAGGTATCATAATAAATTTAAATTGGGAGGTAGTGGAAAGGTCTCCAGTTTCAAGGGTTTGGGGATGAATATCACTGATGAGCTCTCTTGGTTTTGTCAACAGAACTTGGATGGTAAGGAAGGCATAAAAGAAACTATACTACCTGAGGTGCTTAAGGAGAGCTAATTTGCCCCAAAGATTGCTGGCCAACTTTCATTGCTGTGCGATAGAGAGCATACTAACGCACAGAATGACAGTGCGCTACGCTAGCTGCAGCAAGACAGATCACAAAGCACTTCAACGGGTGATTAGGACGGTTCAGCACATCACTGGGACTCAACTACCGGACCTGAACACAATCTGCAAATCTCAGTAACTACGGTGCACTCGTGACATCATTAAAGACCCATCCTATCCTGGACACTGTCTCTTCAATCTCCAAGAAACAGAAACCTCTTAGACAAGACAGTAAAACTGATAATCATCTTCTTCCTGAGGGCTGTTGTGCAGCTTGGGTAATGCGATACCGGGCTTGCTAATGGCCTTTGAGTGTTATGGACTATCGAAGTCACTTGTTGCATGTAAATATGAATTTAAAAAAAAAAATTAAGACATACCGCATGCATTGCAAATACCTGTTTTGCACAGACTGGAGATGCAGAGCAATCTCGTGTTTTCAGCAATGACAATAAAGTTCTATTCTAGTCTATTCACCCAGACTGAAAGATGGAGGGAAGCTGGCTCTTATAAAAATGTGATGGGTGGGGCAAGAGCTAGCAAGTGATAGGTGGATCTAGGTGAGGGAGAGCTTTTCTTCCTTCTCCCATCTGCGTGAGATGTGGGACATTTGAGAAACTTTGAACTTTACTGTGCTCACGGACTTCTTCATCAAGTTATGGTATTGTTACACTGTTGTAACTATATGTTATAATTATATGGTTTTGTCAGTTTTTTCAGTCTTGGTTTGTCCTGTGTTTTGTGATATCACACTACAGGAAATAATGTATCATTTCTTAATGCATGCATTACTAAATGACAATAAAAGAGGACTACGTCTTCATAATCATAATTGGCTGATGGAGTGAGGTGAGACAGAGACAGAAGCTGGGGTTTGAGAGGTGCAGGCAACGAAGGGCTGTGTCCATGCTGTGTCTCTCTAAGTCTATGACTTACAAAAGGCAGGAACTCTGTCCTCCCTTGCTGTGATACAAATCTGGGTAGAGAACTTCAGTTCGGAGTCTGGCATAAACACTGCAGACAGTATGGTTCATTAAAGCTGGCTGATGGAATTGCAAAGGACAGGACGGCAGAGCATGGAACCAAATAAGGGAGGTGAGCAGACTGGAACAGTAAAGGGAGGGGAGATGCTATTTAGTACACTGTTAGCTCCAAGCCCATTTGGACACCCACTTATTGCCTGGAAAATAAACTTACAGATAAATCATAGAGGTAATTTCTCCCAACCAGCGATCACTGAGAAAGCTTACAAACCAAACTGAAAACTCGACAAGTTTTGGTTCACAGCCAATGCATGTAACATTACTCGGTACGGAGTATGCAGTCAATTGTGCCAATCCTTACCTCATAATTCATCTTGTAAACTTCTCCAGTTGTTAAGGCTTGCAGAACAAAAAGTGGCATTGCCTGTTTTCAGCGCCAACACTGAATAGACTTTGACATTGAATGACCTTGTGGGAAAATTTGTGCTCTGAGTCAAATGCATGCATCTACGTAGTGACTTTTCCAAGCCCTTACATCTAAAACGCTTGCTACCAATCACAAGTTAACTACACGATACCATTGATGCTGGCTCAGTAAAATTCCCCATATCCATGGTAGGTGTGTGAGCTCTCCCTGGCCAACATCCTCACCATCAAGCCTGTTCTGATGAAAGACACGAGACCCCCAACAAAGACTCTACTCTTATTTCTATTGTAATGAGGAGGACTCGGAGGGATGATAACATGACAGCTCAGAAACTGGCTCACGAGCCCACTGAATCAACATAGTTACCTTCACCCTACATTCCCCTCCCCCCAGGATTCTACCACCCACCCACACACCAGGGGCAATTTACAGAGACCCCATTAAACTACCAACTTGTACGTTCCTGGGAAGTGGAAAGAGTCCAGAGAAGCCGAGGAACACACACACCATCACAGGAACAGCGTGCAAATTCCACACAAACAGTACCCAAGATCATGGTTGAACCTGGGTCCCTGGTTAGGCAGTAGATCCACAGTAGGTCCTTCTGCATTCAAAGCCTCATTTGAAAAGAAATTCTTACTCACACATGAATTTTTTTTTACATGTGACTGTTCAAACTAGAAAAGCCTCCAGGCTAGCAGGAGGTCTCAGAAACTTTGTTGGGAACAGGGAGAAGCACAGGGAGATCAGCAGGAGGAATGCATCAGCTCCTGAAATCCCCAGCCATCCGCTCAATCAAGCAGGTCCTACACAGAACTTTCCAGACACCTCAGAACCTACAGAATGGGAGTGGAAACAAGTCATCCTTGATCCCAGGGAACTGCCTCAAGAATGGAGATATGTACTGGACAGAGTGAAACTTTCACTTTGAAAAGTATTCACTCCTAATCAGCTTTCTGCCCTGAATATTTGCGGAGAACACGATTTTAAACTTACAGAAAATAAGTTGATCGATCAAGCTGAGTAACAGGGTTGCATAGACGAGGAATTCTGCAGATGCTGGAAATTCAAGCACCACACATCAAAGTTGCTGGTGAACGCAGCAGGCCAGGCAGCATCTCTAGGAAGAGGCACAGTCGACGTTTCAGGCTGAGACCCTTCGTCAGGACTAACTGAAGGAAGAGCTAGTAAGAGATTTGAAAGGGGGAGGGGGAGGGGGAGATCCAAAATGATAGGAGAAGACAGGAGAGGGAGGGATTTTCCTTCTCCCTGGACCTCCTGTCCCATGATCCTCTCATATCCACTTTGCCAATCACCTGTCCAGCTCTTGGCTCCATCCCTCCCCCTCCTGTCTTCTCCTATCATTTTGGATCCCACCCTCCCCCCACTTTCAAATCTCTTACTAGCTCTTCCTTCAGTTAGTCCTGACGAAGGGTCTCAGCCTGAAACGTCGACTGTGCCTCTTCCTAGAGACGCTGCCTGGCCTGCTGCGTTCACCAGCAACTTTGATGTGTGTAACAGGGTTGCATGTTTGCAGACCGGAAGATCAGTCCTACTACAATAATTATTCATGCATACTAGCATTAACTGAAACTGTTATTGAAGGAGTATCAACAGTGATATTGATTCGACATTAACAACATATTAGAAGATGGCAACATCCATGGAGAGAAATAAACGGTTGACATTTTGGATTGAGTACGTTCATCAGGACTGGAAAGGGGACAGGCAGAGCCAAAGCAAGAAGGTGTTGGGGGGGGGATGAAGGAGTACAAGCTGAGAGGTGATAACTGAGATCAGGTAACATGTCTGTCGACTGTCCCACCGGCTCACCCAGACTCGATAGCACACCCAGTGTCCTTCCTGAGAACCTGTCTCCGCCACTGCTCGCCGGCTCTTCAACCACGTGATTACCCAGACTCGCTACCATGGTCACGTGTCTTTCCTGGGGATTCGTCTCCATCACCCCCACCCCCATCAGATTCCTCCTTGTTCAACCTTTTATCAGTTCCACCCATCACCTCTCAGCTTCTTACTTCATGACATCTCCCACCACCCACCTACCTTCGCCCTCACCTGGTCGACCTGCTGCAGGCGTGCAATCCCCCTCCTCCCCACCTTCTTGCTCTGGCTTCTGCCCCCTTCTTTTCCAGTCCTGATGAAGCATCTCCCTCTGAAATATTGACTAATTATTCCCCTCCAATGATGCTGCCTGATTTGCTGAGTTCCTCCAGCATTTTGTGTGTGTTGCTTAATATTTTGGAATCTGCAGAATCTTTTGATATTTCTGGGGGGGGGGGCGAGTTGTTGAAAATAAGAAACAATGTAATTTTTTCCTAAATTTTGTGGGTTTTAGGACTATGTTCCCCTGAACATACTGCCCATCCCCACTCCGAATGGCCTAATTCTGCTCCTATGTCTAATGGTTGTTCCTGAGTTGCCTTCTTGAACAACCACAATTTCTATTAGTAGGACTCTGCAGAGCAGTCTGCTGGGCACTTGAGGATCTTAATGATACATGAATGGTAATACTACTCACGTCAGGATGGTGCATCTCTTGGTGTGGTCTTTGAAGAGGTGGGTCTTCCCAAGAACCTGCTGTGTTGTCCATGCACATACTGGAACTCGGGGCTTAGAAAGTTGCTGTTAAAATCTGCTTGTGTTTAATTCACCATCCATGTACAGGGCCTAGCAGAGGGGGCAGGATGTTGGGGGATACAATTGACAAGGTAGTTTGTTCTGTGTCATTGCAGAGCACAAGATGCTGTTGGAATTCAACAGATCAAGCTGCGTTCACGGAGAGAAATGGATAGTCTACTTTTCCTTCTGAGGCCTTTTCTCTTAAGATGAAGGGTCTCAATTCAAAAGGTTGACTGTCCATTACACTACAGAGTTGCTGTCTGACCCATTTAGTTCCTCCAGCAGTGTACGCACTGCTCCAAATTCCAGCTTTTGTACACCTTTGTGCCTCCCATTTTGTTCCTCTTCTGTACCATGATCCTGGTAAAATTCAGTGTTGCTGCAGGATGAATCATGAGCAGCAAACAAAATCATATCAGATGAGTCACCCCCCAACAGAAACTATTCCAGACAACCTTTGCAGCGAACAGACTTTCTCTGCATCATACCATTAAGAAAATCCAAATTGATGACAAGCTGTTGAATGTGACTTACCCTATTGTTATACTGTGACTTTTTATTTTGTAGACTAGACTAATGTTCAAGCACCAGCAACATTTGACAGTCTGGTTGATAGAGCTGAGCCAAGTCAAGGAGCGTAGGACATGTTCCAGGGAAATGTTTCCCTATGTAAAACATTATATTCCTGCTACACCATCTGGTGACTTTCTAAACCTCAATTTCTCTCTCTGAATAATGGCTAGACTGACCCAACATCTTTGCCAGCATTGCCATTGCTTGGATAAAGAGGCAGAGGCAGCAGTATAACTGTGGTCCAGTAGTTATTACCCTGCCACTGATCAGAACTTAATTTGTCCTGAAGTTTACAAAATGAAAACACATCCTCATTTGTGTAGGTACATGTCTGGAATGCAGAAAAGGACATTAAAAGGGACAAGGAAGATTTCAAACTCACTGACACAATGTTGTCTCTCTAATCTTGGGATTCATTAAGTCAAAGAAGGTACTTAATTAGCAACTGTGTCTGCATGCCTGCTGATCTTTTCTCCATTCAAACTGCGTCTTTGTCACCTCTAGTGTACTTAACAGTGAAGTCCAATTTCACATCCATAAGAACATACTGCTGATGAATGACAGAACAAGACCACGGCAATAAGGAGTGAGACAATCCTCAACAATCATACACCATCAATTTGTTAAACATCCAATGAATGATTGTTGAATTAATCATTTATTGGCTCCACTAATTGAAAATGAAACATAAGCAGTGAAACGAAGTGGCAATTGAGAGTTCTGTTCTTGCAAGTTCAACTGCCTCCACCTTCCCATCATACTTGAAGTCCTTGACACGTTACAGCCTTCCTGTAAGTTTAAGGAATTTGAATGGCATTCCAATGTATCATCCAAGTCAGAATGTTTGGGGTACGTGTTACGTTGTTCATTCTCAGTTCCATAGGCCACAGAACATTTCTCCAATTACAAAGTTTCCTGACAAAAAAAATATTAATAAGGACTTAGCCCAGCCAAAATCTATAATGACAAACTGTCAGGAGCTGCCAATGTGCTTCCTTGCAAATGAGTGATTTGTTGCCCTGGCCATCTGTCAGAATCATGAAGTTATGCTACAAAGTTTTTGCAAGAATATGTTGTTTTATGTCAAATTGTTAAAGATAATGACCCACAAATTCAACCCCGCTGACTGGCATCCTGACCACTAAACTACCGAATCAAGACACTTTCCTCACCCCCACTCCCAAGACAGCAACTCCAACTGGCTACATCCAGCCTCCCCCAGACCCAGTCAGCCTTCAGAACACCAGCACTCGTTTGCTCCAATATGTGCAGTAACAGTTCACCTACCAACAATCAAAGTATACAGCAATAAGACATCTGCAGCTTACCATCATACCACAAGAAAGCAGCATTCATCATGCAAGGACCCCACCATCCAGGCCATGCTCTTTTCTCACTACTGGAAGGAGGTACGGGATCCTTAGGTCCCACACCAACAGGTTTTCTTCTTCTTAGCCAATCACCCCAACTGGGGCATAGATGGCCGACAGCAGCTTGCCAAAATTCTCTATCCTGGGCCAGTCTTTCAAGTTATCCCCAGGTGTAGCCCATCTTCAAAGATCCTTCGTCTCCTAGGGATGAGGACCTTTGGAGCTTCTGTTGGCATTTCTGTCACTCTGAGATTTTTATGGGAGGGGGTTGCTAACCCCACACCCAAATCTCCTCCCTTCGTAGCCAGGCTTGAGACCATCCATGGCAGAGTTCACTCACCTCAACACAGAACTGATTCCACAGCCTTTGGGTTCACTTTTAAGGGCTCTACAATTGATTTTCTCAGGATTATTGATTGATTTATTTATTTATGTATATATTGGCTTTCCACATTGGTTGTTTGTCAGTACGTTTGTTCAAAGGTTCATTTATTATCAATGTATACAACTCTGAAATTCTTCTTCTCCAGATAGCCATGAAACCATGAAAGAAATGAACGGTAGTTTTTCCATTGGTTCTATAGTATTTCTTTGTTCTACTGCTTAATGCCTATATAAAAAAAAATGAACCTTAGGGTAGTATACGATTTAACATCTACGTTCTTTGAAATAAATTTACTTTGAACCTTGCAGCATACAATTTCTAGACCACCTCTGCTGTGGACAATGAGTGAAATCTTTAATTGATGCTTCTTTTTGGTTGAATTTTTCCATTATATCTGAGCAACATCCGTTCCAGTCCATTCCAGTCTTCATAAGCTGCATGTTAGCAGTAACGTCCCTGACATACAACAAATATGAAGTGCTGGGAAGTGACTGGGCACTTGATAGATGAGGAATGACAGTGCCAATTTAAGGAATGTTGCAGGATTTATAAAGGTTTAGTTAAGGCAGAATGAAGTTGTTCCCTGCTTTGTTTCTGCCTCCCCAGGGGACCACATGGTTGAGTAGCCAACAAATTACTCTTGACTTGTTTCACTGCAGGAGGAAAAGGGCACTGTCAAAAGAGATCAGTTGAGGTGAGTTCTGCTCAGAATGCTCTCACTGCATTGACAGCACTGTTTACTTATCAGCTGGCTGGTGCCTGTATCAAGAACAGTCATGGGTGATTCTGTGCAGGATAGTTCCTGAGTAAAGCATTTCACTGTACTACAATGGCTGCCATATCTGGAGTCATGCAGGAGTATAGGTAGCCAATGAGGACAACACTGGAAATCCCAGGGTTATAGTGATTTGCATTTGTGGCAGATTCATTGCTTTAGAATAGTTCCTGAACTCTACTACAATGGTTACTATAACTGAAGTCACAGAGGAGAACATTTGCACGTGAGCATGATACTAGAAATTCCAGTGACTTGCATTTGTGGCAGATTCATTACTTTAGCGAAGGAGTCTGAGATTGCAAAAAAAAAATGTTTTTAGCAGAGCTGAAAGAAACAATTCTCCTGTTGGGAGGAAAGGGGGAAATGAGCTAACTTCAACCAATCAAATGAAGGTTGTATTTCCCAATAATTGTACCCAAGGGATTTGCTGATATTCCTGTTCTAGCACTGATACTAACTGCTACAGTTTCAGCTCTGCTACACTTACACATTCACGTCAGTAAATCTCCTCCTGTGCTTTCAGATGCTAAGGAATTTTTCAGAACTATTTTGCTCAACATATTCCTAAAATTTACTGATGGGATGAAGGGTTTTGACCTGAGACAGTGACTGTCTGTTTGCCTCCACTGATGCTGCCCTTATCCAATGAGTTCCTCCAGCAGTTTGCTTTTTCTCTCGCTCTATATTCCATTACCTGGAGCCGCTAGTGACTCAAGAGAAGTTTTGCCTTCTTCCTCGTGTGGTGCGCCCTTGACTGAAGGAGCTGTGCCTAGACCCTGATCAGTGTGTGGAAGCTGGGTTTGGACAAGGTTTGGTGGAGGTAGACTCAGATTGTGGGATCTCCCTCCTTGTGAGTTGGTGCCCAATTCAGCTTGCAGTACCTGGCCACCACACCACAGGAGCGATGTGATTGCACTGGAAGCAGTGCTGGTTGATGAGAACAGTGCCAGGCCCGGAACATTTCTGTAGGAAAAGATTATTGGAGGTGGCAACAGGAGATTTAATGGGGTGTATAACATTGCAAGGGGGCTGGATAAAATAAGAAAGATGTTCCTATTTCTATAACACAGAGATCAATTTATTGACTGGAGGAAACATGGGGAGCAACCCAAATTCAGAATCTGAATCAAGTTTATTACCACTGATATAAATCATGAAATTTCTTGCTTTGCAGAAGTAGTGCTGTGCAAAACATAAAAAACTAGTATAACTTACAATAAATAGTGCAAATGACAAATAATAAGGTTGATTTCATGGGTTCATAGACCGTTCAGAAATCTGATAGCGGAGGGGGATGAAGCGGTGGCTAAAACGATGTGTTTGTCTTCAGGCTCCTGTAACTCCTTCCCAACGGAGAAGTCAAGGAACTCTGACCTAGAGAGCCACAGGTTCCAAGGCGGGTAGCTGAATTATGCTCCTTTTCTCCACCCCTACAGATACAATGAACTGCATGGTCTCCCTCCCTGTTGTAAACAAGCTACAATTCTATGACCACACGGGCTCCTGAGCAAAAAAGATCATTCCATGGAATCATCAATGACTACTTCATAGGGGGACTTATCAAGCCCCTGTGGGCTCTAAAAAGGAGCAGCTGAGTGTTCTTATAGGAAGTCTTGGAATATGATGGTATAGGCACTGAGAGTACTGACAACAGATCATGAACTTTTAGTCCATATATCTTTCCATCTTACATCTATGAAAAATAACTATTCACGTGAAATTTGAATGTAAATTAATACTAAAAATAAGGGCGGTGGCAACTAATGTACCTTCATAATCATAATTTACAAAACTAGAAAACCAGTATTGCTGCACATGTATGTGGTTGAAACACACATCTCTGTCCTTTTGTATTGGTCAGGTATATAAAGGTGACCTTCATGTTCTATCAATGGCACACAGACATTTCAGGCATGGATATCTTCAAATGTACAGTCTGGATCATATCTGTTTCAAACTGCAAACAGAAAATGTCAGAAATACTCAGCAAGTCAGATATTGTCTAAGGAGAGAGGATTAAGTTAATATCACAGGTTACTGTACATTTTCTGATCAATAACTCTGCATTTACAGTTTTGCTGATAACCCTGAAACATTCATCATGGTTCTCTCTCCTTAGCTGCTGCCTGAATTGCTAAAAACATTATCTATTTTTATTTCAGATTTCCAACATCTGTGGTTTATACATTTATTGCTAATTTAATTTGGTAACAGTCCCCAGTGCTGGTTTCAACATACTAACACCTGCTGGTAGAGAACATCACACACATTCAGTACTTTATTTATTCACAAGCCATGACTTGAGACCTGTGTTATTACCATTTCTAAATGGCCTTGAAATGTATACCTTCAGAACGCAGTTAAGCACTAGTGGATTACATTGGTCTGATTTTGAGGTGAGAGAAAGAACAAATTGTCAGGACAATAGATTTCCCTACAGCATTTTGTTTAGGATATTTAATAACAATCTGGTGCTTTCATGCTCATTGTATGACTTATTTTCTTCAATTTAAATTTCTCAGCTGCTGTTGTTGGATTTGAACCCATGTTTCTGTACCTAGCCCACACATCCAACAAAATAAACACAGGGTTATTGCATAACCGTAGAATTGCACAGCATGGGTGCAGGCTTTCCAGTCTAACTCATCTATGTCAACCAAGACTGTCTATTGGAGTTAGTCCAGTTTGCCTGCAGTTGACCCATCATCCACTGAACCTTTCCTGTTCATTAAGTCATCCAAGTGTCTTTTAAGGACCGTGATTGTAGCTGCCTCAACCTCTACCTAAAAGATATCAATAACCTTGAAAGAGGATGTTGCTGGGACTTAAAAATCTGAAATACAGGGAAAGGTTGAAAGGGTTAGGAATTAATTTATTGGAATGTAGGAACATGAGGGGTGATCTTATATAGATATAAAATTTTATAAGGGTATAGACAGGGGTGAGTATTTGCAAGCTTTCCCCCTTCAGGTTACAGGGTTAGGGTGAAAGGTGAAATATTTAAGGGGATCCTGAGGGGAAAATACTTCACTCAGAAGGTGGAGCGAGCACGGAGCAAGTTGCCAGCAGAAGTGGTAGAAGTAAGTTCAATTGTACAAATTAAGAGAAGTTTGGGTAGTATATGGCTGACAGGTGTTCAAAAGGGTTTTGCCTGGGTGCAGGTAGATGAGACTAGGCAAGAAGCCGTTAAGGACTAGATGGGCTGAGGTGCCTGATTCTGTGCTGTAGTGCTCTATGACTTCTTCTGACAACTCATTCCAGACATATATCATCCTCTGTGTGAAAAAGCTGGCCCCTTAGGTCATTTGCTACCTTTCCCCTTCCACTTTAAACATAACCCCTAAAGTTTTGGGCTCCTCTACACTGGGAAAAAGAATGGCTAGTCAGAATATCTACGTCCCTCATGATAAAGTCTATAAGGTCACCCCTTTGTGTCCTAAGCTCCAGGGAACATGTCAAACCCTCCAGTCTCTGTAACATCCTTGTAAATGTTGTAACCTTTTAAATGTTGTTATTGTAGCTGCCCCAACCATTTCCTCTGGCAACTCATTCCATATTCACACGCCTATCTGTGTTGGAAAGGTTGCCCTTCAGGTTCTTAATAAATCCCATCTTAAACTTACACCTTCTGGTTCTTGATTCCCCAAACCTGGGAAAAAGTTTGTGCATACTCTATATTATGTTCCTCATGACTAATGCACCTCTACAAGATCACTCGTCAGTCTGCTATGCTCCGAGGAATAAAGTACGAGACTGCCCAACCTCTCACTGTAGCTTAGTCCCTTGAGTCCTGGCAGCACCCTTGTAAATCTCCTCTGCACTCTTTCTAGCTCAATTCCAGGGGAAGGAGGGAACAGCTCAGACCCAGAGGGTGTCTCCATGACTGCAGAGAAATGCACAGGGATCTATCAGCTTTGGGAGGGGTCATGATAGTTGTGAGTTTCAGCTATCCTCACAGAGGGATCAGAAGTGATGAGAGAGTGAACAGTTTCAAGCTCCTGGGTGCCAAGATCTGAGCACCTAACCTGGTCCCAACATATGAATTCAGCTACAAAAAAGGCAAGGCAGCATCTATACTTTATTAAGAGTTTGAAGAGCTTTGGAATGTCAACAAAAACACTCAAAAACTTCTATAGATGTACCGTGGAAGGCATTCTGACCGGCTGAAACACTGTCTGGTAAGGGGGGGGGGCGGGTGCAGGTGGGCTACTGCACAGGACCGAAAGAAGCTGCAGAGGGTCGTAAATTTATTCGGCTCCTTCTTGGTACTAGCCTACAAAGTACCCAGGACATCTTCAAAGAGCGGTGTCTCAGAAAGGCAGCATCCATTATTAAGGACACCCAGCACCCAGGGCACGCCTTTTCTCAGGCAGGAAGTACAGAAGCCTGAAGGCACACACTCAGCAATTCAGGAACATCTTCTTCCCCTCTGCCATCCAATTCCTAAAATGGACACTGATCCCATGAACACTACCTGACTCTTTAAGTATATATTATTTGTTTTCGCACATTTTTAAATTTATTCATCATACATAAACTGTAATTGATTAATTTATTTATCTTTTTCTCTTCTTCTGTATTATGTATTACATTGAACTGCTGCTGCTAAGTTGACAAATTTCACGACACATGCCGGTGACAATAAACCTGATTCTCATTCTGATTCTGTGGGCTTAGCGTGCCCATTAGATTGCCTGAAGCTTCCTACAGTGGGTGGGAGAGGAGCGGAGGAACGGACCAGGAAAGCTCTAAAATACCTTAGTGTACCAGTCAGCAGGACGAGGGGCAAACAGAGGGAAATGTGGGCAGTGATCGGGCCATACCTCCTGTCTGCCTGCTGCTAGAGGTCAGCCCGCACACCGCTCAAGACCCTGCCAAGGCCAGCTTGCGAGTAGCTGCCATTCTCATCAACGGGAATTCCCGTGACATTGGGGAACAGGTACGAGAAGGTGAAGGGAATGGAACTAAGAAGAAAAAAAAACAACTGCGAGGCAACTCAGTAGGCTGAGCGGCCTCTGTGGAGACAAAGGAACGGTCGACGTTTTAAGTCCCGGCATCAGGGTGGAAAATGAGATTAATGGCAGAAGCGTTAAGAGGGCACAATCTAAAGTGACTTGTGAAAGGACCGGGAACGCCTTATGTGAACAAAAAGGCTTACGAACTGTTACCATCTGGGATGCCCAGCCAAAAGTGATGTTGGAAGCGGATTCTATAGTAAGTTTCAATGAGTAATTAGATACTTAGCAGCTGAGGTGAAGATCATTTGCTGGCTATGGGGAGGGAAGAATAGGAGAATGAAGATCAGTTGCCAGACTATGGAGAGAGAAGAATAGGTGGGTATAACTTGCTACACACTACTGGAGTGTGACCTGCCTCCCTGTGGCAAATTGAATCAGAATTATGTTTATTATCACTGACATATGTTGTGAAATTCATTTTGCCGTGGCAATACAGTGCAATACAAAAATATGAATTTTAATAAAAAATAAGTAATTAGTTTAAAAAGAGAGCAGAAATAGTGAGGCAGTATTCATGGACACATTATGAGGGGGGAGGGGAAGAAGTTATTCCTAAAACATCGGGTATGTGTCTTTAGGCTCCGAGAACTCCTCTCTGATGGTAGAAGTTGATGAGAGCAGTTTCCAACTATCCACACTGGAGCACATTAGGGTCGAAATGTCCGAAGTTGCAGCCAGTGATGGCAACAGTGACGAGCCGAGTCAGTTCTGTAGTTGTTGGGTGACACAGTCAGTAGAGTTGGTGGAGCAGCAGCCTGACGTTGCTCCTGGCCCCAGTTCAAACCCGATCTCGACTGCTGTCTGTGTGCAAGTCCACATTCTCCCCTTGTGACCAAGCAGCTTATTGCCGGGTGTTCCAGTTTCCTCCCACATCCTCAAGCATGTAGGCTGGTGGGTTAATTGGCCACTGAAAGGAATCCCTGGTGTGTGGGTGAGCAGTAGAATCTGTGTGAGCTGGTGGTGATGAAAGGAGAATAGTGTATGAGAGTCAAATTATGAGGAGTTTGATGTCTTTGTGTCTGTACTGAATGGAGTTCAAAAGGATGAGAGCGACCTTATTGAAACCCACCAAACATTGAAAGGTCTGGATAGTCGGGATGTGGAAAATTGTTTCTAATAGTAGCAGTGTCCAGCATCCAAGGGCAAATCTCAGAATAAAGAGACATCTTTTTAAACCTGAGGTGAGGAGGAATTTTTTTCAACCAGAGAGTGGTGAATCTGTGTAATTCATTGCCATGCGAGGGCTGTGAAGACCAAGTCAATGGATATATTTAAGCCGGAGACCGATAAGTTCTTGATTGGTAAGGGGGTTAATAGTTGCAGGGAGAACACTGAAGAATGGTGATGAAAAACAACCAGTCATGATTGAATGCCACAGCAGATTTTATGCGCTGAATGGCCTAATTCTGTTCCAATATCTTGTGATCTTAGGGTCTAAATTTGAATTTACATAAATGAGTGTTTGAAAGGTGCTAGACGCTAAAGATTCTCTCCAGGTATGTTAAGTATAGGAGCAGGCACCTGTGTCTGTTACGTATTCAGTGGTTAAAAACAAACTGCTCGAAGAACTCATTGGTTCAGGCTTCAGCTCAGGACAGAAATGGACAGTTCACATTTTGGGTTGGACCTTTCACCTGGACCCCCCTTGTGGCCTTTAACCCTTTCTCAACATTTGGGCACGTGGCCAAGTGGTTAAGGCATTCGTCTAGTGATCTGAAGGCCGCTAGTTCGAGCCTCAGCTGTGGCAGCATGTTTGTGTCCTTGGGCAAGGCACTTAATCGCACATTGCTCTAGTCTGTGCGAGGAGTGGCGCCCCACACAGACTTCCAATCTGCACCTTGTAAGGCATGAAAATGCCCGACGCAGATCTCTCATAGTCTGAGTCGATGTTCCCTCCCTCCCTCCAACCTTTTCATCTCCACTGGTCCACACAACATCAACTTTCTCCTCCCCTCACCCTTCCCAACCTAGCCCGCTTCTGAACCATCAAACCCTGTAGACACTTGTGTCTCGAAGATGAAGCTTTATAAGGTACGGTCAGAGCACACTAGGAGTGACGTGCAATCACGAGGAATTCTGCAGATGCTGGAAATTCAAGCACCACACATCAAAGTTGCTGGTGAACGCAGCAGGCCAGGCAGCATCTCTAGGAAGAGGTACAGTCGACGTTTCGGGCCGAGACCCTTCGTCAGGACTAACTGAAGGAAGAGCTCTCTTACTAGCAGAGCAAGTAAATCTGCAGCAGAGCATTCCACAGATTTACTACTCTCTGGCTAAAAAAAAATTCCTCCTTACTTCTGTTTTAAAAGGTCACCCCTCAGATTTGAGGCTGTGCCCTCTAGTTCTGGATACCCCCACCAAAGGAAACATCTTCGCCACATCCACCCTATCTAGTGCTTTTAACATTTGGTAGGTTTCAATGAGATCCCGCCCCCCCCCCCCCCAGCATTCTTCTAAATTCCAGTGAATACCGGCACAAAGCTGCCAAACGCTCCTCATATGTTAACCCCTTCAATCCTGGAATCATCCTCGTGGACCTCCTCTGGACTCTCTCCAATGACAACACATCCTTTCTGAGATACAGGCCCCCAAGCTGTTGACAATACTCCAAGTGTAGCCTGACTAGTGTCTTATAAAGCCTCAGCATTATCTTCTTGCTTTTATATTCTATTCCACTGGATATATATGCCAACATTGCATTTGCCTTCTTTACCACAGACTCCACCTGCAAAATTAACCTTCTGGCATGAGTCCCCCGCACCTCTGATGTTTGACCTTTTTTTCCCCATTTAGATAGTGGTCTGCATGATTGTTCCTTTTACCAAACTGCATTATTTTCACCATTTGCAATACATTTTCACCACTGTATTCCATCTGCCACTTTTTGCTCATTCTTCCAATTTGTCTAAATCCTGCTGCAATCGCATTGCTTCCTTAGCACTATCTACCCCTGCACCTATCTTCTTATCATTCGAAAAACTTTGCCACAAAGCCATCAATTCCATTATCCACGCAACACACGTCAAAGTTGCTGGTGAACGCAGCAGGCCAGGCAGCATCTCCAGGAAGAGGTGCAGTCGACGTTTCGGGCCGAGACCCTTCGTCAGGACTAACTGAAGGAAGAGTGAGTAAGGGATTTGAAAGTTGGAGGGGGAGGGGGAGATCCAAAATGATAGGAGAAGACAGGAGGGGGAGGGATGGAGCCAAGAGCTGGACAGGTGATTGGCAAAAAGGATACGAGAGGATAATTCCATTATCCAAATCATTGACAAACAATGTGAAAAGTAGCAGTCCCAATACTGAGCCCTGAGGATCACCACTAGTCACTGGCAGCCAACCAGAAAAAGCCCCCTTTATTCACACTCACTGCCTCCTGTCTGTCAGCCATTCCTCTATCCATGCAAGTTGCTTTCCTGTAACACCATAGGATTTCATCTTGTTAAGCAGCTTTCATGTGTGGCACCTTATCAAATGCCTTCTGGAAATAAAGAGGATTTTTTTTTTAGCCAAAGGGTGGTAAATCTGTGGAATTCATTGCCACAGATGGCTGCGGAGGCCAAGTCATTGGGTATATTTAATGCAGAGGACAACAGGTTCTTAATTAGTCAGGGTGTCACAGATTACGAGGGGAATGCAGGACAATAGGGTTGAGGGGGATAATAAGTCAGCCACGTTGGAATAGGGCACAGACTCGATGGGCAAAATGGTCTAATTCCGCTCCTATCTCTTATGGTCTCATGACCTAAATTACGGCTAATCTGATATTGACCTTAGCTCCATTTCCCTACCTGGTTCCACCAGAATCTTCAACACCTCACAGACCAAAATTGGAATTGGATATCTCTACCATCTCCCTCTTTTCCCTTTTGCCATTCCCCATTCTAGTTCCTCTCTTATCCCTGCTCTTCTCCTCGTCTGCCTATCATCTCCCTTTGGGGATTCTTCTCCTTCCCTTTCTCTCATGGTCCACTGTCCTTTCCTATCAAATTCATTCTTCTTCAGTCCTTTACTTCTTCCACCCATCACATCCCAGCTTCTCACTTCACCTCACCTCCCCCTTATCTTGTTTCATCTATCGCCTGCCAACTTGTACTCCTTCCCCACTTGCTTATTCTGACTTCTTCCCCCTTCCTTTGCAGTATTGTTGAAAGATTCAGCCCAACTCGTCAACTGTTTATTCTTCTTAATAGATGCTGTATGACCTGCTGTGTTCCTCCTGCATCGTGTGTGTGTATTGCTCTGGATTTCCAGCATCTGTAGAATCTCGGGTTTGGAATTGTCACATGCACTGAGACACATTGAAAAGCTTGTTTTGCCTGCTATTCATACAAATCAGATCACTGCACAGTGCATTGAGGTAAAACAAGGTAAAACAGTAACAATGCAAAATAAAGTGTAACAGCTACAGTGGAAGTGCAATGTAGATAGATAGAAAAAATTATCCAGTCGAATCACACCTGGAATACTTCTTAAATTATAAAAAACAAACTTGTATTCAGGTCTCATCTTTCAGGGATATCCAAAAACACTCTGTAGCCAAGACAATATTGTTCACTTGTAGACACATGGTCAACAAACTCGGCAACCTAAAGAACATGCTGCATTCCTTGCATACTTAGATGATTTAAAGGACCAAATAATCTGTTTTAATCTACTGAGTGATAACTATAACAACAAGATGTGAAATGTTTAGACCATAAAACCATAAGACATAGGGACATAGTTAAGACATTTGACCCATCAAGTCTTCTCCACCATTCAATCATGGCTGATTTAACTTCCCTCTCAACTCGTCTCTCTGTAACCTTTGATGCCCATACTAATCATGAGCATTTAAACATACTCAATAATTACAGAGATGTGTGCTAAATGTGGGCAAATGGGACTAGCTGAGATGGACATCCTGATCCAATGGATATGTTGGGCCAAAGAGTCAGTATTTCCCTTCCCTGGAGAAGACATAGGCAAAACACCATTCGTACAGGAGGGACACTTTCTCAGCTTGCAAATCTGCTCCATCTTCTAATCTTTACGGGTTTCAGAAAAACTCCAGAGTTACCTATTCTATTAAGCACTAATCCACTCCTATTCCTCTCACCGTGTCCTTCTCATTGTCCTTCATTCATCTTCTCCTGAAATAATAAGCTAACTAATATGAAGGTTATATTCACTTCTAACTTTGGAGGTCATTTCCAGCATCTGCAGGATCTCTTGTGTTTTTGTGATGATGTGCTGTCATTTGTGTTCATACTTATCTTTCCCTTCCACTGCCGTGACGTGACTGCCAACTTCCACAGTATCAGTCGAAAGCATCTGCCTGTCAGACTCTTGTTGCCATGTATGGAGAACCTCGAGGGACTCCATTTCTTGCACATCACAAGTTGCTCTTTGGTCTGTTCAGACAAATCTCTTGCAAAAGGTAAGACAACCTTTTGCAAAGGCCAGCAAGGAAAGGTTGTGACGTTCTGAGAGACTATTGTTCCATTGGTTTGTTCTGAGCTCTCTGACTTCTATCTTCCAGAGTTATAACTACTGGATCACACATCTGTGTGAAGCCTATACTTCTACATGACAATCACAGAAAAGTCAGAGACACAGAGAATACAGGCCTGAGCCAGATCTCCTGTTCAATCTGATCAATGGGAGATCCTGGACAGTGAGGCATGGACGTAGGTGGAAGCCAACCAGTTCCTCATGCCTGCCTTGCCATTCAATTAGATCACTGCTGATCTATTACCTCAGTGGCACTTTCCTTAATTAAACCCCATGTTCCTTTAAGCTTTTATTATCAAAAAGTCCTCTACCTTATCCACTTTCCTACCCACTCCTGTTGTCCTATTATGCAGTCCTGTTGCAGGATCTCCATGTGAAATGCAACCTTGACATTTGACTGCAGGCTGACCCACTGAGTTCCCTCAGGTTTTTTTTGCTCCAGATTCCAGCATCTTCTATCTCTTGTGTCCTTGTTAGTTTTTTTTTTTACAGTGTCGAAAAAATTAGCTCAATATTGAATATAGAGCATTGAACAGTATTGCACAGACCCAAGCCCTCTACCCACAAAGTCTGTGCAGAATATGAATAAATTGAACCTCTCCTACCAGTTCATGATCCATATTCCCTCCTTCACTGCTTTGTAATATGCCTATCTGAAAGTCCCTTATACATTCAGTAGCCACTTTACTTGGTACCTCCAGTACCAGTGAGTGAATGTTCGTGGTCTTCTTCTGCCGTAGCCCACCCACTTCAAGGTTTGACATGTTGTGCATTCAGACTTGCTCTTCTGCACATCATTATTGTACAGTGTTACTATCTGAGTTACTGTCACCTTCCTGTCAGTCTGAACCAGTCTGGGCATTCTCCTGCGACCTCTTTCAACAACAAGGCATTCTCGCCTAGAGAATTTCTGCTCGCTGGATTCTTTTTGTTTTGGTTTTTCCACACCATTCTCTGTAAACTCCAGAGACTGTTGCAAGTGAAATTACCAGGATATCAGCAATTTCTGACCTACTCAAACCACCCGGTCTAGCACCTACAATCATTCCACAGACAAAATCACTCAGATCATGTTTCTTCCTCATTCTGATGTGTACCTGATAGAGTGACAACTAAGTGCAAGTCAATATTGCATCTGTTTCCACCACTATGCCTGGCCTCCAAGTCCAGGTACCCAGCACTTCCTGTATTCTCAACACACCGAGTATATATTGAGTATACTCAATGGCTGAGTATCTACCAATACCTGAAATGAAAATTCCGAAATTTACAACTGTTGCTGTGTAGAGAATTTTCTCTTCACATTAGTCTTAAATGGGTGAATCTTTTCCTAATGTGCATTCAAATCTAAACTTCTTCCTCTACTCAAAAGTTAAGACTGCAACTCTTTTGACTAAAGAGATGCGATCTCATTGAAACAAATTAAATCCTTATAATGTTTCCTTTAGCGGAGAGTTTGAGCCAAGGGCCACAGTCTCAAAATAAAAGGGTCAGCATTGAGAAGAAAAGTGATTTCTCCACTCAAAGAGGATTGAATTCTCAATCCAAGAGAACTGCGGAGGATCAGTCACTGGGAATGTTCAGGATAAAGATTTGGCGAATCAAACAATGTGGGATAAGTCCAGGAAAATGGTGTTGAACTGGAAGAATAGCCAAGATATTTTGAATTGCAGACTATTTGTTATGTGCTGATCAGTAAACACGAATCAGAGCTTGATCAAGCTAAAATTTAACATTAAAATTTATGTACATCAGCATGTTTAAGAAAAGAAGCCTAAGATCACTTGTATTCTAGATAGTTATGCAGTCAATTCTTCCTCCTTTTGCATAGTATTTGTTTTGTCCTCTCTTCACCACTCTGAGGCATCCATGATGAGCTATAAGTTTGTGTGATATTTCTGCTGTAGTAATCGCATTCTTAATGGCTCAACAATGTGACATTAGAAGCTATTTCCACAGAGTATCTGAGCCAATACTCAGCTGTCTCAATCAATGCTATCAACTGTTGTTTGCCACATAATTATGTGGTTTAATATCATCACTGCTGTTAGGCTGTGTAGGTGACAGCATCTGCGAAAATCCACAAGTTGGGAAGATGTTAAATTACTCACAGCCACAGTAAATGCAAAATTCACTAAGTAGCCTCATTTGGTCTCCCTGACTACATTGATTCCAGATAATCAATGCAAAAGTCAATGTCCCTGAATGAAACAGTTATTATTGAGTTTTATAGACCTGCAAATCATTTGTCCTGCTTCCAGCTAGGGGCAGCTGAAGGTATACTGGCAAAAAGGGAATGTGGAACAAAAAGCTGGGAAGAAGTTCATTCCTGTGGTCTATACACGGAAGCAGAAACTAGGAGTACATCGAAATGGCAAAGATTGCTTGATCATTGACAGTATTCGGCAAGGATGAAGTGAGGAGGAACTGACAGCTAAGACATTTCTTGATCCGAGGCCAACATATGCTAGAGAATTATGGTACAGTACAACACCAAAACCAGTCCTTCTTGCCCACCTTGCTCATGCCAATCTGATGTCAGATTGTCCTACAATATATCCTACATTAAGCCGGTGTCTCTTATACCTTTCATATCCAAGTACCTGTCCGAGTGCCTTTTAGATGTTCTAAGTGGACTCTGACTATACTTCAAGGTTCTTTGAAAATTTATCAAAGGACATACGTACAATATCTGTCACCATATACAATCCTGGGATTCATGTTCTTATGGGCATTCGCAGTAAATGGAAGGAAATGCAATAGAATCAAAGAAACACTGTGCACAAAAAGACGGGCAAATGGTCATTGTGCAAAAGACAACAAAATGTGCAAATACAAAAAGAAAAGAATATAATAATAATTAAGCAATAAATGTTGAGAACGTGAGATGAAGAGTCCATGAAAGTGGACTACAGGCTGCGGGAACAGTTCAGTGTTGGGGTGAGTGAAGTTATACTTTTCACCTCAGTAAGGCAGCCAGCATAATCAAAGACCCCACACACTCCAGATATTCTCTTTTCTCCCTTCTTTAATCGTGCAGAAAAGACTAAAAGCACATACAACCGAGCTTAACAACAGTTTCTACTATGCTGTTATAAGACTACTAAATGGTTGTTTAGTGGGATAAGATGGTCTCATGTCCTCCCAATCTTACTCATTACAATTCTACACATTATAGTTTACCTGCACTACACTTTCTCGATAGCCTTTACACTTTACATTATTGTTTTACCTTGTTCCAGCTCAATGCACTGTGGAATGATTGATCTGTGTGAACAGTATGCAGGGCAACCCATGCAGGGTACATATAACAATGATAAACCAATTCCAATACTGAGCACTAATTGTACCTGCCTCCACCATTTCATCAGTCAGAATGCCAGGGGTGTGGGAGGAAACCACAGCACCCAAAGGAAACCCACACAGTCATGGGGAGACAATGCATACTTACTGTGCACAAACAGCATGCTAGTTTGCAGTATGTTTTTTTTTAAAAACGCTTCTAGAGTTAGTCTAGTGCAGCCAACAGAATGAAAGGTTATGCTTACTGTGAAATCCCGAAACACATTCAACACATCACATTGCAGGCACAGAACACAGATACAGTAACTGAGTCAAAGCTACTCAGTATTGCAAGTGGTTGCTGTCAAGGAACTTCAGAAAAACAGCTCACACCTGTTTAGTTACACAATGGCTCGGTGAAGGTGGGGAGCGGCTGGGAGTGGAGAGGGTGATGGGCAGTTATTGGAGGTCTGGGGACTAGCAAGTGAACACAGTAAGTTCAGGAAGGCAGCACAAGCAATACCTTTCATCCACATTACCTGTTGCAGGGCAATGGAGCCGGAATTTGGAACTGATTTATTACGGTAAATTGTACCCAAGCACAGTGAACAGTTATTACCCTACAACTATCAGGCTTCTGAACCAGCATGGCTAGCTTCAATCACAACTCTCAAATGCCTTCATGACTGTCTTTAAAGAACTCTTTACAACTCGTTCTCAGTATTATTTTTATGTGCATAGTTTGCCTTCTTTTCAACATCATTCAGTTTTTGTCTGTTCGTGCAAAGCTTTTAGTAAGATTCTGTTGTATTTTTCCCCTATTTTGAAAACATTCTCTGCATAATGTTGATACAGATCAATTTATTACACGGTGCATTGAGAATGATTATAATAGAAGTAATGAATGGGTCTGCAGAGAGCAGCTTACAATGAGTCGCCATGCACCAGCACCGTAAGTGACAAACACTACATTGAAAGTTTCCCTGAGCTACAACATTCACGTATGGGAGAAGCAATTCCATTTCTGGGATTAAACAGAATTTTTCAAACCCAAAACAAATTTAAAATCAGAAAAGTGCACATTTTGGAAATGTGTATTATTCACAGAAAACGCTGGAAATTAGGCAACAACATCTATGTAAATAGTAAATCTACTTCACTCTCAGCAGGTGCTGCCCGGCCTGCTGAATGTTCCTAACCTTCTCTTGAAGTAAGGGGAGGCAAATTTTGAGTCAAAACCTTACCTCATAATGGGCGACTCTCTGAGACTCAGAGATCAGTTGAGCACTGCAGACCTTGCAGTAGGTGTCCGTGAACAAATCCTGATCAACAGTGCCAGCAGACTTCATCTAATCAGAGAAACAAAAGAGACAGAATATATTAGAAACTGACCAGCTGAAGAGAGTTTCAGCACTTCCATTGGTGTTTTGTCCAATGCTGCAATCCAGTGATAAGTCTTTTGTGCCAATACATGCTAGCTTACATCCATCCACATCGTCCTAATTCTGCCACAATCTAGAAACCGCTACGGCGCCCCGTTCCAAAGCAGAGTGCAACTGGGACAGACAGTACATCAGAGGCCCGTTATTTGCCATGTGTGACAGACAGCTGATTCAATAGTTCCAAGTACAGAAAATGGTGGAAAAACTCAGCAAGTCAGGCAGCATCTGAGGAGAGAGAAATAGTTAATGTTTGGAGTCTGGAATCCCTGATAAGAACTAGGAAAAAGAGAGTACAATTTAGTTTAGGCAGATCTGCTATCAGTCCACCTATGTTCTCAGTTTATTCATCTTTTCACTATCTACTCCCCCCATTACCTAGATTCTATACCCTTTGCCCACCAGGTTCCATTCGCCCATCATCACTCACTTATCTGGTTCCACTGATCACCTTCTAGTTTTCCTCTCCCCCTTACCTAGCTCCATAATCATATTTTTTTAAAAAAACTTTATCTATTTCCACCTTTCACCCATCCGCTTTCTGTCTCAATTCTCACTCTCCCACGCCTGGCTCCATCTACCCATCATTCCCCATCTCACCAGCTTCCACTTATCCCTCTCTCACCCCTCCCTCTCACCTTTCTTTCTGGCCATCTTCCCTCTACACTCCTGATGCACCTGAAATGTCACCCATCCCTTCCACAGATGCTGTCTGACCTGCTGTGTTCCTCCAGCAGTTTCTTATCTTGCTCTAGATTCCAGTATCTGCATTCTCTTATCTCCTTTTCACTCAAAGAGTGGAGGCAACCTAGAACAGCCTACAGAAGACAGACATCCTCACCACATTTCAGGATGTATCTGACAGTATTTGAACCACTTTGTCCTATAAGGCTACAGACCATGAGCTAGGAAAGAACAATAATACAAGCCGTTCATCTGTGACCAAGATATAAATCAGGAATCAAATGGTATGTTCCTGCTCCATTAATCTAATATGGTTGTCTGTCTGTGGAACAAAATTGGCTGAGACAGGTATTTAAACATTTAAAGGTACTGGGAGAGGGAATGTGCAGTTTTGCAGAGCTATGGGCCAAACACAGACAGGCATTCAACAATTACAGTTACTACTCCCCACCTGAGCATTGGGACAAGGGCTTAGGATGGGAAACAGCTTCATCCCCCAGGTCGTGAGATTACTGATCTCCCTGCCACCACATATAAAGCGCCAGCAGCACTTATGACAAAAATGAACCGTATTATTTGTTATAATACCACTCTAAGTGTTGTGTGTGAGTTATATGTACTATGTTGAGCATCTTGGTCCGGTGTAATGTTGTTTCGTTTGGCTGTATACGGTTGAAATGATAATAAACTCGAACTTGAAATAGGACTAGCGCACATGGGAATCTTGATCAACATGAACCTATTGGATTAAAGCGTCTGATCTATGAATCTAATCTATGATTACACGGTAGCAGAAAGTTGTTTTCAATGGGAGGGAATCTCAGAATGTGAATTAATGGTGGGGGGCAAAATTCATCTTCAAATGCTTGCAGAAGGTTACAAGTTATACATCACTTTGAAAGTTTTAATTCTTTTCACTTATGCAAAAGTTTGTTGGATGTCCTTTACCTTCCTGTCCTGTCCTGCTAAAGGCTATGAGCCCATAGAATTGGCTGTTTTATTCCTCTCCACAGATACTGCCTGACTTGCTGAGTTTCTGCAGCATTTTGTACGTGTTTTTCTTCACCTTCCACCTGATCACGGCTAACTTGGATCACCTCCTGTTTGAAACTTTCCCCAAACCCAATGCTGGACAGTGGATGAGAAGTCACATCGAGGAGGCCAGAGGGCAAGATGGAGGCAAATGCCGCTGGAATTTGTACAGAAGTCGATCACTTATTTGAGCTTGCTGCCAAGGGCTTTATGAAGACAAGTGAAATTGAGTACATACTCAAAAATAGAACGTTTCATAATACAGGGACCTGAAAAAATTAATGAGCTGTGAGATCGACTAAAAGCATAGCAAGACTTGCCAAAAACCATGGAGACTTAAATTGAACTGTTTGTTCTAGCTTTGTGTGAGCGAACCTGCAGAGAACAGTGGTTATGTCACTGAACCTGAAGGTTACTGGTCTGGACTCAGAGGGAGACAAGTTCAAACCTTGCGGCAGCCTGGGAATTTAAATTCAATTAATGAATATATGGCATCACCGATAATGGACATGATAATGACACAGTAATAAAAAGCTGTCTGGTTCACTGATGTCCTTCAGGCGTAGAAACCTAACTTTACCCAGTCTGGTGTGTGTGTATGACTCCAAACATAGAAACATAGAAAATAGGTGCAGGAGTAGGCCATTCGGCCCTTCGAGCCTGCACCACTATTTATTATGATCATGGCTGATCATCCAACTCAGAACCCCGCCCCAGTCTTCCCTCCATACCCCTGACCCCCGTAGCCACAAGGGCCATATCTAACTCCCTCTTAAATATAGCCAATGAACTGGCCTCAACTGTTTCCTGTGGCAGAGAATTCCACAGATTCACCACTCTCTGTGTGAAGAGGTTTTTCCTAATCTCGGTCCTAAAAGGCTTCCCCTCCATCCTCAAACTGTGGCCCCTCGTTCTGGACTTCCCCAACATCGGGAACAATCTTCCTGCATCTAGCCTGTCCAATCCCTTTAGGATCTTATACGTTTCAATCAGATCCCCCCTCAAACTTCTAAATTCCAACGAGTACAAGCCCAGTTCATCCAGTCTTTCTTCATATGAAAGTCCTGCCATCCCAGGAATCAATCTGGTGAACCTTCTTTGTACTCCCTCTATGGCAAGGATGTCTTTCCTCAGATTAGGGGACCAAAACTGCACACAATACTCCAGGTGTGGTCTCACCAAGGCCTTGTACAGCTGCAGTAGTACCTCCCTGCTCCTGTACTCGAATCCTCTCGCTATAAATGCCAGCATACCATTCGCCTTTTTCACAGCCTGCTGTACCTGCACGAATAGCAGTGTGGATGTTCATAAACTAGTCCTGATGTAAAGTTCACAGTAGAAGCTTTGACAATTCCTTTCCCCCCACGGATGCCACTTGACCGACTTGATTTCCCCCAGATTGTTTGTTGCTCCAGATTCCAGCATCTGCCATCTCTTGTGTTGACCATTAAGTACACTCTGAAGGAGCCCAGCAGACCCACACACTGCTCCGAGCAGCTCAGGACCGTAGATCAGCAGCACCTTCTCGGGGACCTTTAGGATATCCTGGGATTGAATAAACAAGCAAGGTTTCATGTTCGTTCTTTTTCATTAGTTTTTATGTCATTCAGTAATTAAACGTCATCTGGTGAGATTGAGAGGAGCGGTGTGTAGGTTCTCAGTAGTACCTTGGTACAATCCTGACCGTAAGTGCTGTCTGTGTGGAGTTTCTACGTTCTCCCTGTGACACTCTGGATGCTCCAGTTTCCTTCTACAGTACATCCCAAAGATGCACAGGCTGAAAAGTGAATTGGTCACTGTAAATTGCCCCTGGCGTGTAGGTGAGTGAAAGGATATAGGGGTAATTGATGGGGATGGGTGGCAAGTAATTAATGTAGTATAGTGTAAACAGGTGGTTGATGGTTGGCGTGGACTCAATAAGGGCCTCTTTCCCTGCTGAAGTCTCTATGACCGTGTACCTGAATGCTCCTGCTCTATTTTGAGCAGCCAAGGCCCAGAGATTCCCAAGTTTCAAAGAGAATGTTGCATTTCTTCAAGGAGAAGTTGAGAATATTCTTAAATCTCTTTTTCCCCCCTGTCCACCTGCTGTCTCAGGGTGGTTTGTTTGTTACTGGATACAAGAGGCAGGGCTACCTGGTACAGTCAACTGAATCTCAGCTGGACCTCAGACTTGAGGATGTTGGCTCGGTTTATTTGCCCTTCCAGTGAACGTGGTGCACCTCACAGACATAGCATTGGTTGTGTCCCTCCAGTCTCGGGAGCTCTCGTACCATAACACCTACGGCAGAGCTAGTCTGCCCGCCAGGGTTGGAGATCACGGGGCTAGTCACAGTCAGTTCTCTTTGGGGGAGGGCACAGTTGCCACCAGACATCCCACAGAAAATGGGGCTTGTGATCAAATCAGGAGAGGCTGTGTGACTGAGCAACATGACGTAAAGCCTCACAAAGGGGTAAACTTTTAACTTCCAGAATCTCAATTGAAAACAGATCCTCCGGACCTTGCTCAGGTCACTCTGAATTATTGATAAAGCCTGTCTCCCACGTGTTGTGACATGCCTCTCCTGAAGCTTTCACACACAAAAATGACATAAGTGGTGACCACTTACAAGTCACCCTCTGTTGATTGCCTGGGTGCTTTGATGCAGCAAATGAACAGAGGGTCCTGAGAGAACGGTGTGGAGATTAAGACCTCTTGACTGTCCCTGATGTTGGTTATTTAGATTAGATTATGAGGACACTCAGTCCTCATTTATTGTCATTTAGAAATGCATGCATTAAAAAATGATACAATGTTCCTCTGGTATGATATCACAGAAACACAAGACAGACCAAGACTAAAACTGACAAAAACCACATAATTATAACATATAGTTACAACAGTGCAAAGCAATACCGTAACTTGTTAAGAGCAAACCATGGGCACAGTAAAAAAAAAGTCTCAAAGCCCTGATAGCCCCAACATCTCACGCAGACGGTAGAAGGAAGAACACTCCCCGCCATGAGCTTCCAGCGCCGCAAACCTGCCGATGCAGCACCCTGGAAGCACTCGACCACAGTCCGACTCTGAGTCCGTCCGAAAACTTCGAGCCTCCAACCAGCCCTCCTAGCATCAAGCACCGAGCACCATCTCTGCCGAGCGCTTCGACCCTGGCCCCGGTCTCGGCTGCCAAGCAACAGGCAAAGCCAAGGATTCGGGGCCTTCCCCTCCGGAGATTTTGGATCACACAGTAGCAGTGGCAGTGAAGCACGTATTTCAGAAGTTTCACCAGATGTTCCTCCGTGCTCTCACGTCTGCCTCCATCAAATCAGAATTGTGCACGGCCTCCTGCTTGACAAATTACAGATATTCATCACCGGAGAGGCCACGCGCGCTGCGTCGTGTCGCCATCTCCTCCTCATATTTTAGATTTCCATTACACAGTGGACAAACCTTGTGCTGCACTGCAGAAGTTCTAGGTCCCTTCAATTTCAGAAGGGTGTGGGGGATTCTTATTGAAACCTACCAAACATCTAAGGGTCTGGACAGAGTATACGTGAAGGGATATTTCCATTAGTAGGAGAGTCTAGGATCTGAGGGCACAGCTTCAGAATAAAGGTACCTCCCAGTAGAACTGAGATGAGGAGAGAATTTAAAGCACTGGAGTCAGAGAGCACTACAGCACAGAAACAGGCCCAACAGCCCATGTGAAATGGCGTGGGAGCATAGTGGTTAGAACAATGCTTTACAGTACCAATGAACTGAGTTCAATCCCCGCTGCTGTCTGTAAGGAGTTTCACGTTCTCCTTGTGACTTGCGTGGGTTTATTCCGGGGTGTTCCAGTTTCCTCCCACAGTCCAAAGACATACCGGTTGGTAGGAGGTTAATTGGTCATTGTAAATTGTCCTGTGACTCATTAAATTGGGGTTTGTTTGGCGGTGTGTCTCGAAGGGCTGGAAAGGTCTGTCCCGCACCGTATCTGAATAAACAAATAATCTATAGCAAAGTGCCTAGTCTCATCAAATGTCAGCTAGAGTGGAGAATCTGTGGAATTCCTTACCTCAGAGGGCTTTGGAGGCCAAGTAATGAGGTGTATTTAAGACAAAGATTGTTAAGTTCTTGATGGTCAAGGGATCTAAGTTACGGAGACAACTATACTTCATTAGGAGTTTGAAGAGAATTGGTATGTCAATAAATACACTCAAAAACTTCTATAGATGTACTGTGGAGAGTATTCTGACAGGGTGCATCACTGTCTGGTATGGGGGGTGGGGGGCTACTGCGCAGGACTGTAAGAAGCTGCAGAGGGTTGTAAACTTAGTCGGCTCCATCTTGGGTATTAGCCTACAAAGTATGCAGGACATCTTCAAGGAGCGGTGTCTCAGAAAGGCAGCGTCCATTATTAAGGACCTCCAGCACCCAGGGCATGCCCTTTTCTCTTTGCTCCCATCAGGTGGGAGGTACAGAAGCCTGAAGACACACACTCAACGATTCAGGAACAGCTTCTTCCCCTCTGCCATCTGATTCCTAAATAGACATTGAACCCTAAAACAGTACCTCACTTTTTAAAATATGTATTATTTCTGTTTTTGAATGATTTTAATCTATTCAATATACATATACTGTAACTGATTTATTTATTATTATTATTTAATTTTTTCTCTCTTCTATATTATGTATTGCATTGAACAGCGCGGCACATTTCACAGCACCTGCCAGTGATAATAAATCTGATTCTGATTTTGAGAAGGCAGGAGAATGTGGATGAAAACAAATCAAATACAAACAAATGGTACAGCAGACTCCATGGCCAAAATATACTGGTCCTGCTCTTATTTCTTATGGTCTTATGATCATAAAGCCAATGTGGGGAATTACTTTTCATGATATTATACACCTTCTGGGGCCCTCTGCTATTCCTATTGCCAAAGAGCTGGCTCAGGCAGTGATACACTGCCATTCTGTTGTTACTGCCAGTTTCACTTGACATCACAGGCTCTTCAAACATTTACAAATCTGAGGTTCCTTTTGACCATCTGCTACTGGCCTTTCGGGACATGGTCGTGGTTACAGATCAGGAGAGCTCCTCCTGAAGACCAAACCAAGGGCTTATCAAAATCATCTGCAGCCCTGCCTCAGCTAGGCAGGTTAAAGTTCATTCTTTACTTTCTGTGCTTTTACTACAGGTGTGGTAGCCTGGGCACACGCTGGAGAATCAATAAGGAACACTGATTACCTTCAGAAGGGAATGCAGAAGAAAACAGAATGAGAGAAGACAGTATTTTCACTGGTGCTTAAGCAACTGTCATTAAAATATTCCTCAGGAGACCCATTGAATTGAAATATCATTGATATCAATTTATTTACAGTTAATGGCTTCCTTGCATGCTTATTGTGTTTGGACACTGCCAGGGGCTTATTACCTAAACATGCTTAAACTTCTGAGAATATTGCACTTGCATGGTTTTATGGGCACAAATTGGTCAACAGTGGCTCTACTTCAGGCGCAATTAATTAGCTGTGAATCAATCTGAAAACAACTTAAGGGTGAGGTAATGTGCAATTTGAATGTGGCGGGAAGCAGTTCTCAAGGTGGAAAGCATGGGTGGGTGTGCTCCTTCCTCAGGGGAGCCAGTCACTGCAGAATAGAAGGCGGTGTCAGTAAGAGGATAGTTGTTACCATGATGCCACAGTCAGCAACAAATGCCCATATCTTGACGATTCGTCCTGTGCACACAACCTAGCGTAGCCCTGAGAAATGCTGGATTATTCATACAACTCTGGTGTTAAGACCCAACTAGTGGTCTAGCTGGCTGTTGAACTCTGTGTCATTACTATTGGAAGTTGACAATGTAATTTTGCATGCTAGTTCCCAGAGCAGCAACATACAAGAATTGTCACACTTCCTAGTGCCAGTACTTGTGTACACAATTTGATCATTCCACTTGTCAACATTTAGCCTGATTCAGACTGGTTTCAAAATTCAGTGGCACTAGCAGGACATCCTAAACCAAGGAGACCTTGAGATATGATGTTTCCATTCCTGCTTTGTAATAACCTATGTCACCTGACTACATGTGACTCAAGCACAGAGTAATACCAATGCTAAAGAACTGCCCAGGGATTCTGCATTTGATGGGTATTCATTGTATTTGCTTGAAAGTGAATGAGATGTACAGTATTTGAGAACAGAAATGGACTCAGTTGCAAGTCCAGCCACATATCTAATAGAGTCTTTTGGAAGAGACCTGAAATATCGCTTTTGTGATTTACAATTGCAAGAGTCAAGGGAATGGTTCCTCAGAACAAGTCAAAGAGAAACCAAAAAAATTGTAAGAACTCCCAAATGGAGGGCTCTTACATCCACAAAATTGCCCATATTTTGGGAGAAATATACTGAAATTTGAGGCAGTGTAAGGAATATTCACAGGGTTGTTCACCAGGATTGCTTCATGAGGGAGACTTCAGTAGATTAGGCCTGTCTTCACTGCAGGTTGGAAATTGAAAAACATAATTTTGAGGAGGTTCGACGAGTAAGATACTATTTCACCTCACGGGGAGGACTCATTCTCTCAAAATAATGCGGTGCTCTTTTGAATGGTGATGAGAAGAACTTTCTTCACTCAGAGGTTGTGGATCCTTCTAGACTATCAGCACAGTGCTGTCAGGGTGTGGTCATTAAATGTTTACATGGTCAAGGTTTCTTGACCATATGAATTATGGTGAATAGGTGGGGAAGTCTTGTTGAAGCCAAGATCAGATAAAAAATTAGCTTATTTAGGGGTGGAGGTCATAAGAAACAGAAAAAGGAGACCATTCAACCTCTTTGTCTATTCTAACATCTGGTTACATTTTATACCTTAGAGCCCATTCCTGAAGTAATTCTACATTCCTCAATTGCCTTAATATTCTAGAATCAATTGATCTCTGTCCTGAATTTAATCAATAACCACTTCTGAGTAGAATTCCAAAGCTTCCAGGTGAAGAATGTTTTCTCATCTCTATCTGGAACAGTTGACTCTTTAATTCGATATTTCTAAATTCTAAAGTATTGGCCCAGTCTGCTTAACCTCTCCTCACAGTAACTCTGGGGTTCCAGGAATCAATCTTATGTTACAATCCCTCTGTTGCAAGTATATCATTCCTCAGGTAGGGAGATCAGACCTATGCACAATATATCAAGAGCTGTCTCACCTACACCCTTTGTAATTGAAGCAAGAGATCTCTACTATTGCAATCAAAACTCCTAGCAATACAAATCAAAATATCATTTACCTTCCTCGCTGATTGCTGAACATGCACTTTAACTTTTAGTGATTTGTTTATGAGGAAAAACTTTCCCTCTGAAATAACACACACAAAATGCTGGAGGAACTCAGCAGTTTAGGCAGCATTTCTGGAGGGGAATAAGCATTCGACATTTCAGGGTGAGACCCTTCATCTGAAGTGGAAAGCAAGGTGGATGAAGCTGGCATAAGAAAGTATGGGGAGGGGAAGGAATACAAGCTGGCAGGTGAAAGGTGAAGTAATAAGCTTGGAGGTGAAAGGTGAAGTAAGAAGCTGGGAGGTGAAAGGTGGAAGAGGTAAGGGGCTGAAGAAGAAGAAATCTGATAGGAGACGAGAGTGCGTCATGGGAGAAAGGAAAGGGGGAGGAGCCAGAGAGAGATGATGGGCAGGTGAGGAGAAGAGAAGGGGTAATAAGGGAACCAGAACAGGGAACTGAAAAAGAGAGAAGTGGAAGGGGGTAAAATTACTGGATGTTAGGGAAATCGATATTCATGCTACATGTTAAAGACTACCCAGATAGAATATGAAATGTTGCCCTCCAACCTGAGAATGACATCATTGGGGCAGTATAGGAGCCCATGTTGGAATGGGACTGTGAAGTAGAATTAAAATTTTGCACATTTTTCCCACATAACAGACCATTTGCTAAGTCCTTGCCCATTATGTGTCCCCACTGAAGCCTCTTTTGCACTTTCCTCACAACCTGCACTGCCACCAGGCCCTTTTGTAATTGGCAAACTTGGGATATATTACCAACTACTGGAGGAACCCAGCAGATCTGGCAGCACCTGTGCAGGGAAATGGATAGTCCACAGCTAAGGTTGAGACATTTCATCCATTCCAGGTGAAGGGCCTCAACCCAAGATGCATTCTCTTTTTCCCTCCAGCATATATTTTTGCTCCAGATTCCAGCACCTGTAGGCTCTTGTGTTTCCTTTTGATATTACACCTGACCATCTCACCTGAATCACTGATACAGAATGTGAATAGCTGGAGCCCCAGCACTAATTCTTGTGCATTTACTAGTCACAGCTTTCCAACTCCCAAATTTTACTCACTTATTCTGACTCTGTTTTCTGCCCATTAACCAGACCTCACAATATTCAAAATACACCGTATTCCAAATGCAGTGTTACCAGCACCTTATAAAACCTCAGCTGTACATCCTTGCTCAATGTTCTAGTCCTCTCAAAATAGATGCCAACATTTCATTTGCCCTCTTTGCTGCCGAAGGGAATCCTGAACCATAGACACTTTGCACATCCAATTTCTGACTCTTCTCCCCATTTAGAAAATGGATTACATATTTATGCTTCCCTTCAAAGTGCATAATCCTACACTTCCCAAAGTTGCATTTCATTTACCACTTCTTTCCCCAATATCCCAACCTGTTCAAGTCCTTCGGCACACTCTCGGTCTCTACGTCACTACCTGTCCCTCCGCCTGTCTTGGTTTTGTTTGCGAATTTGGTACAAAGACATCTGTTCTTTTAAGCTGATCAATAACGTATAAAGGGAAAAGTTGCAGTCCTAACACTGGCTCCTGTGGAGCTCCATTAGTCAGGGCAGCCATCCTGAAAAGGAACCTTTGCCCTCACTTTTACCAGTCAGACAGACTCTTTGCAGAGGTACAGCTGAATAACAGTAGGGAAAATGAAACTGCTGGGAGTTGGCATGGACTCAAAGGGCCAAATGGCCTCCTTCTCTCTCATTGTATCCAAGTAGTAAGGAAACCAGATCTATCACTCAGTGAGACAATTTATTTCCATTAACTATTCACCACACGTTGCCTTTGATCTTTGATCAATTATCTTTAATCTCCTTCTGCTTATCTATCCTTGTTCCAGCGAAACATTTACTCTTTAAAATCCCAGCTTGAAAAAGGACAACTGCAGATCCCCCAATCTCCCCAAACAAAAGCCTTTCATCACTCCTATCAGTACAATAATATCCTCCGCTCGATAAAATGACTTAAAATGTGGGTCCCAAAGTGGACACAGTTCTTGGCCTAACCAGTTTTTTTTAAGATTGAACATGGCTCAGTCTTGCCCTGTTACAAAAATCCAATTGAATAGGCTTGTCAAGTTACAGTTCCACTTTCAAAGGTTTGTGTGTACTTGATCATTCTGATCGCCTTTTAAAATTGTTTCATTTGGTTTAAATAGTCGCTCCACATTCTCCCTTCTAACACAGATAACTTCATATTTCTGTGCATTGAAATTCACCTGCCTATGTATCCAGTTCATCGCTGTCTTCCTGTTACTGCATTCCTCACTCTAAACTACACCTCTGAGTATAGTCTCGACAGGCTGCTGTGTACATAAACACAGGAAATTCTACAGATGTTGGAAATCCAAAGGAGCACAGGAAAAAATGCTGGGGGAGCTCAGCAGGCCAGGCAGCATCCGCAGAAATGAGCAAACAGTCGATGTTTCAGGCCAAGACGCTTCTTCAGAACTGGAAAGGAAGGGGGAAGGCGCCAGAATAAAAAGGTGGGGTGAGAGGCAGAAGAATAGTTAGAAGGTGATAGGTGAAGCCAGGTGGGTGGGAAAGGTAAGGGGCTGGAGAGGAGGGAATCTGATAGGAGAGTGGAGCGTAGGAGAAAGGGAAGGTGGTGGGGCACCAGGGGAAGGTGACAGGCAGAAGAGAAGAAGTAAGAGGCCAGAATGGAGAGTAGATGAAGAGGGGAGCAGGTACCTATCACATACCCTGGTGCACCTCCTCCTTCCCTTTCTCCTATGGTCCATTCTCCTTTCCTATCAGATTCCTTCATCTCCTGCCCCTAGCTTCACCTATCACCTTGTAGCTACTCTTCTTCCCCTTACCTGCCCCTCACCTTTTTATTCTGGCATTTACCCCCTTCCTTACCAGTCCTGAAGAAGGGCCTGGGCTCGATACATGAACTATTTGCCTGTTTCCATGGAGAAACTGTTCTGCACAGTGAACAGGTCTGATAAGTAACAGTTCCAGTTTGGGTGGGGGTGAGTTAATATCTCAAATTATTTTCATGTGACAGTGATAGTCTCTTTGATTATAAGGCTTGTGTCTGAGGACTAACTCGTCAAATGCTTACCCAATCATACTGAGCTCTGCAGGTGGGTGGATTCCCAATGGTGGGTGGAGATAGATGATGATTCTCTCAGAGAATCTATCCTGGGACCAACATATTGATGCAATCACAAAGAAGGTACACCAGCAGCTACACTCCATTAAGAGTTTGAGGAGATTTGATATGTCACCAAAGACTCCATCAAATTTCTACAGATTTACCATGGAGAGCATTCTGAATGCATCACCGTCTGGTTTGGAGGCTCCAATGCGCAGGATAAAAAAAAACTGTAGAGAACTGTAGACCCAGCCAGCTCCATCGTGGGCACCAGCCTCTCCACCATCAAGGACATCTTCAAAAGGCATTGCCCCAAGAAGGTGGCATCCATCAACAAGGACCCTCACCACTCAGCAGATGCTCTTTTCTCCTTACTAGTATCAACGAAGAGGTACGGGAGCCTGAGGATGCACATTCAACATTTGAGGAACAGCTTCTTCCCCTCAACCAACAGATTTCTGAACAGTCCATGAGCCATGAACACCACCTCGCTATTTGCTCTCTTTTTGCACTATTATACAGTACATTTCTTATTGCAGCTTATAGTGACTTTTAATGTATTGCACTGTACAGCCGACACAAATTAACAAGTTTCAAGACATAAATCAGTAATAGTAAACCTGATTCTGATTGATGGAACAACACCGGGACTGCTACAAGTAGGTTCAGTGCCTGCAAGTAGTGAGTTAATATAACAGTGAGTGTGGACAACCAAGGCCATCTCAAGGGTGCTCTCTGCTGTGGTGCGAGGGACTGCTGGCACTCAACACTGACAACCTGGGATGAGGGACTGTCACGCAGCATTCATTCAATGCACCAATATCTTGCACATTGAGAACTGGTTCGTGAATGGGTTGGAGGAGAGAGGGAAGCAGGGGAGAATACCTTAGAGAATCTCATCACTGTTGAGTGACTCTATTCTATTGTGTGCATCAGAGTTTAAAGCAATTTCTCTGTAAATACAGCAAACTTCTGATAATTTGGCACTCCTCAAATTGAGCAGATTTTCTAGACTGTTGCATATTACACCTATTAATATCCCAAAACACATCTAATTCACTTCATTTTTAAATGTTACACTGCAGTATTAATTAATTCCTCAGTGAACCAGGAGAATTTAGGGTGCCACAGTAGCGTAGCAGTTAGTGCAACACTATTACAGCTCAGGGCATTGGAGTTCAGAGTTCACTTCTGGTGCCATCTGTAAGGACTTTATACTTTCTCCCTGTGAGAACATCGGTTTCCTTAGGGTCATCTGACTTCCTCCCACAGTCCAGAGACGTACCCATCAGCAGGTTAATTTGTTATCATGTGATTATACTAGGGTTAAATAGGTGGTTTGTTGGATGACCCAGCTCATTGGTCCGAGAGGGCCATTTCCGCACTTTCTGTAAATAAATAAATATAAATAAGGAACATTTTACCCCAGCAAGTTTAAAAAGCAGTACGAGAAACATCATTCAGTAATTTAGATGACAAGATTCCCAGCAACCACACGGCCATTTACTGGAGCTTACTGTAGTCACACTTTTCCTACATCCTCTGCAGTTTTCTCTTTGCTGGTGTACACAATGATTTAACACAACAATTTGCAAGGCAAGTATGGCTTTTAATTCCAAGTAGATACATTTGACAGAAAGGTGTTCAACATTAATTGACCTGCAAATGCTTCATACAAGTGTGTAGTCTTATAGAGATGACAGACACAGAGAATCAGCTATTTAATCTGCTTTTGCGCTACTGTTCCACCGTCACTGATGTTTTGCCTAATGGCTACTTTACAATTTTTAGGGCCAGATACTGTTCAGTTCTGAGCCAAATACTGTATAATCATCAATCACAGCAGGCTTCCGTCCTGGCAGAAAATGCCCGCAATATCATTTACAGAACGCTACACTCCGATTCATGCTCTTACTCCTTCAAGCTTTCCTTTCTTCAACTCTAACCCAGAGATAAAACAGCAAAGCTCCAACGTTCAAAACTCGGTGGCCTATACATTGAGCACCTACCAAATATTCATAGATCCACCCACAACTCCATTCCCCATCCCAACCCATGATGTTTCACAATAAAAAGACAAAATGCTGGAGACACTCAGGAAGTCAGGCAGCATCTGTGAAAAGAAAAGCAGGTTTAATGTTTCACGTTGTCTTGCGAAACAGTCTCTGACTTGAAACGTTAACTCTGTTTCTCTCTTTATAGATGTTGCCTGCCTGCTGACTGTTTCCAGCGTTTTCTGTTTTTACCTCTGGTTTCCAAGAAGTGCAGTTTTTTTAAAAAATCATTTCTTTGTCATCTTGCAATGTGACTTTCTGTAGATCCCTCACCCACTTGTCCACGCTCTGGGAGAGCGTTCATGCTCCGGCAGCATGGCAGGTACGTTGATAGAACTGTGGGAATAAATAACCTGCTCTGGGAAAGTAAGCTGGACATCAGCAACACCCTCTGCCCAAAAAGAGGTTGTTACCATAATTAGATAAGTGTTGCAGAACCAGAAGATAAATACCAACTGCTGGAAGTACTCAGTGGATCAGGCAGCACTTCTAGAGGGAAAATGGACCCAGATCTTTATCCCTGTCCATTTCCCTCCCCAGATGCTGCCTAACCCAATGAGTTTGTCCAGCAGCTCTTTAATGTTTTTTGCTCTGGACTCCAGCATCCATAAGTTTTAACAATACAGAAGCATGGAGTTGAATCTCACCATTGAACTTGAGTCACTAAACATTTAACTGAGTAAATATAAAATTAAAACTTAGTATTATAACAATTTATTTGAAAAAAAAAATCTGGCTTGCTAATGTCACATCAGCAAGGAAATCCAGTGATACACTTTCCAGGCTTGTCTTCTCCTGTGTGACTCCATATCAACGTTAGTGTGGTTAACTTTGGATGGACAGCAAATGCTGTCCTTGCTATCTAGCCAAATCTTGCAAATTTCTTGTAATAGAATGAGACTTGAATTGTATCAATTCAATTGAGGTTATGAAATAGGATTAACTAACTAAACCCGAAATCACACTTGAGTTTCTATGGGCCAGCACTGTCTTGAGTTATCCTTTCACTACATACCCCTCTGGGAGTACTGTGTTCAGTTCTGGTCACCTCACTACAGGAAGGATATGGAAACCATAGAAAGGGTGCAGAGGAGACTTACAAGGAAATTGCCTGGATTGGCGAGCATGCCTTATGAAAATAGGTTGAGTGAACTTGGCCTTTTCTCCTTGGAGCGGCGGTGGATGAGAGATGATCTGGTAAAGATGTAGAAGATGATGAGAGGCATTGATCGTGTGGATAGTCAGAGGCTTTTTCCCAGGGCTGAAATGGTTAACACAAGAGGGCACAGTTTTAAGGTGCTTGGAAGGAGGTGCAGAGGAGTTGTCAGGGGTAGGTTTTTTTTAATGCAGAGAGTGGTGTGTGCGTGGAATGGGTTGCCGGCGACGGTGGTGGAGGCGGAAACGATAGGGTCTTTTAAGAGACTCCTGGAGTGGTACATGGAGCTTAGAAAAATAGAGGGCTATGGGTAACCCTAGGTAATTTCAAAAGTAAGTACATGTTCAGCACAGCATTGTGGGCTGAAGGGCCTGTATTGTGCTGTAGGTTTTCTATGTTTCTATTACATCATTGACATAGGACCAACAAACAATATGCTGTAAGAACTCAACATGTTGAGCAGCATCTGCGAGAGTGGTGCAGGTCTTTGAGAGGAAATGTTGACAATTTCTTCCCTCCAACAGAAGCTGCTCGACCTGCTGCATTCTTCCAGTGGATTGAAAGCCTTGTCATATGAAGAGCGTTTGATGGCTCTGGGCCTGTACTCACTGGAATTCACAAGAATGAGAGGGGGAATCTCATTGAAGCTTACCAAATGTTGAAGGGTCTCGATAGAGTGGATGTGGAGTGGTTGTTTCTTATGGTAGTTTAAGACCAGGGGACACAGCCTCAGAATAGAGGGTCATCCTTTCAGAACAGGGATTAGGAAGAATTTCTTTAGTCAGAGAGTGGTGAATCTGTGGAATTTGTTGCCACAGGTGGCTGTGGAGGCCAAGTGACTGGGTACATTTCAGGCAGAGGTTGACAGATTCTTCATTAGTCAGGGCATGAAGGGATATAGGGAGAAGGCAGGAGATCGGGGTTGAGAGGGAAATACATTAGCCGTGATGAAATGGCTGAGCAGACACGATGGGCCAAATGGCCTAATTCTGCTCCTATATCTTATGGTCTTTTGGATTGTTTCTTGCTCTAGATTCCAACATCTGCAGTCTATTTTGTCTCCCCAGGTGACAAAGGAACGGATAAAGAAATAATACAGTGAAATAGCAGTGCGGTAAAATTGAACAAGGACGGGGTACAGAACAGATTAATATTTCACTGAAAACATCAAAGGAAGGTGCAGTGTTCATAATGCAACCAAGCCATAGCCTAATTTTAAGGCCACCGAAAGTGTGTGCTATATATAGTCACTTTATGCCGCATCAACTTACCGAAGAGAGTTGAACACAGCACTATGGTACGACCACTTCCTCCAGCAATGACTAGAACCAAGTCTGATTTAAAATTCCCCCCTGAATTTTATAATGTCACTTTAATTGAAAATTGTTCCGTCTGCTGTTTTAAATAGTTCCCGACATTGCCAATATTTTCTCGTCATTTCCAGCTTCCCTACTTTGCCAGACCCAATAGCTCAGTTCATTAATGCTATAGATCAGACCCACCTCCATGATTCCTGCAATGATCAGCGACCAGCCGTAGAAGAGGTAATGGAGAAACAGAGGGATCTATGGACACTCAGAAGTGAAACCTTTATTTCCAGAGCTCCAATTGCAGTAATCCTAGCATGGGTTCTATTCTGCTGCTGGTTGGAAATTATGTGATAAGTCCCTTGACAGAAAAAAAAATTTATCAAAAAACAAAATAATTAATTGGAAGCTCGTTAATTCGAGAGACAGATGATTTCTTGGGAGCTTTTCACTGCAGAGCTGAATGCCATAATCCTGGATGTTTGAATGAATATTTAAATCAGTGCATTTCAGATCACACTAATCAGGCAAAACACACCAGAGTTTTGTCCTAGTGCTTTCTGTTCATAAATGATGAGAAACACTCCAGACATCAGCACTTCTATGAAGGTAATAATTTTAAAATGCCAAGATCTCATTTCAAAAGCATCTTGCTGGTGTGAGGATGAGCACCCTTTCAGATTCAGGGAAAGTTGTGTTGGGATAGGTATATTTTCAGCATAGAGGGTGGATAAGTTTAGTTGGGAAACAACAACCAATACTTCCTTTCCTCAGACAATGAGGCAAGTTTGTAGCACTGTATTTATTTAGAGATACAGCGCAGAATTGGCACTTCGGCCCTTCCAGTCACACCGCCCAGGAACCCTGATTTAACACTAACCTAATCACGGGACAATTTAAAATGGCCAATTAACCTACCCAACACGTCTTTAGACTGTGGGAGGGAGGAAACCAGAGCACTTGGAGAAAGCCCACGCATTCCACGGGGAGGACGTACAGAGATTCCTTACAGAGGATGCCAGATTTGAACTCCGAACTCCGTCACCCCGAGCTGTAATAGTGCCACACTAACGACTATGCTACCATGGCCCCAACATTTTGGCCACATTTTGATCAACAGTGATGGTGTGGCAAATGCCAAGAATATGATTCTACTTGTAATTTGCTTTCCACTAAAATCGAGGTGAGTCAACTGCAACTAGCGGGGCACTGTCTATGCCACCCCGAGCTACCTGCTAGCCTAGTCATCATATGGGAGCCCAAGCACGGGAGGATGAACCCTGGGCGCCCTCCCAAGACTATGGTCAACACACTCCTAGAAGACAGCAGCACAGCTAATATAGATGAACTGAACACACTGATGAGAGAGAGGGAGAAGTGGAGAGTCCATCATCGTGCCCGATGCCGGCCCCCTAGGCCTGAGTCAACGTAGTAGTAGTGGTGTAATTTGCTTTACCCAATTCATTTTGATTGCAATGCAGTCTGCTATTTTGTAAGCATCTATCCTCATTGTTTCTCTTCAAACAAGAGCTTTGATCCCATCTTGTGCACTGAGGGTCTATTTTCATTTGGCCACTTTTAATCAATTTTTTTCTTTTAAAAGTTGCATATTTTGCCCTATTCCCAATGGATTGGACAAATCTAATGTTAAGAACTCTGTACAGGCAACTTGTAGTACACATTAGACCATAAGACCATCAATTCTCCCTTAAAGGACTACAAACCAACATCTCAGCAAGAACGAGAACGGATCTGATCCAGTGCCACGCTGCTACGTTGCTTGGCACATCAACACCATGTGGCTACTGTTGCAATGCAAATTCTGACCTTAGATAGCAGAAGTCTCCAGAAACAAGCTATTCCTACACAAGCACCATCATCTCAGTGCCTGGCTTGCCAAGCAGCTTACCTTGCCTGATACTTTGCAGACACACTGTGTTCCCTCTTTTACCATGAATAACAAATCCAGTTGTGAGAGGAAGACCAAGCCAGAGGCAATAATAAATATTGACAGATCGTTCTGAAAACAGATCATCTCTATTTAGTCCATTCAAAGCAGCTGGTAAATATCAACTTATATTTATCACAGTTGATTGATAAAATAATAATAAAATTACCAACATGTCCTTTCAGTAACAAATATGATATTACATTTTACCTTGCTTATGACCTTTATATTTTGATAAAGACCTTTTAAGTTAAACCTTTGTTCACTTATTGTTCTTTCCGCCTAGAAAAATCATCCGTGCCATCACTGAGATTATCTTGAACGGGATTTTTAAAAATATATTTGAGAAGATCATAAATTTTAAATGTGTGGCAGCATACGGCACGGCAGACTAATGCTGACTGACTGCTCCTGCAATAGCTCAATGCCCTAGCAGTTCCCTCCCGTGTCACTTTACAGAATCTGAATAGTCATTTTGTTCGAAATCACAAGCCATGTTACTGCTTTGTAAATGTGGTTATCTACACTGGAGGCGTTTCACCGTTCATTGTCAATCCTGGATTTGACATGTCATTCTGGATGAATCGGGATTAAAAACCAAGTAACGTTTACGCCACTAAATTCTATCACGAGTTCCCTTTCTCCACAAACACGTCGTATTGACCTGTTAAGTCAAGAATTGGAATTGGGTTATTTCAACAAAGGTGAGTTCTCCAAGCTGCTTAATGGGACAAAATAATACTTCTCCCGCTTAAACACCGCCACCACCGTATCTCAGGCATCTCTCACAAAATCCACACCAAAGGTCTGCAATATATTAAAATATGGCACAGTGAGTAAACACCTACGACAATGCAATGCAACCCGCCACATTTTAAAATACAGAAACTTATGCCAAAAATGACAACTTTTGCTCTTTTAAAAGTGTACTGCTGTTTCCCTGCTTTTTTTTTGCATCTTAACACCTTGCAAATGCACAGGGTATATCAGAAAGTTGCAGTGCGTGGCATTTAAAGGAACCCTCTTGCACATTACCTGTAACTGCAAGCTTGCTTCTCGGTAATATCCAGAAGGTACCACACAGAAATTGCGCTGCAGTTTGACAGAGACGCTGTAAGCCATTCACAATAAAGCTTCGCAGGGTGGCAGAAGGGAGGATGCAATAACCATCACCATATCCTTTATTCCCCCGTAACAATATGATGCTCAAAAAAAAAGCAACACTTAACACAGGGAAGCCCGCCTTAGACCCACCTATCGTCATTTTCTGCTTTCCCATTGGCTGGTTTCCAAAAATCGGCACATCCTATTGGATATTTCTAATGTCTATCATTTATGCCTGCCTCCTAGCAACCGAGCAGCGAGGCTTGAGCTGGTCTCCAGGAGACAGAGTGGGGAGATGAGGGAGTAGACCTTTCGGGTGGGATTAAATGGAAGGATTCGCCCTACTTAACGCAAGTTTATTTTAAAATGCAGGTATCTTTCTCTTTCCATTCTCTTGATTCAGGGAGGAAATAATGGGAATAATTTTCAAATTTCTTTGACTTTAGGACTTACGCAGGATTTTCAGGATTGTACTTTTCGAAGGTTATCCTTGGCATTGCTATTCCTAGAGCCAAGGATGTTTCTCTCACCTAGACGAGTGTTCATCATGCTTTGTCCAGAAGAGATTTTTCCTCCTATTATTAAAACTCATCATCTACCTGTCTGGAAATTCATATATTGATTGTAACTGTTGGCTGGTTAGGAGTTAATTTCACACTCGATTATAAACTTTGTTGTGCAGTGAAACCTCTTGGGAAATTAAGAGAAAAGTAGAACAACATTGTTTTAAAATAAAAGAAAAGCAACCTAAATATCAGTCTTCTCTGCTGTTGGAGGATTTCAAAGGAAATCAAAGTGGTTTTGCTTGATCAATGAAATTTCATGTTTTGGTCCCTAAATCAAATCTGATTTAAAGCCAGAGGCAACAATCATACAGAGAAAATGTGGATTTTACCTGGATGTGTGCTTCAGGTGGGTGATGAAAGATACAGAATATTAATCCATTCGATTTGAACTCACTGAAAGCAGCCATACAAGTGAACAGAGAGTGGAAGAAGCGATTGATACATTTGCCTTCATGAGGAGGCACTGAGTTTAAGAGTGAGGATGTCATATTACAGGCTGCAAAATGGTGGTTATTCCACACTTGGGGTATTGCGTACAGCTCTGAATGCCAAACCGCAGGAGGGATAGAGAGTGAGTTCAGAGGAGATGCACCAGGAGGCTGCCGAGTATAGACGTTAGTTATAAGGAGAGATTGGATAGGCTGGTTCGTTCTTAGTGGAACATAGGAAACAGAGGGGTGAACCTGATAGATTTTTAGAAAATGATTAGGGACGTAGATAGGATGGATATTCAAGATCTTTTCCCAGGGCCGAGGAATCTAAAACTAAACGGTACAGATTTATAAGATGAGAGGGGAAAAATTCAAAAGCGACCTGAGCAGTAGGTTTCTCACATTGGGTATTTTGAAAATGCCACCAAAGGAGGTGGTGGAGGCAGAAACAATTTCAATGTTAAAAGAGGCATTTGGATAGGAAAGGTGCAGAGAAGGGGTTCCCAGCCTTTTTATGCCATGGACCCCTACTGTTAACCAAGGGGTCCATGGACCCCAGGTTGGGAACCCCTGGTGCAGAGGGATATGAGCCAAGTGCAGGTTAATGGGATTAGCATAGCAGTCAGGATGGGTGAGGTGAAGTTTGTTTACTGTGCAGTTCTCTGCATTTCAGTGTGCTGGCTTTCTTCAACTCTGGCTGCCCTACCCATCTACTTCCCAGCCAGGATAACGTGGCAGACAACTGGCTGCCTTCTGTTTGGCATCAATCTCATGGCCAAAGGGTGGAATCTAGAAACTAGGAAGAAAAGTATGATCAGGGGGAGGGGAGGCCCACTCGTTACATCTCCTGTGGGATTTAGAAGGAGAAACCCTGCTCAGAGGTAAACAAGGGAAATTTCTATCCCTTCCCCTGGTTCAACTGCAACCCAGTTGGCCAATACATTGCTCTAGAGTCTGAATTGTACTAAATGACCTGTACTGCATGTGTTAATGAGAGTCCCTATCTGCTCCCTGTCAGATTAGCATGGGGTATTAACTCTTCAGCACTCATCTCACAATGGTAACAATTCACCTCCCAGGGTTGAGTTTAAATGCCACTGAAATGATCCATAAAATCCATACAATGATAACTAAACTCAAACTGTGTTAGTTCTAAGTTTAATTATGGTTCGGACTGCAGATTGGGACCTTGGATTTACAGTGAGAGGTTAATTAAAATTTGGGAGTATTGTGGCTTAGGTATTTTCTGCAATTGAAAGCAGAGACAGTTGGACCAGGCAGCATCTGTGTAGAGAGGAATACAATTAATGTTTCAGGCTGATACACTTTTATCTGAATGTTTCAAGTACTTTTTGCTGATTGCTCCTTTTGTCCAAATAATGCTGTAGATTTTTGTATTTATTCAGTATGTGAGGTGTCAGTGTTCACAATTTCCCTGGCTGAATGGTTTACTGGGTATTTCAGAGAGCAGTTATGGATGAATCCCATTTCTATGAGATGGAGTTATGTATAGGTCAGACCAGCTGCCACTATAGGATTTAACATCCTCTCTCTGGATCAGTAGCATAGATCCATGGATAACAAGTACAAAAACACAGAAGCTTACAGACTGTGCAAATAGTACAATTAACAGACTCAGCAGGAGGGAAAGGGTAGATCTGCTTAATATGGTTCAGCATCCTGCAGCAAGTGAAGTTAGAAATTGTGTATGTGTGTGCATGTGAAGGCATTAATGCATGTATGAGTCTTTGCTTGCTTAACCCATTGTTGAAGAAGTATAAGTGTAGATAACAGAGAAACTGTGTATACCTTAGCCAGAAGAAGGATAGACTTCCTTCCAACTGAGAGCATCTTTCATAGACTTTCATCGTATACCAAAGCTCTTTATCAACCTTGTCAGTGATAAGCACTGCTGTAATAAAGAGAGCAAGTTCAGGGAGCAATGATTGGAGTTCTCATTTTGTACATTAAGTTGAAAACGTAGAATGATGAATAAGAACTGCAACTCCTTCAAATTAACATCAGCTTTAACGGCAGTTGAAGGTAATAATGACGGTAAACTTGACAATGAGAAACATTGTCCAATCATTCCTGTAACAGATGCTGAATGATAATGTGCAAACCTTCTGCTCAAAAAGAACATCATGTATTTTGCTGATATTTAAATGTTGAAGATCTCTTTGAGCCAAAACAGAGAATAGAAAGAGGCCTTTCAGCCCATTATGTCTATGCTGATCATCAAATGTTATCGACACTAATCCCATTTCCCAACACTTGGTCTGCAGCCTTCACCTTGGTGATGGACGTGCCAGTCTGAGTACTTCTTCAATGTTGTACGAGTCTCTGTCTTCTTAATCCTTCAGGCAGTGCATCCCAGATTCTAATCACTTTCTGGGTGAAAAAAATCCTCCACAGATCTTTTCTAAGCCTTTAACTCCTCACCTTAAACCTGTGTCCTTAGATGTTAGTCACCTCTGCCATGAAGGAAAGTTTCTTATTCCATGTTTCTGCCTCTCATAGTCATGTAAACCTCTATCACGATCTTCCGCAGCCAAAGGAAAACAAATCCCATCAATCAGTCTCTCTTCGTAACTCTGATACTTCTTCATGGGCAATGTCCTGATGAATCTCCTCTGTATCTTTTCTCGTGCAAACATGTCCTTCTTCCTAAGATAGTTGACCAGAAGCTATATACTCTAATCCAGATGTGGCCTAATCAATATGATATAAAGTTGTATCCACTTCTCCCTGCAATTACAACTTATGCCCCAGCAAACACAGGCAAGCATCCCCTGTACTAAGGTCACCAGAATATTCCATTCTGTGATGCCAGAAGAAGAGGGGGACCTCCAAAGAGCAGTGGGACATTTGTTGAGAGATAGATGTGTAATAGGCTGAGAAAATGTCTCCACAACTCCAAACTAAAGCAATGTTGTGATGAACACTCTTGTACATTTTTCAGGCTGCTTCACCACCCAAACCGGCATTCGATGCTTGAACTTTTTAGCGGGGTTCTTGCTCACCCTACCCCCCCCCCCGCACCACCCCTTCGTGTAGAGGCCGGTCCATTGCAGCATAATTTTCCTCCTTTGCGTTCGATGCCATCTCTGATAATCACAGTGTGCAACTCCCTTAAGCTGAAGTGTATGAACGCAGCTAGCTGCAAAGGACTAGAGCAACTTCCAGAGTCTGAAAATAATGTCACATCCCTTGGTGTTGAAATCATGTCGAAGGGCTGAATGACCTACTCCTACACCTATTTTCTATCCCACAACACCTGTAATACTGTTGTTCCTTATGTTCACCCAGCTTTCTACTTTTCTGACATAGTGTGACCTTCCTTTTTTCCCCCCTGGACTGCCCATTCCACATGTGATTCTCTCTGTGTAATGCCATTAGAGCTAAATATTCTTCTAATCCCCTCTCCCCTTATCCTGAAATGAAGGCCTGCCACCGTAGAATCTGTGACAACTGACGTTGGTGCTCATATTCCTTAGGGTTATGACTATAAACTTTTCATGACTCTGCCATGGTGTGGGAGATTATATGCAGATTGCTGACATTTAGTAGGCAACTTGGCAATGGACGCGGTGTGCGGTGAAGCAATGGTTAAGTTATTGGCTTAGAATCCTGGAGACCTGGACTAACAAACAAGAGAGTATGTTTAAATACCTGTATAGAATTTAAATTTAGATCGGGGCTCTATCATTTTTGAAGTATATTTACTAGTCTAATTGATGATGATGACCATGGAATTACTGGATTGCTGTAAAAACAAAAATCCTTCTGGTTCAATTGATTCTGGCCAGTGTGTGACTCAGACCCACATCAATGTGGTTGGCTCTCAAGTGGCCTCACGGACCCTTCAGTTCAGGCTGATAAGTGTTACCTGTCCCTGAGGAATGAAGGGGAAGGCAGCTGTAACAACTGCACTTTGCCTTGTGCTTGCTTTTTGTTTTATACAACATAAAGACTGGAACTAAACCAGCACTCTGTGCAAACTCAGCAGTCCTCTGAGACTTGCGTTCGAATCCTTTGGATGTGTAACCCAACATCCTAATTGCTCTATTTACTACTGTCTCAAACTAACAGCAATCCATTCCTGGTACATTCTAATCCCTGTCTTGTTTAGTGGACTGTACATAGAACATAGAATAGTACAGCACAGTACAGGCCCTTCACCCCTCAATGTTGTGCCGACCCTTAAACCCTGCCTCCCATATAACCCCCCCCCACCTTAAATTCCTCCATATACCTGTCCAGTAGTCTCTTAAATTTCACTAGTGTATCTGCCTCCACCACTGACTCAGGCAGTGCATTCCACGCACCAACCACTCTCTGAGTAAAAAACCTTTCTCTAATATCCCCCTTGAACTTCCCACCCCTTACATTAAAGCCATGTCCTCTTGTATTGAGCAGTCGTGCCCTGGGGAAGCGGCGCTGGCTGTCCACTCTATATATTCCTCTTAATATCTTGTATACCTCTATCATGTCTCCTCTCATCCTCCTTCTCTCCAAAAATTTAATTAGTTGGTTTCGCTATTTACTGGATGCTGCAGAGATCTTCTCTCAAACCACTTCTTTCAAAATACCAAAATCCTTAAAGACTTCACTTAATATTTTAATTTCTGCTTCAGATGTACCATTACGCATTGATGACCGCTCATCTCAAGGATGTGATTCTTCATCAAGTGTAAACACTATGAAGGCGACAATGAATTGTGGTGTAAGATTATTCTGTGAGCAGTAACTGATAGACTATAAACCACTGGCAGGTCAGTAGGCAGAAGGAGAGGATATTAATGCCTCACTGTTAAAACTTAGCTGCTGCAGGTCACCATTGGCATGGCAGTCTACCCTTCTCATAGCAATGAATCAGCAATATGATTATAAAACTAATTTAATCAATCAGGTGCACATCAACCAACGTCCATGTCAAATCCTTCAACGTAAAACATCCCGTTATTTGTGAAAATGACTGCTGTTTATAATTTTAAATGACTCCCATAGCAGAATGCAGTCTCAGAATTGGAAAAACCTGTACAAATAAAGATTTGCTGATGTTTCTTAAACAGCACACTAAGCATCTTCTTAAATGAATGAAATTAAACAATTTCTGAGGCTTTTATTACATACCAGAAACAATCAAATGTCTCTGAACCAATTCAAATTCAATTTTAGGAATCTGACATGATTAAAAAAACATTTATGTTGTCCTCCTGAGTTTTACAATACTTCTCCGAACATCTCTGTGAAATTGCAGCATGTTAAATTCGTGCTGTTGTAGCTGTAAATGCATTGAACGCAGTGTTCGAAATTTGGAGAGTTATTCTCCAATCCTCTCACCCAAAAGAACACATTCATTTATGTCATGACATTAACTATAAATCCAAAAAAAAACAAATTTCCAATCAATTCCAAAATTAATTATCCATTTCTCAAGCTAATAAAATCAGATTGTAAAGGACTTTCATCCCTCTTCTTGATGAACCAGACCTTTACCACTTGTCTCTGCAGAATTTTCAAATCACTTTAGCAAATTTGCTGCAGCTGGTGTTGGATTCTGAGAATGACACAGGCTTGCTGGCCAACCACAGCGCCTTTGGCTCAGTAAATCCAGAGAAGCACATGATAATGACATGGTAATTGCATTGAAATTAAATCTGAGGTTGTTGAATGGTCTGTTCCACAGCTGATAGTGGTGTTGTTTTGGAAAAAAAAGGCAGAACTCTTAACAGTGGGGAATGAACAGCCGCTGATTGTTGGTGAGAAAGAGTGTAAGGCGTGGAGTGAAATAATTGTACTAATATACACATGGTGAAAAGGGAAGATTATTACTGTTGCTAATCTGCATCAGGTAAGAGTCTTCTGGCCTCCGCAAAAATACTGAAGTTCACCTATCTGCTGTATTTGAAGATTTGACTCCTTTGTTCTTCTGTCATTGTCACAGCAACTTAATTTGATAGTGTACTTAAAAGCAAAAAAAAATAACTGGCTGACATCCTGTAAAACATTAAAGGTCAGAATACAACAAATAATCGCAGTAGTGCAAACCACATGAGGCTTATGCCTTTAACCCTACACAAAATCACCGGTGCAGAGTCAATTCAGCTTGCAACAAGCATTTTATCATCTTAATGTACATAGAAAGCTTGTTGGATGGGGGGAGAAGGGGAAGAGATGTCTCCATTCTTGTATGTAGAGCTTTTAGCCTCAACAGCAACACGTCCCTCCTCGATTAGTACCGTTCAAAAAGAAAGCTATTACAGCAGAATGGGAAATAAACCTCACAGGACTGTCATACTTGTCACTAAACTCCACAATCCATTCATCTCAATTGAAGACTGCAGCCAAATTTCAGGATTAATCTTTAATATATGCATATGAGGAGATTAAAGATTCTGGTGTATTCCAAGAGCCACAAGGATGAAACAGGATTTTTGCCAGTTTCTCAATTTCCACTTCAAATCAAAGATAATATAATTTATGCTTGCCAGTCTCGTGACGTAGAAATCAGAGGCTTTGGGACCCACTTCTACTATTGAGTTCTTTCCTTGATTATTAGTTCTTGTGTCGAAATGCATCAAACAGCAAACAGTGTTCTGTAGAGCCAAACCGGGGGCTTTACCCCAATTCTATTCTGGAAATCTGACAAGGAAGCACATCCTTGAAGGCTGAGGCTGGGGTATAGCAGAGTAAACATTCCTAATTTTCAGCTTACCATTCCTCCATCTCCATATTTCACTAATCTTTGGTCTGCAGTCACCTGTCCTATGCCTCTTCAGCCTTTGCTGTTTTGCATACTATTTTGTGTCTGTATGAACTCACTATTCATTTCACCTGACAGCATTCTATTGAACAGCTGCATGGGTCATTCAATCTATTCACTCTCTCCCTATGACTGGAATATCTGTTGATTTTCTCCAAACCCCTTTTCCTCCAGTCCATTCGTCTTGCAGCCGCTGTTTCTGTTTGAAGTCTGAAATGCCAATCCTCTTATAGAGGCTGTCTGACCTGCTGCTTACAACTGAAATTGCCTGTTTTCCTTCCTTGTTATAATATTGGCTTCAGTTCATATGCATATTTCAGGACAGTCTTTCCTCTGCTCCTTCCTTTGAAGATAATTGCTTTTGCCTTACCCACAGTGCATAGTGAAAACAGTTAAAATTGTATTTCAGTGCCATTTACTGTTTAACCAATGTTATTGCTTCTAGTTCACAGGTGGTAGTAGTTGAATCTTATTGGCTAAGCAGAAAGTGTCAGTCACCGACTTAAGTCCAATTAAACCTGCCATTTATTACATTGCTTCTAATATTAATAGTTGTTTGGAAAAGAACAGTTCATCCCAGCTTTCCTGCTCAGAATTTCACCATGAGACTGAAAACAGCAGGAAGATATGTATTTGACTCTTTGCCTTCAAGCTGACAAATATAACACCACACAAAAGTTCCTATTTCACACAGTTTGCTAGAGACAAATGTCTTTGTCAATGGATATAGTGTTCAATATCTGAAGAAGCACATCAGGGCTGATGTATGTAACACAAATGATTTCATCAATTAAATACGTTTGACTTATACTTAGTCCATTTTGCAATACAGGGAAAGGGCAGCACAGTGGCATAGCTAATAGAACTGCCGCCTCACAGAGCTAAAGACTGGTATAATCCCCACCTCAGGTGCTGTCTGTGTAGAGTTTGCATGTTCGCCCTGTGACCAGTGGGTTTCAGGATGCTCCACTTTCCTCCCATAACTCAAAGGCATGTGGGTTGGCAGGAAGATTGTACTTTGCCTCTGTTGTGTAGATGAGAGGCAGAATCTGGAGTTAATGAAAATGTGGGGAGAATCGTAAGTGGGATTAATGTAGGGTTAGTGTAAATTGATGGTTAATGGTCACCACGGAGCCAGTGGGCTGCGGGGCTCAGTTTTTGTGGGTTTATCTCACTGTGACTCGAATGCAACAGACAATATTGTCACAGCAAACTAATGCAAACAGCAGCACAATAGTGCTCTGATTATCTGTGAGCTTATGGAACTTAGGAAGCAGGAGGGTGCGTCATCATTCACCACTATCAAGGGTGCTCGTGTCAACCGTTGATTTCCCCTCTTTTCTAATCTACATCACCAAACCGTTGATGCTGCATAAATATCTGCCTTGTTAATGTGTACGTTTCCCATGATCATCTTAATTGTGCAAACACAAGAGACCGCAGATGCTGGAATCTGGAGAAGCAAGCAATCTGCCGGAGGAACTCCATGGATTGAGGGGCTCCTGTGGGAGGAAAGGAGTTATCGACGGTTTGGGTCAAAATCCCGATGCGGGCTCTTGACCTGAAATGCCAAGCATTCCTTTCCTCCCGCAGATGCTCTCAACCTGCTGAGTTCCTGACCTGATCCCTAATCATGTGATGGGATGCTTTAATCTCAGCCAAAGGAGAACACAAGTCCTGCACTCCCAACTATGCATTCGAATTGGTTTATTATTGTCACAGTAATGGAGATACAGTGAAAAGCATTACATAGTGCATTGAGGCAGAACAAGGTAAAACAGAATGCAGAATAATGTGTAACAGCTACAGAGAATTGCAGTGCAGGTAAGCAGTAAAGTGCAAGATCATAATTGGGTAGAGTGTGAGGTGAAGAGTCTATCTTAACACACTAGGAAGCCATTCAGTAGGTTATAACAGCAGGGTAGAAGCTATTTGTAAGCCTGGTGGAATATGTTTGCAGGCTTTTTATCTTCTGCCTGACGGAAGAAGAAAGAAGAATCTCTGGGTAGGTAGGGTTTTTGATTATGCTGGCTGCTTTACTGAGGCAGAAAGGTATAGAGAGAGTCCATAGAAGGGAGGCTGGTTTCCATCATACCAGAGGGCATGCATTGAAGGTGAGAGTGGGTAGGTTCAAAACTGGGGGGTGAGGGATAAGCATTTTATTCAGAGAGTGTTGGATGTTGGAGAGTGTTCTTTGAAGTGCTGAACTGTCCACAAGTCTCCACAGTCTCTCGTGGTCACCTGCAGAGCAGTTGCCATATCGAGCCGTGATTCATTCGGATAGAATGATTTCTATGGTGCGCTGATAAAAAAAAATTGGTAAGGGTCATCGGGGACATGCCAGATTTTTTAAGCCTCCTGAAGGAGTAGAGGCATTGGTGAGCTATGTTGGCCATGGTGTCTAGATGGCTGGACAAGGGCATTGGAGGGCAAGACTCTGGAACCAGACTTAAAGCCTTGAAGAAGTTCTGCCTCAGTTACAGTAAGGTTTCCCACAGCACCACAGCTGCCTGCCATTGGAAATTAGCTACAGAACAATCGCGATGTATGGGTGCAACAGGAATGTGGAATTTAGACCACAATCCAATTGATGGCTGGTAGAGACATGATGGACTGATTGGCATACCCCTTCTCCTATTTCTTTTGTTGTTACATTTATGGATAATAATTGAGCTGTGTACATCTCACAGAAAGCCTGAATGGGAAAGAACCACACATTAATTTATTCTCACTCTTTATCTCCCTTGCAAAAAATTATGTTCAGTCCACAAAACATTCATAGCTAAATTGATCAGAGCAGCACAGTGGTGTCACTACACTGATTGGCCTTATCTCAAACAATAACGAGGTGGCCTACAGGAAAGAAGTCATCTCTCTGACACAGTGTGTCAAGCAAACAACCTTTCCCTCAATGTTGCAAAACCAAAGGAGCTGGTTGTGGACTACAGGAGGAATGGAGACGTGCTAATCCCTATTGACATCAATGGATTTGGGGTTGAGAGAGTAAACAGCTTTTAGTTCCTCGGCATTCACATCACTGAGGACCTCACGTGGTCTGTGCCCACCAGCTGCGTGGTGAAGAAGGCACAGCAGCACCTCTTTCACCTCAGACAGTTGAGGAAGTTTGATATGGACCCCCAAATCTAAAGGACTTTCTACAGGGGCACAATTGAGAGCATCCTGACTGGCTGCAACACTGTCTAGAATGGGAACTGTACTTCCCTCAATTGCAGGACTCTGCAGAGAGTGGTACGGACAGCCCAGCGCATCTGTAGATGTAAACTTCCCGTGATTCAGGACATTTACAAAGATAGGTGCGTAAAAAGAGCCCATAGGATCATTGGGGACCCGAGTCATCCCAACCACAATCTATTCCAGCTGCTACCATCCGGGAAACGGTACCACAGCATAAAAGCCAGGACCAACAGGCTCTGGGAAAGCTTCTTCCACGAGGCCATCAGACTGATTAACTCACGCTGATTTGAGTGTATTCTATGTTACATTGACTGTTCTATTTATTATAAATTATTATAAATTACTATGATTGCACATTGCACATTTAGACAGAGCCATAACATAAAGATTTTTACCCCTCACGTATGTGAAGGATGCAAGAAATAAAGTCAATTCAATTCACTGCCTTGTTAGTGACCTGTGTTCAGTTCCAATCCGCGGTGCTGTCTGTGTGGAGTTTGGATGTCTTCCTGTGACTGCAGGAGATTCCCCGGGTGCTCTGGTTTCCCACATCACAAAGATGGAGAGGAGGGTTGCAGGTTAATTGACCGCTCACTGTAAATTGTCCCCCATGTGCAGGTGAGTCAGGGAACAAAATAGGATTGACATAGGGATGGTGTAAGTGGGGTTAGATTGGTGGTGTGGATTCAGTGTGCAGTGCTCTGTCTTTCTATGACTATGATAACTCCCAAAGGCATTCACCACAGCTGTCCAGTTCACACTCCACTTCAAATGCGATCATTCACCAGGTCAGATATGTTGAGTAATAATGTTGTTCAAGGCATAAGAATTTCCCAGCTTGTATTTCTTGAATTCCACAAGGCACGCAAGTAGGAAGCTAGGTGCCGCTGAGTAACAAGTCAGGCACCGCTGACAGCAAAGCTGTCCCCCACTATTGCAGTGAAGTACTGCACTGATGTACAGCATTAAAGGGAGTTCTGTGATACTCAGCGGCATGTAATGGGGGGCTGAGGATGATTTGCTTCCAGACAGGGAAAAGTGGCTGGTTACCTCTCATCCAAAATGTAACCAAGTGAAGGAGTGCAGTGTAGGCTTGACTGCTCTTTTACAGGCTTGACTTTTCCATCCATTTCACTGGAATAGGGTTTGAACTCACATGCTGGAATTACAGAATCGTACTGCATGGGAACAGCCTGTTTGGCCAAATTCGCACGTTCTAACCAGCGGGAACTCAGCTGTATTAATCCCGTTGGCTCACACATGGAGCATGGCCTTGATGTCCAAGTGATTCAAGGGCTTAGCTAAACACTTCTCAAATACTGTCAGTGCTGCAGCTTCCGCCACGCTTTCCAAGAGTGTATCACAGTTCTCAGCTCTCTGGGTGAAAAAGATCTCTCTAATATTTCCAGTGAATCTCTTCCCCCTCTGTCACGGATAGCAAGAGTCTTCGCCTGCACCAGTAAGCTCTCATATACTTTTAGTTCAGGAACAGTAATTATATTTTAAGTTTAAAATTCGACACATTGATATAACTTCTTGGATTTTTATGGCACCTATATCAACACACTAGTAAAAGAAGTATGCAGAGCCTCCTCAGAGAGCACAGAAGAGGTGTACCAGGATTCGGCCTGGATTAGCAGGCATGTGTCACAGAGAACGATTGAACAAATCTATGGAGCGGCAGGGGCTGAGAGGAGATAGCACTTTATAAAATTATGAGGGATACAGCAGACAGCCGACATATTTCTCAGGGTTGAAGGGTCTAACATTAGAGGGCAGTCATTTAAGATGGCGGGGGAAAGGAGATGTGTGGAGACCGAAAGATCAGTGTGCTGTCAGGATTGGTGGTGGAGGCAGAAGTGATAGAGGCACATAAGATGCTCTCAGATAGACACATGAATAAGCAGAGAATAGAGGGATAGAATCACGTGCAGGCAAAGGAGATTAGTTTAAATAGGTGTCATTATCTCATTTAGTTTGGCACGACATTGTTGGCCTGTTCCTATACTGTACTGTCCATGTTCTATACAGGGAATCTGTACAGCCCAGTGAGTAACACTGTTAGTCCCCCTCCCTTCTACTTACATCCCTGTACCCCTACGATTTACCTTTCCCACACATGATCATTAATACCCGCCCGATTCATTTTGCCACGAGCCAACACTGACAGGTAGTTTGCAACGGCTTGTCTCTGGAATGCGGGAGGAAGCCAGAGCACCCAGAGGAAACCCAGGGAGTCACAGTGAGAGTGCACAAAGGGCCCTGGGGCTGTGAGTCAGCATCATCGACTGCTCTGCCACCATGACACCCAGTTCAGCAAAATACATCAGCCGCTATTTTTGGATGATGACGACTTTTGTTTGGAATTAAATGTGGAAAAGCTGGAGCTATGTTAAGACTGGCTCAGGGGCAGTCTCCAACAAAGACAAAAATAAAATTGCAGTTTTGGTGTTGTTTCTCCTGTAATTCTATAATAATTTCGACCTATTATATTTTTAATAATATAGAGCCAAAGGAGGTTATTCTCTTCAGCTGCTAGTTCTCTGTTTCTGGAGACAGTTAGTCTAGTGGAGTTCAGCAGCCAATCTACCCAGACCATTTATATTTATTAACATTCGCTCCAAAGGAAAATGGGAAAATCACAGCAATCTCATTTACAATCAAAACATCTGAACAAAGAAGTTGGCCAACCTGAAAAGAAATAAAATTCTGTAAGCATAGATATGGAAGCAGTTTACAATGAAAAGCTCAGTTGGTGATTTTGGTGGTATGGCTTTGTGCTTTTCTTTTGACATTCTTCTATCCAGTGCTTACCTTAAAACATACTCTCATAGACCCAGTGGCTTGGATTCAAAGGCTATTGGAGATAGGGTGTGAAGGGGGGGTGATATTCTGAAGGATGTTGTTTTCTTTTGCATTTTGGTTGATGGTCAGTCTTCTCTTCATTGATTCTGTTATATTTCTTTGTTCTATTGTGAATGCCTGCAAAAAAAAGAATCTCATGGTAGTATACGGTGACATGCAGTATGCTTACTTTGATAATAAAGTTAAAGATTGTGGTCTTCCTCAAAGATTTATGTTGGGATCTCGGTTGTTATATATAGGCTAAAATCATAGGTGGACTGGTATATATTTTGCAAATGACGTGAAAATTGGCAGAGTTGAGGGCAGTGAAGAAGGATTCGGCAGAATATATATAGGATAGAAATATAGACAGAGAAATGACCAACTGAGTTTAATCTGAAGGAGCTGCATTTTGGATGTCGTGTAAGAAAAAGTTATACAGTAAATGGCAAAACCCTTAGGAGCATTGATGTACAGAGGGACCTTGGGATGCATGTCTATGGGTCTCTGAAAGTGGCAACACTGGTGGATAGGGTGGTAAAGGAGGTGAACGGTATATCTGCCTTCATTATTTGGGCTATTGAGTACAGTCAGGAAGTCATTTTGAATTAGTTAGGCCACATTTGGAGCATTGTGTGCACCTCTAATCACCCTTTTATAGAAGAATGTGGAGGTTTTTGAAAGGGTGCAGAGAGGTTCCCTAGGATGCTGCCCGGATTAGACTGTATTAGCTATTGTATTAGTATATGCAATCCAAATTTGGATAGTTTCTCTGGAGTTCTGGATGCTGAAGGGAGATTTCATTAAAGTAAATAAAATAGTGAGGTATAGACAGGCTAAATTATTAGAAGTATTTCCCCAGAGTAGAAACCTCAAACATTAGAGGGCGCAGCTTCAACATAAGAGGAAGAATGTTTAAAGGAATTTTACCAAGCAAGTGTGGGCACGTGGCCAAGTGGTTGAGGCATTGGACCTGCGACCCGAAGGCTGTGAGTTCGAACCCCAGCCGAGGGAACGTGTTGTGTCCTTGAGCAAGGCACTTAATCACACATTGCTCTGCGACGACACTGGTGCCAAGCTGTATGGGTCCTAATGCCCTTCCCTTGGACAACATTGGTGTCGTGGAGAGGGGAGATTTGCAGCATGGGCAACTGCTGGTCTTCCATACAACCTTTCCAGATGTAGATCCATAGTCTCGCAAGACTAGCGGATGCCTTTACTTTACTAAGCAAGAGCTTAATACCGAGAGTAGTAGGTGCCTGGAATGCAATGCAGGAGAACTGGAAGAAGCAGGTGCTATAGCAACATTTAAGTGGCATTTAGGCAGATGCACGAACAAACATGGAATGGAAAGATATAGCCCATGTGCAGGCAGATGTGCAGTTTACATTAGCATCATGGTTGGCACAGGCATTGTGGGCCAAAGAGTCTGTTCCTGTGCTGTACTGTTCTATTTTCTACATATAGCCTATGTCATACGTTCTCTAAATAACAATGGACAAGTGTGTTATCTGTCTACCAATGTCATCAACTGCAACATATAATTAGGACTAAGGGACACGGTGTTGCAACCCCCATCTATTGTTACAAGTGGAAGATTTGCCTTGGGGAAATGTCCTGAGGCAGAAGTTCCTCCTCTGTTGTACGTTATATGTACTACAGTAATGTTGAATTATGTTCCTCGGAGTTGGTTCCATTAACTTCAAAGTTGTCCCATTCCCAAAGTGTTTTGCTTGAGTGATCTGTTGTCACTTGACTGGTATAGAACATTGGTAAGAAATAAATAAATGTAACCAAAATACATTAAATAAGTCAAGTTGACAATGTAGAGTAATGATTGTCTCAGTAAAAAAAAAAGCTACAGTTCAGCCCGGTTGGAGTGTAAAATCGATCAACTGTGATTAAAATTACCAGTGCTGACACTGTGGTTTGCTGGAGTCCTTCAGTAAGATTTTTGTTGGCAATTATAATGTACAAAAAAAAACTAAAGTGGAGGAGTTTCATACAAAGTACAAGAGGATAAGAAGTCACACTGCTTGTGTGGGCTACTTATTTTCCCATTTGCTGTATTTCATGACAATCTTCTTCTGAAACACTCTAAACAAACTTCCACACCTCCTCCACTTCTGTTCTGCTCCTCTTGAAACAACCATAAGACCAAGTAGGATGGACCAATAGACTGAGGTGTATAACTCAGGCCTCAATAAACCATTAAAGATATCAAGTTCCATCCCTGTGTCCTTCTGAGTGACTGGTCTCTTAATTTAAAGTTAGCCTCAGACCCAGAAGGAGTAAATTCATCAAGATAACTAGCCCAAGTTATTAGTCAGTGACTCCTTTTGGAAAGATGGACTCATGGACAAATTTAGAATCAGTTTGAAGTTCTCCCACAAGCCTCCTCAACTGAAGATCCCCTGGGACTTTCATTATATTGGAAATGCTGGATAAATGTTGCCTTTTGAAAGGTCAACTGGTGCTCATTGTCCAATATAATGGGTGGGAATGGATATTTGGATGAAAATTTGGAATACTTATCAGTCAACCAAAGTACCAAAGAATGAGCTGCCATCTTCAAAATAATCAATAAGATAGACCACAGTTGTGGGAATTTAGATACAATGACAGAAAGCACCACTCAAGTACATATTGGCTGCCAGAGTGTATATCTCAGGATGGTTTTACCTGTAATGTTTCACCATGATCTAAATGATAACATTTTTTTTAAAGCAAGAGAAAATCTGCAGATGCTGGAAATCCAACAGCTCTGACAAAGGGTCTCAGCCTGAAACGTCAACTATTTACTCTTTTCCACAGATGCTGCCTGGCCTGCTGAGCTCCTCCAGCATTTTGTGTGTATTACAGATCTTTTTTGAAGACAGTTACATTAGACGATAGCTAGTTGACTGCAGTTCGACCTTCAATACTATAATTCCAATAATCTCATTACCAAATTTTGAGATCTGGGAGCCAGCAACTCCCTCTGCATCTGGATCCTTGTCTTCTTGACAAACAGACTACAATCAGTAAGGATAGTTAGCAGCATATCCACTAATATTATTCTCAATACTGGCACCCCACAAAGCTGTATCATCATTCCCCTACTCTATTCCCTGTACACTCATGACTGATTAGCCAGATTCCTCTCTAACTCCATATACAACTTTGCAGGTGACACCACTATATCCCAGATGATGATTAATCTCAATAGTGGAAGGAGATAGAGAGTTTAGTAACATGGTGTTCTGAGAACAAACTTTCCTTCAATGTCAACAAAATAAAAGATGTGGCCATTGACTTCAGGAAGGGGAAGGGAGGTAGTTTGTGCTCATGCTGCAATCTACATCACTGGGGCTGAGGTTAAGAGGCTTGAGAACTTCAAGTTCCTCAAATTCAAAGTCAAAAGTCAAAGTAAATTTGTTATTAAAGTATGTATATGTCACCATCAACTACCCTGAGATTCATTTCTTAAACAGTTATTTACAGGAAAATAGAGAAATACAATGAAAAATGATACATAGACAAAGAATGACAAACAATCAATGTGCAAAAGAAGACAAATTGTGTAAATCAAGAAGCAAGTACATAAATAATACTGTTAATAACATCAGTTATACTGATAAAATAACATGAGTTGTAGAGTCCATAAAGTGATGTCATGGCTTGTAGAATCAGTTCAGAGATGAAGTGAGTGAAGTTATCCAGACTGGTTCAGGAGCCTGATGGTTGCATGGTAATAACTGTTCCTGAACCTAAGGCTCTCATACCTCCTTCCCAATAGCAGCAGTGATGGCCTAGATAGTGGGGGTCCTTGATGATGAATGCTGCTTTCTTGTAGCAGTGCTCCTTGTAGATGTGCTCCGTAGTGTGGAGGTCTTTGGTGGGTTGTGTCTATTACTTTTTGTAGGCTTTTCTTTACTTAGGTATTGGTTTTCCATACAAGGTTGTGATGTAACCAGTTACGACAGTCTGTACTGTGCATCTACAGAAGTTTGTCAAAGTTAAAGATGGCATGCCAAATCTATGAAAACTTCCATGCCTTCTTTGTGTTGGCACTCACGTATTGTTTCCAGACCAGATCCTCTGATATAATAACACCAAAGAATTTAAAGTTACCGACCCTTTCTGTCTCCGATCCCCGAATGAGAACTGGCTCCTGGACCTCTACCCTTCCTTCTCCTGTAGTTAATAATCAGCTCTTTGGTTTTGCTGATGTTGAGTGAGAGCAAACATCACCAATAGCCAGTCGTGGCCCAACTATGGCCAAGAAAGCTCACCAATGCTTCTAGGTCCTCAGTAGGCTAAATAAATTTGGTTTGTCCCCATTGATTGTTACTAATCATATTGATGTACCATAGAAAAGCATCCTATCTGGATGTATCATAGCTCAGTATGGCAACTGCTCGGCAAGTGACCACAAGGAACTCTGCTCTTACTTCTCCCTACCATGGTAAAGCAGCAATATAATCAAACACCCCACCCATCCTAGACATTCTCTCTTCTTCCCTCTCCTATTGGGGATGAGATACAAAATCATGAAAGCACATGCAGTACCAGCAGGTTCAAGGACAGCTTCTAGCCCAATATTATAAGATTATTGAAAGATTCCCTAGTACAATAAAATGACATTGCAATTTACCACCTTATGATCTTACACATTAATGTCTCCCTATACCACACTTCCTCTGTAGCTGTTGCCCTTTATTCCGCATTCTGATATTGTGTGTACTACTTCAGTACACTGTGTAATGAATTTGTCTGTATGAACAGTATGCAAGACAAGCTTTTCACAGTACCTCAGTATATGGGAAAATAATAAACTAATTTCAATTTTAAGTTCTCATTTTCTTCATGAACAATATTCCAGCTAGACTCTAATTACCTTCGGTCAGTTGTGTTGGAGTGCCGATTGCTTTGGCAAGTTGGAATGTCTCATTTAAATCAGCTAACATAAATCTCTAATAACTTTATTAGCTTGGATCTTTCAAAGAACAATGACAACAATGCTGACACTGTTTGGAATTTTGAATACAAATATAATTGGATTACAAAAATTATAACAGAATTCTATTAGGTATCCAAGATAGTGCCGAGCTGCAATCTTCATTGAGTCGCAGCTCAGATTTAGTGATTTTTAATTGTATTTTTAGGTTCATAAGGATGGTTTTGGGGATGGAGAAGGGAGTTAGGGTTCAGGGTAAAGTTTCAGGACAGGGATGTGGGGGAATTAGAGATCAGGATGGAGTCTATGTTTCAGTTTTGAATTGGAAGGCTAGCAAAGCAGACGAGTGACATCTGGAGTTGGATGTCAGATGTCGGCCTGGCAGAAAGTGGATGAAGGTTCCTTCTCCCCACCCCCACTGCCAGGTCAGCAAGCTGTTCTGGTGTTTGAGATACTGTGTGGGCAGAAGGAACAGTTTCCGGTGAGCTGCTGGGTTCACAGTTAAGTGAAACCACAGTTTGAAGCCTAGTGCTCAGTGTTCCTTCATCTGTGGAGTTTGATGCCTAGTGTCTGGTGATCGATGCTGAGGATTGTGGACCAAGGGCCAAATCAGAAGTCCAGAATTTGAGGCTCTTTGGCCAGAGCCAAATCTATGATCCAACTGGGGAAGTCAAAGACCAATGTCTGCAAGCTCAAGTCTGAGTTCCAGTCCACTGGAGGCTGGAAGTCATAGAAGCTAGCCTGTCCTGGGGTTAAAGGACTGTGTCTATGTGTGGGTGGGAGGGAGGAATGGGGCTTGATTTGCTCTTGTTGTTTTGTTACTTGTTGTGAACATTGTGGTCATGATATGTTGGTACCACAATGTGTGGTAATACTCGCAGGCTGCCCTCGGGTATACTGGTTGTTAATGCAAATGAAGCAATCTATGTATGTTTTGATATACACATGATAAATAAACTTGAATCTAAATAATAGTGAAGATGGAGGCCAATTGACCAATTTGTTGGTGCTAGCTCTCTGAAAAGGTCATCAATTCAGTTCTACTCTCCTGTTGCTCCCTGAAAGCCCTGTGGATGTTTTCACTTTAAATGTTAATGCAATGCTTCTCTAGTTGCCCTGGAATCAATGGTGCATTGGTTAACTCACTGAATGAGCAATCCAGATGCTTTCTAAAAAAATTGTCTCAGTAATGGACCATGAAATTGTTGTAAAAGCCCATCTGGTTCACTTATGTCCTTCAAGGGGAGAGATCTGCTGTTGTTACACAATTGGCCTTTCCATTGCTCCAGGCTCCCAGACCCCAGACCCACGGTTATCTGGTTGGCTTTTAACACTCCGCTGAAGCAGCTAGCAGGCTATTCGTTGAAAGCAAAATCAATGTGCTCATGCACGCTAAACATAAAACCAGATGGATCACCTGGCATTGACCTGGGAACTGAGTGCTGAGAGGCTGCCTTGTCCAGTCAACTTTGCAAAGGTTTCTTTGTGAAGAGCTGGGGATTGTGCATCAGTTGTCCCAACAGAATAACAAAACAAAATTCTGATGTAATGAAACCTTCACTGCTAATATTCAATAATTCACCATCATAGTTTATAGGTACATCCTGTCTCATTGGCAGGATCATAAGATTGTAGAAGTCGAATCGGAATTTGGACCATCGAGTCTGCTGACCCATTCAATAATGACAGATTTCTTTGTCAACCCACTGTCATGAACCCTGCCGGCCTTGCACCTATATTTGTTAATTGTCTTTCTTATCTAGAGCCATTAAACCCTTGTGCTTTCTGTTTAATCTTGTCAAGTTTATTTTGACTGGCACAAGTTTGGGAGTTCCAATGAATGAACCTTTGTTTCACGCTCAACATTGCTGGCCAGTGGCGTAGTGGCATCAGCACCGGACTTCAATGCGAATGGTCCAGAGTTCGAATACAGCCAGCTCCGCACATGCTTTCCAACTGTGCTAGATTGAGCATCGAACTAGCAGCTCAGCCTCATAATTAACAGTCAAATGCTATGAATGTGGGCATGTGGCTAAGTGGTTAAGGCATTGGACTAGCGACCTGGAGGTCGGGAGTTCGAGCCCCAGCCGAGGCAATGTGTTGTGTCCTTGAGCAAGGCACTTAATCACATATTGCTCTGCGATGACACTGGTGCCAAGCTGTATGGGTCCTAATGCCTTTCCCTTGGACAACATTGGTGTCGTGGAGAGGGGAGACTTGCAGCATGGGCAACTGCTGGTCTTCCATACAACCTTGCCCAGGCCTGCGCCTGGAGAGTGAAAACTTTCTAGGTGCAGATCCATGGTCTCGCAAGGCTAACAGATGCCCTTGCTTACTATGGAAGTCAAGGCATGAAAAGAAACAACATCTGTCTCAACATGGAAGTCTTTCGTTCCTAGGTTCACCCATGTGCTCACCATGATCTCCCTCATCATTGTCTCCCTTACCCAGCAGAGATGCATATATCATAGGATAAGATAAGAGGCAACGGACTGCGAAATCCCCAGTGGCAGGTCAAACACAGGCGAGGAAACCTCCTCCTGATTACTATCCACTATCCTCCCTCAGCTGAAGAATCAGTGTTCCTCCATGCTGAACAACCTTTGGCAGGAGCACTCACACAGAAAGGGTAAAAATATAATTGAAGTGTTCCAGGCTGTTCCAGTACAGTGACAACACTGGTGTCTGCCTAACAATGTGACACATCTTATTCACCAAAAGGTAAGACAAATTCAATCCTCACTTCTCTCATCAGCTAAGTGGGCAATGCTGTTTGACATTTATTGGTGGTAGAAGGGTCATATTCTGCATGGAGCTCGATGACCAGTGGAGTGCCTCAGGGATCTGATCTGGGACCCTTACTCTTCATGATTCTTATAAATGACCCGGATGAGGAAGTGGAGGGATGGTTTAGTAAGTTTGCTGATGACACAAAGATTGGAGGTGTTGTGGATATTGTGGAGCGCTGTCAGAGGTTACAGCAGGACATTGATAGGATGCAAACCTGGGCTGAGAAGTGGCAGATGGAGTTCAACCCAGATAAGTGTGAAGTGGTTCATTTTGGTAGGTCAAATATGATGGCAGAATATAGTATTAATGGTATGACTCTTGGCAGTGTGGAGGATCAGAGGGATCTTGGGGTCCGAGTCCATAGGACGCTCAAAGCAGCTGCGCAGGTTGACTCTGTGGTTAAGAAGGCGCACGGTGTGTTGGCCTTCATCAATCATGGAATTGAATTTAGGAGCCAAGAGGTAATGTTGCAGCTATATAGGACCCTGGTCAGACCACACTTGTAGTATTGTGCTTAGTTCTGGTCACCTCACTACAGGAAGGATGTGAATACCATAGAAAGGGTGCAGGGGAGATTTACAAGGATGTTGCCTGGATTGGGGAGTGTGCCTTATGAGAATAGGTTGAGTGAACTCAGCCTTTTCTCCTTGGAGTGACAGAGGATGAGAGGTGACCTGGTAGAGGTGTAGAAGATGATGAGAAGCATTGATTGGGTGGATAGTCAGAGGCTTTTTCCCAGGGCTGAGATAGTTGCCACAAGAGGACACAGGTTTAAGGTGCTGGGGAGCAGGTACAGAGGAGATGTCAGGGGTAAATTTTTTACGCAGAGAGTGGTGAGTGCATGGAATGGTCTGCCGGCAATGGTGGTGGAGGTGGATACAATAGGGTCTTTTAAGAGACTCTTGGATAGGTACATGGAGCTTAGAAAAATAGAGGGCTATGGGTAACCCTAGCAATTTCTAAGGTAGGGACATGTTTGGCACAACTTTGTGGGCCGAAGGGCCTGTATTGTGCTGTAGGTTTTCTATGTTTCTATGTACCAATACTCAGTCAGAATTTTGCCAGGATCACTCAGTTCTCATTACACCTCTGTCCAAGAATAGCTGATAGAGCCGAATGTTGGAGGTGATTTCTTCCATATCACCTACATGCTAGAAATGCACTCAGTGGCCACTGAATTTATGTTCATGGTCTTCTGCTACTGTAGCCCATCCACTTCCAGTTTGTAATGTGTGATTATTTGAGTTTCTGTCGCCTTCCTTTCAACTTGCACAAGTCTGGCCATTCTCCTCCATTCTCTCGCATTAATAATGCGTTTTCACCCACAGAACTGCTGCTCACTGGATACTTTTTGTTTCTCACACCATACCCTGTTGTGCATAAAAAGCCTCGGGAAATCAACAGTTTCTGAGGGACTCAAACCACCCCATCTGGCACCAACAATAATTCCATGGTCAGAGTAACTTAGATCACATTTCTCCCCCATTCTGATGTCTGAACAACAACTGCACCACTTGGCCATGTCTGCATGCTTTAATGCATTGAATTGCAGCCACATAATTGACTGATTTGATATTTGCATTAGCGAGCAGGTGTACAGGTGAACCTAATAAAGTGGCCACTGAGTGTAAATATTTGCTGATACCAAAATGCATTTTACATAAGAGAAACATTGAAAATAAGAGCAGAAACAGACCATTCAGCCCTCAATCCTGCCCTAGCAGTGGATGCTATCTCAATGCCATATTCCCACTCTCTGCGTCCCTCTGTGACTTTTGCATCTAGCAATGTATATATTCCCATCTTAAATACATTCAGTGATGTAGCTTCTACAGCTCTCTGTTGCTTCATCACCTTCTGAATGAAACGATTTCTCCTCGATTCAGTCCTCAAACTACCTCATCTCCCGGCACTCTGACGCCTCATTCTGGACGTATAGCCATCGGACAGATCTTCCCCACATCCAGTTGTCACCCTGTCAGCATTCTGTAAGTTTTCAGTTAGTACCCCAGAATTTCCTCATCTCAAGTTAGCATAATCTCTCGTCAGCTGGTCGGCCTGTCAGGCCAGGACCCTTTGCTGCAGTTCCTCCGTCCTTTCTTAGGTGTGGAGATCTGAAGCAGCACACAGTCCTCCAGTTGTACCTCACCCAGCCCTGTATAATGTAACAAGAAACCAATCCTGTTGCTATGAAGGCTTGCATGCCCCTTCTCTTTTGAACTGCCTGCTGCACCTGCATATTTGGTTTCAGTAACTTGTGTACAAAGGCACCCAATTCTCTCTGTACATGAACAATTTCCTATTTAAATTGCATGGCACATTTTTGTAAGTGGTAACTTCTTGTTTATTCATATCACATTGCATGCACCATATTCACTCAGTCATCTTGAAGCCTTTTTAATCCTCTTCATAATTCATTATCCTCCCTAATTTTAATATCATCTCTGTTTTTGCCAGTTACCTTTGTGTTCACTAATGATAGCAACACCTACATTTATGCTGTCAGTACCCTTTTTGATCTTGAACACTGCAAAATCTCCATTTCAACTTACAGGCTGAAAGGTGAAGGAGCCTGCTTCTGCAGTACCGATGTCAAGCTGGCTCCTTAAGGTTGTTATAGCCCGGGGTGGTAATGGGGACAAGCTCCCACTACCTATTAAATGCTCCCAGCATGCCTCAAATAACCTCTGACCAGGTCCAGCTCCTTGCCTTCATGTGTGGCTTAGCTACTAAGTCTGGTGGAGCTGCTCTTACTGACAGGAAAGGGGCAAAGGTGGGCTCCTGGCACCTTAAATCAGTTGCATTGGGCTGATGCGGCTCATCAGCCGCGGTTGGCAGCTCATCGAGCAGAAGGGAAACTCTGATCTCAACCTTCCGCTGCCTTGCAGCTATTATCTACTCATGGGGAAGGCTTCGGGAGTAAAGCCCCAAGGGACAAATGTGGAGCTGAGTCCCTAAGGCAATGCTACATTGAGTTCAATGCTGACTGGCGACTCTGCGATGCTGCTGGTACCAAATCATTATAATATCTGCCGTTCCCTTGGGTTCATCAGAGCCATGGAGAGGGGGAGGTTGCTACATGGGCAACAGCTTGCTCTCCATATCGTGCTGCCCAGGCTTTCGTATCTAGGCAGTTAGGATGCAATATCCATGGTTAATTCTGACTGATGGAGGCCTCTGTAGAATAGAGACAGTGGGTGGGATCAACCCACCTACCAGCAGCAATGCATGCATCAGCTCATTCTTGACACTTGCACCTGTGCATTGCACCATTGTGGTCAGACTAAGTGGAAAGCACAAACGTCAGGATATGCGACCAGATGCACTTCACATCCAGCCCCTGTTTCAGGGATCCCATTCATTTGAATGAGTCACTGGGCTTGGCTGATAAGATACGTGTTGGGAAGGAATTTATGGTATTTTTCCTTATTTTATTTAATGTTTTAACTAATTTCAATCAGCTAAATGTATTTTAAAGTTAAAAAATAATTTAAACCTTTTTTGAAATATTTTTCATTGTCTTTGATGATCACACATTTAAAAGCGGTTCAAAGACATTCTTCAGTGATCTGTCAAATTGCCATCAGGGCACTCTGAGAGAGTTGAATTTGGGACACGTAATTGCCAACAATACTTCAAACAGTATAGAGAGAAGAGCTTCCGAAACTGTCTGAATTGTGCGATAATCATAGCCCTTCACTCAACATAAGAAAAGACAAAGAAATGATTATCGACTTTAGGAGATCAAGAAGGTATGGACAAGCTTCACTACTTCTAAGTGGTGCAGCAGCTTTAAGTTTTGTGAGTGAACATCACAGAGAAGCTATCTCGAACCAGCAACATCGCCTTGAGGGTAGGGAAGGCGCAGCAGTACCTATACTATCTTAGGAGTTTAAAGAGAGTAAATCTGCCCTGAAAGCTGCTGGTAAATCTTTATCGATGTGTAATTGAGAGCATTCTGACCTACTGCATGACAGTATAGTACACTAGCCGCAACACAATTGACTAAAAAACACCTCAGCCAGTGATCAGGACTGCACAGAGCATCATTGGGGCACAACTACCAGATGTGGAAGCCATCTACAACTCACGACGTCTACGGCCAGCTCCCAGGATCGTGATGGAGTCATCCCACCCCAGTACTTCCCTGTTCAATCTCCTATCATCCGACAGGAGATACAGAAACATCTCTTGCACAGGCATTCGGATGGAAAAACAGCTTTATCGCCAGGGCTGTCGTGCAACTGAACAATGCCCCATTTTAACATAGAACATAGAATAGTACAGCACAGTACAGGCCTTTCAGCCCACAATGTTGTGCCGACCCTTAAACCCTGCCTCCCATATAACCCCCCACTTTAAATTTCTCCATATACCTGTCTGGTAGTCTCTTAAATTTCACTGGTATCTTTGCCTCCACCACTGACTCAGGCAGTGCATTCCATGCACCAACCACTCTCTGAGTAAAAAACCTTCCTCTAATATCCCCCTTGAACTTCCCTCACCTTACCTTAAAGCCATGTCCTCTTGTATTGAGCAGTGGTGCCCCGGGGAAGAGGTGCTGGCTGTCCACTCTATCTATTCCTCTTAATATCTTGTATACCTCTATAATTTCTCCTCTCATCCTCCTTCTCTCCAAAGAGTAAAGCCCTAGCTCCCTTAATCTCTGATCATAAAGCATACTCTCTAAACCAGGCAGCATCCTAGTAAATCTCCTCTGTACCCTTTTCAATGCTTCCACATCCTTCCTATAGTGAGGTGACCAGAACTGGACACAGTACTCCAAGTGTGGCCTAACCAGAGTTTTATAGAGCTGCATCATTACCTCGCGACTCTTAAACTCTATCCCTCGACTTATGAAAGCTAACACCCCATAAGCTTTCTTAACTACCCAATCTACCTTTTTAGAGTTGTTTGTTTTTTTATTTCTGTTTTAACTGAGATGTAAACTCTTAATTTCGCAGACATTATTTTAAATTTAGTCATTGTGTCTTTAGTAAGTGAATTGCCAGTATGTTGTTTTGCTCTGCATGGAGTATCACTGCAATCTCGTTATCCTCGGCAATGACAATAAAGCTCCAACTAACTAACTAACTGTGATTGCCCAATTTGATGCTTTGGAAGTGATTTTCCTGCTTCTTCACATTCCAATCAATATCACATGAGCACTTCCAGAGATGTGTCAGATTTGAATTTAATGCAACAATTTACAGGACAGGGTAAACATGATGGGCCAAACAAGGAAGAAATGCATGAACAGTTTTTAAATGTTATGTTCAACCCACCATGGTCAAGAGCATCTAATAGTCGGTGAATTAAATGATGCAAAATTTTCCATTAAATCTAAGTTAAATTGGCCGGTTAATTCCTAGTTGTACATGTTATTTAATCTATAATTTATTCCCATCAGTTTTCTATTACCCGCTTGGTGAAATACAGGGTCCACTTTTTTTTTACACAATACATACTCTTTACTCTTTTAAATGACATTTACTTCCAAAAAGTGATGGTGACATTTCAGTGCAGCAGCTGAGGTCTCCAGAGCCTGTGAAAGAGAAATACAAGTGGGGATATATCTATATAATGATAAAATATGTTCTTTGTGCTGAGAAATATTAATTTGGAAAATGATAAATTGCAGTTATTCTGAATTGTTTGCCCATCTCTCTTTAGCATCTGAAGGCATTGAACAATGTAACCTTTAACACGCTTGAGCAGTTATGCATGTGAAAAGCAGCTGCACATTTCAGCGTGATCCATCATTCAGAGAATGCATTAGGAGAGCCATTTATTTCTCTGTATTTTTAAAAAATTTATTGAATTTCTTTATTTTCCTCCCAGTTCCTTCTTCTCCTTGCCCATGGACCACAGCTGTGTAGAACGTCACATAAAAGCAGGAAATTGGGGTTGGTCAGTAAGGTGACACTTTGAGCTGTCTCTACCATTTAACAACCATAAGACCATAAGACATAGGAGCAGAATTAGGCCACTTGGCCTGTCGAGTCTGCTCTGCCATTCAACCATGGCTGATCCTTATTTCCTTCTTCTCAGCCCCAGTCCCCGGCCTTTTCCCTGTAACCTTTGATACTGTGTCCAATCAAGAACCTGTCAAGCTCGACCTTAAATACACCCAATGACCTGGCCTTCACAGCTGCCTGTGGTAATAAATTCCACAAATTCACTACCCTCTGGCTAATGAAATTTCTCCACATCTCTGTTTTAAATGGATGCCCCCTTCTCCTGAGCCCGTGTCCTCTTGTCCTAGACTCCTCCACCATGGGAAAACTCCTTTTCATATCTACTCTGTCTAGGCCTTTCAACATTCCAAAGGTTTCAATGAGATCCACCTCCCCCCCACCATCGTTCTAAATTCCAGCGAGTACAGACCTGGAGCTATCAAACATTCCTCATATGATAATCCTTTCATCCCCAGAATCATCCTTGTGAACCTCCTCTGAATCCCCTCCAATGCCAGCACATCATTTCTTTGATGAGGAGCCCAAAACTGTTCACAATACTCAAGGTGAGGCCTCACCAGTGCTTTATAAAGCCTCAGCATCACATCTCTGCTCTTGTATTCTAGACCTCTTGCAATGAATGCTAACATTGCATTTGCCTTCCTCACCACCAACTCTACTTTCCAGTTAACCTGTACAGTGTTCTGTAGAAGGACTCCCAAACCCTTTTGCATCTCAGATTTTTGGATTTTCTTCCTGTTAAGAAAATAGTCTGCATATTTATTTCTACTACCAAAGTGCATTTTCCAACATTGTATTTCATTTACCACTTTCTTGTCCATTCTCCTAATCTGTCTAAGTCCTTCTGCAGCCTACCTGTTTCCTCAGCACAACCTGCTCCTTATCCAATCTTCGTATCAACTACAAACTTGGCAACAAACCATCTTTTCCACCATCTAAATCATTGATATACAGCATAAAAAGAAACAGTCCCAACACTGACCCTGCGGAACACCACTACTCACTGGCAGCCAACCAGAAAAGGATCCTTTTATTCCCACTCCCTGCCTCCTACCAATCAGCCAATGCTCTAACCATGCCAGTAACTTTCCTGTAATACCAGGGGCTCTTTACTTGGTAAGCAGCCTAATGTGTGCACCTTGTCAGAGCCCTTCTGAAAGTCCAAATATTCAACATCCACGGCATACCCTTTACCTACCCTGTGTGCCATCTCCTCAAAGAACTCCAACAGGTTCGTCAGGCAAGATTTTCCCTTAAGGAAACCATGCTGACTTTGTACTAACTTGTCCTGTGTCTTTAAGTACTCCATAACCTCGTCCTTAACAATTGATTCCAACATCTTTCCAAACACTGAGGTTAGGCTCACTGGTCTTTAATTTCCTTTCTTCTGCCTTCCTCCTTTCTTAAAGAGTGGTGTAAAATTTGCAATTTTCTAATATTCTGGTACCATGCCAGAGTCCAAAGATTTTTGAAAGATCATTTCTAATGCCACCACAATCTCTAATGCTACCTCTTTTAGAAACCTAGGGTGCAGTTGATTTGGTCCAGCTGACTCATGTACCCTTAGGTCTTTCAGCTATTTGAGCACCTTCTCCCATGTTATTGTAACTGCACTCACTTCTCTCCCCTCACACCCTTCAGCATCTGGCACACTGCTAATGTCTTCCACAGTGATGACTGATGCAAAATACTCATTTAGTACATCTGACATCTCTTTGTCCCGTTATTGTTTCTCCAGACTCATTTTCTTGCGGTCCTATATCCACTCTCATCTCTCTTTTTAACATACTTTGAAAAGCTTTTACCATCCACTTTGATATTGTTAGCTAGCTTGCTTTCATGTTTCATCTTTTCCATTGTAATGATTATTTCAGTTGCTCTCTGTAGAGTTTTCAAAGCTTCTCAATCTTCTATCTTCCCGCTAACTTTTGCTTTGTTGTATGCCCTCTCTTTTGTTTTTACCTAGCTTTGACTTCCCTTGTCAGCCGCAGTATTTTGTCATTTGAGTATTTCTTCGATTTTTGGAATCTATCTATCCTGCACTTTCCTCATTTTTCCCAGAAACTCACAACATTGCTGCTCTGCTGACATCTCTGCCAGCAGCTCCTTCCAATTTACTTTGGCCAACTCCTCTCTCATACCAATGTAGTTTCCTTTACCCTACTGAAATACTGCTACATCATTACTTTCTCTCTATCAAATTTCAAGCTGCACTCAATCACATTGTGATCACTGGTTCCTAAAGATTCTTTTACCTTAAGCTCCTGAATTGCTTCCGGTTCATTACATGACAGCCAATCCAGTATAGCTGATTCCCTTGTAGGCTCAATGACAAACTGCTCTAAAAAGCCATCTCACAGGCATTCAACAAACTCACTCTCTTGAGATTCAGTTCCAACCCGATCTTTCCAACCAACCTGCATGTTGAAATCTCCCATGACTAAAATAACATTGCCCTTTTGACGTGTTTTTCCTATTTCCTGTTGTAATCGGTGGTCCACATCCCGGGTATTGTTGGGAGGCCTGTATATAATTGCAATCAGGATCCTTTTACTCTTGTAGTTTCTTAACTTAACCCACTGGGATTCAACATCTCCTGATCCTATGTTACATCTTTCTACTGATTTGATAAGAGCAACATCTTAAGGTGCACGAAGTACATTAGGGTGGATAAATTCCAAGGATGTGGTGAATCCTCTGACGTTGTGTAAATTTAGAGAAGAAACAATGGAAGCTCTTGTAGAGATTTTTGCTTCATCTTTGGACACAGGTGAGATTCCAGAGGACTGGAGATGGGCTAATGTGGTACTATTGTTTAAAAAGAATAGCAACCTACAAGCTGGTGAGCCTGACATCGCTGGTGTCAGTGGAGGACACTCTCCAGGAGAGGAGTTGTTGGAGAGGAATCTGAGGAAGATTATCTATCCAATTTGGAAAGATAAGGTCTGAGTTGTTCAGTCAGCTCAACTTTGTGCATGGGAAGTCATGTTTGACAAATCCCTTTGAGAATATAGCCAAGAGAATAGATCAAGTTAAGACCATGAAATTTGTCTATCCTTTGTTGTTTGGAATTTATATGAATGATTTGGATGTGAATGTAACACACACAAGATACTGAACTCAGCACGCCAGGCAACATCTATGGAAAAGGGTAAATAATTGACATTTTGGGCCAAGGCCCCTCATCAGTATTTCCAGCACCTGCAGATTTTTTGGTCTTTGGATATCAATGTAATCATGTTTAGTGAGTTTGCAGATGTTACTAAAATAGGTGATGTTGTTGATAGAAGGCGAGGCTACGAAATATTAAAGGGGGATCTTGATCACATGGAATGTGAGCTGATGATTGGCAAATGGTTTCCAGTGCAGATAAGTGTGTGCACAGGTGGGAGATCAAACCAGGGAGGACTTACACAATGAATAGAACAGGAGAACCTGGAGTGTAAGTACGTAGCTTGCTGAAAGTGCCATCACATGTAGACAGGGTGATGAAGGAATCTAGCATGCTGGTCTTCATCAGTCAAGGCAAGGAGTACTGCAGATGGGGTGTTATGTTGCAATTGTATAAGAAGTTGGAGAGGATGCACTTGAAGTATTGTGCATTACATTGGTCACTCTGTTATAGGAAAGATGATATTACACCAGAAAGAGTGCAGAAAAGATTAAGTAGGACGTTGCCTGCACTTGGAGGCCTGAGGTCATGTTGGCATAATCACAGCCAGTGGGATGAGATACAGAGATGCATCTCTGTTAAACCTGCCTGCTACAATATTGGACCCCTTTGGGTTCAGGTGCAGCCCATCCTTTTTGTACAGGTTGTACGTCCCCCAGAATTTGCCCCAATGATCCAGGAACCCAAAGCCCTGCCCCCTACACCAGTCTGTCAGCCACGCATTAATATGCCTGATCATGCTATTCTTGCACTTGTAAGCACATGGCACAGGCCGCAATCCTGAGATTACTACCCTAGAGGTCTTGCTTTTCAGCTTCCGACTCAACTCCAGGACCTCCTCCCTTTTTCTAGCTATGTCATTGGTACCAATGTGTATCAAGCCTTCTGTCTGTTCACCCTCTTCCTTCGGAATACTCTGCACCCGATCCGAGACATCCCGTACTCCGGCACCTGGGACGCAACACACCATGTGGGTATCTCTAGCAGGTTGACAGAACCTCCTGTCTGTTCCGCTCACTATGGAATCCCCTATGACTATTGCATTCCTCACCTTCTTCTCTCCCTTCTGCACAGAACCAGGCTCAGTGCTAGAGACCGATCACCGTGTTTGTCCTCTGTCAGGTCACCTCTCCCCCCACCCCCCCAACAGCATCCAAAATGAGATAACGATTACTGAGGGGGATGGCCACAGGGGTGTTCTCGATTATCTGAGCTCTTCCCATCCCTTCCCTGACAGTCACCCACTTATCTAACTCCTGCAGCCTCAGGGTGACTAACTCCTTGTAGCTCCTATCAATCTCCTGCTCACTTTCCCTAATAAGCTATAGGTTATCAAGCCGTAGCTCCAGATCCCTAACACGGTCTCTCAGGAGCTGCATCTCGGTGCACCTGGCGCAGATATGGCCATCTGGGAGACTGGAAGATTCCCAGGATTCCCACAACTGACACCCAGAGCAACGTATTAACCCTACAGCCCTGCTCTTTATTCCTCTAAAAAAAAGGAAAGAAAAAAAATGAAGTCCACTTACCCACTTACCTCGCCAAAGCCCCACCATTCTGCCTCAGATCAGTCAGTCGATGACGGTTTCTTTGATGACCACTCCGCTAGGCAGTGTCTCTCTTTTATGCCTGAACCTTCCCTGCTATCTAACTCACGACTGGCTCTCCGGTTATAGCCGCTGACAGGTCATGTACAATGGACAAATGCTCTCGAAGCTCCCTTTTTAAATAACCGCTGCCAGCCTGTGAGAAATCCCTCTTGGTAGAGCTCTGTTGCTGCCGCTGATAGGCCACGTACAACGCTGGAGGAACTCAGCAGGCCAGGCAGCATCTATGGAAAAAGAGTAAACAGTTGACATTTTAGATTGAGCCCCTTCATCAGGACTGACCAGGACCCAGCGTAGACTGGGAGACTGCTTCGCTGAGCACCTATGCTCCGTTCGCCAGAAAAAGCAGGATCACGCAGTGGCCACCCATTTTAATTCCACTTCCCATTCCCATTCCGACATGTCAGCCCATGGCCTCCTCTATTGTCATGATGAGGCCACACTCAGGTTGGAGGAGCAACACCTTATATTCTGTCTGGGTAGCCTCCAGCCTGATGGCATGAACATCAACTTCTCGAACTTCTGGTAATGACCCACCCCTCATCATTCCCCATTCCCTTTTCCCTCTCTCACTTTATCTCCTTGCCTGCCCATCACCTCCCTCTGGTGCTCCTTCCCCTTTTCTTTCTTCCATGGCTTTCTGTCCTCTCCTAGAAGATTCCCCCTTCTCCAGCCCTGTATCCCTTTCACCAATCAACTTTCCGGCTCTTTACTTCACCCCTCTACCTCCTCCCAGTTTCACCTATCATCTTGTGTTTCTTCCTCTCCTCCTCCACCTTCTAAATCTAATCCCTCGTCTCTTTATCTCCAGTCTTGTTGAAGGGTTCTGGCCTAAAATGTCAACAATACTCTTTTCCATGGATGCTGCCTGGCCTGCTGAGTTCCTCCAGCATTTTGTGTGCTTTGTCAGAAACAGTGGTTGAGGTGGACACATTAGGGACATTCAAGAGCCATGTAGATAAGTACACCGATAGAAGAGGCTTCGCGGGCCATGGGCAAACTTGAATAGACGGGCCGAGCTCACTGGGCAACACATGTCAGCACGGACAAACTGGACCATAGGACCTGTTGTCATGTGTCTGACTCTATGACTCGATGACTGCAACACACCAAGTACTGGAGGAACTCAGCAGATCAGGCAACGTCTGTGCAGGGAAATGGACAGTTGACATTTCTGAGTAATTACTAATAGCATAGCTCTTGCCATCCAGGACATGCCCACCTCTTGTTAGACAATAGACAATAGCCATTCAGCCCTTTGAGCCAGCACCACCATTCACTGTGATCATGGCTGATCATCCACAATCAGTACCCTTTTCCTGCCTTCTCCCCGTATCCCCTCACTCCACTATCTTTAAGAGCTCTATCTAACTCTTTATTGAAAGAATCCAGAGAATTGGCCTCCACTGCCTTCTGAGGCAGAGCATTCCACAGAACCACAACCCTCTGTGTGAAAAAGTGTTTCCCCAACTCCGTTCTAAATTGTCTCCCCCCTTATTCTTAAACTGTGGCCTCTGGTTCTGGACTCCCCCAACATCAGGAACATGTTTCCTGCCTCTAGCGTGTCCAATCCCTTAATAATCTTATATGTTGCCACCACTGAGGAGCTTGAAGACCCACACTCAATAATTTAGGAACAGTTTCTTCGCTTCTGCCTCAGATTTCTGAACAGGCCATGAACAATACCACATTATTTCTTTTGTATGTATTATTTATTTTGTAGTTTATAATAATTTTTGTGTCTTTGCACTGTACTACTGACCAGAATCAACAAATTTCATGACATACACACTTAGAGGTCACTTTATTAGGTACACCTATACACCTGTCCATTAATGCAAATATCTAATCAGCCAATCACCTGGCAGCAACTTAATGAATAAACGCAAGCAGTCACGGTCAAGGTGTTCTGTTGCTGTTCAGACCAAACATTAGAAAGGGGAAAGAGAGGGTTCTGAGTGACTTTTACCGTGGAATGATTGTTGGTGCCTGTGTGGTTTGAGTATCTCAGAAAGGACTGACCTCCTGGGATTTTCACCCACAACAGTCCCTAGAGTTTACAGAGGATGGTACGAGAGACAAAAAAAAAGACTTCCAGTGAGTGGCAGTTCTGTGGATGAAAATGCCTTGTTATTGAGAGAGGTCAGTGGAAAATGATCAGGCTGGTTCAAGCTGACAGGAAGGCGACAGTAACTCAGATAACCACACATTACAACAGTGGTGTGCAGAAGAAAATTTCTGAGTACACAGCATGTTGAACCTCGAAATGGATGGGCTGCAGCAGCAGAAGACTACACTGGATTCCACTCCTGTACATAATAAAGTGGCCACCGAGTGTAAGTCAGTGATAATAAATCTGATTTGATACCCCCAGCACTTTGCATGTTGCTTCAGGTTCCAGCATCTGCACTGTCTTCTGTCCCCATTGCACAATAGCTGATTCAGTTCATCAATTTTCCTGCCCGATCAGCATAATCCCTTGAATCTATTGGTATTTAACAAACCTCAGTCTTCAGAAGGCACAATAAGTGAGCACCAATGCTCCTCTGATACCCAGACTTCCAAAGAAAATTTTCCATTCCAAGGTCTTCCTCCTTGCTTTGGGATATAACTAGGCAAGAAAGGCCTTTGTTACTTTGTTCTGACAATTCTTCTTAGAAGCTTAAGTTTATTGAGGAAACCTCTGCAGTGAGTGTAGGCCATTCTTAGCTCTTCGCCTTTCTGAGGATAATCCCCTCTTCCCAATAAGGAGAATCTACAGTCTCAAGGAGGTTACCTTTTTTTTTGGGTACTGAGGCCAAAACTGGATGTGTCTGCAGGTGTGGACTCACTAAAGCCTTCTAGCAGCAAGACCTTGATACGACACATTGGCCTGGTGCTGTATTGTCTGCCACACCTGGTTTCTGACTTTCATAAGCTTCAAAATTACTCTGCACACTAAAAATATCAGTAATTTTCTCTATTTTTCTGTAAGTATAAATCTTGGATTATCCTCTGAGCTCACGTTCCCTACTGGCTTCATAATGATGATAAACTTGGAATCACAATGCTTTATCTAAATCATTAGAATAAATTAGAAACAGATTGTAATAACAGATTATAAACAAGGATTCTCCTTAGAGCATGCCATGAGTAACAGCCTGCCAACCTAAAAAAAAGGAGGAATTTATTCCGACACTCTGTGAGTACTACATTTGGTCAGCTTTCTCAGGAATGTATCAGACTTCTAGTTTTCTTTATTCACTCAGCAGGTGCTGACATCACCTGTGTGCTAGCATTTGTTGACCATCTGTGACTGACTCTCGTTATTTATGAGTCTGGAATCACGTTCTGTCCGTCCAAGTAATGATGACAGCTTTGTTTTCCTGGAGGATATCAGAAAGCTAGAGGTTTTCATGATAATTTGGTAGTTTGTGGTCGGTACTGATGCTATCAACTTTAATATTCTAGATGTGTTTAATTACTTGAATTTAACTTCCCCTGATGTCCCAGATGAGATATGAACTTATGCCTCCGGATCAGTGGCCCACACATGTGACTATGGTTCTGTGATAATCACTCTGTGTCCCAGCAACTATTTTTACAAGCTAATTTCATCAAATTTTACAGGAAGGTAAAGGACATTTCGGCCTGAATGTCAGTGATGGTGTTTCTGCTCTGCACTTGCTAACCTTCTCCACCTCCTCCTCTCATTGCATCCTTCTATCCTTTCCTTCCCCATGTACATATCCTAACACTCAGTTCACCTTTAGAACCTTCCCAATGAATAACTCCACATGGTGCTGAATTGAACTTCCTCACCTGATCCGACTTACAAAGTTTCCCATAAATTCCTCAGAATCAGGTTTATCTCACGAAATTTGTTGTTGTGCAGCAGCAGTACATTGCAATGCATAATAACAAAGACTATAAATTACAATAAGATGACTAATAAACAGAAAATTAAATTAAAGTAGTGCAAAAAGAGAGGGGGAAAAATACTGAGGTAGTGCTCATGGGTTCACTGTCCATTCAGAAATCCAGTGGCGGTAGGGAAGAAGCTGTTCCTCAAATTTTGAGTGTGCGGCTTCAAACTCTCGTACCTCCTCCTTGATAGTAGCAATGAGAAGAGGGCATGTCCTGGCTGATGGGTGTCCTTAATGATGAATGCTGCCTTTTTGAGGCATTGCCTTTTGAGGGTTTCCTGGATGCTGTGGAAGCATGCTGGAGGTGGCAGAGTTCACAGCTTCAAGAACGTCTTCAGATGCTGGAAATCCAAAGCAACACACACACAAAATGCTGGAGGAACTCAGCAGGCCAGGCAGCATCTATAGAAAAGAGTAGACAGTTGACGTTTCACGCTGAGACTCTTCTTCTTCACGCTGAGACTCTTCTTCTTGAGTCCTGAAGAAGGGTCTTGGCCCAAAATGTTGACAGACTTCTCTTTTCCATAAATACTGCCTGGCCTGCTGACTGAGGTCCTCCAGCATTGGGGGGCGGGGGGGGGTTTGCTTTGGTGTTTACAACTTTTTGACTGGATTTATCCAAGACTCTCCTTTCATTGTGGTCTCTGGTGTCAGACAAGCCTCTGAAGTAACATGCCTTTGTTCATTTTATTAACCATTCAATTCTTTAAAAATTTTAGCTTCACAGCCTTTTTCTGTCTAATACAGCCTGTCCCTGCAGAGAAGCTTGATAATTCCAACTCCTTGTTGCAACTCTATACTTTCAATTTTATAAGGGTGTTGTTTGGCCACAACTGTAATACTCTGCACAATTTTGTTCCTCTTGCATAAATAAAGGATATTATAACACTGGATGCTATCTTAAATATTATTTCTGGGACAATAGGTTTGTCTTATCAAGCGGGGTTAAATTGGTAGAGTCTGTACTCTTTGGAGTTTAGAAGAATATGGTGTGAATTTATTGAGACATCAAAGAACCTTAGTATAAATTTTGTGTAAATTTCTTCCGATATAATTTGTACTTTTTGTGGAATTGTTTTAGTATTCAATACATAATATAGAAGAAAATTAATTAATTAATTAATAAGTAAATCAATTGCAGTATATGTATATTGAATAGATAAAAAAATTGTGCAAAACCAGAAATAATATATATTTTAAAAGTGAGGTACTGTTCAGAAGTTCAATGGCTGTTTAGGAATCAGATGGCAGAGGGGAAGAAGCTGTTTCTGAATCACTGAGTGTGTGCCTTCAGGCTTCTGTACCTCCTACCTGATGGCAACAATGAGAAAAGGGCAAGGTGGGGAATGGATTGCCCACGAGATATGGGCTTACGTTCCACGCAGTGAGTTAGGCCAAGAATCGTACAGGGTATAGAATTACTGGTTACTGGTAATGTCAGCATTGTCGCCCATCCCTCATTACCCCTGAACTAAAAAATCTGTTAAGAGTGTGAGAGTGAAAGCTATGAAGGGTTTGGAGTCACATTTCTGCAAATAAGATAAGGAATTCAAAGTTTGTTCCCTGAAGGCGCTGAGTGACCAAACTATATTTTACTACAACCTGGCAGTTTTGTATTCACCATTACTATAAATTACTTTGTTACAAAATAAATCAGATTTACTTAGATATATGAATTTAACTTCTAGCTGCTATAGCGAGATTGAATTCCTGTCTGGATCAGTGATCCAAAATTCTTGCAGTGCTACATGAAAGAGTCAAACTGCCCACCTTTGGACTTTCCATTGGATTGCCATTCACTGGGGTCACTGTTGACCAAACACTCAACAGGGCCAGGCACAAAGCAATGTTGCAAGTCTGAGGTTGTAAATTCAGTGTGAGTGACCTCGCTCCTGATGATCTTCCCCACCATTTACCGCACGTGTCTGGAGAATGAGGGTCCACTCTCCACTTGCCTGATTGAATCCAGGTCCAACAGTGCAACACTGTTCAAAACAGAGCAGCTTATTTGACTGACAGCCCCTCCACTCTCTGCAATGCTTATTCATTCCATCTGTGACTCATTGGCACTCTGTACGGTCTCTGAGATAAAGCAACTAACTACCTTTCAACAGCATCTCCCAATCTCAGAACGCACACCAGCTAGAAGAATAAGAGCGGCAGATGCAAGGGAACACAATCAGATCCTTATTGCTGTGAACATCGGGCTGATCTTGAAGAACATTGCTGTTCCTTCTAAGTTTTGGAACTTGCTTCTTCAGCAGGACAGTAGGAGGACCATCATAAAATGGACTGCCAGAGCTCAAGAAAGCAGCTTTCTCAAGGGTGGGAAATGCTCCACTTTCCTGCAGCATCCACAGTCTGTGTATGATTGAAGTGGAAGAATCTCCTGTGTGGATCAAGGCAGGCCTTCAGGTTCCTACAGTGAAATCTGAGGTACAATGGTCTGGAGGACGAGGTTAGATGTCACTTCTTGTGGATCTCTGGACGCTTCAGAACTTCAATATCACATAGGACATACTGGCCATCTTGACAGGTTCCTCATCCACAACACATTGTTCACACCGCCGCTGACATCTGTTAGCAGTATCTACAGGATGTACTGCAGCAACTCATCAAGACTTCCTTGATAACATCTTCCAAACACATCCTCTACCAGCGAGATGGAGAGGGGCAGCACAAACATTGCAACACCACTACTTGGAAGTTGCTCTCCAAGCCACATTGCATCCCGACTTGTCAGTGCCACTCAGTGAAGATCCTGGAATTCTTTCCCTAATAGGATTGTATGGGTACCCGCTCCTCAAAGACTGCAGAGCTTCACCACCTTCTCAAGGACAGCTATGGATGGACAATTAAAAGCTGTCTCAGCCTGCAAAGCCCTTCAATGAACTGCTTTGCATTGAACTGCTGCTGCTAATTTAACAAATTTCACGTCACATACGGGTGATAATAAACCTGATTCTGAATATAAAAAAAATCGCTGCATTCACTTGTTGGTAGTGGGGAGACTGTAATAGGATTTAACACTTCAGATTCAAGTAAAGAATATCAGCCAATATTCCTGATGGTTGTCAGCTTGTCAGTATAATGGATGAGGACCCATAAAAATATAACCCTGCGCGGATGTGAGGAGCATAGGTCTTGAAAACAATGGCATACAAGAAGAAACCATTCAACTTGTCTGATGAATCTTTAATTACTTCTCTATTCCTGGCTGCTGAGAAGTGTTTATGAAAACAAAACTTGCGTATGAGGTTATAAGAGGCACAGATAAAACGGCAGTCTGTGCCTGTTTTTTCCTTGGGTTGCCCTAATACAAGAGGGCCTATTTTTAAGGTGATTGGAACAAAGTATAGCATGGATATCAGAGATAGTTTTATTCTAATAAAGTGTAGTAATTGCATGGAACACGCTGCCGGGGGATGATGGTAGAGGCGGATATATTCGGGACTCCTAAGATGCTCTAAGATAGGCACATGGATGAAAGAGAAATGGAGGGCTATGTAGGGGGAAAGACTTAGATTGATTTTGGAGTAGGTTAAAATATTGGCACATTGTGGGCCGAAGGGCCTGTACTGCACTGTAATGTTCTCTGCTTTATGTTCTATTACGCCTTTCCTCAATAATAGATTCACAGATGCAGTTCATTTCCTGAGGTGGATGAGTAATGATCAAAATATTTTACTGCACTCTTATTCAAAACTAATCTCAGCTAAGAGTTTTTGAAAGCCTTTGCATAGACACGAAAATATATATCCTCAATTTTATTCATTATGTTCAAAAGTCTGTGAATTTGAATGAAGCATCTGCGTCTGAGAAATGAAAAGCAATGTAGACGACTGAGTTTGTGTAACTCAGTACATCTGACAATACTAAGCCAATGAATGGCCAATTAGTACTGATAAACTTGAAATAATTAAATTGGTGTGAAACCCTTCTGGTTCACTGACATCCTTTGGGGAGGGGAGTGTACTGATGTTTGACTGTGGACCCAGCGTTAGTTACCTCATTCATTCAGGAGTTGTTTTGAATTGGCTGCAGTTGCTACCATTGCTGGTGATGGCCACTTCTTGTGAATGAATAAACTATGAGGCATCTTCCATCCCCACGTAGGTTGGCCTGGGTACTTTTCTCCTTCATCCACCTCACTGTGCCAAATCAGATGTGGAGGAGAGCTGGTCACTTGCTTCTCACCTTCCTCATCCCCCCACCCTCTACCCCATGGCCAGCACAGAGTTGAAACAGAATATGCTGCCTGTCTAACATGATCAGATTCTGCAGGTAGTGTGCTGGAATTGTGGGCAGCTTAATTTACAAATCATCTAATCCCTCCCTCTGCTGATGGGAGAAAGTAATTGGTATTAGGTAGCAAGTTGTACCCGAGGATGGTTTGCTCCTTTGCTGAATCAGCAGCAATGTCAATTTTCATTTTGAGTCTATAGTATCCAGGACATCTTCCAGGAGCGGTACCTCAGAAAGGCCGTGTCCATTATTAAGGACCCCCATCACCCAGAACATGCCTTCTTCTCATTGTTACCATCAGGAAGGAGATACAGAAGCCTGAAGGCACATACTCAGTGATTCAGGAACAGCTTCTTCCCCTCTGCCATCCATTTCCTAAATGGATATCGAACCCATGAATACTACCTCACTTTTTAAATATTATTTCTGTTGTGTTGGGCACGTGGCCAAGTAGTTAAGGCGTTCGTCTAGTGATCTGAAGGTTGCTAGTTTGAGCCTCAGCTGTGGCAGCGTGTTTGTGTCCTTGAGCAAGGCACTTAACCACACGTTGCTCTAGTGTCTGTGCAAGGAGTGGTGCCCCACACAGACTTCCAACTTGCTCCTTGTAAGGCATGAAAATGTGCGATGCAGGCCTCTCATGGTCTGAGTGGACGTTTCCTCCCCTCTGTTTTTACACTATTTTTAAATTAACTATTTAATATACATATATATGCCTACTGTAATTGACTTATTTATTTATTTTTTCCTATATTATCATGTATAACATTGTACTGCTGCCACTAAGTTAACAAATTTCACGACACGTGCCGATGATATTAAACCTGATTCCGATTCTGATGTCAGTTTTAGTTGTAAATTCGCTGCACGCCTCTCCACTGGCCAGGCAGCATCTATGGAGGGAAATGGTCCAGTCTTGGTGAAGGGTCGCCACCCAGAACGTTGACTGTCTGATTTCCTCCATTAGATATTGCCAGACCAACTGAGTTCTGAGCAGTGCTTTGTGGGCTCCTCCAGGTTCCTACGTCTGCCGACTCTTCTGCCTGCAAGCCTCTCCTCTGTCACAATCTGTAGCTTTAAGAGCATGTTACAGCTTTTCGTTGAGTTTATGACATTTGGGATAACCTCTGGAATTCCTCTGCACATTTCCTTCCATCTGTGGGCTGTAGCTGTTGTGTTGTGTACTGTGTGCTGAACACCTGTTGGGTTCAGCCTGGTTCTGTGAAGTTGTGCAAAGCATTTCTTCATTGGTTTATCATTGTCACATATACCGAGACACATTGAAAATCTTGTCTTGCCTACTGTTCACACAGATCAAATCACTGCACAGTGCATCGAGGTAGAACAAGGTAAAACAATAACAGAATACAGAATAAAGTGTAACAGCTACAGAGAAAGTGCTGGTATGCAATAAGGTGCAACAGCATAATGAGATGGGTTGTAAATGCATGAGACCATTTTATCACACAAGAGTTCTGTTCAAGAGTCTGATAACAGCAGGGTAGAAGCTATCCTCGAGCCTGGTGATATATGCTTTCAGGCTTTTGTATCTTCTGCCCAGAGAGGGCAGGGTAGGGGAGGGAGTTTGCCTGGGATGGGCAGAGACTTTGAATATGCTGGCGGCTTTACTGAGGCAGCAAGAATCACAGACAGATTCCATTGAGTATTCTTTCCATGGAACACTGTTCGCAGCAGCAGACTGTGGTGAATGAAAAAACCCAGGTAAGAATTGAATTGAATTGACTTTATTTCTCACATCTTTCACAGACATGAGGAGTAAAAATCCTTACGTTATGTCTCCGTCTAAATGTGCAATGTGCAATCATAGTAATTTATAATAATTTATAATAAATCTGCATCTGCATCTGACTTTGAGGATGACCGAAATCAGCGCCTTGCAGCAGCAGGAGACCGGTGCCACAAAGCTGTGTGTGCACCTGTTCTAACAACCGCCATTCCATGTCCGACCTGCAACCGCATGTGTGCTTTGACCTTTGACCCCCCAAGCCACATGCGTATCCACGGATGACTGTACAATGTTTAGTCTTCCTTGGACCCCGAGAGACAACCACCATAATAAATAGAACAGTCAGTGTAACATAGAGTACACTTAGATCAGCGTGAGTGAATCAGTCTGATGGCCTGGTGGAAGAAGCTGTTCTGGAGCATGTTGGTCCTGGCTTTTATGCTGCGGTACCGTTTCCTGGATGGTAGCGGCTGGAATTAGATTGTGGTTGGGGTGACTCGGGTCCCCAATAATCCTACGGGCCCTTTTTTAAACACCTGACTTTGTTTGTAAGTGTCCTGAATCATGGGAAGTTCACAGCTACAGATGCGCCGGGCTGTCTGCACCACTCTCTGCAGAGGTAATGTGAGTTTGAGCACATCCTTGAATATTTTCCACTGTCTGCTTGGTAATTTCTTGCCACAAAAGAGCTCAGAATCGAGTGTTTGTTTGGGTGTCAGGCGCTCGACATATTAACGTTGTGGCCTACCCAATGATTCTGACTGAATGTAACTAGGGCATCGATGCTAGGGATGTAGGCCTGAGGGAGGCTACTGACATTCTTGCAGAACATTTGGAAGGGACAGTGTTCACTTTTGTCCCTGTAACATTGACTTTAAATTGAATATTGAGTTGACCGTAAAGCTCTCATATTATCAGTGCCATGTCTGTTGCAGAAGCAATCACACTTGCCTTTTGAAGAGCAGGATTTGGTCTTGATTCACACTTCAGCTAATTCACTCATTAATCTGCCCTTCAATGTCCATTCAAGCACATTCTCTCAGTGCCGTACCTCACGAGGTCTCTCACCATTCACGATAAGTGCTGAAGCCTTCCTGTGCTCGGCCAGATTTACCATGTTTTTGATGCCACAGTGCATTGAGCCCCAGAACATGTGTTCTCAGTTTAGTATTGAGGAATTCACCCCTCTATTCCCCAGCGAATTCTTTAAATTACAAACTCACCAGTCACACTCAGGACATGATGGAGTGCATTGTGTTCGCCTTGTGGTTAGACTGTGAAGGGACTTGCTCTTGAATCACATCCTTTTTGAGGCAATAACTTCTGTAAAATCAACTGAGGCATGTTATGTACTATGTCACTAGGTTGACCACGTGGCAAATCATCTGAAGTTAACAGAGGCTCCACCAACTTAAAATTTAGTTAGATACTTTATTGATCCCAAAGGAAATTACAGTGTCACAGCAGCATCCCAAGTGCACAGATATACTTATATACAAACACAAGAAGTAAGAAAGAATGACAAATAAATTAGAACATAGAACATAGAATAGTACAGCACAGTACAGGCCCTTTGGCCCACAATGTTGTGCTGACCCTCAAACCCTGCCTCCCATATAAGCCCCCACCTTAAATTCCTCCATATACCTGTCTAGCAGTCTCTTAAATTTCACTAGTGTATCTGCCTCCACCACTGACTCAGGCAGTGCATTCCACGCACCAACCACTCTCTGAGTAAAAAATCTTCCTCTAATATCCCCTTTGAACTTCCCACCCCTTACCTTAAAGCCATATCCTCTTGTATTGAGCAGTGGTGCCCTGGGGAAGAGGCGCTGGCTATCCACTCTATCTATTCCTCTTATTATCTTGTACACCTCTATCATGTCTCCTCTCATCCTCCTTCTCTCCAAAGAGTAAAGCCCTAGCTCCCTTAATCTCTGATCATAATGCATACTCTCTAAACCAGGCAGCATCCTGGTAAATCTCCTCTGTACCCTTTCCAATGCTTCCACATCCTTCCTATCAGGAGTCAGGAGTCAGAGAACATTTCGGGAGAGCAGTGTCATGTGCTTCACTGAGACGTGGCTGCACGAGGACATACCCGATCAAAGCGTTTCGATAGAGGGCTTCCAGACCGTTCGAGCTGACCGGAATTGCACTGCAAGCGGTAAGCGTAAAGGAGGTGGGCTTGCGGTTCTGGTAAACAACACATGGTGCAATCCTGGGCGTATTACGATCAAGGAACATGTCTGTAGCCCGGATATTGAACTTTTTGCTGTTGGACTCCGGCCATATTATTTGCCAAGGGAAATCTCGCATGCAATTGTGGTTGTTGTGTACATCCCTCCCTCTGCCAACCCAAAGTCGGCGTGTAACATCATTTACACCGTCATAGCCAGATTACAAACCCGGCACCCGAGTGCCCTCATTACCATCTCGGGTGACTTCAACCATGTTACCATGGCTAGAACACTGCCCAACTTCACGCAGTATGTGAGCTGTACAACCAGAGGGGAGAGGACTCTGGATTTGATGTACGCTAACGTTAAGGATGCATACAGCTCCTCTCCCCTCCCCCCACTGGGAAGGTCAGATCACAACCTGGTTCATCTAAAACCCTGCTACGTGCCTCTGGTGAAGAGTAAACCTGCAACCTCGAGGACAGTGAGAAAATGGTTGGAGGAGGTTTATGAGGCGCTCCAGGGTTGTTTTGAGATGACATGGAGAGGATATTGATGGGCTTACAGAGTGTGGCACTGATTACATCAACTTCTGTGTGGACTGCAATGTTCTGACAAGAACTGTTCTTTGTTATTCAAATAACAAGCCATGGGTGACAAAGGACATTAAGGACATACTGAACGCTAAAAAGAGGGCGTTAAGAGATGGAAATAGGGAGGAGCTGAGGGCAGTATAGAGGGACCTGAAAGCCAGGATCAGGGAGGCTAAAGACAGGTACAGCAGGAAGCTTGAGTGGAAACTCCAGCAGAACAACATGAGAGAGCTCTGGAGGGGGATGAGGACCATCGCTGGGTTCCGGCAAACTTGCAACAGAGGAGCGGCAGGCAGTGTGGACAGGGCCAACGAACTTAACCCGTTCTTTAACAGATTTGACATTGTGGCTCCTGCCCATCCCACACATGAGCCATCTGTTGTCGGCCCCCAACCAACACATATTCCATTCTCCTCTCCTACCCCTCCTCACAGTCCCCCACCCTGCTGTTATGACTATACCCCTTCACCACACGAAACCACCACGGTGGGCTTCACAGCTGAACAGGTGAGAAGACAGCTGAAACGTCTCAACTCAAGCAAGGCTGCAGGACCGGATGGTGTCAGTACCCAGGGTGCTCAAAGCCTGTGCCCCTCGGCTGTGTGGAGTACTTTGCCATGTATTCAACCTGAGCCTGAGGCTCCAGAGGGTTCCTGTATTGTGGAAGACGTCCTGCCTCGTCCCTGTGCTGAAGACGCCACGCCCCAGCAGCCTCAATGACTACAGACCAGTGGCATTGACCTCCCACATCATGAAGACCCTGGAGAGACTTGTTCTGGAGCTGCTCCGGCCTATGGTCAGACCACACTTAGATCCCCTCCAGTTCGCCTACCAGCCCCGACTAGGAGCTGAGGATACCATCGTCTACCTGCTGAACCATGTCTACGCCCACCTGGACAAGCCAGTGAGCACTGTGAGGGTCATGTTTTTTGACTTCTTCAGTGCGTTCAACACCATCCGCCCTGCTCTGCTGGGGGAGAAGCTGACAGCGATGCAGGTGGATGCTTCCCTGGTGTCATGGATTCTTGATTACCTGACTGGCAGACCACAGTATGTGTGCTTGCAACACTGTGTGTCCGACAGAGTGATCAGCAGCGCTGGGGCTCCACAGGGGACTGTCTTGTCTCCCTTTCTCTTCACCATTTACACCTCGGACTTCAACTACTGCACAGAGTCTTGTCATCTTCAGAAGTTTTCGGATGACTCTGCCATAGTTGGATGCATCAGCAAGGGAGATGAGGCTGAGTACAGGACTACGGTAGGAAACTTTGTCACATGGTGTGAGCAGAATTATCTGCAGCTTAATGTGAAAAAGACTAAGGAGCTGGTGGTAGACCTGAGGACAGCTAAGGTACCGGTGACCCCTGTTTCCATCCAGGGGGTCAGTGTGGACATGGTGGAGGATTACAAATACCTGGGGATACGAATTGACAATAAACTGGACTGGTCAAAGAACACTGAGGCTGTCTACAAGTAGGGTCAGAGCCGTCTCTTATTTCCTGAGGAGACTGAGGTCCTTTAACATCTGCCGGACGATGCTGAGGATGTTCTACGAGTCTGTGGTGGCCAGTGCTATCATGTTTGCTGTTGTGTGCTGGGGCAGCAGGCTGAGGGTAGCAGACACCAACAGAATCAACAAACTCATTCGTAAGGCCAGTGATGTTGTAGGGATGGAACTGGACTCTCTGACGGTGGTGTCTGAAAAGAGGATGCTGTCTAACTTGCATGCCATCTTGGTCAATGTTTCCCATCCACTACATAATGTACTGGTTGGGCACAGGAGTACATTCAGCCAGAGACTCATTCCACCGAGATGCAGCACAGAGCGTCATAGGAAGTCACTCCAGCCTGTGGCCATCAAACTTTACAACTCCTCCCTTGGAGGGTCAGACACCCTGAGCCAATAGGTTGGTCCTGGACTTATTTCACAATTTACTGGCATAATTTACATACTACTATTTAACTATTTATGGTTCTATTACTTTTTATTATTTATGGTGCAAATGTAACAAAAACCAATTTCCCCCGGGATCAATAAAGTATGACTATGACTATGACTATAGTGAGGTGACCAGAACTGGCCACACTACTCCAAGTGTGGCCTAGCCAGAGTTTTATAGAGCTGCATCATTACCTCGTGACTCTTAAACTCTATCCCTCGACTTATAGAACATAGAACATAGAATAGTACAGCACATTACAGGCCCTTCGGCCCACAATGTTGTGCCGACCCTCAAACCCTGCCTCCCATATAACCCCCAACTTAAATTCCTCCATATACCTGTCTAACAGTCTCTTAAGCTGCACGAGTGTATCTGCCTCCACCACTGACTCAGGCAGTGCATTCCACGCACCAACCACTCTCTGAGTAAAAAATCTTCCTCTAATATCCCCCTTGAACTTCCCACCCCTTACCTTAAAGCCATGTCCTCTTGTATTGAGCAGTGGTGCCCTGGGGAAGAGGCGCTGGCTATCCACTCTATCTATTCCTCTTATTATCTCGTACACCTCTATCATGTCTCCCCTCATCCTCTTTCTCTCCAAAGTGTAAAGCCCTAGCTCCCTTAATCTCTGATCATAATGCATACTCTCTAAACCAGGCAGCATCTTGGTAAATCTCCTCTGTACCCTTTCTAATGCTTCCACATCCTTCCTATAGTGAGGCGACCGGAACTGGACACAGTACTCCAAGTGTGGCCTAACCAGAGTTTTATAGAGCTGCATCATTACATCGCGACTCTTAAACTCTATCCCTTGACTTATGAAAGCTAACACCCCATAAGCTTTCTTAACTACCCTATCTACATGTGAGGTAACTTTCAGGGATCTGTGGACATGTAACCCCAGATCCCTCTGCTCCTCCACACTACCAAGTATCCTGCCATTTACTTTGTACTCTGCCTTGGAGTTTGTCCTTCCAAAGTGTACCACCTCACACTTCTCAGGGTTGAACTCCATCTGCCACTTCTCAGCCCACTTCTGCATCCTATCAATGTCTCTCTGCAATCTTCGACAATCCTCTACACTATCTACAACACCACCAACCTTTGTGTCATCTGCAAACTTGCCAACCCACCCTTCTACCCCCACATCCAGGTCGTTAATGAAAATCACGAAAAGTAGAGGTCCCAGAACAGATCCTTGTGGGACACCACTAGTCACAATCCTCCAATCTGAATGTACTCCCTCCACCATGACCCTCTGCCTTCTGCAGACAAGCCAATTCTGAATCCACCTGGCCAAACTTCCTTGGATCCCATGCCCTCTGACTTTCTGAATAAGCCTACCATATGGATCCTTGTCAAATGCCTTACTAAAATCCATATAGATCTCATCCACTGCACTACCCTCATCTATGTGCCTGGTCACTTCCTCAAAGAACTCTATCAGGCTTGTTAGACATGATCTGCCCTTCACAAAGCCGTGTTGACTGTCCCTGATCAGACCATGATTCTCTAAATGCCCATAGATCCTATGTCTAAGAATCTTTTCCAACAGCTTTCCCACCACAGATGTAAGGCTCACTGATCTATAATTACCCGGACTATCCCTACTACTTTTTTTGAACAAGGGGACAACATTCGCCTCCCTCCAATCCTCTGGTACCATTCCCATGGACAACGAGGATATAAAGATCCTAGCCAGAGGCTCAGCAATCTCTTCCCTCGTTTTGTGGAGCAGCCAGGGGAATATTCTATCAGGCCCCGTGGACTTATCCATCCTAATGTATTTTAACAACTCCAACACCTCCTCTCCCTTAATATCAACATGCTCCAGAACATCAACCTCACTCATATTGTCCTCACCATCATCAAGTTCCCTCTCATTGGTGAATACCGAAGAGAAGTATTCATTGAGGACCTCGCTCACTTCCACAGCGTCCAGGCACATTTTCCCACCTCTATCTCTAATTGGTCCTACCTCCACTCCTGTCATCCTTTTGTTCTTCACATAATTGAAGAATGCTTTGGGGTTTTCCTTTACCCTACTCGCCAAGGCCTTCTCATGCCTCCTTCTTGATCTCCTCAGCCCCTTCTTAAGCTCCTTTCTTGCTACCCTATATTCCTCAACGGACCCATCTGATCCTTGCTTCCTAAACCTCATGTATGCTGCCTTCTTCCACCTGACTAGATTTTCCACCTCACTCGTCACCCATGGTTCCTTAACCCTACCATTCTTTATCTTCCTCACCGGGACAAATTTATCCCTAACATCTGGCAAGATGTCCCTGAACATCGACCACATGTCCATAGTCCATTTCCCTGCAAAAACATTATCCCAATTCACACCCGCAAGTGTGAATTAGACAGAACATTCAGCATGCATAAGCCATAAATCGATATGCACATACCTTACTCTGGAGGAGGATGGAACTAAGCATATCTTTCAAAGTTTTTACAAGTTTTGTGGCAATAATCATAGTTCACAAGAGTGGTTTCTGAGAGGCAAGTATTGCAAAAGCAAACAAGATGATATAGTTCACTGTGCATACAATGTCTGTCATTTTACTCCTTTTTAAATATAACAGGACTGCCAGAAACTTTGAATAGTGGATTTTGAGCCATTTTTCAGGAGAAGATGAAGAATATCTTCCTTTAGTAATAAGTTAAAGTGTAGCATCTGTGGCTCCTTACAAGTCTTATTCCATTTTATTTGAAATACTGTCAAGATGAGGGAAAACAAAGATGGTTTTCCAAACAGTGATCATCCGTTTTGAATTTCAAGCACAGAGATTTCAGCTCTGATTTATACTATACATATAACTCTAGAGCAGATGGGACCTGAGGCAGAATGCTGCAAGGAGCAATGGGGAGACTTGCACAAGTCACCGATGTGCACTACACCATTCAATCGATGCTTAAAAGACTAGAGTACTGTCCAAAGGTCTTAGGGACCCTGTCTATATACAGTATGTGTGCTTAAGACTTTTGCACAGTTCCGTATTTGTCAATGTGGAGCAGAGGGCGAGTTTGTAAATCTTGAGGGAGCAAAGGACGTTGGGAATGGCGAGGATGGAGCGCCGCGGGTGGGATGTGGGGTAGGCGGCAGAGAAGGTGTGCCATAAGTGTGTGGCGGGGGAGTGGTGTGGGTGCAAACACACCCAGCCCTGAGACACCAGGCAAGTTCATTTGATCCCAGACAAGTAGTTTATAGTTTATTGATCACGAGAGAATGTCTCTCTGGTGCTTCCACTCCCCCCTCTCTCCCTTCCCCTTTTCCCAACCATGATTCCCCTCTCCCTGCTCTCTTCCCACTCTGGGCCACAATAGATATCCCTATCAGAATCAGGACGTGGCACATAATAATGGTGATGACCAGAAAAAGGTTTATCATCACTCACATATGTCATGAAATTTGTTTTTGTTTGTGTGGCAGCAGTAAAGTGAAATACATAAAATCACTGCAGTACTGTGCACGCTAGCTGTATATATGTGCCTATGACTTTTGCACAGTACTGTTTTTGTTAAACCAGCTCAGTCAAAGCTGTTAATGATTGTCTAACATCAGTGCCATAAGACACCAAATGCTTGATGTTCCTCAGCAGGAACCCAGCACACCGCAGAGCAGTGGTGGTATGCTTTCTGTAATTCTCCATCTGTTGAAGTTTCAGCAGCATATTCAGAAAATGATCTGAAGGCATTTCTGGGTGTTTCTTTTTCCTGCGGAGGGCTGGATAATGAGCCAAAGAGTTGTGGAGGCAGCTCTTACAGTGAGTCTGGCAAAGCACATGGAGTTTGGTGGGGAGTTCTCCACAGTGAGGAAAAATCACTAAGGGGGGTGGGGGGTAGAGGGTTTGCAGCAAGTTCCCCCAGCAACTACCAAGTACATGAAAGCCACACACACTGGCACAAATGTGTATACTTAATACAACTGCAAAAATTTAAATTCTTATATATGCCTGAACACTGAAACAAAAACACTCAGAGCTACCAGTTTAAAGATTAGCAATTAGTTATGTGGAAGTATATGGAGCTTAGAAAAATAGAGGGCTATGGGTAACCCTAGGTAATTTCTGAAGTAAGTACATGTTCGGAACAGCATTGTGGGCTGAAGGGCCTGTATTGTGCTGTAGATTTTCTATGCTTCTAACTAACTATAGTTCTGCTGAGCTTATAATAGAGTGCTTACATTTAGTTCTTATTAATTTATTCATTTTTCAGAAACTGGCTTTGTTGGCAATGCCAGCATTTTTTACACATCCCTAATTGTCCTCGAGAATTTGGAAGCGAGACACCTTTTGGAACCCTGCAGTCCAGTTGCTGAAGTTGCTTCCTCACTGATGTTGGGGAAGGAATTCTGGGATAGAGACTTGGAGGGAATTAGTACGGGACGGTTTTCCCATTTTCCTGCTGCCATTATTCTTCCTGGAAGTCAAGGTCTCATGGATTTGTGAGGGTATGTTGAAGTAGCCTGGGTGTATAACAGGATGATGCATAGAGTGGTTATAGTGGGCTGATGGTGGAGGATGGGGTGGCAAATAGACTATTTTACCCTGGATGTCTTAGAAGTTGTTGGATTTATACTCATTGAGGTAAATGCATACTGTTTCATCACATTCCTGGTGTGTTCCTCGAATGTGAGGTGGTGGAAAGGCAATGGGATGTCACAACTGAGATACTCACTGAAGGATATTCAGCCTCTGACCTGCGCTTGTAGTTACAAAATTTATTATAGATTTGTCAGAGCTTTAGATAAGTGGCTAAGTTTCTTTATTCCAATCACTGAAGAATGTTGATGGTGGGGGACAGTGATGACAATGTCATTGAGTGGTTAGAGTAGACAGTTAGACTGTGGCTTGTTGGAGATAGTCATTACCAGGCACTGTTATGGTATTAATGTTATTTGCCACTTACCAGCCTAAGCCTAAATGCCAGAATCAGCATCAGAACTGGGATCAGAATTTGGTGGCAGTAGTACAGTGCAAGACATAAAAAGTACTGTAAGTTTCAATAAATTAACAGTGCAAAACGGGGAATAGCAAGGTAGTGGTCATTGGTTTATGGACCATTGAGAAACCTGATAGTGGAAGAGAAGAAGCAGTTCCTAAAATCTTGAGTGTGTATTTTCAGGTTATAATACCCCCTCATGGCTGTGTTGAGAAGAGGGCATGTCTTGGCTGGTGAGCGTCTTTAATGATGAATACTCACTTTTGGAGGCATAACCTTTTTTTCAACATGCCCTGGATGTGTCCTTGATGAAAATGGTTGAGTCTACAGCTCTCTGCAGCCTCTTTCAATACTGGGTAATGGAGTCTCTATACTAGGGGTGATGCAACCAATCAGAATATTTTCTACCATATATCTGTGGCAATTTCCCAGAGTCTTTGGTAACATACAAAATCTCCTCAAACTCTTAATGAAGCATACCCCTTGGTGGTCCTTTGTGATTGCATCAATATATTGAGCCCATGATAGACCCTCTGAGACCTTGCCTAGGTCTTGGTTGGGCCTTGCTGTAAGCTTGAGCAGTTTCATTTTCTGAGAAGTTACGGGCAAAATTAAATGTTCTCCAATTATCATCAATGCTCCTACCTTCGACCTTCAGATTAAATTATTTTCCAACTTTATTAATTAAGTTGAGTGAATAATTGCTTAGCTCATTTGCAAAAGCAAATCATCCTAAAAACTGAGACAAACATTTTGGTCATTTTGAGGACAGTTTTTTTAATTGAACAATGTAGATTGTTCCTGTGCTGAAACTGTTGTCTTTACAGCAGTGACTAATGAAGGAATTAACCTACTTATTTTAAATGGATTTATGTAGTCCTAAAGTAGCACATTTCTGGTAATAACATTGCACAGAGCAAACTCAGCCTACTTGAAGTTTGGATAGTTTTAATTGGTTATACCATTAACCATAAATTAAGTTCACACCATTTCTCCGGAAACCTTCAACCAAGACATTATTGCTTCAAAGCATCTTGGAGATCAACACTTCCTCTGAATGCCATTATAAGCACTAAAATGGACTTAAACTTGATGAACCCCCTATGGAGAGCAACATATATTAATAAAATATCATGAATTAAATAACATAATCTGCTTTGTAGGACTTGTAAAGTGAACTGAGCCATTCATACCACTCTAATGGCTTATAAATTCATAAGAACTACTTGAAATATATACTATTTTGCATAAAATATGCATAATGTAAATGAGAATGGGCACAAACACCAGAACATTTGCTTTCAATTAATAATTATCATTATTTTGTATTTTGCTCAGTGAAGTAAATTTTGTAGATTACTGTTGCTTTGTAGATTAGTATTTTCTATAAACACAAGAGATTCCACAGATGCTGTAGAGTCCCTTGTGTTTATAGTTAATATTAATCTACGGCAACACACACAAAACGCTGGAGGAACTCAGCAAGTCAAGCAACAGCTATGGAGGGGAATAAAGAGTCAACGTTTCAAGCCGAGACCCTTCATCAGGACTGGAAAGGAAGGTGGCAGAAGCCAGATGAAGAATGTTGAGGGAGGAGATGGAATACAGGCTGGCAGGTGATTTCTGAGGCCGGTTGAGGGGGGATAGTGGGAGTAAGGGGATGAAATGAGAAGCTAGGAGGTGATATGTGGAAGCGGTAAAGGGCTGAAGAAGGGAGGGGGCGTGGAGCTAAGGGATAGGCGAGCAGAAGAGAAGGTTTAAGAGGGAAGCCAGAATAGAGAATGGAAAATGAAAACAAGGGAGTGGGGAGAAATTACCAGTATTTAGAAGTATTAACATGGCATGAACATTTCAACCCTTCTTTTCTCCTGCCCATCACCTCCCTCTGGTACCTATCATCCTTCCCTCTCTTTCATTGTTCCACTGTCCTCTCATATCAGACTCCTTCTTCTTCAGCCCTTTACCTCTTCCACCTATCACCTCCCAGCTTCTTACTTCTTCCGCCTGCCCCCGCCCACCCAACTTCCCATTCATATGTTTTCACCCGTCATCTGCCAGCTTGTACTCATTCCCCTCCTTCTTCTTCTGCCCCCTTCCTTTCCAGCCCTGATAAGGGTCTCAGCCTGAATCGTTGACTCCTTTTTCCTTTCGTAGATGCTGCCTGACCTGCTGTGTGTTGCTTGTGTGTGTCTTGCTTCACTTTAGCTAGCTTGCACAGGAGTTTCCATGGATGGGTATTAATTCACAGCTTTATCGCAAAGAACAACTGCATGGGTTAAACAATTGTGTCTTCTATTGGTATATCTGCTAGATTGGATAGGAAAGGTTCCAGGGAAGAATAAAATACTTCTTGCCACTCACCCCACAGTGAGAAAACTCAGCTATTTTAAAATTTAATTTTGAACGAGTAGGGACAACTGGTTGGTTTTTGAGTTATATCCATTGTCCTGGTAGGTTTTCACATTAATGTGACCGCTCACGTCAATGACAACAGTTTTGCTGTAGCAGGTGCACAGCAGGATATTGAAGTAATTCCTCCTTCCCTTAAGAACTGGTTAACTCGGTTGTCCCTACTACAGTTTTATTTCTGTGTAATATTAAATAAATAATAGATGTAATGCTGTTTACTGTCATGTCAGTAAATTGATTTGATGCAAAGATAAAGCTAAGTAGTAGGCTAAAACATGCCTTGATATTGATGCAAAGGCAAGTTCCAGTTTCATCTGGATGAGTAAGTTTGTCCAAACCCTGCTATTGGTTCTTCCAGCTTGAGCTCCATGCACAGTGCCCAAAACGTTGACTGTTTATTTGTTTCCATAGATGCTGCCTGACTTGCTGAGTTCCTCCAGCACTTTATATGTGCTGCTCTGTATGAGAACGTTTTCTTGACACCGTCCCACCTAGTCCCAGGTCACAGCTGAGATTTAGAAATGGAATCCCAATCAGAATCAGATTTATTATCACTGACATATTTGTTGTTTTGTTGCTCTGCAGTGCACGACTTTAAAAATTACCATACATTATAAAATTACCATACATTACAAAGATAAGTAAGTAGTGCAAAGGAAGAATAATGAGCTAGTGTTCATGAGTTCATAGGCCATTCAGAAATCTGTATTGAATGTTGCTATTCAGGCTTCTGTACCTGGTGGTAGTAATGACCACATGCCATGTGCAAGCTTCTGCCATCTTGGGCACATGTGCCATATGCTCCCCACCTCTGCATTATGCAATTGTCAGTGTAGGGTAACATAAATGGGAGAAATGTACATAGTTCCCAACCTCTGACATTGAGCTGTGGTTTCACTTTAAGAGGCTGGTCTAAACTGATGACGTTGTTTCATAAAGATTTTTAGTGCATTTTTGTGTTTAGTTTTTGTAGGTCAGTTCCAGATGGCAAGGGTCCTTAATGATGGATGCTGCCTTCTTGAAGCATCAACTTTGGAAGATGTTCTTGATGGCAGGTAGGGTTGTGCCCATGATGGAGTTGGCAGAGGCTACAACACTCTGCAGCTTCTTTCGATCCTGTGCATTTGAGCCTCCATACCAGACGTTGATGCAACCTGTCAGAATGATCACAACGTAGAAATATGCAAGAATCTTTAGTAACATGCCAAAGACGTACAGCCGCTGGCATGCCTTCTTCATGATTGGTTCAATGTGTTGAGCTTTTCGGGTGTTGAACAGGAGATTCCTTTATCCCAAGTGTTCACCACTGTGGTTTTGCGGAACCCAGCTCCCTCTCACCACTCAGACATATTCTTGTATTCTTGCTTCCTGATCTTCCAGTGTTGGCCTTTGGCAGACAGCACACCCAGCAAGTTGCCACCTGACTTCTGAATAAGGTTTCATATTCTCATAATTATCTGTCTGATCAGTTGCCATTTTTTCCTCAACTCCTCAAAGGATATTCTATTGCCAAAGCAACAAACACAAAATGCTGGAGGAACTCAGCAGGCCAGGCAGCATCTATGAGACAGTCAACATCTCAGGCTGGGACCCTTCTTTGGAAGGGGGAAGACACCAGAATAAAAAAGTAGGTGGGGGGGAGGGTAATTAGAAGGTGATAGGTGAAGTAAAATGAGTAGGAAAGGTAAAGGGCAGGAGAGGAAAGAAACTGATAAGACAGGAGAGTGGCAAATTTTTTTGCTAATGTTGTACAGTAAGTTCTTTCAAAGCTGTAGGTACAATTCTTCATGCGTCTTATCTTCACCCTCTTTCCCCAAGTTGCTTTTACAGACAAATTTTGGATTAAATAACCAGTTGCTTCAGTTCTCATTTACTACTTTTGTCATTGATGTTATCATTCCATCCAGCTTCAACTTGTTATCCTGTTTCCGTATTCTAAGAACTAGTAATATATTGATAAGGGGAGATGCTTTCTCTGTATAAAGTCTTTAACATCATTACTTCTTGAAACAGTTCTAATTTTTTCTGTTTTATGAAATGGAAAGGAACTCAACAATCACTTACTAACATTGAGTAAATTTTCAAATTTAATTTCCAGTGGTGTATCATTTGTACTTTGAGAATTTCTTTTGAGCTCATATACTTGGATCATCATTGACTACAATTGAGAGCCTGCAGTTTTATGAAAAAAAATCTCAATTGCAGGGTCAATCTATTGTTAAGAGATGGCAGTAGTGAGCTAGATCAGGGCTGGAGTGTGTTTATATTTTTAATTTCCAAACTACTTTGTGGAAATTGTTCACCTTTTAATCTTATCAGGAGCCTGTGCCTCCAGAGAATTGCATTAACAGAGGCGTTATACAAAGATGGCAAATCTTTTTGCGAGCATGTGCCCAAATTGGTGATAATCTGTTAAAAAACTCTCTCATGTGCCATGATATTTTGAGCAGAGATTATCATTGATTAATGAATTAATAACAATAATTATGGAAATTTTTAAGGAAAAAGGATGAGTCCTGTTGCTTATTCATGTGTATTCATTGCTTTGCTGCTAATAAAAGTAGAACAGAGACAGATTAAAACAAATGAAGCATTTTAGAAAAGCTGTTCAAAAATTACTCTAAATCTTTTAAAAATGCAATTGAAAAAAATAAACATCATTTCAAAACAGTATTGTTAGTTCAACCATTTACTATCAAAATTCTGATATGTACATCAAGTCAGCCAGAATTTCAAAATGTATCGTTCAATGTCATGTGTTCTCACAATCGTCTAGCTGGCACCAAGCTGGTGTGAGATGCTTCCTATGAATACTTCTCACTGCTCTCAAATAGTGAAAAAAAATCATTTGCTACTTAATTTGACAGTAAAGATAATCGTGTATCTTTTTTTATGGGGGGAGCGTTTAAAGAATCGGGAGGCAGCACCGCGTGTCACGTGCCAACAAAATTTTTGCTTGTGCCATCTTTGGCACATGTGCCCTGCCATATGCTCTGCAGCTCTGCATTATACAATTGTCAGTGTAAGGTAACGGAATTGGGAGAAATGTACATAATTCACAACCACCGGCACTGAGTTGTGGTTTCGCTTTAAGAGATGACATTGTAACATAAAGATTTTTAGCGCGCTTTTGTGTTTAGGTTTTGGAGTTCAATAAAATGTGGTACAGGTTTCATTAAGCATAAAATGTCTCACTCTGTTTTATTTGTGAAAAGCTACATTAGGATCAGAATCAGGTTTAATATCAGTGCCATATGTCGTGAAATATGTTGTTTTGAGGCAACAGTACATTGCAACACATAATTAAAAAAACTATAAATTACAATATATGCTGTATAAAAATAAATTAACTAAGTAGTGCAAGAAGAGAGCATAAAGGAAAAAAAATAGTGAGGTAGTGTACACAGATTCATTGTCCATTCAGTACTCTGATGGTGGAGGGGAAAAAGTTGTTACTAAAATCTGGAGTCTGTGTCTTCAGGTTCCTCTACCTTCTCCTTGATGGTAGTAACGAGAAGAGGTCGTGTCCTGGGTGATGGGTGCCACCTTTTTGAGGCATCACCTCTTGAAAACATCCTCGATGCTGAGGAAGGTAGTTCCCATGATGGAGCCAGCTGTGTTTGCAAATTTCTGCAGCTTTTTCGACCCTGTGCAGTGGCCCTGCCATACCAGACAGTGATGCAAGTAGTTAGAATGCCCTCCATGGTACATCTACAGAAATTTCTGAGAGTCTTTGGTGACATACCAATTCTCCTCAAACCCCTAAAGAAATATAGTCGCTGTCATGTCTTCGTTGTAATTGCATCGATATGTTGAGCTCAGGATAGATCTTCAGTGATGTTGACACCCAGGAACTGGAAACTGCCTAACCTTTCCACTTCTCATCCCTCGATGAGGATTTCCACTTCCTGAATTGTTGAAATAAGTTATGTTCATCTTATTTGTATGAGTTCTTAATATCAGAATGACTGTGGACTTACAAATATAACTTTTTAATTTGTCTTTACTCTTTATCTAGAATTGCTCTGTGTTTGTTGGTCCTATGGCTCTGCAATCTTACTTCCACCCTCTTTCAGCCGTACTTGGTGAAAGTGACACAGTTACTTTGCTTTGTAGTCTTCAGGTCTCAGGTATGTCTTCAGATCTCAGTCATTCTGCACTCAGTGGTTGCTTTATTATGTGCCTCCTGTACCTAATAAAGTGACCATTGAGTGTATCTTCATAGTCTTCTGTAGCTGTAGCCCATCCACTTCAAGGTTCAGTATTGAATTGACTTTATTTCTTACATCCTTCACATACATGCAGAGTAAAAATTTTTCCGTTACGTCTCCGTCTGAAGGTGCAATGTACAGTTTATAGTAATTTGTAATAAATAGTATGTACAACAAGATAGTCAGTGTAGCATAGAAATACAATTTTTTGTCAGTGTGAATTAGTCAGTCTGATAGCCTGGTGGAAGAAGCTGTCCCGGAGACTGTTGGTCCTGGCTTTTATGCTGCAGTACTGATTCCCGGATGGTAGCAGCTGGAAGAGTTTGCGGTTGGGGTGACTCAGGTCCCCAATGATCCTTCAGGCCCTTTTTACACACCTGTCTCTGTAAACGTCCTGAATAGTGGGAAGTTCACATCTACAGACGTGCTGGGCTGTACGCACCACTCTCTGCAGAATCCTGCAATTGAGGGAGGTACAGTTCCCATTCCAGGTAGTGATGCAGCCACTCAGGATGCTCTCAATTGTGCCCCTGCAGAAAGTCCTTAGGATCTGGGGACTCATACCAAACTTCTTCAACTGTCTGAGGTGAAAGAGACGCTGTTGTGCTTTTTTTTTTACCACACAGTCGGTATGTACAGATCATGTGAGATCCTCTGTGATGTGTATGCTGAGGAACTTGAAGCTATTCGTCCTCTCAACCCCAGGTCCATTGATTCCATTGATGTCAATAGGGGTTAGCCTGTCTTCATTCCTCTTGTAGTCCACAACTAGCTCCTTTGTTTTTACAACATAGAAGGAGAGTTTGTTTTCTTTACACCACTGTGTCAGGGTGATGACTTCTTTTCTGTCGACTGCCGCATTATTATTTGAGATAAGGCCCATCAATGTAGTATCGTCAGCAAATTTAATTAACAGATTGGAGCTGTGAGTGGCGACATAGTCATGGGTATACAGGGAGTAAAGGAAGGGGCTTAGGACACAGCTCTGAGGGGCACCTGTGTTGAGGGTCAGAAGGGCAGAGGCGAGGGAGCCCACTCTTACCACCTGCCAGCGATCTGACAGGAAGTCCAGGATCCAGCTGCACAAGGCAGGGTGAAGGCTGAGGTCTCAGAGCTTCTTGTCGAGCCTGGAGGCAATTATGGTGTTGAATGCTGAACTGTAGTCCAAGAACAACATTCTCACGTAAGCATTCCTTTTCTCCAGGTGGTAACATGTGTATTTAGATATGCTCTTCTGCACACCACTGTTGTAACATGTCAGTTACTTTTGCTTTCCTGTCAGCTTGAACCAGTCTGGGCATTCTCATCTCACCGCTGTCATGAACAAGGCATTTTTGTCACACTACTGCCGCTCACTGGACATGTTCTTTATTTTTTACACCACTCTGTAAACTCTGGAGACTGTTGTGTGTAAAAATCCCAGCAGATCAGCAGTTTCTGAGATACTCAATCCACCCTGTCTGACACCAGCAATCATTCCACAGTCAAAAGCACTTAGATCACATTTCTCCTCCATTCTGATGTTTGGTCTAAACAACTAACCCTCTTGACAATGTCTGCATGCTTTTATGTATTGAGTTGCTGCCGCATAATTGGCTGATCAGATATTTTCATTAACAAGCAAGTTTAATAAAGTGCCCGTTGACTGTTTCTTGTATGTACGAAAGAACACATGAAACCCAAGAAAATATGAACTGGGTAGCACTTGGCCATGTAAGCCTGCTCCACCATTCAATATGATCATGACTGGTGTATGCTGGCCACAACCTCTGTTTGGTGCTATATCACACTTCGTCCCCTCGTTCAAATAATTGAAGTGTATTGTGAACAGCAGAGGCTAAAGCATTTACTCCTGCTGCAGACACTAGTCATAGCTTCCTGGTTGGAAAATACAACATTTATTCCTACCTGTCTATTAACCAATGTATAATTAATGTCAATATATTACTCACCATCCATATGCACTAGTTTTTGTTAAAACACCTGGTATAGCATCTTAACTAATGCGATTATAAGTCCAAATGCATGTCTCCCCAGGTTCCACCTTATCTATTTTGCTAGTTATATCTTCAAATAACACTGACATATTTGCGATTGTGATTTTCATTTTATATGTCTATGTTGGCTCTGCTCAATCCCATTTATTTTCAGAATGCTCCGTTATCATTGTAGCTTTATCCCTTCTACTGATGCTGGGCAGACTAGTATGTAGTTCCCTGATTTCCCCCTCCCTCTGTTAAATGGTAGTCCTACATTTGTCACATTCTTGTCTCATATTCGGATTCAGATTGAGATTTATTTATTACATGTGCATCAACATAAATGGTGAAGTATGTCATTTGCGTAACAATCAACGCACCGAAGGATGTACAAGTCTCGTCACACATTCCAGTGTCAACAAAGCATGCCTACAATGTTCAGCAGAACAACACAAGTAGTAATATCAGTAACAACAACAAGGCAAGATAACAGCAAAACTTTACCTCGCTCCCACCCATCCATCCTCTCATACACAGAGACAGGCCTCCATATCCAGGATAGGTGGCCTCCAGGCCTCCAGTCCTTGGCCCCAGGCCTCTCGGACTCACAAGCATCAGGCCTCCAACCTCCAATTTCCATATGTGGGAAGAATTTAAATTTTATGGAAGTTCGAAAAATAATAATCGCTATTTCTACAGCCATGTCCTTCCAACACTTGGGATGTTCAATAGGTCATCAGGCCCTGTGAATTTATTGGCCTTCAGTCCTATGCTTTAATGCTGATTTCCTTCATTAACTCAAAACATATTGTTCTCTGATTTTTCGAGGAGCACATCTACATTTTCCTGCACAAGCATATATATAAGTTATTCACACTAAAACCAAAAAATCCCGCCACTGCCTGTAAGGACTCTGTACGTTCTCCTCGTGACCGTGTGGGTTTCCTTCAAATGGCTCCAGTTTACTCCCACAGTCCAAAGACATAGGTTAATTGGCGATTGTAAATTGTCCCGTGATTAGGCTGGGCTTAAATTGGGGGATTGCTGGGCAGCACGGCTCGAAGGGCCAGAAGGGCCTATTCTACACTTTATCTCAATGAATAAATATAATTAAATGATGGAATCCCACAGAAGGTCAGGCAGCATCTGTGTGAAATAGTTACATTTTTGGTCAATGACCTTTTTCTGAGCTATTTTTCTCTCTCTACGGATGCTGCTTGACCTGTTAAGTGTTTGCAGTATTTTCTGATTCTATTTCAGATGTCAAGAATGTGCAAGATTTTGTTTACTTTCAGATCCAAAATAAATTTCTCTCCTATTTCCTTATTTCCCAATATAAATTATCTTGCCTCAGCCTGCAGGGAATTCATATTACTCTTTGTTTTCTTTTTCCTGTATTGATAGAAGCATTTATAATTTGTCACTGCATTTCTGCTAGATTGTTTTCCCTTGACATCAATTACTTGCAGTTCCTTTGCTGAATTCTGTCTTTTTTTCCCCTTGAGTTACAGCTCTTGTTGTTGACCTTATAAACCTTTTCCTTTGTTCAAGATCCGTCTTTGAATTCCTTTGTTTGTCATGATTAGAGTTTTGGGTTTTTGTTTCTCAGGGAGAGGTATATCTGTTTTAAGCTCCATATCATTTATTTAAATGTTAGCTATCACTGGTTTGCTGTCATACCTGCTAAATGCTTACTCATGCCTCAATTCTTCCCAGTTTGCTTTGTATATTTTAGATTCTGTTTTATTTCAGAGTAGTTGATTTCGGATTTTGCTTTCTTGCTAATCCAAATCACTTTCAGTCACCCATTGCACAGCTTTCTTTTCTTCCCCTAGAATATTTAATTCCCAACCTCAGCCATTAACCAATACACCTCTGTGTTGGCTATCATGCCCAGTTAGTTTTTTATGATGTGTCAAGAAGCCATCTGCATTGTTAAAAATGCTGCAAGGTATTACAAGACCATAAGACCATAAGATATAGGAGCAGAAGTAGGCCATTCGGCCTATCAAATCTGCTCTGCCATTCAATCATGGGCTGATCCAATTCTTCCAGTCATCCCCATTCCCCTGCTTTCTCCACATACCCTTTGATGCCCTGGCTGATCAAGAACCTATCTATCCCTGAATGAATCATTACAAGAAAGAGACTTTAGTTCTGCCAGTTCCACAGGTCTGACTCAAAATCGAAGTATAGTTTTATATTTGCATACTCCATTTATTTATTTATTTATTCATTAGATTAGATTACGAGGGCACACAGTCCTCTTTTATTGTCATTTAGTAATGCATGCATTAAGAAATGATACAATGTTCCTCCAGTGTGATATCACAGAAACCAAGACTGAAAAACTGACAAAAACCACATAATTATAACATATAGTTACAACAGTGCAAGCAATACCGTAACTTGATGAAGAACAGGCCATGAGCATGGTAAAAAAGTTCAAAGTCTCTCGAAAGTCCCACATCTCACGCAGACGGGAGAAGGAAGAAAACTCTCCCTGCCATGCCCGACCACAGTCCGACTCTGAGTCGTCCGAAAACTTCGAGCTCTGACCAGCCCTCCGACACCGAGCACCGAGCACCATCTCTGCCGAACGCTTTGACCCCAACCCCGGCCGCCAGCAGCAGGCAAAGCTGGGGATTTTGGGGCCTTCCCTCCCAAGATTCTTGATCGCACAGTAGCAGCGGCAGCGAACCGGGTATTTCAGAAGTTACTCCAGGTGTTCCTCCGTACTTTCACGGCTGTCACCATCAAATCAGAATTGTGCAAGGCCCCTATTTAACAAATACGATATCATTTCACTGGAGAGGCTATGCACGCTGCATTGCGCCGCCATCTTCTCCTCCCGCCTCTGAGAGATACACCACGATAGCAGACCCTTCACCCCATTCTGCCTGTGCCAGCCAACTAACCTACTAACCCAGCATCTTTGGAATGTGGGAGGAAACTGGAGCAGCTGGAGAAAATCCACACGGAGACAACATACATACTCCTTATAGACAGCGGCAGAATAGAACCAGGTTGCTGGCGTTGGAATAGCGTAACGCTAACTGATACACTACCATGGTGGTGAATTTGTGGAATTTGTTGCCATGTGCAGCTGTGGAAGCCAGGTTGTTGGGTGTATTTAAGGCAGAGATTGATAGGTTCTTAATTGGATGTGGCATCAAAGGTGACAGGGAGAAGGCCGGGAACTGGGGTAGAGGAGCAGATAGATAAAAAGGATCAGCCATGATTGAACGGTGGAGCAGACTCGATGGGCCAGATGGCCTAATTCTGTTCCTACGTCTTATGGTCTTATGCCACCATGCTATCCTTACCCATTACACACAAATGCCTTGTCCTTTCTCTTTAGTTCTCTAAGTTGCCTTTCAAGCCCCATTCCTCCATATCCATCCCAGCAGTACAAATGCCTTTATAATAGTGTTCAGATAATCTGATTGACCTTTAAGAAGATTCTGAATTTCCATTGTTTCCATTCTACTAAATTCCCTTGTTCTTGATATCGTTCCACAAACCTGATATTTTGGTTCTTTGAGTCTGAACCTATGTTACAAATTACTCGTCAAGAAGGAAATGGCTCAGCACTGACACATCTAGGTGCTGATGTAAGAGAAATAATAATATTGTGTGGGGAAATAATTAACTCGGCAGCACCCAATGTGATCAATTAGCCTTTTGTTACAGTAAATTAGAGCAATTTTACATTAAAATGTGGCACACAATGACATTTCCCTGTAATTGATTATATCCTTTCACAAGAAACTAATAAATACGAGCCTATTTTTCAGTTAACAATTTTCATTTTCTTCATTCATGCAGTCAATCAGACTTTCCATCTGCCTGGCATTCTCTGGAAGAAAATAAATTGTCAAATAAATTAGTATTTGGAACACAATTTTACAAGCAATGTCCCTGTAATAGAGCTGTGGAAACAAATAACTTGAATGTTGCATTTATACTTGAAGAGGGAAAACAAATCCAGGGATCTCAATGGTAATTAGGTCACTGCTGATTTGGAAGCCCGGATAAGGCATCATGCTCTGGGAAAGCCACGATAAATAGAGTACTGACTTAAAAGCAGCCTTTTTTTCTAAAAGATGGAAAAATAAAATGTTATTGCGGAGCAGGGCAGGAAAAATAAACTGGGAGCTGAAATCTCCAGCAACCAGGATGGCAGATGGTCAGTATGTAAATTCGTAGCTAGTAGGCTTCACATCTTCTGCATCTCTGATGTTATTTACAGTACTGGCAAATTTTGGTATAGGGCTGGGCACGATAGAAGTAATATTTCTGGGCTGGCATTGACAAGCTTGCACTGTTGACTAGAAGGCATGGGTTTGAATCTTTAGGAATTTAAATTCAGTTAAATAAGTGTGATTTTAAAAGGTTGGTGTCGAGAATGTGATCTTGAGAACGCTAAATTGTCATTAAAAGTCCCACCTGTTTAATAAATGTCCTGTGTTTATAATCCACTATCCTCACCATGAAAATAAGGAATATTATGCTTTAAGCAAAAAGCCTCATACAGCTTCTTATCTTATAGTTGTGTATGAAGATAGAAACTGTAAAGTGGATCCCTCCAAAAATGATGGTATTCTGGAAATTATCAATATTATGACTGGAATTACAATTGGACTGAGGAACTCCCTTAATGTTTTGGTCCAATACATTATGATTCACTCTTCGTGTTCAGCTTTCAGATTATCAGCCAAGACCCAAGAATCAGATTTCAGTCCCAAGTTCCCTTTGTAGTATCGGCTATGTTACATAAGGTGTGGTAGCATTGACTTGAGTATCTGATACTCAAGTGACACTGGTGGCACCTTCAGGTCTTCTTAGGCATTCCATAAACCAAGGGTGACCTGCTTCCACAGTGGTTCAGGAAGTTCCAAGGTTCCATCAGAGCCAAATTCTGACACAGGCATTCACTGGCCCCCTTTTGCTCCCGAAGCTTGGATGGTCCTTATTTTAAGAGGTTCCAGTAAAATGTAGAAAAACCATTCTTCAAATGTGTCTCAAAACGTTTTAGCCCCACTACTTAAAGAAAACTATTATTGAATTGGAGGTCATTTAGAGGTTCTTCAGGATGATGTTGGATTGAGAGGTGATTTTTTTGGAACATTTAAGACTCTCCTGGGGCTATACATGGTAAATGCTGAGAGGATATGACCCCTCATGGGACAGAGAAGAGAGAGAGAGAATAACCTCAGGTTAAGGGATGCAATGAGGAAGAACTTCTTCTCTCCAAGGGCTGTTGTGCATTGGAATGCTTTGCCAAGGAGAACTGACATTCTGCAACGTTAACTGTGTACACCTTCCTTCAGATGCTGCTCAACCTGTTGAGTGTGCTATTTTCTGTTACCGTTGATTGAGGTTTAAATATTGGGTAGTTCCTGGTGATTTTGCCCTAGTTAAGCTTTCAAATAGTGTCAACAGGAACCTGAAAGGGCAGCAACATTTGTTTTTGTTTTGACACCTCACAACAGTGTCACACTCTTCCAGTGATGCAGTCCCATTTGCCTGAACTTTAGGTGGCAATTACAGAGGGGATTTGAACCCAGAACCACTTCTTTTTGAGACCAGTTCTACAAGTGACCTACACAGGCTGTAACTTGTGAAGCAGGAAGTCTGGAGCCAAACAAAGTGGTAGGAAAACATAAAAGGTGGAAGTGTCCTATAGACATAGATTTCTTTCTTTATTTACACCATTAATTGGCTGAAAATATACTTGCACCACTTCTGCAGAGCGATAGAGTTAAAGGGTTCACGGTTGTGATTGTCAGCATACTTGTTTTGTCCTTGAGCTGAGATGATTTGTTTGGCTGCCATATGGGAAAAAAAAACTGCAGATGCTGAAAGCCTGAAATAAAATCTGAAAATGTGTCATACACTCAGCGGCTCAGGCATAGCCCGAGGAGGGAGTAAGAGTTTGCATTTCAGGTCCAGCGCCCTTGACCAGAACTATGCATCCCTGCAGCAAGTTAACAACAGTCAAGCCAACAATGCAGGAAGATCTGTGCTCATTTTGCTTCTCTCCTGTGCTTGATGTCAGTAATTACTCAGATTTAGAGGAAGAATTTAAAAAGCAGTAGCACTGAGAATGGTTGCACTAAGATTGGTGATAATATGCTTACCTTTCTTGATTATAAGGATTGAAAAGATTAGTGCCAACCAGAGAATAACAAATGGCTATGCTTGCCCCAGCATGATGAATTTTTGATTCTGCCGTGAATGTCATTGACTTAGCATCTCTCACTTTAGCGCAGGGCACTTCCTAGTTTGGAGATAGTCCACAAGGTTCAGGGTGGGAATTCACTTAAATTCCGAAGGCTGGCTTCTGGAGCATGTCCCATGGAAAAATGTACATCCACTGCTCAAAACTCAGGAGAATTGCCTGACATGATGACTGCCTCCACCATTTATTGTGCCAATAAAGAGTATAAGAAAGCAATAAAATGGAGCATAACTTCAGATCTGGGGCCTGTCGGTTTTGATATGCATTATGCCACTCTCTCCACAGATGCTGCTACACCTGCTAAGAATTTCCAGCCTTTTAACTTTCGTTATATCCTTTGCTACGAGATGTGAATTACAGCTTCTACGTGCAGGAAGGTGAAGCAAAGAACAACTGTACTGTCAAAGTGTGATCTGCGATAGATGCAGCCAACATAACCTCTTAAGTAGCTTACTGGAACAAACTTTGCAGACTCCAGCTAGAGAAATAAAATGAGGCAAGTATCGGGTTACATACGCTACTTTTCAAACCTTGATATAACGTTCATGTGGAGTAGGACATAAAGCCAGAAAGCAGAAAATAATGAAAGCCATGTAATGATTAACATCTGGGCTTATCACCATTCATCATTTCTCGTATTTTTGAATTTAAAACCTGGTTGATATACACGTGAGCCTCCTCCATGAAGCATAGCTCTTGACGAAGGGAAAGTCTCGCCAGTGGAAGTTCGAATTGTTTTTTTTAAAGGTTGCGGATCTTCTGAGACCTGAGTTCAGTTTGTAGAATTCAAGAACATGAATAAAGTTAAAACCTGGGTGCTCAGGTCTTAGGTACTTTGGATGAATTGTGGACCCAGATGCACCCAACAGAAAAAAGTTGGCTGCTCATACAAAATCAGTGGCCACTTTATTAGGTACACCTATACACCTGCTCATTAATGCAAATAACTAATCAGCCAATCACATGGCAGCAACTTAACGCATAAAAGCATGCAGGCATAGTCAAGGGTTTGGTTGCCTTAGAGTCTTAAAAGGGAGTAAATCAAAAGCTTGTCCTGACATAGTTATTGAGATTCTCTTAGTGTTGTTTAGAGTAGGGAAGATGGGTCGTGCAGTTAGATTTTCATGGATACCTGGGGTGGAGGGAAATGAAATTGTGGATGGCATTGCAAAGTCTTCCTTACAGGTTAGGCAAGTAGAAATTAGAGTTCCCCTAGGCAGAGCAGAATTGAAAAGTAGGATTAAAAAAGGTATAGAGAAGAAGTGGCAGGAGGATTGGAAAAATGAATTAAGGGGCAGGCATTATTTTTCTAGTCACCCACTTGTTAAAAACGTCTCAGACTGTTACCTTCTAAGTCGTAGAGATATGGCGAAATTTACAAAACTTAGGTTGGGGCACTGTGGGCTATATTATTTAAAGATGATAGGAAAACATCCTACCGGATTATGTGACTGTGGTAGTCCAGAGACAGTCCAGCATGTTTTGCTGAGCTGTAATCGATATAAAATTGAAAGGAGCATGTTGTTCAAGAGGCTGTCTGGCTTAAATTTATTTTGGTTTCTTATTAAATCTTTGTTTGGCCATCAAGAGAATCAACATCTGATTGAAGAGTCTGTTATTCAGTTTATACGTGAGACTAGGTTGTATTCGAGAATTTGAGTTCCTTGAAGTTCTATAATCAATTATACATCCTGCAGAGGGCTGTAATATGCCTAGATGTGTCTAAGCAGCTGGAAGTAGAAGAAGAAGAAGGGTTCGGTTGTTGTTCAGACCAGACATCAGAATGGGGGAATGAGTGTAATCCAAATGATTTTGAGCATGGAATGCTTAATGGTGCCAGATGAGGTGGTTTGAGAATCTCGAGCTGCTGATCTCTGATCTACATGCACAGCAGTCTCTGGGGTTTACAAAGAACAGTGTGAAAAACAAAAGAACATCCAGTGAGCAGCAGTTCTGTGGGGGGAAACTCTTTGTTAATGAATGAGCTCAGAGAATAATAATCAGACTGGTTTGAGTAATCACACATTGCAGCAGTGATGTGCAGAAGAGCAGCTCTGAGCACACAACACATTGAACATTGAAGTGGATGGGCCACAGCAGCAGAAGACCATGAACATACTCTCAGTGACCACTGTGTTGGATACAGGAGGTACCTAATAAAGTGGCCACTGAGAGTACAACAATTGGTTGTGTGTGTGTTAGTTATTGGTACATAACAAGTAATACACTAAATCAACACAACTAAGTAAAAACCTCCGAGATCTCAATTGGACTCTTACAAGTCAATAGTTTATTTCAGAATACAACCATTATAATCTGCCTAAGTACTCTCTTTGCAATGCTAAAGTTCCTAATATATGTAATATTTATAATTCCGGGTTTGAGCTTTTAGGTAGAAGTGGCAATTTTGAAACAAAATTAAACAGTCCGAAACTAACTTTTGGATCTTCACTGAATTGTACTGAGTCTGTTATATACATTATATCATCCATTTGACTAAAATTCTGACTTCTGTTTACATATCTGTCCAACAAGAGAGCACAGTATAAATTTGCCTGAAACATTTTTTTTCTTCAGCTGAGCATTACATTACGTCAAGGAACTGCCCATGACACTGGAAGCTGGTGTTAAATGCTACACCCTTTTTCCATTAAATACTTGTAACACAAACATAAGACCAGAGATTTTGCACTTAGTCTTATTGGAGTTGCGATCCTTGTCACCTCAGTCAAGATATTGCTTGAGGCAGCAGCTCACAAAAGCAGTATGTCATCCCTTGCCGAAGGTCATGATTCAAACCAAATGACAGACATGTTATGACCAGGGAATTATCAGAAATGAAAGGGTAATATGCTCCATATTGCTTTGGCATTTTTTCTGCATTTCTCTCTCCTCATTATTTTCCTGCAGCTACGAAATGAAAAATCAAGATCATTTGATCATGCCGTCGCAGATAAACATAGAATAAAGCTTAGTAGTGACCACTGTCTACTTCAGAACAGATAACCTGCTGTCTACATCTGGTCTGGCTTATAACATCTGCCACAGTCTTTGACTCTCCACATTTTGCTGAAATAGGTGTAGTGAACTGCTATGGGAAAGATATGCTTCACAAGTTGAGTGCAGTTGTGATATGGGAGGGCTGGAGAGTTATGGTTGTACAGAGATCCTTGGGTTTGATTTTGGAGCAATGGATTCAGAAGGCACATGCACAAATGTCTGAGATGTCAAAACAGGATGAATTGGTAGGATTTATTTCCATTGCGAGAGAGGGTGATAGTCTGGAGGTCCGATGGAACTGAGGTTGGTAGGGCTGGCCACTAATATGAGGCAAGCAAAAGTCCTCAGCACAATTGCAAGGCACCTGGAACTGCACTTGAAGATCTATGGTCTCCAAGTCTACTGAGGTTGGGAACTGGGAGCAATCTGAATAATTCCACTTTTTGCTGCAATGGTTATGATGGATGAAGGCCCTTTTCATGAGCTGTAAATTGCTATGATTCAATCTAGGACCTACTTAGGAATGTGGAGTAACTGCTTCCCAACACAGTAAAGTCTCCAAGGAACAAATGATGATAGGTCAATGCAACATTAGAAATCCTGTTCAATTGGATGGAGGAGCAGGTTAACCATCATTACCTTCCTGATCAGGGTTTGGTTCACACATCTTGGCAGTTTGGTGAGCAAAGTCAGGAACATGGGTAACAATGCAGTAGGTGCTCTTTCATGCAGCTCATCATAATATGGTGGGTAGACAATAAGGGACACTGTCAGTCTGTCAACCTTGTCAATCCTTCTACATTTGTTAATATTTTCAATAGGATTCAATAGGCACATTTAATGTCAGGGAAATGTATACAATATACATCCTTAAATTCTTTTTCTTCACAAACTTCCATGAAAACAGAGGAGTGCCCCAAAGAATGAATGACAGTTAAATGTTAGAACCACAATGCCCCCCCAGCTCCCTCTCCCACGCATAAGCAGCAGCAAAGCAACAAACCCTCCTCCCTCACCAGAACAAAGCATTGGCAGCCCCCACCGAGCACTCAAGCATGCAGCAAAGCATCAATAAAGACACAGACTTGCAGTACCCCAAAGACTATTCATTCACCCGGTAATTTGACATAATACAGGCTCCCTCTCTCCCTATTAAGGGAAAAAGAGGTATCCTTGTTTTGGCTTGGAATGTGCAACCACACAGAAAGCAGACACCTTCTGCTATTATGACCAAGATCATAAAGTTACTAATGAGCTCAACCTATTCCCTGTTCAACATTACACATAGTGACCTATTCCCTTACCAAGTGTTGCAGGTTTGATCCCATAACGTTTTCCAAAGCAGAACATTATCATCCTTTTCTGTGTCAATTACCAGTCCTATGTTTAGAAAAGTGTACAATATTTTCTAGGTTAAAAATGTCCTCTTTTTATTTCTAGTTGAAAAATCAATGGGTTCAAGCTGTGCTCGAGTGTCTGAGTGCATCAGCAAACCTGAGAAATTCAGAGACATAATGAGACAGTGGCAACCTTCAAAAGTTCCATTCTTGAATAGGACCTGTAATTTATGTCTCAGTCCAACAGCAGGAAACATCCTTTAAACCCAGTTGAAAAATGTAAGTTCGTTTGGTTTCCTCTGGATGCTTTTGCATGAAATTTACTTTTGTTTTTGATGATAATCAATGGAGAGTCACCACCTCAGGTACAGGAATGTGGCACCGGCCACAGGAACATAACTCTAGACACAAGGGACTGCGGACACTGGATCTGGAGCAACATACAATCTGCTGGAGGAACTCAGGAGGCCAAGCAACATCTGTGGGAGAAGAGAAGATCTCTACATTTCACATCGAAACCCTGTATCAGGAAACATAAATATCTTTCTAGTATTGACTAGAGTATTGGAAAAGCTGGCATAGATCACTTTGTGTAGTGTTGAACAGGTAACAGTGGCATAATCAAATTTGACAGTAAATTTATGATCTTGGACATAACACCCGAGGATATCTGCTGCATGCATGGTTTTACCTTACAAGGCAAAATATTGCTCATTGTGGAAGGGTTGGCTAAGGTGGGTTAGTTTGTCTTGCAGCAAAGGAAGCAGAGAGGGGAGCTCATGAAGGTATATAGAGTGATAGAGTATTTGGTCAAACACTTTTCTGCATAATAGAGACACCTGAAACCAGAGGGTGTAAATTTAAATCGAGGAGTAAGAGAGCTAAAGTGGGTTTGAGGAAGAATTTTGAGTGTGTTTGCAATCTAGACTGCACCCCCTGAGCATTTGGCGGCAGACGCTCTCACAACATTTAAACTGATTCTGGTTGGCACTTAAATCACCAAGGCATCGAAGGCTGTGGAAAAAGTGCTGATAATTCAGAATCGGCAACAGAATTAGAATCAAAACCAAATTTATAATCATTTGACATCCGTTGTTCTGCGGCAGCGATGCTGTACATAACATAAAAACACTATAAGTTACAAACAAAATAAATAAATAGTGCAACCGAGGTTGTGTTCTGGGGTTCAGAAATCTAGTGGTAGAGAGGAAGAAACTGCTTCTAAAGCATTGATAGTATTCGTAGTCATAGTCATAGTCATACTTTACTCATCCCAGGGAAAATTGGTTTTTGTTACAGTTGCACCACAAATAATTAAATAGTAATAAAACCATAAATAATTAAATAGTAATATGTAAATTATGCCAGAAAATAAGTCCAAGACCAGCCTATCGACTCAGGGTGTCTGACCCTCCAAGGGAGGAGTTGTAAAGTTTGATGGCCACAGGCAGGAATGACTTCCTATGATGCTTTGTGTTGTATCTCGGTGGAATGAGTCTCTGGCTGAATGTACTCCTGTGCCCAACCAATACATTATGTAGTGGATGGGAGACATTGTCCAAGATGGCATGCAACTTGGACAGCATCCTCTTTTCAGACACCACCGTCAGAGAGTCCAGTTCCATCCCCACGACATCACTGGCCTTACGAATGAGTTTGTTGATTCTGTTGGTGTCTGCTACCCTCAGCCTGCTGCCCCAGCACACAACAGCAAACATGATAGCACTGGCCACCACAGACTCGTAGAACATACTCAGCATCGTCCGACAGATGTTAAAGGACCTCAGTCTCCTCAAGAAATAGAGACGGCTCTGACCCTTCTTGTAGACAGCCTCAGTGTTCCTTGACCAGTCCAGTTATTGTCAATTCGTATCACCAGGTATTTGTAAAGTATGGTTCTTCAGGATTCTGTACTTTCTCCCCAGTGGTGGTAATGATTAAAGGGCATGTCACAGATGGTGAGTACCCTTAAAGATGGATGCTGCCACCATCGTGAGGCTTAATGAAATATGTCTTTTTAAATCACAATAAAAATAAATTGGTAGATACAGAGATAAATAAAATTCAAGTTTATTGTCATCTGACTGACCATATGTACATCCAAATAGAACAATGTTCTGCAGTTCCATGGTGCAACCACAAAGCACCTAAAGCTAAATATTACCTCAAATCAAATATAATTCAAAGTGCGTGTAGTGTGCAGCAGAGGTAAACAGTAAACATTAAACAGACAAAAGCTCGCTGTCCGAGACGAGACCTCGGTGGTGGCAGGGTATTCATTAGTCTCACAGCCTGAGGGAAGGAGCTGTCACGCAGTCTGGTAGTCCTAGTCTTGATGCTCCTGCACCTCCTTCCTGATGGTAGTGGGCCAAAGGAATTGTGGGATGGATGGTAGGGAATCCTCAACAATGCTTTAGGTGCTTCGTATAAAATGCTCCCAGTAAATGTCAAAAGTAGTTGGGGGAGAATGGGGACATGGAACCCTCAATCTCCTCAGGATGTGTAGGTGCTGCTGTGCCTTCTTGATTAATGAGAAGGCGCTGTGGGTCCAGTTTAGATCACCCATTATGTGCAAATGAAGGAACTTTGTGCTCTTCACTCCCTCCACAGCAGAGCCATTGACCTGTGCCTTCCTGCAGATTGTTGTTCTTTCACCATTTGACAAGCCTGTCTAGCTCCTCTCTGCAGGCTGACTCATAGCTGTTGTTATTGGTGCCAGCCACTGTTGTATCATCAGCGAACTTCATGGTGTAGCTTGAGCTGGATCTGGCAGTGCAGCCGTGAGTCAGCAGTATGAATAGTAGTGGGCTGAGCACACAACCCAGGGGTCTCCAATTCTCAGTATGGTGCAGCTTGGCATGTTGCTACCAACTCGAAATGACAGGTCTTTCCATAAGACCATAAGACCAAAAGACATAGGAGCAGAATTTGGCTATTCAGTCCGCCAAGTCCGCTCCACCATTCCATCATGACTGATTTATTACCCCTCCCAACCCCATTCTCCTGCCCCATCCCTGTAACCTTTGTCGCAAAGGTGTCTCTGAATTTCCTGTGAGTATTCTCACTTTGCCTTCCTGATGGCACGTGAGTCAGGTCATCCTATCCCCTGATCTGAAGACAGTGTCCTGATCCATAAGCAGTGCATGAATCTCTCCTGTCAACCATGGTTTCTGGTTTGCCCTGGCAGTGTCGTGTTTAATCACGGTAACATCCTCAATGCACTTTCCTATGCAGCCAGTCCCTGCTCCCACATGTTCAGCAATGTTGATGTGTTGATTGTAGGTAGCCACCTCCCTGAAAATGCTCCAGTCCGTGCTTATGAAACAATCTGGCATGGCTGAGATGGCACTCTCTTGCCAGGTCCTGATCTTCCTGTAAGCTGGTTTGACTCGTTTGACCAGTGGTCTGTGTTGATATGTAGTCTGAGTATCCAAGGCGAGGGCAGGAGGCAGCCTTGTAGACTCCATGAACATTGGTATAGACCAGGTCAAGTGTATTCTCTCGTCTTGTTGTGAAGTTGTCATGCTGGAGGGACTTTGGCAGCACTGTTTTTAAGTTGGCTTGACTGGAGTTACCAGTAACAATGAGGAAATCATTGGGGTGAGTGGCTTCGGGGTTGCAGATGGTGAGATAGGGTTCCTGCAGCACTTCTCTAGCACGAGCACAGGTTGGGGGCAAGGGGAGAGGGGTGGTGTAAACAGTGACAATAACAATGGCAATAACTTCCCTCAGTTAGTACAAAGGCCTGCATTTCACCATTAAAAACTCTTATCTGTGCTGGGAAATGTGCCGTTGCAATGTAGGTGTTCATGCAGCAGTTCTTATTGATATTGACACACAGACCTCCTCCGCGAACCTCACCAGAGATCGCAGCACTTCTGTCTGCCCGGAAGGAGATTTGGCCTTTTAGCCGGACGGCTGTGTCTGGAGTGGTGTCCTGGAGCCACGTTTCTGTCAGGACAAAGTGCGCAGCAGTCCCTCATCTTCCTGTTTCAAACACAAATGCAGATAACCTAGCTTATTTTCTGGCGATCGGATGTTGGCGAGTAGATTTGTTGGGAGAACAAGCCTGCAGGGATCCGCTTTAAGTCTCGCTCGAATACTGGTGAGCTTGCAACTCTTCTGCATCCTCGTGCACTGCTTCCTCAAGTAGCTCTGGTAGGCTGAATTGATGATTAATAGAGTGATAGATGAATAAATAGTGCAAAGAAAGAATAAGAAGGTGGAGTTAAGGGGTTCATGGACTATTCAGAAATATGATGATGGAGGGGGAAAGCTGTTCCTAAAACATTGTGTGTCTTCAGGTTCCTGTGCCTCCTCCTTGATGGTAGTAATGAGAAGAGGGCATGCCTGGATTGTGAAGGTCCTTAGTGATGGATGGTGCCTTCCTGAGGTGTTGACTTTTGAAGATGCCCTCAAAGCTGGGAAGACTGGTGCCCATGATGGAGCCTGTTGAGTTTGCAAATTTCTGAAGCTTTTCCTGTTGCTGCGCAGTGGCTCCTCCGTATGAGAAGGTGATGCAACCAGCTAAATGATCTCCACGGTACATCTGTAGAAATTTGCAAGAGTCTTTAGTGACGTACCATGTCTCAAACTCTAACTGAAAATGGAGCTGTCATGCCTCCTTTATGATTAGAACATAGAACATAGATAATCTACAGCACATTACAGGCCCTTCGGCCCAAAGTGTTGTGCCGACCATGTAAACTACTCAAGAAGCTGCCTAGAATTTCACTACTGCATAGCCCTCTATTTTTCTAAGCTCCATGTACCTAAGAGTCTCTTAAAAGACCCTATTGTATCTGCCTCTACCACCTATGCTGGCTGTGCACTTCACACACCCACCACTCTCTGTGTGAAAAATTACCTCTATCATCCTCCTTGTACCTACTTCCAAGCACCATAAAACTATAACCCCTTGTATTAGCCATTTCATCCCAAAAAGCCTGTGGCCATCCACACGATCAATGCCTCTCATCATCTTATACACCTCTATCAGGTCACCTCTCATCCTCCGTCGCTTCAAGGAGAAAAGCCCGAGTTCACTCAACCTATTCTCATAAGGCATGCTCTCCAATCCAGGCAACATCCTTATAAATCTCCTCTGCACTCTCCCTATAGCATCCACGTCCTTCCTGTAATGAGGTGACTAGAACTGAACATAATACTTCAAGTGGGGTCTAACTAAGGCCTTATATAGCTGTAACATTACCTCACAGATCTTGAACTCAATCCCACGGTTGATCAAGGCTAACACACCGTACGCCTTCTAAACAACACTGTCAACCTGTGCAGCAACCTTGAGTGTCCTATGGACACAAACACGGACCCCAAGATCTCGCTGATCCTTCACACTGCCAAAAGTCTTACCATTAATATTATATTCTGTTTTCAAATTTGACCTACCAAAATGAACCACTTCACACTTATCTGGGTTGAACTCCATCTGCCACTTCTCAGCCCACTTCTGCATCCTATCAATGTCCTGCTGTAACCTCTGACGACTGTCCACAACACCCCCACCTTTTGTATCATCAGCTAACTTACTAACCACCCTTCTACTTCTTCATCCAGGTTATTTATAAAAATCACAAAGAGGAGAGATCCCAGAACAGATCCCTGCAGAACACCACTGGTCACCGTCCACCATGCAGAATACAAACCATCCAAAACCACCCTTTGCCTTCTGCGGTCAAGCCAATTCTGGATCCACGAAGCAAGGTCTGCTTGGATACCTTGCCTCATTACTTTCTGAATGTGGCTTGCATGGGGAACCTTATCATAAGCCTTACTGAAATCCATATACACTGCATCCAGTGCTCTACCTTAATCGATGTCTTTTGTTACAACCTCAAAGAATTCAATCAGGCGCGTAAGGCATGACCTGGCCTTAATAAAGCTGTGCTGTCCATCCCTAATCAGATTATGTCTCTCCAAATGCTCAAAAATCCTGCCTCTCAGGATCTTCTCCAACAACTTGTCCACCACTGAAGTAAGACTCACTGGTCTATGATTTCCTGGGTTATCGCGACTCCCTTTCTTGAACAAGGGAACAACGTCTGCAACCTTCCAATCCTCTGGTACTTCTCCCGTCCCTATTGATGAATCAAAGATCATCAATAGAGGCTCAGCAATCTCCTCCCTCACTTCCCACAGTAGCCTGGGGTATATCCCATCCTGTCCTGGCAACTTATCTAACTTAATACCTTTCAAAAGCTCCAGCACATCCTCTTTCTTAATGTCTATACACTCAAGCATTTCAGTCCACTTTAATTCATCCCCACAATTGCCAAGGTCCTTTTTATTGGTGAATACTGAAGCAAAGTAATCATTAAGTACCTCCGCTATCTCCTCCAGATCCACACATATGTTTCTATTCTCACTCCAGATTGGTCCTATTCTCACACAGTTCATCCACTTGCTCTTCACATACTTGTAGAATGCCTTGGGGTTTTCCTTAACCCTGCTCACCAAAGCCTTCTCATGGCCCCTTCTAGCTCTCCTAATTTCATCTTGAGCTCTTTCCCTGGCACCTTTGTAATTTTCTAGAGCTCTAACAGTACCTAGTTTCCTGAACCTTTTGTAAGCTTTTCTTCTTAACTAGATTTTCTACATCCTTTGTACACCATGGTTCTTTTAATATACCATCCTCAGATTGCATCAACATGTTGGACCCAGGATAGATCTTCAGAGACGTTAATATCATGGAACTTGAAACTGCTGCTGCTTGTAATATATTACTATTATTATATTTTACAATCTGATTATGAAAATCAGATTGGCGTAGATCAGGTGGATAGTGACAGTCTCTTCCTTAGGGTAGGGAAGTCTAAGGGTACAGGTTTAAGGCGAGGAGGAAAGATTTTAAAGGGACTGGGCATTGTGGGTATATGGAACAAGAAGAATTGGTTGAGATGGATACAATACAATATTTAAGAGACATTTTGGAAGTGTGTGGATAGAAGACGATTAGAGAGATGTGGGCCAAATGCAGACAATGGGACCAATTTGGAAGGACAATTTGGTCAGCAGAGACAAATTGGGTCAAAGGGATTGTTTCGGTGCTGACTCTATGATTCTAGTGTGTTTTGATTTCAGATTTCCAGCATCTGCAGTCTTTTATTTATTCAGTTTTATTTTCACAGTTTCATCATTTTTGTTTCCCCTTTCCTTATCTTATTTTCATTCCGTTCCTTCAATTTACACCCTCCAGACCAATTATGTGTGATTAACAAGCCTTCATCATTATTTCTCAGCCATTACAATGCCATTCAGATCCTCTGGTGCTCAACCTAATTTATTTCTATTTTTGTTTTTGGAGATGCAGCACAGTACCAGGCCCTTCTGGCCCACGGAGCCCATGCTGGCCAATTAAAACATGTGACCAATTAACCTACTAACCTGTACCTCTTTGGAATATGCGCAGGGACCAGAGCACCCAGAGGAAACCCACACGGTACAAACTCCTCACAGGCAATGGCAGGAATTGAACTTGGATCACTGGTGCTGGAAAGAGTAACACTAGCTGCCCATGGTAAGACAGATATTTCCTTCATTCTCTTTAACCCTTCCTCTCTTAAACTACTTAAAACATGTCAAACTTTTCTCATTTCAGATGAATGACCATCACCCTGAATCGTGAACGATGTTGCTCTGCACACAGGTTCTCCCTGACACCCTGAGTGTTTATAGTGCTCTCTGTTCTTTTATAATGAGTACTCCACTGTGATTCATTGGAAGTGTTTGGGGAGTTCTGAGAAACCAGATAGGGTGTTGAACAATCTGACCACTGCTGCACTTAAATGTCAAGCCAATCACTCTTTGTCAGAATAATGAGGGAAGCAGCACGTGGAGAGCTCAGAGCAATAGAGATTAGTAGCATGTGAAATGACTTGATAGAGAACAGCAGAAAAATGACCAACACTCTAATCTAAAATTGAAAGACATTTAGTTTTTCTGTTGCAGGGCTTCACCTTGAAATGTCGATAATACCCTTCTTCTCACAGATGCAGCTTGACCCACTGAGTTCATCAAGAAGATTGTTGCTCCAGATTCCTGTATCTGCAGTCTCCTGAGTCTACAACTAGGTTTCTGTCGTCTGTCCTATGTTAATGTTCCTGAGATAGTGGCTGTTCATTGATTTTCCTCACAAAATCGAAGCAAATCTCATTGATTTTTACGCCTCACTTGAATGCAAGGGATGGATTGTAAGAACAATTATTATAGGAAATAAACAGCAAAAGATTTATAACATCAGGAAGGGACAGCAATCTCAGTTTGTGAGCAGAACAATTCCCTTTCTCCCTCTTCCAAACTTGGGAATAATTCGTGTCGACGGAGCAGACTCAATGGGCCAAGCGACCTAATTCAGCTCCCGTGTCTTATGGTCTTACAGACAATTGTCCATCCTAATTGCTTGCCTGACCACTGAATTCGTGATCCTATCGTGTGCCTTGCATGACTATGTGTTGTGATGATTATATCAACTACTTTTCTGTAACAAATTTTGATGATTACATCAACCAATAAGCCAAAGTATTCTGAAGCTCTGTAGGGGTGATCCGAATTGAGCATAGAACGAAGAATATAGAACACAAAACATGGAACAGTACACCACAGTACATGGCCTTTGGCCCATGATGTTGTGATGAGCTTTTAACATACTCTTAAGATCAATCTAAACCTCCCCTCCCACATAACCATACAGTTTTCTTTGATCCATTTGCCTATCTAAGGGTCACTTAAACGTCACCAATGTATCAGCCTCTCCCACCACCCAACTGTACATTCTATGCACATACCACTCTGTGTAGAAAACCTGCCTCTGACATCCGCCCCATGCTTTCCTCCAATCACCTCAAAAGTTTGTCTTCTCATTTTAGCCATTGTCACGCTGGGGGGGGGGGGGGGGCGGGGTGGGCGGGGTGGGGGGAGGTGCTGGCTGTTCACTCTTTTGCTGCCTCTTATCTATTAAGTCACTTCTAATCCTCCTTTGTTTCAAAGAGAAAAGTGCTAGCTTGTTCAACCTTCCTTCATAAGAAATGTTCTCTAATCCTGGCAGCAGCCTGGTAAGTCTCCTCTGCACCCTCTCTAAAGCTTCCGCATCTTTCCTATAATGAGGTGACCAGCAATGAACCCAATATTCCAAGTGTGGTGTAAGCAGGGTTTTATAGAGCTGCAACATTATCTTGTGGCTTTTGAAATAAATTACTCCTGACTAATGGAGGATTATCACACTTTACACCTTCTAAACCACCATATCAATTTATGTGGTAACTCCAGTCTCTCTCTCTTCTGTTGCTAAGCCAATTTTGGATCCAATTTGTCAATTTTCCATTGGTCCTATGGGCCCTAACCTTTTGGATCAGTCATCCATGTGGCACCTTCCTCTCTCTCTTTGGTTATCCATTCCACAGGATGATAATGGTTCCTTTCAGTCAGTTAGTGGGGTTGATACCCCACTCCTCAGAAAGGAACAGCATGTGCGTGAGTGGATTTTAGGTGAGTAGGAGGTTGCACAGGTCCAGACCCACCCTCTCGACATCCCCTCCCAGATCCAGCAGCATGGTGGGGTCCAAGATGGCCGGGGGAAGTTCTGTTGCAGTGAATGGCCAGACCAAGCTTTGATGCAAGGGATGCCCTTTCCGCGCTTCACGGCACGTGTTTGCTAGATGGCCGTTGACCCTATGAGAGGGTTCATCCACCCTTGCTTTTCATCCTGCAGGGTGTCTAGCCACCCTCCTCACCAGGCAAGCCTGGTGGGGGAGCCGGTTTAGTCGCTGACCACCCGACCACGCGACAGGTAGCACTGGGTTACGTGGTACCAGTAGCACTCAGGTGAGTGACCTAAGTACAAGTACTAAAGTCCATGTAAACCGCACACACTACTCTGCTCTCATCAATACACTTTGTCATCTCTTCAAAAAATTCAATCAGATTGCTCAGACAGTCATGCTGCCTATCTCTGATTAGATCCCGCCGTTCCAAGTAATCATTAATCCTGCTCTTCCAAATTCTATCCATTAACTTCTCTCCCGATGTAGGATCATTGACTGTGTTATCAAACTTCTCCCGAACTGCAGCCCTTCTGAAAGAGAGGGAGCACATTTCCCATCCTTCTCTTCTGTTTTCCTCAACCTGGGATGATTTTATTTCCTCCACACATTCCTGGATCACTTTGCTGATTGTCTCCTAGTCTTGCAAAGGGGCTGTTGCCAGTTCGTGCGCTTCACTCCCCCCTTACGTAATGTATACTACTGTGGTGAAGTGCAGAGAAGCTATCTCCGGTAGCCTGGCTTAAAAACTACATCTTATCTACTTGCAGCTGCAGCACTACCTTTGGGAGGTAGATGCCCCATAATACTCTGATGATCCAGTATCTGATGGTCGAAAGGTCTTGATGGTCAGTCATCCAGTTCATTCAAGCCTCCACATCCAAACCACCACTGAGTCACGGGAGCGCAAGTGAGCTGTATATCCAGAGGTCAATCCAGGATTAGGGTCCGGACTGTTGTCCTGTTGTTAGGCTGGAGCCAGGATGGGGTCCAGAATATTCAGGGCCAGACCTAAAAAGAGATTAAATTAAAACTTAGCCCTATTTGTCACATATGCATTGAAACATTGAAACGGGCAGTGCGATACATTATTTGCATCAAATCAGATCACTGAGGCTTGCACTGGGGGCAGCGCACAAGTGTCACTACTCTTCCGGCTCCAACATGGCACCCCCATGACTTACGAGCCCTAAACGAACACGAGAGAGGAGCTTACCCAGGTGGGGGCCTTGGCAGAACAGAGGTGGCTGAAGTTCCTGGGAATAGTTCACAAGGCGTAGGGTAGGTTTGCCCCACAGAAGAAGAAGTTCTCAAAGGGCAGGACGAGGCAACGGTGGCTGACAAGGGAAGTTAAGGACTGCAAAAACGCCAAAGAAAGGTCATGTAATTAGCAAAAGTGAGTGGGAAGTTGGATGATTGGGAAGCTTTTAAAATCCAACAAAAGCCAACAAAAAACGCTATAAGAAGGAAAAAGATGAAATATGAGGCATTGGCTGATAATATAAAGCAGGATACTACAAGTTTTTTTCAATTATATGCAGAATAAAAAGGAGGTAAGAGTTGATAGTGGACAACTGGATAATGATGCTGGTGAGGTAGTAATGAGGAATAAAGAAATGACAGATGAACTTAATAAACGCAAACAACAGGAATTCTGCAGATGCTGGAAATTCAAGCAACACACATCTAAGTTGCTGGTGAACGCAGCAGGCCAGGCAGCATCTCTAGGAAGAGGTACAGTCGACGTTTCAGGCCGAGACCCTTCGTCAGGACTAACTGAAGGAAGAGTTAGAAAGAGATTTGAAAGTGGGAGGGGGAGGGGGAGGGGGAGGGGGAGATCCAAAATGATAGGAGAAGACAGGAGGGGGAGGGATGGAGCCAAGAGCTGGACAGGTGATTGGCAAAAGGGATACGAGAGGATCATGGGACAGGAGGTCCGGGGAGAAAGACAAGGCGGGGGGAACCCAGAGGATGGGCAAGGGGTATAGTCACAGGGACAGAGGGAGAAAAAGGAGAGTGAGAGAAAGAATGTGTGTATAAACATAAATAACGGATGGGATACGAGGGGGATGTGGGGCATTAGCGGAAGTTAGAGAAGTCAATGTTCATGCCATCAGGTTGGAGGCTACCCAGACGGAATATAAGGTGTGCTTCAGTCTTTACTGTAGGAGACACCAGCTATATGCCAGAGGTACATGAATGTCAGGGATCAGGAGTGAGCACCGTTGCTATTACAAAGGAAAAAGTTCTAGGCAGACTGAAAGGTCTTAAGGTGGATACGTCACCTGACCAGATGAATGACATCCCAGAGTCCTGAAAGGGGCTGCTGAAGAGATTATGGATGGTCATGATCTTTCAAGAATCACTTGATTCTGACATTGTCCTGGAGGACAGGAAAATTGGAAGATCACCCCACTCTTGAAGGGAGGACGACAAAAGTGAGGAAATTATAGGACAATTAGCCTAATCTTAGTGGTCGAGGAAAAGTTGGAGTCCATTATTAAGGACGAGTTTTCGGGGTACTTGGAAATTAATGATAAAATAAGTCAAAATCAGCATGCTTTCTGTAAAGGGAAAATTTGCCTGACAAATCTGTTAGAGTTCTTCGAGGAAGTAACAAGCAGGGTGGACAAAGGAGAGGCTGTGGATGTCACTTACCTAGATTTTTAGAGGGCAGTTGATAAGGTGACTCACATGAGGCTGCTTAACAAGATGAAATCCTATGGTGTTACAGGAAATATACTGGGATAGTATAGAGGAATGGCTGACAGGAAGGAGGCAGCAAATGGGAATAAATGTGTCCTTTTCTGCTTGGCTGCCAGTAACTAGTGGTGTTCCCTTGGGGTCAGTATTAGGACCACTACTTTTCAGATTGTTAATCAATGATTTAGATAGTGGAATTAATACCTTTGTGACAGAGTTTGTAGATGATACAAAGACAGGTGGAGGGTTAGGTAGTGCCGAGGAAGCAATGCGAACAAATTGGAAGAATGGGCAGAAATGTGGCGAATGGAAAATAGTGTTGGGAAGTGTATGATAATGTATTTTGGTAAAAAGGAACAAGGTGCAGAATATTATCTAAATGGGGAGAATATTTAAACATCAGAGGTGCAAAGGGACTTAGGAGTCCTTGTGCAAGACTCTCAGAAAGTTAATTCACAGATTGAGTCTGTGGTAAAGAAGGCAAATGCAATGTTGGCAATTATTTCAAGGGGAATGGAATATAAAAATAAGGTGCTAAAGCTTTATAAGACACTAGTCAGGCCACACTTGGATTATTGTCAACAGTTTCGGGCCCCTTATCTCAGAAAAGATGTACTGTTGTTAGAGAGAATCCAGAGGAGGTTCACAAGGATGATTCCGGGAATGAAGGGGTTAACATATGAGGCGTGTTTGGCAGCTTTGGGTCTGTACTCACTGGAAGTTAAAAGAATATATTGGGATCTCATTGAAACCTACCAAATGTTGAAAGGGGATGTGGAGAGGATGTTTCCTATGGTAGGGGTATCCAGAACTAGAAGGCACAGCCTCAAAGCTGAGGAGTGACCTTTTAGAACAGAGGTAAGCAAGAATTTTTTAGCCAAAGAGTGGTGAATCTGGGGAATGCTCTGCCACAGTCTGTGGTGGAGACACCAAGTCCTTTAGAGGGCAGGTGTATGGGGTTGAACGGGATCTGGGATCACCTATGATGAAATGGAGGAGCAGACTTGATGGCCTCAATGGCCTCATCCTGCTCCTATGTCTTATGGTCTTATCTTTGAGCACGCTGAGGAAACGCATGTGTTCACAGGAAGGACATGCAGACTCCTTACAGACAGCAGCAGGGATTGAACCTGATTATTCATCTCTGGCACAGTAAAGTGATTGTCTTAACCACTGGCGTGCCACTTGATATCGTACCCTGTCTGCATTGTGTGTGTGTACGTTTATATTTACTCTGCTCCCTTATTGTGTTTAATTGAAAAATTATTATACTACTGTGTAGCCTGGACAAAAGGTGCATTTGGGTTGAAATTGGAGCAACATCCTGAATATGCTGGTTCGGCACCACTAAAGACCCAAGAGTACAGGATTATCAGAGTTTCGTTGTACAAGAATTGGCTAATTCGTCACAGCAGAAGCTGTGTTCCAAAAAGTGAATTGCTTTGGTTCAAATTCAAGTTCAAATTTATTGCCATAGACGTATCTATAAATGTCATGAAAATTAGGCTTTTGCAGCTTTGCATCAGCAAAACAGAACATTACAGACATGGCAAACGTAAATTAATACTAAATTAACATAAATGATACATAAAGCAAAACAAACTATGCATCACATTTACAGAGAGAGAGAGGAGGGAGAGAAAGAGAAAGAGAGAGAGAGAAAGAAAGAAGAAAAGAAAGAAAGAATATATAGTTCAACGTGGTGTTGGGTTTTCCAGGTCGTCTAAGAACCTAAAGGCAGACCTGCAGTTGTGAAAAAGAGATTTTATTGGACTCTTTATGCAGTGTGCAGAGGAGCTCTCATAATAGTCCTTATGCGAGACATACAGCAGCTAATGGACTCTGCCTGCAATACATACTTCACCACAGAGCTTCAGTGCAGTCTCACCTGTTTCTCCTTACATCCCAACGATTTCGCTCATTAAAGAGAAAAGAAATCATTATTGTGGATGACTGGTAACTAGGGAGCAGGTTTCTTGGAACCTGACTCAAAGTATAGACAAATTAAATAAAAGTGCTTCTACCTTGCACGTTGGTATTTCAAGTGGAGGAACCCATACAAGTATAAATATATTCTGCCCTATTTCCCATCAATCAAATATAACAGTTTGGTAAATCTCGCCAATGATAATTCCTCATTCAGTTGTAACAGTCACAAACTGCAAAGGTCCATAAGTTAATAAAGAAATTGATTTTCTTTATATTCTGTAGGGGTGAATATTGGTTGGGATGCATTTCCAACTTTGTGAAACAAGTCGCTGATAGGATGGTTTGTTCACTGTGATACTAGACCTCAGGAACCCAAAGACATTATGGACAATGAGCTGGTCTGTGTAGACATCTCTGTCTTATTTTTCACCATGAAAGAATGGGAGGATTATACCAAAAATGGAGTACCATGTTCTTCACGAACTCCACTGTATTTCGTTAGAGCAGGTGCATGATGCCTCACTAAAGTCGGTTACAATCAGAGTGCGTATTCCCTGCAAAATTTGCTCTGTGGCATTCTGCTTTGGTCTTGGGCCTTGAAACATTACAATGCTTTGAGGGCACATAAGTGGTTGCAAGGGTCTTTCAGATGCGAAAGGCAAGCTCCTCTTCCGCCAGCAACAAAAAAGATATTGGGGAAGCTCTGTGCGTCAGGCTGAATCTGTAGAGGGAAATGGGCAGTGATGTAAATATAGGGTTTCGACCTGAAATGCTGACCACCTATTTTCCTCCATTGATGCAGCCTGACCCACCGAGTTCCTCCAATGTCTTGATTGTTGCTGCAGGTTCCAACCTCTGCAGATTCTTGTGCCTTCTTATTTCTCTTGTATATTCATTGTTTTCACATTTGGGAACGTTTCTATCTAATATTCTCAATTTGGCATTTCACAGTTACTTTGGTAAGAGTTGACTAGGAACAGGAAGACATCTCTAAGGAATGAAGCCCTCACCCTTATTATTGATTTATATGCTGCCCTTGATGTTGATGGAAATGCCGGCATGTTCTCACCTCTGTTTGCCTTGGCAAGATTGTTGTTCAACCACCTTCTTAAACTTCTGCAGATCTTGTGGTGAAGGTACACCTACAGTTCCTTGTGGCAAGCAGATCTGGGATATAGACCTATGATTATGAAGGAATGGTGATACGTTTCCAGTCCAACGATGTGTGATTTGGAATGAAACCTTCAGGCGATAGTGTTACCCTGCTCAAGCCTCCAAAGTCTTTGGAGTTTCAGGAATTGAGAATGTGCCATCAGAGTAGCTAGGTTACTGAAGGCAGTGCATATCGTAAGTGGCCCGGACTGGAGCTAAGGTGTTCAGGTCACTATATAGTGACTGTAGTAACTTCTACAGAGAAACTGTTGAAAGTATCCTGAGTGGTTGCTCCATGGTCTGGTACAGTAATTCAAATGTGCAGTTATTCCTATGCACATAAGAAGCTGCAGAGAGCAGAGGACTCAGCTCAATGCATCACAGGCACATTCTCCATCACCACCCCCCCCCCCACCACCATCAGTAGTATCTAAGTGAAGCGCTGGCTCAAGAAGGTAACATGCATCATCAAAGATCACCCCCATTTGGTCCATCTTCTCACAGCTCCCATTGGGTAGGAGCTAAAGCAGCCCAAAGGCCAACACCACCAACTTCAAAAACAGCTAATTCCCTTCAACCATTCTCACACAGCCCTGGTCACTGGAATTCTGGAAAACTAGAACTCTTTGCACTTAGTGTTCTGTATTCTCCTTTTTTGTTCTAATTGTGTTGTTCATTGTAAAAATAGTGTATAATTTGCATTTGATTTTTCTCCCTGGTGAATACTATTTATATGACGCTGTTTCAAGAAAGTTTTTCATTGCATCTGTGCATATGTGTACTTGTGCAAATGACAATGAACTTGACTTTTACTTTGGTTGTGCATGAAGTCATGAGTTCATTCCCATTCTATTGGCTGGGGAATTTAAATTCAGTTAAATTAAATCAGTCACCTTGTAATTTAGGACGGCACAGTGCAGTCTTGATCTTGTGTGCTGTCTGTGTGGAGTTTTCCTGTGACAGGTTTCCTCTGATTTCTGGTTTCATCCATATCCTAAAGACGTGAGTTTGGTGGGTCAATTGGCTGGTAAAATTTATCCCTCGTGCTGGCGATCTTAACCTTCATTCATGCCATGGACACTTTTGTTAATCTGGTGAAGCCTTTGGACCTCTCCTTGGAATAATCTATTTAAATATATAAAACAAAATACATAGGATTACAAAATAAATCAATTATATAGTTATCAAAATATTTTAAAAAACAAGTTTGCAATATAGTAATAAATGTGCTTCTTTTTAACACATTAAATCACAAGCAGTGATGAACGTGCCATCAGCAATGTTTTGAGATATTTGTAACAACTATAACGTGAGACGAAAATATCTGTGATTTCTGTTTGGTGACAGGTACTGCTAATACTACTGTGGTTTGTTACCAGCATTCCTAATCGGAGGAAATACTAAATTTCACTTGGAGAAAATGAAGGTGTAAATGTTTTCCCATCCAAGTTCTGGACCCCGGGTTAAGAACTTCCGCTCTACTGTGCAGATGATTGGCTTAATTCTGAGCAGAGATGATAGGGATGTGCGGAGACTAAAATGGGAAGTATACAATCAGTGTACGTGGGTGCTTGATATTCAGCATCGGATCAGTAGGCTGTATTGATCTATCATCTATCAAGTACATAGCTGATGGAGTTTAACACTGTACATAGTACAAGGCTGTTATAGCTGGGGGTGGTAATAGGGATAAGCTCCTACTACCTATTGAACGCTCCCAATGGCATGCTCCTCAGATTGCCTCTGACAACAAGTCCAGTTCCTGGACTTCACATATGGCTTAGCTACTAAGCTCAGCTGGAGGGCCGAAGAAGCGCTATAAGGATCAGATGAAGAATGCTTTAAGGAGGTGGAAGATCAGACCCGAGGACCTGGAGGAGGTTACTACTGACCGTACCACTTGGCGACAGCTGTGTAGGGACAGGGTTCGAATCCTGGAGATGGAAAGAACAACCAGAAGACAGCAGATGAGAGCCAGGAGAAATGCAGCCATGGTTGCCACCATTACCACATATACATGTCCCACCCGCAATAGAGCTTGTGGGACCAGGATAGGACTGTATAGTCATCAAAGATCTCAACGTTAAAGGAGTGGACGTCATCATCGGATTTCGATGGACAACCGAAGAAGAAGAAGAAGAAGAGCTACTAAGCCTGGTGGAACCACTTCTGCTGACAGGAGCAGGGGCAAAGGCAGGTTACTGGCACCTTAAAACCAATCGCTTTGGGAAGATAGGTCTCATCGGCTGTCATTGGCAGCTCATCTAAGAGAAGGAACACTGATCTGAAACCTCCACTACGCTGCGGCTATACCCACTCATGGGAAAGGCTTCGGGACTAAACCTCAAGGGAAAAATCCAGAGCTGGAGCCCCTAAGGCAGTCCTACATTGTTCAATGCTGACTAGCAACTCTTGTGACACTGCTGGTGCCAAAGTGTACTGGTCTCTGCTGCTCCTTTGGGTTCATGAGATGAGTGGAGGGAGGGAGGGAGCTTGCTACATGCGCAACAGCTTGCTGTCCATATTTTACTGCCCTGACTTGCATATCTAGACAGCTATTACACAATACCCATGGCTGATCCTGACCAACGGAGTCATCACATAGTGGATTAGGGGAATGCAATGGTAGCTTTCACTTTGAGAGTACTAGACTATAAAAGCAAGGATGTAATGCTAAGGCTTTATAAGGCATTAATCAGATCACACTTGGAGTATTGTGAGAAGTTTTGAGCTCCATATCTAGGAAATGATGAGGTCCAGAGGAGGTTCACAAGAATGATCCTGGCAATGAAAGGGTTAATGTGTGAGGAGAATTTGCTGGCTCTGGGCCTGTACTTGTGCTGGACTTTAGAAGAATTGGGGGGTGGGGTGGGGTGGTGGAATCCCATTGAAACCTATCAAACCCTGAAAGGCCTAGAAAATGTAGATTCAAAGGATTCAAATGATTCAGAGTACATTTATTTTCAAAGTACGTATGCAGTATACAACCCTGAAAAAACATCAAGTACCCACCCTTTGTTCCACACACTAAAGAGAAACAAATTGCGCAAATGGCAACAAAAAAAAACAAGCAAACACACAGAATACAAAGCACAAAATCAAAGGCATTTTGCAGTTCAGCTTGGCGTTCATTATCTGCAGGCCATTCCAATTCAAAATTGCTCAAATGAGCAACGAAACAAGAACTGACCAGAAAAACTGGAAACACATCACACATGAATTAGAGTCAATCCACAAACTGCATCAATTAAGCCTCACTGCGGCAGTTTTCTCCCACAGCATCGAGGGAGAGAGAGAGAGAGATCATTCAAATGCAAAATTCCCTCGATAGCAGCGGTCAAGAAGAAGAGAGGGGCCGTCACGTGCAGGCACATTTCTCCAGCAGCAGTGAGCGAAAGGCTGGTAGATGGCACTGAACACTCGCTCGCCCCACACCCACCTCGATGATTTCAATCTTCATCGGCACTTTAACGGCGAGATCGGTGAGAAATGGAGTTGATAATGGGCTCACATCCCTTCTCCAGGTTTCCTTGGCCTCCTTGCCGCAAGCTTTGCCCGCAGCCTCGTGGTACCCTGTCGGAGACAGCAATGTGCCAGATCGCCCAATCGGCCTGAAAACTCACCACCAGAATGTTGAGGACAGGCGCTAACAGTAGCAGAGCCCACAGCTGAAATAAAAAGAAGACATAACAGAAGTGAAAAGAGTTGGTTTGTTACCCGTCTTGAGGATGTCACCCTTGGTAGTGTTGTGGCATGCAGATGTTTCCTAGATTGGGAGGGTCTAGGACCAGAGGGCACAATGTCAGAATAGAAGGATGACCCTTTAGCACAGAGATGAGGAGGAATTTCTTTAGCCAGAGGGTGGTGAATTTGTGGAAATCATCGCCACAGATGGCTGTGGAGGCCAATTCATTGGGTATATTTAAAGCAGAGGTCGATAGGCTCCAGATTATTGAGGGCATTAAAGGTTACGGGGAGAAGGCAGGAGAATGAGTTGAGAGGGATAACAAATCAGCCATAATGCAATGGCAGAGCAGACTTGATGGGCTGAATAGCCTAATTCTGCTCCTATGTCTTGTGGTCTTATGGTCTTATGGGAATAAATAAGAGCTGTCGAGCTGGCAGGCATTTCTGAGATTTTCTAAAATACTCAGAACATTCAGGGCTATTAAAGAAAAGAAAGCAAGGCAAAAACTTAATCGAATGAAACTTTTAAAAATCTTAAACATGCACTTCAAAACACCTCAAACACTTTAACAATTTTAATTAACATTTTGAGACATTTTCATACAAATTCTTCAAAAGACATAAAAAGGTATGATTAATCTCTTTCAAGGTCTTTTTAGGACACAGAAGTCCTGCCTGAGGCCTTTGTAACCTTTTCCTTCCGCCTGACGCAAACAGAAAAATCCAGTTCATTCCCCTTTGACCTGCTGCAGGATTATTTGCTGAGTCCAGAATGTCGCTCCTGGGCACTTTCTCCAGGTTCCCACTCCTATACTGAAGCAGCAAGAATCCAGCACCGAATCGATGTTGGCAGCTTCTGAGTTTTCACTTGTGAAGGAGGAATAGCGCAAGGTTCCAGGGAACACGTTCCCTGCAAACTCCGGACGAATAGGTTCTTTTTCTGTTTATACATCTAGTTTGGCAGAAAATGCCACTAAACTGATAATCCAGCAAGTTATTTCTCTTTCAATGTAGTCCAACCCTATTTACTGAAACTCGCCACACAGGCAAATCTTGGAAGTCATTAAATTTAACTTTCTTCATCACTAGTAAAAATTTCACTTTGGAAAATATAAACTTTGTATTCCAACTATTTGGCACTAATTCAGAATATGTACTGTATGTTAAAATATCATAGGTGAAAGCCAGAGGTTGTACTTTCTGAGCTTGATTTATTTTCTCCTGGGAGCCTTGACTTGCAGTGGGAAAGGAAGCAGGACTCCATTTGATGGAGTTCCTGCACTTTTCTTTGACCCCCTAACTTCTGCTAACTGATGGATGCAGACACAAATGATCAGTCATTATGTCCAGTCGTTCCCCTGAGTTCCAGGCTGTGCATGTGCTGTTTTCTTTGGAACTGACTCCAAAAGCCAATCCAAGGAATGTGAGAGAAGTGTCGCACTGAAGCCTGTTGATTATGAGTTAAGAAGCACCCTACACGATATTCCAGCATCTTAACAGATTCAAAATTTCAGTATTAGACAGGCTGGGGAAGCGCAGCCACTTGTTACCCTCCAAACTACTTTATCCCTGTGTTCCTTCTGAAGTTTATATCATATAGCTAAGTGACATGAAGTTATTCATGAAGGTATTCAGCTGCATTCTAGTACGGGAGTCTATGCTAGAAGGCGTAGGTTTAAGGTGAGAGGGGAACAATTTACCTGAAGGGCAATTTTTTCACATAAAAAATTGTGGTATATGGAACAAGTTGCCTAAGGAAGCTGTAGATGTTTTACGAAATTTAAAGGAGTTTTGGCAGGTACATGCGTGGGTAAAGTTCAGATGGGTCTGGGCCAGATAAGGGTAAATTGGATGATTCGGGTAGACATCTTGGTCACCATGGATAAATGGCTGAAGGACCTGTTTCAATTCTATATAACATTATGGCTTCGATTTTAATGTAACCTAACCTTGTCAATCCCACTCTTGTTCCAATTCTTCTAAATTAGAGTGGATTGGCTGTGGTCAGGCTCTGGAGAGGAGAACGGTGAGCACAGAGCTTCCTGCATTGCTGCTTTAGCTGTTGTTAACTTGTTGCGTCAATGCATCTTTCTGATCAAGGGTCCTGGACCTGAGAATTGAACTCTTTCCTCTCCTCAGACACTGCCTGATCTGCTGAAAGGAGAGAGTTGCATTTTGCAGAGTTCCAGAGTGATATTTGATTCCTCTATAGTTTTGCGAGAGTGGAGATACAAATGTAGCTTCTGAAATGAATTGCTATACCTGTTGGTTCTGGCTGGATGTGGTTCAGCCTTGGACTGTACTGCAGACATTGGGGTAGTTTCCTTTGCTCACTCTCTCTCTCTCTCTCTCACACACACTTGGCTTGCTAAGTGCTTGCTTACTATAAGAAATTTACAAGTTGTAAAGACAAATTGGCTGCTGAATAACGATGGAAGACTTGCTCAATTCCAAAACAATCTGTCTGTGTTTTCGAATTGTGTCTAGAGATAAGTAGATAGCTCCTGGTGTCAGGGAAAAGTACTAGGATAAGTTTTTTTTAAGGTATAAAATCGGCAAGGGTACTTTTGCATTTGGCTGGAGTCATGAGCAGACGTCAGGCACAAACTTACAGATAAAGAGTAAGAGGTGGTGGGGGAGGAGGAAAGAGAGAGACAGACAGACAGACAGACAGAGAGAAGAGGGAGCAAGAGAGATGGAGAGAAGGGAAGAGAGATAGAGGGAGGAGGGAGATGGAGAGAGAGGGAGAGGGAAAGGTGGGAGAGGGAAGTAGAGAGAGGTGGAGAGAGTGGGGACAGAGAGAGGGAGAAACCGAGAGAAAGATAGAGAGGTAAGGAGGAAGAGAGAGTGAAGGAAAGAGAGAGAGATAGAAAGATAGAGAGAGCAGAGCGAGTGGCGATTGGACTTCTGAAGTTCCCTCCAGCATGGCGTAGATGAATTCACTGTGTGTTTTATAAATATTCTTTGTATATATTATTCTGTAGTTTATTAAACTGAATAAGAGCAGATTTCATATCATCTAATGAAGCTGTATCTTAATAACCTTTAAAAGGTACAGGGCCTCCTTTGTTTGCAAAAGAAAACCTCTTGTTGCTGAATCAGAATGGACAAGGAACGAATTTTAAAATATTTTTGTTACACCTGCTCAGTGTATCCAGCAATTCCTGTTACTTTTCCGGATGCACCCTACTGCTTTAGTTTCACTTTTCTTGGTGTTTACAGAGGCAGCTTTACCATTTTCACTCCTTCCTTTCGCACCCCTATGTAATTTCCAAGACAGCTTTAAGTACATTTCAGTCAGTAGCCATTAGCAGTTTCCTTGTGTCTACAGTATTGGTGTTTGGGAGCAAAATACTTACTTTCAGTACACAGCTGCTAAAAAATAATGTCAGAACAGAGATGAATAAGGGCAATTGCCCTTTCTTCATGAGACCCTGCAGAACCATTGTCATCATACTAAACATGCCTGGTGCCAGTATTTCCCAATGATTATTGACAGAAAGAAAACACTTCTTTGTTTGCATTATTCAGCAATCATTTCTGCAGTACTGGGCTTTTACACAAAAAAGATCCACCCAGCTTGCGGTATTGCTACGTTTATCACAGTACCTGGTTAGATAAATTACAGACAATGTTCTGTTTACTGGCTTTGAGAGTCGTCCCTACTCCTGCCTCAGCCCCTCTGAAATTCTAGCTGTTATTCTGTGATTGATTGCAAAGATAACCCATCTTTTATCGCATGCAATTAACATGCTTGCAATCTTTTACCCAAAGGGACTGAGTATATCAACAAAGCAGTTAATAAAGCAAGTGAGATCTCAGGCTTTGCAAGTAAAGGTAGGGAGTACAGAAATACATTTAACACAAATAAAATGCCATTGTCCAGTTAGAGCACCACAATTTAGAAACAGTTTTTATACTTTGAAGAGAGTATGGAAGTAATTGTGTTAGCTTTTAAAAAATATAGCAATTGTTTAGAAACAGTATTTGCACCATTTTTCTTTCATTAACTCTAACATTTATATCAATTAAAAAAAGAAAATGATGCTTTGATTGTGCTTAGGTTACATTTTATTGACACTTGCAATTTCAGACTTCCAAATGGCTGGTTTAAAAACTGGCAGAGTCATATGACTTTCTTTTTCCAGAGGCCAGCAGAGAATGATGATGTGTCGGCTGATTTTTATGGTGTGAAGTGGATTGTTCATTCACTGAAGAGATTGGTCAGACTTTCAAGGGAAATGCTTATTAGATTAAGGTGAACACAACCCTGATAGGTTTCAGAATCAGTATTGAGAAAACAAGTATGGAAATGGTCTCCAGTTACACCCAGTCTCAGAACTGTTCAATGGTTTCTGCACCAAGTCTTGAGCAGCAAACACTATTCAAAGTTTATGAAAATGTTTGAAAAATGCAGCCGCGTGTGTCGTGATAGGGTGATGACAAGGAACAGGCCAATATTTTTATGTCACACTTCATGATCTAATAACCTGCATAGAGGCAGATTCGTAACTGCCGGGTGAGGTGTAAGAGGCTGTCAGTGGCAGAGAAATCATATCCCATTGTGAGTCAGGAAGGAGGACAGCAAATAAAATGAGAAACAGACTTGTAAACGAGGTCAATGCAGCACAACAGGTTAGCAACACTGTAGAGTACAAAGCTGGGCATTCAGCCAAGACTTTAGTTGCTCTTTTGAAAGGAGTTCTATTTAATTCCACATATCCAGTTCTTTCTGCATATCTCTTCAGTATTCTTCTCATATACATTCAATTTGCCTCATAGTATAGGTGTATACTTGATGGAGTTCAAATGAATGAGAGGCAATTGTGAAACATCTAAGACTTTGGGAGGACTTGTGAAAATATCTCTGGGAAATTGTTTTCTCATGTGGGGGAATTATCTAGAATAAGGGAATATGGTCAAAGGATCACCCATTGGAGGTAAAGTAGAAAATTGACAAATTTTTGGAATTTTGCTACCCAGGAGTGTCGCTGAGGCTGGGTGATGAACATAACGAAGATGGAGGCTAAGGTCATTCCAGCCAAAGTTAATGGTGTTACAGGTTCCAGGCGTGACTCTGCTCCAGATAGTTTTGTTCTTCAAAGGATAGCATTAAGTCTGTTTCCACTATTCTGTACCTTAAACAAGCGTTACATGGAAAAAGTTTCCATTTCGCTTCTGGTCCTTTTGCCATTCACCTTAAATTCCTTTGATCCAACTTCAGTCGAGTTTCCAGAGTGGATTCACTGGCACATTGCCCAGATTGAGGACTTCCGGTATGTGGAGACATTGCATAGGCTTGGTTTGTTTTCCCAGGAGCGCAGGAGACTGAGAAACATAATATTATGAGAAGTGTAGATAGAGTAGACAAGGAGAGTCTTTTTTCCTATAGCATGGCTATCAAAAACAAGAAGATGGAGGTTTAAGGTGATTTGTAGAAGTTTTAAGGAGGATCAGAGGATAAGGTTTTACACAGTGAGTGGCTGATATCTTGAATTCAGTGCTGAGGAAGTGGTAGACTCATACAATTAGTCTAAGAGGTATTGGCACAGTCTCTGTTTGGCAAAGAATAGAAGGATATGATTCTAATGTAAGGAAATAGGGTTAGAGTAGATTGTTAAAAGATCAGCATGGATTTAGTGAGCCAAGGGTTTGCAGAATCATACAAGCCAGAAGCATGCTGTTCAGCCAACTGGTCCATAGCAACCAAGATTCCCATCTAAGTTAGCCTCATTTTCCAATGTTTGCCTCATACATCTCTAAGCATTTCCTATCCATGGACCTGTCCAAGTACTTTTACATCATATGTCATCAATCTGCCTCAGCCATCTCCTCTGACAGCACATTCCATATACAGTACTTTCCTGCTGTACCATTCTACAGCTCTATGAGGCTATGAATCCAGTTGCATTTCTAAACAATTCCTCAGACTGGTCTCCTGTAGGAACCAAAACTGGGACCCTTAAACTTCCACGTAACAGTGTCGACTCTCATCTACACATGCAGACCTTGAAATATTTTCCCAAGTCCCACCGTTGAAAATTGAAACAGACTCCATACTGAGTGACATTTCTTCACCCAGAGGTTAGTTTAAATCTAGAACATGGCTCCTGAAGGGCTGGTGGAGACTGCTCATCTGGCAATGCTGAAGAAGTATTCAGGAGAGCACTTGAACTGGTACGGTGTAGGAGCCTACAGGAGAAAATAAATTAATATAAAAATGTGTTCATCCTGAAGGAAATTATTGTTGCAATGTTGCTCAGTCAGAAATGTATATTTTAAAAGACAAAATGTAAGCATCGTGTTACAAAGAATAGAAAATATGCATTAAAAAGTAATAATGCAAAATACAGGTGTGCAATGAAACCATATACTTATCTACTTGAGGAGGAGGAGTTTTAGAGTCTTATAGCCACGGGGAGGAAGGACCTCCTGTGCCATTCAGTGGTACACCTCAGAGGAATCAGTCTGTTACTAAAGGTGCTCCTCTGTTTGTCCAGTATGTCATGGAGGAGCTGAGAGCGATTGTCCATAATGCTCGAAAGCTTCTGTAGCACCCACCTCTCTGACACAACCATTGGGGAACCTAGTTCCATTCCCAGAACAGAACTAGCCTTCCCGACAAGCTTATCGATCTTCTTGGTGTTAGCTGCTCTCACCCCGCTGTCCCAGTAGACTACAACGTAGAATAGAACGCTGGCCACCACTGAGTTGTAGAACATCTGCAGCATAGTACTGCAGATGTTGAGTGACTTGAGCCTCCTCAGGAAGTATAGTTGGCTCTGTGTCTTCTTGTACAGAACCCCTGTATTTTCAGTCCAGTCCAGTTTATTATTCAGGTGAGTTCCCAAGTATTTGTAGTCCTGGATGACTTCCACATCTGTACCCTTGATGGAGATGGAAATGCAGGGTGATTTCACCTTCCTGAAGTCCACCACCAGCTCCCTTGTCTCAGTGATATTGAGCTACAGGTGATTCAACCCACACCACTCAACAAGGTCTACCATTCTTCTGTACTCAGCCTCTTGACGCCGGCTGATACAGCCCACAACTGCCAAATCATTCCAAAACTTTTATAAAGGCTGAAAAGTAGAATTTGTATAGCTGGATAGCTGGTGATCCTCACAAACCTGATGAATAGTGAAAGAGGCAGAGATTCAGAAGTTTTAAGAAATATCTGGGTGTCATTTGAATGACAAAGGCATAATAGCCTATCCTACAATCCAAGTGTTAGTAAATGGGATTAGTATAGATTGGTATTGATGGGCAGAAGGGCCTGTATCCGTGATGCATGACTCTGTGGTGCTCTTGTGTCCCTAACCATCATTACAGTACAATTGGACTTTCACATGTTCTACAATTCCTTCTTTATTCTTCATTCCAGAACTACCTCTCTGATCAAACATTTTTTCCCCTGGTATCATAATATATTTTTGAATGTTCAAGTTAACTTTAAAAATATGCTTTGGGACACTTGATTCTGCTTAAGCAATGATATAATTTTGTTGATAAGGCACCTGCCCTTCATGGAGATAATAATATTTCTTAGACAAGTGTTAAGTGAGAGGTGATAAATGCCATTCCCTATTCCCAGTTCCTCTGTCTCCGCCGCATCTGCTCCCAGGATGAGGCTTTCCGTTCCAGGACATCTCAAATGTCCTCTTTCTTTAAAGATCATGATTTCCCTCCTGCCATCATCAGTGATGCCCTCACCCACATCTCCTCCATTTCCCGCACTTCGGCCCTCACCCCATCCTCCCGCCACCACAACAGGGACAGAGTTCCCCTTGCCCTGACCTACGACCCCACCAGCCTCCGGATCCGGCACATTATCCTCCGCAACTTCTGCCACCTTCAACAGGACCCCTCCACCAAGCACACCTTTCCCTCTCCACCCCTCTCCGCTTTCCGCAGGGATCGTTCCCTCTGCGACTCCCTGGTCCACACGTCCCTCCCCACGGATCTCCCACCCCACACTTATCCCTGTAAGCGTAAGTGCTACACCTGTCCCTACAGCTCCTCTCTTGCCACCATTCAGGGCCCCAAACAGTCCTTCCAGGTGAGGCAAAACTTCACTTGTGAGACTGTTGGGGTCATCTATTGCATCCGGTGCTCCTGGTGCGGCCTCCTCTACATCGGTGAAACCCGACGCAGATTGGGGGACTGCTTCGTCGAGCACCTCCGCTCCGTCCGCCACAACAGACAGGATCTCCCAGTAGCCACCCACTTCAACTCTGCTTCACATTCTCATTCGGATATGACCATACATGGCTTCCTCTACTGCCATGATGAGGCTAAACTCAGGTTGGAGGAGCAATACCTCATATACCGTCTGGGATATCTCTAGCCCCTTGGTATGAACATTGAATTCTCCAACTTCCGGTAATTCCCTTCCCCTCCCTTCCCCCATCCCTATTTCACTCTGCCCCCTCCCCCAGCTGCCTATCACCTCCCTCATGGTTCCGCCTCCTTCTACTACCCATTGTGCTTTCCCCTATTCCTTCTTCACCTTTCCTGCCTATCCCCTCCCCCACCCCTTGATCTTTCCCCTCACTGGTTTTTCACCTGGAACCTACCAGCCTTCTCCTTCCCACCCTCCCCCCACCTTCTTTATAGAGCCTCTGCCCCTTCCCTCTTCAGTCCTGACGAAGGGTTCTGGCCCGAAACGTTGACTGATCATTTCCACGGATGCTGCCCGACCTGCTGAGTTCCTCCAGCGTGTTGTGAGTGTAAGCAAGAGGTGATGAGGGCTGGGAGGGTAAAAAATGTGATGACATAGACAATGAGTAGCATTGCCCTAGGGCAGGAATGGCAAATCCTTTAGAGAGTATGCCCCCAAATTAGCAATTATCTTCTTTTCTCTTGCATGCAATGTAATTTTCAGCAGATATTATCATTGATTAATGAATTAGTAATAATAATTATAGATGTTTTTAAGGGAAAGGGATGAATCCTATTGCTTATTCACATGTATTCATTATTTTATGATTAGTAAAAGCATAACATAGTCAGATTGAAATAAATGGAATATTTCAGGAAACTTGTTCAAAACATTAGTATTTATCTTTTAAAAATACGATTGAAAAATGAGTATTCATGAAGGAGCTCAACTACACGCAGTATTTACTCTTATTATCACTGCATATCCAGCATTCACTCACACATGACAGAAGTCACAATTTATAAGCAGCGTGAAGCCAATGATAGCCGGCCCAGCCATTTGCTATCCAAATACTGATGAGTGCACCAGATCTGCGAGGATTTCATGATGTATCATCCAATGTCACGTGTTCTTTCAACAGTCTATCCGGTGCTAAGCTGGCACGAGACACCCTTCACTGCTCTCGGGTCATAAAATCATTAAAGGATCGAGGGGTGATATTGCATGCCGCATTACCAACAAAATAGTTTTGTGTGCCATGTTAACCATGCATGCCATAAGCTCACCAACCTTGACCCAGAGATAGATAGGTTCTTGATCAGACAGGGCATCAAAGGGTATGGGGAGATGGCAGGGGAGTGAGGACTACTGGAAGAATTGAATCAGCCTATGATTGAATGGTGGAGCAGACTCGATGGGCCGAATGGTCTACTTCTGCTCCTATATCTTAGGACCAAGAGAGTACTGAGCACAAGGGTATCCTTGATGTACGAGGGATGATTGATAAGTTTGTGACCTAAGGTAGAAGGAGTCAATTTTAGAAAACCTAGGCCATTTATTTTTCCTACATTTACACACTTAGTCCAGTGGTCGTGGAGCATACGGATCCCTTCTTTGTAGAAGTCGGCATCTTGGACCTCCAGAAAGTGGTCCACAGCAGGGGTGATTGATAAGTTTGTGGCCGAAGGTAGAAGGAGATGAGTTATTAACTACAAATTTTCTGAATTTTCACTCTAAGAGTTGAACTACACGTGCATGTAACGAGAGCTGTATAACCCATCTCCTTCTACCTTAGGCCACAAACTTATCAATCACCCCTGCTGTGGACCACCTGGAGGCCCAAGACGCTCTTGTTACATGCATGTGCAGTTCAACTCCTTGAGTAATAATGCAGAGAGTCTGAATTTAATAACTCATCTCCTTCTACCTTAGGCCACGAACCTATCAATCACCCCTTGCTGTGGACCACTTCTACAAAGAAGGGATCCGTATGCTCCATGACCGCTGGAATAAGTGTGTACATGTAGGAGGGGACTATATTGAAAAATAAATGTGCTAGGTTTTCTAAAATTGACTCCTTCTAACTTAGGCCACGAACTTATCAATCACCCCTTGTATAAGTCCATGGATACCTGGAGGTCTCCACACGGTTGATAAGATGGCCCAGAAGGCATACAGGATGCTTGCCTTCATTAGTTGGGGCAATAGAATATAAGAGCATTGGATTGCATGACTAGTTAGGCCACAGCTAGAATATCATGTGCAGTTTTAGTCACGACCCTGTAAGTGTTTCACTGAAGAAACTACAAAGAGGATTTACCTGGATTCTGCCTTGAATGGAGCATTGCAATTAAGAGGAGAATCTTGATTGGTTGCATTGGTTTTCCTTGGAGCTGGGACATTGGGAAGAGACCTTCTGTACAAAATTATGAGAGGTACAGGTAACACAGGCAGTGAGAAACGTTTCCTCAAAACAGAGGAGTCTAAACCTGGAGGAGATAGATTTAGAGTAAAGAGAAGGAGGTTTAGAGGGGAGTCTGAGGAGGAATTTCTTCATCCAGAGAGAGGTTGGAACTTGAAATGCACTGCTTGAAGGTGGCAGAGACTTGCAACATTTATGGAAGAACTAGATGAGCTCTTACGTCACTAAGGTGTAAAAGGCTCTGGACCAACTGCTAGTAAATAGGTTTAAAGTAGATCGTTACTTTGGTGGTTGGCAGGTGTACGTTCGTCCAAAGGTCCTGTTACTATGCTGTGTGTCTCTGTGACTCTACGACGGTAGAGCAGAGGTCTAACCTGGGGTCTGTGGACACCTCGGTTAATGGTAAGGCTCCATGGCATAAAAAAGGTTGGGGAACCCCACACTAGGGAGAGTCGGGTGATGCCAGCAGGGTTTGGGGATGGAAGTTCATATCCAATTCCTATCACAACCTCCACAAGCTCAGAGGAGAGGGGAACTGCGACCCGGATCTGTGGCACAGTGGCACTGCCTCACACGGTCAGAGATTCAGGTTCAATCCTGACCTTGGTGCTGTCTGTGTAAAGCTTGTGCAATTTTTCCTCTGACAGTGTGGCTTTCATCCTGATGATCTAGTTTCATCCCGCATCCCGAAGATAAGTTAGTTGGCCACTGTAAGTTGCCCCTAATGTTTTGGTGAGTGGTAGAATCTGTGCCGTTAAGAAAATGTGGGAAGCATGGAATTAATATGCAATGTTTGTAAATGGGTGGTTGATGGTCAGCATGAACTTGTTGGGCTGAAAGGCCTGTTTCCCAACTGTGTGATTCTGTGACTCATTCCATTTTCCTTGGTGCCACACATTTGCAAGGTTGAGGAATAGATTAGTTACAAATGCAAGAGTTGATTAAATCTAACTTAGGTGGAATTGGTGAGGTGGTACATTACCAATTTGCAATGCATGCACTTCAGATTAATCTGTTTTCCAGAGTAAATGCTTTCCCCTCATCAAAGTTAGAAGTGAAGTGTTCAGTGGCAGTGCTATTGACTGCATGTGCACATTGACTTAACTATTGAGGGAAAATGTCAATATGCACTGAGTGGAATTCAAACCAAAGTTGATTCTTCTCAGTCCTTGGACTAAACTAGGCACAGTGTCACATTTCTAGTAGGTAAATTTTGACCGATTTTGAAGAAGATTTCAGACTGCGATGCACTATCTGCCAAATATTAGCTGTGTTGGTTTTTAACATATGTCTGTGCATTGCCCCAATTCTGACACAAGAAGACGGAATCTTTTCTTATCTCTGTAGAAGCTTCAGCATAAATTACAGTAAAATTCAAAAAAATATATCTCCAAAAAGATGGGCAGCTGCAAGATACAAAACTCTGAAGTATACCATAATTTGGAAACAACATATGGAAATAAGTTATTTACTTTTAGACATGTCTTGGCAGGGCGGCAGGAAGTGAAGTCCTGATTACAGCCCAACTGTTCGCAAAGCCAAACATTTGTTACAGAAGAAGTCAGAACAATCAACCTGCCCAAAACTGCAAGATCCCGCAATGCGTATTTTAAATGCAATTTTTTTTTTGCTATTTCAGGAAAAGTCATTAAAGTAATGAGCTCCATGATTGTGGACTGAAACAAGAGACTCTATTGTGAACTATGTTGTTGAAGGTTGCATTTGTGCAAAGTGCTTTTGAATAAAGTCTTTTTTCATTTTAATTCAACTTGCATGACTTGGAAGTATATTTTGTGATATCCTTAGCATTTGACACTGTATTTTCAATGATAGGTTATCGTCATGAAGTGCTTTGAATGGCTGGTAATGGCACATAACAAAAAGTTCATTTCTGCCACATTGGACAGTCACCAATATGCCTACTGGCGGAACCACTCCACGACCGATGCATAGCATCTGTAACACACCTGGCCTGACACACTGAGAAAATATGGACACTTATGTCGGAGTGCTGGTTCTGGGTTTCAGTTAGGCTTTCAACACTATTGTCCCACAGACCCTGGTGAACAAGCTCTTATGCCTCGGTCTAAATACACGACGGTGCAACTAGACTTTGGACTTCCTAACCAACAGACCTCATATAGAAAAGATGCACAACTGTAAATCCCTCCCCTTCATTCTTAACACGGGTGCCTCCCAGGGTTGTACTGAGCCCACTGCTGTACCCTCTGCTCACAGATGACTGCCTGGCCAAACATCTGAGCAATTGCATTGCCAAGTTTGCCAATGACACAACAGAGGTGGGGCTCATCACCAACCACGGTGTGATGGCCTACAGAGAGGAGGTGGAAGAGCTCAAGGCCTAGTGTCAGGCAAATAACCTGTTCCTGAATGTCAGCAAAGCAAAGGGAGATGGCCATTGACCTCAGGAGAACTCACACCTCTCATATGCCTCTTTACTTCTGCAACACAACAGTGGACACGGTGAGCAGTTTCAATTCCTGGGAGTGCACATCTCACACAAGCTCTCATGGTGCCAGAACACATTCTACACAATCAGGAAAGCCCACTAATGCCTCTTCTTTCTGGGGAGGCTGAAGAGGGCTGGACTATGCACATCTATACTCACATCATTCTACAGATGTGCAGTCGAGAGCATCCTAACAAGCTGCATCACTGCATGGTGAGGAAACTGTGGCAGACAGGAAGCTCTACACTGGCATAGACAAAACTGCCCAAGTCACACCACCACCAATCAACCACCCATCAAGCACATATAAACAGAAAGGAGCCAATAACATCATGAAGGATTCCATCCACCCTATTCATGGACTGTTTGTCCCATTCCAATCAGGGGGGAGGCTACGTAGCATTCATGCCAGGACTGGTAGACACAAAAACAGTTACTTCACCAAGCAGTAAAGTTGATTAACACTTCGACCCTCTAACTCACCCCTCCACACCCCCAACCACCGCTACTTTATCATTTTCTGTCAGTCAACCTTTGTATAGACACCCCTGTGCCTGCCGGCACTCTATGGGCATTCGATCAATTATGTATCTAACCAGTTTTGTGTACCTACATTTATTGTGGTTTTTAAAAATTATTGTGTCCTTTATCTTACTGTGCTTTTTTCTGCTGCATTGGATCTGGAGTAACAATTATTTTGTTCTCCTTTACACTTGTGTACTGGAAATAACTTTAAACAAACCTGGTATCTTAAATTTGAGATACCTACTTCTGTGGGAAATTGTCAGCATACATCAAAGCATCAGAAAATGATGCAGAAAAAGATGGTGTAGCCCTTTGAACATGCACCACCGTTCAGTAAATTCAAGGCTAATCGTATCTCCTGTTCATGCCTGTACCTCAAAATCCCTGCCTTCCTACAGATAAACTATCTGCCCGTCTTAGCCTGGACTATATTCAGTGATTCAGAATTTACTGCTCTCTGAGGAAGAGAATTTCAAAGATTCACAGCTAATGCCATTGAGTAACTTTCTACTTGTTTCAAGCAGTCATTTATACCATTGTTAAGGATGTACGTAGATGCTATGGCCAAGAAAGCTCACAAACCCTTCTATTTCCTCAGAAGGCTCAGGAAATTTGGTACGTCCTGAATGACTCTTACCAATTTTTACAAACGCATCTAATCCAAAGGCATCACTTCTTAGTATAACAACTGCTTTGCCCAAGATCTCAAGCGGTTGCAGATAGATGTGAACACAGACCAGGCCATCACACAGACCAACCACCCATCACTGACTGCATTTTGGGAAGTCAAGTTTGAGTTGAAAATAGACAGTAAATATTATGGTGCTAAGAATGTTCATGAAGAAACAACAGAAACAAAAGACTTGCACTTCACTTTATATCTATTTTGGTGCATATTTTAGTAAAAGTACCAACAGGGACTGATACAAGGGCAAAGAAGGCACTTCGTATGTTAGCCTTTACAGGTTGGGACACAGAATATACAGGTTTGGATGTTGAGACTATAAGACCATCGGACACATGAGCAGAATTAGTCCATTCAGTTTACCAAGTCTGCTCTACCATTTCATCATGGCTAATTTATTATTTCTCTCATGCCCATTCTCCTGCCTTCTCCCCATAACCTTTGAGGTCCTTACTAATCAAGACACATCAACCTCCACTTTAAATAAATCCAGTTACTTGGACTCTAGAGCTGACTGTGGCAATGAACTCCACAGACACAGCACTCTCTGGCTCAGCCTTTCTCAAGCTTTTTGCCCTGGAGGAACCCTTGAAATAATTTTCACGTCTCAGGGAAACCCTGCATATATTATTATATCTACAGCTCACAGTATATTAGCGTGATCAGTAAGTTGTAGATATAATAATCCAAAAATAATTGTCAATGTTCTTTTGAGTAGAGAATGAATTTTCAGCCAACCTTTCTGTGAAAAAAAAACAGTTAAGCTTAGCTTACCTTTCTTGAAATTAATCTCCTTCTTTGCTTTTCATAAATTTTAAAAACTCATAAAGCAAACATAATAAGCACACACGGATTTTACCTTCAACTGAAATGAGACCATTTCTATCCTTACTCTTGAAGCTTGTTAAACAAGAAAAAGCTTGCTCATGCATGTTAGAAGTTAAAAACTGCAGCAAAATATTCAGTGCTTTCCTATGAATGGCCGGATACTATTCTTTCACAGAAATCAAGAACTTGTCCAGTGACAGGTCAGTAAATCTCATCTTGAGTGCATGAACAGACTGTAGCTCACTAAGTTATTTATTCCTCTTCCCTCAAAGTCAAGTTCTCAGGCTGAGCAGAAGATTTAGAGAAAGGGTCCCTCACCCAGTCATAAGCTTGTGTTGAAAGGGAGGAAAAACACTGTTCAATTTTGTTCTGCAGTCCTTTCAGGTGGTTTTCAATAAGAATCTAGACCTTCTGATATCCTTCCTAACTCTCAAGACCAAGCAACAGTGGAAACATTTCAAGATTTCCTTTTGCAACATAAATTTTCCAAAGATTCAGTTTCCTTTTAAATCCAAGAATCTGGTCACTTGAAGTCAAAACATTTTCTCCAGGGCCTTACAGAGATTTGTTTAACTGGTTCTTATGGTGAAAGATGGCCTAATTTCTGCAGCCATCCTCCATTTTCAAAGCACTTAGCAAAATCTGTCCTACTATTTTGTTCACCTTTCTCCTTTCAGCTCAAACACCCTGTAGAGAACTCTTCCTCTGCCAAGCTAAATTTCTGTATGTAGCAGGAAACTGGTGTGCTCTTTGTTCTGGTTTTCACCCAGTTTTTAAATCATTCTGAAGCGAACTGGTCTTTGTTTAATAAAGTTAACCATTTTCATAGCATCATCTAGAACTTTTTTCATTTCATCTCTAAGAGTTTTTGACATCAGCATCTCTCTGTGAAGAAAGCAGTGTGTTGTGACAACGTCAGAATTTTCTTTTTTAGAGAAACAAAACCTCTCATGGAGCCAACCATTGATGGGGCACAATCAGTACAGCTCCCAACACAGTTACTCCAAGACAGAACTTTTATTTTCAGGTATGAAGACAAAACATTAAATATATCTCAGCCTTTGCTTGTTTTGGGCAGCTCCTTGCAACAGAAAGAGTTTTCCCGAATTTTACTATAATTTATAAATCTTACAAATGTTACAACATGATATTTTTTGGTGAAATCTGTTGACATCAACCTGAATAGAGAAGCTGTTGTTTTTCAGTTTAGCACACAAAACCTCTTCAGAATCATGTGACATGCCAACAATATGTCAACTTATCATACTGTTTGAGAGTGAAACCTTTTCAATTTCTCCTGCTGAATTTTGTCCTTACACAGGGTTTGATCAAATATTTAAAAATAGCATAATAAATAACTAAATGAGAAAACTGCAAAAAAAAAAATGAAAACTTCACAATACAACTCATTTCCAACCTACACAATCCACCTTTGGCAATGCCTACAACAACAGCAAAGTGGCAGGTCAGCAGCTGAATCGCAGTGCCAAGGAATTCTTTGTTTAGAATGAAGATTTTGCTCCAGTTTTCTACTACACCGGTAGAGTTTGTTCACTTCCATAAGCCAGTCAGCAGCAGGTAAGGGGACGTTGGGGGGAGGTAATTCAGGAGGGAGAGGCTGACATCACTGTCCAAGTTGGGGGAGTCCATTCAGTGCTTTAAAAGGCACTTCACGCTCTTCATCAGCCTATTGTCCTCCCCGCCACGCAGTACAGTGCTCTCTAATTATCAATGGCCTCCCCTTTCTCACGTCAAAAACCGAGAATGGACACAATCAAATAAACACAGTCCTATTGCACACTGCCATACTGGGCTGAGAGAACTCTAACGAGATTGCTAACAGGGCTGCTCGGTCACTGCCCACCACCACGAGTGTCAGCATTGCCTGTTGCGTGAAGTTCAAAAAACAATTTTTTTTTGTATCATGATCTCTTGCGGAACCCCAGATGAGAAACCCTGCTCTAGCTACACCAATTCCTCCTCATCTCTGTTCCAAAGGGATGTCCTTCTATTCTAAAAAGTCTATGTGCTCTTATCTTGGTCTCAACCACCATAGGAAACATCCTCTCTACATCCACTCTATCTAGCCCTTTCAATGTTTGGTAGATTTCAATGAAATCCCTCCTCAAGCTTCTAAACTCCACCAAGTACAGGCCCAGAGGCCTCATACTTATACACAAACCCTATCATTCCTGGGATAATTCTCGTGAGCCCCCCTCCAGTATCAGCACATCCTTTCTGAGATAAGTTGTTCAAATCCACTCAGAATTCTCCAGATATTGTCTGACCAATGCCTTATAAACCCTCAGCATTACATCCTTGCTTTTATATTCTAATCCTCTCAAAATGAATGTCAACATTGCCTTGCCTTCCTCACCACCAACTCAACCTGCAGGTTAACCTGAAGGGAATCTTGCACTAGGATTCTTAAGTTCCTTTGCACCTCTAATTTCTGAATTTGCCTCACTTTCAGAAAGTAGTCTATGGCTTTATTCCTTCTACCAAAGTGCACGACCATACACTTCCCTGCACTGTATTCCATCTGCCACTTCTTTACCCATTCTCCCAGTCTGTCCAAGTCCTTCTGCAGGCTCTCGCTTCCTCAGCACCACCTGCCCCTCTGCCTATCTTTCTATCATCTGCAAACCTGGCCACAAAAGCATCAATTCCATCATCCAAATCACTAACAAAGATGTAAAAAGGTGCTGTTCCAACACCAACCGCTGCTAATCCTCTCTTTAAAATACTTCTTCTTTGGGAAGAATCTGTCCTCTGCGTTCTGAATTGCTCCCAGAAATTTCAGCCATTGCTGTTGTACCGACATCACTGCTAGTTCACCCTTCCAAACAAAAATGTATTGGTTCGTAGGTTAATTGGTAATTGTAAATTGTCCCATGATTAGGTTAGGGTTAAAATCAGTAGGTTGCTGGTGGTGTGGCTTGAAGGGCCTATTCCATGCTATATCTCTAAATAAATAAAATTAAACTTTGGCCAGCTTCTCTCAGTGCCTCTATAGTTCCATTTACCTCACTGTAGAACTTTGGCCAGCTTCTCTCAGTGCCTCTGTAGTTCCCTTTACCACACTGTAAAACTTTGGCCAGCTTCCCTCAGTGCCTCTATAGTTCCATTTACCTCACTGTACAACTTTGGCCAGCTTCTCTCAATGCTTATATAGTTCTCTTTACCTCACTTTAAAACTTTGGCCAGCTTCTCTCAGTGCCTCTATAGTTCCCTTTACCTCACTGTAAAACTTTAGCTAGCTTCTCTCAGTGCCTCTGTAGTTCCCTTTACCTCACTGTAAAACTTTGGCCAGCTTCTCTCAGTGCCTCTGTAGTTCCCTTTACCTCACTGTAAAACTTTGGCCAGCTTCTCTCAGTGCCTCTATAGTTCCTAAACCTCACTGTAATACTGATTTATCTGATGTTAACTTCTCTTTCTCAAACTGCTATTGTACTCAAACACTCTATCATAATATGATTACTGGCTCTTAGGGATCCTTTATCTCAAGCTCCCTTATCAAACCATTACATTACACCCAATCCAGAATTGCCTTTTTCCTAGTGGGCTCAATCATAAGCTACTCTAAAAAGCCATCTCAAGGTACTCTACAAGCTCCTTCTCTTGGAATCCAGCACCAAACTTCTTTTTCCAATCTACCTGCATACTGAAATTCCCCATGACTATCATAACATTAGCCCTTTTGCATGCCTTTGCTATCTCCTGTTGTAGTTTGTACCCCACATCCTGGCTACTGTTCAATGGCTTGTATATAACACTTGTCAGGATTTATTTTAACACTACCCCCAAGGATTCTATCATCTCTGATCCTGTGTCACCTCTTTCTATGGATTTGATTTCATTTTTTACCGACAGAGCCACCCTGCCCTCTCTACCTACCCGTCTGTCCTTCTGAGACAATGTGTTACCTTGGATGATAAGCATACAGTTATGATCTTCTTTCATCCACAACTCAATGATGCCCACAGTATTTTACCTGCCAGTCTCTAACTCTGCCACAATATCATCTACCTTATTCTGTATGCTGCATGCACTCAAATATAACACCAATTGTGTATGTAGCACCCTTTTCAATTTTGCCTCTATGCTACTGGACGTTAAATTCTAATCCAATTTTGTCTTTTTGTTTATTCTGGAGACTTTCGTAATCTCTCCTGCATTCTCCTTTTCTTTTATTTATCCTCATTTTTCCAAGTTGTTCAACTGTTGAATCTACCATTCATATTAAAGACACAATTCAACTCTTAGGAGCTTAAGAGGATAATGACACCTAACGGTGACTACTTTGCTTACATCTTTGGAAACAGCTCTTTTTCTATCTTTAATGTCTCTTTTCTTTTTCTTTTCAAGTTTCTTTTGAAGACCCTGACCTGGAGTTACATGCTGACTTTGGTTCTTTGTAGAAATGGGACCTGCTCTCAGGGCCTCACGACCGGCTGCTTTTCGAAATGCCAAGGACGCAGCCCGGAAGACTAGCTTTCCCTCAGGCTGCTGGTTTTTCGTGGCTCTGGAGAAGGGCAAGTTCGAGGCTGTTGTTGTCACCTGATATGTCGTGGGAGTACATGGAAGATCGAAAGCAGTGAGCTGGCTGCTGGCTGTGTGCTCAGAGACCCGAGTTCTTTGGGCACAGAACTCGGAAAAGGTGAAGCAACAGACTTTTAACAGCATAAATCAGCGAGTTGGTTTGTTATGTCTGTGAAATGGGGACATCTTTTTTTTCCCTTATTAGGAAAAGAGAGAGCCTGTGGTATGTCGAATTATTGGGTGAACAAGTAATCTTTGGGGTTCTGCAAGTCTGCGTCTTTATTGATGCTTTGCTGCACACTTGAGTGCTTGGTGGAGGGTACTGATGCTTTTTTGTTGTTGTGGGGGGTGGCGTTGTGATGCTACTGCTTATGCGTGGAAGCGGGGAGTTGGGGGGGATGCTTTGGGATTCTAACATTTAACCTTCATTCATTCTTTGGGGCACTCTTCTGTTTTCATGGATATTTGCAATGAAAAAGAATTTCAGGATTTATATTGTATACGTTTCTCTGCCATTAAATGTACCTATTGAAACCTATTGAAACTCCTCATACCCTCTGGAATTTTGTCCTTTTGACTGCCTACCTCCCTCACAGTCTTACTACACACTACGTCTACTTGTATACCAACTGTCCCACCTTCTGCCCTATCACTCCAATTTCCATCCCCCTGCCAAATTAATTCAAACCTTCCCCAATAGTTCTAACAAACCTGCCAGCAAGGACTTTTCACCTTCTCAAGTTCAGGTGTCTCCCGCCTGTTTTGTACAGCTAATACCTTCCCCAGAAGAGAGCCCAATGATCTGAAACCTTGCCCGCTACACCAGTTCCTCAGCCACACACTCTTCTGCTAAGTCATTATATTCATATCCTCACTAGCACGTGACACTCCCCTCGAGGGCTCTCGATATTCTTTCTTCAGGACTTCATCCCTGTTACATATGTCATCGGTATCAATGTGTACCACGACTTCTGGCTATTCACCCTTCCCCTTTGAAATGTTGTGGACTGTCCAATATATCCCTGACCCTGTCACCTGGAGGCACCAACCCATCCAAGTGTCTCTTCCTGCTCCTCTAACTACTGACTCCCCCACCATTGCTATGTTCCTCTTCTTCCCTCTTCCCTTTTCAGCCACAGAGCAAGAGTCCGTGCCAGAGACCTGGTCACTGCTACTTTCCCTGGTGGGTTGTCCCTTCCCCACCCCACCAACAGAACCCAAAGTGGTACAGTATACTTATTACTGAGGAGAATGTCCACAGGGGTACTCTGCACTGGTTGCCTATTCCCTTTTCCTCTCCTGACAGTCACCCAGCTACCTGCCTCCTACAACTTAGGTGTGACTATCTCCCTGTAGCTCCCATCTATCACCTCCTCATTCTTCCATATGAGCCAAAGATCATCCGGCTGCAGCTCCAGTTCCCTGTCACAGTTTATAAAGAGCTACAGTGGGTTCTCTTTGTGCAGATTGGTTTTCAGGGAGACTGGAGATCTTCCAGAGTTCCCTCACCTCGCATGAAGACATGAAGAACGTACCACTGGCCCTAGACCCATTCTCATTGCACTAGCTCTGCATTAATAGACAAAGAAATAAAGAAACTTAACAGAAACTTAGCTAGAGGCTTCACCTCTTCTTGCTTAATCCTCTTGAGCTGAAGCCTGAAACTACCCACTCTAATATGGTCCTGCCCCAACAATGCCACTCCCATGATGGCCACTCTGCTTAAACCTAATATCTTTGCTTTGGCCTCTGGCACTTATAAATCACAATGACTGAAGCCCACTGAGAAGAGTTGCAACACTATGAAATATTGGTTGTTGTGTGCAGTTCTGGCCACCACAACATAGGAAACGATGTAGTTGTGATAGAAAAAAATACAAGGAAAGAAATGAAGCCCCCCTGGCCACCCTCAGGGTCACTCGGCTCGCTGTCGTCTAGGGAAACAGCCCTCGGCACCGCCAAACTGGGTAATTAGTTTGTGCGAATGCTGTGTGATGTACCCCACCCCGCCCAAATAACAGACAATACACCAGATATGATTAAATGATTTACAGTTTATAGATATTACTGGAACTATATAATTAATAGAGAATAAAATATAAAAGGACAATAAAAGGTGCCACACTTATCAAAGTTCAATCTCTTCGTGCACAAACAGTTGGAGCTCGGGACCCTTCTTCTTCACCCTGCGACCCTTCGGACCACCTCGACCGGTCACATGGGACCAATAACGGTGGTCAACCAGATGCTTCACACGAGTCCGTCTCCGTCTCCTCTCCTCGCTGAACGCCCTCCTCGGGGTCCGACTCACAGCACCTGGTCCATCCTCTCTCTTTCTGTCCCGCCTTCTGCCTCAAAACCCCGCGCATAAAAATCTTCCAGATACACCAAAGTCATAACAACTATCCCAATTGGTTCGTAACATCCTCTCATCACCCACTAACCCACAACAAGCTGCTAACGCAAAACTTTCTCAGCGTTTAACATAACAAAGAAGCATTCCCAAGTATAACATAACAAAGAAGCCATTTTAATTAGCCTACACAGTAACATAAAAGATGAAACCCCCTTACAGAAAGAATACAGAGGAGATTCACAAGAATATTCACAGGAATCAGCACCTGTCCTGATGAAGGTTCTCAGCTCCAAATGTTGACTATTTACTCTTTTCCATAAGTGCTGCCTGGTTTGCTGAATTCCTCCAGCATTTTGTGTGTGCTACTCAGATTTCCAGCATCTGCAGATTTTCTCAGCACAGGAATATTGCCTGGACTGGAGGACTTCAGTTATGGGGAGAGATTACATAGGCTGGCCTTGTGTTCAATAATACCATAAGACATAGTGGGAAAATTAGGCCCCTCAGCCCATCGAGTCAGCTCTGCCATTCCATCGTGGCTGATTTATTATCCCTCTTCATCCCATTCTCTTGCCTTCTCCCTGTAATCCTTGACATTCTGACAAACCACGAACCTATAAACCTCTGCTTTACATCTACTCAATGACTTGCTGTCCACAGTAGCCCGCGGCAATGAATTCTACAGTTTCACCTCCCACTGGCTAAAGAAATTCTCCCTAAATTGTTCTAAATAAACGTCCCTCTACTCTGAGGCTGTGCCTCTAACCCTAGACTCACTCACTATAGGAAATACCCCCTCCATCTCCTCTCTGTCTAGTCCTTTCAATATTCGGTAGGTTTCAATGAGATCCTCCCTCATTCTTCTAAAATTCTCCCTCAATGTCGCAAAAACAAAGGAGCTGGTTGTGGACTACAGGAGGAATGGAGACAGGCTAACCCCTATTGATATCAATGGACCTGAGATTGAGTGGATGAACAGGTCTATGTCCATTGGCATACACATCACCGAGGATTACACGTGATCTGTATGTACCAGCCGTGTTGTGAAAAAAGCCTCTTTCATGTCAGAAGGTTGAGGAAGTTTGATATGAGGCCCCAAATCCTAAGGACTTTCTGCAGGGGCACAACTGCGAGCATCCTGACAGGCTGCATCACTGCCTGGTATGGGAACTGTACTTTCCTCAATCGCAGGACTCTGCAGAGAGTGGTGCGGACAGCCCAGCGCATCTGTAGATGTGAACTTCCCATGATTCAGGACATTTACAAAGACGGTTGTGTAAAAAGGGCTTGAAGGATCATTGGGGACCTGAGTCATCCCAACCACAAACTGTTCCAGCTGCTACCATCTGGGAAATGATACCGTAACATAAAAGCCAGGACCCACAGGTTTGGGACAGCTTCTTCCACCAGGCCATCAGACTGATTAACCCACGCTGATACAATTGTATTTCTATGTTATGTTGACTAACCTGCTGTACATACTATTTATTATGAATTACTATAAATTGCACATTGTACATTTATATGGAGACATAATGTAAAGATTTTTACTCCTCACGTATGTGAATGATGTAAGTAATAAAATCAATTCAATTCAATTCAACTTCAGCAAGTACAGGCACCAAGCCATCAAACGCTCCTCATATGTTAAGCATTTCATTTCCAAAATCAATCTCGTGGACCTCCTCTGGACCCTCTCCATCTTTTCTTAGATAAGGGGTCCAAAACTGCACACAATGCTCTAAGTGTGGTCTAACTAATGCCTTATAAATCCTCAGCATTACATCCTTTCTCTTATATACCAGTCCTCTCAAAATGAAAGCTGACATTGCATTTGCCTTCCTTACCACCAATTCAACCTGCAAATTAATCCTTAGGGATCCTGCACAAGCCCTCCCAAGTCTGAGTTTTGAATCTTCTTCCCATTTAGAAAATAGTCTGTGCCTTCATTCCTTCTACCAATGTGCATGACCATATGCTTCCCTACACTATAGTCCATCTGTCACTTCCTTGCCAATTCTCCCAATCTGTCCAAATCCTTCTGCAGTCTCCCTGCTTCTTCAACACTACCTGCCTCTCCATCTATTGTCTGAAACATTGGCCACAAAGCTATCAATTCCTTCCTCCAAATCATTGCTATATAACATGAAAAGAAGAGGTCTCAACACCCACCCCTGTGGATCACCACCAGTCACCAGAAGTCAATCAGTAAAGGGCTCCTTTATTCCCATTCTTTGCTTCCTACCAGTCATCCAACCCTCTATCCTTGCTAGCATCTTTCCTGTAATACCAAGTGTTCTTATCTGGTTAAGCAGCCTCATGTGTTTCACCTTATCAAAGGCCTTCTGAAGATTCAATACACGGCATCCACTGACTCTCCTTTGTTTATCCTGCCAGTCATTCCCTCAAAGAATTCCAACACATTTGTAAGATAAGATTTCCCCTTAAGAAAACCATGCTGACTTTGGCCTCCTTTATCATGCATTTCCAGGTACCCTGAACCCTCATCCTTAATAATCGACTCTAACATCTTCCCAAGAACCGAAGTCAGGCTAACTCGCCTATAATTTTCTTTCTTCTTCCTCCATCCCTTCTTAAAGTGTGGAGTGACATTTGCAATTTTCTAGTCCTCTGGAACCATTCCAGAACCCAGCGATTCTTGAAAGATCATTACTAATGCCTCCACAATCTCCTCAGCTACTTCTTTCAGAACCCTGGGGCGTAGTCCATCTGATCCAGGTGATTTATCTACCTTTAGACCTTTCAGCATCCCAAACACTTTTTTCTTAGTAATAACACATACACTCACTTCTACCCACTGACACTACCAAAACTTCTGGCATACTGCTAGTGTCTTCCACAGTGATAACTGACACAAAATACTTATTAAGTTTGACTGCCATTTCTTTATCCCCGATTACTACCTCTCCAGCATCATATTCCAGCAGTTCAATATCCATTCTCATCTCTCTTTTACTACTTATATATCTAAAAAAAATGTGGTATCCTCTTTGATATTATTAGCTAGCTTACTTTCATATTGCAGTTGTCCAGTCCTCTGGAACCATTCATCTTTTCTCTCCTCATTGTTTTTTTTTTACTTAGTTTCTTCTGTTAGTTTTTAAACGCTTCACAATCCTCTAACTTCCCACTATTTTTTGCTATATTATTTTCCCTCTCTTTTGTCTTTATGCTGTCTTTGACTTCCCTTGTCAGACATGGTTGTCTAACCCTCCTTTTAGAATATGTCTTCATCTTTGGGATGTATCTCTCCTGCGCCTTCTGAATTGCCCCCCAGAAACTCCAGCTATTGCTACTCTGCTGTCATCCCTGCCAGTGTACACTTACAATCAATTTTGATCAGCTCTGGTCACATGACTCTGTAATTCCTTTTACTCCACTGTTATACGGACTTTATCCTAATGATCCAGAAATCTGTAACCCTGCTCCCTGCACCAGTTCCTCAGCCATTCATTCATCTGTACTATCATCCTACTGCTGCCCTGACTAGCATGTGGTACTTATAGTAATCTAGAGATTACTACCTTGGGGGTCCTGCTCTTCAGCCTCTTTCCTAACTCCATATACTCACTGCGCAGAGCCTCTTCATTGCAGCCAAAAAGTTCTATTCAAAAAATTCAAAGGAACATCTAAACAAGCCTGATGTATTTTGGAAACAAGTCCTGTGGACTGATGAAGTTAAAATAGAACTTTTTGGCTGCAATGAGCAAAGGCATGTTTGGAGAAAAAAAGGGTGCAGAATTTCATGAAAAGAACCCCTCTCCATCTGTTAAGCACGGGGATGGATCGATCATGCTTTGGGCTTGTGTTGCAGCCAGTGGCACTGGGAATATTTACTGTTAGAGGGAAGAATCAATTCAATTAAATACCAGCAAATTCTGGAAGCAAACTTCACGCTGTCTGTAAAAAAGCCGAAGATGAAAAGAGGATGGCTTCTACAACAGGATAATGATCCTAAACACACCTCAAAATCCACAATGGACGACCTCCAGAGGTGCAAGCTGAAGGTTTTGCCATGGCCCTCACTGTCTCCTGACCTAAACATCATCAAGAATCTGTGGATAGACCTCAAAAGAGCAGTGCATGCAAGACGGCCCAAGAATCTCACAGAACTAGAAGCCTTTTGCAAGGAAGAATTGGTGAAAATCCCCCAAACAAGAATTGAAAGACTCTTAGCTGGCTACAAAAAGTGTTCACAAGCTGTGATACTTGCCAAAGGGGGTGTTACTAAGTACTGCCAAGCAGGGTGCCCAAACTTTTGCTTCAGGCCCTTTTCCTTTTTTTGTTATTTTGAAACTGCAAAAGATGGAAATAAAAAAGTTTTCTCACTTAAAATAAAAAAGAAATGTGTCATCTTTAACTTTATGCCTTTTGGAAATCAGTTCATCTTTTACTCGCTTAGCTGTTCACAGTAACAGAAATTTTGACCAGGGGTGCCCAAACTTTTGCATGCCACTGTATGTCATTGGTGCTAATGTGCACCACGAATTCTGGCAGGTCAGTGAATCATCTGCAGCCGATCTGATAAATCTTGGGTCGTGGCACGTGTGAGGGAACACATTATCCTGGCTTCTTTCTCGCAGCCACCTGCCATCTGTTCCTCGAACTATCGAGTCTACTGTCGCTACTTTACCCTTCCCTCCTGAGCCTCAGAGCCAGCGGCAGTGTCACTGGCCTGATTGCCGGTCCTGTGACCAGACAGGTCAGTTTACCCAGCTCAGCTTGATGCTGAGATCGATGTCCAGTTACTCCCCATACTTCTCCTCGTGGTCACCAATCTGCTCTCTGAAGACTGCACTCTGGGTGTGACCACCCCAGTAAAAGGTGAATCTATGAAACTTTCAGACCCCCCCCCCCAACACCCAGATGGTCCTGCGTCCATCTAGCTCCAGTTCCAGTTTCTTGACCTTGTCAGTTCCCCGTAGTTAAGAAAGTAGTGGAATGACCTGATAGATATGATTTCATAAATTATTGGGAGGTAGATAATCAGAATCTCTTTCACATGGCAAGGACATAAAAAACAAGCGTATAAGATAAGCTGATAGGAAGGAGTTTTAAAGGGATCTGAGGGGAAAGGGTTTCACATAGAGGGCAGTTAATATTTGGAATGTGCTGGCAGAGGAGGTGGTGAAATCCGAGACAATCACTGTGATTATGAGATATTTAGACAGACACTTGAATAGGCATGGCACAGAAGGATTGTGGTTCTAATGCTGGCACGTGGAATTAATGCACGTAGTATAAGAAATAAGGTGGATGATGTTTTTGCACTGTTACAGATTGCCAGGTATGATGTTGTGGCCATCACTGAATCGTGGCTGAAGGATGGTTATAGTTGGGAGCTAAATGTCCAAGGTTACATGTTATATTGGAGGGATAGGAAAGTAGGCAGAGGGGGTGGTGTGGCTCTACTGGTAAAGAATGGCATCAAATCAGTAGAAAGATGTGACATAGGATCGGAAGATGTTGAATCCTTGTAGGTTGAGTTAAGAAACTCCAAGGGTAAAAGGGCGTTGATGGCAGTTATATACAGGCCTCCCAACAGTGGCTGGGAGATGGACCACAGATTACAACAGGAAATAGAAAAGGCAAGTCAAAACGGCAATGTTATGGTAATCATGGGAGATTTTAATGTGCAGGTCGATTGCGAAAATCAGGTTGGTAATGGATCTCAAGAGAGTGAGTTTGTTGAATGCCTAAGAGATGGCTTTTTAGAGCAGTTTGAGATTGAGCGTACTAGGGGATCAGCTATACTGGATTGGGTGTTATGTAATAAGCCAGAGGCGATTAGGGAGCTTAATGTAAAAGAACCTTCGGAACCAGTGATCACAATATGATTGAGTTCAACTTGAAATTTGATAGGGAGAAAGTAAAGTCTGATGTAGCAGTATTTCAGTGGAGTCAGGGAAATTACAGTCGTATGAGAGAGGAGTTGGCCAAAGTAAATTGGAAGGAGCTGCTGGCAGGGATGTCAGCAGAGTCGCAATGGTGTGCATTTCTAGGAAAAAATGAGGAAGGTGCAGGACACGTGTATTCCAAAAGTGAAGAAATACTCAAATGGTAAAATAGCACAACCATGGCTGACAAGGGAAGTCAAAGCTAACGTAAAAACAAAAGAGAGGGCATACAACAAAGCAAAAATTAGTGGGAAGATAGAGGATTGGGAATTTTGTGAAAACCTACTAAAAATGATTACAAGGGAAAATATGAAATATGAAAGCAAGCTGGCAAATAATGTCAAAGTGGATAGTAAAAGTTTTTTAAAGTATGTTAAAATAAAACAGAAATGACAATGGACGTAGGACTGCTAGAAAATGAGGCAGGAGAAATAATAACGGGGTACAAGGAGATGGCTGATGAACTAAATGAGTATTTTGCATCTGTCTTCACTGTGGAAGACACTAGCAGTGTGCCAGATGTTGTAGTGTGTGAAGGAAGAGAAGTGGGTGTAGTTATTGTTACAAGGGAGAAGGTGCTCAAAAAGCCGAAAGACCTAAAGGTACATAGGTCACCCAGACCAGATGAACTACACCCTAGGGTTCTGAAAGAGGTAGCATTAGAGATTGTGGTGGCATTAGAAATGATCTTTCAAAAATCATTGGATGCTGGCATGGTGCCAGAGGACTGGAAAATTGCAAATGTCACTCCACTCTTTAAGAAAGAAGGCAGGCAGCAGAAAGGAAATTATAGACTAGTTAGCCTGACAGCAGTGGTTGGGAAAATGTTAGAGTTAATTGTTAAGGACGAGGTGATGGAGTGCTTGGTGACACAGGACAAGACAGTACAAAGTCAGCATGGTTTCCTTTAGGGAAAATCCTGCCTGATGAAACTCTTGGAATTCTTTGAGGAGATTACAAGTAGGACAGATAAAGGGGATGCAGTGGATGTTTTATATTCGGACTTTCAGAAGGCCTTTGACAAGGTGCCATACATGAGGCTGCTTAGCAAGTTAAGAACCCATACATTACAGGAAAGTTACTAACATGGTTAGAGCATTGGCTGATTGGTAGGAGGCAGTGAGTGGGAATAAAATGATCCTTTTCTGGTTGGCTGCCAGTGACTAATGGTGTTCCACAGGGTCAGTTTTGGGACCACTTCTTTTGATGTTGTATATAAATGATTTAGATGATGAAATAGATGGCTTTTTTGCCATTTTGCAGATGATATGAAGATTGGTGGAGGGGAAGGTAGTGTTGAGGAAACAGGTAGGATGCAGGAGGACTTAGACAGATTAGGGAAATGGGAAAGAAAGTGGCAAGGGAAATACAATGTTGGAAAATGCATGGTCATGCACTTTGGTAGTAGAAACAAATGTGCGGACTATTTCTAAACGGGGAGAAAATCCAAAAATCTGAGATGCAAAGGGACTTAGGAGCCCTTGTGCAAAACACCCTAAAGGTTAACTTGCAGGTTAAGTCGGTTGTGGGGAGGGAGAATGCCATGTTAGCACTCATTTCAAGAGGTCCAGTATACAAGAGCAAGGATGTGATGCTGAGGCTTTATAAGGCACTGGTGAGGCCTCACCTTGAGCATTTTGAACAGTCTGGGCCGCTCATCTTAGAAAAGATGTGCTGGCATTGGAGAGGGTCCAGAGGAGGTTCACAAGGATGATTCCAGGAATGAAAGGGTTATCATGTGAGGAATGTTTGATGGCTCTGGGTCTGTACTCACTGAAATTCAGAAGGATGAGAGGTGATCTCACTGAAACCTTTTGAATGTTGAAAGGCCTAGGCATGGTAGATATGGAAAGGATGTTTCCCATGGTGGGAGAGTCCAGGACGAGACAGCATAGCCTCAGGACAGAGGAGCCTCCTTTCAAAACAGAGATGTGGAGAAATTTCTTCAGCCAAAGGGTGGTGAATTTGTGGAATTTGTTCCCATATGCAACTGTGGAGGCCAGGTCGTTGGGTGTATTTAAGGCAGAGATTGATCGGTTCTTCATTGGACATGGCATCAAAGGTTACGGGGAGAAGACCAGGAACTGGGGTTGAGCAGGAGAAAAAAAACGATCAGCCATGATTGAATGGCGGAGCAGACTCGATGGGCCAGATGGCCTGATCCTGCTCCTGTGTCTTATGGTCTAATGTAGATGGACAACAGGCTGAGATGACCACTGTGGGCCGAATGGCCAGTTTCCACTCTGTACAACTCTGAGTCTGTGACTCCATAAGGGGCTGTGTGCACATACTATTAAAGTCTACAGGCAGCTGAAATTTATCATTGCTGTAAATGGGTTTAGGGTAATTTTGCACTGTGAATTCCATTCTGGAATTGAGGACTCATCTAATTGCCAACATTCCTGTGTGTTATTCACAGTATTTAATTGAAATTACATTGAGCTACCAGGTCTAGTCTGTGGCATTGATAGAAATGTAGTGGAGATTAGATAGCAGGTTTACTGAAAATAGTTTCAATTACCCTGTAATTTGAGAGTTGAGGCAGCGGGCTGCAGATAAATTGTGCTCCAATATAACTGCATTGCTGCCCAGAGGCTTTCGGAAAGAGTGGGATTACAATATGACTACTTAAATGTTAAATGTCCATTCCTTAGCTGGCTTTCACAGGTTTATAGGAATTAAATGATCTCTGTATAGTGAGTGTCGTCATCGCTGAATCTTGTGCCCAACCATTCATCACCTGCCCTTACAGCCTGTTCTGTCCACATTGCATAATTCGCTGCAATGCTCGTAAACCCATCTGTTTCTCTTTACATCACAGTCATTTCCCTTATATATAATGACCTCACAAGCTGAGGATCAGTGGTCTTTGGCCACGAGGGTTTGTGTAAACAGACTCAAATGAGTAGATGAACATGGTCAAATCGCAGTGTTTTTTCAAATGGCCCTCGGCATTCCAGATGAGATTGTCCTTACAGCAACTTCTGTAAGTGACCTGTTCTTAATGAAAAGTTTTGCCTCTTTTCCCAGTAATTAGCTGTAGCAATGTGCCCTTTGTTGTAGTAACTTTATCAACTGTGCAGAGAAAGTCCCTGGTTTAATCAGTGACCTGTATTGAGTTGCATGCCCCAAGGTAGAGAGCAGTGGTGGGGGTTTGGGAAGGGGAGCAAAAGATCTGAACTACTCTTTAGGGGAGTGAAAATTGCCCAGGGTGTTGTGTTAACAGGTTTTTCAGGGGAAATGAGTGACACCACAACTGGAAACAAGTCCAAAGTTGACAGCACTGACTTCATAATTGGTGTGCTTTTATAAGTTCAAGTTCAAAGTTCAAAGTAAATTTATTGTCAAAGTACATAAATGTAGCCACATACAACCCTGAGATTCATTTCCCTGTGGGCATACTCAATAAATCCATACAAGAATAATAAACATAAAAGAATTATTGAAAGTCCGCACCAACTGGGCATTCAACCATTCTGCAAAGGACAACAAAAAGAAAGAAGTAAGATGAAGAGTCCGTGAAAGTAAGTCCATAGGTTGTATGAACAGTTCAGTGATGGAGCAAGTGAGGATGAGTGAAATCATTCCTTTGGTTCAAGAGCCTGATGGTTGAGTGGTAATAATTGTTGCTGTATCTGGTGATATGAGTCCTGAGGCTCCTGTACCTTCTTCCTAATGGCAGCTGTGAGAAGACAGCTTGACCTGGGCGGTGGGGGTGGCTGAAGATGGATGCTGCTTTCCTGCAACAATGCTCCATGTAGAATTGTTCAATGGTGAGGAGGGCTTTACTCATGGTGGACTGGACCATATCAACTCCATTTTGTAGGATTTTCTGTTCAAGGGCTTTGGTGTTTCCATACCAGGCTGTGATGCATCCAGTCAATATATTCTCCACCGTACATCTATAGAAGTTTGTCAAAGTTTTAGATGTCATGCTGAATCTTTGCAAACTCCCAAGGAAGTTGAAGTGCTGCTGTGCTTTCTTTGTAATTACACTTACATTCTGGGCCCAAGACGGGTCGTCTGAAATTATATCAGTGAGGAATATAAAGTTGCTGACCCTCTTCACCTCTGATCCTCCAATGGGAATTGGTTCATGGACCTCTGGTTTCTTCCTGCTGAAGTCAATAATCAGCTCCTCGGTCTTGCTGGATATTGAGTAAGAGGTTGTTATGGCACCATTGAACCGGATTTTCACCCTACTTCCTATACGCTGATTCTTCTCCACCTTTGATTCTCCCTTCGACAGTGGTGTCATCAGCAAGCGAATATGGCATTGGAGCTGTGCTTAGCCTCACAATCATAAGTGTGAAGTGAGTAGAGCAGAGCACACAGTCTTATGGTCACTTGTGCTGATGGAGATTGTGGTGGAGATGTTGTTGTCAATCCAAATTGACTGGGGTCTGCAAGTGAGGAAATTGAGGACCCAGTTCCACAAGGAGTTATTGAGGCCAAGGTCTTGAAGCTTATTGATTAGTTTTCAGGGGATGATAGCATTGAATACTGAGCTGTAGTCAATAAAGAGCACCTTTGATGTATACATCTTTGCTGTCGAGAGGTTCCAGGGTAGAACAACAAGCCATGAGATGGTAGCCGCTGTGGACCTGTTGTGCCAGTAGGCAAATTAGAGCGGATCTAATTCACTCCTCAGGTCAGAGTTGATATGTTTCACCACCAGCATCTTAAAACACTTTGTCACTGTGGATGTAAGTGCCACTGGATGATAGTCATTGATGCAGGTTACCACACTCTTCTTCGGCACTGCAATAAGTGAAGACTGCTTCAGGCAGGCGCATACTTCAGACTGCTGATGTGAGCAGTCAAAGATCTCAGTGGACACTCCAGTCAGTTGATCAGCACAGATATTTAGTACTTGGCCAAGTACCCCATCTGGGCCGGACGCTTTGCGTGGGTTCACCTTCCTGTAGAATGTTTGCTCTTCAGCCTTGGAGACTGAAATCACAGGATCATCAGTGTCTGTGGGATTTTGTGATGGTTCCTCCATGTTTTGATGGTCAAAGTGAGCTCATCTGGAAGTGAAGCCCTTGTGTTGCCCATGTCAATTGATTTAACTTTATAAGGGGTGATCATATTCAAGCCCTGCCACAACTGTTGAGCATCCTTTATTGATTCAAGTTTAGTCCAGAACTGCCACTTCACCCTTGAGATGGCTTTGTGGAGACTGTACCTTGAGCTCTTGTAATGTTCTTGGTCACCAGCCTGAATGCCTCTGATCTGGCCCTGAGCAGATTGTGGATCTCATGGCTCATGCCTCCAGGGGTTCTGATTGGGAAAGACTCTGGATGATTTTGTGGGGACACACTCACCTATAAAGTCTGTGACAACCACATATCCGATCCACAGATGAGTCTTCGAGCAAGGACCAGTCCCTCAACTCGAAGCAAACCTGTGGCCACTCCTCTGCCATGTTCAAACTTATCATCAACGGAGTGTACAAGCAAACGAAGCAACGTACCTCCGCACCCACAAAACATATATCACACACAGCACATAAAACAAAATATTACAACAAATAAGTTAATAAAATATAAAATATAATTGAATGTATATGTAGTGCACAGCAGTAAACAGTAAACAGCTCGCTATCGTAGTGACGAGACCTCGGTGGTGGCATAGTACTCATTAGTCCAACAGCCTGAGGGAAGAAACCGTTAATTTCTCTAGCAATCCTAGCCCTGATGCTCCCGTACCTCCTTCCAAACGGTAGTGGGTCAAAGAGATTGTGGGATAGGTAGTAGGGATCCTCAACAATGCTTTGGGCCCTTCAGATAAGCACTTCTGGTAACTGTTAAAGACAGTTTAATGGCTGGAGATACACAACCAGACCATTATGCCCAGTTACAAATGTCACACATAATTTAAAAAAAAAATATGCTATCATTTCTAAGTTATGGATTGACACAGCCAATATCCAAAATGATGTTATTTGCTAAGGCTTGCTCTTACTTTAAACAAAGGTCAAATAAGTGACCACTGACTAAAACAAAGCCAGAACTGATCCAAAATCCACGATACTCAAAATTTTAAAGTGACTTTTTGAATAAGCAAGTCCAACTTAATCTGTTATGATTGGATTTATTGTCCCTGTTAGTATCCCTGCCCTGGGTGTGCAGCACTCTCTGCTGGACCTAAGCACACGTGGACATGTGTGGCGTTACGAGCATCACTCTGCATGTTTTATGAAAAGTGGCAGACATCACAACTCTCTGTTAACACTACTGCATATCCAAAAATAATTATTGCAAGCACCTTCTGGTGTGAGCTGTATGTTCTGTTTGAGTAGAACCTGTGCATTTTACTGAAGAGATCAAATGGAGCATCACAGCTAAATGCAGAGGCTGGACAGCCTGGGTTTGCTTGCCCTGGAGTAGAGGAGGCTGACTGAGGAACATAAAATTAGGAGGGGAATAGACAGGGTATCATCATGGGGTGTCTAATCGAAAAGGGCACAGATTTAGGGTGAGTAGCAGGAGGTCTTGAGGGCACGTCAGGGGAATATTTTGCCCACAGAGGGTGGTTGGAGTCTGAAATACATTCCCAGAAGAGGTGGTGGAGGCAGAAACATACAGCATTTTAAAAGCATCTGAGCAAATGCCTGAACTGCCAAGACACAGAAGGTTATAGACCAAATGCTGGCAAATGGGACGAGTGTAGATTGGTACAATGGGTATCATGGACATTGTGGGCTGAAGGGTCTGTTTTTGTGCTGCTGATCTCTATGACCCAATCAATCGATCGATATTCACATACCTTATAAGATACTTTATTTCATTTAACTGTATTTTGTCTATACTTTTCGTAAGTAATATTTCTTACCTATGAATATATTACAATTGAGCATGTTTTAGCAGATTGTTAAAGTTAATATACTTTAATCTGATGATTAACCTGTGCCAAACACTCTCCTGCACATCAAAAGCAATAAGATGGTATTCACAGTGCTTTAGTTAAGTTTTTTGTACTGAAGGCGATCCAGTTAAGATGCTGCCGAGCTGTGGTGTCCATTTTGAGGTTCATAGGGATGGTTCCAGCGACAGAGAGGGGAGTTAGTGGTCAGGTTTGCATTCGGGGACAGGGATGCAGGGGTATCAGAGGACAGGCTGGAGTCTAAGCTTCCAGTCCGTTTTGGAAGGCCAGCAACGTGGATGTGGTTGGATGTCGGAGTCAGACCAAATGGTATTTGGAGTTCCGTTATCGAGGAGTCCGGAGTCCGAGGCCCGGAGTTCAGGTCCTCTTCCAGGGTCAGCCCCATCATTCGGTTGCCATCAACGGCAAGTGCTGGGTTGATACCAAAGATCAAAGTCCAGCAGTTGAGGCCCAGTGGCTGGAGCCCTAACTCTGCGAAAGACACAGTGCCTGCAAAAGCACCAGTCCACTGGGGGCTGCAGGCTGAAGCTGGTCTATCCAGGGCTGGAGGGCTATGTATATGCATGGATGGAGCTTGTTTTGCTGTTGTTCTTTTGTTGCTTGTTGTATTCTGGTTGCTCTGACGAGCATGGTAAGCATACAATGTTGGCACCGGAATGTGTGCTGGCACTAGCAGGCTGCCCTCAACACATTCTTGGTCATTAACACAAATGGCGGACTTCACAGTATGTTTTGACGTTCGTGTGCTAAATAGGTCAAAGTCTGAATCTAAATCTACTATTCATGTTGAGCTTCAATGAATGAATTGATGAAACCAGGTTCAAAGTCATATACTTCAAGTGATATAGGCAGTTCACATATGAGGAATCAGTCTTGCAACTCACAGTGCAGTCTTACTTACTCACTGCCTGTTACATCGCTGGCACTAGGGCAGCAATGAAGGTCCTCCATCTCTTTCAGGGCTTTCAGGATGTTCAGTACTTCTTTCGCCATGTCAGTAGCTTGGTTTTCACAACTGTTCATCATGCAAGTTCTAGGTGGAGACCCAGGAAGACTGTCACACTGAGATGTAGAAGGAATTTTCTTTGCTGTTTCTGTAACAATTTTGTTTTACCAGTCAGGGTTGTTAGCTCTGAGCTGAACCCCTGAACCTGGAGGACTAGTGGACCACTCATTGTCTGGCCTGTTTGCCATAGGTGACCTTAACAAGAGCCAAAGCACAAAGCCCTGTCTCCATCCAACGTAGCTCTCCAGGTCATTGAGGCACGCAAAGTTCCAAACCACAACAAGGTTGTGGTTGTCTTGGAGGGCAGTCTTTCTGAGAAGCACAAATGATTTTGCAATGCATACCTGTGGATTTGGAGTAGCAGGAGTGGATGACTCGCAAGAAGTTGAGGAAGAAGAAAATGGAAACAGTTAGCTGGAGCACTGGAGTTCCGAAAAACTCATCAAGTATCAGAAAGTTTCTGAGATAACACAACCCAATCCAAAGACTTTAGGTTCAAGTAGAGATATAAATATAACTTGAAAGATTAAAGTAAATAATTGAGTTACTATATTTCTCTTTAATAAACAGAGTAGTGTTATGAATGGGTCTATATTACCTCAAGAATAGTAATGAGATATTATGTAATGCATCACCTTCTTTGATTAGTAGCAGGATGGGGATAGATTAGGTAAAAGCACAGTGGGCTGTTGTGAAAGAGATACATACTTGTGTGTAATAATATAGTCAGTGTTCAAATCTTTGCATTACCAGGCAAAGGTCAGAACATACCAACGCAGTGAATATGCAACGAAATGCCAAACTGGAAAAAAAAGAGGGAAACATATTGAAATAATCCCTGGTGGTTCTTTTGAACATGACTGCATCAAGCAAGTATGCAGTGGGGATAATCTGTAAGGAAATAGTTTCAGAATCTATGCCGAAATAAGCATAAGAGCTTTGAGTTTTCTATTTAATTGCGTTTGTAAATCACACGGCCCTTCCAATTCACCAACACTATAGGATCCAGCTAATTGAGGCTTGTTATGGTTTGCAAAAGGTTTAGTTTGGGGGATTGAAAGGAAATGGAGGGGGGAGCTACCTCTGTAATAGCGACACACAGACTGCATTCATCACTGCTTACCAACAAGTGCCCCTCTCCTTCTAATGCAGTCCCTCAGGATGGAGGGCGACTCGCCGCCCAGCTCAGTTCTGTGACTACTCAAGAAGTGTTTTACCTTTGAGAATGTTTCAGCCAGATACTTGCACCAAGCAGACTTAGCCGAGTTGAGGAACAACAGCTCGCAATTTAATATGGGCTTTGTTGGTCAAAGTTCTTCTCCCTGGACCACCAGCTTGTCTGTCTTCTCATCCTGGCCCCTCTTTTCTCTACTGGACATGGACCAGTCTTTTGAACCAGTGGATTGGACCATGGTCATCAGTACAAGACACTGTGCGAAACAGAAGAACCTTATGGTGGAAATATACCCCGAAATTGGGCTGTCAAGGAAATTTGCATCACAGTGCAAAGGTTGAGGAGGGAAGGGACTGGGAAAGACATGCAAAGAATTGGGGTAGAATGAATCACATTCCTTTCACTATTGTAGTATTAATAGGGGAATACTGAGAGGTTGGAGGTGAGGACTGCAGGGTTTTGCCAGTTTGACAACATGCTTTATATTTGCACCCTTTCAAGGGAGAATTCATTACAGATTTGCAAGTAATATTGTCAAGTTGAATGCAGGAAAACAGAATGAAAAAGGCACAGTACCTGCAATATGATAGCTTCTATTTTCCCTTTGTTCAGTTGTACATTTTAACCCTAGAGAATTCCTAAAAATAAACCACAAGCAAGATATACACACAAGAGATTCTGCAGATGCTGGAAGTCCAGACTAACACACACAAAATGCTGGAGGAGCTCAGCAGCTCAGGCAGCACCTATGGAAATGAATAAACAGTTGATGTTTCAGGCTGAGACCCTTCTTCAGTAATGAAAAGTAAGGCAGAAGAAGCCACAGGAAGAAGATGGTGGGAAGGGAAGGAGTACAAGTTAGAAGGTGATAGGTGAAACCAGGTGTAGGGGAAGTAGGTGGGAGGGATGAGGTGAGAAGCTGAGAGGTGATAGGTGGAAAAGGTAAAGGGCTGAAGAAGAAGGAATCTGATTTGAGAGGAGAGTGGACCACTGGAGAATGCCAAAGTGGATGGTTACAAGAGGAAGGTGACAGGCAAGTGAGGAGAAGAAGGGGTAAGAGGGGAGAAAAATGCTGTTAGTAGAACCAAGACAAGAATGTTAGAATTTTCTGCCCTGAAGTACCGAGAAGATGAGTTTCATTCACCACACTGTAATGGTGTCTGCCTGTTCTCAGTTTCTAAAATAAATTCAATTAAAATCAATAGGAGTTCCTTTCAGATATTGACTGCAATGTGTTGATGCAAACCTGCAGCCAAGGATTAATCCTGAAGTGTCAGTGGTCCTATCTCACTATCCCTTCTTAAGCCCTAGCTTTGCCGGGGCTTCTGATCACCTGCACTAGTAACTCCTGTAATGGGTTTGCCTACATTAAATACCTACATAAATGCAAGTTGAGTGTACACCAGTACATCATCTGAACAAAAGACATGCTGGGCCACTGTAGTGGGTGATGACCTTGGGATTTTCATGCACAAAGTTTTACTCTTAAATCACTGCAGGTGAAGTTAGATGATAGAAAAGGAAGTCAAGTACATTCTGTGCAATGTTTTTTTTTAAGATGTAGACAGAGATTGAGGTCACCCCACTGATACCGAGGGTCTGTAATACACTGTTTCAACAACTACAGCAGAATCTGTGTTAGCTATAATGTGAGACCACGTTTTTTAAAACTGACAATGTGCTTGTGTTGTTGTTTAAGATCGATATGCAATGAGATGCAGAGATACTCTGTGGAGCTGCCACACGCAGTTGCTGCTTTTGCCATAGCGTCCCTCTCATACTTTTCCTCTCTATTCCCTGTAACACACACCATATAATGTGAAAACCTATCCACGTCCAAACTGATATGTGATGTGCCAGTGCATGAAGCTGTATGTCGCGTGCAGCCTAATTACCTGCCTCATTTAATCAAATTGGCAACGGAGGACGATCTCCCCACCCTGTGAGACTGTTTGTTATCTGTGAGCTCGCAGTTCATGATGGTATGCCTCTTTCTATTCACCGATCTTGCTAGTACAGCTTGTACATAGCGAAGTAATGTGATCTTTATCATATCTGTCTCCATCTTTTGTCAGAACACCTAAACATGTCTTTTAACAACAGTTAAGATATACTGAAGCATCTTGTGTTAAAATTACCACTGAATATTTAAGCAATAGAATGAAAGTAATTTGTAGTCTCCAAAATCATTGCAAAGCATTTCATAGATGAGTTATTGGCGAACAGATGTGGATTATTTTCAATTTTTAGACTCACTCACAACAACTCTTTTCTCTCATACAGTGGGCATGTTGTCCTAGACATACTTCAAATGACATAAATGTTTGCCTGAACACCACTGGAAAGTGAGAATCTGATCCGAGCCAATATGTCTTAGGGAACGTTAATGCATGGAACTTCCAATAACATCATGGACAGGGTTCCTTTGCTAAATAGTCCCATTGTTCTGTGACAACACCACACTACATTGCTCTTTCAGCTTGGAAAACAACCTTGCATTTTTTTTTAAGTACAGGTGACTGCCGTGTTACTGCAGTTCATAAACACAAGAGATTCTGCAAATGCTGGAAATCCAGAGTAACACACTTAAAATGCTGGAGGAACTCAGCAGGTCAGGCAGCATCTATGGAAAGGAATAATGTTTTGGGCCGAGAACCTACATCTTTCATTCTTTGCCATAGATACTGCCTGACCTGCTGAGTTCCTCCAGAATTTTTTGCATGTTACAGAAATTCAGGTAATGGAAATATATCTTTGCAGAGGGTACAAATCACTGGGGATAAAAATAAGTAAATAGTGTTTTTTCCAGCTCATTTCTTGATGCACGTGCAAATGATGCTGATTTATGTTACCGAAAATCGCGATGTGGGCTATTTTCTAGAAATGCAGATCCTACAAACTCCAGGTTTCCTGTATAAAGTTGTTGTGATTATTATTCCTATACACCGAGAGCATCAAATGCTAGCAAGCTGGCTCTATGGCAGTGCTCCCATTATGCTAATCTTCTACCACCCGCCGCTACTATATAACACTGCCCTCTGACAACAAAGTTTTCACAGAAGGCCTCTGAAAAACATGCACCACTTCTCTCATCACAGGATTCAACTCACAGCGAAGGGAAGTATCACGGACAATATTCACCATTGCCTTCAATGCACCAGCATGGCCTCTGGTCAACTTTCACAAAACTCAGAGGCTGAAGGCCTGTTCCACTGCTGTATCTCTCTGACTCACGGCCTGCTGATCAGGAGGAATCCTTACCTTCCTATATGTCTCTGAGACTTGGACTTTGTGCAGCAGGAACCCTGAGGTTTTAGAACAAAACTACCAATGTTCGCTTCTGCCAAAACTGTCCCAAATCTACTGGAATGACAAGCCATTATGAACGTCCTCTCTCCAGCACTGAGGTCCAATGGTCCCAGTTCCACTGAGCAGGCCATGTATTCTATACACCCAACGTCAGACTGCCAGAGGAGACACTCATTCCTTTTGTCATCAGAAGGGATTATAAAAATAAAACTCAGAGAGGAGCTCAAAGCCTCCTTGAAGAAATGTAGCATCCCCACTGACGCTGGGCTATATCTGGCCCATGATAAGATGTATAGGGAGCATTCAGGATGGTATTAAGAAATGGGTTCAATGTACCTGGAGGACAATACTGTCCTGAGTCGATCCATCTATCCCATCAACCACCTCCTGCCCCATGTGTGAAAGAATCTGACTGCCCACATTGGCTGCATCAGCCACCTCAAATACCATAGACTGGAATGGAAGAAAGACAATCTTGATCCCAATGGATTGCCTTAGAAAACAATAATCTAATAATGGAAGTTTTGGTTTTGATGTTTGAAGGTCTGTACATTTAGTAGGTAGTGGATTCTGTCTCAACAGCAAGCTGTTCTGGATCAGATGTGATGTAGGTTAAACATTTGGCAGCTGCCTCTATACTGATAACTTCACTGCACACTGATAATATGTCCAGGTGCCAATCTCAGGAAGCCATCTCCTGTAGCAACAGAATGATAATTGCATTCTTATGTCAAACTTTTCTAAATTTGACAAGTTGCTTCACTTTTCACCATAAGATATTTTTTTTCAAAAATGGCTTAAATTCCAGCAATTCAAACATACTGAGTTGTTGGAATTTGTTTAATTTGTTTTGCATTATTGAAATGGGAGGGAAATTTAAAAGGGAATTCGAGGAAGATTTATTTCACCAGATGTGAGGTTGCAAACTTCTACAGTTGTGTGGTGGAAAGTGTGCTGACTGGCTGCATTACAGCTTGGGATGGGAACACATATGCTTTAAGTGGAAAATCCAACTCAAGGTAGTGGATTCGGCTAAGTACATCACGGGCAAAGCCCTCCCATCCATTGAACATATCTACATGAAGAGCTGCCATAGAAAAACAGCATCTATCACCAGAGATCCTCACCACCCAGGCCTTGCTCTTTTCTTGCTGCTGCCATCAGGTAAAAGGTACAGGAGCATCTGGACTTGCATCAAGAACAGTTACTATCCCTCAACCATGAGGCTCTTGAACAAAAGGGGATGACTACACATTCTATTTCTGGTGTTCCCACAACCGATGGTCTCACTTTAAGGACTCTTTATCTTGTTATTTCATGCTTGTTATTTATTGCTATTTATTTATATTTGCATTTGCACAGATTGTTGTTCATTGATCCAGTTTACAGTTGCTGTTCTATAGATTTGCTATGCCTGCAGGAAAATGAATCTCAGGGTTGTGTGTGGTGACATGTATGTACTCCGATAATAGATTTTACTTTGAACTTTGTACTCTGAACATTGAATCTCGAACGCACTGTTGAGAGGGTGGTAGTATCAGACAATCCTGCAATATTTAAGTATTTAAATAAATATTTGAACCAACTCGCTGTCTCACGTGTTTATTTAAATACTTCTTAAATATTGAAGGAGTCCGATAGGCAACAGGCGTGTTTATTTTCCGTGTCTAATTGCTCTTAAACTGAGAAGGCAGGTAAATTCGTCCACGTTGATGTATTGGAAACAAAGAAAGGAAGGACTGTTAACACTTAAGGGAGCAGGACTGAAGGGTTAACTTTGTTTCTCTCTTGACAGATGCTGCTTGATTTGTTGAATGTTTTCAGGATTTTCTGCTATTAATTCAGACCCCAGCATTTGCAATTTGTTCCAATTTTCAATTACTTATGGGTCTAAAGTCATATAATAGGACAGGTAGGGCTTCCTTCCCTGTGGATCTGTGAACCAGAAAGCAGAGAACAGCAGATTTCTGTCCCTTTTATAAACCACTCAGTGGCCAATTTATTAGGTACACCTGACCATTGCTCATTAATGCAAATATCTACTCAGCCAATCATGTGGAAGCAACTCAATGCATAAAACATGTCCAGAGGTTCAATTGTTATTCAGACCAAACTTCACAATGAGGTAAGGAATGTGATCGAAATGACTGACCATGGAATGATTGTCGGTGCCAGACAGGGTGGCTTGAGTATCTCGGAAACTGCTGATCTCCTGGTATTTTCACGCACAATAGCCTCTAGAGATTACAGAGAACATTGTGAGAAACAAAAAAAACATCCAGTCAGCAGCAGTTCTGTCAGTAAAAAAAGCTTGTTAATGAGACAGGTCAGAGGAAAATATTGAGACTGGTTCAATCTGACAGGAAAGCGTCAGTAACTCAAATAACCAGGTACAACAAGCGATGTGCAGTAAAGCATCTTTGAACACACAACACATCAGACCTTGAAGTGGATGGGCTCCGGCTTTAGAAGGCTATGAACATACACTCATTGACCACTTTATCACACGCCTGTGGCACCTAATGAAGTGGGCACTGAATGCATGTAAGCCAGAAGGGTTTTTAACAGCAGGCCAGTAATTTTATGGCAACTGTTACTGAGACTTGTTGTACATGGTTCATATACTTCAGATAAAAATATAATGAGAGTACAATTAGAATGGCTTCTGATGAAGCAAAGTGACATAAAGTGGCAGAGCTTGTCAGGAATTCTTCACTTCAATGCTAGGTCATTGAAATTCATTTTATGAAATCCATTTGCCTTGTCATTTTCTGCGCAATGGGCAGATTAACTGCTAAAGCTTGTTTGCATTGCCAGCAGTAATTTCTACAGCATTATTCATCTGTTCTCAGATGAATAAAGTTATGAATTAGATAGAAGGATTAGAACGAGATGAAAGAGGCATCGGGTATGATAATGACTCTCTGGGATATTAGGGTACATTAGAGCAGCTTGTTTGAGCACAGTGACAAGAAGTGTCTATCCATTTGTTACTGGTAAAAATAATCCGGGCTAATGTCATAGACTTAGCAGGAAAAATATCAGGTACCAATTGGTGAACATTAATATCTTATTCAGTCATGGAGATGCAAGTGGGCGCAAATGCTGGGATCTAAGCAGCAAACAATCTGCTGGAGGATCTCAGCTGGTTGAGGAGCACCTGTGTGGGAAGAAGAATCAGAAAAACGGTCCGGATCTGAAGTGGAATCATCACTGACCTAGGCCATGAAAATTGTTGTTTTGCAGCAGCAGTGCGGTGTAATGCACAAAAATATGCTCTGCTACAATAAGAAATATATTTAAAAAGTGCAAAAAGAGGGCAAATTATTGTTCGTGGATTTGTGGCCCTTTCGGAAATCTGATGGTGGTGGGGTAGAAGACATCCCTAGACTTTTGAGTGTCCATATTCATTCAGGCTTTTGTGCCTCCTCCATGATGGCTGTAAGAAGAAGAATGGATGGTCAGGGTCCCCAACGATGGATGCCATCTACTTGAACACTGCCTTCTGTAGATGTCCTTGATGGTGGTGAGGCTAGTGCCCATGATGGAGCCAGCTAAGCCTACAACTATCTGCAACAGTTTTTGATCTTGTGCTTAGGATCCTCCATACCAGGTGTGATATAACCACTCATAATGTTCTCCACGGTACATCTGTAGAAATTTGCTAGAGTCGTCAGCGACATACCAAATCTCCTCAAGCTCCTAATGAAGTATATTTGCTTATATGTAATGTGTGCAGGGCTTCGACCTGAAATGTCAACAATTTTTTTCCTCTCTCCTCCCCATCCAGCTCCCCACCCTCAGATACTGCTTGACCTGCTGAGTTCCTGAATCCATGCCGGCTCTCAGTGGAATCTGATCAATTCTACTTTCCCCACCCATTATCGGCATCTTATTCTTTTTCACTTGCCCATTAACTCCACGCCGGCTCTCTGATCACCCACCTGCATGAAGGGTAGTTTGTAATAAACTGTTACCCTTCCATACAACACGATTTTGGGAAAGAGGAACACCCTGGGTCATAGAGAGAATGTTCATAGACCACATGGACACTTCTGACAATCAGGTTTGTTGGATTGTCATTTCTTTATGTTTTCTTATATGTTTGTATAATTGCCTGTTTGTAAATGTTCAGTCAGTTTCCAGTCTTTTGTAGGATAGCTGGTTCAGTATTTCTTTTTGTTCCTTTGTCTAAAGCCTCAGGCTCACAGCAGTATAAGTCGAACTGCCCTTGTTGTCTCATTGGTTGTTCTCATCAAAGTATCCCCTTATCTATCCAGCTTGAACTAATTTTCAGTGTTAAAAACTGACCGTGAGGAAAGTTCTTTTTCCTCTTTACTTCGAGCACAGTGAGTTGGTTACAGTTACAGTTTGCCCTGCTGTTTCATTTCTTATGAGAATCTAACCGCAAGATCTGTGCCTCGTTTTTGACTTCTGAAGGACCTTCTGGACAATTGTATCTCCAGATCCAACAGGGTCAAACGACAGGCTGCTGGAGACCTACATGCTGAGCCACTATTCCACCCAGTTATATGGTTGTATTCTCAGCACTTGTGACAGAATAAGATTGAGAATAAGATTAATCATCACTACTTAGATGGTGTGAAATTTGTTGTTTTGTGGCAACAGTATAGTGCAAGACATAAAATTATTATAAATTACTAAAAAAGATATTGCACAAGAAATAAGTAATGATGTAGTATTCATGAAACATTCTGAACTCTGACAGGAAGAAGTGTTTCTGAATTGAGTGTAGATTTTCAGACTCTTGTATCTCCTCTCAAATGGTAGTAATGAGAAGAGGGCATGTTCCAGACTCAGAAGGTTCTTAGGAATGCATGCTGCTAGAGACAGTATTGGTAGATGCGAGGGACATTGATAGGCACAGCAATGTCACTGCACAATTTCATCAACAGCTCTGATATGTCTGATTAGTCCTCAGCACTGACTTCCCTTATAAGATTGGTCTGATGAAAATATTCAAAAATTCTGAAGAGTGTTATGGCCAGTTTACATAAAAAAAAACAACTGAGCAACACTCAAAAGATGCTGGAGGAACTCAACAAGTCTGACTTACTGAGTCACTCCATCATTTTGTGTGTGTTGCTCAGAATTTCCAGCATCCACAGAATATCGTTTGTTTACAATAAAAACTGTTGTGAGTGACTGATTTCTTTGGCCTCAACTGTGAAAATAGCTCATAAGATTGGGATAATGCAACCTCATGTTAATCATTCAGTCTGTAAACAAACACTGTCACATCAGCATAAAAAGCTCTGTTGCATAGTGAGTCCATAAGACAAAGCAGAATTAGGCTAATCAGCCTATTGAGTCTGCTCTGCAATTTGATCAGTGCTGATTTATTCTCCCTCTCAACACCACTCTAATGCCTTCTCCCTGTAACCTTTGATGCCCTTACTAAACAAGAAGCTTACTGTAATTTTAGAGCAATGACCACCTCCCCTTAGCACTATGTATTGATTTGTTGTCTGCGCATGTGCTGTTGTCTACATACGTGCATTGCTTTCTCTCTCTAGCTGCAATGTAAATACAGAAGTTAAAGCCGTCTCCCGCATCCGTGCTTTTACTTAATATATATGTAGTTGAGCACAGACTCAACAAAATCTCGATGAGTATGAACATAGAACATAGAACATAGAATGGTACAGCACAATACAGGCCCTTCGGCCCACAATGTTGTGCCGACCCTCAAACCCTGCCTCCCATATAAGCCCCCACCTTAGATTCCTCCATATACCTGTCTAGTAGTCTCTTAAACTTCACTAGTGTATCTGCCTCCACCACTGACTCAGGCAGTGCATTCCATGCACCAACCACTCTCTGAGTGAAAAACCTTCCTCTAATATCCCCCTTGAACTTCCCACCCCTTACCTTAAAGCCATGTCCTCTTGTATTGAGCAGTGGTGTCCTGGGGAAGAGGTGCTGGCTATCCACTCTATTTATTCCTCTTATTATCTTGTACACCTCTATCATGTCTCCTCTCATCCTCGTTCTCTCCAAAGAGTAAAGCCCTAGCTCCCTTAATCTCTGCTCGTAATGCATACTTTCTAAACCAGGCAGCATCCTGGTAAATCTCCTCTGTACCCTTTCCAATGCTTCCACATCCTTCCTACAGTGAGATGACCAGAACTGGACACAATACTCCAAGTGTGGCCTAACCAGAGTTTTATAGAGCTGCATCATTACATCGCGACTCTTAAACTCTATCCCTCGACTTATGAAAGCTAACACCCCATAAGCTTTCTTAACTACCCTATCCACCTGTGAGGCAACTTTCAGGGATATGTGGACATGTACCCCGAGATCCCTCTGCTCCTCCACACTACCAAGTATCCTGCCATTTACTTTGTACTCTGCCTTGGAGTTTGTCGTTTCAAAGTGTACCACCTCACACTTCTCCGGGTTGAACTCCATCTGCCACTTCTCAGCCCACTTCTGCATCCTATCAATGTCTCTCTGCAATCTTTGACAATCCTCTACACTATCTACAACACCACCAACATTTGTGTCATCTGCAAACTTGCCAACCCACCCTTCTACCCCGACATCCAGGTCGTTAATAAAAATCATGAAAAGTAGAGGTCCCAGAACAGATCCTTGTGGGACACCACTAGTCACAATCCTCCAATCTGAATGTACTCCCTCCACCACCACCCTCTGCCTTCTGCAGGCAAGCCAATTCTAAATCCACCTGGCCAAACTTCCCTGGATTCCATACCTTCTAACTTTCTGAATAAGCCTACCGTGTGGAACCTTGTCAAATGCCTTACTAAAATCCATATAGATCACATCCACTGCACTACCCTCATCTATATGCCTGGTCACCTCCTCAAAGAACTCTATCAGGCTTGTTAGACACGATCTGCCCTTCACAAAGCCATGCTGACTGTCCCTGATCAGACCATGATTCTCTAAATGCCTATAGATTCTATCTCTAAGAATCTTTTCCAACAGCTTTCCCACCACAGATGTAAGGCTCACTGGTCTATAATTACCCGGACTATCCCTACTACCTTTTTTGAACAAGGGAACAACATTCGCCTCCCTCCAATCCTCCGGTACCATTCCCGTGGACAACGAGGACATAAAGATTCTAGCCAGAGGCTCAGCAATCTCTTCGCTCGCCTCGTGGAGCAGCCTGGGAATATTCCGTCAGGCCCCGTGGACTTATCCGTCCTAATGTATTTTAACAACTCCAACACCTCCTCTCCCTTAGTATCAGCATGCTCCAGAACATCAACCTCACTCATATTGTCCTCACCATCATCAAGTTCCCTGTCATTGGTGAATACCGAAGAGAAGTATTCATTGAGGACCTCACTCACTTCCACAGCCTCCAGGCACATCTTCCCACCTTTATCTCTAATCGGTCCTACCTTCACTCCTGTCATCCTTTTTTTCTTCACATAATTGAAGAATGCCTTGGGGTTTTCCTTTACCCTACTTGCCAAGGCCTTCTCATGCCCCGTTCTTGCTCTTCTCAGCCCCTTCTTAAGCTCCTTTCTTGCTTCCCTATATTCCTCAATAGACCCATCTGATCCTTGCTTCCTAAACCTCATGTATGCTGCCTTCTTCCACCTGACTAGATTTTCCACCTCACTTGTCACCCATGGTTCCTTCACCCTACCATTCTTTATCTTCCTCACCGGGACAAATTTATCCCTTACATCCCGCAAGAGATCTCTAAACATCGACCACATGTCCATAGTACATTTCCCTGCAAAAACCTGAACCTGAATGTCAGAAAATATCACGAATTGAACCAGGAGTTCTGGCACGATTACAGGATGAAACAATGCGAGTTAAACAGTATGGAGAAGGGACGTTGCAAACACATGAGTACAGTGCATAGTAACAGTGAAAGACTTGCTGAACTTAAAGTGAAAATAACATGGCAATGGCTTCAGTCAGGAAAGTTTGTGAATTTGATACTGCTAATGAAGGCTGGGAGTTGTATATCGAGAGGGTTGAACTCTATTGTAATGCGAAAAACGTGGAGGACCAAAAGAAAGCCCCTGAACTTCTTAGCTTAATGGATGCAAGAATGTACAGTCTCTTATGCAACCTAGTAACCCCTGCAAAGCCAGCAAACAAGACGTTCGACAAAATTGTTACAATTTTAGAAAATCACTTGAGCCCTAAACTGCTGGCAATAGCTGAGAGATTTAGATTTTATGAAAGGAAACAGTCAAAAAGATAAAAGCCTTTCTCCATATATTGTAGAACTGTTCAAACTTTCCCAGTACTGTGACTTTAGAGATGAACTTCTGAAACATTAAGAGACAGGCTAGTATGTGGCATGCATACTCAAAGCACTCAGGAGAGATTATCCGAAAGACACCTAATCTTAGGACAGGCATTGACAATTACAAAATCATTAGGGACTGTAACAAAGGATGCAGCAGAACTACAGAAAAGGAGGTTAGTATATGAAATGAACAAAACGTCCCTGAATGGTGCAAAAAGCCAAAGATGTCATCGATATGGCAATCCCTCCCATGATGCAAATGACTGTTGGTTCAATGAAAAGTCAGCAGGAAGTGTCACAGTTAAGATCATGTAGAGAGAGTGTGTAAAGCAGACAAAAACACAACTGAGCAAAAGAGTCCCAAACACAAAACTAAGCAAATGCATAAAGTTACCGAATGTAAAACAGAATCAGACAACATGGGATCTGACAAAGGTGAGCCGTCATGCCTGGAACTGCATGGTATAATTGAAACAGATCACAAAATCATCTGAATCACAATAGATGAGTCCAGTGTAAAACTGAAAATGGAGCTGGGTACAATGTCAGCTTTGTCAGTAATTCCAGAGGCTGCCTACAACAGACTGTTTTCTAAGATACCATAAGAGAAGACATCAGTGATGCTAAAGACTTACACAGGTGAAAAAGTGTCTCCCAAAGGCAAAGTCTGGCACTCAATCAAAGCTCTCAGTGTGACATCAACAGGCAATGGCAGCCCAAATGGCAGCACGAACCAGAGACTGGCACAGATGCTTAATGCTAATGAGACGGTGTTTGAGAAGGGGAATGGTAAACTCAAAGGCACGAAGGCCAGAATTGAACTGGATGAAACCGCGACACCAAGATTCCACAAACCATGTCCAGTGTCTTACACACTACGTCCACTCTTGCTATATAGAGTGCAAGGGTACCAAACAACACAACAAAGCTGATGGCTTGTCGCATCTTCCACTACCAGCAACTGAAGAAGAAAAATTCATACCGTAACCCAGCAGAAGAGTTCCACACTACATTGGTGGACCAGTTGCCGGAAACAAATTCCGAAATACAAAGGGAAGCAAGAAATGACCTGACATTGTCAAAAGTCACCATGCAGGGATGGCCAGCTTATGGATATCCCATGTTTCCAGAGTTCTCAGTGAGACAAGACCAACTGCCAGTACGTCAAAGAAGATTGATGTGTGGATCGCATGTTGTGGTTCCCTCTAAACGGCACATCAAGGTTTTAGAAATCTGCATGAAGGACACCTGGGTACAATCAAGATGAAGGGTTTTGCCCGGAGCTACTTGTGGTTGCCAGGAATAGATGAAGAAATTGAAGACTTGGCCAAAAGCTGTAGAAGGAGATGAGTTATTAACTTCAAACTTTCTGCATAATCACTCAAAGAGTTGAACTGCACATGCATGAAACGAGAACTGTATAACTCATCTCCTTCTACCTTAGGCCACAAACTTATCAATCACCCCTGCTGTGGACCACTTTCTAGAGGTCCAAGACGCCGACTTCTACAAAGAAGGGATCCGTATGCTCCATGACTGCTGGACTAAGTATGTAAATGTAGGAGGGGACTATGCTGAAAAATAAATGTGCTAGGTTTTTCTAAGATTGACTCCTTCTATCTTAGGCCACAAATTTATCAATCACCCCTTGTACCAACGAAGGCAACCACCTCAGCAAAGACTGTCTCTACTCTGTGAACTATCTTAGCACTATGCATTGATCTGTTGTCTGCACATGCACATTGCTCTCTCTCTTGCTGCAATGTGAATACACCAGTCAAAGCCATCTCCCGCCTGTGTGCTTTTATTTGAAATAAATGAAGTTGTGCACAGGCACAACACTGACAACCTCTGTTTTAAATGTACCCATTGATTTGGACTCCTCAGCCATCTGCGGTAATGAATTCCACAGATTACCACCCTCTGGCTGAAAAAATTCTTCTCTGTTGTAAAGGGATATCTTCTATTCTTAGGCAGTTCTCTCTTGCCCTAGATTTTCCCACCATTGCAAACATTTTCTCCATCCACTTTATCTGGGCCTTCAAAATGTGGTATCTTTCGACGTGATCCACCCTCATTCTTCTAATCCCCAGTAGGTACAGTCCCAGAGTCATGAAACACTCCTAGTAAAAACATAGAAAACCTACAGAACAATACAGGCCCTTCGGCCCACAAAGTTGTGCTGAACATGTCCCTACCCTAGAAATTACTAGGTTTACCCATAGCCCTCTATTTTACTAACTCCATGTACCTATCCAGAAGTCTCTTAAAAGACCCTATCATATCCACCTCCACCACTGTTGCTCGCAGCCCATTCCATGCGCTCACCACCCTCTGCGTAAAAAATTTACCCCTGACATCTCCTCTGTACCTCCTCCCCAGCACCTTAAACCTGTGTCCTCTTGTGGCAGCCATTTCAGCCCCGGGAAAAAGCCTCTGACTATCCACATGATCAAAGCCCCTCATCATCTTATACACTTAATACATTAATCCTTTCCTTTCTGAGATCCCTTTTGTAAACCTCTGGATCCTCTCCGATGCTAGCATATTGTTTCTTAGATATAGAGCCCAAAACTGCTTACAATGCACTAAATCTGGTCTGACCAATGACTTTTGAAGGCTCAGTGTTACATAGTTGTTGTTATGTTCCAGACCTCTCAAAATAAATGATAACATTGCATCTTCCTCCCTTATTACTGACTCAGCCTACAAATTATCCTTTAGAGAATTTAGAACAAGGTCTTCCAAGTCCCTTTCCTGAAATAACACCCTGTTTGGAAAAAAATCTATACCTATATTGCTTCTACAAAATGCATGACCATACACTTCCCTAAACTGCATTCTATCTGGCATTTCATTGCCCATTCTCCTAATTTTTTCAATACTTCTGCATACTCCCTCCTTCCTCAACATTATCTGCTCCTTCACCTATCATTGTATCATTTGCTAACTTGGCCAGAAACCCATGAATTCTTTCATCCAGATCATTAACATATAATGCGAAAAGTAGTATCCATGCTAGTATATTTCCTGTAACACCATGGGGTCTTATCTTGTTAAGCCTCCTCATGTGTAGCAACTTGTCAACGCTCTTCTGGAAAGCCATGTAAACAACATCTACTGACTAGGTCTATCCGGTCTGTTATTTCTTAAAAGAATTCCAAAAGATTTGCCAGGCGAGATTTTCCTCTTAAGGAATCCATGCTGACTTTGGTCTATTTGCTGACTTTGGTCTATTTCATTGAGTGCCTCCAAGTATCCAGAAATCTCATCCTTAATAATGGACTCCAACTCTTCCCAACCACTGAAGTCAGGCTAACTGCCCTGTGATTTCCTATCTTTTGCCTCCCTCCTATCTGAAAGAGTGCAGTGACATTTGGGATTTTCCAGTCGTCTGGAACCAGTTGAGAATCTAGTAATTCTGAAATGATAACTACTAATGCCTCCACAATCTATTCAGCTACCTCTTTCAGAATGCTGGTTACAGTGCATTTGGTCCAGGTGAGTTACCTACCTTCAGACCTTTCAGGTTCCCAAGAACCTTCTCCTTAATAATAGCAACTACACTCAAACACACAAATATCTTATGGCAGGGAGTTTCTCCCTTTTGCCGCCTGCTATCGGAGACTTGGGGGTCGATCGGGACTTGAGACTTTTTTTTACCGTGCCCATGGTCTGTTCTTTATCAAATTATGGTATTGTTTTGCACTGCTGTAACTATATGTTATAATTATGTGGTTCTGTCAGTGTTAGTCTTTGGTTTGTCCTGTTTTCTGTGATATCACTCTGGAGGAACATTGTATCATTTCTTAATGCATGTTTGCATTTCTAAATGACAATAAAAAGGACAGAGTGTTCTCATAATCTACTGTAAATATCTAGCATGTTGCTGCTGATTTTAAAATACTTACTCTGTTTGCTCCCATTACTGTCTCTCCAGCATCATACTCCAGTGGCCCAATATCCATTATTGCCTTTGTTTGCTCTTGATAGATCAGAAAAAAATCCTATTTTATATTATTAGCTGTCTTACCTTCATATTTCATCTTTCATTTCCTTATTGCTTTTTATTTTGCCTTCTGTTAATTTTTATTAGCTTTCCCAATCTTCCAGCTTTCCAGTAACTTTTTCTGTATTCTTTCTTTTTTGCTTTTATACTGTCTTTGACTTCCCTTGTCAGCTACATTTGCCTCATTCTCTCTTTGGAATGCTTTTTCTTCTTTGGGATGAATTGATCCTACATCTTTTGAATTACTCTCAAAAATTCCTGCCTTTGCTGCTTTAGGGTCATCCGGGCTAGTGTTTCCTTCCAATTAACTTTTAAGGATCTTCTTAGCAAATGTGCAGTCACTGCAGAACAAAATTGGCAACCCGAGGGCAAGATAGCTGTATTGGTGGGAAATGAGAGATTGTTGTGTTCTATGTTTGTTTGAGATATGGCTCATTCCCTAATGCAGCGATCAGACCCAAAGGCTTCTTGATTCACAGATGGACCAAGGCAAAAGGAGGAGGTGTGTGTTTCACAATAAACTCTCTGTGGTGCTTTGATGTGGCACTTTTGTCGAAGTCATGTTCGCCTGACCTTGAACACCTAGTGGTCAAATGTCGTACATTCTTTTTACCTAAAGAGCTCTCCTCCATAATCCTGTCTGCAGTTTACATATCATTAGTGGCCAACTATAATCAAGCGTTTGAGACACTGCAAGATGCCATCCCAATCAAGAAACAGTCCACCCCAGCACATTTCAAATCATATGCAAGGATTTCAACCGGCCTTGTTTGAAGAAAACCCTGCCCGATTAATATCAGCATATCACCTTGAGCAACAAAGGTTCCAACACATTAGACCACTGTAATTCTAAGATAAGGAATGCCTACTGTTCCGTGCTCAGACTGCATTTCGGTAAATCTGGTCACTTGACTGTCCTACCTGCATGCAGGCAGAGGCTAAAGAACAAAGCTCCATAAATTAGGACAACAAAGAAGTGGTTGTGGGAGGCAAAGGAGTAACTACAGGATTGCTTTGAGTCGGTAGACTGGGCCACGTTTAAGGACTCATCTGTGAATCTGAATGAATACACCATGGTGTTATGGATTTTATTAAAACAGCTGTAGACAAATGGTTCCTTACAAAATCATGCCAACCTGAATCACTGGATGGACTATGAGATCCCAGTCTCCTGAGGTTCAGGTCAGAGATATTCAAGTTTGGTGACCAAGAAAGTTACAAAAGATCCAAGGTATGACCTTCAGAAAGCTATCTCATGGGTGAAGTGGCATTTCCGGACAGAACTTGAATCACCAAAGGATGTTCGACAGTTCTAGTAGGGCTGGAATACTACCACCTCTTGCAAAGTTAATTCAAATGACATGGGAGACAGCAGGGCTTTGCTTCCAGATGAACTCAAGGACTTCTGTGCTCACTTTGACTGTCAAAACATGGGGGAGCCATCAGCAACTCTCACAGCCTCCTATTTTCCTGTGATTTCAGTCTCTGAACCTGATGTGCGAGCAGACTTCAGGAGCGTGAACCCATGAAAAGCATTCGGCCCAGACTGGGTATCTGGCCAAGTACAAAAGACCTGTGCTCATCTACCAGCTGGAGTGTTCACTGAGATCCTTAACCTCTCATGTTGGCAGCCTGAGGTACCAACATACTTCAAATAAGCTTTAACAATTTTGGTGCCTATGAAGAACATAATAACCTGCTTTACGGTTATCGTTTAGTAGCGTTTACATCTACAGTGATGAAGTGTTTTGAGAGGCTGGTGATGAAGCAGATTAATTCCTGACTGCGAAGCGATTTGGATCCCTTCCAATTTGCCTACTGGAGCAACAAGTCTGCAGCAGATGCCATCTAATTGGCTCTTCACTCAACCCTGGAACATCTGGACAGCAAAGATGCATGCATCAGGATGTTCTTTATCAACTACAGCTTTGCATTCTATACCATCACTTCCTCTAAACTGATCAATAAGTTTCAAGACCTTAGACTCAACATGTTCTTGTGCAACTGGATCTTTGATTTCCTCACTTGCAGACCCCAGTAAGTTCTTATTGGCAACAATATCTCCCTCTTGATTGCCATCAGCACAAGTGCACCACAAGGTTGTTTGCTTAGCCCACTGCTCTACTCACTTTATACTTATGACTGTGAGGCTAAGCACAGGTCCAATGCCCTATTTGTGTTTGCTGAGAACACCACTCTTGTAGGCCGAATCAAAAGTGGTGATGAGTCAGCATCTAGGAGCAAAAATGAAAATCTGGCTGAGTGATGACACAGCAATATTTTACTCAATGTCAGCAAGACCAAGGTTATTGATTTCAGGAGGAAGCCAAGGGTCAATGCACCAGTTGTCAATGGGGAATCAGAGGTGGAGAGGGTCAGCAACATTAAACTCCTTGGTGTTAATATTTTGGATGACGAGTCCTGGGCTTTAGGAGTTTGTAAAGATTTAGCATGACAATTAAAACTATGACCAACTTCTAAAGTTGTGCAGTAAAGAATATATTGACTGGCTGCATCACAGTCTGGTATGGAAACACCAATGCCGTTGAACAGAAAATCCTATCAAATTTTAAAATCCTATAAAAAGTAGTCCATCCCCACCATTGAGCACATCTGCATGAAGCACGGTTGCAGGAAAGGAGGATCAATCGTCAGGGACCCCCACCACAAGTGACATGCTCTCTTCTCTCTACTATCATCAGGAAGAAGGTAAAGGAACCTCAGGACTCACACCATCAAGTTCAGGAACAATTATTACTCATCAACCATCAGGCTCCTGAACCAGAGGGGATAACTTCTCTCAATTTCACTTGTGCCATCATTGAAATGTTCCCACGACCTATGGACTCACTTTCAAGAACTCTTCATCTTATGGTCTCTATAGTTACTGATTAGTTATTTATTATTATTATTTCTTTCTTTTTGTATTTTCAAAGTTTGTTGTCTTTTTCATCCTGATTGAACACACAACTTGGTGTGGTCTTTCATTGATTCTATTATGGTTATTATTCTATTATGATTTATGGTGTATGTCTGCAAGAAACTTAATCTCAGAGCTGTATATGGTATTTTGATAATAAACTTACTTTGAACTTTGAAGGACTCTTCATCTCATTGTCTTGATATTTATAACTTATTTATTTCTTCTTTTTTTTCTTTTGTATTTGCAGTTTGATGTCTTTTGCAAATTGGTTGTTTGCCCATCCTGTTGCCGGTGGTCTTTCATTGATTCTAATATGTTTCTTGGAGTTATTGAATATGCCTACAAGAAAACTTATCTCAGGCCCTAATATCTCCGTTGCATAGTCCAAATTGGTTTTCACCATCAAGATACTTGAACCAATGTATGTAACTTTGGAATGTGAACCCATTCATTCCGAGATCTACATGTTATTGATCCATGTTAACGCATGTGAAACCTCTCCGGAAAAGTGAGGCAGCAATTCATGTCTTTTTTTCCTTGGTCTGTAAGATTAAGCTGGATTAAGCAAAAGATAGGTTCCTTAAGGTTGTTATAGCTGGGGTGTGGGGTACTAGGGATATGCTCCTACTATCTAAGAAATGTTCCTAATGCAGTGCATCTCAAATAGCCTCTGACAACTAAAAGTATTTCAGGGCCTTTGTGTGTGTCTTAACTACAAAGCCCGGTAGAGTTGTTTCTATTGATCACTTAGGAGAAGGAAAACTCCAATCTCAAACCTTCACTGATTTCAGAATAAACCCTAAAGAAAAGTCCATAGCTGGAGCCCCTAATCCTACGTTGAGTTCAACACTGGTGATTCCAGCCATGCTGCTGGTGCCAAACTGTGTCGGTCTCTGCCATTCCTTTGGATTCATCAGGTACATGGTGAGAGGGAGCATGCTGCATGGGCAACAGCTTGCTCTTTATATTATAAATGCCCTGGCTTGCATATCACATAGATAACTAAAACATAACATCCATGGCTGACCCTGACGGAGGGCTCTAAGCAGAAGGTAATTTTTTTGAAATTGTATTTAATTTGAGATGATGAAGCTATTTTACTATAGCATTGCTAGTAAAATGGATGTTGTAAATGGAATCTTTACCTAGCTTTGATTGGAGTCCCTGCAAAAAAATGGATCAAACTTGTTCCAAACATGGATTGAGGGTAATTAGAGTCAGATATCTTGCTAGATAACAGACAGAGGGATAGATGTGAATAGTTTTGGGCTGAAATCAATGAATCATGTTTGTTGTCTTCCTCAGTTCCAGTCCCTACAGTATCAGCAAATAATGGGTATAATCTTGCACTGACTATTTTGTAATGCATTATTAGGACTTGTTCACAAATCCATCAATTTTCAGAAGGGATTATAGAGAGGCTCAAAGAGCAGACTTTGATTCTGGTACGAATTGCTCTAGAGGCTGTACAGAAAAGTCTGCAGTGCCAAATATTTGCTTTGCGCATTTGTAAAAAATTATATACAGTTTTCTGATTTTAATAGATTTAAAACGCGTTACTATTTTTTCTACGTATAAACATCACAGTTTCCAAAAATCTGTTTCCAATAGAAAGAGCAAGTAGGAACTCTCCTGCTTAACCATAGTAAAGATACAATCATTTCTAGATGTTGGGAAAGCCGCAAGGATTCAATACTTTACCAGTGCTTTCCACCCTTTCCCCTACCTTCCCCTGGCCAACCACTTCCCTCACCACTCTCCAACTCACCTTCTTAGCTATGAGCTAGAAGTCTTGTTGGGCATTGTTTTACTGTTCTACTGGTACCAACATATGTGAGTGAATGAAGTCCTGTGTTAATGCTACCTAAAGGAGTCAAGAATGGTATGTTAAGCTGCTGATTTACTGCATGCTTTACGTGAGGGTTTTATGCTACAAAATTCTGCCATGTACAATACCAAAGGAATTGTATGCAGTAACCAGCCGTGCATGTTCAACAAGCTTGTTTGTCTCTCTCTCACTTTCCCCATCAGCTGAAGATGTGGGAATTGGGAATTTGGAGCAATGAGATTGGTGGCGTGCAGATGCAGGTGAACGAGAACCAAGTGCTGGTGTGGAATTGGATTTCTGGTCATCAGGAATGGCTGGGAGGTGCCCTATGGTCAGTATTAAGTGTTTCCAGGGTGATCTGTACTAAGGAGTCAGCTAGTCAACTTAAAAAGCCTCAGCCTAAAGGTTGTGTTAAGTGTTGGATTCCATGCAAAGGCTGGTTTCTACAAAGGAAACCCATCCATGAGTTATTAAATTTCCTGAAGGGGGTGTCCACATTTGTGCTACATGCTGTTGGACAGCACAGTGAATGTCCAGGCTTCCCTATGCATCAGCGCACAGAAGACATTGGTGAGTCCACACTTGGAGTATTGTGTGTGTTCTGGTCGCCATACTTACTGGGCTCACCTCCCCTCCATGCACTCTATCTACACCTCTTGCTCCCTCGGTGAAGCTGTCACCCACCCTAGACATTCTGTCTTTTCCCACCCCCACCCCTCCCCAACAGGCAGAAGAAACAAAAGCCTGAAAGCACTTAGCACCAGGCTCAAGGACAGCTTTTATCTCACTGTTGTAAGACTACTGAACTATTCCATAGCACGATAAGTTGGACTCTCGACCCACAATCTACCTTTTAGTGACCTTGCAACTTACTGGCTACTTGAAATGCAATGTTATTCTTCATCCTGTTACTGTTTTACCTTCTGCTACCTCAATGCACTGTTGTAATTAATTGATCTGTATGGACGGTATGCAAGACAGGTTTTTCACTGTACGTCAGTACATGTGACAATAATAAACCAATTTAAACTGGAGAGTGTGCAGAAAAGATTTACTAGTATTTTGCCAACACTGGAGGGTTTGAGTTATAAGGAGAGACTGGATAGACCAGGACTGATTTCCCTGGAGCATAAGAAACTGAAGGCTGACCTTATAAGGTATATAAATTTGTGAGGGGTGTAGATTACATAGATTGTCATAATCGTTTTTATCCAGGTTAGGGGAGGCTAAAATTAGAGAGCCAAGGACTAGAGATATAGGGGGAAAGATTTAAAAGAGAGGCAGGTTTTTCGCACAGTCTGGTGGGTACGTGGAATGAATTGCCAGAGGAAGTAGCAGAGGTAGGTACAATGATAACATTCAAAAGTCAGGTCGTTGGCTAGGATCAGTTCAGCGGGTTATGGATCACACGGAGGCAAATGGTACTTGCCAGGAAGGCACCATGGCCAGCATGGGTGATTGGGCTGAGGGGCCTGTTTCTGTGCTGTGTAACAGGAAACCATTTTTCAATTTGCCAACACATTAAGCACCTTACAGCAATCAGATAGGATGCAAGCAGATAGAAATTCCAGGCCATGCAAGTTTGCCATTTAAAATAGGGATCATTGAAACTATGAACTGTGGATTCCATCCTGAATTTTTAATTCAGCTGCAGGTAAGAGAAAGATTTGCTTCTAGGTTGCTTGTTGCAGCTGACAAATGATGATGAACAAGATCATTTCTAGGAAAGGAATATATATGGTTTGAAGTCAAGGATGCACAAAGCTTTGAAGATGGAGACATACTATTGCAGAACTGTTGTCTCCCAAATTTATGCAGTTTGAAAATCTTTCTCGTTCCCCTTTTTTTTGTGTGGTTAGTTTTGAGAGAGGTAGCTGCTCCATACTTTCATGCACTGTTATAAATTTAAGTCTCAGATCCTGCTTTTCAGGTAGTTTCCATAATCTGAATTGGTGCCACCCACGACTATCAAATGAATCCCAGATTTCAGCCTACAATTCTAATTTGCTGTACAGAGTAACAGATATAAAGAGATCAGCTGATGCTATGGATTATGAGGAACACCAGTTTCGCTCCTCTCCAACCTCTGCCTCAGAGCAATGGACAGGTATTTAGTTCACGCTTCAGTGAGATGAGAAATATTGGCAGCAGTCCTACAGCACAATCCTCTGTTGAGAAATGACTCTTTTAGAGCACAGATAAAAATCCAATCCTTGTGGTCCGTCAGACTGCAGCAAGTCCACATTTGGCACTGGGCCTTTTTAGTTTCTCTTTGGGCTTGTGATGCTTTAGTACATCAAGAGAAGCAAACTTTCATGGGAATTGTTTGTGCCAACACTTTATAGATTTTGGTATTTCAGGCTGGCAAATGCTACAATTAACAATTAAATTTGAAAATAAATCCTAAAACTCAACTACACAATTGAATAAACAAGGGAATTTTACCTTTATTGTAATCTAATGCTTTGTGAGTTACTTAATCCTCATTATCCTCTTGGAATTGAATACCTCGGCCTTCATTTTCTTTTGAATGGTTATCAACTGTTGCTTATCTTGGAAGCAGTACTCTGGTTTGTGTTAAACAGAAGGATTTGTTGTTCACATAACTGCAGTTCACAAGAGTGCTTGAATCTAGGATGAGATTTGGTCTAGAAGAATCTTTGGGAATGAGTTGTTCTCTCTTAGTGAAAAGGGTACAACAACAAAGTGAACACCCAGATGAGATTTGCTTGTTCAGTCATCAGCTCTGCTTCCTACAGATACCACGGGTTGTCTGGGTCATATCCTTGCTGAAATTTTGTTCCAGGTTAGTTTCAAAACAGTCAACACATTTTCCTGGAATTTCTTCCCCTGTTGGTAACACTCTGTGTAATGGCATCAGGTCGCATATTTCCTCCTGATATATATTTCTTTGAAGACAATAGAAATGAATTTCAAAGTGAGAGTACGTTGCACTCAAACCATTACACAATGCATGTATGGTGGATGGTGCATTTCCAGGCAAATAATTACTAAAGTCTACTATTCACATTTTACTTACTTAAGCGTCAGAAATGGCTCAACATTTGACCATTACAAAGAGATTCCTTTATCGTTCAAAGTGCAATCCAAAGTGTAATAAAAGCCTTTAAGAGTTCCAGGATATGGGAAAAACAGTGGAGGAATGATAGCATTTAAAGATACTTGGGTAGGTACACAGATAAGTAAGATTTAGGGATAATTGGGCCATATGCAGTCAAGTCAAACCAATTTGGGGGCAGCTTGGTCGGCATGGATGAGTTGGACTGAAAGCCCCATTTTCATGTTGTAGTGTTACAGGACTCTATGAATAGGTCTAACTTGTACACTCTGGAACAGCTGGTGTGGTCTTAATGGGTGAACAGTCTCCTTCAATAATGATGACTGGAATAGAATCAAACAGTACTTCATTACTTTGTACACTATGCCGATACCACAGCATGATCTTCTTATTATGGACTTGTATCACATTCCTCTAATCAACTCATCAGTGACACAGGTTTATAATTAATCCTTACACACTTGGATAAAAGCCTGTAAATCTTGGAGCAATTGGAAGCTCTTCAGCTTTTTTTTTCTTCTTTTGAACGGTTAACAAATGTTGTCTATCCCAAGTTAGCAGATAAGCCGTATCTTACCCCAAGCTAAGCAGTACTCTGATCTGTGTCACACAGAATGATTGATCACATGACTGCTTAAGCAAGGCACTTAAATCTCAGATGAGTTTTGGACCAGCAGAGTATTTTGGAAAGGGTTGTTCAGTCTAATAGGACCATAAGACATTGGAGCAGAATTAGGCCACTCAGCCATTTGACCCTGCTCCACCATTTCATCATGGCTGATTTATTATCCCTCTGAACCTCATTCTGCTGCCTTCTCCCCATAAACTTTGATGCCCTTTCTAATCAAGAACTTATTATCCTCTGCGTTAAATATACCCGACGCCACAGCCGTGTAGTGCATTTGATAGAATAGTAGACAAGACTTCAGGCTACGTGGCTCACTTCAGTTCTTAATATTTAACTGGAAGAAAATGTGAAAGTTATACATCTTACTAGTTTGGATCCAAAATCTCAGGTAGTAAGGTGAACACCTTCTGGGTTGTTCTCTTCAACACATGTTAAATGTGTGCAGTGCTGAGAGAGCTGTCAGAAAATCTGGATCTGGTGCAGATTTCTGATGATAATTAATTTCTGTAGTTTTATTGCAACATTCACTGGTTTGGAAAATGCTGAGTTGATCCATGGTTTGTGAAAGTCTACACTGAGCTTTGCAATCTCTTTCTCTGAGAGTGTGGAGGAATCGGGATGGCAGGCTGGAAAAGATGGCTCAGTAATATGATGGGCACTCTTTATCTTTTATCGGACAGTGGAGCTTTTATTAGGGAAGGCCCAAGAGTGACCCTGCTCTGCAGAGGATAAAGGTTTCCTTGTTACCCTTTAGAATTTTTCCTCTGTTTCACCTTCCACCCATTTCTCATCCAAAGTAGGGATCCTTCCAACAATGTGCTAAAAGCCAAGCAGTTTGATTTGTTGTGTACAAGTTGTCCATTAAGGCTGATGTTCTTTTTGAGTACAAAGACATTTTTAGAACGAATGCTGTTAGATTACAGGTGAAGTATCATGGAAAGTCACTCCATTGAGATTCAGAGTTCCTCCCTGAAGCATCAGTACAGGGTCTGGCCATACTCCACTGCATTTATGGTGAACCATTGAAGGAGATTCCTGATTACACTCTGACCACAGTGGGATGGTGCAGTGGCACAGCTTGTACATAAGAACGTAAGAAATAGGAACAGGAGTAGGCCATCTGGCCTGTCGAGCCTGTTCCACCATTCAGTAAGATCATGTCTGATCATGGACTCATCTCCACCTACCTGCCTTTTCCCATGACCCTTAATTCCCCTACTATGCCAAAATCCGTCCGACCTTGTCTTAAGTATATTTACTGAGGTAACCTCCACTATAGAGCCACTGCCCCACCGAACCTGATATCTGTGTTCAACCTTGACCTCGGCTGCTGTCTATGTGGAGTTTGCATGTTCTCTTTATCAATAAGTGGAAACTCAGTAAGTTTCCATTGGATGCTCTTGGTTCCTCTTACATCCCAAATATATAGTGGTTAGTAGGTTAATTGCCTCTAGCATGTAATGAGTGGTGGAGTCTGAGATGTGGAGAGAACAAAATGTGATTGGCATGGGATCAGTGTAAACAGGAGGCTGGTGTTTGGCAAGGTCTCAAGCAGCCGAAAGGCCTAATTCCTATCTTTCTATAGCTCTATTACATGAAGGATAAGCACTTGTTTGGTGAGGAATGCCAATGCGAATCAAGTATCAAAAGCATTGCTGTTAGTAATCAATCATCTTCAAGCCACCCTTCAGGTTCAAGTGTTTCCCGACATACATACCACTAGCTGACACATCAATCCGGACTCAGCAAGCACAAAACCCACAGATGGCAGCTACGCTTGTTAAAGAATTTCAGATAACCTTGGGGAGGCGATAACAGGTTGAGAAAAGCAAGTGCTGACTGTAACAGACAGTGACTCATGCAGAAATGTAGCTGAAAAATGTGGATTGAATTGGGAAGCAATGACCATATTGATGTTAACTTGGCCTTAAATGGAATAATGGGCGAAGAATAACTCCAAGTGTTAGTTTAAAAAATTCCACTTTCAAATTTGGATATTTAGTAACAGGAAGTACAAACAGACAGAATAAATGACGTTTCACATTTTACATCAATTTAACAGAGTAATGATGATTTTTTTACTCGTTCTGGTTGGTTAGTTAGGACTTTAATGGGCATCAATATAGCCAGAGGCTGCAGAGATCTGCTGGTGCTTGACAATCGTTTATTATCTTTGTTTTAAGTACTAATTATGTCATTTGATGGAGCTACTGAGCTATAATTCAAATCATAGATTAAATGTTAAATGTCACCTCCCTCTCATGCACATATCACAGTTCACTGTAACTTAAGATGAATAATGACTTTTAATTTCCTAATATATTATAAAAGTAGGCGCAGTTTTAAACTAATGAACTTTCTTTTTCTTTCCTTCTAATCAGCCTCCTCTTATCAAACAAACTTTCATCTTCCAGACTATGGAAGAGAAGTCAGCTCCCAGCTCTATATTAATTGAGTCATGAGCCAAGCATTACACTTTTACATTTAACTAGTGTTAAAGCACTGTGTCTTCAGAGGATTCTGCAACTGAAGGACTTTTCCCAGGGATGCGGACTGAGACAGGTATCAGTTGTTGGTGGAAGATCATCAACTTGGTGAAAGTCACACTTTGATCTGCCCAACGCTTACTGATCTTCAAGCAACAATGTGATGTCCATAAGGAAACACCACTGCCTGGCATATTCTAGGCTGCAGGAGCATGTGCTGAGGGTTGCATTGAAGCTTGGTGTATCAGTGTAAAGGCTTTGTGGGGAAGGACTACAGGTTCAGGTCCTCCTGCCACTAGCCACTGAGGGGCTATGCCCCCTGTAAATAGCCTTCCAAATACTTGAATTACTGCATGTATCACTCAAAGAGGCCTCATGAGTGGCAATGATATACAGAATGTGTCACGATTGCCATGGTACATACCAATAATACTATGACTGCTTTGACTAGATGGTATTCTGAAAGTAAAGAAAGCCATGCACTGTTTTTGTATTTCCTGTAGTTATCTTTTATAAATAACGTTTATTTTTGAATAAAAAGAAACTTCTGGGTCTTTCAGTCAGTCTGCCAATTTGCACTCCATGAGATGGTTTGATCTCATTGGAACTGGTGCCACCTGTATAGTGAGACTCCAAATAGGATTAGCATTGAGTCTGTTAAGAGGCTAAAGCACCCATCCTTCTCATGAAGTGGGTCTGTTTATGTGAGGACCATGACCTGCAAATTGCATTGTTAGTATAGAACCAGTCTTATGGAAAGGTTGAGTGGTCTAGGGCTTTTCTTTTTGGAGCAAAGGAGAAGAAGAGGCAATCTGATAGAGGTCTACAGCATTATAAAAGTCTCAGATAGAGTGGACAAGCAGCACATTCTTTCCCAAGGTTGCAATAGTAAATGCAATGAAGATGTGGGTTACATGTAGATGGCATTTTTCACTGAGAGTAGCTGGTGCCTGGAATGCATGGCCAAGGAAGGTGGTAAAGGCTGATACAATAGGACAATTTAGAGACTCTTCAATAGGCCCATGGATGAAAGAAAAATTGGAGCACTATGTAGAATCGAAGGTTAGATTGATTGTGGACTAGGCTGGACCAATATTGTGGGCTGAAGGACCTATACTGTGCTCAACGGTGCCATGTCGCATGGTCTGTGTTCAGTCAGTATGTGAAACAACATGCAGGTACATTAGTATTTGAATGTTCTGGAGAAAGGTGAGAACCCCTGAAAAACAAAGTCCATGATTCCCGGCCACCCCTCCTAGCATTGTGCTGTCCTGAACCTGTGGATCTTACCTTACATTTTTGCATCTTACCTTGTGCCTACAGATTACAACTTCCCTCGATCTATGTTCGAAATGGCTCCAGAACCATTGTTGAAGCAGATCAGCTGAGGACAATGCCTCTTCATTGTTCACTTGGAAGGTAAATTCAGCTTGTTAAACCTCTCCTCTTGCTCCCACTTCACTTCTTAGTTTCAACCTGTTAGCTGAAGTCACAATATTAATCCCATGGGAACACATGGGTGCAACTAACTGCCTTTGCAACGTAAGTCTTAATGTTTGTAAATCATCCTCTGAGTTTCATGAACATCTGCAAGTAAACTATAGACATCCTTCCATTGCATTCATTCTTTCATTAGATACCTACATTGTTCGATATTTTCCACATCCTAAGAGAAAAGCCTTTCTTCAACTGGACATCCAGCCACTTTTCTCGTGCTGTGGTCAGGGGCATGTTAATGATGCCATTTTCCATTAAGGTTGGGTGGGGAAATGACACTCATGCTGGGGGAAAACTTGTCAATACATGCACAAGATGCATTTTATACACAGTTTTGTTTAAGAAGCAGATGCACACAGTATGTTTTCTAATTTCTAGACATATCCCCAGATTCCAGTTTCTCTTTCTATCGCACATTTCCTGAGTGCAACTGAAGTCACCTGTATGGTCAAAAATAAAAGTGACAGAATAAAAGTGTATGGCTCCATCGTCTCTGACTTTGGTGACATTATTGGCTGTGACCGGCACACATGCAAACATAAGAACATAAGAACTAAGAGGAGGAGTCTGCCATCTGGCCCATCGAGCCTGCTTCATCATTCAATCACATCATTGCTGCTCTTGTTATAGACTCAGCTCCACCTACCTGCTTTTTCCTTCATAACCTTTAATTCCCCTGCTATGCACAAGTCTATCTAACTGTGTGTTAAATATATTTAGTGAGGTAGCCCCTACTGCTTCCCTGGGCACAGAATTACTTCTCTTTGGAAAAAGCAATTTCTTCTCATCTCTGTCCTAAATCTATTATCCCAAATCTTGAGGCTATGTCCCCTAGTTCTAGTCTCACTTATCAGTGGAAACATCTTTCCGGCCTCTCTCTTATCTTTCCCTTTCATAACTTTAAACGTTTCTATAAATTCCCCTCTCATTCTTCGGAATTCCAGCAAGGAGAGAACCAGATGACACCATCTCTCCTCATAGGCTAACTCCTGATCTGGAAAAACTCCTCTGCACTGCCTCCAAAGCTGATATATTTTTCCTCAAGAAAGGAGATTAGATTACATGTAGTATACCAGGTGCAGCCTCTCCAATACCCTGTACAGTTGGAGCATGACCTCCTGCTCTTAAGTTCAATCCCTTTACCAATGAAGGCCAATTTTCCATTTAATTTCTCTATAATCTGTTGCACCTGCAAACCAGCTACATGCACAATCACTCCCAAGTCCCTCTGCACAACAGCATGCTGCAGTCATTCACCATTTCAATAATAATTTCATCCTCCATACTTCCTTCCAAAGTGGATGGCCACACATTTGCCAACATTGATTTCCATCTGCCAGAGCCTTGCCCACTCACTTCAACTATCAATATTTCTCTGCATCCTCTGCACAATTTGTTTTTCCACTCAGTTTAGCGTCATCAGCAAACTTAGATACGCTACAGTTAGTCTCCTCTTCAAATTTGTAAATGTATATCGTGACCATTTGAGGGCCCAGCACCATCCCCTGAGGTACTCCACTCACCACTGACTGCCAACCAGAGAAACATCCATTGATCTCAATTTTCTGCCTTGTACTGGTTAACCAATCCTTTATCCATGCCTTACCTTATCTTATCCTTACCTTATGGATGTCTCTTAATGTGACAACTTATCAAACACCTTTGGGAAATCAAAGATAACAACACCCTCTGTTCCCCTCTATCCATTGTGCTTATTATATCCTCAAAGGACTCTAGTATGTTTCTGAGCCAGAAGCTGCCCTTCATGAATCCATGCCGTGTCTGCCTGATGGAACCATTTCTCTCCAAACGTCTTGATATTTCTTCCTTAATGATAGCATTAAGCATTTTCCCGACTGCAGACGTTAAGCTATATTGGCCGATAGTTATGTGCCTTTTGCCTATTTTCTTTTTTAAAAAGTGGCATGACTTTCCAGTCTGCTGGGACCTGCAGACCAGAGTCTGAAGAATTTCGTTAAATTATCACAACCTTGTCTACTATAATTTCCACCATTACTTTCAGTACCCTGGGATGCATCACATCAGGCCCACACCAACCAAAGCCAGTGAGACCTTGCAATGTATGAGTACTTGATGGCCCAGACTCCAATCACCACTGCTGTCTTTCACACAGCCCAATTTGCACAGATATATAAAGAAAAGGAGACATAAGGCCAATGTGATAACTTGCATGTATTCAGAATCTCTGACACAGTGAAAAAGGGCCAATGGTACTTTAATAACCAGAATATTGCACATCACACCAATGAGAAAGGAACATGAAGAAATAGAATGGCCTCTCAGGTCTGCTCTGCTTTTCCATGATATCATGGCTGGTATTTTACCCTTTTCACCACTTTCTGACACTAATTTCTTGATTCTCTTGCAATCCAAAAATCTTTGTCTTACTGCATTTCATATACGCAGCGACGGAACCTCCATTGATTTCAGATTTCAAATTCTTTTATTTATTACCTGTACTGCGCACTGAAACACACAGTGAAGTGCTCCATTTAATTAACAACCGACATACCTGAGGACGAGGGTAGGCTGTAGGTGCTACCACATGTTCTGGTGTCAATGCAGCGTGCCTGTAATGTTCAGCAGAACAACACAAGTAACAACAAAAACAACGCAGCCGCAGCAAAGCAAAACAACAACAGGAATATAAGCAACTTTCCTCCCTCCCTCTGACCGGCTCACCCACCACTCATGTACACAGAACAGCCATCAACCCCAGGACAGCCCATCCTCCAGTCGACTCGTGGACTCACAGACTTGTAGACATCGGTCCTCCGACTTCCCCAGGATGCTCGCAGACACTTCTAGACACGCCATCTCAGGGCTCTGACCATCATTCGTGGACTTCTGGACTCACCGATTTCAGTTTTCAACCTTGCGGTTTTGATCTCCGGTATTGACCCCAGGATTTACCAGTCATGGGACCCCAAGCTCCAGGCCTCATACTCTGAAACGGCCAATATAGAATCCCAAAGGTTCATTGGGATTTGGTTTGAGTAATTTCTTCTTATCTTGGTCCTGAATGGCTGACCACTAATCTTGAGTTTGGTTCTAGACACCCCAATCAGGGGAACAATGCCCCTGCAACCACCCTGTCAAGTCTTGCAAGAATTTAATATGTACCAATGTGATCACTGTATAGAATACAGGTCTAGACTACCTAACCTCACCTCATAGAATCTCCCCTTCCCCATATCACAAAATGAATTTCATGAGCGTTCTTTTTTCTCCCTCATTCACAAATATATTCCTCCTTTGATAGGGAGACAAGTCTGCTGCACAATCTTCTAGGTGCAGTCTCACCAATCTCTAACATAATTGGAGCCAAGTACTGATACTCTTGCTCTGAAGGCTGACACTCTATTTGATTTTCTCCTCAAACTCAGTCTCAGGCTCTTAACCATTTTCTCTATCTGACATTTAGCAGCTCCTAGTCCCTAACAACCCCCCATACCCGTTCATTAACTGCCCACTCCTAGTAGCGCACACCACCCCTCTCAAACCGATTGTGTCGCCTCTGATCTGGGCCGACATTTATGTGCCGGGCGACACGTAATTAATTAGTTTGTTTATTTCGGTTTTTTTCTTAAAGGTGTGCTGGGTGCGTCCCGGCTACCGCTGCATTCTTCGCGGATTGGTATCGGTCGGTGGCCTGGAGGTTGGGGGCCACTGCACCACCCCAGCCTCCGACGACTCAGCCTAACACACCATCATCGGTGTGCTCGATGTCTTCCCAATTCCCATAAGCGATACTACATCATACATACATTATTTCTACTTTATATCGGCTGTGTATTTTTAGGTGTTATTTGGTATGATTTGGCAGCTTCACAGTTTAAAGGTTACTGGAGAGCGCTTGTGCCGTGTTTCTGCCGACAGTGCTTGCGTGAGATTTTCGCTATGGAGAACAGTGCGGCAATGATTGTGGAAAAGTATTTCTACTTTATATAAGCTGTGTGTATATTCATCATATCATTCCTGCTTTTACTATATGTTACTGCTATTTTAGGTTTTATGTGTTATTTGGTATGATTTGGTAGGTTATTTCTGGGTCTACGAACGCTCACAAATTTTTCCCATATAAATTAATGGTAATTGCTTCTTCGCTTTATGACATTTCGGCTTACAAACCCTTTCATAGGAACGCTCTACCTTCAGATGGCGGGGGAAGCCTGTATATAAAACCCAAGAAATAAGCATGCTACAAACGGATACTTAACTAAGCAAACTGCATGGGGCCCGTCCATGTCTGCAATGTGTTTCTCAGTGGTCCTTCAGGACTGGTGGCAAATTCAGCCTGAAGTCAGGCCCCGTCGGTGGCAAGAAAGAAAGAGAGTGAACCCTCTGCATGTCTAACTTTTATACTCCTGGGTGCTCAGAACATTCCCTCATCGTGGTTTTGGTGAAAAGTCTAGCAGTGGAACCCTGAATGAGTGGATATTTGTCAATAGATTACGTTTGTAGTTTGGAAGGCCAGTAAAAAGTGCATTGCAGTAATCGAGTCTAGAATCATCCCTGAAAAAGATGGAGGAATTTGTCATTGAAACATCAGTTATAATCGATACTTGCATCCCGCTGAAGGCCCAAGAAGAATTTATTCAGCAAGTAGATGGTTTACTTTTTATTATAGTCTAATAGCAGTGAAATGTATAACACCCCCTTCCCTTCTCCTGCCCCCCTCCTAAGATGGCGGCAGCTAAATGCATCACACTTCCAGTAATGGCAGGTGTGCAATAGTCTTACCTCCCCCCATCCATATATTATTAATTTTGGACTGCACTCCTGAGGTTTTAGAGTTTATTTTATATATATATTCTTTGTCATGTTGCAAAACGTTGAGCTGCTAAATTGTGTTTCATTGCTCCACAACAATGACAATAAAGATATTCTTCTTCTGGGGTTCTGAATCAGAAATATTGAGAAAGATTCTGTTTAGCTGGGACACATTGGGATCAGTATATTTTGTCTCAATTAAGCAGCTAATTCAGTTAGCTAAAAGTTCATGGAAATAGTTAAAAAGATATTAAAAAGACAAACTGAGTAAGAAATTATGTATTTAAATGAAATACATAACAAATTGGAATGCTATCAATACTGCTACAGTGCTATTAAACTGTGTATTAGTTCCTAACAGTTATTGACAGAGGAATTCATATGGTGTGCTCTGCTGTGTTCTTTCAATTGACTGTAAATGAACAAAATCAGTCCAGACACCTAGTACACCTAGTGAACTGCTTTCCTACAATGCTTTTGCTAATTGCATTCTCCAAATCTTCATTTTCATTGTAGCATTCAAGGTAATTGTCGATACCTTCAAATTCTTCTTAGTTCCTAACTTGCTGAGGTGGTGAAATCGTTTCATTTTCGCGCTCAGCTGTTTCCGGCATCTCCAAACCTGAGTGATTGAAACCACAGTCTTACTTCTTATTTCTCATGAACTACCAGTGAGAAAAGTCACTGCTTTTTCAACACAAACACACGCAATTGATGCTATTTAAAAGCTATTCACTCTAATCATGGTATAGCGTCAATGCCCCTAGTTGGAAGCTGTTTGGCAATAGTCTCCTGTCCCAATTAAGCAGCATAGTGTCACAAATAAACAAAGGGAATCCTTGCTATTTCCTCAATTAGTTGTTGTTATTTAAGATTTGTCCCACATGGGCCAGCTGGTGGCATCATGACATCAGCGCCAGACCTGGGAGCGGAGGTTCCCAGGTTCGAAACCAGTCGGGTCCACTCCCGAGTATGCTTTCCATCCATGCCGGGATGAGTGTCGAGATCGCATCTCGACCTGGTTAAATAGAGGGGTAAATGCTGCGAAAATGTCTGTGTGGGCAGTGGCGCGCCACGCAGTCTGTCTCTCTCACTCCGTGCCTTGTAAAAAACCATGAAAAAGACATCATCACGGATGCACGCATGCACACACAGACGCAGGCGCACGGACGCACACACACGCACACGCAGACGCACAAGCACAGACTCGCATGCACGCAGGCACATGCCAAAAGAAAATAAAAGATTTGTCCCACATAAGGGGCTTCCCTGATTAACCAAAATCAGCTGTACTTGTAAATTTTGACATGAATGCTGTCTTTTTACGAGGTTGGCTATAGAGGTTACCAGCATCTGTAATTATAGTATATTCTCCCTGATAGAAGTAATATTGCTGGTAAAAAATATTGCAAAATCCTCACATTTTGTGGCAGATTCTTGGCTGAGGACATTATAGGTTGGGGCAGGGTTCAACAGTCAGTTCATAGTTCAGAGCAATATTCTTGAATCACTGCTATTCTTTGTAATAACCTTGGGAAAATTCATCTTCTTGCAGAACATATAGCAGCATTAAAGGAGCCTAGATTTTCCTATAAAATATTATGTTTGAATGCTAGTCCAGTTTTCCTCCATTTTCACTCAGCTACTCTGCCTGATCTCTTGAGATTGCAGAGAAAATTGTTTAACAATGTGATTTATAAACTGATATCTTTTTAACCCTAAGTGAGGCCTCTGCATTTAATATATTTGTCAAAATATTGTTGAAAGGAATCACCATTTCATTTATTGAGCAGTTTAGGTCACATTGGTCAGATAAACTAGCCAGCACAAAGAATTCAAGTTTCATTGCAGCATCAAGAAAATGTTTTTTAAATGTAATTTATTTTGTTGTCTTGGGTACAGCCAGAAAGATATCAAAAGGTACACAAAAAATGAATAGAGAGAGACATTAATGATATTTAACCCTTTTGTCATTCCTAAGTCAAGTGTATTTCCAGTTTGAGTGGGTGGACACTAACATGCTGGGTAGGATCTAGGCTGTCTACTGAGCTTATCAATTCAACTGCCATGGAGTTTGCATTTGAGAGATCATTAACATGAATATTGAAATTACCAGCGATGACAAACCTGTCATAGTTCAACGTAGTAGAGGATTAGAATTATGAGAATTCTGAGAGAAAGCAGGCATTGGATTTAGGAGGGCAATATATGATAACGCAGAGGAGAGGATCCGTACCATAAATTTTAAATGTACGTATCTCAAAACTAGAAAAATTATACACAGGCAGTACTTAAAATGCATTTTGAACCTGATGACAAGCCTGCTATCTCATCCACTAGGTCTTGGTACGCTGAAACTGTCATAGTCAAGGGAATACAATTCAGATAACTGGCTGTATTCATTTGGCTTTGACTAGGTCTCAGTTAAGAATATAAAATGAAGGTCTGTAGAGGTAATAAAAATCATTTAAGGTAAAAGCCTTATTTGAAAGGAATCTCACATTTAGAAGAGTTAACTTAAACAGAGTAATTTGGTGTGATAAAATAGGAGAGGGAGATTTTTAGAGAAGAATGTTATTTTTGTTGACACCTTTGAAGCTCTCCTTCAGCAATGGCAGTGGCACCCTCGGTGATTGCAGAGTCCAGGAAAAGCTCGTCATCCTTAATCAGATGAAGTTGGGATATTCTCCTGTCTAGTTCGGTGATTTTCTGGTCACAGCGAAGAGAGCCTTCACAGTTAGGCAGAAGGAGAACTATGTCATGGTCCCAGTCTCCATACTGCTGAGCGAAGCTGGAAGTGATCTCCCATTCAAACTCATTGGCATGAAGATGTTGAGCTGAATGACTTGCTTCTGTGCTGTACAACTCCCTGATTATGTGTTGTTTTCTTGCAGAACTTCCCTGCTGTTTTATTCTGGCCCTATGTTCTATTCCTCCAGACCTCCAGTATCTTCTCACTTAATGACTATTCCTTATTTTGATGTACCTCCCCAAAATCATTATCTCACTGCTCACTGGATTAAGGTCCATCTGCCACTTTATTTTCCAACTGGCTGGATCATTGATATACCTTCTGAAAGTGAGAGTTTTTCATTCACTGTTCATTAATATTCATATTAATGATCTCTCAAATGCAAGTTCATATTTTTTGCAGTGCGAAACTTCATTATATGCCCTCTCTGTTTAATTCTAAATATTAACATGAAGAAAATGCAGGGAAGGGAGTGTTGAGGTTGTGAAATTCCAACTGGTAATAGTGTAGAAGGGGGCTTTTCAGCCCATTGTTGGTGAAGTTAACCAAGTAGCAAAGATTAAATGGATTGATAAATGATTTGGAGGGGAGATGAATTAAAATGTTAAAACCATAGGGTACAAGGTGTCTCGAGCTTGCTTTCTTAACATGTGGCAGAGTCAGAAATCTTTGTCACATCAAAAATTATAACTTGAAGAGTTGTAATTGATGTGACCATGGTACGGACTGAGATCTGGAGAATTAACGCAAACAGCTTAAAATTTTATGTATCTTATTTAACACTTCTTTCAATTTCCTACCATGTGACCACAACTTGTTCTCAGTTACAACTGGGGTTGGAAGCCACTGGTTAGCCTGTAAAACACATGCAGTGGCTTTTGAGCTCCACCTGGGTCAGTCAAATGACTCAAAGAAGAAGCAATAACCTGAGGTAATGCTATAATTTAAGAGGAGGAGAAGATGGCAGCATGACGCAGCGCGCAGCGGCCACTCCGGTGAATGATATCTGTTATCTGTCAAGTAGGATGCCATGCACAATCCTGATTTGATGGAGACAGACGTGAGAGCACGGAGGAACATCTGGAGAAACTTCTGAAATGCCTGCTTTGCTGCTGCTGCTACTGTGTGATCCAGAATCTTCGGAGGAGAAGGCCCTGAGTCCTTGGCTTTGCTTGTTGCTCAGCAGCTGGAGCGGGGTCGAAGTGCTCGGCAGAGATGGTGCTCGGTGCTCGGTGTTGGAGGCTCAAAGTTTTCTGACGGACTCAGAGTCGGCTGTAGTCGGGTGCTTCCAATGCATCAGTAGTTGTCGGCACCTGGAGGTTTACGGCAGGGAGAGTTTCTCCCTTTTGCTGCCTGCTATCGGGACTATCGGGAGGCGATCGGAACTTTGAGACTTTTTTTACCGTTCCCATGGTCTGCTCTTTATCAAATTATGATATTGCTTTGCACTGCTGTAACTATATGTTATAATTATGTGGTCTTGTCAGTGTTAGTCTTTGGTTTGTCCTGTTTTTTTTGTGATATCACTCTGGAGGAACAGGAACATTGTACCATTTCTTAATGCATGCATTTCTAAATGACAATAAACGAGGACTGAGAGTCCTCATAATCTAAATCTAAATTTCTGAATATCACTGACTGCTACATCTGGGTGAGGTTGAAACATTTTGCTACAGCAAGTGATGCCCAGAAGTTGACGGATATATTATTATTATTTCATTCATCAAGTTACTAAAGGACTTCCAGTAATATTTGAGGGAAGAAATGTTTGCTGCAGTTGCCTTCCCAGTACTGATTTCAAAAAGGAATAGTGGATATAGTCAGCAGAAAAACATGATGGTAAGGTTAGGTTGCATGGCAACAGCATAGCGAACATTATCTCAACAGTTTGATTAGGGTTACTGTAATCATAGCCCTTGGTCACTAAATTGCGTGAATAGTGTTGTCCAAATTTCATTACAAGTTTATGTGACTTTAATTACTGATCTTGACTAATGAAAGGACAAGTATTCCAACCAATCTACAAAACCCATCAATTTAAAAAATCTCCCTGTTGCATTGCCTTGGGATATGTGGTGGTTAGGAGCAGCTCTGGGCAATACTACTGAGTGCTAATTCATGAATTAATCTGTTGCACACTTTATTAACCTGTTTCCTGGCTGGGAGGCAGGAATCCAACATTGCCATTGGTAATTCCTCAGCCATCCAAACAGGACATATCCCTGAGCACTCCGATTGCTTTTACTTTCTGCAGTGGTCTGAGGAATTCTGGAATCTGGGAGAAGAATGGTGGAAAAATTTATTGAGCAGCACATTCTAGTAATCAATTGTCTTCATTTGACCCCCTTGTGCAGTCTGGTGTTCGGAGTCCAATTATCGGTGAGTCCGGAGTTTGAGATCTAGTGTTTGGTGATTGGCGCATGCTGGAATCGATCCTGAAGATTGAGGCCTGAGGGTCTAATTAGTAGTCTGGAAGTTGAGGCCCATTGGCTGGAGGCAAATCTGTGAATTTCCGGGGAAATTGAAGCCCAAAGTCCGCAAGCTCAAGTCTGAGCCGGAGTCTACTGGAGGCTGCAGGCCGAAGAAGATGGCTTGACTTGCCATGGGGGTTAAATGACTGCGTACTGTATGACAGTGGATGGGAGAGAGGAATGGGGGTTGTTTTGCTGTTGTTATTTTGTTGCTTGTTGTGTTCTGTGTTGTTCTGCTGAGCTTTGGGGGCATGCTATTTGGCCCTGGAAAGTATTTCGACACTCATAGGTTGCGCACAGCACCCCCTTGGGTGTGCTGGTTGTTAAACGCAAATGACACATTTCACTGTATGCCTTAATTTAAATGTGGTAAATAAACTTGGATCTGGAGTTCCGTGATTTGGTCTCTTGGGATGTAGCGAAGAGCGTGGAAGGTGGGAACAGCATGAAGACTCTGAAAGTGGAGGTAAACTTTCTACTCCTGTAAGAAAATAACTCTGCTGCTTTAAAGAAATGTTTGAACTGGAAGTGAAGATCCCACAGTGAAGAGCACACATCCAAAGCTTAGCTCCGCTTAGTAAATGATCTGGATTTTCCAGGAACTCTGAGACCACTTATAAAAAATCCATACGACTCGCTGGAAAGGGATTGGACGGAAATGATGTTGAGGGCTGGGGATGATGTGAGCCAGTGGGTGAACAGGAGAACAACACAGGTACTTACCCCTTTTCACGCGTTCATTTTCTGGAGCCACACATTACCCCAAGTAGACAGTAAGTTTCTCTCCCCTTAGGCTGTTAATGATTTTCCCATGTGCCAGAACCCCACACTGTCTGTAGACTGGAGGTTAGTAAATGCTCAACTGTCACATGTGAGTTTTTTAAGAATTGATTAATTATGAATGTAAATGACTTTGTCTTTCATTTATAATAAACAGTGGTATTTCATTTCAATTTATTGGAATGTGGGGCAAAGAAATTAGGACAGGAAGTATGACGTGTCTTGGTCTGTTCAACGATGGGCTCCCTGCAGGTGAAGAAGTGAGCTCTTCCAGGAAATAATCTTAAACAATAAACTGTAATCTAGTGCGCGGGAGCAATTTAGCATCGGGGAGAAGCATGCCTTGGCTTCTAATACCGCTCCTGCTTTCCGAGATCTCCTACATTTCACAATAATGAGTTTATGCTGCAGGATCTGGATGAGTTATCCTGCGCACAAGGTGTCTGTTGTATATTGGGTTTCAGTGTTCCTGAAGAATGAGTTTAGACATAACGTACAGACATAGACATCCTCCCCCCATGTGTACTTAACCCTTTATTGCCGGCAAAGATGGATGAATTTCTTTCTTCCCCTTTGGGCCATTTTCATTGTCCTTTCCCCTTGCAGCTTAGCTGCGCCACATATAATTTAGTTCAGCACTTAATTACTTGTTTAATTAGCTCGGAACAACATGGTGGGTTCTAAGACCTATTCCTGTGCTGTAATGTTCAATATTCTGCTTTCTTTATTTGTTTATTTTTTTCTTTGGAGATATAGCATGGTAACAGGACTTTCTGGCCCATCGAGACTCTACCACCCAATTACACCCATGTGATCAATTAATCTATGACCCCTACATCTTTAGAATTTTGGAGGGAACTGGAGCACCTGAAGGAAACCCTTACAATCAAGGGGAGAAAGCTCAAACTTACTAATGACAATGCACAATTGAACTTGGGTCACTGGCATTTTAATAGTGTTATGCTAACTGCAAATGTGCCACCCCTCTGATTGTCTTTCTTGTACTACCTTATGTACAGAAAGATTTGCTGAACAGCCTGTGAACAAAAGCTTCCCACTTGGCACGTGTAATAATAGTAAACCGTTTACCACTCACCCACCTTGTAAAGAGCAATTATGGATACACTCAAGTATATGTGGTTACAACTGCTAAAATTACACAGCAAGGCAATCTGATCTGCAGTACACTGCCCGGGACGATGGAAGAACAACAAAAGATGATCTAGATCTGAGAATGGACTGGATAGCTCCATGCCTGAGTTCTGAGAAATGCAGTGTACTGGGAGCTGAGCAAGCATTAGGCTGGAGGACTGCTTGATGAGTCTAGTATCTTCACTCTGTGTTGATTCCTCAACAGTTAGAAGCAGATCTAAAAAAAAATCTCAAAGGAAATCACATTTATTTGTAGTGAAGTAAAGTCACCACAGCCATCTCATGCAGAAGTTTGTGCTGCTGCCTCACGATTCCAGATGTCCAGTCTCCACTTTGATCTTGGGTACCTTCTGCATGGAGTTTGTATGTTTTTGGAATCAGAATCACAATCAGGTTTATTACCACTGATCAGTAACATGAAATATTTTGTTTGTGGTACCAACACAGTGCAAAACATTAAAAGTTCAAAGTACGTTTATTTTCAAAGTATGCATATGTTATACAACATTGAGATTTGTCTGCTTACAGACAGCCACAAAACAAGAAACCTGAAAGGACTCAATTTTTAAAAAAACAGACCAACCCCCAATGTACAGAAAGAGAAAAAAAACAAATGGTGCAAACAGTAAAGCAAACACCAGCATTCAGAACGAAATTGAGTCCATAAACCTGAAGCCCAGAGCAGCAAGAGTAGGCCCATATCTCAGTCACTTTAATCACACAGAGGGACAAATCACTACGAAGCTAACAGACTCCTGGGTTGGAGCAGCCGGAACATGATACAGCCTCACCCTCAGCACAGAGGAAAGCAGAACAAAACATTGCTGAACCGAACCGGCTCGACCCCTGTCTCCGATCCTGCCACCTTGCCTTTTCAATCCATCTGGCCCAGTCTTTAAATTGTCTAAGCACTGGGTCATCCCTCGTACTAGGGCCTGGGCACCATCACAGCGATATGCTCTGGTCCGCTTCTGGCCTGTACTCAATCTCTCCAAATTGGCCCAGTGCTTAGATGGATTCAACCTCACCCCCAGATCATGTGGATAGGGTTCGAAACAACTCTGCTTCAACTTTTCTCCACTCCACTGGCACCAACTTCTTCTCCAAATTCGATTCTGACTACAACTTAGACAATAGACAATAGGTGCAGGAGTAGGCCATTCAGCCCTTCGAGCCAGCACCGCCATTCACTGTGATCATGGCTGATCATCCACTATCAGTATCCAGTTCCTGCCTTACCCCCATAACCTTTGATTCCGCTATCTTTAAGAACTCTATCCATCTCTTTCTTGAAAGCATCCAGAGACTTGGCCTCCACAGCCTTCTGGGGCAGAGCATTCCATATATCCTCCACTCTCTGGGTGAAAAAGTTTTTCCTCAACTCCGTTCTAAATGGCCTACCCCTAATTCTTAAACTGTGGCCTCTGGTTCTGGACTCACCCATCAGCGGGAACATGCTTCCTGCCTGCAGCGTGTCCAATCCCGTAATAATCTTATGTGTTTCAATAAGATCCCCTCTCAGCCTTCTAAATTCCAGACTATACAAGCCCAGTCGCTCTAATCTTTCGACATATGACAGTCCCGCCATCCCGGGAATTAACCTTGTGAACCTACGCTGCACTCCCTCAATAGCAAGAATGTCCTTCCTCAAATTTGGAGACCAAAACTGCACACAGTACTCCAGGTGTAGTGTCACCAGGGCCCTGTACAGCTGCAGAAGGACCTCTTTGATCTTATACTCAATTCCCCTTGTTATGAAGGCCAGCATGACATTCGCTTTTTTCCCTGCCTGCTGTACTTGCATGCTTGCTTTCAGTGACTGATGCATAAGAACACCTAAATCTCGTTGTGCTTCCCCTTTTCCTAACTTGTCTCCATTTAGGTAATAATCTGCCTTCCCGTTCTTACCACCAAAGTGGATAACCTCACATTTATCCACATTAAACTGCATCTGCCCACTCACCCAGCCTGGCCAAGTCACACTGCATTCTTATAACATCCTCCTCACATTTCACACTGCCTCCCAGCCTTGTGTCATCGGCAAATTTGCTAATGTTACTTTTAATTCCTTCATCTAAATCATTAATATATATTGTAAACAGCTGCGGTCCCAGCACTGAACTCTGCGGTACCCCACTGGTCACCGCCTGCCATTCCGAAAGGGACCTGTTAATTGCTACTCTTTGTTTTCTGCCAGCCAGCTAATTTTCAGTCCATGTCAGTACTCTGCCCCCAATAGCATGTGCCCTAATTTTGCCCACTAATCTCCTATGTGGGACTTTATCAAAGGCTTTCTGAAAGTCCAGGTACATTACATCCACTGGCTCTCCCTTGTCCATTTTCATAGTTACATCCTCAAAAAATTTCATAAGATTAGTCAAGCACGATTTCCCCTTTGTAAATCCATGCTGACTCGGACCAATCCTGTTAGTACTATCCAGATGTGTCGTAATTTCATCTTTTATAATTGACTCCAGCATCTTTCCCACCACTGACGTCAGGCTAACCGGTCTATAATTCCCTGTTTTCTCTCTTCCTCCCTTCTTGAAGAGAGAGACAACGTTAGCCACCCTCCAATCCACAGGAACTGATCCTGAATCTATAGAGCATTGGAAAATGATTACCAATGCATCCACGATTTCTAAAGCCACCTCCTTAAGTACCCTGGGATGCAGACCATCAGGTCCTGGGGACTTATCAGCCTTCAGACCCAACAGCCTATCCAACACCATTTCCTGCCTAATATAAATTTCCTTCAATTCATCCATTACCCTAGGTTTTTTGGCCACTATTACATCTGGGAGATTGTTTGTGTCTTCCCTAGTGAAGACAGATCCAAAGTACCTGTTCAACTCGTCTGCCATTTCCTTGTTCCCCATAATAAATTCACCCGCTTCTGTCTTCAAGGGCCCAATTTTGGTCTTAACTATTTTTTTTCCTTTTCACATACCTAAAGAAGCTTTTACTATCCTCCTTTATATTCTTTGCTAGTTTACCTTCGTACCTAATTTTTTCTCCGCATATTGCCTTTTTAGCTACTTTCTGTTGTGCTTTAAAAGATTCCCAATCCTCCGGCTTCCCACTTGTCTTTGCTATGTTATACTTCTTCTCTTTTATTTTTATGCTGTCCATTACTTCCCTTGTCAGCCATGGCCTCCCCTTACTCCCCTTAGGATCTTTCTTCCTCTTTGGAACGAACTGATCCTGCACCTTCCGCATTCTTCCCAGAAACACTTGCCATTGCTTTTCCACTGTCATCCCTGCTAGGGTATTGTTCCATTGAACTTTGGCCAGCTCCTCCCTCATAGCACCATAGTTCCCTTTGTTCAACTGTAATACTGACACTTTCGAGTTTCCCTTCTCCCTCTCAAATTGTAGATTAAAACTTATCATATTATGGTCACTACCTCCTAATGGCTCCTTTACCTCGAGGTCCCTGATCAAATCCGGTTCATTGCACAACACTAAATCTAGAATTGCGTTCTCTCTGGTAGGCTCCAGTACAAGCTGTTCTAAGAATCCATCTCGGAGGGACTCCACAAACTCCCTTTCTTGGGGTCCAGTACCAACCTGATTCCTCCAGTCTACCTGCATGTTGAAATTCCCCATAACAACTGTAGCATTACCTTTGTGACATGCCAATTTAAACTCTTGATTCAACTTACACCCTACATCCAGACTACCGTTTGGGGGCCTGTAGATAACCCCCATTAGGGTCTTTCTACCCTTAGAATTTCTCAGTTCTATCCATACTGACTCCACGTCTCCTGATTCTATGTCCCCCCTCGCAAGGGACTGAATATCATCCCTCATCAACAGAGCCACCCCACCCCCTCTGCCCATCAGTCTGTCCTTTCGATAGGACGTATACCCTTGAATATTCATTTCCCAGGCCCTGTCCACTTGAAGCCATGTCTCTCTTATTCCCACAACATCATACTTACCAATTTCCAACTGTGCCTCAAACTCATCCACTTTATTTCTTATACTCTGTGCATTCATATACAATACTTCTAATTCATTATTCCCCTGACCTCCCATATCAACTCCTATTTCACTTGGCCATACTGTACGATCCCTTCTTGAGCTTTCTCCTCCGTTGATTCTGTTGTCATTCTTAACTTTTCTTATTCTCACTTTCTCTTTATCTCCATCCTTATATTTCCAGTTCGTCCCCTCCCCACCACTACTTAGTTTAAACACACCCGTGTTGCAGAGGCAAACCTGCCTGCCAAAATGTTGGTGCCCCACTTATTAAGGTGCAACCCGTCCCTTTTGTACAATTCATCCTTACCCCGAAACATACCCCAATGGTCCAAGAATGTAAATCCTTGATTCCTGCACCAGTTCCTCAGCCACACATTCAGATCCATTATTTCCCTGTTCTTGCCCACTCCAGCACGGGGAACTGGAAGCAAACCGGAGATAACCACCCTGGAAGTCCTGCTTTTCAGCCTTCTTCCGAGTTCTCTGAAGTCGCGCTGTAGAATGTCTTTCCCCTTCTTCCCCACATCATTTGTGTTGACATGCACCACCTCTTCTGGATGTTCTGCTTCACCCTTGAGGATTCCTTGTAAGCGGTCCGTGACGTCCTGGATCCTGGCACCAGGGAGGCAACACACCATCCTTAAATCCCCCCTGTTGCCACAGAAACCCCTTTCTCTACCTCTCACTATGGAGTCCCCTACTACCACGGCTGTGCCTGATGTCTGTCTCCTCGGGTTTGCCTCAGTGCCAATTGTTGTCTCGCAGACCCGTCCGCCCCTCAGACTGGCACTGTCTTCTGTCCCGACAGCTTCCAAGAGGGAGAACCTGTTTACGAGAGCACATCCCCCGGGGTCTCCTGTACTTCAAGCATCCTTTCTTGCTCATCGTCGTCCTCCTACTCTCTTCCTGTATCCTGGGTGTAACGACCTCACTGTAGGTCCTGTCCAGAAAACTCTCCTTCTCCCTGATTAAGCTAACGTCATCCAGTTGCCTCTCCAGTGCTGCAACACGGTCCTTCAGAAGCTGAATCTGGACAAATTTTCCACAGGTGTAGGACCCAGAGGCACCATCAGTGTCCCTGACCTCCCACATTATGCAAGCAGCACACTGAATCAGCCCAGCGGTCATCTCTTCTCCACTTCTCACTCTCTCCACCTGTGATGTAGTCTCCACTCTCAGCCTCCTCGCCGAAGACTCCCGAGCCAAAGACTCGCACTTATCTCACAAGGCACTTCCCTCGACAAGGCCGCTCCCCGACAGGCCGCTCCCCTGGAGCGAGCCTTGCTTATATTAGCTGATAATTTCAGTAATTAGCTTCACCTGCCTCTCCTCCACCGACCTCGAAGGTCTGGTTAGCTCGCTGCTCACAATTGGCTTTTTAAATCAGCCGCTCCTTCTCAGCCAATCCCCGCACTCGCTCCTTCACCTGCCTCGCCTCCTCCGACCTCGACCTTCTCCTAGAACATACCTTGACCTTACTCCATCTCCATCTCACACCCGCACTCCTCAACCTTTGGATCAGCTTTGCCTTCGTTCGCTTCTTCCTTGGTTGTGGTGATCATTTACCACAATTTTCCATATAAAAAGTGTTATTAACAGAGTACAATTGAATTTCTTGCTTTGAAAATCACTAGTAAGTTGTCATCCTCATCTTTAGTAGGGCCATCTTCAACTGAAACTTAAAATGTACCATAAGTTACAAAAATAAATATAAGTGCGAAAGAGGAATAATGGGGTAGCGTTCATGGGTTCATGGACCATTCAGAAATTTTATGGTGGAGGGGATGACATTGCTCCTAAATCATTGAGTACCAAAGGTAATACTAAGAGGAGGGTGTGTTCTGGAATGTGAGGGTCCTTAGTGATGGATACCACCTTCTTGAAGCACTGCCTCTTGAAGATGTTTTTGATGGTTGGGAAGGTTGTGCTTGTGATGAAACTATCACAATCCTCACACCAAATGGTTGTGCAAACATTCAGAATGCTCTCAATTTTATATCTGTAGAAATTTGCAAGGGTCTTTGGTGACATAGCAAATCTCTCAAACTCTCAATGAAGTATACCTGCTGGCATGCCTTCTTTATGATTTCATCAATCTGTTTGACCCGGATTGATCCTCTGAGCTGTTGATGCCGAGGACCTAGAAGCTGCTCACTCTATCCACAGTCCTCTGTGAGGACTGTTGTTTGCCCTTCCTACTTCCACTGTGTTCATTTTCCCAACTGACTTCAGTAACTTACCCTTTAATGGAGTCGGACAGCAAGGTAAATCATAAGGCGCGGGGGGGGGGGTGGTTAAATGGAATGGGGAAGAGTGATTAAGTTGTAGAGTATAGGGAAATGGGGCATAGGCATGAGGCTGCTGGGATTGCTTGCTTAGAAACTATCCGAGTTCTAATGGTCTCTTTGTGTTTCAGACAGAAGTCAGGAGGAAGGGCATTTTATATCTTTATGAAAGTCTGTCAGCCTGGAATTTCAATGTTGTTTTTCTCTTCCACAGATACTGCCTGACCTGCTGAGTACTTCTATCATTTTCTGTTTTTACTCCATAATTTCCAGCAATTGCTGGTTTTTGCACTTTGCAAAATTGATGCAATGTTGTAAGTTAAGAAATGACAATACAACCGTACAGATTTTTAAAAAATATAGCAAAAAATAGCAAAGTAAATGAACTCAGTGACCACTGCAACTGCATTAGCTTAGTGATACCTTAGGTCCTTTCACACAGCAGTTCATCTCATACCCCGCGCTGGATCAATTGACGGTAAGTCTGGTCAATTTTCAGCATCTAAATGTCATGGTCCGGTCCGTGAAGTCCGCATTTCGATTCACGGTCCGGTCCATCGACCCTTGCTCCAGGTTTTCCTGTCTACCCTGTTTCTGTTCCTGTTGGGCACTAATTAAGGCAGCTGATTCTCATTGGGGCTGACTGCATAAATACCTCCAGAGACCAGGGTGTGGCTGCTGGATTGTTCTTGTCCTTACTCTTTGTATCCCTTCCCCTGCCTTCTGTTTCCTCACCTGAAGCCCTGCCTTGTCTTGACAGTAACGCTTGCCTTGCCTGAAGTTCTTGTCTCACCTTGCATTGCCAGAAGCTTTGCCTTGTCTTGCTGGTAACTCTTGTCTCGTCTCCACTGCAGTCTTGTCCTGGAACCATCTTGTACTTAGCTCCCTTCCTGTCCCTTGCCTCCGCTGGGTAAGTCAGGCCGTTTTGCCGTTACCCTGCATGGATTCTGTCCCTTCCTGTCCCTTGCCTCCGCTGGGTAAGTCAGGCTGTTTTGCCGTTACCCTGCATGGATTCTGTCCCTTCCTGTCCCTTGCCTCCGTCAGGTAAGTCAGGCCAGATTGCCGTTACCCTGCGGTGGGTTGTGTCCCTTCCTGTCTCTTGCCTCTGTCGGGTGGAGATCCGCGCCCTGCCCAGGAGGAGTGTCAAGTCTCCAGCCGAGCCTCGCCTCAAGTCTCCAGCCTCGCCTCGCCTCAAGTCTCCAGCCGAGCCTCGCCTCAAGTCTCCAGCCTTGCCTCGCCTCAAGTCACCAGCCTCGCCTCGCCTCAAGTCTCCAGCCGAGCCTCGCCTCAAGTCTCCAGCCGAGCCTCGCCTCAAGTCTCCAGCCGAGCCTCGCCTCAAGTCTCCAGCCGAACCTCGCCTCAAGTCTCTAGCCGAGCCTCGCCTCAAATCTCCAGCCGAGCCTCGCCTCAAGTCTCCAGCCGAGCCTCGCCTCAAGTCTCCAGCCAAGCCTCGCCCCAAGCCAAGCTTCAAGACCCCAAGCCTCTAGCCTCAAGTCTCTGGTCTCCAGCCTCGCCTCAAGTCTCAAGCCTGAAGACTCCAGTCTCGTCCTGCCTGGCAGCCAAGTCACGTCCTTGCCTAATTCTGGGGTCCGAGCCAGAGGCAAGACCTAGGTTCTGGGTCCTTGTCCAGTCTCTGGCTCGGAGTCCAAGCCCTGGCTCCTAGCTCTCTTGTCCTGTCCTGTTCCAGGTTCCCGGTTTTCATGTCCATGTCCTAGCCCTCACCCTGTATTCCAGTCCTGTCCCTAGTACTTCAGTGTCTGTGTCTTGCACTTGGGTCTGTTCCCAGCCACCCCGTTATGACACTGAATTCATTTGTTTATTCCACTAACCTGCTTACACATGTGAATCTAGCCTGCTGATTGAAAATGGCAGGTGAACCACTGATTTTTATCACTGACCAGAAATTTTGCTGGTAAGTTAAAGAGACTGGGTGGCAGTTCATTAAAACAGCAGCAGAGCACGTCATACCACACACCAGGCACATTCCCAACAACATACAGATAAGTGCTGCTTTGATTGGAGCTCAAAGATTTGCAGTGGGGAAGTGCTGTGGGACAGACAGTGAGTTTTTGGATGCTAATAGGCCATTAAGAAATTCTGAAGTCCCTTCTGCCTATTGATAATTAATCAGCTGGACCCCAGAATGTGTACATTGTCCAAACACATTAAGCTGTAGGTTTATAGACCTTATTTTGCATTCTATCTCTTAATAACTGGTGTTTCTTTTTACGGATTGGGGTCATTACTGGAGTTAAAAAGAAGAAAATCCTGGAAAAATTTAGCAGGTTAGGTAGCATCTGTGGAGCCACTTAATGCTTCTGATTGAAGACACTACATCAGAACTGAAACATGACTGAACTCTCATTTTGATCTGATCTCTGATTTCCAGTATCTGCAGTCATTTTGATAATCAGATCTAGGAGACAGCTTGGTGATGACTGGTGGGTAGATTGTGTTGGAGCTATGGTGGTTGCTACTCATGATAACCTCCACAGGAGCTTTGAACAAAAGGACTCCATTTTAACTCTTATAGCCGAGAGCTCTCACTGTTGTTGATGCTGTCAATATTCATTACATGATGATGGTCCCTCCGACAAATTTACATAACTGCGAAAAAAACCTTCGATTACGTGAGAACCTGCAACAGTATTATAATGGGAGAAGTTATACCAGGAACATGATCTCAAATCCTCAACGTCCGAGTCAGGAAATTAAAGTAAAGGCTAGTATGAGGATGAGGGATCATAAAGTTGTCAGAACTGGCATTAAAAACATGGTCTGGTTCACTGATGTTCTATCAGAATGCATGGCCAGACTTTCATTCATACATTTATTCATTCAGTATAGTGCCATCGAGTTACACCCAGGTGCACGCCAAACAGAATTAGCAAGTTAGAGTAACAGAGTCGTGGGGTCAGGAGTACAGCACAGAAATGGGATCGTTGGCCTATGATGTCCATGACAGCATTTGTCATTTACACTGACCCTATTTGCGGTACTATGTCTGAACCCTTCTATGCCTTGCTAAAAGTTTCTTAAATATAGTATTTCTACCTGGTTTTGCCGCCTTTGTTTGGCACATTCCAGAGATCAGCCATTCTCTATGAAAATCTTACCCCTCAAGTCCCCTTTAGAACATCTTCCTCCAGTTCAGGGGCAGCTTGTAATTGCAAATTGTCCATATCGTGAGAATATGTAATCAGAATCAGGTTTAATATCACTGTCTTGTATGGCATGAACATTTTTTGCTTTGTGGCAGTGCAAGGCATAAAGATTATTATAAGTTACAAACAAAATAAATAAATTTATGAGGTTGGGTTCACGGGTTCAAGGTCAGTTCAGAAATCTAGTGGCAGAGAGTAAGAAACTGCCTCTAAAGCATTGACTGTGGTTCGTCAGGATGCTCTACCTTCTCACCAATGGTGGTAATGAGTAAAGGGCATGTCTCAGATGGTGGAGGTCTTTAATGATGGATGCTGCCTCCGTCTTAGATGCTGGACCTTTTTAAAGGTGCCAAATAGCAGAGAATGTGACAACCAATCAACATTACAGAACTCAATTGGCATTGAGTCCAGCGGTACCTGGCTGAAATTCAGAAGTCCCTGTCAATTATTCCACAGTTACTCGCCTCTGCACCTGTCAACTCTGAACAAAACCTAATGGTGGTAGTCGCATCTAGAGTCATGCGGTCTTAACAGCACATGAGGAAGCCATTCAGTCATGACTGTGATTGCAGGGCAGATATGTGAGGAGGTGCTGTGTTCGGCCTATATTTACTATAATTTAGAAGAATAAGAAGGAATATTATTACATTCTAGACAGACTGAGGATAGCGATTTTACCAATACTGGAAAGCCATGGGATCCGAGTTTTAGAACTGAGATTGGGAGGTATCTCTTTATTTAGAAGATGGTGAAAGTGCAGACTTCACTACCACTGAAGGCAACTGAGGCCAAGTAATTAATTATATTCACAAAGGGAATGGATATATTTCATATTGGCAAAAACTTCAAGATATAGAGGAAGAACATGGGAATGAAGTAGATCAGCTATGATTGTGTTAAATGGTGGAGTGGGATTGAAGGATCAGATGGTCTACTCCTGCTCCTATTTTTTATTTATGCTTCTGTATTCCTATACAAGTCCATGCCACAGTTGGAAATGGGGCACAATGTAATAGCAAGCAGTATAATGTGATTTGCCAGATGTTTAATCACATTCATGAATAGCTTCCAACTTCGAGGGGGGTTGAAAATTGGTGTTTATATTTCATCTTGTTTTTGCATCTTGCATGCAGGTTAAACGTGGTGTCACACTTCAGATGTTACAGTGTTGGTTTGTGGAAAAGTAGCCTAATGTTTATCAAAGATGAAACCAAAGATAAAACATGACATACAGGACAACCTTCATATTACCTGGAGCATGAGCCATTAGTTAAGGCATCTGGAACGGGAGTTCTGTATCAACAATCCAAATTCTGATTGTAGATTTGATAATCCCATCAATATTCATTGCCCAGCTGACAGTACTACACTAAAACTCTGGTTGGACCATCCAGAATCTGTATCTGGTCTATTATCTCTGTTTTATATAACGTGAAATTTGCTGGCAGCAATACAGTGCAAAGAAATAAAATTGCTATAAATTACAAAATAAATAACTAGTCAAACAAAAGAGGGAATAAAGAGGTAACGTTCCTAAGTTCATGAAGAGTTCAAGAATCTGATAATGGAAGGGAAGAAGCTGATCCTGAATCATTGAGTGTTGGCCTTTAGGCTCCTGTACCTCTTTTCCTAGCAGAATTAATGAGAAAAGGGCATTGTCCAGATAGCGAGGGTCCTTCATGATGGATGCCAATTTCTTGAGGCACCACCTCTTATAGAAAACCTCGATGGTGGTGAGTGTTGTGCCTGCAATGGAGCTTGGTTAAATCTACAGTCTTCTGCAGCCTCTTAAAATCCGATGCATTAGAGCTTTCATACCGGCAAGTGATGCAAGCAGTCACGGTACATCTGTACAATTTTGCAGCAGTCTTTGGTGACTTACCAAATCTGCTCAAACTCCTAACAAAATTGAGCCTCTGGTGTGCCTTCTTCATGATTGTGTCAATATGTTGGGCCCAAGGCAGATCCTCAGATTTGCTGACGCCCATGAACTTAAAGATGCTCACCTCTTCAAATGTTAACCCCTTAATAAGGACAGGTGTGTGTTCTTCTGACCTTCCCTTTCTTAAGTCCACATTCAATTCTTTGGTCTGAGTGCCAAGGTTGAGTAGAGTCAAAAAGAAACAGAAACGTATATTTAGCAACAAATTCAAAGGTACTCAGTTCTTTGATTTAATTGAATGTTTCGACGCACACAGATTATCTTGAATAATAGGATTCCCATCAACCTTACATTGAAATATCACCATGTATTGTACATCCAAGTGGGATTTCAGCTCTCACTCAGTCTTCTGGACTACAGGTTGAAGAGGACTTTTTGTTGAGGACTTCCATTTATAAATGGATAGATTTTTGAAGTTTGAAATAACTTGCTTGTCACATTTCTGCTTGACCCCTGATGCTCTCTGTGCCGAAATTACTTGTTCTTCCTGTGACCATATGGGGTTTCAACTGAGTGCTCCAGTTTCCTGCCTCGTTACATTGATGCATCGGTTGTTTGGTTAACTGGATGCTGTAGATTGCCCCCAGTGAGTAGATGAGTGGTAAAATCAGGAGAAAGTTAATGGAAATATGTGGAGAATAATGTGAGAATAGAGTTGTACAGAATAGAAATAGATCCTTCAGACTATCATTTCTATGTCAACCATTTTGCCCATCTACAGTAATCCCTTCTTTCTTTTTTTTTGAGTGTCATACTCTGCCAGAGCCTCGGCGACCACTTTTTCAAATGGTTGTCTTGAAGGAAAGATGCTGTGAGTGGTCCCCCCCACGTCCTTCTCACAGCGCAGTTTTTTTTTAACGAGGCCGAGTTGCGAGCTCAGCACTCAACCTGGCATGGATGGAAAGTGTGCCTGGGAGCGGCCCGACTGGATTCAGACTCTGGGTCGTTCCAGAGTCCGGCGCTGATGTCACTGTGCCACCAGCCTTTCTAGACTTTATCTATTTCACTGCCTGTCTAAAATGTATCTTAAACGTAGTGACCACCACTTTCTCATGAAGTAATTTCCACATATTCAACCACAATCTTTGTAAAATGCCTTCCCCTTCAAATCCTCTTTAAAACTCCTTCCTCTCATTTTTTTAATCCCCTCTCATGGAAAGGAGACTCTGGTAATTTACCCCATCTACCCCACCTATACCTCATATAATTTTATACACATCCATCAGAACAACGGTCAGCCTCTGTTGATCTAGGGAAAACAAGCTCAAAGTAAGACACACAAAATGCTGGGAAAAACTCAGCAGGTCAGGCAGCATCTATGCAGAGAAATAAACTGTTAACATTTCAGGCTGAGACCTTTCTTCAGGACTGGAAAGGAAAGGGGAAGAAGCCAAAATATGAAGGTGGGGGGGTGGGGGAGAGTAAAGGCATGAAGGTAAGTGAGGGGAAATGTAGATGGGTGGGAGAGGGGGATGAAGTGAGAAGCTGAGGGGCGAATGGTAAAGAACTGAAGAGGAAGGAATTTGATAGGAGGGGACAGTGGACTATGGGAGAAGGAGAAGGTGATAAGCAGGTGAGGAGAAGGGAAGAGGTAAGAAGGAATGGGAGAATAGGGAAGGCATTGGGGGAAATAGCTCCCTCCTTAACTAAGTCCTTCCATGCAGCCAACACCTTAGTGAATCTCCATTGTTTCTTCTCCAGTGCAATCATAGCTTTGTATAAAATGGGGCAATGTGTAGCAAGAGTGACAGTTTCATTTGGGGCAAAAGATGAATGCCTTCTTCTGTACTTCATGTGTAAAGATTGATGCTAAGTAGCTTTATATAAAATGGTGCAGTATGTAGCAAAGTATGTAGACAGTTTCACTTGGGGCCTTCTTCTGTACTTTATGTGTAAAGTATTGATCCAATAAGGGATCCGATAGACCTTTGACAGATTTACACACATTTACAACAATGTTTATCTGTGTAGCGTTTGTTTGGGTGGGGCACTTAAGTTCACCGTTCTCAAGTACAAACGTACAGAAATGCTGCTAGAAATTGTGATTGATCCGAAGAGTATCCATTGGACAGTCTAGAAGGGCTTATCAGACCTGTGTCTGTACAACTACATATCAAATAAGTAAAGGCACACACTTAGAGAGACGACTGGTATATTCACCTCGCAGAGAGAGCAACAAATCAAGGCACATGTGTAAGTTATCAATCGATAATTAGTGCTAAAAGGAGTCATTGCCCTAAAGGAAATAGATCCATACATTACACTTCCTCCCCTTTAGATTAATCTAACATAAAACTGTATATGTAAATAAATATTCAATTTCCCTATAACAAACTATATTCAAATAAACATGTTTTCACAGTAACAGTCCATAACTAACTTCACTATGCTAAAGATCAGTCTTTTGGGTGGCGCTCTGCTTCTTTCAGGATAGGGCCTGTGGAGTGGCATCAGGTTTAGCAGGTGTCTTGTCAAAGACAACTTTCTCAGTTTGCAGGTATCATATTGCTGTTAGTGACATGATAATCGCTGAGAGGTAATTCCAGTGGCTGTAATGTGTCCGCCTTGTTGGATGCGGTCAACTCAGGTGTGTTCTTCCACTGTCCATCCAGTATCTGGTCCACGTGATATCTCCATGTCTGATCTCCAACATCCACTGTGTACATCGGTGGTCCAGTCCTTGTAGCCATTGTACCGACTGTCCAATTGCTTTCTCGGTAATCGCACGGTAGGACTTCCTGTCCAACCTCGAAGTTCCTTGCTGATTTACTTGGCAACTGGATGAACTGTTTATTCTGCACTTTTCTCCATAGATCTGGCTTCAAGAGGTCTATGCAGTACCTTATGCTGTACAGAAACGTCCTCCTTGTCCATCACTTTAATGGATTTCCTGAAAGTTTGAACAAGCCCTTCAGTTAACCTATTCGCTGCTGGGTGGTGAGGAACTGAACTGAAATGTTTGATGCCATTCTTCTTCATGAATAGTTTGAACTCTGCTGACGTGTATTGTGGTCCTTTGTCACTCACAATTTGTTCTAGTAAACCATTTCTGGGCAAGATAGTCTTCAGAGTGGAAACAGTCTGATCATTCATTGGTATGACCTCAGGCCACTTTGAATGAGCATCCACAGCAATCTGAAACATGGAGTTTATGAATGGCCCAGCAAGGACAATGTGCACACTGTGCCATGGTGAAGACAGCCACTCTCACAGGTGTAACGATGCCTGAAGGGGTTGCATTTTGAACTTTGTGGCATCCTGAACAGCTTTTGGTCAAGTCTTCAATCTTCCTATCTATTTCTGGCCACCACTCGTAGCTCCGGGTGAGACTCTTCATCTTGACTGTACCAAGGTGTCCCTCATGCAGATTCTCTAACACTCTGGTGCACAGTTTAGTAAAAACCACAACATGAAATCCACACATTAGGGTTCTTTGACAAATAGACTGTTGGCCTTGTCTCACTGAGAACTCTGGAAACACAGGACTACCATGAGCTGGCCATCCTTGTATGGTGATGTCACAGACAATGTTGGGTCAATCCTTGGTTGTCCAATGCTGTGTGGAACACTTCTGCTGGATTACAGAATGAAGAATTTTCTTCTTCAGTTGTCAACAGTGGAAGATGTGACAAGCCGTCAGTGTTGCTGTGTTGTTTGGTACCTTTGAACTCTATGTCGCAAGAGCAGGCTCCTAGGAAAAATGCCCAACATTGCAACCAGGTAGCAAACGTCACTGGAATTGAAAATGGCCACAAGGGGCTAGTGGCCTGCCACTAGAGTGAACATTTATCTGTAGAGGTAGTGGTGGAACTCCATCTTTCATAGTATGTGACAAAACGGCACCAGTATCATAAGGGGATGCATTAGAGTCGGGTCATAATGAGTGTGCAGTTCGTCTGGTGTTATTAGTCTCTTTGGTTCCTTAAGTGCTCTTTCACATCTTCCTGACCATTCACATTTTGCTTCTGTCTGCAACACTGCATTTAATGTGTATGGCACTCTTGAAAGGCTTGCGAGAAACCCGTGGTAGTAGTTTACAAGACTAAAGTATGACCTGATTTGACACATTTTCCGGTTTGGGTGCCAGCAGCACAGTTTCAGTCTTCTCTTGTGACTTATGAAAGCCATGCTTGTCAATGACATGTCCACAATGTGAGATTTCATTCTTGAAAAATCCACATTTGTCTCTTTTTGTGCACAGACCATACTCACTCAGCTTGGTAAGCATTTTACCAAGGTTCTAGAGGTGCTCTTCATCGTTCTTGCCAGTCTCAATGATGTCATCGAGGTAACATTGTGTTCCTGTGATATTGTGGAGCATTTGGTCCACTGCTCTTTGCCCAGTTGCTGGAGCTGATGCGATGATTATACTGGAATAGTCCCTTGTGAATGTTGATTGTGAGGAACTTCCTGCTTGACTCTTCAATCTCCATTTGCAGATAGGCTTGTGACAAGTTGATCTTTGTAAATCTCTCCCTGCCAACCAAAGATGCAAAAATGTTTTCTATTCACAGCAGGGGGTACTACACGCTATGCAGCACAGGGTTAATGCTCACTTAAAGTCGCTGCATATATGAACAGCTCCAGCCTTCCTCTTCTTGGTCAGCGGGACAATAGGAACAGCCCAATCACTCCACTCAGTCTTGGAGAGAATGTTAGATGCCTCCAAGCTCTGAAGTTCAGCCTCCACTTTAGGATGCAGTTAGTAAGGCATTGGACACACTTTATGGAATCTTAGTGTTGCTGCTTTATCTAGTTCAATTCTGGCCTTCATGCCTTTTAATTTACCAATACCCTTCTCAAACACCTTCTCATTAGCATTAAGCAGCTGTCACAGTCTATGGTTAGTGCTACCACTTGGGCTGCAGTTAGCTGTTGATGACACTTTGAGAGCTTTGATTGTGTGCCAGTCTAGTTGGCTGTTTCTCAACCATTCACATCCAAGAAGTGTTGGCCCTCCACTTTTCAATACATGAATCTCTAACTGCTTTGTTTGGCCTCTGTTCATCTCATTCACTTTCAGTGTGCCATTGGAGATGTTTTCTCATCTCTGTCGATCTTTAGCATCGTCAAGGTCTTTTCTAAATGTAGCTTAGAAAGCAGTCTATTATAGTCAGCCTCTGAAATTGCAGACAAGGCTGACCCTATATCTAGCTCCATTTTCAGTTTTACACCAAACACATCTGTTGTGATCCATATGATTTTGCGATCGGCTTCAGTAATGCTATACAGTTCTAGGCATGACAGCTCACCTTTGTTAGACTGTGTGTTATCTGATTCAGTTTCCCATTCAGTCCCTTTATGCACTTCTTTAGTTTTGTGTTTGAAACTTTTCACTCTGTGTGGTTTATCTCTTTGGTTGTGCTTTTTGTCTGATTTGTGCACTCTCTCTATGTGGCCATTTGTGTTCCACTTTCTGCAACCATTTTCTTTGAACCAACAGTCATTTGCATCATGAAGGTGTCGTGGTCCGGTCCGTGAAGTCCGTATTCCAGTTCACGGTCCGGTCCATCGACCCTTGCTCCAGGTTTTCCTGTCTACCCTGTTTCTGTTCTTGTTGAGCTCTAATTGAGCCAGCTGATGCTCGTTGGGGCTGGCTGCATAAATACCTTCAGAGCCCAGGGGTGTAGCTGCTGGATTGTTCTTGCACTTACTCCTTGTAGCCCTTCCTTTACCTTCTGTTTCCTCGCCTGAAGCCCTGCCTTCTCTTGCCAGTAACTCTCGCTTCACCTGAAATTCTCATCTTGCCTTGCATTGCCTGAAGCCTTGTCTTGTCTTGCTGGTAACTCTCACCTCATCTCGCCTGGAGTCTTGTCCTGGAGCCACCCTGTACCTAGCTCCCTTCCTCTCCCTTGCCTCAGCCGGGTAAGTCAGGCCATCTTGCCGTTACCTGCGGTTGGTTCTGTGCCTTCCTGTCCCTTGCCTCCGTCGGGTAAGGCAGGCCGTCTTGCCGTTACCTACAGTTGGTTCTGTTCCTTCCTGTTCTATGCCTCCGTCGGTTGGTGATCCGCACCCTGCCCAGGAGTGCTGCACCCTGCCCAGGTGGAGCCTGCCTAGCCTCAAGCCTGAAGGCTCCAGCCTCCTGCCTGAAGCCTCGAGCCTGAAGACTCCGGCCTCCTGCCTGAAGCCTCGAGCCTGAAGACTCCGGCCTCCTGCCTGAAGACTCGAGCCTGAAGACTCTGGCCTCCTGCCTGAAGTCTCCAGCCTCATCCTGCCTGCCTGCCAAGCCTCATCCTTGCCTAGTTCTGGGATCTGAGCCAGAGTCAAGACCCAGGTACTGGGTCCTTGTCCAGTCTCTGGCTTGGGTTCCAAGCCCAGGCTCCTAGCTCTCTTGTCTCGTCCTGAACCGGGTTCCTGGTTTTCGTGTCCATATCCTTGCCCTCGCCCTGTATCCTAGTCCTGTCCCTAGTACTTCAGTGACTGTGTCTTGCACTTGGGTCCGTTCCCAGCCACCGCCTTATGACAGAAGGATTTGCCTCATTGATAACGCTTTGAGCTTTTTGCACCATTCAGGGACATTTTGTGCTTTTCACATTCTAAATTTTTATTCAGTAGTTGTGATACATCCTTTGCTGCAGTCTCTAACAATATTGCAATGGCCAATGCCCGTTCTAAAGTTAGGTCTCTTTCAGACAGTGGTCTCTTTTGAGTGCTTTAACTATGCATGCCACATACAAGCCTGTTCCTTAATGCATTAGAAAGTCCATCTCTAAAGTCACAATATTGGGAAAGTTTGTGCAGCTCTGCAATATATTCAGAAATGCTTTCATCCTTTGACTAGTTCCGTTTGTGAACGGAACCTCTCAGCTATTACTAGCAGTTTTGGGCTCAAGTGATTTTGTAAAATTGCAAGAATTTCATTGAATGTCTTGCTTGCTAGCTTTACAGGAGTTACTAAGTTGTGTAAGAGACTCTATGTTCTGGCTCCCATTAAGCTAATAAGTGCAGAGACTTTCTTTCTCCTCATCCACATTGTTAGCATTACAATACATTCAGCCTGCTTGATATATGATTCCCAGTCCTCATTAGCAAGTTCATCAACTTTCCCGTCGTCACATTACTTTTACTTTAGCTTTGCTAGCTGTGCATCTCTCACTGTGTACTGTGCACTGTTACCCATGTGCTCTTTTCTAACATCCATGACCATCTTCCCTGTACTGGTTCAGTTCAGTCTTTGCTTTTGCTGTTTCTCTCACTTCTTCCCAATTCTGTCGTCTCATAATTTTCAGTGCAATTGGCGATATTTGCTGACATTCAGGTTCATACTTGTCGCCAATTTGTTGTGTCTGTACAACTACGTATCAAGTAAACAGAGGCACGCACTCAGGGGAGAAGTTAACCAGTATATTCACTTTGCAACAAATCAACGTGCATGTGTAAGTTATCAGTCAATAATTAGTGCTAAGGGGAGGTCATTGCACCAGAAGAAATAGATCCATACATTACAAGTCTTTTAAAGCAGATCCCAGAAACATGTGAAATTGGTCCCTTTCATTATTGCTCTATCAAGCTCCTTTGCCCATTAATCACTGCATTTTTGTTGGAGGCCTTTACTTACTGAGATATGCGTGTGCAGTTCAATATAATAACAACAGTACCAGTAAGAGGATCATTCCTGCAGAGATGGATCCCATACAGAGAAACATGCAATTCCTTGCATTCTGAGCTATTTCTTCCCTCTAGAAGACGCAGCAATTTCTTTCAATTTCACACACTACAATTGGTCTCCTCTCACATGGTAGTCTCCTCTACATAGGACAAACTAAATTTAGTTACTGCTTTGCAGAACGTCTCCATCCAGTACCTAAGCATGATCCTGAACTTCCAATTTTCTGCCTCTTTCATTGTCCATCCCAGTGACACTCTGACCTCTTCGTCTCTGGTCTCCTATACTGTTCCAATTAGGCTGAGTCAGTACCATTGGCCAGTTAATGTATGCCAGTGCTAGAAAAAAAGATGTTTGGATCATGGCAAGTCCATCCATAAATCTGCCAATCCATTCACCAGGAGTTAAAATATCCATAAATGCAGCTAAATCTTGTGGAAAGGAAAAAAATTCCAGTGAAAGACAGAACAAAGTACTTCTGTTTTTTTTTAATAAACCTTGGCTATAGCCATTTGGTTTGCAGGCAACAGTCCAAAAAAAATCAGAAAGAAGGTTGTAAGATTTGAACAAAGCGTTCTCTTGCTGTATGGCTGACATGATATGTTTAAATAATCCAACCAGAGATCTTGGCACTTAACCAGCCCACAAGTTATTTAATGTTTCATGGTCCATACAAATGGATCTTATCGCTCAATTGAATGCTAAAGCACAAACCCTACAAAAAATGTAGGATCTGGTAGCAGGTAAACTAGAGAATCTATTTACTTTCTTCAGATTATCTTGGTGCAATTACAGTTCAGTCATGTTGGAACAGATCAGACAGCCTGATGTTCATTATCACTTGTTGCTTGTACATATAATTTAGCCAGAATTTGGAATGGTGTTGCAAATTGGACATGCAGGTCAAATGCGTTCAAAGGTTCATTAAAAGCTTGTTATCCAGTTAGGATACCATAGCCTTCTATCAAATAATTTAAATGGCTGTGTCCAGTAGATCTGTTGTTTAGAACATTATTTAGCTCGGAGTTGTGATTGAAAAGGTTGAGGCAGGTCTCAAAACAATTTTAACCCAGGGAACAGTGTTTATTTTTATGAGTAAGATTGAATTCTTGAACTAGGTTATGAAAGTCTTGCTGTGAAGCAGCCTGCTGTGGGAGCGCCACATTGTCAACGTGCTATCATTCCGGTGATGGATTAAGCTGAGAATTTACCTGCAGGATCCATGTGTGACAATGGTTATGAAAGACTTGGGGCAAAAATCTGCCAGGAGAGCACCCATTTTTCCCTTGCATCAACACAGCTAAATGCTCACCATTAGTTTGAATCTTGGTATTGAGATCTGACTGTGTGCGAATTTTTGCCATGGCACCCCCTGAACTTCAGAACAATGTGTTTCATGCTGAATGCTCTAATATCTTTCAGTGAAACATAAGCCTTAACCATATAAAAGCAAATTTTATTAATAAATGAGATTTGTCAGGAGATTATATTGATTAAAATTTTCTATTAAATTACTAGATTCAGGGTAAGGCTCAATTCCATACATCACACATCGCAGAAAATGTCAAGGCCTCAGAAAGGTTCAGGGATTTACTCATAGCTAGGGTTGAGAGACACTTATTGCAAAGATTAACCAGAGGCCAGAATTATTCTGCTTATCAGGATTCAAGATTGAGGATTCATGATCATAAGACCAAATGACATAGGAGCACAATTAGGCCATTCAGTCATTTCATCATGACTGATTTATTAGCCATCTCAACCTCATTCTCCTCATAACCTCAGATGCACTCACTAATTAAGAAGCTATCAATCTCCACTTTACCCAAGAATCAAGATTCAAGGTTCAAGATTATTCATTGCCTTTCTTCAGAATGAGTGGAAAGGAGAACAAACTTATTGTTACTCCGCATCCGATGCAGCATAAAAAAGCAATAAGCATAAACAACATAATAAATATAAATATAAAAGCAATTCTGTAAAACACAGTGTAGAAGCAACTGTAGGGTTATTGACATAGCGTGATGTAGTATATAATGTGATGTTAGCTGATGTGTATATTGTGTGGTGGGATTGATGTGGTGGGGTTAATGGGTGGAGATATTGGCCAGCCTGATGACTTGGGGGAAGTAACTGTTCTTGAGTCTAATGCTCATGGTATGGATATTGTGTAGCCTCTTTCCTGATGGAAGTAGGTCAAACAATTGGTAAGCAGAGTGGGTGGGATCCTCACGATATTGCTCGCCTTCTTTTAGCACCCTTTACTACATATGTCCTTGATGGCGCTGGTGATGTGCTGCACAATGTTAACCACTAGCTGTACAACCTCCACAAGCGCAGTGCAGGTACCGTACCACACAGTGACGCTCTCTGCTGAAGGTCATGAGTATTGCTTTGCATATACTAGCTCTCTTCAGAAAGCAGAGTAGTCGGCGAGCTTTCTTAACCGTGGAGGACGCATTATGGAAACGTAGACCGAGGTTTAATAGAGGGGCTTGAGCTAACAATGGTTTTTGGTAAGGCAGCTAAGAAAAAAAATGATATTCCAGGACGCTGGGTCATAAGGGGGAGGGATTTTAAATAATCAGGAAAGGAACAAGCGGAGAGACAGGGAGAATGTTTTTCTACACAGTGAGTTGCTGTGACCTGGAATATACTGATGAATGGGGCAGTGAACAGAGGTTATTCAGCAGCAGGATGGAAAAGGGGAATGGAAAGAATACATAAGGAGAAAAGAATTCCAAAGCTAAGGAACAAGAGTGAGGAATGGGACTAATTGGATATCTCTATGAAGACTGAGACATGGAATAGTCTACAATGCTGTGTGGCTTCATAACTGGTTACCGCTTGTAGTTTACATTGGAAAATGTGTAGGAAAGGATTTACAAGAAAAACAGAAAGGCAAATTCTAGCCATGCAAGAAAATTATTGAGAAAAAAAAAACATCCTAGAGGTCTGGAAATTTTCTGGCAGTTCCTATGATACTTATCTGCGAGCAGAGTATTTTGTTTAAGCAAGTATTTTAGATAGTGAAAGATAACATCAAAATAATCCCCAACTGGGGATTGGAAGGAAAATATCGCTTTGTGTAGCAGCCACCTTACAGCCATAATATTCTGATTTTAAATTCCATCTCTGCTAGACCTTGTGACTTATTCATTTGGTACTATGGAAGTTATTAAAATATATTGGTCCCTGTTTTATTATTGCATCCCTTTCATTAAAAACAGAATTACAGCTGCATCAGATTTCTTACGTGGATTAAAAAAGTGAAGCCACAACCATGAGGAGAACTGCCTTCAGCAGCTGACCTATCGATATTAGTGTTTGAGTTTGTCTGAACCTTAAACCCATTAAAGCATTAACAGTGCTTCTGCCCCTTTCCTTGCTATCTCAAAAAAGGTTTACATCTTTCCATTGCCAAATCCAGTTCATTGTTCAACAAATAGCTAATGGCATATTCAGAGCATTGAAACTGGTGGTTCTGTGTTCTCTATTCATAGCTAAGATCCAAGTTGTTACACCACTGTGATACTGAGGGAATGCTCTCCACTAGAGGTACTGATTTCCATTGAAAGCATCAGAACAAGGACCCTTTAGTTCAGAGAGAAGGAGAAGATGCCCAAGATGTATTTATCACATTGGTATCAATGGTTTCAGATACAGAATGCCTGCTAATTATCACATTGTTTGTTGCAAGACACCTACAGTATGATCAGGCCATCCCAATGTGTGATAATACAGGACAAATATGCAGGGACAAGCCACACTGATGAACCCATGATATAAATCATGGTTGGAATTTGAATTGCAATTGGCTTATTAATGTCACATGTAATGAGGTAAATTGAAACACGTTGTTTTGCATGCCTTCCAGACAAATCATTTCATCACATCAGTGCATTGAGGTGGTACAAAGTGAAAAAATAAAAGCCTTTACTATGTTTAACAACACAAAGGTGATGCAAGGGAATACATAATGCAGAATAATGCAGAACATCCCGATGAAGGGTCCTGGCCCAAAATGTCGACTCTTTATTCTTCTCCATAGATGCGGGCTGGCCTGCTGAGTATTTTGTGTGCGTTGCTTGGATTACGAGCATCTTCAGATTTTCTTTTGTTTGTGATACAGAATAAAGTGTTTCAGTGACAGCGAAAGTGCGGTGCAAGGACACCTAAAGCACAAAGACATGACAAGTTAGTACTAGGGAACTTTTCAATAGTTTATAACAGCAGGGTAGAAGATGTCCTCGAGCCTGGTGGTTCGTGCTTTCAGGCTTTTATACCTTGTACCCAATAGGAGAGGGGAGAAGGGGGGATGTCCAGAGTGGGTTGGTGATATCCTTGATATGTTGACTGCTTTAGGGAGACTGTAACAAATGTAGACAGAGTCCAAGGAGAGGAGATTGGCTTCTGTGATGTCATGTTGTGCATCTGCTCAATCTGAGCTAAGATTGCAAGGTTCATAAACCTTCACACAAAGTTGATACTCGGAGATTATGCGGAGAAACAGCTATGAAGTAGGGGATCCACAGTTGTCTTGATGAATGGCAGAGCACTCTTAAAGTGCCTGAAAGCTTACAACTTATATCCTTTTGTAACACATCTCTCCTCAGTTCAGTTCATTCCTCACCCTCAGACAATCACCCATCATTTTAATATCTCCGAAGTGAAAACAATCTCTCAGTACCCAACCCAGTAAGAAATTTACTCACCATATGCAGAAGATACATTATTCTCATATCCCAGGATTTATAGTGCATATCATGTTGAGAGGCTTTCTTAAGGTAGATAGTCAGTGCCTTTTAACTTGTGTGTAAATGTCAAGTACTAGAGGACATGGTATTAAGGTGAGAGGGGAAATATTTAAAGAAGATTTATGAAGCAAGTTTTTTTGCACAGTGAGCAGCAGGTGACTGGAACCCACTGTCAGGAGAAGTGATGGAAGCAAATTCAACGGCAATACTGTACTTTAAATAGGCACCTGAACAGGCAAGGATGGAGGGACACAGACCATGTGAATGCAGCTGGGATTAGCTTGGACTGGTATTGTGGTCGACACATTGTAACCAGAAGTCTGTTCCTGTGCTGTACAGTTCTATGTTCAAATGAGTGAATTTTTGAAAGCCACTAATTGTACCAAGTTAAGGGCCATTTAAACAGCATACTGTTTAAAAAAAACAGTTTTTTTTTCAAAAATAGGAAACGGTGCCCACTGTAGTGCACATTTTGCAATGAGATTGTCTGTATCTGCTGTCCATTATCATTTTTATCACTATGTGAAGCAGTTTGAATATTTCAGAGATGATTCCAACAGGGATCTAGGAATCCAACTGCACAGAGGCTCCTTGACAGTGCATAGAATAATAAAATGAATAATTAGTTCAGGCTTTGAACCTTGTGGACTACTATGGAAACTAACGATTCATCATTTAATTATTAACTGTTGGTTATGATTGCAATCCCTCTCAGCACTGGATTGCTTCAAGCAAGGGGACGCAATGCTATAATAATTATTCATTTACATTTAAACATTTATGGCACATCAGTTAAACCACAATTTCTATTTCACGACAACTCCTCGAACCTCGGGATTTACAGGTGCAGCCTAAAAGAAAGCTAATGGTTAAGTGATTAGTTTATGACAAAGAGTATAAATTGAAAGGTTGGAAGTGTTTGAACTAGATGGATTCCAGCTCAGATACAAGGGAAATATGAACTGAGAAAGCTCAGATTCAATGCTCTTTGAGTATGGGAGAGCTGCCAGAAAATTGTAAATGTTACATCCCGTGAAGCTGCAGCCAAAAAATCAGTATCTTCAGTGAGGATATATTAAAGGCAGTAGTTTGGGACAGTTGTCTGTACCCATGTATGTGTGACGTTGCTGCAAATGCATTGTTCAGTGAACTTATACCTCAATGTACTTGTTCACATGACAATAAAATTGACTTGAATAGACTTGGTGATGCTAATTGTATCTTGGAAAAATAAGGATCGATAAATATGAAATAGCATGGCTATGTTAAAGCAAATTTGTGAATTACTGAAGGCTAACGATGAGGCTAGTGTGGTTGACTTTGTGTTTGGACTCCCACAGCTGTTTAGTGAATATTAAATAATTGAATAAAATTCAAACCCAATGGCATTGTATGCGTAGTGAACACAAGGAAGCAAATTTGCTTAGTGGAGTCATAGAATAAAATCAGTCCTTTCAAACCAATGATTTTATCCCAACTGCCCTACAATGATTAGCCCATTTTTCACTCTAACTCTAACGTTAGCCCGAAGTTATTCTGGGTCCTCCTGAATTTTGATACTATTGTCCTCACTGCTTCCTATGTTTGTAAAATTTGTAAGTTCTGCAAACTTTGAAGTTATCTACCTAAATTCAGTTAACTGGTAAACAGCAATATTGTCTGCGGAACATCAGCTTATACCTAAAATAGAAATAGAAACTACAGGAGATACCCGGCCTGCATCTCTGGGAAGAGAAAATGAGATAATGTTTCAAATTGAAGACCCTTCTTTAGAAGGTGTACAGCTTCCACCTTTTTAAAGTACTGTACCATTGTTTCTTCCTAATGGTTGGTTGATGATTGGTGAACGCTCAGTGGGATAAAGGTCCTGTTTTCGTGCAATGCCTCTCTAGGAGGTTATTATACAAAAACCAAGTGGAAAGATGAGCCAATCACATGGAATAATGCTGCAATTGTCAAGAGGGAACAGAGGTGATTACCAAGATGGTACTGGGGAAATTAAATCTTGGTTGTGTATAAAGGCAAAGAGAGTTCGGGTTGTTTTCCTCTGAGCTGCAGAAAATAAAAGATGATTTCTTTGGCATTCAAAATGCTGTTTTTGATAGACTGTAATAGAAAGTGTTTCCTGTGAAAGAAAGGTCTGTAACCAGAGGAAAGAAATTTAAGATAATTGGCAAAAGACGCAGGGTTCAGATGAAGTGATAGTCTTTCACACAGAAATATGAAATAATTTGGAATGTGTTGCCTGAGAGAGCGGTGGGAGAAATGAATTTTGAATGTGAATTGGAGAAATACCAAGATGGAAATATCTGTAAGGGTTATTCAGAGAAAACACAAATTGAACTATCTGGACAGGTCTTTGACAGGCCTAATTGTACTGCACCATTCTGTAATTCAGTAGACTACTAGGCCCTTCAAGCCTGCTCTGTCATCTAATAAGATCTGAATATAACCTCAACTCCAATTCCCAGCTAACTTTTTACCCACTTTTGGATAGCATCTATCCATAAAAAAAAAACATCTGAAAATTCACAGCCCTCTAAGTAAAAATGAATTGACTCGCCTCTGTCTTAAAGGGAGCTTAAGGGGGTGGGGGGGGTGGGGGGTTGCTGTTTTGAAACAATGACCCTGCATTCCAGGTCCTTCCACAAGAGGGACATGATCCATTTAGACTATTCATCTGGCCTCTAATCCAATGCAATTAAGGTGTTCACCTAGTTCCTAAAAATAACCTTCCAACACTACTCATCTTGTACTTTACCCACTCAGTTCCTTCCATTAATCCAATGACACAGTTGTTGTTTGGCCAAACAATTTCTACCAAGCTGAGGCTGGACAGCAAGTCTCTAACATTACCTTCGGGCCGCGATACCAACATTAAGCCTTTATTTCCCATATTCATGCAGTTATGCTATTATACTGCATGGAAACATCCCTTCAACCCAACTCATCCCAGCTGTCAAAAGTGCATTCCTCAGCTATTCCCATTTGCTTGCATTTGACACATTTCCCTCTAAGCCTTTCCTATCCCTGAATATGCCTAGATACCTTTTAAACACAGTAATTGAACCCTCCTGTACCGCTTCCTCTATTCCCATGACAGAGAGGTGCCATTCAGCCCATTGATTTTACCCTAACCTGAATCTAGTCAGTTCTCCGACCATTCCACAAACCACTATAAATGTTTACTCCCTACCCAGATCTACAAGCATAACCTCACAATATTTCTATCTGTTCTTGCCCTAGAGGAGATATTACTGACTCTTTCAACACCTTTTCACCCCTTATCCTGTCTAGACCCACTTAAGCAGCACATATAAAGTGCTGGAGGAACTCAGCAGGTCATACAGCATCTATGGAAAGGAATAAAAAGAAGTTTTGGGCTGAGACCCCTCATCAGGACTGGTGAAGGGTCTTGGCCCAAAAAACCAACTGTGTATTCCTTTCCATAGTTACAGCCTGACCTGCCGTGTTCCTCCAGCATTCAATATGTGTTACTCTGAATTTCCAGCATCTGTAGAATCTCTTGTGTTTTTTGCCACCTGATCTAAGTCTCTTTGTCATTTTAGCAGTTTTCAGTTTCTTTTTGTTAGACATTTCAACTTAACAATAAATGTTCAATCATTCTAAATAATTAACTTCAGTAAGAAGTTTCATCCTTGAATGGATGTTAACTGTATCTTCCATCACCATCGTCCTCTACCTGACCTTGCATTTATTTGACTTTGACCCCACTGACTTACTTGAATAAAAAATGAGCTGATGTGCAGAACCAAATGGCTCCCATTTCAGGGAGAGTTGCGTCCTCCTCGAGCCACCTTCCTTATTGGACACACTGAGGTCTGGATGGGTGTTGCTTCCTGCTTTTCACTTCCACTGGAAATCTTTCTCTTTGCAGGCAATTTCCACCCTTCTGTCAGTTTCATACTCTTCATCTCTGACTCTGACCCTTTATTTTAATGTCCAGACTTCACAAGCTCAGCCCCTGCATTTCAAAGTTCAAAGTAAAATTAATTATCAGAGTTCATACTTGTCACCACATACAACCTTGAGATTCTTTTTCCTGGGGGCATACTTAGCAAATCTATAGAACTGTAAACAGGACCAATGAACAACAAATGCTGCAAATGCAAATATAAATAAATAGCAATAAATAATGAGAGCATGAAATAACAAGATAAAGAATCCTTAAAGTGAGACCATAGGTTGTGGGAACATCAGAAACAGGATGAGTGTAGTTGTTCCCTTTTGTTCAAGAGCCTGATGGTTGAGGGGGGTAACTTAGCAATGGATTTCATGATAAGCCCATAGGCTACCACAACTTGTTCAAAGACATTTTCTCCCTCCCACTCCTATAGGAGCTTCGTTCCATTCCAAGTTTATCTGTTATTGTGGCCTTGCTACCTTCTTGCACAAGTTTTTATCTTTCAAAAGAGAGAATTCTTCTCAAACATGCAGATTCCTCTTTCTTGCACCTTGCTCCCTCCTTCCTAGCATAAAACTGTAGAACTCCTTGTCCTTCACTTCACCAGTCAGCACTCAATCTTCAACGTCCATTATTAAGGACCTCCAGCACCCAGGGCATGCCCTTTTCTCACTGTTACCTTCAGGTAGGAGGTACAGAAACCTGAAGGCACACACTCAGCGATTCAGGAACAGCTTCTTCCCCTCTACCATCTGATTCCGAAATGGACATTGAATCTTTGGACACTATCTCACTTTTTAAAAATTTGCAGTATTTCTGTTTTTGCACATTTTAAAAAATCTATTCAATGTACGTAATTGATTTACTTGTTTATTTATTATTATTATTTTTATTTTATTTATTATTATTATTATTTTCTCTGTTAGATTATGTATTGCATTGAACTGCTGCTGCTAAGTTAACAAATTTCACGTCACATGCCCTGTGATAATGAACCTGATTCTGATGTCCAGTCCTACCAGCAGCCTTACATTGCCGGAGAGTTCTCCTTCTGTCTATTAATTTGCATGCTAAGTGATTCTGATGGAATATAACGAGGGTACACATTAATTGGTAAATTAGTAAAAAGGTACAGTGAAAACTTACCTTGCATTCCCACCACACATTCCTACCTTCCACTGAGGTCACGTAAGGTAAAACAGAATAAAGTTCTACAGTATGGGAGAAATGCAGATAGTAAGGTGCAAGGTCACAAAGTCATAATAAAGTAATATTTTTATTTAGGACAGTTTAATCACAATTGTAACTGTCTTCTAATTGGCAAACACATGTTTTTACAAAGTCTTATCACTTACATTGATCATTCCATTTTTACTTGATGTGGAATTCAAATGAGGGTTGACTCCCTCAAAAAGTTGGACTTCACCTAAAAGCTAAAAAAACAGAGTACATAGCGTTTATCTGCGACGAAGGTACTCTCAAGACCGTAGAGAATGATAGCATTAAGAAAGTCTTTGACTTCAAGTACCTTGGGTGAAGAATGATGAGTTCGGAGAAGGACTTAAAGATATGGAAGGCACTGACATGGAGGGCTATGACTGACATGAAGGAAATCTGGAAGTCTAACCTGACCAGAGGGCTTAAAATGAGGATTTTCATAGCAGTCATAGAGTCCATTCTCACGTACGGATGCGAGACGTGGACACGCACCAAGACGATGCGGAAGTCTCTAGATGGTTGCTATACACGAATGCTGAGTTGGGAACAGCACATGACAAACGTCGAGCTCTATAACAACCTACGGATGCTCAGCACTAAAATTGAGCTAAGAAGACTGCAACTAGCGGGGCACTGTCTACGTCACCCTGAGCTATCTGCCAGCCTAGTCATCCTATGGGAGCCCAAGCATGGGAGGATGAACCCTGGGTGCCCTCCCAAGACTATGGTCAACACGCTCCTAGAAGACAGCGGCGCGGCTAATGTAGATGAACTGAACACACTGATGAGTGAGAGGGAGAAGTGGAGAGTCCACCATCATGCCCAACGCCGGCCCCCTAGGCCAGAGTCGACGTAGTAGTAGTTGACTCCCACTAGGTTGCAGTTCTGGAGTGACAGAAAATGACCCAGGAATGTTCTTTCCATGAGTTCTTCTTCTATGAAATTATAGCATCAATTGGGAGATTGAAACATTGAGCACCGGCTGCCTGTCTTTTGATTGCTCTGCTACAGGAGAGGGGAGAACCTGCCACTATGCCTGGAGAGTGTTGCCCAGATTTTCTGCGTCTGGATGTAGACTTGGACTATAGACCTTTTTCAGTCTTATACTTTTTTATATTCTGTGTTTTGGCTGACTTTTCTTGTTTAATTTGTGATGATTTGGAGGTCAATGTGCCTGTTCCATTTTTGTTTGATTTTTTTGTGTGGGGGGAGGAGATTTGGTGGTGGGGGGGGGGATGATTGTGCTGTCTTTCTTTCCTTTCTTTGTTTCATGGCTACCTGAAGAAGGATTTCAGAGTTGTATACTTTGATAATAAATGAATCTTTGAAAGTTTAGGTTCAGATCTATCAAGTCACTGGGTATTCACATTTGCCATTGTGTGCACAACTGTGAAAACTTCCCCAATAAAACTACAGCTGAATCTAATGGATAAGCATCACCATTTACTCCTCAATGCAAGTAAATTCAGTATGTACCTTCAGGGGTTTAAAGGAAACATTTGGTGCCAAACATTTTATCCTGGGGTATTTTTTCCTCAAAAATATTACAGGATATTATTAAACAGTATAAATAGTCCAGATTTTAGAAAAATGAATATCACATGGCAGCAGCCAGCAACTCGTCATAATTGTGGATTTAAACATCTATAAATTATACACCTATTATAATTGGGTTATCTGCAGTCTTTTCTTTAAGGCAGTCCCACTATCAAACCAGCTCGGTCAAACTATGGGAGAAACTATGCAGAGCATGAAAAACGGCCAACTGGTTCACTCTGGGAGTGGGAACAACCACTGCAAAAAACTGCAGCTTGGGTGCGCCTGGAGATCACAGACTCTGACAGTGTCACATCCACCTTGAAAAGGAAAAAAGATACATTAGAGAGAAGAAATTACAGCTGCTTTGCAGTGCATCTCGTGGAGCAGAGAAACTGAAAGAGTACAAGTAAATTGTTTTTTGATTGCAACATCACAGGTAGCCAAGGTGGTAAAGAAGGCATTTGGTATTTCATCAGTCTAACCCCATCAGTAAGGGCACCAAATACAGGAGTTGAGATATTATCTAGCAGTTGTATAAGACATTGTTGAGATTTCACTTGGAGTAATGTGTCTAGTTTTGGTTACTCTGTTATAGGAAAGGCATTATTAATCTGGTTAGGGTGCAGAGAATACTGCCAGGATTCAAAGGCATCAGTCATGTGGGGAGTTTTGACAGGCTAGGACTTTATTCCTCGGAACATAAGAGAATGAAACATGACCTTACCAAGCTTTATGAGGTCATGTTTCAATCAGGTGGCGTGTGGAGATATGTCTCTACAAAATGAGGTGTAAGTCGCTCCTTCACACTGCTAGCCTGCAGTTCACCCTTGTTCAAGGTGTAACACCTGCTTAGCCACACAAGCAGAGTCCTGTGCAGCCATGCGAGCAGGTGGTGGATGGTCATATGAGCAGCTCGAGCATATCTCCTGATAATGCCACCACTGACTCCAAGCAGACGATCTCTGAAGAGTATTGATAACGGCTGAGGTCACCCGTCTTGTAAAGGCAATGGCAAACCACTTCTGTAGAAAAATTTGCCAAGAACAATCATATGACATGGCACATGATAAATGAATGATAAAACTCCAAGGGACACAGGTAAGTTGAAGGCACTAAATTTTTGCAGAACTGGAGGGTGGAGGTTTAGAGTGAGGAGTGAAAGGTTCAAAAGGAACTGAGGGACAACTTCTTCATTTGGAAGATGGTGGATAGATGATTCAATTTAATATGAGAATGTATGCAGTATACAACTTGAAATTGTTGCTCTTTGCATACATCCACAAAAACAGAAAAGAACCCCAAAGAATGAATGATAGAAAAATGTCAGAACCCCAAAGCCCCTTTCATCCCTCCTAAGGACAGGCAGCAACAAAGCATCAACCTCCCCACCTCCTCCTCCCTCACTTATTTCAGCAGGAAGCATCAGTTACCACCACCCACCCAGCAAGCAATGGCAGGGACCTCAGACAGATACCATGTTCTGCAGTCCTACAAAGACTATTGTTCACCTGACAATCTCTCTCTCTCTCTCTCTCTCTCTCTCTCTCTCTCACTAAGAAGGGACAGAGAGGTGTCACCACAGCAGGAGGGGAGACTAACAAAGCAGTCACAGTTTGGATGTTACTGTCTGCCTCTCCCCCACCACTGAGAGAGAGAGGGAGCACAATTGCCAAATCACAGAGGCCTCCGACAGATGATCTGCTGTTCACAATGCTCCATTTCTCCTATTATGCCTCATGGAATGTGCCGTCCACTGGGTCGCAGGGCCTCACCCTGAAGGCACGTGTCTTCCAGGTCTCATCCTTGGGATACTGAAAACCAGCCAGCTGGTTCACTCTGAGTGCGGGAACCACCACTGGAAAGAATTGCAGTTTGAGTGCAGCTGCAGATCACGGACCCCGGCAGAGTCCCATCCACCTTGAAAAGGGAAAAAGAGACATTAAAGAGAAGTTATAGCTGCTTTGCTGATCTGCTTGAAGAAGCTGCCCTCAGCCGACACCTGGAACAAGCTGAGAGAGAAAGTGGTTGAAACAGATACAGTCACAACTATCAAAAGACATTGGATAAATAGATGGATAGAAGAGGTTTAGGGATACATGCACCATACTCAGGCAAATGCAGTTAATTTGGTGGGCTCCACGGTCAGCATGGACAAGTTGGTCTGATGGCTTCCAAGCTGTGTTACACTAGAGTGAATACTATTCCTTATGTGACAGCATTACATCTTTACAAATTTTTGGTATACATACTTTGGATGCAAGAAAATCGGGTAATATTCCCTCTTGTGCTAAATAAAAAATAGCTGTTTTCATCAACTTTTGTGAACTTATAGTAAATTTCTGTTAAACATTCTGGAATTTTTTAAAATTAACCTCCGATTTTAATGTTTTTATTTTTATTTTATTTATGTAGTGATACAGCATGGAGTAGGTCTATCCGCCCTCCGTGCCACTGCACCCCAGCATCCCTGCAAGCCCGATCACGGGACAATTTACCATGACTAATTAACCTACTCGGTACGTCTTTGGACTGTGGGAGGAAACGGGAGCACCTGGGGAACACTCACACAGAGATTCCTTACAAAACGGCGCCGGAGCATGCAGAGACTTCTCCAGAATGGCGCCGGATTTGAACTCTGAACTCCGGAATGCCACAAGCTGTAATAGCATCACGCTAACCTCTACGTTACCATGGTTTCCGTGATCCCTGCTTTGATTCTCTCCTGAGGCATATATGACCCCTGAGCTACTAAGCAGCAGTGTTGCATCACCAACACACTAGATTTTCTGCTGCATTCTTCAGCCCAGACAAACAAAGCCACATATTATTCTTGGCAACTTAATACTGGCTGGCCTGTGATCTGAATGGAATGGACACCAGGAGGTGGGGAGAGAAGGTAGGAGCAAATTTAAATGACAAATGATTATATCCATTTGCAATAACTAAATATGATCTCAAAGGTCTTCAGGCCAAATATATCTGATGACTGAAACTTGCATTAAATCATTAGCAAGTAGCTTAAACATCAATTATACAATTATTCTCTGTTGCTTTGTAGTAAGGACAGATGATCCTTGAAACGTCATTTTCTTTCAGAGATAGAAAGGTTTCGTAGGAACATAAGGTTAAAGATGGTAATGATTATCCCATCCAATCGTATGGCTTCAGACAGTTTTACAGTCATTTATATCTGTTCTCTGGAGGCCGAGTGGGAAGTTCAGAAGGGGGTTACAGTTCCTGATTGTCCCACAGCGTCATCACTCCCAGCAAAATGCCCCTGTCGATGTAAAAGTCCAGTCATTAGGGAAAGTGTCACTAAAATCAAGGAACTGTTGCTCAAATGCCAAAGAAACACTTTTGTTATTGGGCCCCGTCTGTTCTCTGCTGAACACACATTTGCTTTGCTGGTTCATTTAGATTCCTTGCTAGGGAGGGAGGGCTTCCAATCCCCACTGGCGGGATAAACAACCCAGTCTCAAAAAAAATGCCCAATTCTCATTGGGAACAGCCAGCTCCAACAGGGCATAACCTCAGAATAGAGGGATGTCCTTTTAGACGGAGATGAGGAGGAATTTCCTTAGCCAAAGGGAGGTGAATCTATGGAATTGGGCGCTACAGTAGTGCAGTGGTCAGTGAGACACAATTACACCTTGGGATGTTAGAGTTCAGAGTTCATTTCTACTGCAAAATAATGAACCACATGCCGCAAAGCAATAGAGAACGGATACCTAACACGACAAAGCATCAAGGTAACTGAAAGCTAGGAGCAACTGGTTGAGCCTGGCTGGTTTGATGAGTGAACAAGGGCAGTAGGTAAGAGCAGGGTTTAAATAGGCTGCAGGTCATAAGTTGGAAATAACTGGCAGTTCCTGTGCAGGCATGGCAGGATCCACATCCTACGACTGGCACCCGACAGCTCAGGATCATCCGGATGGCTTTGGTGGTACTCTTCATTGAACGATGGATTCAAGATGAAACTGGATGACACCCAAGATCTCTCCTCCGGACCATATCCTTCCCAATCAAATAGGTACTGCACATACTGTCCATGATGACGTGAAACCATCAACCAGAGAACTATGTACACTGAGCCACCTTCCAGCATCCTAGGTTCTGCAGGTGCATTCTCAGGTGGTTTGAGTGGTCCTTGGATAAAAATTTTGAGGTAGGACCCTGAGGGATGGAGGCAGCTAGAGATGGTAAATGACTGGGTTGATGCAATGGGTGATCTTAAAGGTACCAATGAACCAGGGTGACAGCTTGCAGGGCAGATCTCAAGAGGAAAGCCAGACATGGTTCCCAGGCCAGAGTAGACTGGCTGGGCACCCATGATTATTAGCCTGGCAGCATCAAGCACTATTAGCAACTAGGATTGCCCTCCATGTCCTCTTCCAGGCACTCTGGCATCTGCGAACCAGGGATCTGGTGATGGGACGGCCACTATTGTCTCTTCTGTGGGGAACAACGGGGCTGGTAGCCATGAAACCCTTGACAGGGCGTCATATCCATGGCAGAGGAAGTGTGAAGATCGTGGGATGGCTCAGCCCAGAGAAGATACTTCTTCCATGTGGAAGGGTTAGAAGTGGCAAAGCATTGCAGGAACTTCTTCACTTGCTGATTGGCTCTTTCTGACTGTCAATTGGTCTGTAGATGGTAGCCAGAGGACAAACTCACTGTGGTGTGGAAGAGGGAACAGAAGGCTTTCCAGATGCAGCAGATGAATTGTGGGCTCCAATCCAACACAAGGTACTAGGAGAGGCCATGGAGGCAAACTACATGTTGGAGAGCCAGGTGCGCCATGCCAGCAGCTGACAGAAGTGTGGGGAGAGAACTGAAGTGGGCCATCTTGGCGAACTGGTCCAAACTGTCATGCTCAGTGTGGACCCATCTGAAGGCGTGAGTAAATCCACTTTGGCAACATTGGCTGACAGGAGTCGAGGGACTGGCAGGGACTGCAAGAACCCAGAGGGCCACTATTTGGAATAATTGGATTAGACAAATTGAGGCAGGCAGCAACAAACTAACATACATCTGCAATGATGGTAGGCCACTAGAACTGGCATTGCAGAAAATCCAGGTCAGTCATTATTTCACCCATCCTGTCACGAAATGTAGAAGAGGCTTGACCTAAATTCAGAGCTGTGGAGACAATTTAGCGGTAAGCAATAACTTTAAGAATAAACTGCAACTTAAGAAGCCTCAAGGGGGTCACCAAACAATAGAGAACGGATACTTAACAGAAAAAGACAAAAATGTAACTAAAATCTTGGAGCAGCTGGTTGAGGCTGGCTGGTCAATAAGTGAACAAGGGTTGTAGGTAAGAGCTGGGTTTAAATAGGCTGCATGTGATGAGTTGTAAATAGGTAGCAGGTGACCCGTATTAGCTGAGTGGAGGCTGGGAGATACATGACTGTGGAGGCTTAGCAGTCTGTAAGGAGTTTGTAAGTTCTCTCCATGACTGGCTGAACTTCCTCTGGCTGCTCTGGTTTCCTCCCACAGTCCAAAGACGTACTGGTTAGTAGCTTAACTGATCATTGTACATTTTCCTGTGATTAGGCTATCGTTAGAAACATAGGTTTCAGGATGGCTAGCTTGTTAGGCTGGAAAGGGCCATTCTGTGCTGTATCAATAAATAAATAAATAAATAAATACATTCTGCTGTGGGTATATCTTAAGTGGAGTTTGATAGGTTCTTGATTAGTAAGAGCATTAAAGGTTATAGGGAGATGGCAGAGAAATGGGGTTGAGAGGGACAATAAATCAGCCATAGTGGAATGGTGGAGCAGACTCAATGGGCTGAGTGGCCTAATTCTGCTCCAATGTCTTATGGTCATGTTCTCTGTGTGCCTGACATCAATTCCTAAAACAGACACTCTACTCCCAGCTTTGTCTAGGCAAGTAATTACTGGAAGGCTGGGGGGAACGGTAGAATTTTGGGAAGAGTGGGGAAAGCAAAATGGTTTGTTGGTAGGCTTTGTGAAAAGGTGGGTGCTTAATGTTCAGCATAGACTCAATAGGATGGAGGCCCATTTTATAGTCTCCTCGAAAAAAAGCAATGTTCTCGCGAATGCTAGACAGCGATTTTTTCAAGCTCATCTGCAGAAACAATTTCTACCTTCAATATTTCTCTTTTTCCTTTTCAAGGTGGATAGGGTTCTGTCCAAGACCCTGACCTAGAACTAACCTCAAGCATTGGTTCTTTGCTGCGATGGGACACCCTCCTGGGGCTCACTGACTGTCGTTTTTTTTTTGATATCCGAAGGATGCAGCCTAGAAGACAGGTCCCTTTGGGGTTCTGAAGCTCGTGACCCTGCCGATGAGCTGATTCTATGCCTGTGCCGCTCTCTGAAGTTTCGTGGGAGAAAACAGAATATCATGAACAGTGGATTGGCTCAGAGGGCTCTGTACTCAGTGAATTTCTCTCTCTCTCTCTCTTTCTCTCGATGATGAGGGAGAGTTTGTTGCTGATTCTTGCTTCGGAGAACTCTGAAGAAAAGGTGACCTGGCAGACTTTGACACCGTAAATCAGTGAGTGGTTTTGTTTGTCTTCCCTCTCGCTGAGTGAAACTTCTCTGTCTCTTTATTAGGGAGAGGGAGCAGCTTTGGTATGTCAAATCATCGGGTGAATCATTAGTTTTTGTTTTTCTGCAGATCATGATCTTTCTTGGGAGCTTTGCAATGAAGGGTGCTGATGCTTTTTAGCTGATCTAAGTTGGGGGGGAAAGGGAGCATCATTGCTTTGTTGCTGCTTGTGTATTGGTGGGGAGCAGAAGGGCTTTAGGGTTCTAATGTTTTTCCTGTCGTTCATTCGTTAGGGCACTCTCCTGTTTTCATGGATGTCTGTGAAGAACAAGAATTCCATGTTGTATATTGTATACGTTCTTTGATATTAAATGAAACTATTGGAACAATTGAACTATTGAGTGATTGTCTCCTGGACAACTTTGCCCTGTGAACAATCGGAATCAGTAAGGTGCAACTGGGTTGGGATTAAAAACCTTGTGTCTCTTTGGGAGCATTCAGAAGTCCAGTAGATACTGAGTGATGGGCAGCCCTCTTTTCTGACAACAGGTACCCACCATACATTCTAGAGGTTTCAGGATTACCTCATCACCCAGCGTAGTCAGGAGTAGAAGCCAGTGATCCTCAACACCAACAGACTGTCCAAGAAGAAGAAGTAGACCTGGTATTTTCCAGAGGAGTGATTTTATACCAAGTAGAATTTATACTGTATTAAGGGCACCACTTACTATTCTAATAGTTGACCAGTTTGTTCAGCAACTGGCTGATCAGTAGCTCAAGGAGATGCCAAAGTTGCAAAGATGATAAGTGGGATGTCAGAAGATTAGAGAGGAAGAATCATCTCCCTATTCGTTCATGGCCCATCTGGCCCCTTAAATCTGCTTCACCATCACAGTGACCTCTGATTCTGTCTCTGTGAAGTTTGCCCATTCTTGATGTGACCCTGAGGGTTTCTCCTGGAGCTACCAATTTCTGAGAGAATCATGCAGGTTACTAGATAAGATGCCCACTGTAAATTGCCCCTCAGATATATTATAGGTGAGTGGAAATTTTTCAGGAAGACTGAATTGAACTGTAAGGAGAAGAATAAAGTGGATTGTCGGTAGATTTCATGTAAAGATGGTTAAATTGCTGGGAGTTAGAGAAATCAAAGTTCATTCCATCAGATTGGAGGCTACACAGTCTGAGTATGAAGTGTTGTCCTCCAACCTGAGAGTGGCCTCATAGTGGCAGTGGAGGAGTCCATGGACTGACGTGTCAGAATGAGAATGGGGAGTGGAATTAATCTGGCTGGCCATTGATAATTCCTGCCTGTTATGAACAGACAAAAGATTTGGAGGGGTTTGGACTGGGGGAATTAGAGAGAGTAACCTACACCACATGGATCTGCAATTGAAAAGCTGTGACCTGCAGGGATACAGATCGAGTGCTGGGTGAGATTAGGCTGGCTAGCTCAATTACAACCAGCACAGGAATAACACAACAGTAGCCTTTTTGTGCGTACCTTTGCTATGATTCTGTAAGTGCAACATTGAAGATGGTGCCACCTTTTAGTTGAAACGTTAAACCGAGACCTGGAGTGGGGGCAGGGAACATAGGCGATACTGGCATAAAATCCTAAAGAATACTTTTGTTGATTAGACATGACATGACTTCATATCTGAGGCTGGAGCCAACATTTGACTGACTTAGAGCTAATGTTGTTAGCTGGTTAGCTCTTGTTGTGGATCATTTCACCTACTGCAGTGAAATGCTTTCTTTACCTTTCAGATTTGATATAGGGCATCAATTTTGATCTGCCTTTCATCAAATTTAATCAGGTTTCTAGGCAACCTGCAGTGAGTTCCATTTCTCTGGAACATTGGTCTTTAACTATCTTCCTCATCAGGTCAGGAACATGACTGCTTCTGATTAACCCACTCCCACTCCTGGTGGTTCCCCATGTTACAGGGGTCAGAAAACTGGGTCACTGTCAAGAGAGGGAAGGGAAATGCCCGGATAGTGGAGAGCACACCTGTGGCTGTCACCCTCAGCAAAAAATATCTTGTTCTGGATGCTGTTGAGGGGGATGACCTGACAGGGGACACCCACGGTGACCGGGTCTCTGGCACTGAGCCTGGCGCTATTGTGCAGGACAGAAGGAGGGAGAAGAGAAATGCGGTAGTCGTGGGGGATTCCATAGTCAGGGGAATGGACAGGAGATTCTGTGAGCCTGATAGAGATACCCGCATGGTGTGTTGCCTCCCAGGTGCCAGGGTACGGGATGTCTCGGATCGGGTCCTGAATATTCTGAAGGGGGAGGGTGAGCAGCCAGTTGTCTTGGTACATGTTGGTACCAATGACATAGATAGGACAAAGGAGGAGGTCCTGAAGAGAGATTTCCAGGAGTTAGGAAGGAAGCTGAGAAGCAGGACCTCCAGGGTAGTAATCTCGGGATTGCTACCTGTACCACGTGCTAGCGAGGACAAGAATAGTAGGATCAGGCAGATGAATGCATGGCTGAGAGACTGGTGCAGGGGGCAGGGCTTCAGATTCTTGGATAATTGGGATCTCTTCTGGGGGAAGTATGACCTGTTCAAAAAGAACATGTTACACCTGAACCAGAAGGGAACCAATATCCTGGCAGGAAAGCTTAATAGGGCTGTTAGGGAGGGTTTAAACTAATTTGGCAGGGGGATGGGAACCGGAATGACAGAGCGGAGGAAGGGGAAAACAGAAATAAATCTAAGATAGTGAGCAGTAAAGATGTCAGGAAAGACAGGCAGGTGATGGGACAAATTTGTAGCCATTGGGATGAGTTGCAGTGCAATAAAGTTGCAGGGAAATCAAAGCGAAAAGTATCAAATACTGGTCTTAAGATGTTATACTTAAATGCACGCAGCATAAGCAATAAGGTGGATGATCTTGTCGTACAGCTACAGATTGGCAGGTATGATATTGTGGCCATCATTGAGACATGGCTAAAGGATGCATGTCTCTGGGAGCTGAACGTCCAAGGATACATGGTGTATCGGAAGGATAGCAAGGTAGGCAGAGGGGGAGGCGTGGCTTTATTGGTAAGAAATGATATTAAATCATTAGAAAGAGGTAATATAGGATCGGAAGGTGCAGAATCTTTATGAGTTGAGCTAAGAAATCGCATGGGTAAGAGGACCCTGATGGCAGTTATTTATAGGCCTCCAAACAGCTGCAAGGATGTAGACTACAAATTACAAATGGAAATAGAAAAGGTTTGTCAGAAGGGAAGTGTTATGATAATTGTGGGGGATTTTAACATGCGAGTGGATTGGGAAAATCAGGTCGGCACTGGATCTCAAGAGAGAGAATTTGTAGAATGTCTGTGAGATGGCTTTCTAGAACAGCCTGTTGTTGAGCCCACTAGGAGATCAGCTGTACTGGATTGGGTATTGTGTAATGAACCGGAGGTGATTAGAGAGATTGAGGTGAAGGAACCCTTAGGAGGCAGTGATCATAACATGATTGAGTTCACTGTGAAATTAGAAAAAGAGAAGCCAAAATCTGATGTGTCAGTATTTCAGTGGAGTAAAGGAAATTACAGTGGCATGAGAGAGGCACTGGCCAAAGTTGACTGGAAAGAGACACTGGCGGGAAAGACAGCAGAGCAGCAGTGGCTGGAGTTTATGTGAGAAGTGAGGAAGGTGCAAGACAGGTATATTCCAAAAAAAAAGAAATTTTCGAGTGGAAAAAGGATGCAACCCTGGTTGACAAGAGAAGTCAAAGCCAAAGTTAAAGCAAAGGAAAGGGCATACAAGGAAGCAAAAATTAGTGGGAAGACAGAGGATTGGGAAGTTTTTAAAACATTACAAAAGGAAACCTAGAAGGTCATTAAGAGGGAAGAGATTAACTATGAAAGGAAACTAGCAAAGAATATCAAAGAGGCTACTAGACGCTTTTTCAAGTATATAAAGAGTAAAAGACAGGTGAGAGTAGATATAGGACTGATAGAAAATGATGCTGGAGAAATTGTAAATGGGAGATAAGGAGATAGCAGAGGAACTGAACGAGTATTTTGCATCAGTCTTCACTGAGGAAGACATCAGCAGTATACCGGACACTCAAGGGTGGCAGGGAAGAGAAATGTGCGCAGTCACAATTATGACAGAGGAAGTACTCAGGAAGCTGAATAGTCTAAAGGTAGATAAATCTCCCAGACCAGATGGAATGCACCCGTGTGTTCTGAAGGAAGTAACTATGGAGATTGCGGAGGCATTAGCGGTGATCTTTCAAAAGTCAATAGATTCTGGCATGGTTCCGGAGGACTGGAAGATTGCAAATGTCACTCCGCTATTTAAGAAGGGGGCAAGGAAGCAAAAAGGAAATTATAGACCTGTTAGCTTGACATCGGTGGTTGGGAAGTTGTTGGAGTCGATTGTCAAGGATGAGGTTACAGAGTACCTGGAGGCATATGACAAGATAGGCAGAACTCAGCATGGATTCCTTAAAGGAAAATCCTGCCTGACAAACCTATTACAATTTTTTGAGGAAATTACCAGTAGGCTAGACAAGGGAGATGCAGTGGATGTTGTATATTTGGATTTTCAGAAGGCCTTTGACAAGGTGCCACACATGAGGCTACTTAACAAGATAAGAGCCCATGGAATTACGGGAAAGTTACATACGTGGTTAGAGCGTTGGCTGATTGGCAGGAAACAGAGAGTGGGAATAAAGGGATCCTATTCTGGTTGGCTGCCGGTTACCAGTGGTTTTCCACAGGGGTCCGTGTTGGGGCCGCTTCTTTTTACATTGTACATCAACGATTTGGATTATGGAATAGATGGCTTTGTGGCTAAGTTTGCTGATGATACAAAGATAGGTGGAGGGGCCAGTAATGCTGAGGAAATGGAGAGTCTGCAGAGAGACTTGGATAGATTGGAAGAATGGGCAGAGAAGTGGCAAATGAAGTACAATGTTGGAAAGTGTATGGTTATGCACTTTGACAGAAAAAAATAAACGGGCAGACTATGATTTAAATGGGGAAAGAATACAAAGTTCGGGGATGCAGTGGGACTTGGGAGTCCTCGTACAGGATACCCTTAAAGTTAACCTTCAGGTTGAGTCGGTGGTGAAGAAAGTGAATGCAATGTTGGCATTCATTTCTAGAGGAATAGAGTATAGGAGCAGGGATGTGATGTTGAGGCTCTATAAGGAGCTGGTGAGACCTCACTTGGAGTACTGTGGGCAGTTTTGGTCTCCTTATTTAAGAAAGGATGTTCTGACGTTGGAGAGGGTACAGAGAAGATTCACTAGAATGATTCCGGGAATGAGAGGGTTAACATATGAGGAACGTTTGTCCACTCTTGTACTGTATTCCTCGGAGCTTAGAAGAATGAGGGGAGACCCGATAGAAACATTTCGAATGTTGAAAAGCATGGACAGAGTGGATGTAGCAAAGTTGTTTCCTGTGATGGAGGAGTCTAGTACGAGAGGGTATGACTTAAGGATTGAAGGGCGCCCATTCAGAACAGAAATGCGAAGAAATTTTTTTAGTCAGAGGGTGGTGAATCTATGGAATTTGTTGCCACGGGCAGCAGTGGAGGCCGAGTCATTGGGTGTATTTAAGGCAGAGATTGATAGGTATCTGAGTAGCCAGGGCATCAAAGGTTATGGTGAGGAGGCAGGGGAGTGGGACTAAATGGGAGAATGGATCAGCTCGGATTGACTCGGAGAGACAGATACGGTATATTTGTGTTGTAGTAATTCTAAAAAATAATGTGATCTGTTATATGGGCAGCTTGATTTGATGGAAGTAATTATTGTCTAAATGGAGAAAGAATACGGAGAGCTGCAACATGAAATGTCTACAGGTTTGTGATGAGAGTTTCAGAAAGCCGATAACTGAGAAGGTTAATGGATGCTGGTTCTTATTCTGTAATCTCCATCAGCACAGGTCCACCACAAGGCTGTGTGCCCTGCTCTATTCACTTTATACTTATGCATGTGAGGTTAAGCACAGCTGCAATGTCAACAGTATTGTTGTCCGAATCAAAGTGGTGATGAATCAGTATATAGGAGGGAGACTGAAAATCTGGCCGACTGGTTTCACAACAATACTTAATGTAAGCAAGACCAAGGAGCTGATCATTGACTTCAGGAAGAGAAATTACTGACCTCAAGAGGAGGAAATTGGAGGTCCATGAGCCAGCACTCATCAGGAGTTCAGTGGAAGAGCAACTTTAAATTCAGCGGTATTATTTCAGAGGATCTGTCCAAGGGCCAACACGTAAGTGAAATCATGAAGAAAGCTCAGTAGCGCTTCTACTTCCTTAGAAGTTTACAAAGGTTTGTCATGATATCTATAACTGTGATAAACATCTATAGATGTGTGGTGGAGAGTTTGATTGGTTGCATCACCGTCTGGTATAGAAACACCAATGTCCTTGAACTGAAAATTCTACAAGGCGTATTGGATATGGCCCAGTCCGTCATGGGTAAAGCCCTTCCACAATTGAGCACATCTACATGGAGTGCTGTTGTAGGAAAGCAGCAATATGCACAAAGTGCTGGAGGAACTCAGCAAGGCAGGCAGCATCTGTGGAAGAGAGTACGGTTGACATTCCGGGCAGAGACCCTTTGGCAACACTGGAGGAAAAAGAAAGATGACGAGTAGACTTAAAAGGTTGGGGGAGGCACAAACAAGAAAAAACCTGCAGATGCTGGAAACACAAACAAAAGAAAATCTTCAGATTTTCCCACCTTTTAAACCTATTCCTCAGCTTTTATTCTCCAGTCCTGCTGAAGGGTCTCAGCCCAAAACGCTGACTGTAATTTTTTTCCATAGGTGCTGCCTGGCCTTCTGAGTTTCTCCAGTATTTTGTGTGTATTGCCTGAATTTTCATCATCTGCAGATTTTCTTTTGATTGTGATAGGAAAGCAGCATCCGTCATCATGGACCAGCACCATCCATGACATGCTCTCCTCTTGCTGCTGCCATCAGGAAGAAGTACAGGAGCCTTAGAACCCACACCACTTAGGTTCAGGAATAGTTATTTCCCCTCAACCATCAGATTCTTTAACCAGAGGGGATTACTTCACTCAACGTCTCTCACCTCCATCATTGAACTGTTCCCTCAACCAATGGACTCACTTTCAAGGACTCTTCATCTCATGTTCTCACTATTTATTGCTTATTTATTTTTCTTTCCTCTTTTGTGTTTGCGCAGTCTGTTGTCTTTTGCACATTGATTGCTTGTCTGTCCTATTGGGTGTGGTCTTTCATTGATTCTGTTGTGTTTCTTGGATTTACTGTGCGTGCCTGCAAGATAACGAATCTAAGTGTGTATATGGTGATATGTATGTACTTTGATGACAAACTTACTTTGAACTTTTGAGGTGGATGAGGGAAGTTGGATCAGCCACAATCTTATTGAGCAGTAGAGAATACTTGAAGGGGAAAATGCCTCTTCCTTTTCTTAAGTATTGCATCAATATTTTACAAATTGACAAACCTATACTGATGAAAGGTCATCAAACCCTGTCGTTAATCTGTCCACAGATGTTCCCTGACTTATCTCTTTACCTCTGGTGCTCTTCCCCCTTTTCTTTCTTCCATGGCCTTCGTCCTCTCCTATGAGATTCCTCTTCTCCAGCCCTGTATCTCTTTCACCAATCAACTTCCCAGCTCTTTCCTTCACCCCTTTACTTCACCCCTTCTCCTCCCCGTTTCACCTATCACCTTGTGTTTCTCCCTCCTCTCCCTCCACCTTGTAGCTATGACTCCTCACCTCTTTTTTCCCTTCAGTCCTAAAGAAGGACCTTGGCCAGAAACGTCGACTGTGCTCTTTTCCATAGATGCTGCCTGGCCTGCTGAGTTCCTCCAGCATTGTGTGTGTGTTACTCCCTAATTTGTTGAGGATTTTGAGCCTCAGATAGATAAATAGATACTTTATTGATTCCAAAGGAAATTACAGTGTCACAGCAGCATCACAAATGCTCAGATATAAATATTAGAAGAGAAGTAGAAAGAATAAAAATTAAGTTATCACAAACAGTCTAACAGGAGGGGGTCATCACTTCCCCAGCTATAGGTTGACTCTCTATAGTGCCCGATTCCCTAGGGTAAGAATGACCTCATATAGCGCTCTTTGGAGCAACGCGGTTGTCTTAGTCTATTACGAAAAGTCCTCCTCTATTCAGCCAAGGTAGCATGCAGAGGATGAGAAATATTGTCCAGATTGCCAGGATTTCCCATAGGGTCCTTTAATCTACCACAGCCTCCAATGTGTCCAGTTTGACTCCCATACAGAGCCAGCCTTTCTAATCAGTTTATTGAGCCTGTTGGCATCACTTGTGTTGATGCCATTGCCCCAGCACACCTCTGCAGAGAAGATTGGTAGAATATGTGAAGGAGAGGCCTGCATCCTCCAAAGGGCCTCAGTTACTTCAGGAAGTCGAGGCGACTCTGGCCCTTGCTCTACACAGACTCTGTGTTGGGCTCCACTCAAGTCTGTCATCCAGGTGCACCCCCAGATACTTCTTGGTCATCTCCCCATCCTCATCATCAGTAGTAACAGGAAGCAGTGCAGGCTTTGTCTTCGTAATGTCCATCACCATCCCCTTTGTCTTACTGATGTTAAGCTGCAGTTGATTGGGCTTTCACCATTTGACAAAGTCCTCCACCAGGGTCCTGTATTCATCCTCCCGTTCTCCCTTTATACACCCAGCTATTGCTGAGTCATCAGAGAATTTCCGCAGATGACATGACTCGGTGTTGTATCTAAAGTCCGAGTTATACAGGGTAAACAGGAAGGGAGCCAATTCAGTGGTTTGCTTTTGAAACCTTATCAGTGATTACTGTTCTGGTGAATGAAAGACAGCACTGAATTTATATAGCACCTTTCATACCTTTAAGACATCCTAAATTGTTTTATAGCCAATTTAACAGTCACGTTTCATTTAAATTGGCTATAAAAGAGCTTGGAATACCCTGAAGATTACCATTCAATTCAATGTCTCTTACTGCATATAAACTTCCTAACAGTCACGTTCCAGTTAGGAAATGTGGCAAGAAATTTGCAAACAGTAAGATCCATTAAATTAAATGATAATCTTTTTCCTGGGTATCGGATGGGCAATTATTGTTGGTCATTAAGGAATCCCCCTACCCCCCACCGTTGTTCCTGGAATAGAGGGGTGGGACTTCAGTAGGAAGAAAATTGAATGAAAACAGAAAATGCTCAAAGTACACAGTAGGTAAATGAAAAACAGAGCTGATCAAAAATGTGGTTTTGCTTTAAACAGCCAAGAAACAGCTCCTCTGGCAGTGCTGCATTGCCTCAGAGATGCTCTGAAGTTTCCAGTTTGACCTCCGGTTTCTGCGGTGTGCCTTGGGCAGTTGAGTGAAGCTTCTACCCATTGAGGTGCTGCCAATTACTGCTCAAGCTCTGGCATGAAAGGCCTCTCTGGTTACAAGGCAATTACTGAAAGTGATCTGTGCTTTTCAATACTCAATGTTCGCTTGGATCAGACTCGCCTTGAAACACACCAATCGCAAACTGTGCAGGAAATATATTCTAAATTTGATATTTAAAGTCTTCACAATGACCTTCGTGGCTCAGGTCTCTTCTGTAGTCTTGTGCTGTTTAAATATAATTCTTGTCAGCAAATCCCATAAATGATTGCAAGTGCGCATGCATTTTCTTTCAGAGCGAACAAGATGTTTTGGGGTTAAGTCTTGCAAAATCTTTCTCAAACATAACAAGGAAAAGTACTTCTTTTATCCAGGAACCAGTTACTGCCCCCTACCCCTCACCACCCCCACAGTTCATGGAAACATGATGATGTATTTATCAAGGGAATAAAGACCAGAAAATACATCTAGTTATGAACACATTTAAGGAAAATCAGTGGAACTCCCAGTGAAAGCACTAGTGCTTAGCCAAGTAGCTGACACTGAGGCTTTCATACATATTGAACTGGAAAGGCAGAGATAGGGATGATTCTAACACCTTCCTGAGGTGTTAGAATCACAGGTCACAGCCTCAAGATAAGGGGCTGGTTATTCAGAACTAAATTGAGAAGTATGTTTATCACCCAAAGGGTAAATGATTGTTTGGAAGTCTCAATCCAAGAGGGTCATGGAGACACAGTAACTGAGAGGATTCAAGACAGGATCTGAAAGGTTTTTTTTGGATATGAGGGAATTAATTGTTCGTACAGGAAGGAGATGCCAAGAGATAACCATGATCTTACTGAATAGCAGCAGAGACATGAGGAGCAGAATGGCCTACGCTTGATTCTATCTCAAACCAGCTCCACAACTTAACATCTCCAGGCTTAAAAATGCTCCAAGATTCAAGAATTCTCAAGGTGATCTGAACATTTTAATTATTTCCTTTGAATATATAAATGTGCCGGTGGAGGACTGAAGAATCATACTTCTCTTTGACATTTTCCTAATTTGCTTCAATTACTTTGAATGTTGCACTAAAATCAAACATAAACAGGATTGACATTAATAGTTTACAGCTTGGATTATTCTTGCCTCCAGGAAACCATCCTGTCCTTTTGTATTTAATTGGTAAACTGCATTGTCTTCATGACACACAGGAATTATATTTACAGCGATGGTTCTGCCGTGACCTCCTGTGAGCTTTTAATCATAAACATGAATCATATCACATTTCAATATTGAAGCATGTGCTGATTTCACAATGCCTCGTTAATAGTTGGATAGTGCTGACTGATAGCTGCCTGATCTAGAGGGAATCACTGGCCAGCAGCTGTTGCTTCATAGGTCTCAGACTTCTTGTGTATATCTGACTGCCCAAACTACCGCAGACTCACCATGAAGCCCAGTGGCATAATAGTGATTGCCTTAAGAATCCAGGAAGGATCAATCTTTGAATAAATCCTCTACTCAAGGAATAGGGTCATGACCTTGTCTGGAAAGGTCAATGTAAGTAATTGTTCTATTTTATATTGCTTAACATTTGTTTAAATTACTTTTAACATTATAATAGCTTTTAATTCTTTCAGGCTTCCTAAGTTTCTATTATTTAAAATTGCTTTAATGGTTTTTTAAAAATTTCCATTCATCAGCTGGAAATGCCTTTCTTCGTATGGGACATTAGTGAGGCCGCATTTGGAATATTGTGTTCAGTGTTGATCATGCTGCTGTGGGAGAGATGTTAATAGGCTGCAAAGAGGCCAGAGAAGATTTACATGAATATTGCCACAAGCTGAGACACTGAGGTCTGGAAAAGTTGAGCAGGCAAGGAAGAGGATGTTATACAGGTGTATAACAGCAAGAAACATAGATAGTGTCTTTTTACCAGGGTTGGGCAATCTAGCACTAGAAGGCATTGGTTTAATTTGAGGGACAACTTTTTCACCTAGAGAGTACTCAGTATATGAGCAGGTAGAGGGAGAGGCTGAGGCAGGTACATTAACAGGTAAACAAAAAATACCCTGCAGGTGCTGGGGTCAAAGCAATACTCACAACATGAAGGGTTCCGGCCCGAAACGTTGACTGATCATTTCCACGGATGCTGCCCGACCTGCTGAGTTCCTCCAGCGTGTTGTGAGTGTTACATTAACAGGTACTTGGACAGTTACGTGGATAGGAAAGCCTTAGAGGGATGTGGGCCAAACATGGACAAATGGCACTAGCCTCAAGGGGAATCTTGTTCAGCGTGGATCATGGAGATGAAGAGACAATTTCTATACTGTAAGACGCTACAATTCTATGAACTAGTGAGCTACATAGGATATTCCAAAATGGAAGCTCAGAATGAGATGTATGAGACCTAAATGATGCTCACAGTTCACTTTGAATCATAGGATGCATGGGTTAGCTCACTAGCTCTTCCCATCTTGCCATGGGCAAGACCAACCAGTAGGCTGGTATTGTGGTGATCTGGATAGACAAATTACTGAGGACAAATCTGTCAGCTGGGAATTAATTTTTGGTTGTCTGTGGCTCCATCATCTTCTCTTGCTGATGACTAGCAGAGATTCAGGAGGGAGGATGTTCACTAAAGATTGCACAACGTCCAATTCCATTCAAAATCCCTCAACAGATAAAGCAGCCCACACCTGAATGCGGATGTTGATAAGATGTTGTGAGCTTTTAGCTGGCCTGTAATATTGTCCCTCATCTTGCTGCATGAACACAGGTAACATTGCCTGGCACTGAATATTTCCTGTTGTCCTGAGTAAATCCTGACCAGAAGCTCAGATGGATTTGCCACATACCTTGGTGACAGGATTGCAAGAGGTTGGGTACCCTTTGATAAATGACTCATCTCTTGGGCCATGCGGCGAAGATGGCACTGGTGGAACACAGTGATACTTTATTGACCGCAAGCCAAACTACTAACTATTCTATAAATTACACTTTATCTGGACTATGATCATTACAATGAACATTGGGAGCTGTGCTTCAGAACCGCCTGTATGACCTGGCTTTTTTGCAGTGTTCTCAGGGATTTGGCAAGTTAAGGTGTTTCAGGGGTGCAAGTACGAATCTGGCAGCCATTGCTAGAGTGGGCTCGGGGCCGGATCGAGCTGGAGGGGCCTGGGGCCGAGGGTGAGGGAAGAGCTGATTGAAATGACAGGCTAGGTTGAAAAGGTTGGGGTGTCGGGTCCGAGGGTGAAGGACGGACCGATTTTCAGCTCGCTGCTCCGTGAGTTTTATTCCTCTCTGTGTTGAGCTGACTCTGCGGCTGAGGTCTGCAGCCATCGGCACTCATCTCGGTTCTGAACCAGCTCGGTGTCCGTGGCTGCAGTCATTGGGCTTCTGGACCAGATTCACTCGTCTCAGCGCTGAACTGCCCCTGTAGCTGTAGACTGTGGCCATCGGGCTCCTGGAACGGCTGCAGAGCTGAATGGCTCCATGGCTGTCAGCTCACTCTCTTGGAATCTGCTGTTCATGTTCTGAGTGTTATTTGGTTAGTTTTTATTGTTTGCATGAATTGTTCTTTTTTTCACACGTTGGGTGGTTGATGGCCTTTGGTGTACGGGATTTTAAAATGGGTTCTATTGCATTTTCTTTGTTTATGATATAGGAGCAGAATTAGGCCATTCAGCCCATCAAGTCTGCTCTGCCACTCCATCATGGCTGATCCTGGATCCCACTCAACCCCGTACACCTGCCTTCTCGCCTTATTCTTTGGTGCCCTGACCAATCAGGAAAATATCAAGTTCCGCTTTAAATATATCCGCAGACCTGGCCTCCACCACAGTCTGTGGCTGTCTATAAGCAGATGAAACTCAAGATTGTATATAGTGTACATATTTTGATAATTAATGTATTTTGAACTTGACACCTCAAGTTATTTCCACTCCCTGTGAAGCACAAGGCATGGAATACTTGCCATTTTCCTAGATGAGTGAAACTCCAGCAACTATTCAGAAACTTGGCACCATTCAGGGCAAAACAACCACTTGGTTGGCACCACATCCTTTGCCCTAAGTACTCATTCCCTCTACCAGCAGCACACAGTGCTTCCGTCTATAAAATACATTGCACTTTTTGCTGAAATTACCCTAACTGCACCTTCCATACCTAAGAAGACAGCTCACACCACTGCTGCTGGCCAGCTAAATAGAAGGAAGGAACACTACCAGTGATGCCAATATCCTTGATGTGAGCAAGATGAAATGCAAATAGCAATATAGTGAGCTTTGCAATGATTGGCTAAAATTGCTCTTCTGGAGGTAGAAGATAGAACAGTACAGCACAGGAACTGCTCCTTTGGCCCACACTGTTATACTGAACCAAATAAATTAATCAACAGATGGCCAACTAATCCCTTCTGCCTATACATAGAACATAGAACATAGAATAATACAACACGGTACAGGCCCTTTGGCCCACATTGTTGTACCAACCCTCAAACCCTGACTCCCATAACCCCCCCACCTTAAATTCCTCCATATACCTGTCTAGTAGTCTCTTAAATTTCACTAGTGTATCTGCCGCCACCACTGACTCAGGCAGTGCATTCCATGCACCAACCACTCTCTGAGTAAAAAACCTACCTCTAATATCCCCCTTGAACTTCCCACCCCTTAACTTAAAGCCATGTCCCTTTGTATTGAGTAGTGGTGCCCTGGGGAAGAGGTGCTGGCTATCCGCTCTATCTATTCCTCTTAATATCTTGTACACCTCTATCATGTCTCCTCTCATCCTCCTTCTCTCCACAGAGTAAAGCCCTAGCTCCCTTAATCTCTGGTCATAATGCGTACTCTCTAACAGGCAGCATCATGGTAAATCTCCTCTGTACCATTTCCAATACTTCCACATCCTTCCTATAGTGAGGTGACCAGAACTGGACACAGTACTCCAAGTGTGGCCTAACCAGAGTTTTATAGAGCTGCATCATTACATCGCGACTCTTAAACTCTATCCCTCGACTTATGAAAGCTAACACCCCATAAGCTTTCTTAACTACCCTATCTACCTGTGAGGCAATTTTCAGGGATCTGTGGACACGTTCCCCCAGATCCCTCTGTTCCTCCACACTACCAAGTATCCTGCCATTTACTTTGTACTCTGCCTTGGAATTTGTCCTTCCAAAGTGTACCACTTCACACTTCTCCGGGTTGAACTCCATCTGCCACTTCTCAGCCCACTTCTGCATCCTATCAATGTCTCTCTGCAATCTTTGACAATCCTCTACACTATCTACAACACCACCAACCTTTGTGTCATCTGCAAACTTGTCAACCCCCCCTTCTACCCCCACATCCAAGTCGTTAATAAAAATCATGAAAAGTAGAAGTACGTGTCCATATCCTTCCATTTCCTCACATTCTTGTGTCTATCTAAATGTCCCTAACGTACCTGCCTCTACCACCACCCGAGGCAGTGCATTCCAGGCACTCATCAGTCTGATTAAAAACGCTTGCCCCTCACATCTCCTTTGAAAGTATTTCCTCACACCTTATATGCATGCCCTCTTGTATTAGACACTTCAACCCTGGCGGGGTGGGGTGGGGGGAGTAAATGATACTGTCTGTCTACTTTATCTAGGCTTGTCGTAATCTTCTATCAGATCTTCCCTCAACCTCCGTCGTTCCAGAGAAAACAATTCAAATTTGTCCAGCCTCTCATTATAGTACTGGATCTGTGAAGTTTGCTGAAGACTTTTCAGCTTTCTTGATTAGGCATTTTCAGACTATGTTAACCATGAGGTGATCATCTTGTAAAGTCAGAGAGAGATAGAGCATGGAAACCAGTCACCGATCCTTCAACTCACTTAGTCCGCAGTGACCATCAATCACCTATTTGCTCCAGCCTTGAATTAATCCCACTTTATATTGTGTCACATTCCTGTCAACTCCCACACAGATTCTGCCACTTAGCTACACATTAAAGGCAATTTACTATGCTTAATGTACCTACCAACTGGTAAATTGATTTATTATTGTCACATGCACTGAGGTACAGTGAAAAACTTCTCTTGCATGACTTCCATACAGATTGTCTCATTACAATAGTGCATTGGGGTAGTACGAGGGAAACCAGTAACAAGATGTAGAGTGTCTGCAGATGCTGGAAATCAAAAGCAACACAGTCAAAATACTGGAGGAACCCAACAGGTCAGACAGCATCTGTAGAGAAGAATAAACAGTTGATGTTTCAGGCTGAGATCCTTCATCAGGACGAGAAAAGAAGAGGAGATTATCAACAATAAAGGCAGGCATTGGTTCTAATTCCTTTTCCAAATTAACAATTGCACCCACTCCTGGGACACCATGTTGATTCATCTGTCCACACCGCTGATGAGGGTTATTCTCCTCCCCACCTGACCCCTCCCACTCCCACAGGTGATGAATCTTAAACTGTGGTCCTTCCCCACCGGGCCTTCGCGGTGGCCGCACCAAGCTTGAGTGCGTCCATCAGCACGTACTACCGCAGGTGAGAGTGAGCCAGTCGGCAGCCTTCAGTCACGGACATCTCCATGTGCTGGTGGACCACCAAGTTTCGGGCAGACCAAAGCGTGTCTTTCACCGAATTGATGATCTGCCAGCAGCACCGGATGTTAGGAGATAAACCAAAATATGTTGGTGTAAAGAGGGGAAGTAATAAAGTCGAATAAAGTGTTTCAGTTACAGTGAAAGCAGGTAGACAATAAGGTGTGAGGTCATGACAAGGTAGATTATGAGGTCAAGAGTCTATTTTATTGTAGTAGAGGACCATTCAATATTCATATAACCATGGGTTAATTACTGCTCAATAAGGCTAGAGCAACCACAGGAAAGTCAAGTGCCACAGGGACAGTGTGCTAACACGACACAGGTGGTAGCAGAGGTCGGGATTGAACCTATGGTTCCAGCACTGAGAGGCAGCAGCTCTACTAGCTGCACCTGTACTACCCATTTGATTATAGAGCGGTGCCAACACTAACCCATCTCAAAATTATTGTTACTCTGTGGGGCCAATAGGAGATAAAACCAATCTTGTTTTCTACTCTGTGATGGTACATTCTTTCCTTATATATACATAGACAGATAATTCCAAGACAATTTTATACTGCACCCCTCCCTACAATATTGGGTGGTATCTGCCACTCCGCTTAATAGCTCATGAAATTATGAAATCAAAGGTTGCACTGAAGTTAAGCAGAAGCCACGAGAACATTTTTTCTAAATGCTAAATCAAAGAGCAGTATTTGACAAAGCTTTAAAGGGAGTGACAGAGATGGAGAACAAAGAGATTCAGGGAAAAGAATTCCAGAGATTAGGATTCGGGCACCTAGTGCCATCCTTTATGATTGGATAAAAGAAGTGAGGGGATGAAAAGAAGACAGTTAGGATTCTAGAGCTGAGGGAGGTCATAAGGAAATAGGATGTGGGAGGTGGGGCAACCTGAAAAGGGGCTTTGTGCAGAAAATTTTGTCAGAACAAAATTAATGATTTTTTTCTGATCCCTACACCACTCGCAGGAGCAGGAGTAATGGAGCTGTCTGTTCAATGATTAATTAACCAACTAAGTGACCACTAAGTGATCTTGTCAAAGTTGCTGGTGAACGCAGCAGGCCAGGCAGCATCTATAGGAAGAGGTACCGTCGACGTTTCAGGCCGAGACCCTTCGTCAGGACTAACTGAAAGAAGAGGTAGTAAGAGATTTGAAAGTGGGAGGGGGAGGGGGAGATCCAAAATGATAGGAGAAGATGGGAGGCGGGAGGGATGGAGCCAAGAGCTGGACAGGTGATTGGCAAATGGGATATGAGAGGATCATGGGACAGGAGGCCCGGGGAGAAGGAAAGGGGGGGGAGAAAACCCAGAGGATGGGCAAGGGGTATAGTCAGAGGGACAGAGGGAGAAAAAGGAGAGAGAGAAAAAGAATGTGTGTACAGTATATAAATAAATAACGGATGGGGTACGAGGGGGAGGTGGGGCGTTAGCGGAAGTTAGAGAATTCAATGTTCATGCCATCAGGTTGGAGGCTACCCAGACGGAATATAAGGTGTTGTTCCTCCAACCTGAGTGTGGCTTCATCTACTAACCTCATGTCTTTGTGATACAGGAGGAAACCAGATTTCCTGGACGAAACCCTTATGGTCATAGGGAGAATGTGCAAACTAGTCAGCAACTGAGGTCAGGCTCAAGCCCGGCTCTCTGGAGTGGTGAAACAGAAGCTCTATAGTTCAAATCAAATTCAGATTCAAATTTAATTATCATTCAACCATACACAAATACAGCTGAACGAAACAGTGTCTGTCTCAGGCTAAGGTGCAAAACACACACAGCACATGAATCAAGATAGTGAGCAAAGGAAGAAACAGTCACACGAAATAAAAACACACATATCTGCCAAGAAGTGTTGAAGACCTAAATCATGCAATACGTAAAAGAGTGATTTGTATAGAAAAAGATAGGGTAACTGCTGGCTTGAGCAGTCTGGAAAATTCACTAACACACACAAAAATGCAGGAGAAACTCAGCAGGTCAGACAGCATCTATAGGGACGAATAAGCATTCAATGTTTTGGGCCAAATCCTTTCATGAGTCCTGATGAATGGTCTTGGCACGAAACATTGACTGCTTAATCCTCTCCATAGATGGTGCCTGACCTGCTGAGTTCGTCCAACATTTGTACGTGTTACTGCAGATTTCCAGCACCTGCTAAATCTCCTGTGTTTATGATATGACACCTGCCTGGGTTATTGAGAAAAGCCACAAAATCTGAAATCGGAAACAGAAATTCTGGGAGTTTATGACCGTCAGAGTACCTAGAGGGGGTCCAGTAATTGAAAAGGAAAGAGTGAAATATAAGTTTTCTTTCACAGTCGGAGTAACTCTGCATAGAATGGTACAGCACAGAAGAAGGCCCTTTCAGCCCATCTCTTCCAAGCCAACCATAAAACCTACCTGCATTAAGCACATATCTCTCCACACCTTTCTCTCTAAGTACTTATCCAAATACTTTTTAATGTAACTGTATCCTCCCACTACTAATACTTTTGGCAGCTCTTTTCAGATAACCACCCCCACTCCCCGCCCTTCTGTGTAAAACATGTACGTCTCAGATCTCTTTTAAATTTCTCCCTTCTCATCTTAAGCCTGTGTCCTCTCCTTCAAGACTCCCCTGCCCTGGAAAATAAGACTCTGACTAGTTATCCTGTCCGTGTTTCTCACAATTTTGTAAAACTCTATTAAGTTACCCCTCAGCCTCCTGTATTCCAGGGAGTATAAACCCAGCCGGTCTAGTTTCTCTATGGCTACAGCTCTCCATTCCAGGCCGCATACTGACAGTTCTCTTCTCATTCTCTCTATTGCTACAACATTCTTGCTATAATGCGGTGACTAAAACTGTACACAATACTCTGAGAGTGGTATAACTAATGTTTTGTACAGCTTCAATATGACAACTCACTCCTATACTGAATGCCTCACCCAATGAAAGCAAGGATGCAAAATGCCTTTTCATTTGGTTTGCCACTTCCAGCAAAATTTGGACATGCACCCCAATGTCTCCCTCCACATCAATGCTCCTATGATCCCTGTTATTTACTCTATGTGTGTTACTAACATTCGTCCACCATGAGAATGATGACCTACCCCCAGGAATCAATATTGTCTACGGAACAGATGGCAGACTTTTCAACCTTGCCCGTCTCAAGTCCAAAATGAAGACATCCATGAGTTCCCTTATCGAGTTCCAATACTCAGGTGACAACAGTGTTGCAGTTTTTTCAGAAAACCACCTACAACAGATTCTGACTGCCTTCAACTGTGTATACACGAAACTTGGACTTACCATCAATTCCAAGAAGACTCGGATCGTCTATCAACCATCACCAATTGAGACAAATCGGATAGAACCATCAATCCAACTTGGTGAAACAACCCTGGAAAACATGGACCACTTTCCGTATCTTGGAAGTCATCTCTCCTCCAATGTCGACCTTAATGACGAGATCCAGTATCATCTTAAATACGCTGGAACAGCTTTTGGACGTCTCTGAACAAGAGTCTTTCATGATCGTGACATCCGAACAGACACCAAAATGTTAGTGTACAAAGTAGTGGTAATCCCAACGCTCCTGTATGCATCAGAAACCTGGACAATATACCAACGACATCTGAAGGCACTTGAAAAGTTCCATCAACGCTGTCTTCGAAACATCTTAAATACCAGTTGGGAAGATAGAAGAACCAACGTCAGTGCGCTAAATGAAGCAAAAACAGCAAGCATTGAAGCCTACGTCATCAGGAACCAACTAAGATGGAACGATCATGTTGTTCGGATGAAAGATGAACAACTACAGAAACAAATCTTCTACTCCCAGCTTAAAGAAGGCAAACGTAAAAGAGGCGGACAACAGAAGAGATTCGAAGACGTCTTAAAAGCCAACATGAAGAAATGTAACATCGACATCAACAATTGGGAAATCAATGCCAAGGACAGGAAACTCTGGCAAGCCATCATCCGAGAAGGAACAGCAACTTTCGAAGCCAACAGATGTGCAGAATTAGAAGAAAAGAGAAGAAAATGGAAAGAGAGGCAGCAACAACCAAAGCCCGATCTGCCATCTGGAACTACCCGTCCTGAATGCGGAAGAACTTTCAAAACCAAGATTGGACTCATAAGCCACTTGAGAGCCCATAAGTAGATCAACAGAACGAAGATCGTCATCCTTGACCTTGAGGGATAGCCATGACAACAACGACGACGTTACTAACATTGGACTTCACAAAGTGCATTTCCTCACTCTTGTCTGGATTAAATTCCATCTGCCACTGGTCCATCCCACCTTCTCACTAATCTGTGTCTGATTGTGTTCTCAGATAATCTTTATCTTTAGATTCTTGATTGGTCAAGGCATGAAGGGATAGGGGAAGAAGGCAGAAGACTGGGGCTGAGAGGAGAATTGGATCAGCCATGATAAAATGGCGGACCAGATTCGATGGGCCAAATAGCCTAATCTGCTCCTGTACCTTATGGTCTTTTTCACTATCGATGACTTCACCAAGTTTTGTGTTATCTGAGGACCTCCATTGGTTGGGATCGACATTGAATATTGTGGCCTAGCTGCCTATGTGATATACAAGCCAGGGCAGTACAATATGGAGAACAGTCTGTTGCCATGCAACAAGCTCCCCCTCGCCGTGCAGCCAATGAATACAAAGGAACGCAGAGACCGATAAAATTTGGCACCAGTGGCATGGGAGGAGTTGCCAGTCAGCATTAACATTGAGCTCAATGTAGGACTGCCTTAGGAACTCCAGCTCCGGATTTTTCTTCAGAGTTTACTCCTGAAACCTTCCCCATGATTGGGTAGAGCTGCAAGGCAGCAGAGGTTTGAGATCATATATTTCCTTCTCCGAGATGAGCTGCCAACCACAGCTGATGAGCCCCATCAGCCCAAAGTGACCAGTTTTAAGGTGCTCTTGCCCCGTTCCTGTTAGCAGGTCTTTGTAGGGAAGCCACATGTGAAGGCTAGGAGTTGGGCTTTGTTAGTAGAGGCCATTTGAGATGCATGCCATTGGAAGCATTTAACAGGTAGTGGGAACCTGTCCCCACTACTACCACCAGCTATGGCAACCTTAAAGAAAGGGTCATCTACAATCTTACTAATCAGACCACCTGACCTGCATTTGCATCCATGTCACTTATATACTACACACAACAAAATCCCAACACCAGTCCCTGCAGTACACCGTTTGTTCCCGACTTCCAGCCAGACGAATATCCATCCACCTCTACCCTCTTTCCTCTATTCTCATGCCAATGCTGGATCCAGTTTACCAACTACCTCGGATCTCTTGTGCCTTAACCCTCTGGACCAGCCCACCATGTGGAACCTTTTCAAAAATATTATGAAAGTCCTTGTCTCCCACACCTACCACTCTGCCTTCATAAATATCCCAAGGCCCCTCTTCAAAAATCCTGATCCAATTTGTGATACATGATCACCTGAGCACGAAACCATGCTGACTCCTTTTAATCAGTCCCTGATCCCGAGAATCTTCTCCAACACCTTCCCTCTCACTAATGTAAGGCTCACTGGCCCATAATTTCTGGCCTTCTTTCTACCACCCTTTCTGAAGAAATGAATAATATGAGCCATTCTCCTATCCTCTGATACCTCACCCATGACTATCAAAGATATAAGAATCTCCACCAGAGCTCTAGCAATCTCTTCCCATGTTTCCTTTAGCACCTAGGTTAGATCTACCCACAAGAGCTTTCAAAAATATTTCAAACTCTTCTTCCTTCCCAACATGCTCCAGAATTCTCCTGAACTCTCCTGACCTTACATCCTTCTCCTTGGTGAATATCGATGAGAAGTGTGCAAAAGTCCCCTCGCTAGGGATTGCATAGGATCCTGATGTGACATTATTCTGAAAGATTTTGCAGAGGAATGCTGGCGCTTTACCTGTCCTCCTACATAATTGCTTTTAAGTTCATTTCAAACGTCTGCATAAGTGGGAGCCCAATACCTGCTGATAGTTTCTCTTTGATGTTGGACATCTTACAACATAGGCAGTCAAAACTGCAGTAACTCCACAACACTTAAGTGGGGGATTTGTCTGAACAACAGACTCCAGGTTGGAATGGCTACACAGTGGTGTTGTTTTGATTAATGTCGAATACATCTGGTTTTATGAGGACTAAGGTAATTGTCTCAAAGCTCAAAATTGAAAGTAAATTTATTATCAAAGTACACATATGTCGCCATATACAACCCCGAGGTTCATTTTAGGGATCCATAATAGAATAATAACCATAATAGAACCAACAAAAGACTGCACCAATTTTAGGCATTCAACCAGCGTGCAAAAGACAGCAAACAATTCAAATATAAAAAGACAGAAATAACAATAATAAATAAATAATAAATATTGAGAACATAAGATGTAGAGTCCTTAAAAGTCAGACCATAGGTTGTGGGAACATTTCAATGATGGGGCAAGTGAAGTTATCCCCTTTGGTTCAAGAGCTTGATGGTTGAGGGGTAGTAACTGTTCCTGAACCTGGTGGTCTGACCCCTGAGGCTCCTGAACCTTCTTCCTGATGGCAGCAGGTAGAAGGAAGTATGACCTGGGTGGTGGGCATCCCTGACAATGGATGCTGACTTCCTGCTATAATGTTCCATGTAGATGTGCTCATTGGTAGGGAGGGTTTTATCTGTGATGGATTGGGCCGTATCAACTAGTTTTGGTAGGATTTTCCAGTCAGGGTCATGGGTGTTTCCATGCCAATAGTTTTATTATTGTCACATGTACCAAGATACTATGAAAACTTTTATTTGCTTACCATCTTGTTGGATCATTCCATACATGAGCATAATGCAGGAGTACAAAAGGGAAAAAAATAAATCAGAACACAATTATGGAGAAAGTGCAATGCAGATAGACAAATAAAGTGCAAAGGCCATGATGAGGTAGATTGAGAGATTAAGAGTCCATATTTAGTGTATAAGAAGTTTGTTGTAGAGTCTGATAACAGGGGAATTGAAACTGTCCTTGAGACATGTTTCATGCTTTCTCAAGCTTTTGTATCTTCTGGCTGCTTGCAGGGGGTGGCGGGGAATGAAAAAATACACAGGGGTGGATAGGGTCTTTGATTACTTTGGCTGTCTTTTCAAGACATCAAGGAGTGTAGACAGAGTCAATGGGGGTGAGACTAGTTTACATGATGTGCTGGACTGTGTTCATAACTCTGAAAAATCTTGCAGTCATGGGCAGAGCATTTGCCTTCCCAAGAGTCGATGCATCAGATAGGAAGCTCTCTTTGGTGCATGTGTAAAAATTGAATTTGATCATTTTTAATTGCTTTTGGTTAATAAAATTATTTTCTTCCATAACAATTCTGATATTTGTTTCCTTGTTTAAGTAGTTTTAGAAAACCTTTTGGAGACAACAAGGGGGTCTCCTGCATCACTCACAGCTCCAGCGACTTCAGTTAGATCCTGACTTGGGTGCTGTCTATGTGAAATTTGATGGCAAGGACTTCCTCAGTCATTTTCATTTAATTCAAGTGTAATTGTCATTTAACCACACATGAGTACTCATGAATACAGCCAGACCAGACAGCGTTACTATGGAGTCAGGGTGCAAAGACAAAGGTTTATTCCTTCCGCTACCATAAACATGTAATGCTGTATAACAATGGTGATATGTGGCAAATTATCCTCAGCAGAATATTCACATCCAAAGTCTTAACAGGACAAAATCACGAGACAGGTAGCCTACCAGTGACACCTAATGGTGGCATTGGTGGCTCATGTTTCACACCTTTCCTGTTCCAAAACTCCAGAACGGCATTAAGGATTGGGACTAATCTAGAAACAGAAGAGCCAGGTTGAGGATTTCTGCTGTCACTTTCATTGGGAAGAAGGTATTGAGAAACATAGCGTAACACGGAGATATACTCGTTTCCTCTCCACATCATTTAATATGCCAAACAGAAAGTAAAACTGACTTGCAAGCTTATGCTATATTGTTTATTAGGTACAACATAATGGCCTGGATATTTAGTATTGCAAGTCCACAGGAACAATGCCTCCATTGAACACATTGTCTCACTATGTTGTTCCAGACGAAAATGAAACCCTTGAAGTTTTTTTAAAAAGATTAAATCCAAAATGTGTTAAGTATTTGTGTGCTTTGTAATAGTTATTTGTCAAATTTTCATTTGAAAAGTTGTGTAAATTTGTTACATCAGTGAAGGGGTTGGTTGAAGTTAGTGGGAGACCAATTGCAGTAGAACCGAAACTTGCCCCATGCAATGCAACTCTGAGGGGAACAACGGGTTTGTAAGTTTGCAAGACTTTTTGGCTTGAATTTTTTATCTTGCTGATGCAATGGAATTGTCTTCTCGTCCCCATGGAAGCACCAGGCACCAGCAGTAGCTATTCACCAGAAGTTTTGTGGATGTTTTGTGAACAACTTAATCGTCTCTTGAGATGGAGGAAAATTTGGAAACTTGTCCAGGAACCAGATCCATTTCAGGTGACTGTCGGCATAAGACCCACTAGAATTCCAACTCGACAGTTGAAGGATTGAACTAGAAAACTTTATATCTTAGTATATAATTCAGTTGAGCTGGAGAGGTCCATAGATACACATTCTCCTTAATAGGCTGCATTGGCTTTATTTTTTATTAATGTGTTGGGTGCTCTTATTCATTATACAGTGAGTGTGTGGCTTATCAACTGCCTTATGCAAATTGTAGGTTTTTCTGTGAAAATTGAATGGTCACCCTAACTTGTGTCATCAAAGGGGAGTGTAAACTTGTATAATTAGTATCGCGCATGCCCTGTGAGCAACAACCTCACCCTGAGTCATAAGATGTAGGTTTAAGGCTCCACTCAGATACTGCAGCATTTAATTCAGGCTGATACATTTGTGAGGGAATGGTGGAGTACTGTGCTGTCGGAATTGGTTTCCTTTGAACAAATACTCAGCCAAGACACATCCTGCCGTCTCCAGTGGAAACAGAAGATCCAGGGGTCATGAGTTTAAAGAAGAACAGGGGGTTTCTTCCTAGCGCCCAAGTCAACATACCATATGTCCCTCATCCAACACATAAACCAGATCATCTTATCATTGTTTTAGTACCATCTGTGAGAGCTTGTTGTGCACAGAAAGACCTTGCTCCCTGTTTACAATGTTGACTTTGGAGCAGCCTCAGCTGGTGAATAGAGCACAATGCATTTATTTAATGCCATTCATCATTTCCCATTGATTTTACTTAAGGAACAGAACACATGTCTCACCATTTGGTATTGTGACCAGCGTGCACTCAGTTCAGAACAGTCATTTTCAAATCTGCAGTTGCCAGCAATTTTTTTTTGGGTTGCATAGCAGAATTGATCAAGCTAGTTACTGCAGGTCATGAACTAAAGGAAAGAAAATTCTTTCTAGTGAGTAATTCCAACTAAAATCACCATGCTTAACAAGCTCTTTATGTTTAATAATTACTAAAATGTGAGAAATCTGCCATGCAGACTTAGTATGGAGCAATCTGTGGCATAAAAAATGTTTTACTGATGAATATTTCATTAAAAACAGAAGAGTCTATCATTTATTTGTCTCTCCCCCTACATCATCAAAAGCAACACAAAAGGCGTTAGACTCCAAGGGAGTCAATGCTGCTTTGACATTCCCATTAACTGCATCAATGCGACTGTGATAATTCAGTCCAGTACGTTTATGTGTAGACTAGGAGCAAGGTGTTGGGCACCTGAAATATGGCTGAAGGAGGTAAAACTTTGACAAACCGCTATCGATGCGCAGTAGAGCATGTACTGACTGCTTGCATCATGACCCGGTATGGAAATGCCGATGCCCTTGAACAGAAAAACCTACAAAAATTAGTGGATACAGCCAAGTCCATCACACGTAAAGCCCTTCCCACCATGAAGCACATCTACAAGGAACCTTGTTGCAGAAAAGCAGAATGCATCATCAAGGTTCTCCCACATCCCAGGCCATGCTCTCAGGAAGGAGATATAGCAGCCTCAGGACCTCCAGGTTCAGGATCGGCTATTACTTCTGAACCAATGGGCTCTTGAACCAGAGAGGATAATGTCGCTCTACTTCACTCACCTCAACACTGAACTGTTACCACATCCCATGGACTCACATTCGAGAACCCTTTGTCTCATATTCATTGCTAACTTATTTATCATTACTATGTTGTTTGGCTTCTTCTTTTTGTATTTGCACAGTTTGTTGTCTTATGCACATTGGTTGTTTGTCTGTCCTTTTTTTTGCAGTTTTTCATTGATTCTATTGTTTATTTGTACTTACTGTGAATCCCTGCAAAAAAAAAGAATCTCAGGGTTGTATATGGTGACATATATGTACTTTGATAATAAATTTACTTTGCAATTTTTGACCTTTAAACTTTAGTTTTATTTCATGCTCACAGTTATGAATGTGGGCTAAGCACGCGTTCTTGAGGTGCACCTGTGCTGATTGTCAGCAAGGTGGAGATGTTATTTCCCGTCTGCACTGACGGTGGTCTCCTGATGAGGAAGTCAAGGATCCAGTCGCTTGGAGGGATTCTTCTCTCCTGGGATCCTCTAAATCCATGAGACCAGTGGCGGCGTACACAGCCACTTTGCTGAGTATCGCCAGTCTGTCAACCATAGCCTCCTTGATGTCCTGGTTGTTATCCATTTCAATTATCTTCCCCATTCCCTCACTGACCTATCTGACACTGGCCACCTCCATTTTCTGGATGAGGTTAGGCACAATCAAGAGGAACAGCGTCTCATATTCCCACTGGGCAGTCTGTAAGCTTTGAGCATAAACACTGAATTCTCCAATTTCAGGTAATCTAATCCCCTCCATCCCTTCTCTTTCCCTCTGATATTCCCACTTTGTTCTAACTCCACCCGCACCCTGAGCCTTCCATCACCCGGCTTCTTTCCCATTCTTTCCCCTCCTCCACCCTCTCCATCTGCCCAACACTCAGATCTTCCTCCCACTCTCCCATTCCCTAACTTTTCTGATCTGCCCACCTCACCTACTCTGTTGTGCTCCATGCTTCACCATCCTCTCCTATCAAATTCCATCATTGCAGCCCGTTTTTGCCTCCACCGACACTTATGATCTGCAAACATGCACAGATCCTCACCTTAGGGCTACAAAGCTTAAATTAAGCGAATCAATTTGAAATAACGAATTTCTCATCCATCGAGGTTGTTGTGATGTCTTTGGTTTGTCAAAAAATATCTGTGTGCTTCATTAATGCCCTTTGGGGATGGAATTTTGTTGTCCCCAATAACCATCTATAATGGCTTACATTGCCAATGAATTTTATTGAAGTTTCACTGCAAGAGCAATAAGAATAAATTATTATAGAACCATCTATTGTCATCAAGGGCTCTAAATACTCCATTTCACAACAGCTAAGGATTTACCTAGATTGAGAGATTTGTCCACTGAGTAATTACCATTCTCAACAGATTCAAACCTTTCTGACAACATTCAACAGCCTATAAACATGAACACCAGATGAGGCCAACATGATTTTGGGCCCGTTGACATCTGTTCAAGCGTGGGCAGCTGATGACCACTCATTGTCCTCCCTCAGTTGGTGAATAATTGAACAGCAGTTGAAAAGAGCAAGGAAAAGAGCAGAATGTATTCAGGGACTATTTCTCATCATTAATGGATATACTGGTCTGACTGTACTCATCTATCAAGAGCTGGAATGGATTCAGTGAGCTGAATAATCTTCTATTCTTTGATCCTAGAATTGTGTGAGTGGCAGGTTTCATTCCCTTGCAGGATGTCCTTCAACCAGTTTGACAGTTATGTTCATCTCCATTGTTAATATGTCTGAAATCCAGCTTCTCCTGGTCTAATCATTGGTTATCTAACTACAAGGTACTCCATGTACCAGTGAGGGAGATTCAGCCCTTGTCCTGATGAAGGGTCTCAGCCCAAAACGTCGACTGTACTTCTTCCTATAGATGCTGTCTGACCTGCTGCGTTGCACCAGCATGTTGTGTGTGTTGCTTGAATTTCCAGCATCTGCAGATTTCCTCGTGTTTGAGTTTGCTTATTTACTTCTTTTGGTTAACTTTGTCCATACAGGCTACCAGCTGGGCTATCCCATTGGTGCTGTTCCTCTCCATATTTCTCTGCATCCTTCCAGCATATTCTCTTTTCTGTGCCTATCAGCACCCCTTTTGCTACTTACTTACACGAAGTTAAGATTTACAGTAGCCAATTCATCAAGTTGTACAGAAAGAAAGCATGCCTTTCAGCCAATCACAACCAAACATCTGATTGCAGGCTGTTCCTCTGGTTACAAACACTCAGCTTATGCTCACCACTGCATATGAGCAAGCTCCCATAATGTTATTATAGGAGCCTCCAGCCTGATGGATTGAGCGTTGATTGTCCCATCTTCTAGTAATTTCTCCTCCCTCTCTCTTTTTCTATTCCCCACTCTGGTTCCTCTCTTACCCCTTCTCTTCTCCTCACCTGTCCATCACTCCCCTCTGGTTTCTCTCTTTGTTCACTTTCTTCTACAGTCCACTGCCCTCTCCAGCCAGATTCCTTCTTCCACCTATCATCCACCAGCTTCTCATCTCATCTATCCCTCCCTCACCCACTGCCTTCACTCTCAGCCGGTCTCACCTATCATCTGTCAGCTTGTACTCCTTTCCCTCCCCCTACTTTCTTATTCTGGCTTCTGTCCCCTTCTTTCCAAGACCTGATCATGGGTCTCAGCTAGACACGTCAACTGCCGATTCCCCTCCATAGACGCTGCCTGACTTACAGAGTTTCTCCATTACTTTGTGTGTGTTGCTTAAGATTTCTAGCATCTGCAGAATCTCTAGTGTTTATTAGTAAATTCATATGGACAGTGAAACTAGTTCTCTCTCCCTCTACTTCAGTAATTGTTCTTTCTTATCAGTTTTCTATGCTTTTGATGCCATTTGTTACAATATCATGGAGGCATGGTTGCTAGAGTGAGTGACTGTCTCCCTGATGAACAAAATCAACTGATGAAAGTCTGGAGAAAAGGAACTTGTTCATTACCCGAGAATGAACTGTACACACACCCTGCATTAATGTTCCCACATTCAACTCTGTTTCTCCTAGATTCCATCACTCACAAACACACCAGAGGCAATTTACAACAGCAACAAACACAAAATAGTGTTGGACCTCAGCAAATCTGGCAGCAGCTATGGCGGGGAATTAAACCGTTGATGTTTCAGGCCAAGAAGCTGTGTCTGCAATTTGCAGCAGCCGGTTAACCCACTAGCCCATTCTTCTTGGACAAATATAGGAGAATACCATCTAGGGAAACCCTCATGGTGAGAGGGAGAACATGCAAATTCCGCACAGAGAGCATACCGGGTCAGGACTGCACATATGCCAGTTGCATCACCTTGCCACCCAGTCAATAAAGCACATTAACCCACTGCCACATCCATGGGGTATAGTTTGTCACTTTTTGTAAATTCCGTCAGGCTTGCTTCTGAACGTAGTTATCTGATCTCTCAGTTATCAGTGACTTTCCATGTTTCAATCAATAGGTCTGAAAATCAAAAGAGCAAGCAACAAGTTCTGCACAGAACCATTGGGTGCAAGTGACTACAATTAGATTAAGTGTAAAATTTGCATCATCTCCCTAGAATGCATTGGAACCTCTGGCCATGTGGGAAGTGCAGATGCTGGAAATCTGAAAGCAAAACAGAAAATTCTGGAAATACCCAATTATTCCTTCATTAGTTTCATTTCTGTTCTGTGTACAATCATTAACTTGGAGATACCCATAATAGTATCAGGGTAGATGAGAATATTGGTGATAGTCCAATGCAGGTAATTTGCTCAGAAAAACAGCTTAGAAAATTGGTAGGCAACAGGGAATTCACATTATTTGTCAATGCTTGCTTTAGTGGAAAAGTACGATTGTGTTCAATATCACATTGTGCAGTTGGAAGAATTTTCTTGCAGATTTTGATCACACTCCCCTCCCCCGCCCCGCTAATGCAAACCTGCTGTCTGACACTTTAAATAACCACACTATGCTGGCAGTCAGCATTTATATTTGAAGTGTGCCTGTTGCAGTTTTAACTTAAAAAAAAATTCTCAATAAAATCTTCAATGATATGCTGCTGAGATTTAATTGTTGTGTCAATGATGATCCAAATTTTCAGTGCCAACTGTGGAGAGAATGGTTGAAGGTCAAGATCATTGCAACTCCAATTAAAGGGTCCCAGTGTGAAGATGCAAGACACTGCAGAAGATATAGAAGATAACGTCTGGAGCGAAAAACAAATTGCTGGAATAATCTAGCAGGACTAACAGCATTTGATGAGGAAAATGGGCAGTTGTTGTTTCAGGCTGAGACCTTTTATGTGGTCTGATAGTCAACATTTCATGAAGGGTCTTGCCTCGAAAATTGGGTCTAGTGCATAATCTCCAAAACCAATGTGGGACAAAAGACCAGTTGGGATGAAGGATCTGTATCTGTGATGTATGACTATATGATGCTAATTATTAGACAAACTCAGCGAGTCAGGCAGCATCCAGAGAGGGAAGTGTACAGTTGTACACGTAAAGGCCCTTCTTGAAATGTTGACCATCCAGAGCAGATGAAGTGTCAGCCTGAAGCATCAATTGTCCAGATGTTTTTGGTTTCTTATTCTCTACTATGCTGTGATTGTGTCTTTTGGAGCTAGGTCCTCTGATTATAACAGCTGATCGAGTACCTGTCACCTACCTCCCTTTGCTTATTCCCAACTCTGGTTCATGAGGTTCAGGAGGGGGTCTGTGGGCTGTTTCTTTCTCAGCATTAAAAGGGAGCGACAAACAAGAGAAAATCTACAGATGCTTGAAATGCAAGCAACACACACAAAATGTTGGAGGAACTCATCAGGCTAGGCAGCATTTATGAAAAAGAGTAAACAGTTGACCTATTAGGCCAAGATCCTTCATCAGGACTTGAAAAAGAGAGGGAGGGTAGAAGGGAAGCAAAAATATAGCTGAAATGTTTGCTTAACTGTGCCATTTTCATAGGTGCAGAACAGCAGAGAAACTGAGCCTCCAGGTTTTGGGCATAGTTCATTCTCACATCGTTTAGACTGTAATTTTCATTCCATAAATTTTGCAATAGAAGAGGACTGGAATATATTTTGGCCCATAGTAGCTATTAATCTTTGCACCTAACTCTCCTCTTTGCAATGATATTTGAGTTGGTCTAGCACAGCTTGTTTCTAAGAGACCAGTATGAGACAAGGAAGCATTTTGTGTCTCATTTCTAATTCTGTAGTTTTATCAGTCTTGGGATATTTTATTGGACTAACATCCAGAGGTCTGGGTTGTCATTGCAGGGAGACGAGATGGGATCCCTATTGGCCAGCTGCAGAGTTTACAAAGTACTGGAAACATACAGCAGGCCAATTCTGAGACCCTTCAACAGAACTGGCAAAATTCAATCTGATCCCAGTCCACCCTCGACCAATAACCAGATCGTCATTAATCCAAAGGTAACTTGAACATGAATATTCATAATTTTTTTTCCCATTCCCTGTCCATAAAGAATCCGTAAACCTTGGCTGAAAAACTCATGCCTTGCTATTGAGCAAGAGCAAAAAGGCATGGGGTTATGCTCAGAAAATCATTCTGGTCAGGATAGTTCAGAGCTGGACCTGACCCAAACCCATTAAATATCCACTACTATGGACTTCCATCTAGCACATCAAGATTCAGGCTATGTAGACCAACTCCAGCACAATGATTCCATGCAGCTGGAATATTTAAAGATGAGTGAACTTTCTAGATCTTCAAATATGTGCGTGCTATATTCTAGTTTGATTTTGTCCTCCACTGAACCAGTTATCTGCTGATGTAATGCTCTTACACAGCACATTATAGTTCTTTTGCAGCATCTCAGGGCTGAATAGAAAGGCTGATGGTGGATATGTGAATATGTCCAAAACACCTGCCTTATCTTGAGTTGCTGGGTCATTCCACCTTGCTAGAATCACTGAAGGTTGCAGCTTTCATGTTACGCTGTACCAATTCTGAACACTTTCAGCTTGTTTCATTGTAATCCTGGATAGGTACTGCTACCTGGTGCTGACTAGGGCAGCCGTCCTCGCAAACACCCCCTGCAATGCATTTCTTGATTCAACCATTAACTCTGACATTGGTGGCAAGTTTTCCCCACTGCTTTTTGCTATGCATATATACCTACCTTGTAGTCAAAGAATGATTATTGCCTTTTGCAATGCAGAATACATTATAATCAGAGGTACTCATGAGATGAGCAGGGTCAGCTGACTGGAGCAGATCTCGAGCTGAACCAAAAGTGCATGAAGAACTGAAAGTCTGATCTTAAATTTTATTCACTGGGGTTTTCAGGGTCTGTGAATGTGACACATTCTGCCAAATGTGAAGGACAGAATGATGAATTTCTCAACTTTTCTTCTAAGAGTAAAGACCATTCAATCAAAGGAGCCAGCATTCTTACAGCATTTCCATTACTCATGTCCCCATTTGTTTCACTGTAACATATTCTCTCTCACATTTCCTCAGATATCCCGACTCTCCTGCCATGCACTGAAACCAATGGTAGTATACAGAGGCTAATTAGCCTACCAACCAGGTACGTGGTAAGAAATTAAAGCATCTGGAGAAACCCAGGTGATCACCGAGAGAATATGTCACCTCCACAATGTAACATCTGTGGTCACAATCGAACCTCGGCTTCTAGAGCTACAAGGCAGGAGAACTATCAGGACATAGTGATGTAGGAATTTGGAGAAGATATGAGCTATCTGGCCCTTCAGACTTGCTTTACCATTCATCAAGATCATAGCTGATGATCACAACCACTTAAGCTACCAGCTCATAGGGTCTGCAGATGCTGTAATCTGGAGCAACAAAAATAACTATTGGAGGAACTCAGTGAGTCCTTCAGCATCTAGAGGGAAATGGACAGTTGACACTTTGGGTCGAGACCTTTCAAGTGAACTCATGATTGAGAGACTTGACCAGAAGTGTCAACTGTCCCTTTCCCTCCATGGATGCTGACTGATCCAGTGGGTCCATCCAGCAGCTGTGCTTCGCCATACATTGTCGAGATATGGAAAGAGTGAAAGATATGTAGATGCTGTGAGAAAATGGTTTTCCCTGCAGAGGGTGGTATTGATCTGGACTCACTGCTTGGAAAGCAAAAGAGTCAATGGGGTTTTCAAAATGGATTGATAGAGGTAATGAAGGAAAACAATTCCAGTTGGGAAGAACTGAGAACTGAGAATGAATAAATTCCTCTGTGAAGTACTGACATAGATGATGGGCTAACGGCCTCCTTCTGTGCCATGATCATCTTATCATGACTAAGCTGTATGATGTTCTCAACGATCCTTACTGTAGATGGAGTTATAGGGTTCTACAGCATGGACACTGGCCCTTCAGTCCAACTGGTTCATTCCAACCAAGATGCCCTTTTAAACTAGCCCCATTTGCCTATGTTTGGCCCATGTCCTTATCAATTTCCTATCGACGTACCCATCCAAATTTTTTTTTTAAATGTTGTTATTTCACTTCTCCGAATGCTTTTCCCACATTTGCACCTCCAGTGTGAAAAAGTTGCCCTTTAGGTTCCTATTACATTTGTTAAACCTATACTTTCTTGTATTTGATTCTGCAACCCTGGGGAAAAGGTTGTGTTCACCTTATCTATACCCCAATGGTTATGTACACCTTCATAAAATCATTCCTCAGTTTTCTGCACTCTGAGGAATAAAGTCCTAGCCTGTCTACCCTCTCCTGTATACCCCAATCCCCCAAATGCTGGCAATATCCTTTCTGCACTCTTTCTAGTTTAATGACATCTTTCTTATAGGAGGGTGACAAAAACTGATAATAATAATCCAAGTGCGGCCACAGCAGTAACTAATACAACTGCAATGTAACATGCCAACTTCTGTACCCGGTGCCTTGACTGATGAGTGCCAGTGTGGCATAAGCATTTTTCACCATCCTCTCTACCTGTGATTCCAGTTTCCGGGAAAGTTGCTGCATAATATTGCATCAGCACAGTCCACAGTGCACCTATTGTTGAAGATATTCATACATTGAGCCTGATACTTTCAGCCTAGACGCAGGTTTATTTTCTTTAAAGAGAGGTACAGTGTGAAGCTGGGTGATGGGGTGGAGATAAGACTCTACCAGAGGAGGTGCAAGGTGCTCCTTCCCTCCACTAGCCTGCAGGTCAGCCTTGGACAAGATACAGCACCTGCTTAACCCCTGCCCCCTCCACCCCCCGATCAGGGTCATATGAAGCCGTGGGAGCAGGTGGTGAATATCACAAGTCCTGGTTATACAACCACAATCGCCTGGCGGACAATCCTTGATGGGTATTGTTAACTTCTGGGGTCACCCATTTTGTAAAGACACTGCCCAGAAGAAGGCGATGGCAAACCACTTCTGTAGAATTTACCAAGAACAGTTGTGGTCGCCCACGTCATGCAACACCGCACATAATGACTGTGTCGGTGATGGTGTAAAAGATTATCCAGTAAGAATGATAGCATATCAGCAGATGCTGAAAATCTAAAATATAAACACAAAATGCTGGAAATACTTAGCAGCTGAGGCAGCATCTGTGGAAAACAGAGTGTGCAAGGAATTCTAGTCAACGCTTGCCAATGGCATGGTGTAAATGTGCAGCTAATTTCCCTATCTTCTTTGCAGCTCATTAGAGCCTGGCAATGCAACTCCGTACAAACAATTCTGAAGTGAATTTCCTCTTTGGGTGCAGGTGAGATGAGTATAAAACTGCCCACCTGTGTTGGGGTGCAGCAGTATCACTCCTACCTCCCATTTTATGTTGCGTGTATTTTTGTTTCCTCCTCAGCTGTGTTGAATTGAACAGACTAAAATGAATATGTCCTTTCCTTCAAATGTCAGACAGAGGATTAAACAACTCTTAACATTTTGGTTCGATACATATGCCATTAATTATTATAGAATTACCTGGAAAACTAGTTGGGCTTTAAAATATGGATCCACTTTAGTTCAACATCACTCGATATAGCAACTGCTTCCATCTGTATGAAGACTGGCTTTCAGTTGTGAGGCTGCAGTTGTAAAATTACTTGGTTTCATCTTTGAATTTTGCTTTACTCTTTTCTTAATGGAATGATAAACTCTCAGTTTATAACTTTCTCCCTGAAGTGGTATTTTATAAAGATAATCCCTGCTTTCTCCTTTAAAGTTTTCTCCTGGTCTTGTAAGCTTGTAGTGATTGGCACATGGACATGAGCCCAAAATGTAGGCCTATTGATGCAGGGAATCTCCTTTGTATTCAGCTGTGGTAAGTACATGTGTACTTTCCAAGATGTACCTCAGCACCAAATCTTTCTGTAAGTTGCCAACTGAACTCATTACATTGATGTGTGAGCTTTCTCTTCCTTGTACTTTGGTTCGCTTTGCTGGATTGCCTTTCATGTCAAAAAAGAGCCTGACGTCATTTGGCGACCCCTACCCTTCCCCTGTCTCCTATTTCCTTTTGACACAGAGAGGGGAAACTTGGCCCACCAGGGCCATGGCAGCTCTCACTTATTGCCCAGTAACCTTTTCTCTGCTATTTTTTCTCTCCCTGCTCACATACACTCGGAGTAATATTGATGGTTGTCCATTGTGCCTGACAATGACCGGAAACCTGTGTGGGAACGTTCTTAAAGTGGGAAAGCCATTGCACTGGGGCAGTTCCACTCTCTTGACATCCAGGACCAGTGGTATGAACAAGCATCACAAACGGGGGTCTTCCTTGGTTGCAGAGGATGACCATGACATCTTCTGTGCCTTGTCATGCCATTCGCTCTCCATGAAGCATTGCAGTACCGCCTTCCTGGTCATTGAACCTCATTGTAGATCTCATCTGCCCAGTCCACCGGAGCTGATATTACATGCTAGAACAGCCATGTCACTATCTCACCAGAGTATGAGGCTGCTGGCTACCCTCACCTGCAGGGGTACAGCAAACTGTTTAATCTATCAGTATGTCTTTGGAAGGTAGGAGGAAACAGGAGCAACAGGGGAGAACCAACACAGTCAAAATGGAATTCAAGGTCAGGAATGAACCCACATCTCAGGAGCCCTGAGTCAACAGCACTACCTGTTGCACTGTTTAATCTATGCTGCAACGATACATCAGAAGCTATTCTCAAAGTGATCTAAATAAATACCTACCAATATTTTGTTGGTTCTGCCTATGAGACCAAGGAGCTAAATGATTGAAAGTTAGGGAGTGGTGGGTATGTGGAATAGTTTGTAAGAACCAAGGTGCATCTTCCCAAGCAGCAAAGTAGTTTTAAAAGATTAGGAAACAAAATTCAATTTTCAAACCAATTTATTTTTAAAAAGCAGGTCTACTTACAAGGAACTACAAATGAAGCAGCTCTTTAATTGAACAATTATCCAAAACCGTGTGACATAAGACCAGTTGAAAGCAATAGTTATCCAGATTCCTTTTCATGGCAGAATGATATATATTCACTGTGCACTTAGATCAAGAATGCAACATGTACGTATTTAGCTATGTGTCTATGACCTTAATTCTTATGACTTTGAGTAAATGAGCTGATAGCAAATTGAACCAAAATTAAAAGAGTTCAGTGTGATATTGAAACACTGCATACCATTACTTTGCTGAGAAAACATAAATCTGGAAGAAAATAAATGATTATAAAGCAAAAAAAACAGAAACAAAACACAAAAAAAGAAGCTGCTGATAGCTAATTAAAATTTACAAGGCTTCATTTTCAGTACGTAAAAGATTTCTTGAGAAGAACCAACAGCAGTGAAGCTCAATGTCAAAATGTTTTGCCTATCGTTGTGTCTTCAAAGCTACATTAACAAAAGTCATTTCTAACTGAAGCTTCTCCTAAGTTCCTTAATTTGTTCATTACACAGGATTCATTCCCCAAATTACTCATAAATGCTAGGTGAACATTCAAGAGGTTCAAAGCTGTCAGCCGTAATAAATGAACATAGCAGTCTTTGGACGCTGCCCAATTTCCACAGCACATGAATTTTGATGAATATTTTAACTTCAAAAAATATTTTGCCATTGTGCAGAGGAAGAAAGTGATGATTAGCTATTAAGTCCAAACTGCAACAGTGAGCATTAGAAGTTTGGAATTTTGGCAAGGTGCCAAGTGGTTTTGCTGACTACTCTGTGCATACCCAGAGTCCCTGAGCAAGTCTGACATCTCCAGGGGGGGGATTGCAGCACACTGTAATCTTGGCTGACTGCTCACGGTCCAGGCAGGACTGTATAACTCAATAAAGTTTCCGAGCCTGTTCTTGTTTGCATTTTGTGATTCTCAGGGGGTTGCCCAAAGTACTGGGTGGTGATATGTTGGTGGGGGAGAAACTGCAACAGCTCTTGTGATATTCCAAACATTATCCCTTTTTTTCCAACCGTTCTTCTGGCAGATGTTAGTTCTGACACCCTGCCCCTCCCCCAATTTTTTTTTGTACAGCCTCAAACTTGGTTAAAAGCCTCAGAATTCATCGTGGTACCTTTTCCTCTCAGCTTGCCCCTCCTTGCTGGCGTATTAGTCTATGCTATCATACTTATCAACAGAAAGAAACATACAAAGAATCATGTTTATTATACACAGCAAATCTAAAAAGAGGAGGAAAGAAACATAGTTCAAAGAAAAAAATCCATCCTATTTTATTGAGGAAAAAGACATTTAATTTGTTTTTTTAATGAAAGCATGTGCAAGTTCAGATGTTTGATTTAAAGAACAGGCAGATAATCATTTGAAGACCCCTTGGTATGTGGGACACACATGAGTCTTCATTTTCTTCACAGCTTTTCTCACCTCCTTACTCTTTTTATCCCACCTATGAATAACCGTCAGGAGGTTCTGTTTGTTCACCTTGCGGCCCATGATGAGGAAGTTACTGTTCAGGTTATCCAGCTGGTGGCAAGGGCAGTCTGCGCCATTCTTAATGTACAAGATAAGCTTCTTCAGGTCTTTTTTCTTCAGTGGCCCCAGCTTCAGAGGCTTTTTCTTCTTCTGCGGTATGATCTTTCGATCACCGTTCTCCTTCTTAACTTCCTTGATCTTCATTTTAAGAGCTGTAAAAGAGTGATACAGTTATTAGCTACAAGCGGTCTTTCTGGGAGAGCTCAGTGAGTTGAATAACATCTGTATAGTACAATTATTAACTGAGGTAGAGGGAGAGAAGAATGGAATAGAAATGGTGAAGATTTTTTTAAATTGATCTTTCAGTGGAAGATTAGATGGCGTTCACCTCCAAATGTCCTCTCAATTTACATAGAATGGGAACTTTAAATCATAGGTGGCTATTTGGAACATCTTGTCCATGCTAGGAAAACAGGTTATTCCAGCTTTTCCATATTAGATTGTAATTTATAGGTTATGGCACATCAGTTGTTAGAGATCCTCCCTAGGGTACAATTCTGTTCTATTATTTGCAACTGGAACAAAGCACAAGTCAAAACTGCAGCTGCGATCTCAGCTCTTGCATGACAAAGATATCTGCAGCCTCCCAAAGACCAGTAAATCCATCTGTCCGGTCTCCCAAATACGAGGTAATTTACATGGGTTTTGTACATAATTCAGGTCTTCCTAAGCTAGCAAGGACCTGTCCATATAAATGTGCTGAACATTTTTGCCTCCTCTGCTCTTCTGGGCAATCAGTTCAACATTACCAAAATGGTTTGGTAGAAAACTTCTTCCTTGATTTCTCTTTACTCCTTCTACCAATTTCCCAAGCCTCCACCACTGAGTTATTGACCTCTCTGCTAAGGAAAATATGCCTTTCCTGTCTAGGCTTTTCATATACCATTGGTTAATCTTGCCTCAGCCTCCATTAATTCAAAGAAAGCAACACCAGCTCACATCTTATTTATGTAAAAGTCTCCAGGACTGGCAAAGTCCTTGTGATTCTCATCTGCACCGTCTCCAGTGCTCTAGTAGCCACACCCTGATGAATTAATTGAATATTTAATCAGTTGCCAAGGACTTTTTTTCTTGTGAAATTCCAGTTTGGCTACTAACTATAATAGAGACGCTTTGGATCTTAGGCAAATTATTCTATTCAGCTAGGGTTTCAAAATAATTTATTTTCAGGGGATGGACTCAGGCCGGTTTTGAAGAAACTTAAATACACAGTCTACAAAGAGCTTTACGTGGCCATATCTTCATCCATCTTCAACAGCTCCAATCAGGCCTGATAGTAGTGTCAGTCCATTGGACTTAGTCTCTAAAATTCATTTCTTGGAAACTCCAGGTGTACTGCAGCATACAGTCGCTATCCTGTAATGTTATTTTTTTAGGTCAAAACTGGGAAAGTGGGAAAGCAAGATAGCTTTAAATTGCTGCAAGTTGCTGTGATTGGTAGAAATAGATAGAACAGTGGAAATATCTCTGAGGAGGGAAGTGCTTATGGTTATTCTGCCTGTTTAAGAGCCATTTGGTTGATTGATTGATAAGAGCAGTTACACAGAGAGAGAGAGAGAGAGGGAGAGAGGGAGAAAGAGAGAGTGTATAAAGAGAGGGAGAACGAAAGAAAGAGGGGAGAGAGGGTGAGAGAGAGAAAGTGAGGGAGCAGAGACAAGAGCGATAAGGAGATCGGGAAAATGAAAGAGTGAGAGAGAGAGGAAGGAAAGAAGGAGAAAGAGTCAGAGAGAAAGAGACAAAGATGGAGATATAAAGAGAGAGAAGGGAAAAATAGTGAGTAAGTGGCAGAAAACAAAGGGCCACTTGAAAGGTGAGAAAGGTAGGTCAAAAATGTTGCTGGAAATTGAAAGCAAAAGAAGAAGGCAGGTCAGTCGGGTACCGGAGAGAGAAAAACTGAGTATTACAGATACATAAACTTCAACACAAATGGTGAGTACTCATGCAAACAGAAGAAAAAAATGTTGAATTCTGTTTTCATTTTAGATTTTTGTCATCTGCAGTTTTTGATCTTCATCATCTGCTAATAATGACACTGTGATTATGAAATGCAGAAATTGGAAATAAAGAAGATGGATTGAAAGGTTTTAATTAAGAATAGAATAAAACCACAGTCTACAAAACCACATGGAAAGTGGTTTCTATTAAGTAAATAAGACAAACAAGTTGGATAAATAGATGTCTTCTTGCACAATGCGCTTAGAACTGAGACTGGATTTTCATTCCATAACATATGTGACAGGGACATAGATACATAGCTGCTGTAACAATAACAGATTGGCATTACATGGGATCTTATTAATTAAAATTTAACTCCAAGCCAAGTTAGAAGGTTTTATTTTAGAAAAGATGCCTTCTTCTTGTTACTACTATCAGAGAGGAGGTACACTATGGGAGCTTAGTCACAATTAATATCTGAACGGTATATAAATCCATGAATACAACCTCATAATTCCTTTTTTTCACTGTTTATTTATTTTGTAATTTATTGTGATTTTATGTCTTTGCACTGTACTGCTGCTGCAAAACAACAACTTCACATCATATACAATTGTGATAATGAACCTACTCTAATTCTGATTCTGAGATGGGAAAACAGAATTTGGGATTTGCCGCGTGGACGCTGTTCCCTTTAAGCTGCACGAGTGCGTGGCCACGCAGTAATTGAAATGCTCCCGTGCACGTAGCCTTTGGTGCATGCAGCTGGAATTTTCTTTCATAAAATATATAATTTAGAAATTATGCTAATATGATTTTGAAATCCATGTTAATATAATTGTGAAGTTATAATTGTGAAGTACCCTGTAATTAATCATGTTAATCAATATAATCCATAAATTTTCTGTAATTAATGTACCACAGCCTTTACTTTGAAGCATTTTAGGGCTTCAATGTAATTACATTCTTAATATTTCAGGTTACAACATTGTTAGAATTTGTAAGAATATACACAGGATGGAAGTCAATAGCTCATTGTTAATAAGTTGCCCGCCCTGCTGAATGCTGATGCTGTCTAGTCAGTATATTCATACAATGCACATTACAAAAAAAAATCCGCACAGTTTTCAGCCCTTATAAAAATTTCCTTCTCAGTGCAATGGCTGGTCCACACAGCTATATAAAAAAATTAGAGAGGCACACGTTGTGCTTCAAGGCATAACTGCTACAGAGGAGCAATCAAAATTAGAGGTGGAAGGTTATGCCCAAGGAGTGAGAGTGTTATAATGCTAGGGGGGATCTAGGCAGATGAGACCATGTAAAGAGGTAGCAATGGACTCGGTGGCGTTGCTAGTGGAGCACTGGAAGACCCAGGTTTAATCCTGAACTGGGATACAGTCCGTGAAGGGTTTCCATCTTCTCCCTGTGACCACATAGGTTCCCCTGGGTACTGTGGTTTCCTCGCACATTCCAATTGCGTGCGGATTAGTAAGTTAATTGGCCACTGTAAATTTCCCACAGTGTGGAAGCAAGTGGTAGAATCTGGGTGGGGAGTAGATGAGAATGTTGGAAGGATAAAAATTGGGATTCATGTAGAATTAGTGCTTTGATGGGCAGGGGGGCAGTTCTTCCAGCATTATGTGCGTGTTTCTGATGGTCAGTGCGGACTCAGCTGTCTGAAGGTGTTGTCTTTGTGCTGTATGACTCCATGATCCTGTATAACAAACACCCAATGATCAGGCCTGAGCTATGACATGGGCAGTAAAACTTAATGTGACCTTTGAGGAGATGAAACATTGGGCAGCGTTAAGAGTTGAGGATTCTTGCAGTTTACACACGAGTGACGCCAACAATCCACAGCAGTAAGCTCAACAATCTCTTCGCAAAATATGCTTTTTCTTCAAAGTATTGGAAAGCTTATAGTTACATTGCTGGATAACATTTTGATTCCTTACCACTCGTGCTAAAATGTTATTAGGGTTCTTTCCTTTAATATTTTTCCTATTTCCTGAATATTATGGAGTTATAAAGCATGGTTTTGGTTGTTCTGGTCTCTGTGTTCCCTATTTAAATTCTCTATTTATTAACAAACCAAATTAATGATATTTATATACTTGTACATTAAAATAATGAAACGTTTCTGAAGGAGAAGGGTAATGTTCCACAGTGTAGTATTGGAGTGCCACAAGAAAGACTGGTACAAGTACCGGCAAAGAGTCACAGCAGTGTACTGGCCCACTGTGCCCATGCCAACTCCCAAGAAAGTAATCTGGAGTATTGCACCTTATCTCTCTTTCACCTATCAGCTTCCCTTTGATTCCTGTCCCCATTACCTTACACTAAGGGGTAATTTACCTTTACATGCCATCAAGATGTGGGGGGACATGAGCACTATTGGAAGCTCTCCTGGTCACAGGAGAAACTATAAACCCCACAAAGACTGCAGCTGGGTTCAGGACCAACTCTTGATCGCTAGAGCAATGAAGCAGCAACATTTCCTGCTAGACCATGAAAACTAATTGCAAACTTTATTGCTATATTGCTGGAATTCAACTTGGAAAAGTGTGAAGTGATTCACTTTGGAAAGTTGAATTTGAAGGCAGAATACAGGGTTAATGGCAGGATTCTTGGCAGTGTGGAGGAACAGAGGGATCTTGAGATAGATAGATTCATAGATCCCTCAAAGTTACAGTGCAAGTTGAATGGGTGTGGAGTATCGTGTGTTGGCCATCATTCATTGGGGGACTGAGTTCAAGAACCACAAGGTAATGTAACTTTTTGTAACCCTTGTTAGACTGCACTTGGAATATTTTGTTCAATTCTGCTTATCTCATTACAGAAAGAATGTAAAAGATTTAGAGAGGGTGCAGAGGAGATTTACCAGGACACTGCCTAGATTAGAGAGCATGTCCCAGACCTAGAGGATAGGTTGAACGAGCGAGGGCATTTCTCTTTGGAGTGAAGAAGAATGAGATGTGACTTGACAGAGATGTACAAGAGGATACGAGGCATAGATCAAGTGGACAGCCAAGAGACTTTTCCCAGAATGGAAATTGTTAACAGTGGGCATAATTTAAGATAATTGGAGGAAAGTGTAGAGAAATGTTAGAGGTAAGTTTAAATACAGAGAGTTGTGTGCATGTGATATGTCCTGACGAAGGTGGTGGTAGAGGGAGATACATTAGAGACATTTAAGAAACTCTTAGACAGACACATGGATGATAGAAATCCGAGGAAAGGGTTAGATTGATCTTAAAGCAGGTTTAAAGGTTAGTACAACATTGTGGGCTGAAGGACCTGTACTGTGCTCTGGTGTACAATGTTCTATCTCTTGTACAACTGAACCTAACATTCCATTCTGCATTCAATGCTCTGATGACAGCTGGTGGCAGGGGGGTGTGGGTGAGAATGGGAATGGGGCCAAGTTCGTGGAAATGGTCTCTTTGATCAGTCATGGGATAACATCTCGGACCATCTGGGCCTGGGGATGAGCTATGGCTGGGGGGAGAGTGGCGGTATCAATGGAGGGGCACTAGGAAAGACTTTCCTATGTTCCCATCTGGTGCTGCACTATGAAGGAGAAATTGAGCTTGTCGCACCAACACATAACGTAGATTCTTTTCCCGTGCATTGAAGATTGATATTACTTGGTGGACGCCTGATGGTGAAACCCTTTCAGAGATGCACAAAGGACTTAGAATCATAGAAACAGGCCGTTCAACTCAACTCATATGGTGCCTACCGAGCAAGTCACATTTGCCCTCATTTGGTCTATACCCCGCTAAGCTCTTCCAATCATTTTACTTAACCTTTTAAATGTTGTTATTGTATCTGCCTCAACCACTTCCTGCTGCATCTCACTGCATATGTGCACCATGCTCTGTGTGAACTTCCCCCTCAGGTCACTTTCAAATATTTCACCTCTCACCTTAGACCTATCCCCTCTAGTTTTTACTTCCCTTCCTTCGGGACAGGGGTCTGTGCATTCATCCTATCTAGATCCCTCATGATTCTATCCATCACGAAGCTCCAAGTTTAATTTTTGGATTTACAGGTAAGAACTCAATAACAGTGGTTAGATCGTTTCACTATGGCTTAAATGCCTTTTCCCGTGTGTGACACGAAGACAAACAGTGACCCAAATTTCTTGATCGTGAGCCGATCACTTTCACACTGTTGTCCTGTGGGACCATACTTCCTTTCAGTACAAATAATTTCATTCATGATGCCATGAAAAAATAATGGCTATAGTGGGTTTAATTTTCATACATGTTGGTTCCATATTATTCCATTGCTTTCTCCTATGATTTGCATGTTAACCTGTTAATTATTGAACTGAATAAGTGGAGGAATTGAATGCTGCGTCCTATTTGTAAAGTAAAGTTTATATTCCTAGTGTGAATAATTAACTGAGTTTAAATTCAGCAGTGGCAGTGTTAGGATTTGAACTCAAGTTTCTGCAACAATCATTCAAGATTCTGGATTCTAGGCCCTAGAGTTTATGCTGTTAGCTTCCTTCAATCAAACAAGGAAGTTTGATATCCTTGGGGCCTGACAGTAGGAAGACTGTCGCTGCCCACAGAGTACCAGCCCTTGCATGGAAGTAATTAATGGTCTGGAGCACAGTAGAGCCATTAGAGCGTGAGAAGGTGGGTTGCAAATGCAGGACAGAAGTTCTTTAATTGATCCTATTGTTTTTTGTTCAATTCTTTGTGTTCCACCCCACACAACTGAAACCTCAGTGCAGTTGTTACATGTTAGTGGATTTCAATTGCTACTGTGCACTAATTAAGTAGTGTCATTATCCACAGCTGATTTTGTAAAATCGTCCTCCTGGGAGAGAGACTGTCTTGCGGGGAGTCCATATCTGGAAAAACTTAAATGCACAAAATAAAGGAAGGTTTTTCAGTGTATATGCTGTTGTAAGCAAAGAGGACTCCCTACCAGGAACACAACTCCATAAAACCAGATTTTCAGGCTTATAAAAATTAGTAGCTTATGTCTGGAAGGCTTGCTTCAGGACAGTTTTTGAGGAATAGTGAGGTTTTTTGCATTGTAGCACTGCTAAAATCAATCCAAAAACTTTAGCTTTATAAATTATTTTTTGCTGGGTGCTGTTAAAAAAGAGAAGCATAGAGGTTATGTCCTACTGTGCTGAGTTATGTCTTCAAGAGGTACATCCTTGAAACCAGCCCTTCAGTCTACCAAGTCAATGCTGAACATCAACCATCTACTTACACTCTTTCTACACTGATTCTACTTTTTCTGTTCTCCCCACATTCTTATCAACTCCTCCCAGAATTAATCCCATTTAGTGTAGCACACAATGGCCAAAGCTTCCTCTTCCCCAACACTGGACCATCAGCACTATCTTTACACTGTGCAAGAGGAGTGGAGCTCACTAAAGTTGGGGCTTGGTATAATTGTCTGATGAATGGTAAGGTAGGTGACTGTGTCATTGCCACCACCAACCAATGAGGTATCCAGCTGCAGTTCAGTTCACGACATCACACTTTTGGAAAGAGATCAAGGCTTTTGAGAGGTTTCAGAGGAGATCGAAAAGGAGCAGAACAGGGATGTCAGTAATGACTGGGTATATTGGCGCTAAGTGGGTGACCATAAAACATAGGAGGAGAATTGGGACATTCAGCCCATTATGTTGAGGCCCTATAAGGCACGCATGAGACCACACTTGGAGTATTGTGTGCCATTTTGGGCTCCTTATTTTAGAAAGGATATACTGACATTGGAGAAAGTTCAGAGAAGATTCATGAGAATGATTCCAGGCATGAGAGAGTTACCATATGAGGAACATCCGGCAGCTCTTGGGCTGTATTCCCTGGGGTTCAGGAGAATGACGGGGGATCTCATAGAAACATACCAAATGTTAAAAGGCCTGATCAGATTTGATATGGCAAAGTTATATCCCATGGTAGGAGATTCTAGGACAAGAGGGCATGACTTCATGATTGAAGGATGTCCCTTTAGAACTGAGATGTGGCGAAATTACTTTAGTCAGAGGGTGGTAAATCCGTGGAATTTGTTGCCATGAGCGGCTTTGGAGGCCAAGTCACTGGGTGTATTTAAGGCAAAGATAGACAGGTTCTTGATTAGCCAGGGCATCAGAGTGTATGGAGAGAAAGCAGGGGGAGTGGGATGACTGGATGAAGTGGATCAGCCCATGATTGAATGGTGGAGCAGATTTGATGGGCCAAATGGCCTACATCTGCTCCTAAATCTTATGGTCTTATGGTCTTATGTCTATTCTGCCAGTCTATAATGGCTGATTTATTATCCCTCTGAACCTCAGGGCAGATTACTCAGAGGCATGAAGTGCTTTGCTTGGCTGACGTTAGAGGAAATGCCTTCCATGACATGGAGGCTAGAAAGAAGATCTTGGCAAAACAAAATGATATGAGGTGAGAAGACTATAGTTTTTTTTATTGTGTTGCTTTATCCTGCAATTCACTGGCAGAAAGGATGGTAGAAACTTACTCATATTTCTCCTATTTTCTTGTCGCTTGGACAGTAAGATGGACTCTTATCATTATGATTTTATTGTTTACCTGCACCAAACGTTTTCCATGGCTGTTCTACTTTATTCTGCATTCTGTTATTGTTTTATGTTGTTCTACTTCAAAGTACTGGGTAATGGTTTGATCTGTTTGAAGTGAATGCAAGGCAAGATTATCACTATATCTCGGTACATGTGACAATGATAAACCAATACCAATTCCAATAACAAGGTAAGGTAAGGTCTGAAGTGAGGGTGCTTTTGTGTGGAATGGAAGACATGGAATTAAACAAAAGAATGACTGCATTCACTAACTTTACATCTCTGTAGTTAACGGTGAGCTTAAAACCAAAGATACATAAGGCAATGTTGCAAGAGCTGGTAAGTGGGAATAATATAGATAGGTAGCTGGTGGCTGACATAGAGTCATAGAACACTTCAGCCCAGAAACAGGACATGTTAAGAGCACATGACATGGACATATTAAACCAGAAGAGCTGCTATCCTCTTTTATGACTCCATACGTCTTTGTATGCCATTTGGCCTTTTGAGTTCATGCTGGTGTGGCAGTTGTGATAAGGCAAGGGTTAAAAACAATATCCAGTCAAAGATGGCAGTGTATAGTCAACTGAGACAAGGGAGATCTTTGACATGAAACTGCTGAATCTACCCTTGCTTACTACAGACAAGGTAGGCGAGGATGACTGCGGCTGTGTATATTCAAACTCTGTGAGTGGAGCCCCCGAAATGAGACCCTTTCTAGAAATAATTTTGAAGTACATAGCTGTGAGACTCTTATAGAAAGATCTTTGAAGTACATAGCTTCCCTTTACACAGTGGGGGAGGGGGATACAGAGACAGATGAGATAAAAATATACAGAAGGATGTGAAACACATCCAACCACTAAGGGCTAGTTCCTTTGCTAACTTCAAAGTGACATCGGTTGTCACCTTGTAGTTTCTATTGACTTTTAACACCTCTAACGTGAAAGACGATTGATCTTGCAAGTAAGGATAGCTTACATATGTAAACATACACAATTTACCCAGATGGTCAATATCTATAACTGATAAAGACAATTCTATATAAACATCGCATTTTTATTTTCAGACTTCAGAACAGTGTGGCGACAGGGGCCATGGCGTTCTCCTCGTGCACAAGTTAAATAAAGTATGGTTGGGTCATAAGAGTGCGTGTGTTCAGGGTCCAGTTATTAATTTAATTTTATTATCAGTGACGGCACAGGCTCTCGGAATATCTACAGCAGTCCCATTCCTCCGCTTATTTCTCTGTAGCCTTTCTCACTCACATGCCCTTCAACTCCCATCTGTTCATTCTGCCCCAAACACGTAACAGGGGAAATAAAAGGAGCTGTCAGAGCAAGACCTTGTGGCAACAGGGAAAATTTGCAAACTCTGCACCAGTGCCAGGTGAAATCAGGATCCAAGCTAACTTTCTGGAGCTGTGATGCGGCAGCAAAATGATATTTGATAAATGTTTGACAGGAAAAAGTGGAAGAAGGGAGAATGAATGGGCTGAGCACTTTGCACCATGTTGTGTGGCCTTATAATTATTATCCTCGCCACTTCTTTCTCTTCGCAGTATCAATTAGTTCATTGAGGAAGAAGACAAACAAATTTCACACAGCAGGAACAGTAGCATAAGAAGCAATTGTTCCTTTAAGTCTGCTCTATCATTACTAATTTTCAGCACCATTTTCCAGCACTGACCCCATATCCCTTGATTCTCTTAATGCCCAGAAATCTTAAATTTAAATGAACTCCATGACTAAGCGTCCAAGGCCACCAGTAGAGGGAATTCCAAAGATTCATGATTAACTGAAGTAAGTGATTTTTACTCATCTCGGTCCTAAATAATCAAATTCTTATTTCCAGTCTGTGTTCCCTGGTCATAGATGGAGTGGCACAGTAGTGTAGTGGTTTGACCCAGTTTCAGTTCCCATCACTGCCTGTAAAGTGTTTGCACATTCTCCCCGTGAATGTTTGGGTTTCCTCCGGATGCTACGGTTTCCTCCAACAGCCCAAAGATGTATCAGCTGGTGGATTAATTGATCATTAGACTGGGATTAAATCGGGGGATTACTGGATGGTGTGGCCTGAGGGAAGGGCCTATTCCGTGCTGTATCTCAATAAATAAATAATTTGATTCCTCAGCTTTGGGAAACCTTTGCCTTTCACTCAATCTGTCACAATTTTGCAAGTCTTAGGGAGGCCTCCTCTGAATTTTTTTCCAAACTCTAAGACACCTACCATGTCTGAAACCAGTCTAATGATCCTTTGCCTACCAGCTCTCTATGACAAGTGCATCCATCCTTTGGTAAGGAGACCATAAGACCTTACGATATCGGAGCAGAAATAGGCCATTCAGCCCATTGAGTCTGCTTGACCACTGCAGTGATGACTGGTTTATTTCCCCTCTCAACCCCATTCTCCTGCCTTCTTCACATATTTGAAGCCACTACTAATCAGGAATCCACAACTGACTGCAGTAATGAATTCCACACATTCACCCTGTGCTGGCTGAAGAAATGTATCCTGATTTCTGTTCCAAAGGGATGTCCTTCTGGGGTTCCACCCAAGCATGGAGGTGAAGACTAAAAGGAACGGCCACATGCAATTGCAGAATAAGACTTCCTTACTCCTGTAATCTTACCCTCTAGTAATAAAGGCCAACAACTCATTTTACTTTTTAAATTCCTGCTGCATTACTGTTGGTCTTCAACAACTTGAGTACAAAGACCCTCTGAACATTAACCCCGTCAGGAAGAATGGCAGCAGTACCCACATTAATGGAGCTGCAAGCTGTTATTAGCACTGCATCAGTAAACCAGCCAGCATAATCAAAGACTGTACCCATCGTGAGCATGCTCTCTTCCCCTCTTCCATTGAGCGGAAGATACAAAAGCCTGATAGTTTGTACCACCAAGGTAACTCTGCAGAACTGCAGTTGCCAACTATGTAGGTTATTGCAAACTTTATTCATGTCTGTGAGGGTGTCATGTTCACCTGAAAATATTGGGGTTGCTTTCTTCAATTTTTTTCTTCAAAACTCTGAGTATATAGTCCATGCTATCTCTTCAATGCAGTCCATGATCCTGAGAGGACCTGGCTCGGTGGGTCAGGTTCAATGCAGGGTGGATGTATGATCAGATGGGATGCCTAGATATTCAGAAGGGCTGGTAGAGTTTCCTCCACTCTGACAGAACAGCTTAGTAGTTCCTCCAGTTCAGGATGATTTACTGCATGTTTCTTCTTTCTTCATTCGTGATGACATGCATGAAGCATAGCATGTCTTTTGTTCCAGTTTTCTGAAAATGCCTTCCTGTCAGATCAGCCACAGAATAACCTGGAAGACCTTGTGCTCAATGTGGATTGGTTGTAATCAGATGTAGCTTTTAATTTTATACCTAGAAACACATTTTTATAGAACTTTTGAAGATTTAATTAAATGCTGTTTGGAGATATTGATAAATTGGCTGATATATTTACAACGTAATAAAACTTGAGCACACATCAAAAATTCTTCATTGGCTGTGAAGCTCTTTGGGACATCTCAGTGTTAGGAAAGGCACTACATCAATGACAACCTGTCCTTTCCCTTCTCATTAAGCATGTTCTCTTCAGGATTGACTGATTAAATGTTCTAAATGTAACTTACTTAAGCCAAGGGCATCTGCTGTCAGGTCTTTCTCTTAAAATGCGTGACGTTACTGTGGCAAATCAAATCTACAGTTGGTTTTTGTACAACACACTTTTCAGACTGCACACTGGAGAAAAGAAACAAAATTATATTTGGCAGATACTGGAAAGCCACTACAAAGTCTCATTATTATATTTTTTTCTTTCTGGGCTTTGTTTGCTTCCTAATTGCAAAGCAAAAGGTACTTGCAATGTCTCTGGAGGCATCTGATGAAAGAATCACTAAAGCTTTGAATGAGATGCAGACATTGACCAGTGTAACATTTAACTACACAATAGTGTAGTAGTGCCTCCAGAAAGCAACAAAAGAAGCAAAGACAGGTGTAAACCATTCAGTCCGTCGTGCCCGCCCTACTTACAAGTTCAGATCTGCTCTTTTACCTCAATACTACTTTGCTGCTCAAACCCCTATCTCCCAATCCCCTTGGTATTAAACAGTCTGCTCTTGAGCAACTGAGTATCCACAATTCTCTTGGGCCCAGAATTCCAAATATTCACCAATCTCTGCTTGAAGAAACTTCATTTCATCTCCATCCGGAGTGGCTGACCCCTTAGTATGTGACCCTGACACTGGCCAGGGGGAAATGTCAACTCCACATCTACTGTGCTGAATCTCTTTTGAATTTTGTACATTGCAGTAAGACCCCTCTCAATTTCCTAAAATTAAGAGAGTATAAGCTCAGGCTGCTTAATTTCTCCTTACCCAACAAACTTCCTATCCCTGGAATTAATCTGCTCAAACTTCATTGCACGCCTTACGTTGAAAGCATATCTTTCCCTCGTTAGCAAGACCAGGCCATGCACAATACTCCAGATGTAGTCTTACCAGGGCCCAATATAGCTGGAACAAGGCATCTATTGCACTCAAACCCTCTTGCAATAAAGGCCAGTGAATAATTCCATTCCCAATTGCTTGATGTACCTGGGTGTTAACTTTCAATAAATTGAGTACAAGGATACCAATGCCTCTCTAAAGTCCACCGGGTTAGAAACTTTCAGCATTTAAAATAACACCCACTTTCAGCTTTCTGGTGTCCTTTGGGCCAGTGTAATGCACTCTACCTACTGAACCGTGTCTACGCCCAGCTGGACAAGCCAGCAAGCACTGTGAGGGTCATGTTTTTTGACTTCTCCAGTGCGTTCAACACCATCCACCCTGCTCTTCTGGGGGAGAAGCTGACAGCGATGCAGGTGGATGCTTCCCTGGTGTCATGGATTCTTGATTACCTGACTGGCAGACCACAGTACGTGTGCTTGCAACACTGTGTGTCCGACAGAGTGATCAGCAGCACTGGGGCTCCACAGGAACTATCTTGGCTCCCTTTCTCTTCACCATTTACGCCTCAGGTTTCAACTACTGCACAGAGTCTTGTCATCTTCAGAAGTTTTTGGATGACTCTGCCATAGTTGGATGCATCAGCAAGGGAGATGAGGCTGAGTACAGGGCTACAGTAGGAAACTTTGTCACATGGTGTGAGCAGAATTATCTGCAGCTTAATGTGAAAAAGACTAAGGAGCTGGTGGTAGACCTGAGGAGAGCTAAGGTACCAGTGACCCTTGTTTCCATCCAGGGGGTCAGTGTGGACATGGTGGAAGATTACAAATACCTGGGGATACGAATTGACAATAAACTGGACTGGTCAAAGAGCACTGAGGCTGTCTACAAGAAGGTTCAGAGCCGTCTCTATTTCCTGAGGAGACTGAGGTCCTTTAACATCTGTCGGATGATGCTGAGGATGTTCTACGAGTCTGTGGTGGCCAGTGCTATCATGTTTGCTGTTGTGTGCTGGGGCAGCAGGCTGAGGGTAGCAGACACCAACAGAATCAACAAACTTATCCGTAAGGCCAGTGATGTTGTGGGGTTGGAACTGGACTCTCTCACGGTGGTGGCTGAAAAGAGGATGCTGTCTAAGTTGCATGCCATCTTGGTCAATGTCTCCCATCCACTACATCATGTACTGGGTGGGCACAGGAGTACATTCAGCCAGAGACTCATTCCACCGCGATGCAGCACAGAGCGTCATAGGAAGTCATTCCTACCTGTGGCCATCAAACTTTACAACTCCTCCCTTGGAGAGTCAGACACCCTGAGGCAATAGGCTGGTCCTGGACTTATTTCATAATTTACCGGCATAATTTACATATTACTATTTAACTATTTATGTTTCTATTGCTGTTTATTATTTGTGGTGCAACTGTAACGAAAACCAATTTCCCCCGGGATTACTAAAGTATGACTATGACTATGACCAACAAGAAAGGCTATATAAGGACTAAACAGAATGAGAGAGAGTGCAGCACATTGGAGGCTGCTTAGAAGAAAAACTTGTAGAACTTGCAAAGGATGACCTTATAGCACTGTTTAAAATTATGAGTGGCATAAATAAAGTGGATGCCAACAACCTTTTCCCCAGGGTAAGGGAAGCCAAAATTAGGGGGCATGGGTTTTGGGTGAGAGGGGAAAGATCTTAACGGGACCTGATGGCTAACCAAAATCTCAAGGTTGTATAGTGTATACATACTTTGAATCATCGGACAGTTCGGAAACTCCTGCTGTCATGAGAACATGTTATTATGCAGCTGCCGTTCTGTAGGGATTGGGCTTGGGAAGCGCTTGTTGCTGATTGGTCTGGGTTGACCATGTGCTATTATTGTGTGGTCAGCCCAATCCAATCACATCTGGAAAACGTCATGGTGCCGTGCACACAAATTGCTGTCTACAAGTAGCTTATTCTGTGGTCGGCACATAGCCTAGCTAGTTATCAAATCACCCACAGCTGACCCCACGCAGAACTCACCACCCAGTCTCCACACGCATGTGTTCCAACTGCCTCCTCTATCGCTGCTCTCCATTTGAACTGAAATCCAAGTTCACATCCATTCCTAACTCCCTGCTCTTGGGCAATATAGGGGATCCATTGTAACCATTAATTTTTCTCACTACATGAATGAGTTTACTTAGTAGTGGAATGACATACCCTTGAGATAAATTCAATACAGAAGTGAACTGATTTGATAAACCCAGCCATTTTCTTTCCAGTCTCAGTGTCATAATTCAAGACAAACCTGAGTTCTGAAGTTTTGCTGAAATGCATAACGATGAAAATAATCTTTGATTACTGGCTATTACTTCAAGCTGGGCAAAGAGCATCTTGCAAACTAAGTGGCAAACTCATCACTCTTCTGCAGGATTCAGTAGTCTTTGGAGTGTTTACAAATGTCAATACAATTCAGATAAAATTCTGCATGCATTTTCTCATACTAATTTTTTAAAATACAGGGAATGATATAGATTCATGTAGTCTAACAGCCCTTTTCATCCCACCGTTCCATGCTGATCAAGTGACCATCTGAGCTAATCCCATCTGCCCATATCTCTCGAAACCTTCACTATCCATAGCACCATCCAAGCCCCTTTATAATGGAGTTAATATATCTGCCTTAACCACTTCCTCTGGTGGCTCATTCCATGTATGGACCACCGTCTGGTTAAAAATTTTGCCCTTATGTTTCTATTGAAAATCTCCCCCCTCAATTTAAATCTATGCCCTCTAGTTCTTGATTCCGAACCCTGAAAATAGAGTATGTGCATTCACACTATGTGTGCTCCTCATAATTATGTGCAACTCTGTAAGGTTACCCCTCATCTTCCTGCACTCCAAGGAGTAAAGTCCCAGTGGCTCAGCCTCGCCGTAGAACCAAATTTCCTGTATCCTGGAACACCTTTATAAACCTTAACTGTTCCACTCCATGATGGAGTTAACTTGCCACAATTATGCTGTGTTCTGATAATGTATTTCCCCTACAAGGCAGAAACTGTTGGGAAAGGGCAATTATATACACTGCTATCCAACACTAGCTTTGATATCTTACAAAGGAGCGCCACTCACGAAGTTCCATACAAACCAGCCCAAAGGAGGGAGGGAACGTCGACTCAGACCCTGAGAGGCCTGCATCGGGCAATTTCTTGCCTTACAAGGTGCAGATTGGAGATCTGTGTGGGGCGCCACTCCTTGCACAGACACTAGAGCAATGTGTGGTTAAGTGCCTTTCTCAAGGACACAAACACGCTGCCACAGCTGAGGCTTGAACTAGTGACCTTCAGATCACTAGACAAACGCCTTAACCACTTGGCCACGTGCCCAATCACCATCCTAAACATCCACTCCCTCCATCTGTGGCTGTGGAGTGTGCTTTCTAGAAATGCAGTGCACTCACTTGAGCTACACTTCATATACCTACATCCTCCACCACTAAGAGCTAAGATTGCTGATGGATGAAATCACCTACCTCCTCAGGTCTCTGCCAAGTTGCAGCTTCAAAACTTATTGCTGGTCTTGGTCAGGTATAAGTGCTGGAACCCAAAGCATTGTGAGAACTCCTTTACCAGAAGGGCCACAACTGTACAGGAAGGTGATCCACCAACACCTTCTCTTTGCCTATGAAGAACAGGCGATATGAACAGTGTAAGCCCTAGGCACTGAAGCAAGCCCAAACCAGAGTGTTGAGACTGGCATCAGGTTCCCAATCTCATTTGACGTATGAGTAGGCCATTGTGCCCAATTAGCCCATGTGGCACTTATGCTCCATTTGAACTTCACCCTGTCTCCGCTCATCTACTTCTACAAACATATTCGTGATAGGGAAGCGAAGAGGTGAAATATGCATCAAAGGGGGCAAGGAGTTTATGTAATCATTTGAACCCCTTTGGGGCCAACAACATCGATGTGAAGCTTTTTGCTGTGCAAGTATGTGCAATGGTCCAAATTGTGCTTCAAACAGCACTCCTGATCATGAATACTTTTCGTAGGCTTTTCCATCCTGGGCCAATGCTCCTTGCATTTACTTCATATTGAACCCTGGAACACATGCCACCCAACTTAACGATGGAAGATCTGTGTAGTTTATTATGTTGATGATGTATGACAGCCCAAGTGCCCAGAGATTATTGTTTCATCATGTGGATTGTTGACTCGGCAGATCGCTGCCCAAAGGATACTGCAATTTCCGATACAAAGCAATTTCACCCTTGCACAGGAAAATAACAACACCGACTTGTATTTATGTAGCAACTTTAATATATTGAAATACCCCAGGCATTTTGCAGATGTACATTCAGACTAAAGTATATCGGCGGTAAGCCAGAGAAGGCACTATTCCAGCAAAGAGCAACAGTTAGTCAAAAGACAAAAGTTTCTTACAGGAGAGGCACTGGTGTGCATTGTACTTGTCTGCACTCTGCGTTCTAAAGGCCTGTTTTGATGTGCACTCTGTACCACCTATGTTCATGTAAGCATGTGCTAACATTTGCTGTGCAGGAACGTAAAAACCTCTTGACCCTCTGTCTGCAACCACTTACAATGTCTCTTGTGCTTTGGTGTCTGCCTTTTATAATAAAACACAGCTGTACTCCTCAACACAGATTTCAAAATCTCCAAGTTGTTTAAAATATATCTGCAGAAGAAGAATTTGTGGTTACATTGAGGGTTTACTGAATTCAAGAGAGGAAAGGAAACAAGGCATTTTTTGCAATGCAACTTATATTACAACTATTTGGCAACATCATTTGTTTGCAATTAAGCAACAGTGATGTAACATGCGGCTTGTGTGTGAGTTTGTAGTACTAATACAGAACTCTTGCACAGATCCAAAGGTAGTTTTGCAAATTGTTTTACGAACACAATGACGTTCCTTAATTTTCAGTGTCTCAAGCATAAGTGTTGTCTTTGGAATTAGGAATTAATTGTGATTATTGAGTTATTTTACTTCCAATGAGAAATAAGGTACCACAGCATTTGTGCTCAACAATGAGAAAATGGCACTTTTCTCTAACATTTGTAAAATGAATTGCAGAATTTCCTGTGCAATGCCTACTGCTCTCAAATTTCGGTTCATCGGGATCTTTATACCCCAGCAACTGTGAGGTCATCAGGTTGACTGCGCAGCCAGTCGCACAAAAGAATCCCCATGGGCAATAAACTGGGAAGCCATAAGCACAATTTTAACTAAATTATGAAGTGTTTTACAGAGACCGAAATCAAATTTTGATCACAAACGCATGATGAAAGTGGGTGAAGAATGAGATAAAAATTTAAATATCTGAAAAACAGAACTTTAAATCTCAAAGTTCAAAGTAAATTTATTATCGAGATTCAAAATTCAAGATTCATTTATTATCAAAAAATGTATAAATTATACAACATTGAGATTTGCTTGCTCACAGGTAGCCACAAAGCAAGAAAAGTGAAAGAACTCAATTTAAAAAAAAAATAGACCATAAGATCATAAGACATGGGAACAGAGTTGTGGTATTTGGCCCATCTAGTCTGCTCTACCATTCAATCATGGCTGATCATTTTTTCCCCTCCTCAATCCATTCCCTGGCCTTCCCTCTGTAACCTTTGAATCCATGTGCAATCAAGAATCTATCAATCTTTGCCTTACATACACCCAACAACCTGGCCTCTACAACTGCCTGTGGTAACAAATTCCACAAATTCACCACCCTCTGGCTCAAGAAATTTCTCAGCATCTCTGTTTTCAATGAACGCTTCTCTATTCTGAGGCTGTGCTCTCTTGTCCTAGACCGCCCCCATGCTTTCCAGATCAGCTTTGTCTAGGCCTTTCAGCATTCAAAAGATTTCAATGAGAACCCCCCTGCCCTTCTAAATTCCAGCAAGTACAGATCCAGAGCCATCAAAAGTTCCTCGTATGTGAACCCTTTCATTCCCAGATTCATCCTTGTGAACCTCTCTGGACTCTCTCCAATGCCAGCACATCTTTTTTTGGATAAGGAGCCCCAAAACTGTACACAATACTCAAGGTGAGACCTTATAAAGCCTCAGCATCACATCCCTGCTCTTGTATTCCAGACCTCTTGAAATGAATGCTGACATTGCATTTGCCTTCCTCACCACCGACTCAATCTGCAAGTTAATCTTTAGGGTGTTCTGCACAAGGACTCCCAAGTTCCCTTGCATCTCAGATTTTTGGATTTTCTCCCCGTTTAGAAAATAGTCTGCATAATGGAAGAACTTGATATGCAAGAGAAAGAAAAAAAAACAAATCATGCAAACAATTGAAGCAAACAACAGCATTCCTAATCAAAGTGGGTCCTCAGGTGCGAACCCTGGCACAAGTCAGAGTTGGTCCAAAGCCTCAGTTATCTGTTCTCCTGCTAGTGGACATGGAGCACAGCAGTTAGATAGTTTGGAATCCCATGAAAATCTTAATTGTAATAAAAGTTAATGTATCCAGATCCTAGAATACAGAACTTAGAACTGTACAGTACAAGAACTGGCCCTTCAGGCCATGAAATCCGTGCCAACCATGATGCCAGTTTAAACTAATTCCATCTGCCTGCATATGTCAATTTCCCTTCATTTTCTTTCTTTGTTCATGTACCTTTGAACACTGCTGTTGTATCTGCTTTCAGCACTTAACTAGCGCCTACTATTAACTGATTAAATATATAGTTGTCCTGCACACCTCCTTTAAACGTCCCCCCTCAGCACAAATCTACTGTATGTCTCTTAGCATTGGACATTTCTACTCTGGCAAAAAGACGCTATCGGTCTATACCTCTCATAATTTTATAAGCAGATATTTGGTTGACCTGCAGCCTCCTAATGCTATCTGTGAGAACAGTTTGCGTATAGGAATTTTCACCAATTCACTAATCATGCCAGAGAGCCACTGTAGCCTCTGTGACTGCAAGCCATTTGAAAAGTGAGGAAGAATAATAAATGTATTTATTTATTGAGACACAGTGTGGAATGGGCCCTTCCAGCCCTTCAAACCGCAGTGCCCAGCAACCCCTGATTTAGCCCCAGCCTAATCACGGGACAATTTACAATGACCAATTAAACTACCAACCGGTACGTCTTTGGGAGGAAACCAGAGCAACGGGAGAAAATCCATGCAGTTATGGGGAGAACGTACAAACTCCTTAAAGGCAGCGGTGGGAATTGAACTCAGGTCACTGGTACTGTAAAGCGTACTAAACCACTGTGGTACAAAATGTTTTTAAAATCTTTCTGTCAGAACAAACTAATTGTGCTTCACTGGGGCCTCATGCTTGATATTGTTGTGTTTTAAACTACATCTTCAAGGAAAAGATTTTTAAGGTATTACTCCAGATGGTGGAATTAGTTTCATTGCATTCAATTCCCAGATCACTTGGAGTAAGTAAATCTGTGCTAACACTGTAATAGAGAAATGTGGATATCATTGGGTTAGATAAAGGAAACTAAAGGAAGCTCCTGCTGTTACTATGCATCCCTCCCCTGCTGAATATTACTGGTGTGTGGTAAACTGGATGGAGATGATTCTGAGATCTTTACATCCACCACCAACAAGTTAAGGAGATTCACGTATGGCCTTTGGGACAAAGGAACAAAACAAATACAAGGAACATGCATTCAAATGAAACAACATCCAGCAGAAGTGAGAAGCGCTGGGAACCATATTTATTTATTCAGCTACGTGATTGACAGTACAGGATAAGGCTCCACCGACTGCAACAGATCAGCGTCTGGAAAGAGAAAACTGTGATGTTTCAGGTGTTGCCCTGAAGAGTCTCAGAAGCCTCCGCCCCCGACAGATGTGATTGGTATTTGATTGACGCAGTAAGATTCAAAAAACAGCTTTCCACAAAAATGAGCAGTAAAGGGGATAAAGGATACAAGAGCGTGAAAGTGTTTCATCCCACTCCATCTACTGCAGCTTTCTTTATGTATTGTACTTTGATTCAGACAATTTGAGCTCATTCAACAGCTTTATGATGCCAAATGGAAATGCTCGTTGGAATTAACCGTAACACAAGATGAAACCTAATTCCACCGCAGCACATCACTTGGAAGTTTTAAGATCCAACACATGCTGCTGGATCTACTGGGTTTTCTGTCATTTTCTGTTATATTTCAGATTTCCAACACATTTGGCTTCAGAACTTGCAGTACAGAGCATTCCATCTCTGCGAATATCTGTGCTTCACATAAGCCTCACCTCACTAATACATCATCTTCCTCTGCAATATATCCTTATGCTTCTTCATATATTTTTCTGCTTTCCCCGTTATTGGCATATGCAATTTCCTTCACTCGATGTATGATGTTAAGATGAAGAATGAATTGATTTAAACATAATGAGATTTGGGGTGCTTTAAAAGTAAGGCAATTGTTATACTTGGAAAACAGACAAGATTATTTTAACTCCACAACATTTAAAGGTTTTAGGAGCCTGTTGCTTTTTTGTTGTATACAGACTGTCTCTGGGTAATGAACATGTTCCATTTTTACAGATGTCCATAAGTCAATTTTGTCCATCAGTCATAAAATACACAAAATCGTTTGATATGTCAATCATAGCAGCACAGTTCTGCAGTGAATGGCATCAAAAGCACTTAAAGTTGATGGAAAAGAAAGAAAATTAGTTCTATTGCTCGTAGAAATGAATATACAGTATGTTAGACATTTGAATTTAATAATATTACAGGAGCTCAACTAAACATGGTATTGTCTGTAAATTGGAGTTGCACCCGGGGATGACCTGGATATTTAAAACTTGTCTCTGAGAAACCTTGAGTGCAATAAATCTTCTTTCCATCTTTCATGGAACTTTCTCCATTGTAGTCACTCTCACTGAGATAGTATTTGCTATCTCAATTTCAAAGATTAACTTCTTTGCCCACTAACTTGCTACATAGACTGGGTCTGTTGTCGAGGCATCACAGTTGCCGGACATGTATCTTTTGAATCCTAGTGTGTAACTTCCACTCAGTAATCCTTGTGCAGGTGGGTGGCCCATGGGCTGTCAAGGAAAGCATTTCATAAGCGGGGCTTTATGAGATGGAACGCACAAAACATTTTATGGGAGTTATCGGATATGAAACCTGTGCAATGCAATTAATAGCCTGAAACAGTCTTCTTGCATTTTTTTCTTTTAATATTCTGAAGAGCGATGTTGGCTTCAGAGGTTTACGGGGGAGTGTTAAGAATAGCTAAGTGCTGGTACTGTTCGTTCTAAGATTGTGGGTACATATCTCATTCTAGCAAAGTACTGTGCAGTGCTAATAAAGTGCTGTTTTATTTAATCCATACAGGATATTGGATAAGAACACTGACTGATAATCTATTTAATTATTTATTTAGAAGTACAACATTGACCAGGCCTATCTGGCCTAGAAACCCACCTACTTACCGCTAGCCTAGTTACTGAAAAATTTACAACCACAAACACGGGGAATTCTGCAGAAGCTGGAAATTCAAGCAACACACATCAAAGTTGCTGGTGAACGCAGCACGCCAGGCAACATCTCTAGGAAGAGGTACTTTAAATGACAATATCAAGCCTGCCTCTACCACTTCTACTGGAAGCTTGTTCCACACAGCTACCACTCTCTGAGTAAAAAAGTTCCCCCTCGTGTTACCCCTAAACTTTTGCCCTCTAACTCTCAACTCATGTCCTCTTGTTTGAATCTCCCCTACTCTCAATGTAGATTGAAGATATGAAGATATGAAGTTATCTCCCCTACTCTCAATGGTATTGGGGATATGAAGGGAACAGGAATATAGAATTGGATTAGGAATTAACCATGATCATGCTGAACAAATTGAAGGGCCAAAAGACATACTTGAGAAAGGTCAAGGAGTTCTTCCCTGGACTGAAGCAACTTTCATTGACAAGCAATTGGGGGCATGGTGGAGAAATAGAAATGACAATATTGCAATATTAGAAGTAACACACAAAATGCTGGAGGAATTCAACAGGTCAGGCAGCATCTATGGAAGGAAAAGGAAGGCGGATGTTTCCGGTCAAGACCCTTCATCTGGAATCAGGAAATGGAGCTGGTAGATATGTTGGACAATATGGAGGTGGAGACAAGTACCATGAAGTACCGATGGCCGTGGTAACAAGTCTGGCTGTGGGTGTTGTTGTGTATTTATTATTTCAGTAATAATTGAGTAATATTCTTTGATTGAGTACCCTTTGTTTGTTTAAATAATTCATTACGGATTATATATAAAAGTACGTAAATGGCATACATCATCAAGCCACCACGTCATATACGTGCGCGTCTTGCCTAAAGTAAAAAATTAAGCTATACTCACATTGCTGGCTCCCTTGCTTTCCTTTCAATTAATTTTGTTTTAGCATTACAAAAAAATTGTAAAGTGTGGTTGAAGAGCAGGAGAGCAACAGCGATCACAGAGGGTGAGCAATGAGAATGAGTATCACAAAACTGCCGTCATCAAGATGAGGAAAACATTTTCAAATATGGCATCACTTGGAGAGACTTTGCAGTGGAGTAGCAAAATGGAGATCCAAGAGATTCTGGAATCTGGAGAAACAAACAAAACACTGGGGGAACTCAGCAGGTCAGGCGGCATCTATGGAAGGGAATAAACAGTCAATGTTTCAGTTTAACTGAAGGCTCGACAGAAAACTTTGACTATTTTTCTCCCATGGATGCTGCATGATCTGCTGAGTTCTCCCAGCACTTTGTGTTCGGTTTTGTGTGATTAGAAACTTGCATGGTCTCAATGGGCTGAATGGCACCCCCATGACTTTTTGAAAATCTGATGAAAACTGTTGTTCACCTTTTGTTTGTGGCACTTTGATTCGGGCATACTGATTGCCGAAATTAATGCCAACTGAACCTTGCAGAATGTTCTTGGGTATCCTGAGAATGGGAAAATTGTGAGAAAAGTACAAATTGTGTTGCTTTAGTCATTTTTTTCACTGCCCCAGTAAATGTTCTATAAAAATACAAAACATTAGTCCTAGAACATTGAAAAAATTAACACTCACAGTCTTAAACTTACTTCTTGCATCACAGCATATACTCAAAATGACACAATCCCATTCAGCTTTAATTAATTTCTCAAAAGTTTAATTAGACCAAGGATAATTGAGACTGAACAGCATATGAATGTGTCCCTTCCAGTCAAAGTGAAACAATAAAAGTGTGCTGTTTTAAAAAATCATGCGTAAATGAATAGAAAAGATTCTTCCAATTTTAGTTGTGATGGGTATGTGATTAATACAAATGCACATTTGAATCTTCGGCATACGTTGGTGAAAATGATCAAAAATATGGTGGTTATTATTTAGGCTAGTGTACTAAGGCAGGACCTGTACAATTCCTGACAGGTGCTGCAAGAGAAGATTCTGACTGTTGTTTATCACTGAAGATTGACCACGGAACGTAGAACGGCATGGCACAAGAACAGGCCCTTTGTCCCACCGAGTCTGCCCCTCGATTCCCTGCCTGTTCATTTCTCTGTCTAAGTGTCTCCTAAACATTGCAGGTGCATCCTCTTCCACCAAGAGCAATGCAGGGAACCAGCCTGAGTCAAGTATCCTTTTAAGAGACTCACCACATAACCTCCGCAGATAGCGATGTCAGGAGACAAGGCAGGTGAGGAGGGAGGAAGCCATATTACAGGCTCTTTGCTGTTATCATCAACATGATCTCAATTTTTCTTTCTTTGAGCAGTGAGTCATCAGGAGTATGCAAAAGCAAAGTTAGGGAAGGGCATAGGTGAGCTGAGCTGAGGGGATTGATTTTATTTTATTTAGAGATGCAGCACTGTACCAGGCCCTTCAGACCAAATGAACCCAGGTCACTCAATGACACCCAATGGTGAATTAACCTACTAATGCATACATCTTCAGAATGTAGAGGAAACCTTCACGGTCACCTGAAAACATACAAACTCCTCACAGATAATGCTGGAAGTGAACCTGAGTCATTAGTGGCGTACTATCGTTAGGCTAACCACTACGTTAGTCACCTCGCATCTGAAGGCACACTTCACATCTGGCCCCTCGAGTTTATGTCAAAAAGTAAGTGTGGAGTCACCAGGAAGTTGCAACAAGGCAGATAATTACATTTACCATATTTCACTGCACCTAGAATTTTAGTTGTTTTAATCAAATCCAGTTATAAAAAAAATTAAACAAAACAGTTTTAAGATATCTTGCTTCATCACGTGAGCTTCAAAAGGCCATCAGGATACTCCGAGCAAAACCTCAGGATCTGCCAAATGAAGTCTAGTCTAGTGACTGGCTTTTCCTTACAGAGGAGCTTCTTTACAGAGGAGGCACAGTTCAGTTGGCCCTCGCCATTCAAATCAAGAAAGTGCAGTGTACAAATGCCAGGAAGTACATGCTTGAGTAATTATAAATACAGAATAAATGGGTTAGCATTTCTTATCGATCCCTGAAAAAAATTGCAATACTTTTCTCACCATAAATGCTGCCTGGCATTGTGGATAGTTCTGATTTTATTAATTGAAATGTATGGTATCACAACATATCTTAAACTTAAATGCCAAAGATCAGACAACTTTTTTTTAAGAGAGTTTAAAAAGATCTTTATCAAACAGCAGAATTTGTACAAAAAGGTTCTGCACTTTCTTACACTATTGCTAAATCAATACGGTCACAGACTAAATGTATTCCTGAGTCCCGACTCCAAAAACGCCAAAAAGAGAATGTGTGTGGGGACTCAGTTAATATATCTTCAAATGTGCAACAGCTGCACAGCCTTGGCGATTGCTCAGAAAACAGGACTCTTTTGTGTTTCTTACAAAATGGAAGAAAATTGATGGAAAATAATTTGCAACATGTTGTCTATCCCCACAACAGGAATGGTAAAATCCTTATAAGAAAGCACACTGAATGATCGTCATCCATAAAAGAACTAACTTTAACAAGGTGACAGGTATTAGAGTGCTGCGTGTTATAAACTGGTTTTAAATTACATTTTGTTTTTCCATCTGCTTGGTAAATTGTTGTTTTTAGTTAACTTAGAAATCGTTTTAAAGATGTAAAACAGACTCCGGTGTGCAAAAGGAAAACACTGACATAAACATACAAATGAAAAATGGTTGTGCATTTGCGGGTTTGGTGCCTAGTTAGTGAATATAAAAAAAAAGATTCTGCTTTCAATCAATCAGAGTTGTACACTAAGGCGTCACATGCACTTATTTCCAAAGATACACATCTGAGTTATGTGTTAGCCTGGTTTCCATCTTGTGTCAGCACACAATTCCAAGTTACTTTCAGATGGAAGTGAAAAATGTCCATGATAAATTACATAGACTGCTTTGTCTCTATTAAGCACACCAACTTCAACACATAGATGCCTCTTATTTGATAGAAATTGTCAACATTAAGCATCATCAATTTAGACCCCGATGGAAATGTCATACTAATTTATTTTTATTAATTGGCTCCATTGCAGAAATGCAGTTGCAAAGTGCCTCTCTGCTTTAGTAGCTAGTGTGTTAATCCCATGCATCCTGATTCATATAATAACAATATAAGTGATTATTTCACTCAGGATAGGCAGAGGATGTAAGTGAGGTTTGCTTTGGTAGCCCTCTCAGCTCTGGGACTCACTCCAGAGGTGTCTAACACGTTGGAGGAGTGCAGCCATGTTAGAGGTGCCTTTAGGATAACATGGGATACCCACACAGAATTGGCCTCAATTTCAAAGAGCAGGGGTGCTGGCCAGTAGCTCTCACTAACCAGTTTATATAGTCAACATACCTTGTACAAACTTTTGCGAAATAATATTTTATCCATTTAAGACACTGGTGAGCTAAAGACTGATTTTTTTTCTCTCTCACATGGTTGTGAGCCTCCCATCCTCAAAGATATATGTGGTCAAGGAGGTGAAAGGTTACAGGGTAGCAGGAGTAATGGATTGAGGTTTCAATCACATCATCTATAGTTTTACTGAATTACAGGCTTTTCCTTCCGCTTATTTTCATATTCATATGTAAATACACCAGCACCTTTTGCCTACACTTTATCTGTTTTTCTGGTAAACCTCACCACAGAAAACCTGTGGGAGAGACTATATCTCATTAGCCCCATGGAGCATGAGAACACATACCCAAGCTGGGAAACTGCCAGAGCTCACATATGAGTTAGACAAGTATACTGGTAAATTATGGGACTCTGTGAAGTCAGGTGAAAAAACCTCAGTGGACATCTTACTGAAGAAGGCCATGTATAGTGAATTTGACAAACATGCCAATGGTTCAGGATTTCTTGTCAACAAGAGCATCAAGAACTCAGTACTCGGGTGCCGTCCAGTATTCAGCTTATTTCCATCCACCTTAGAGCAGCACCTTTCAGCATCACAGAAATACAGGCTGATGCACCCACAAATGGCCATGAAGTTGACCATGTAGAGGAAGTCTACACCCAACTCCAGGGTGTAGAGGTGGACAAAAAGGACATTCTAATCATCCAGGGGACTGGAATGCCAAGGTGGGTGCTGATGCACCAAAAGACTAGAGGGAACTCTGCAAACCCTCCTGTAGAGCAGTAACCAACGAGCGAGGATTACACTTACTGAAGTTTGCCAGCTTCAACAACATGGTGCTGGTGAACACTCTTGGACAGCACAGGCCTTCATGGCGCTGGACCTGGCATGCGCCACGGTCGATTACATACTGGTGCAGAACCGGTTTTGGTCTGTGATCAGGCAAGCCACAGCAAGGACGTTCCCAAGTGATGATATTGGAAGTGACCATGACCTGGTGATAAGGAACTTTAGAATCAGACTAAAGAAAATCAAGAAACCCAAGAACATCAGAATGAAATTCAACTTGGACAAACTGAAGGACTCCTCCGTCGCTGACTCCTTCAAAGCTACAGTTGATGGAAAATTTGCGCCACTGCTGTTGCTTGATGAAGATCTGAAGCATTGACAGCTACGTTCAATGAAGTGATGACAGAAACAGCCAATGAGATACTTGGAAAACACTGCTGGCAAACCCAACCTTGGGAACGGAGGAGATCCTGTAAATGTGTGGCACTAGAAAAGACCTGAAGAAAACTAAGAACAAAACAACAGGAGCTGTAGCATACAGAGAGATCAGCAGGAAGATCAGGAAAAACATGATCTAGGCCAAGGAAAAATGGATTGAGAGACAGTGTACAGAGATAGAAGATGCCCTGTTGATGTTGGGTGTATTTCTTGCATTTCCACGTGTTCAAGAAGGCATTCTATAGGGCATGCCATGATGCACGCTGGGCCACAGTGAAGATTACAACCTGTGCCAGGAGGTGATCTAAACCATCACGCTACCCTACACCACAGCTAGCAGGCGGTACTTGTTCATGGCACTGGAGAGTGGTTCCATACCTCATTAAGAGTCCGACAAGGCTGCCTCCTTTCACCCACGCTGTTTAACATTTTCCGGGGCAAATAATGACAGATGCCCTGGAAGACCATATTGGCACAGTCAGCATCGGAGGACAGATTATAACCAACCTCAGGTTTGCCACTGACACTGATGGGCTGGCAGGAAGTGTGGATGAATTGACCTGCTTTGTGAACCGCCTAGACGATATATCTACCAGATATGGCATGGAGATCAGCACAGAGAAAACCAAGCTGATGAGAAACAGTGACTGCGACAAAAATCACAGTTGGTGATTAGAACTAGGGTCAAATGTTTCAAGTATCTTGGCGCCGTCATCGACCAAGAAAGATCAAGGCCTGAGGTCCTTGCAAGAACAGCCCTATCAACAGCAATGCTGGCTAAACTTAAACCAAACTGGAGAGACAATAACATCGCTCTCAGATCCAAGTTGAAGTTCATGCATGCATGTGTGCTCTCCATCTTCTTGTATGCATGAGAGTCATGGACTTTGAACTGCAATAGAAGATCCAGGCAGTAGAAATGAGAAGGCTCCTCGACACCTCCTATACAGACCATGTCTCAAACGACGAGGTAGGAAGAAACATCACCCAGCACATGAGACACAATCAAGATCTACTATCCACAGTAAAGAAGAGGAAACTGAGATGGTATGGCTACATAATAAGATCAAATGGACTCTCAGAGACCATTCTTCAGGGAACAGAGCAGGGGAAAGTAAAAGGGGCAGACAGAGGAGGAAATGGACAGACAAGATTGCAGAGTGGACCGGGGAGAGCTTTGTCGCAACCCACACACTCACCAACCATGAGAGATGGAGGCAAATGGTGCAGTACTCATCTGTACAGTGCCCCTACGATGCAGGTGGGTTGTGAGATGCGTAAACATAACTGTTATCTAGTTACAATATTTTGGGAATGGTGAGAGCTGCTATATAAATGCATTTTTATCACAAAAGATGCAAACAGAAGTTAAAGGTTATTAATAATTTTAAAGTTGTTAATTGGTGCACCCATACATGATGTTCTGTGTGATGGACTAAACATGTCAGCAGGTGATTTGTTCCTGAACATGAATAAAGACAATCTCAATCATTAAGTCCCCATTAAGGAGAACGGTCAACAAGTTAAGCACTTAGGATTATTACTCCCAGAATGTAATTTCAAGGCTGAGGTGTTCCTTACAGGCAGTTAAAAAGAAAATGGTCTATGACATTGTAAGTTTAAGCTAATTGCTGCTTTGAGGTGGAAGAGCCAATAGCAATGCAATATCACACTTCTGAGAGAAAAATTGGGATGAGAAATTTGCCATGTGGAAAATTGCAGCTGTGAAACCACATCCCAGTGCAGCTTCAGGTATAAATCACAGAAGCCACAGTCTGTAGAGAGATGTGTTATAAAGGGAAGACTTCTAAGATTGCTTCTGAAGTACTTTCAGTTTGAATGGAAAAAATAAATAATTTCTGGTTTTCTTCTAATTATCATGATAGAGCAATGTTGCAAAGTTTTTATTTGTGGTCCTGTTGGTCAGTGTAGAAACCATAGCATGCATAGCTAAACGTGATCAGAGACAAGGATAACTGCTGGCTTCAAAGAAAGACCAATAAAAATATTCAGCACTGTACTGCAGTGAAATAGAAGCTATTATTTCTGTTTTTTTTTTACTGAAGGCCATTTTTAGTGGGTTTACAACCAGACCTGAGGGCCAGCGCCTCAAAATAGGAAGGTTGTTATTCAGGACAGAGATGAGATGAAATTTCTTCATGAAGAGGGTTGTGACTCTGTGGTTCACTGCCCAGGGGCACTGTGGACGTAACTGAAAGATCCGGATTGAATGGACTTGGAAAGGACGTTTCCATTAGTAGGAGAGACAGGACTCTCAGGGCACAGACTCAGAATAAAGGGAACTCCCTGTAGAACTGAGATGAGGAGGGATTTCTTCAGCCAGAGAGTGGTGAATCTGTAGTATTCATTACCAGAGGCAACTCTGAAGGCCAAGTCACAGGGTCAGTTAAGGCAGACACTGATCAGTTCTTAAATAGTGAGGCGGTTGAAAGTTTCAGGGAGAAGGCAGAAGAAAGGAGTTGAAAAAACACAGCCTTGATTGAATGACAGAAGATTCAATTCTGCTCTGATATCTTCTGGTCATATCGTCGGTGAGTTCATTCAAGATAGAGATTAATAGATAAAGTGGATAGAGGGAAGGTGTATAGTTACCAATATAAACATTTTGCTAACGTTACAAGTTTAACTAATTTATGCCATTTGAGTCGGTAACTTTCTTTCTGTCACATTGCTTACTACACTGGCTCGCTTCCACTATCATATTGAGTTAAAGCAAGAAAGTTCCATAACCTCATTGAATGGTGGAGCTGGTGTGAGGGGCCAAATGGCCGATTCCAATTTAATTTCTTCCTCCGGAAAGCTTTCAGTGGATTCCATGTCTCTATGGAGGGCCTGAAGTCTGTCTCTTTGTGTGAGAGAAGGGTTCATGTCAACTCTGCCTCATCGGTTCAAGATTGACTGTCTACCATCCCACTGCCCCACCCCCACCACCTAGATATATTTTCCTGAATGAGTTCTTGATCATTATTCTGATATCCTGAATGGTGATAACAGAGGTAAGGCAGAACTGCTTGGTCTAGTAGTAGTCAGTCAAGATCTGACAAGCGGGGATCTGTTTTTGTCCTTTTCAGTATTTGGGGATTTAGAGTGGATGTGATTTCTTATCGCAAAACGATTAAGTTTAGTTAGACCATAGATCATTGAACTGTACAACACAATACAGGACCTTCGGCCCATGATCTTGTGCCAAACATTTAACTTTCTCCAAGATCAATCTAACCCTTCCCTCCCACATAGACCTCCATTTTCTTTCTTCCAAGTGCCCATCAATGACCTTCAGCTTGTTAGGGAAAGGGAAGAGGTGATAGACAGAAGCTACAGGGAGGTAGTCACCTGAAGACTACAGGAGACAGGTAAATGGATGACTGTCAGGAGAGGGAAGGGAGAAAATCAGATAGGGGAGAGCACCCATCTTTCTGTCCCCCTCAACAATAAGTACTCCATTTTGAATACTGTTAGGGGATAGACCTACCTGGGGGAAGCAACAGCAGCCATGCCTCTGGCACTGAGTCTGGCCCTGTGGCTTGGAAGGGTAGGAAACTTAAGAAGATGGTAGCAGAAATAGGGAACTCTATAGTTGGCAGAACAGAGAGGTGATTTTGTGGACGTGAAAAAGAAACATGAATACCAGGCCCCACAACGTTTCTGAACATATTCACAATATCCTGAAAAGGGAGGGTGAGCAGCCAGAAGTCATGGTACATATTGGTACCAACAACATAGGTAGAAAAATGGAGGAGGTCCTGAAAAAAAGAATACAGGGAGTTAGGAAGGAAGCTGAGAAGCAGGACCTCAAGGGTAGTAATCTTGGGATTGCTGCCTGTGCCACTCAACAGTGACGATAGGAATAGAATGAGGTGGCAGATAAACGTGTGGCTGAAGAATTGGAGCAGAGGACAGGGATTCAGATTGCTGGATAATTGGGACCCCTTCTGGGGCAGGTGTGACCTGTATAAAAGGGACGGGTTGCACTTGAATCCGAAGAGGAGCAGGGGGACAATTCTTGCGGGCAGGTTTACGAGAGCTGTTGGCAGTAGTTTAATCTGATATGGCAAGGGGATAGGAAACAGGAATATAGAGCTGAGGATGAGCCAGCAGGTTTACAAGTAGATGATGGGTGTAACACGTATGTAAGGAAGGACAAACCAATGATTGGGTACAAATGCAGGCAGAGCAAAGAGTTAAGTTGTTCCACAGAGGCAAAATTCAAAAGGGCAAAGAATGCAGGACTGAAGGTGCTGTATTTAAATGTGTGTAGCATTTGGAATAGATTTACTAGGATGTTGCCGGGTCTTCAGGAGTTGAGTTACAGGGAAAGATTGAACAGGTTAGGACTTTATTCCTCGAAGCGTAGAAGAATGAGGGGAGATTTGATAGAGGTTTACAAAATAATGACGGGTATAGACAGAGTAAATGCTAGTAGGCTCTTTCCACTTAGATTAGGAGAGAGAAACACGAGAGGATATGGCTTTAGGGTGAAAGGGGAAAGATTTAGGGGGAACTTCTTCACTCAGAGAGTGGTGGGAGTGTGGAACGAGCTGCCATCTGACGTGGTAAATGCGGGCTCACTCTTAAGTTTTAAGAACAAATTGGATAGATACATGAATGGGAGAGGTCTGGAGGGTTATGGACTGGGTGCGGGTCAATGGGACTAGTGGAATAAAGTTTCGGCACAGACTAGAAAGGCCGAATGGCCTGTTTTCTGTGCTGTAGTTTTCTATAGTTCTATGGTTCTAAGGTGGATAAACTTGAGGCGCAATTAGAGTTTGGTCAGTATGACGTTGTGGGCATCACTGAGTCGTGGCTACAAGAAGGCCATAGTTGGTAGCTTAACATCAAAGGATATACTTTGTAGTATTGAAGCGACAGATGGGAAGGCATAGGTGGTAGCGTGGCTCTATTGGTATGAGATGGAATTACATCTTTAGAAAGAGGTGACATAGGGTCAGAGAATGTCAAATCTTTGTGGGTGGAGCTAAGAAACTGTAAGGGTAAGAAAAACCCTTTAGCCTACTCAGGGAAAGGCTTTCTTAGGTGGGATGTTGTGTAATAACCCAGTGATCATGATATAATTGATTTCATACTGCAGTTTTAGAGGGAGAAGCATGAGTCACATGTATCAGTATTGAAATGGAATAAAGGGAATTACAGAGGGATGAGAGAGGAGCTGGCCCAGGTGGATTGGAGGAAGATACTGGTGGGGATCACGGTAGAGCAGAGATGGCTGAAGTTTCTGGGAATAGTTCACAAGGCACAGGATAGATATGTCCCATAGAAGAGGTTGTTCTCAAATGCCAGGGCTAGGCAACTGTGGCTGACAACAGAAGTTAACAACTGCATAAAAATCAAGGAAGGGACATACAAGGGAGCAAAAGTGAGTGGAAAGTTGGATAATTGGGAAGCTTTTAAAATCCAACAAAAGGCAAGTAAAAAGGGGATAAGAAGGGAGAAGGGCAAACTAGCCAATAATATAAAGTAGGATACTAAAAGTTTTTTCAATTATAGAAGCAGTAAAAGGGAGGTGAGAGTTGATATTGGACCACTGGAAAATGATGCTGGTGAGGTAGTAATGGGGGACAAAGAAATGGCAGATGAGCTTAATAGGAACTTTGCACCAATCTTTACAGTGGAAGACACTAGCAGCTTGCCAGATGTCTGTGAGCATCAAGTCGCAGGAGTGAGTGCCATTGCTATTACAAAGCAAAGAGTGACAAGCAAACTCAAAGGTCTTAAGGTGGGTAAGTCACCTGACCAGACGGACTACATCCCAGAGTCCTGAGAGAGGTGCTGAAGAGCTAATGGATGCATTGGTCATGACTCTTCAAGAATCACTTGATTCTGGCATAGATCCGGAGGACTGGAAGATTGCAAATGTTGCTCCACTCTTTAAAAAGGGAGGAAGGCAAAAGAAAGGAAATTATAGGCCAGTTAGACTAACCACAGTGGCTGGGAAAGTGTTGGAGTCTATTATTAAGGATGAATTTTCGGGGTACTTGAAGACCAATGATAAATTAAGTCAAAGTCAGCATGGGTTCTGTAAAAGGAAATCTTGCCTGACAAATCTGTTAGAGTTCTTCGAGGAAGTAACAAGCAGGGTGGACAAGGGAGAGGCTGTAGATGTCATTTAGTTAGATTTTCAGAGGGCAGTTGATAAGGTGCCTCACATGAGGCTGCTTAACAAGATGAAATCCTGTGGCGTTATAAGCAGCATTATTGTAGACCAATCACACCCTGGACATCACCTGTTCCAACTCCTTCCTTCTGGTAGGTGCTTTAGATCACCGTATGCCAGGACAAATAGGTACAAGAACAGTTGAATTTTAGTGTATTATAGACCAAGTCCACCTGTACATACACAGGTACACCTCATTGTATATAGTTCACGATTATTTGCACTATTGTTATGTTTGCTTTTTGATTCTGTACAGCGAGAACTCAGGGAAACAGGCATCAAATTCCCTGTATGTGTCCACATACTTGGCGATAATAAAGGATTCTGATTCTGATTCTGAAAGATACTGGCATGGATAGAGGAACAGCTGACAGGCAGGAGGCAGTGAGTAGGAATAAAGGGGGCCCTTTTTGGTTGGCTGCTGGTGATTAGTAGTGTTCCTCAGAGGTCAGTACTGGGACCGCTACTTTTCACATTGTTTGTCAATGATTTGGATAATGGAATTGATGGCTTTGTGGCAAAATTTGTTGATGATACGAAGATGGGTGGAGGGGTAGGTAGTGCTGAGGAAGCAATGCGATTGCAACAAGACTTCGACAAATTGGAAAAATGGATAAAAATGTGGCAGATGGAATACAGTGTTGGAAAAGGTATGATAATGCATTTTGATAAAAGGAAAAATAGTGTGGACTATTCTCTAAATGGGGAGAATATTCAAACATCAGAGGCACAGAGGGACTTATCCCAGAAGGTTAATTTACAGGTTGAGTCTGTGGTAAAGAAGCCAAATGCAATGTTGGCATTTATTTCAATTTATATTATTAGAATATAAAAGCAAGGAGATAATGCTGAGGATTTATAGGACACTCATCAGCCACACTTGGAGTATTGTCAACAGTCTTGGGCCCCATATCTCAGAAAAGATGCATTGTAATTGGAGAGAATCCAGAGGAGGTTCACAAGGATGATTCTGGGGATAAAGATGTTAACATATGAAGAGGGTTTGGCAGCTTTGGGTCTGTACTCACTGGAATTTAGAAGAATGTGGGGGAATCTCATTGAATCCTACCAAATGTTAAAGGGACTAGATGGGGTAGATGTCGGGAGGATGTTTCCTATGGTGGGGTTATCCAGAACTAGAGGGCACATCATCAAAATTAAGGAGTGACCTTTTAGAACAGAGGTAAGGAGGATTTTTTTTTTTAGCCAGAGAGTAAAGAATCTGTGAAATGCTCTGCCACAGACTGCAGTGGATGTCGTCCATGGGTATATTTAAAGCAGAGGTTGATAAGTTTCCTGATCGGTCAGGACATCAAAGGATATGGCAAGAAGGCAGGTATATGGGGTTGAGTGGGATCCGGGATCTGCCATGATGGAATGGCGGAGCAGACTCAATTGGCTGAATGGCCTAATTCTGCTCCTCTGCCTTATGGTCTTATGGTCTATCTAAGAGACTCTTAAATGTCCCGGATGTATCTGCCTCTGCCACCACTCTTGACAACAAGATCAACAAGATCCACGAACCTACACTCTGGCATACCACCCCTCCCCCTGCAATTCTTTCCTTCCAACGCCTTAATGTTTGCCATTCCCATGCTGGGTATCAGTCTCTGACTGTCCACTCGATCTGTGCCTCTTATCATCTTGTGCACCTCTATCAAGTCACCTCTTTTCCTCGTTTTCTTCAAAGAGAAAAGCCCCAGCTGGCTTAGACTATCCTCTTAAAACATACTCTGTAATCCAAGCATCCTTCTGGTGATTTGGTACATCGGATAATCCAGCACCCTTGCGATTTACGTAGTGCTGAACTAATAGACCTTCTGGACTTTTGAATGTTGATTGTAGTAGAAACCAAGTACATTGGTTTCACTTTTTCTGCACATTACACATGAATGTAATAAACTCCCTGACAGACCCAGTGAAATTAAAGGGAGCAGGAGATATAGAATAACTCAATACCTTGGCTCCACCAACAAACGCACCCACATTTCTGACCTGTGATGTTCTGCACCCCAAACCCAGACTTGGCCACACACCCAGTAGTCTCAGTACAAACCCATGTTGTCCACTGCAGACAAATAGGTGAGCCAAACACTGGACCATCAAGCTTTCTATACAGTGGGATACCAGATTATTGGACTTCTGCATTACAGGGGCTCTTACACATTTGCTCTCTAATTCAAGGAGAAAATCCCCACTCTCCTGTCTATCTAATGAGCAAGGCTACAGCCTGACCATGGAAGCAGTGTGATGAAAGACGCTAACTCGGTTCCCAGTCTACACAGCAGCGCCTGATCAGAGTGTAAGAAGGGAAGGCTGAGTTACTGTTTTGCTGATAAATAAAGTCCAGTTCACCTGCGTAAAACAAGCAAACCACCACTGTGGCTGCAAGCAGCAGTGATGAACATATTGTATTCATTACACACTTCATCATTGTGTTTGTCTTTTGGAAGATCGTTGCACTCATCAAATAGACTATCAAGTCCCCAACGGATTCATGACAGCATAGCGGAAAAACTAAAAAGAATTATCCTTTGGAACTCCGTAAAATAAGGGACTGAAATGTTGGGAATATTCTGACTTTGACCTGAATGACTGAGATAAGTAATAATGATAATAATTCTGATAAAATTTAATTCTAGAAGCACAGCTGGTCAAATCTGTGACAGACATAGAAAATCCAAGCTTTGATCATAAGACCATTCTGCATGGCCAGGAAAATGAAAATAACTGTAGGTGCTGGAAATCGGAAACTTAAATAAAAAGAGAGAAAATGATGAAAACATTCAGCGAGTCAGGCAGCACCTGTGGAAAGAGAGAGCTAACATTTCATCTGACCAATGTAGTGTCTTTAATCTGTGACTGTAAATCGGTTTCTCTTTCCACAGATACTGCCTGAGCTGCTGAGTATTTCCTAGATTATCTGGCCGTACTCTGAGGCTTTTTTTTGTCATGCTTGCTCGTGAGATGTGGGCGTTGCTGACAATGAAACTATTTATTGTTCATTCCTATTTGCCTTTAAGAAGATCGAGGTGAGATGCATTCTTGAACTGCCACTTCCTTCCTGGTGAAGGAATTCCCAGTCATATTAGCGGGGAGTTCCAAGATTTAGGCCCAATGACAAAATAAAGCTTATACGGGCAGCACAGCAGCGTAATGCTTTACAGAGCCAGTGGCCTGGGTTCAGTTCAGCTGTCGTCTGTAAGGAGTTTGTATGTTCTCCCCATGACCACACGGGTTTCCTCTGAGTGCTATGGTTTCTCTCACATCCCAGAGACGCATGGGTGTAATTTGGGCCTGATGGGCTCGTTGGGCCAGAAGGGCTTGTTACCATCTGACTGACAAGCAAGTTGCAGAGGAACTGGAAGGCAATGATGCTCCCGTATGCATATTGCCCTTGGTCAGTTGGTGGCAGAGGTTGTAATGTTGCACGTGCTATTAGTTGATGGTACAAACAGAGATCATCCTTCGGGTAGTGGATTATGTGCCAGGCTACTTTGCTCTGAATGTCCTTGGGCTTCTTAACTACTGAGGAATGCCCTCAGCTAGAACACTGTGGAGTGAAAGATGGTGGAAGGGTTAAGGACCCTATAATTGACTTCAGGCAGAATGTGGATCAAATTAGTACTGGCGTCTGCTGTAACTTTCCGTCCGCCACACTTGCGTGAAGTGATTGAGGCAAAAGTGATACCACTTGTGGCGAGGTCAAGCAGCTCACTGATATCTTAATATTTCTTTTTTTGCACAATTTTATTTATTTTGTAATTTATAGTAATTTTATATCACTGCACTGTACAGCTATTGCAAAACAACAAATTTCCATTTTCACATCATATAAGACAGTGATTATTCTGGTTTTGATTCTGATATGTCCTGGAATGTTTATGGAATCAGATGACAGGGTGCGCAGAAGGGAAGAAGTCAAAAATTACCTCTTGAAGAAAATGGAACAAAACTCAGGCTTGAGAAAACCACAGTTGTCATGATTAGAATATTTAGTTTCTGAATTCTGTACAATAAGGGATTGAGATTTGAAGAGTATTCTGATTTCTGCCTGGAAGAAGGAGATAGGTAAACTTCACTAAAATTAAGTTCTTAATGAAGGTCAATAATCCCATTCAAATGATTGGACTTAGGGCTAAGACGATAGTCATTGTTGGTATAAGGATGAAGGTTCAGATGTGAAGTTTACTTGGCCCTTCAGCTGCGTCTATTCCAGTGTTACCCCTCAGCGTTCAAAGCAGAAGGTCAAGTGTGCTGGCAGTTTGACCACCAGTGCGTTCATTACTCTGGGCTGCAGAGTTGAGATGAAACCAATTGTGGAGGAAAGGACCAGCAACTGTTCTGTGTAGAACTACCTGGCCATGGTTCAAAGTTTAAAATACAAAGTAACTTTGAATTCAAAGGCCCGGAATCCTTGGCTTTACTTGTTGCTCGGCAGCCGGGGCGGGATCGAAGCACTCGGCAGAGATGGTGCTCGGTGCTCGGTGTCGGAGGGCTGGTCAGAGGCTCGAAGTTTTCGAACGGACTCAGAATTGGACTGTGGTCGGGTGCTTCCAGGGTGCTGCATCAGCAAATTTGTGGCGCTGGAGGCTCATGGCAGGGAGAGTTTCTCCCTTCTACCATCTGCGTGAGATGTGGGGCAATTGGGACTTTGAGACTTTTTTTTACCGTGCCCATGGTCTGCTCTTATCAAATTATGGCATTGCTTTGCACTGTTGTAACTATATGTTATAATTATGTGGTTTTTGTCAGTTTTAGTCTTGGTCTGTCCTGTGATACCATACTGGAGGAAAATTGTATCATTTCTTAATGCATGCATTTCTAAATAACAATAGATGAGGACTGAGTGTCCTCATAATCTAATCTAAAACTTTATTATCAAAGAACATATATGTCACCGTAGACTACCCTGAGATTCACTTTGGGTGCCACGGTAGTGTAGCAGTTAGGGTGATGGTGCTACAGCTTGGGGCTTTGCAGTTCGGAGTTCAATCCTGGTGTCCTCTGTAACGAGTCTCAGTACGTCCTCATCCTAGAATGTGTAGGTTTTCTCCAGGTCCTCCATTTTCCTCCCACAGTCCAAAGGCTTACTCGGTAGGTTAGTTGGTCATTGTAAATTGTCCCACGATTAGATTATGGTTAAATCGGGGTTGTTGTTGTTGGGGGTTGCTGGGTGGCGTAGCTCAATTATAAGGAATAAAATTTTCTTGCAGGCAGACCATACACAGTAGAGCAAAGAAATACAATAGGATCAATGAAAACTACACACAAAGACTGACAAACAACCAATCAGCAAAAGAACACAAAATGGGCAATTACAAAATAAAAAGTCAATAAATAATATCGAGAATGTGAGTTGTAGAGTCCTTGAAAGTGAGACCATAGTTTCTGGAATCAGTCCGGCATTGAGTTTAGGGAAGTGATCTGCACTGGTCCTGGAGCCTGATGGTTGAAGGGTCATTTCTACCCCCAAACTTATTGGTTTGGACCTTATGGCTCCTATAGCTCAAGCCTGGTGGTGACAACAAGGAGAGATCATGGCTTAGATGGTGGGTGTTCTTGATGAATGAGGCTGCTTTATTGTGGCAATGCTCCTTGTGGGTGTCCTCAATTTCCTTTTGACAGACTGGGCTGTGTCCAACATATTCTGTTCAAGGGCATGTCTTGGTGAAAGATATGTTAGAAAGCAATCTCCTGAGATTGCAGAATGAACTCAGTTCCTGCTGTGTGCTCACCTTGATAATTAGAACTCCCTCCCCTAAATCCAGTTCCCCAGAAATGAAATTTGTGACTTGTGATGATACACAGCTATATATTGCCAAAAGTCCCCAAAACCACTCTACTAATTTTGGCATTGCCATTTGGCTGCTAATTTGCTTTCTCCTCTCTTTGCAACAGAGCCTTGAAATTTCTTCTGGTAAGATATGGGATAACTGAATTGCTGCAGAATAAAGGGCGGTCATTCATCCCATTGCTTCTATGCTGCTCCATATAGTGTAATCCTATTAGTTCCATTCCCCTGCTTCACTGAACCTCTACAAGATATTCTCTTTCAGTGCTGACTCAGTTCCTCTCTGAGAGCATAGAATGATTCTGTTTTCACCAGCCTTACAGACAGCAATTTCTACTGATTTTGCTTTATCTACCCAATCCAAACCCATCGCAATCTTCCTTATCTCCGTCAATATTCTCTTCAAACATTCTTGCTCCAAGGAAGACAACCCTAGCTTCTCTGGTTTAACTTCATAGTAGCTGAAAAAAATTGCAAGGGGATTTAAGTCTTTTTCCCAAATAAAACATTCAGGTCATTTAAGTTGATTTCAAACAGTGTTTCGGGTTTTCCTCATGCATTTTTATTTTGCAAAGCCTTTGAATTTTTCTTTAATCTTGCTTTTCAGATATGTGCCCAATCTCACAGTGAGATAGTTGAGTAATTAGGTAGGTGCTTTATATTATGATGATGCCAACAAGAGCAGACATCTGCTTTTGGAAACACAATTAAAAGATCAATAGTGGATTACTTATTGTGTGCAAATGCCATTGAAGGAATTAATCCCCAGTGCAAGGTTCAACTTCTTGCTTTTTGATAAACTTAGATAAAGGTTAGCTCTAGGCAGAGCTTTTATCAATCTAACATTTCATTTCACTATAACAGAATCAAAAACAAATTGTGCATGTTTCAACTAGTCAAGGACTGATCCTTGAACAAAAAATAATCTCTCAGCACACAGTTAAAATAAAATAGTGTGGCACGTTGTCAAAAGCCTCTTGCGTTTAAACTCTGGGGAGCAGCTTAAACAAAGATCAGATTTCTTACCAATGAAGCATTGTTGCAGCCAGAACTGATTGGCCTGTTGTAAATCAAAACAAGCCTCCAACAAGAGGAAGCTTATTTTCATCATATTAATTAATCAGTTGCACATTGACTGCGCTGAATGAGTCGTATTATTGTCTGGTATGAGTTACAACTTGCCTTATCTTATTAGCAAAAGCAAACTGGTGGATCAAAAACAAAACAAAATGCAACTGTTCAGATAGCTTCGCTCCCTCTTGATACAATACTATGCTGTAGGATAGATTTCCTTGACCTTGGCCTGTGCGAATGATGAACCTTTAAGAATCATTGAACCGCTGTGGCCAGATGGCAATGAAGGAAGGAGGTACAGCGGCCTCAAGTCCTGCACAATCAGGCTCAGGAGCAGTATTATCCCTCAACCACAAGACTCTTTAACCGTAATGGATAACTTCATTCATCCCAACACTGAACTGATTCTACAATCTATGGATTCAGCTTTAAGGAATCTACAACTATTTATTTATTGATTATTTATATATATTTTTCTTCTTTTTATTTGCACAGTTTACTGTCTTTGTACTTTGGTTGTTTATCTGTCTTTGTCTTTTGCATTGTTTCCATTGTGTATTTTTGTATGTACTGTGAATGCCTGCAAGAAATAGAATCACAGGACAGCATATGGTGACATATAAGTACTTGATAGTAAGTTTACTTTGAACTTTGAGAGACTTGATAGAGGTGAACATGATTGCTATGGGTAGAGTTTGAGTCTGATGGGTCAGAGGAAGCTGCTCCTGGATGATGAAGGTTCATGGATTGAGGGGAACAAAGTTTAGAGGAAGATAAACATCTTCTGATTGGAGGGAGTTTAGGATATGGGTTTCACTCTCAGCAAGTTGGTGGTGGAAACAGACTCGAACAGTACTCTTGGAGCAGAGTTGGATCTGCACTGAAGGGAGAGTGTGTCAGGGCTACTGGGAAGCAGGGGAATGTGACTGATGGATTACTCTACCAGTAAGCAGTATTAAGTCCATATTGGAACCCAGCAGGCAATCCTAACGTACCTCTGCTTTTTCCCCCAGAGCTCTGCAAATGATTTGCCCTCAAGTGAGATCCAATTCCATTCTGAAGTTGCTGACTGACACACATCGAACCTTAAACATGGGTGGTGATCTCCAAACATCTCCACTCTCTGCATAATAACCCCTCTCCAGCCCATTTACCTTGCTGAAATCATAAACTTATGTTTATTTGTTATTGATGGATTTGCCAATTATATCAGCTTCTTAATGCACTAGCGTAGTGGTTAGCATTATGCTTTATGTGTAAGTGTTCAGAAGATCGGGGCTCAGTTCCTGCTACTGTGTGTAAGGAGTTTGTACGTTTTCCCCGTGACTGTGGGTTTCCACTGGGGACTTTGCTTTCCCCCCAAATTCCAAAAGATATACGGGTTGGGGAAGTGTTATGGGCTTGCTACACTGGTGCTGGAAGCATGGTGACCCTTGCGGGCTGCAACAGCACATCCCTGGACCGTGTAAGTCATTGAAGCAAAGCGACGCATTTCACTGTATGTTCCGATATACATGTAACAAATAAAGCTGATCTTTAGTAAACTTATCTTTCCCCTCTATTTACCCTATTTAAACCAGTCATGATTTGTACATCCCTAACCCTCAAAGAGAAAGGAAATTTTCACGGAATCAATGAATCAGAATTTCAATTTATAAAATATTTAAGCTTAAGAGAAATTCTTTATATGTTTGAGCATTCTTTGCAACAGTCACAGGGTCTGGACTTGTTGCCAGCAGAAAGATGGCACTGTTAGATGGAGTGCTCTACCAATGAAACAGCGAGCAGACAGGCTTAGACAAGTGTCAAACCCATCAAGCACCAGAATTCCAATACAAGCAAACGTTAAAAAACTTGATGAAAGACTGTTTTTAAAAATCAACACTTTTAAAAGGTAAGAAAAAATTGATACACTTTGTAAGTTGTTAAACTAACTCATTTATTTACCTAGGCACCTTGCACCTGCTCCTGTCCATTGAGTTACAGAGTCAAGGAAGAAACAGTGCATAAAACCCACTCTGTGCTGAATGTCAGCCTCTCATTTACCCTTATCCCACTTTATTCTCCCACAATCCCATCACCTCCCTCCAGATTCGCGGTCATGCTCTTGGTATAATTTACAGCAGCCAACTAAGCTACCAACCCACACACCTTTGGAATATGGAAGCACATGGCAGAAACCCAAATGGTCACAGGGACAGAAAGCAAGCTCCACACAGACAACTCCTCAGGTCAGGGTTGAACCTGGATTGCTAGCATGGTAAGGCAGCATCTTGACTAGCTGCACCTCTGCAGTGCACCAATCCATAGCTTTTTAAATGGGCGTAGCGGTAGTAGTAGTGCAATCACTCGAGTTGAGTATGATGTTCTTCTAAGGACTTGTCTATGGTGGGTCCTCAGATGGCTGTAGAAGCTGATCCGGGATGTACATATCCTGGTGCAGTGTGGGCAGGAGTAAGTGGTGCTCTGGTTTTGGGCATAGCCTGGATTTGACAGCCGTTTTATCTCAGGAAACAGGCTAAGGATCTAACTTCCTGAAATCTGCTCACTTTTGGATCCTGATTTGCTCTGCTCAGGGCTGAGTGGACGGAACGGCTGTTCTCAAGTGCTTTCTCTTCCCTGGTCCCTCAATTATGAAAGCAGCTTCATAATTGCTGGTGAAGGGGATAATTGCGAGAGAATGACCTTCTCCTCCTTTGATTGACAAATTCAGGTCTTCAATGCTTTGTGAAGGCTAATGAGAATAAACTGCTGTAAGAACTCAATGGGTCAGGCAGCATCTGTGGAGGCAAAGGGATTTTTATTCCTTGACCTCCACAGATGTTTCTTGACCTACTGAGCTCCCCCAGCACTTTATTGTTTTGCTCCAGTTTCCAGCATCTGCAGTCTTTTGTGTCTCTGCTTTCTAAGGGCTTCTGGTTTGGAAATCAAATACGCCTGAGTATGTGAAACCCCACTCCATCACATGGCAATTGTTATGTTGACTGAGAAAACAGATTCCTTCCTAATTCTGCATATCTATTACAGTCTGGTTTAGCATTTCCATACCAGCCAGCACCAAGGTGAAGGAGCCTGCTTTCACTTGACAGAGTTAAAAACGCATCTTAGATTGCTACCTCAGCAGAACTCCTGAATGAGCTCATTGTCCTTATTCTCTGCCAACCATACATTATCCTGTACACAGTCAATTGTTGCAGCCATTTTGCAAGCAGAAGAAATTTTATATAATCTCCCTTTGAGTAGCCGTCTCCTCTATATATTTAAGCAGCAGAATTACACATCTGTTTGTCATTTTACAAATAAAGCTCTGACCTAACTCAATAAAAGGAAGATGAAACAAATATAGTCAAACATTCAAGCCCTCTTTCACAATTGCTGGAATCTTTGCCATGCAGCATGACTGCTGGTGGAGCCTTCTTAACTTAGATCAATCATTACTTGGTTGCTATGGGAGACCGGTGTGGTTTCTAAGCAGGCCCAGGACAACAAGAGATAAAACAATATCTCCAATGATTTGCCAAGTAAATGTCACCATGTAGAAGGGGTATAAGATCAAGATTAAGCATCATAATTGAGCTGACTTATCAAAAATCACATAGCTGGAATCCGATTAAGGCGCTGGAAAGATACCACCAAAGTTGTCTCTATAATAGCCTCCAAATTGACTGGAAGGATAAGCAAGGCTTCAGCAGTGCACCTTTCCTGATGAATATCCATCACATTGAGACCCCAAGCTGGTTATGTTATACAGACACCATCTTGAGGTCAATCATCCACTGATATTTCACTGATTTCACTAATCCCAGCTCTGGTGGCCCTTTATGCTCTTGCTTATCACCTTCCAGTGTCTGGCTCTGAACTTCATGCCCTCTTCCTCCAATTCGGTCCACCTGCCTTGCACTTTTTTCTGCTTTTTGTCTGTCTCAATCTATCGTCCACCTTTCACTATCACCCGATTCCATTCCTCCCTCCCCCACCTAGTGCAACCTGTCCATCATCTTTCACCCCTCCTCAGTCCACCAATCCCCTTCCAGCCCTTTTCTCACCACTTCCCCCTCTCCTCTCCAACCAGCCATCATGCCTCTCTGCCCTCAGTCCTGATGCAGGCATCTGACACAAAATATTGACAGTCCTTCGCTCCCACCCCTCCACAGATGCTACTTGACGTGCTGAGTTCCTCCAGCAGATTGCTTGTTGCCCCCAGATTCCAGCATCTGCAGTCAACTTTGGACCCACTGAACCATTATATTCTGAACTCTGTCACGGGAAGAGATTTGCACATGGAGAGAGGAAGTGATTCAAGGATTGGTTCAAGGTCTTCTTGAAAACAGACCATCATCCCCATAAATTCCTGGGAATCCCTGAGCCATGACCATTCAAAGAAGGAAAAGAGCTTTCAGGACGGGATTGGCAATCTGGAGTCCATACATCAGGAAAACAAAAAAAAAAAAACAAAACCAGGATAGGACCCTGTTTTTATACATAGAAAAATACAATTTTATGCAGGAACAGGAGAAAATCTGCAGATACTGGAAATCCAAGCAACACGCACAAATACTGGATGAACTCAGCAGACTAGGCAGCATCTATGGAAAAAAGTACAGCTGACACTTCGGGGCTGCTGAGTTCTTCCAATATTTTGTGTCTTATGCAGGAAAATGGGATTAGTGTAGTTGGCAGAAAAAGTTAGTATGCAGATTGCGTGCCAAAGAACCGGATTCTGTTCTCTACAACTCTAAGCATTTATAAAACAATATATATTAGATTATGGAAAAGTAGAGGGGATTTGGATATTCCTGGGACACTAAAGGCAATGACTCAGTTTGATAAGAGGTGAGACGACCATTTTGTCGTGTTGGTAAAGATGAACCTGATTAACAGGACAAAACCTCACTGTGTTCCATTATCATCTCAAATGTTAAACTGCATATCTCTCTCCACAGATGTTCCTGAATAATTCCACCAAACTATGCTCTTACTGCAGGCTTCCAGCTTCCCAGGGTTTTGAGAGAAACAAGAAGCCAAGTTCAGGTTATGCTTAAGTTGAACTCAGTCATTTCGTATGATGAGAAGAGATATGGAAGCAGGTGGAAACCAAAATGTCCCCTCAGGGCTGATCCGCCATTCAGGAAGATGAACATTTTACAACTACATATACAGGCCTTGGTTTCTCTGTGGTCTAGTATATCCAAACCTTCGACTGGGTGGGAAAGCAAACTTTGGTTGAGTGGGTAAGGGTTGTACTCAGACCTTAGTTACAAACTGCATCAATGTGGAACATTATGTTAGAGTACAGACCTTTTTCTCCCACAATGGTTTGCTGACTTTTTAACCTACTCAAAGACCATTACACCTTTCCTTCCTACTTAGCCCTCCATTTTACTGTCATTCATGTGCCTAACTAAGAACTTCTTAAATGCCCCTAACATATCTGCCTGTACCACTACCCCCAGCAGGATATTCCACACACTCACTACTCTCAGTGTAAAAAAACTTACCTCTGATATCACCCCTATACTTTCCTCCAATCACCTTAAAATTATGCCCCTGATATTAGCCATTTCCACGCTGGGAAAAAGTCTCTAGCTGATCATTCAATCTATGCCTCTAATCATATTGTACACCTCTATCAAGTCACCTCTCATCCTCCTTCACTCCAGAGAGAAAAGTCCCAGCTCGCTCAACCTATCCTCCTAAGACATAAGCTTAAGCTTTGATACACTTGGTGACTTTCATTCGCTTGGTAATCTGGAATACTTTTAAATATAAACTCTGGAAAAAAAGGGCAACCTTCCAGATCTAAATTAATAGTGCATCTAATGGAGGCTGAGGCTTTCATGTTATGGTCCTCCTAGTCCATTATGTGTTGTGTTGTCACTAGCACTTCATGAAGAGTAGCAACTAATGTTTGGAGAATTTTCATTTTTGAATCCCCAACAAACAGATGACTTAAGGTTGGGTAAGAACCAGAAATTAATTATTTCACAGATCCGATGCTAACAGACCAATCTCTGGGATTAACAGAGAGAATTGGGGTGGACTGCTAATAATGTTCCAGGACTTGACTCCCAATTACTCATGTAACCTGTCTCCAATATCACACCCTCCTACAGCCATCACTGAAGAGTCAAAGCTGTTGGATGGGACTACCTTGACACTCAAAGACTGGATATTCCAAATCTCTCTTCCAAAGAAGATTCGTTCTCCTTCAGTCCCCTGTGTTCAAGAACAGAAACCTAACAAACCCAAGCTTCCCACCCCTTACGATTCATGCCCTCATGTCTATAATACAAGCAGCTTTTAAAGATTCCTTATCCCACTGGGAATCAAATCCGAAGAATCAGACTGATTTCCAAAGATGATAACGGGAATAAGTACATGCAAGGTCGGACCTACCTGGGAGGCAATGGTTGCCTGTGGCCTGACGTTACCTAACTAATGCTTAGTTAAGGCAAATGGTTTTTGAAGTGCGTTGTAAGCTCAGGATAAGTTTCCACAAATCCATCGTTTGATGAAATTTTATCCTGTGCTAAAATTTCTAAGCCTTTTTTTCCATAACATGTCAGTAAAATAATATAACAGCGGAGGACAGCCAGTGACATGAAAAATAGTCAGGACCATACAAAATGCAGTATATGTGTAAGTACATAAAAGTGCTGTAAACTGGCAGAATTACTGTGGAGTTATGTCCTTTTGAGATACGGCCATGTCAATGTGATGTGCAACCACTTTAGATTGCGAGCATCATGTTTTTTTTACGAGAACATTCAATACTCTATATTATTTTGGCATTTGGCAGTATACTCTTTTGCAGTTTTGTTCTTCTCCTTTCCCTGAAGGCATGCAGCACTATGCAACAAAATTGTTTTAAATTGCCCAAAGATTATGTTGAAGCCTTGAGTTTGGATGTTTAGAAGTCGGCAGTCATTTGTGACTCCAAATTCATGTATAATCACAGTTGAATATTCTTGCTGCTGCTGACTGATGGAGCAGCCCTGTAAGAAATGCGGCTCCTACTGTAACTGTGGCAGAAATAAATCATCAGCAGAAGAGTTGAGCTAACGGTTTCGTATCCAGATATCTGGATGCGGAAGTGAGTTTCAATCACATCATGCAAATGGATAGGTTAAACTGAACATAAAAAGAATTAATCTGGATCTTAAAAATTTGATCTCAGTAATGCTAACAATGGAAATACTAGATTAATGTAAAACCTATCTGGTTGCACTTAGAATAAAGACTTAGCCTCAGTAATATGAGCATGATGCAATCATGAAGAAGGTACACCAGTACTTCATTAGGGGATTGAAAAGATGTGTATATCACTGAAGACTTCAGCAAATTTCCACAGATGTCCAGTGGAGAGCATACTGACTAAGACTCGATACTCCAAGGTACAGGACTGCCAGCTCCATCAAGGGAAGAATCCACTCTACCACTAAAGACATCTTCAAATGGTGGTTCCTCAAAAAGGCAGCATCCATCACTGTGGACCATCGCCATTTTCTGTAGGATATGCCTTCTTCGCATTACTACCTGCAGGGGGAAGGCGCAGGAGACGATCTACACTCAGTGTTTCAGGAACTGCTTCTTCCCCTCTGCCACCAGATTTCTGGACGGTTCAAGAACCTATGAGCACTACCTCGGTGTTCCTCCTTTGCACCTTCTATTTTGCACTTTTGTTTTGCAACTTAAGAGTAGGTTTTATGTCTTATGCTGTACTGATGCAGAAAACAACAATTTTCATGACATATATCAGTGATAGTAAACTGATTCTTATTCTGAAACTACGGGATTGTCAGAAAATCAGATCTAGTTAACCTTGACTTTCAGGGCTGCCCTAGAAAAGTTGAGTCTCTGTGTAATGTCAGTGGTTGGCTCCTAACTCTTCCTTTGGTTTTAGTGCAATGAGAAATATACAATAAATTTGGGCTTTAACTAAAACTGAACATAGAATACTACAACGCAATATGGGCCCTTCAGCCCAGGATGTTGCACCATTCATCTCCTTATTGCTTTTCATCCAGTTACTAATGCTTAGGTTTGATTCTGTGGCCATATTTCAACCTCTAATGCCTAGCAGTTGTCCTCCATGGTGAATAAAGTGTTGCTGAAAATGACATAAGGGCTTCCTAGCTGGGTATTGTCTCACACACACAATCTCTATGCATATGCTGCTTCCGGTACCTGAGATAGTGACCAGAACTGAGAATAGTGCACATGATCAGCTGATGCAACAACCCTGTCCACCTCTAGCCCTGGGCACTGAGACCATCTTGATACCTTTTTTGGTCGCATTGTCTGAGAAAATTTGCTTTTGCAAAGTCACTAAGCGCATTGGAGGAATTTGTCACACAGATTGTAAGGCCTAGAGGGAAATGTCTCTGCTCTCACTCTGATCAAAGGCATCAACCTCTCTGAGTAATGGCAGGTGCAGGAACTTGCATCTGTGTCAATAATACACTGCCAATAGTCAAATGATCAGAACTCACTGAAGCAGACCAACAGAAGTGTCCACAGAGCGAACTAGGTAGGAAATAATTTGCCAAACACTCATAAAGCCTGACTTCTAAAACATGACTGAGAGGAGATAATCATAACTTCTCACAATTGTTTCCACTCTGTGACAGCAAGTTGTTCTATCAAAGGTCTTTATTGATCCTTTCATCTCAAGTGGAACCTAGAGTTACTTTTCAGCTGCTCTGAAAAGATTTTACTTCCTTGAGTCTGTGTCACTTCAGAGACTGCAGGATAATTATTGGAGATACTGTAAAATCTAGTGTACTAACCTATTTTCTGAATGCTTTGGGGTGATAAAGAAAACAAATTACATCTGTGTAAATTGTCTATACAAAAATTAACCTTGATGGAATTTAAATATAATTACAAAGGATTATTTTTATGCTTATTCACATTCTGCTGAAGTTTACCTGAAAACATGAAATTCCTCGAAGTCCCTTAACCATCAGGCTTTTAAGCTGATGGGGATAACTTCAGTCAACTTTACTTGAACTATCACTGAACTGTTCTCACAACCTATGGACTCACTTTCAAGGACTCTTCATCTCATTTTCTTGATATTTATTGCTTAATTTATTTCTCATTTGTATTTGCAGTGTTTGTTGTCTTTTGCACGTTGGTTGTTTGTCTGCCCTGCTGAGTGTGATTTTTCATTGATTCTATATGGTTCTTGGATTTAGAGTACGCCTGCAGGAAAATGAATCTCAAGAGTTGAATATGGTGACATATACTGTATATACCTAAATTTACTTTGAATTTTGTGTTTTAAAGCTATAAAACGTAACTTTGGATGGTATTAACGGAATAAATTGGGATTCAAAATTGAATTAAGAGCTTTTTTCATTATTTATCTAAAATTTATAAACGGAAAGATAAATTTATTTGAAACAAACGCTAAGAAATTCCTGGCCCTCCAACAGTTTGGAGGGCCAGGAATTGTGACTTATGCTTTGCATTTTATGGCTATCATAAGCTTTGGCTATTGTTGTAGAAAAGTGGAGCTATCACTCCAGAGGCTGCGTCTCACTGTTTCTCCGTGCTACCCCACCACAAATGTGTGATCACCACCTCTCTCAGACCTTTGTTTTTTGAACCAGCAAGCTGCAACATTCCAGATTCTGGAAACATCAAGTTTCCTTTGTTCTCGGTGAGGAATGCAGTCCGATCCACATGCAATCTGCAATGATTGACAGCTTCTTGTTTTTTAAACTTTCCAACCCACAGAATTATCCATTGAAGATCTGCTCCTTGCTCCCAAAAGCTTGGCACTACAGGCACATCTGGTAACTCTGCTTGGATATTTCAGCAAATGTACAAAAGAGTCCAACTAGTCCTACTCCTTCTCCCTTTCCCCATTGTGCACAAGTTCCTTCCTTTCAGGGATTCTTTTGAACACCACCATTGAATTGGTCTTCATTACAACCCTTGGCTGTGCATTCCAGATCCCAACCATTGACTATATAAAGATCTCTTCCTTGTGTTAGTTCTTACTTACTCTTGTCTGCCACTCCAGATTTAGTGAGCAATTTGGAAACCTCTTAAGCTCCAAATTTTTATGCAAGGAAATGGGAAAAAACCTCAGCATCCCAGAAGTTGTGCCTATCCCAATTTTTAACTCAATTTCTTTTTAACTTTTGATGTGACCTCTTCTTATTTCATCTGTTTTCCCCTTGAAGTATTCCTCCTTCCTTGGATGGTGACCACACTTTACAGTACTTAGGTTCAATTTCACCTCTAGGTCTTTGCTTAGATGGCATTTCCACAATGTCTGGTCCTATAAACATCTTCCGTTCAAGGTCTTTCAATTGGCATTGTTGGTTCGTTATCAGTTTTATGAGACCTACACTGTTAAACTTCCCATTGTAAAAAGAGAAACAACACAAATTGATTTCTCTTTTTAAGTTAACCAACTCAGTACAGACTGTTCCATTTGGAAACCTCATCACTTTTCAATCTCTGCTCCACAAAACCCATCATTTTGTCTCAATCTTCCAAATCGGAATAGCCAGGATCCTTCACAGTCTCTGCCAAGCTCCATCTGCAATAGGAAATTTCAGATGGAGATCTCACCATCTAATTCAATAGGAGATAGATGGTGAGATCTCTGGAAGGATCCATTTGCTCCAAGGATATTATGAAATGTCAATGGAAGTTACATTTGGAGCAAATGTAACTTCCATTGACATTTCATAATATCCTCGTCTTGTCAACAACCAAGCATATTCTGTACCATCTCAGTTAATCTATCCTACTGGCCTTCGTCATTAGGAATTCTTCAGGTGCTACTCCTCCCACTAGACAAGTGAATCTCCAAGCAAAAAACTTCACCCAGCAAACAACCTACTTAAATTCCTTTCTCCCCACAAATTCCGCACAACCCAGTGAGTTTCTCCAGCAGTTTTTATTTGTCTGTTTATTTATCTTTTGAGATACTGGGCAGAAATAGGCCCTTCTGGCCCTTCAAGCCACACTGTCCAGCAACCCCTGACTTAACCCTAGCCTATCGCAGGACAATTTACAATTACCAATTAATCTACCTACAGATGCGTCTTTGGATTATGGGAAGAGACCGGAGCATCTGGAGAAAACCCAAGCATTTCATGGGAAGGACAAACTCCTTACAAATGATGTTGGAAATGTTACTCTGAGTTCCAGCATCTCCAGTTTCCTGTAGTTCTACAATATTTGAGCAATTAATTCTAACCCTTTAGCTCTTAATCACAGACAAATAACCTCTGCCTTCTATTTCAACTTCTACAAGTTATTTTATAAAAAAAATTTACTTTGTTTGACAATACTGTGTCACAAAATATGTTGAAGGAGAGACATAGGTGATGACATAAAGGTAACAGTCTATTGTAAATCCAAAATCAGTTTATTCAGGGGAAAGATAAGAGGAAACAGAAGCTGCAACGACCTTTCCCAATCAACACAGGATAATTTCTCCAGAAAATCTGAGAATACGGTTATACACAAATTGTCAGCAAAAAAAAAGCACAATCACTGTTAATCACTTATACCAGTGTGAACTCCAAGCATGACTGACAAGAGAATAAATCATTTCCATTCTGCCTACATTGGCAGTACATGCAGTCCTTTAAAAACTGCAACTGAGATGTGGGCCATGAAGTAAAAAATTAAATCTACAAGTATTTCCTTGGAAGAAGAAAATCCTCAAACGGTAAAGCAATGTGCGACATGATTCATCTCTGTGATGAAGGCAAGATGTTTTCCAACTGTGTCACATGTGCAATGTGGCTCAGTGGATATTGTAAAGCTGAATAGCTTCATGGTGTAGTACAATACCCAATCCACCCAGCGATCTCTAACTATAAGAGCTAATAATTTGTCTAATGAATAGAAAGCTGGTATTGCTGAAATGTCTTGCATATTCATGTGTTTATCTAAGAGCTTCTTGAACACCTCTCATTCACCAGCAATTTTGATGTGTGTTGCTTGAATTTCCAGCATCTGCAGAAATCCTGTTGTTTACCTCTCTCATTTCTGCCTTTACCACAACCTGTGGCAGTGCATTCCAGGCACCCTCTGTCCTCTATCCTCCAAGAGGACCACAACTTGGGTTTGGAGGCTTGTGTGCCTCAATGACCAATAGAGTTACGTTGGCCGGAATCAGGGCTTGTGCTTTGGCCCTTGGTAGGATCACCCATGCCAAACAGGTCAAAGGGTAAAGGCCAGACTAAGGGTGGTCCACTAGTCCTCCAGGTTTGGGGATTCAGCTCAGGGTTGATAATCCTGACTGGTTGAAAAACAATAGTTATGGAAACAGCAATGAAGAATCCTTCTGTATAGACAGAGATGGAGGATCTCTACTGCTGCCCTACATGCCAGTGCTGTAACGGGCATTAAGTATTTACAATTCTCTGTGTAAAAAAAATGCCCTGCTCATTTTCTTTGAACTTCACCTCCTCCACCTTAAATGCATGTCCACTAGTCTCAGACATTTTCACCCTGAGAAAAAGATACTGGCGGTCTACCCTACACGGGAAAATCTGTAGACGCTGGAAATCTACAAAATGCTAGAGGAACTCAGTGGGCCTGGTAGCATCTACAAAAAAGAGTACAGCTGATGTTTCGGGCTGAGACCCTTTGGCAGGACTGCTGTTCTCCCTATCTCGGCTTCTCATAATGCCGTAAATCAATTATTTTATCACATTTTGTACTTGGTTATTATTTTATGCACAGTACTTAGAGAATTGTTTCAGAGATAGTATTTAAGGAATTAGTGTTAGGGAACTGAAAAGATGAATATTTAGATTAGGTTGCCACATTAAGAATGCATAATGGATCCCTCAAACATGAGGCCACATGGCCAAACTTTGCAGGACCACACATGTACACAGCTATTCAAGTTGTCTGTGTAAACTCACTACAACGTGTCCAGTGTACATCTATCTTAACAGAAGCAAGAGTCCTGACTTGTCAGCTGTAAGTTTCTTTAATTGACTGTGTACAGTATACTTCTCATACCCATTCTGGCATTGTGTTTAAATCTCCACTACTTCAACCCAGTAAATTCAGTCCCTTGGTGTATGAGAGTTGCCGCTGGGACTTGGGTCAAAAGAGATCACGATCAGTCAGTGAATTCTGGGTCTGCTTGTATCAAGCCACCAGGACAGAATTACGCATACAAACCACCACATATTTCTATGTACTAAGACGTGTGTAAAATGAGATCGCAAAATCATTGTTGAGACTGTGTTGTTCAAGCTTCATACGCTCCACAGCTGGATAAACTAAATATTTCCCCTTTCTTCCCGGTCCTTTTCCAGCTGTTGTGAGTGATAAGCCAAAGGAGCTGAATTTGCATGCACAGTTGAAATGAAATACTGCTTATTCTGGTGCAGGTTAATAGCCGATACCTCTGCTCCTCACTCAGTCCCACACACATTGTTAACATTGCTTTGTTCCTCCTTCAAGCTTATGTTGCCTAGGTTTGCTCGTCACTCCTCATTCATTACAATAAAACCAAGGGAAAAGAAAGAAAAATTGTTGAAATTGCTGATAAATGCAAGCTGACATATAACTTCACACAATCATGTAAAGCAATCATGCACATTGTTACAAATCAAAATCCCTCGAAAGTAGCTCTGCACCTATGAGCTCTAATCATGTTTCTAATGCTATAATTTATCTTATAATGCATGTCAGCTGCCTCCTTTTCCATTGCTTTTGATAACATTCGTGTAGTATACACACAAATTGTCTCTGTATCGACCATAAACCTCAGACCATAGTGGTACTGTACGTAGGAGTAGCTCTCCTGGAACCTGGGTTCCATGAGGCCGTAAGACATCGGAGCAGAATTAGGCCATTTCGACTTGAGTCTGCTCCGCCATTCCATCATGGCTGATTTATTATCCCACTCAACCCCATTCTCAAGCCGTCTCCTCAGAATCCTTTGACACCCTGACTAATCAAGAACCTACCCATCCATGCTTTAAATATACTGAATTACCTGGTCTCTGCAGCTGTCTGTGGCAATGAATTCCGCAGATTCACTACCCTCTGGCCAAAGAAATTCCTCCTTATCTCTGTTCTAAAGCAACATCCTTCTATTCTGAGGCTGTAGCTTCTGGTCCTAGACTCCCCCACTACCGGAAACATCCTCTCCACATCCACTCAATCCATACCTTTATATAGTTGGTAGATTTCGGTGAGATTCCCCCCCTCATTCTCCAAAACTCCAGTGTGTACAGGCCCAGAGCCATCAAATGCTACTCATCTATTAACCCTTTCATTCCTGGGATCATTCCTGTGAGGCTTTTCTGGACCCTCTCCAATGCTGGTACATCCTTTCTTAGATAAGGAGTCCCACACTGCTCACAATACACCAAACCCCGTCTGACCAATACCTTACAAATCTTCAGCATTACCTCCTTGCTAGTCCTCTAGAAATGAGTGCTGACATTGCATTTGCTTTTCTTGTTAGCATCCTGATCTCTGGTGTTGTCTATGTGGAGTGTGCACGTTCTCCCTGTGACTGCCTTGGAGTTCCTTCAGCTGACCTGGTTTCCTTTCATGTTCCAAAGATGTATGTGTGGGTGGATTAATGACCCCTAATATATTGGTGAGTAATAGAATCAGGAGTGTGGAGGAGCTGATGGAAGCCTGCAAGAGAGTAAGTTGTATAGAAATAAGTCCGGAAATGGGATTGCTGAGGACTGGCATAGATATAATGGATTGAGTAGTCCTGTTATGTCAGAAGGAATTCTGAAATATAAAGAATAAATCTTTCCTGCAATCCTGAACAGTCACATGTAAGTATGCATCTTCTCTTGGACAATATTCTCTGCTTAATCCTTCAACCCCTCCTTGTTTTTTCAATTTTCATAGCTGCTGACCGAGTTTCTCAGTCGTCGGTGTAAAATGAGCCCATATTATCCAGCCATTGCTGTTTTTAGGAAGCGGAACTCAGAACACTGCACTAGCAGGAAATCGGAAATAAAACAGCAAATGCTGGAAACACTCAGCAGGTCAGGCAGCAGCTAGGGAGAATGAAGAAGAGTTAACGTTTCAGGTCAATGAGACTTCATTAGACCTTTCTCTGCTTCTGTCTACATAGTGCAGAGTTACAGCATTGATACTGATCCTCAACCCAACTTATCTATGCCGACGCACCTAGTCCTAAATTCCTGATTTATATTTACCTCTAAGACCCACCCCTCCATGTACGTTTGTACTTCTTAAAAAATATTGTACCTGTCTTGACCACTTCCTCTGATAATTTGTTCCATATACTCACCATCCTCTGTGAAAGAATTGTTCCTCAGGTCTTTTCTAAAACTTTCCCCTCCCATCTCATATATTAGCACTTAGTTTTGGAAGTCCCTTCCCTGGGGAAAAAAAATCTTACCATCCCTCTTACCTATTTCCCTCATAATTCTAAACATCTCCATCAGGTTGCCATCATTCTGCTTTGTCCAAGGAGTAAGTTTATCTCTCCCTCTAGCTCAGGCATGCTGGTCACAAGCAACATCCTTATAAATCTTTTCAGCACTCTTTCCAGTTTAACCACATCTTTTCTATACCAGAGTGAACAAAACTGTACATAGTCCTCCAATTGTGACCACTCCAATGACATATGCAACTGCAATATATTGTTTGAACTCCTAGACTTGTCCTGACTGATGAAGGCCAGCATGCTAAATGCCCTTTCACCACTAATAGTTATACTAACAGTAATAGAGAGATACAGAACAGATAACCAGCTCATTCAGCCCACTGAGTCCACAACAGTGATTCATCTACACAACCCTACAGTAATGCACTTTCATGAGGAATTCTGCAGATGCTGGAAATTCAAGCAACACACATCAAAGTTGCTGGTGAACGCAGCAGGCCAGGCAGCATCTCTAGGAAGAGGTACAGTCAACGTTTCGGGCCGACACCCTTCATCAGGACTAACTGAAGGAAGAGATAGTAAGAGGTTTGAAAGTGGGAGGGGGAGGGGGAGATCCAAACTGATAGGAGAAGACAGGAGGGGGAGGGATGGAGCCAAGAGCTGGACAGTTGATTCACCTTCCCGCAGAAACTCCCACTCACTCACACACTGGGAGGCAATTTACAGTGGCCAGTTAACCTATCAATCTTTGGGAAGCAGGATAAATCCAGAGTGAACTCCTGCATGCACAGAGAGAGTGAGGACACACAAACTCTATACAGACAACACCTGAGGTCAGGCTGGAATGCATCAGAAGACCAACCCATCGCTTTTTCAGCCATTTCTGCTGATTAGAGGATATTGCTCTGAAAAAGATGAGCTGAAGTGTTTGCTGTATTCTGACAGTGAACACACTCAGCTGGTTCCTCAGTTTTGAAGCAACAGGGGATAAAATGTTTACATTCCACAGAAGAACAAGAACATTCTGATAACTAATCTTCAGCGCATTGCATCACTTATTTCATGGAAAATAGGGACTAACTGACGTTGTAACATTAACAATGAGATACAATGCCAATTTTTGCAATATGTAATGAATGCCAATTAATATTTTAAAACTTCAGCATGCAAAAAAAAACTCACTTGCCTTGCAAGACTAGTCTTCACTTGATGCTTCGGTATTCCTTTACAGTATTATCCATTCACCAGAGTTCTTCCTTACAATATCATTATTTAGTATGATCAAGTAATTGTCCCCAAGAGACTCCTCTGAAGACACACAACAATGCTCAGGTTATTTTGCTGTCAGTTCTTGTGCTGAAAGAGCATTCCCCCTGATTGCTGTAAGCTGATGTCTTAACATCAAGTCTTTGAACCTTCATTGAAATGCAGCACTGGGCTATCATTCTCTACTCTATGTTCCCTGCATTGGCGAAGAGTGTGTGGAACACGAGACCATTCTTATATTTGAATAACCTCATGTTTCCTTGGGATAAGGCCAGTTGGTCCAGCAATGATATGCTGTCATTCAGAATAATCCTACCAATCCATTCCCTCGGTTATTTTCCTGGTAACCCTTTCCCTTTCACGTTCCAATTAACTTTCTCTGGATTCTCTTATCACCCATGTACACTAGAGACATATCGTTTACTAGTTACCTTACCAACCTTAACACTTTGGGATGTGAGAGAACTGGAAAACCTAGGAAGACCCCCATAGTCACAGCAGCCGATGTCAGGATCAAACCTGGGCCATTGGCGGTGTCAGGAAGAAGCATTACCTGTTGTGCCAATGTGCCACCTTTATCAGGCAGTGGGTTTGCGAAATTATGTTGAGTGACCTCAATACTTAAGCTGTCAATGGAGATACTTTCTTCATTATTGTAGTGGTTCACAAGTTAATTTCTTTTCCCAATGTGAAGAAATTTTGCTTTACTGTTTTATCTTGGGAAGATAAGCAATTTTTTTGTTTTTCATTGGAAGAAAGGTAGAAACATATTCCCAAAATTCCAAAATAATGTTCATATATTTCTGATAGCCTTAGAAATCATTTTCTATTTTGAAACAGATTACTAAAACTAGTAAGCCTGTTTCATCTTGTGTTAATATGCATTGATTTTGGAGGTGATAATGAAGAATAAAATTCTGCAAATTTTATGCACTGAGTAGTATTTGCATCAATTCCCTCTTTCCAGTGAAAATTACTGCTCACAGAGGAGACCAAATGTAAACAGTTGTGGTCTCTGAAAAAGTGATTTAAACAATAGGAGGAAGGTTGCGGGATAGAAAATGCAATTGTGGCACATTTTCCCTGAGCTTGTCATCTAACCACTGGCGTTCAATCATGAAATAAATATTTGTACCAGGGTTTTAAACTAAATAGAAATAGCCCAGAATGAAATCTTAGAGACATGGAGTCAAAGAATACTACAGTACAGAAACGGGCCTTTCAACCCATCTAGTACATGCCGAATTATTACAAACAATAGAAAACATACAAAATGCTGGAAATCCAAGCAACATACACAAAATGCTGGAAGAACTCAGCAGGCCAGGCAGCATCTGTGGAAAACAGTACAGTCAAAATTTCAGTCTGAGACTCTTCACCAGGACTGGAAAAAAAGATGAGGAGTTAGAGTAAGAAAGTTGGGGGGCGGGGGGTGGGTGGGGTGAAAGAACCACAAGGTGATAGGTGAAACCGGGAGGGGAGGAGGAGTGAGTTAAAGAGCTGGGAAGGTGAAAAAGGTATAGGGCTGGAGAAGAGGGAATCTAATAGGTGAGGACAGAAGGCCATGGAAGGAAGTAAAGGGGGAGGAGAGCCAGAGGCAGGTGATTAGCAGGTTAACAGGTAAGGTAAGAGAGGGAAATAGAAATGGGAAATGGCGAAGGAGAGAGAGGTGGGGGGACATTACCGGAAGTTCAAGAAATTGATGTTCATGCCATCAGGTTGGAGGCTTCCCAGGTGGAATATCAGGTGTTGCTTGTCCAACCTGAGTGTGGCCTCATTGCAACATAAGAGAAAGCCATAGACTGACATGTTGGAATGGGTGTGAGAAATGGAACTAAAATGGGTGGCCACCGGGAGATTTAGCTTTTTCTGGTAGGTGCTCGGCAAAGCAGTCTCCCACTACGTTGGGTCTCACCGATATACAGGTGGCCACATCGGGAGCACCAGATACAGTAGATGACCCTAACAGACTTATGGATGCAGTACCGCCTCACCTGGAAGGACTGTTTAGGGCCCGGAATTGTAGTGAGGGAGGAGGGTAGGGGCAGGAGCCTACTCCCATCAATCTGCAGTCGCGTCTAAGAACAGTGTTGGATCTGCATTCTCAAATATTATTCCTTGTTAGCTTTTGCAAAGCGATTAAATAAAGTCTGATTGTGCGTTATTACTGTCACGGCACTCCAAGGTGTTCAAGCTCTGGCATTCTCTAACCTGGAGTGCTGTGGAGGATGAATCACGGGGGGTACAGTACATCTCTGAAAAGTTGGGGAAATGAGAGCTCTGGGGATTGACACGGCCATGATTGAATTGAATAATGAGGCATATTTGAGGGAGCAGAATCCTCTATTTGTTCTCCTGTTTTCTTTTGTTGTTCCTCACCAGTGTGAATGAGACCATCTTACATGTTTCACAAAGTCACTTTCTCCTGTCTTGCTGTCCCTTGAGTTAAATGATCATTTATAAAGAATCATTTAAGGTACTGAGTCAGTTTTATGCTAGAGTTTTGCATTGAAGATCCGCTAATGCCCCACCTCCACCTCGTACCCCATCTGTTACTTATTTTTATACACACATTCTTTCTCTCACTCTCCTTTTTCTCCCTCTGTCCCTCTGACTATACCTCTTGCCCATCCTCTGGGTCCGCCCCCCCCTTGTCTTTCTTCCCGGACCTCCTGTCCCATGATCCTCTCATATCCCTTTTGCCTATCACCTATCCAGCTCTTGGCTCTATCCCTCCCCCTCCTGTCTTCTCCTATCATTTTGGATCTCCCCCTCCCCCTCCAACTTTCAAATCCCTTACTCACTCTTCCTTCAGTTAGTCCTGACGAAGGGTCTCGGCCTGAAACGTCGACTGCACCTCTTCCTGGAGATGCTGCCTGGCCTGCTGCGTTCACCAGCAACTTTTATGTGTGTTGCTTGAATTTCCAGCATCTGCAGAATTCCTGTTGTTGTGAGTTAAGGTTGGGTTTGGTCATAAGACTGGGCTTCAGTTTACTTATTCTTGGGTAAAGGAGATGGAATGCATTTTCAAAGTTCCTCCAGGAGGGTTGTAGTGAATCAATAACTAGGTACTGTATCTCTAATAGACACAGGACTGTACTGGGCCAAATCTTGGGCAATGAGGCTAGGTAAGTGGTGGAAATGTCACTGAGGAGCATCTGAGGGATAATGATTATACAGTAATTCTGTAAGCTTCAAAGTAGATTTGAAAATGGACAAGGATGACTTGGGAGGGGAGACATTGGTGGGCTAGACCCAGTGGCTGGGCAGGACTGCAGAGAAGCTGTCCTACAATTCCTGTCGCACACAGCAATGAACAGGCATTTAACTTCTCCCCTGATTCTGTCCTTACTTCTCCAGTATTAGTACCAAATACTGGTCTTAAGGTGTTATACTTAAATGCACGCAGCATAAGGATGATCTTGTCGTACAGGTACAGATTGGCAGGTATGATATTGTGGCCATCACTGAGACCTGGCTAAAGGATGCATGTCTCTGGGAGCTGAACGTCCAAGGATACATGGTGTATCGGAAGGATAGGAAGGTAAGCAGAGGGGGAGGCGTGGCTTTATTGGTAAGAAATGATATTAAATCATTAGAAAGAGGTGATATAGGATCGGAAGGTGCAGAATCTTTATGGGTTGAGCTAAGAAATCGCAGGGGTAAAAGGACCCGGATGGCAGTTATATACAGGCCTCCAAACAGCTGCAGTGATGTGGACTACAAATTACAACAGGAAATAGAAAAGGCTTGTCAGAAGGGCAGTGTTATGATAATTGTGGGGGATTTTAACATGCGAGTGGATTGGGAAAATCAGGTTGGCACTGGATCTCAAGAGAGAGAATTTGTAGAATGTCTGTGAGATGGCTTTTTAGAACAGCTTGTTGTTGAGCCCACTAGGGGATCAGCTGTACTGGATTGGGTATTGTGTAATGAACCGGAGGTGATTGGAGAGATTGAGGTGAAGGAACCCTTAGGAGGCAGTGATCATAACATGATTGAGTTCACTGTGAAATTTGAAAAAGAGAAGCCGAAATCTGATGTGTCGGTATTTCAGTGGAGTAAAGGAAATTACAGTGGCATGAGAGAGGCACTGGCCAAAGTTGACTGGAAAGGGACGCTGGCGGGAAAGACGGCAGAGCAGCAGTGGCTGGAGTTTATGCGAGAAGTGAGGAAGGTGCAAGACAGGTATATTCCAAAAATAAAGAAATTTTTGAATGAAAAAGGATGCAACTGTGGTTGACAAGAGAAGTCAAAGCCAAAGTTAAAGCAAAGGAGAGGGCATACAAGGAAGCAAAAATTAGTGGGAAGACAGAGGATTGGGAAGTTTTTAACACCTTACAAAAGGAAACTAAGAAGGTCATTAAGAGGGAAAAGATTAACTATGAAAGGAAGCTAGCAAATAATATCAAAGAGGATACTAGATGCTTTTTCAAGTATATAAAGAGTAAAAGACAGGTGACAGTAGATATAGGACTGATAGAAAATGATGCTGGAGAAATTGTAATGGGAGATAAGGAGATGGCAGGGGAACTGAATGAGTATTTTGCATCACTCTTCACTGAGGAAGACATCAGCAGTCTACCGGACACTCAAGGGTGGCAGGGAAGAGAAGTGTGCGCAGTCACAATTACGACAGAGAAAGTACTCAGGAAGCTGAATAGGCTAAAGGTCAATAAATCTCCTGGACCAGATGGAATGCACCCTCGTGTTCTGAAGGAAGTAGCTGTCGAGATTGTGAAGGCATTAGCGATGATCTTTCAAAAGTTGATAGATTCTGGCATGGTTCCGGAGGACTGGAAGATTGCAAATGTCAGTCCACTATTTAAGAAGGGGGCAAGGAAGCAAAAAGAAAATTATAGACCTGTTAGCTTGACATCGGTGGTTGGGAAGTTATTGGAGTCGATTGTCAAGGATGAGGTTACAGAGTACCTGGAGGCATATGACAAGATAGGCAGAACTCAGCATGGATTCCTTAAAGGAAAATCCTGCCTGACAAACCTATTACAATTTTTTGAGGAAATTACAAGTAGGCTAGACAAGGGAGATGCAGTGGATGTTGTATATTTGGATTTTCAGAAGGCCTTTGACAAGGTGCCACACATGAGGCTACTTAACAAGATAAGAGCCCATGGAATTATGGGAAAGTTACTTACACGGATAGAGCATTGGCTGATTGGTAAGAAACAGAGAGTGGGAATAAAGGGATCCTATTCTGGTTGGCTGCCGGTTACCAGTGGTGTTCCACAGGGGTCTGTGTTGGGGCCGCTTCTTTTTACATTGTACATCAATGATTTGGATTATGGAATAGATGGCTTTGTGGCTAAGTTTGCTGATGATACAAAGATAGGTGGATGGGCCGGTAGTGCTGAGGAAACAGAGAGTCTGCAGAGAGATTTGGATAGATTGGAAGAATGGGCAAAGAAGTGGCAAATGAAATACAATGTAGGAAAGTGTATGGTTATGCACTTTGGCAGAAGAAATAAACGGGCAGACTATTATTTAAATGGAGAAAGAATTCAAAGTTCTGAGATGCAACGGGACTTGGGAGTCCTCATACAGGATACCCTTAAGGTTAACCTCCAGGTTGAGTCGGTGGTGAAGAAGGCGAATACAATGTTGGCATTCATTTCTGGAGGAATAGAGTATAGGAGCAGGGATGTGATGTTGAGGCTCTATAAGGTGCTGGTGAGACTTCACTTGGAGTACTGTGGGCAGTTTTGGTCTCCTTATTTAAGAAAGGATGTGCCGACATTGGAGAGGGTACAAAGAAGATTCACTAGAATGATTCCAGGAATGAGAGAATTAACATATGAGGAACGTTTGTCCGCTCTTGGACTGTATTCCTTGGAGTTTAGAAGAATGAGGGGAGAACTCATAGAAATATTTCGAATGTTGAAAGGCATGGACAGAGTGGATGTGTCAAAGTTGTTTCCCATGATGGGGGAGTCTAGTACGAGAGGGCATGATTTAAGGATTGAAGGGCGCCCATTCAGAGCAGAAATGCAAAGAAATTTTTTTAGTCAGAGGGTGGTGAATCTATGGTATTCGTTGCCACGGGCAGCAGAGGAGGCCAAGTTATTGGGTGTATTTAAGGCAGAGATTGATAGGTATCTGAGTAGCCAGGGCAACAAAGGTTATGGTGAGAAGGGGGAGGGGCAGTGGGACTAAATGGGAGAATGGATCAGCTCATGATAAAATGATGGAGCAGACTCGATGGGCCGAATGGCTGACTTCTGCTCCTTTGTCTCATAATCTTGTGGTATTGTCCGAAAGCTCAGAAACCTGTCTGGACAGGGTTAAACCTATCTAACATTTAGAAGTCCAGCTCCCTTCCTATTGGTTACCTGTCCCTGTTAAACACTGAAGTGTATGGGTTAGAGATATATTTGAGATTTGTTTTTAATTTTTATTGGTCACCTGAAGTAAAACAACTCATTAGTGGTTGAGGATACAACACCCATTTCTGTAGTGAGGCATCCTCTCAAATGAACCAAGGCCTGTTAGGATTGGCAGATTGGAGAGAACAATACGTATTAAAACATTTGTAAAAGTCATATTCTTTCTTATATTGCCAGCTATCCCTGAGTATAGAGCTCTAATATCCCTAGTAAGGCCGGGAATGACAACATGAGCAGAGCTGAGGGGCAGGGTGAGGGTAAACGGTTTAACTGCTGCTTGCCTGGAAAGCCCCTAGCTGGGAGATAGCACTGACTGCATAGACTGCTCTGCATACCAAATTATTTTCATGTTAATGGAATCAAACTTCAGTCGTGGAGTGAGATGCAGATTTGCAAATGCATGGAGTGTTTGGGGCTACTAACATACAAGGAATCTCCAGATGATAACACACGTATCTCATTAAACAGGCAACATCCTTACAAGATCTGCCTGGGTAAGTGTAAAATGTGATAAACACTTGAGTGAGAATAAGGTGTAGAGAAGGGAAGGGGAACGGGACTGATAGGAGTCAGCATGGAGTCAGTGGACTGCATGGTTTCTTTCAGTGCTGTAATAGGTGAGGATGTTTCCCTTGCTGAAAGAGCCTGCAGTCTCAAAATAAGGAGATAATTTCAGAGTGAAATGAGTAGGAATTTCTTCCTCCAGAGGGTGGTGAATCTTTGAAATTATGCCCCCAAGTAGGCTGTGGAGGTTCAGTCATAGAATGCATTCAGAAGAGATTTCTAGATATCAGATTAATCAAGTGAAAGGGGGATTAGGAGAACAAAACAGTGCTGAGGCAGATCATCCACTGTCTTGTTAAACACCGTGGTAGGTTGAAGGGGCTGACTAGCTTAATGCTGCTCTCATTTCTTTCGCTCATAGGGTCAGTAACAGTTATGAAGGCAAATAATTATTCGAATCAGCCAAATATGAGGTCAGAGCCTGCTCTTACTTCCCAATGTTTCAATATCTGAAATATGTTACATAATCAGTCCAAGGTCAGTTACTGCCATTATGCAGATAAAGGAACAAGTTATCTGCGCCAGTGCTAATATACAGGAGAAGAGTGATTGATGATCTGTTGTTCTGTTGGTGCTGATTGAAGGAGGAATGCTGCTGCCCATGAGCTTGAGGTCACCCAAAATGTGCAGCCCAGCTCTTAATTAACATCAAATACTGCTTATCTATCACCCTGATTTAGGCCAGTTCCAAGTCATGCCTCGGTTTTAAAATTCTGATCCTTACTTTCAAAGCCCTTTGTGTTTCTGTGAGCTGCTTCAACACCACAATCATCTGTAATATCTGTAGTCCTCTCATTATGGGCTCTTGCACATAACTCCACAACTGATGGTCGTCCTTATTACTGTCAAGTACCTTAAGCACAGGAATTCTCCTTCACCATAATCTCCACCTCCCTGTTCCGCAAATCTCTCTGCCTATTTTTCTGTTCTATGAAGTCCATCTTTTCAGCTCAGCTCCCACTTATGATGCTATGAAGCGCCTTGGGGCATTTCACTACATCAAAGGCACGATAGAAGTACAAGATGTTGGTGTGTCAGCAATGTGTGTTGTTACTTGAAAAATGCCTAGGGTGTTTACAAACTGAAATGTTTCTATAAACTTTGTCCAGTAAAGAGCTTCATTTCTAGTCAGTGTTGCTGCTGAAAAATGGATCTTCTTCGAATTTCGTTGATTGAGAAATGAAATGATCTTACTTTCAACACTGTTGCAATAAGCAGGAATGATAATGGGACTGAACGCGTTAAATTATGAGAGGTTGCTGCACAGATCAAACTTGTGTATAGGATATTGATCTAACTGAAGGATTTAAGATGCCGATCTGAATTTATTTCTCTTTGTCTATCTGTCTAGTTCTATCAGTTTTCTCCCTCTCGCTCTCTCTCAGACAAGCAGTTCAATCTAAGTCTACAATTTTGTAAGACCAGATGAAAGTTTCTGTTAGGCAGAGCTTTTGGTGGAACTGTATCAAATTAAGGTTAGGCCACAGTTCAATTATTATCTAATTGAAGAATGAAATAACCTGCTCCTGTTCATTTCTTAGTTTCTTCTTTCCACATCCTTATCACTGAGTTTCGATATTACTCTACACTTCCTATGGCATTTAGGTCATGGTGCCTATCTCACAATTATATTTTACAGAATCTGCATATCCTCCTGACTCCCACAGAAGGAGATGGGATTTCTTTTCTATATGAACCCTAATACATATTTTCATAATTTTAAAAAATGGCTTCTCAAGATTTTACTGGGGTGGGCAATTCTTTCCCCTTTGTGGTCAAAATTTTTATTACACTTATTTCAAATTTGAGGGACTTTGGCTCCTTTAGGGAAACAGGCATTGTTTTCCTTTGAACAGAGATGATCCGATAGGGGTAGTTAAAATCAAGACAGGTCTACTCAATAGTAGATGAAGAGAAAGTTTTCTCAATAGGCTGGAGACAATAACCAAGAGCATAGAGTTAAGATGACACCAGCAACTAATGGCGACATGCTCCAGACAGCTCACAAAACTACAAGGTACTTTTCTTCTTCGAGATATACTTCTTTTTCTGAACTACAATTGAGTGCAGCCTGGAATTTCCCCTTTAAGGATGCACTTTTGAGCAGAATAAGTGGCCTTTTGGCATTCTTCTGAGGGATTCTGCGAACTAGATTCTCAAGAGTGTGGTTTTGCTGGGGTGCACGCTGTGTTGATGCCTGATGCTGGTAATCAAGCCCATAGTCAGCAGCATTACTCCGCGTCGATTAAAAAGTCGAGCAAGGTTAGAATTAGATTAGATTAGATTATGAGGACACTTCGACCCTGGCCCTGGTCGCCAAGCAACAGGCAAAGCCGAGGATTCCGGACCTTCCCCTCCGGAGATTCTGGATCGCACAGTAGCAGTGGCAGCGAAACAGGCATTTCAGAAGTTTCACCAGATATTCCTCCATGTTTCTCATGTCCGTCTCCATCAAATCAGGATTGTGCACGGCATCCTACTTAACAAATAACAGATATTCATTCCGGAGTGGCCGTTGCACGCTGCATCACTGAAGATGAGAGTGCTGCCTGTCTGTGGTTAGCCAGTCTCCCTCTCTTCTTGCTACTACCGCCACACCTTGCTGCCAAGCTTCGGAGCATTTGTTACCCTGCAGTTATCAGACTCCTGAACTGACTTCATTCACTTCGGTCCTGAACGGGCTCCACAGCTGTGGACTCACTATTGGGGACCCAGCAGTTCATGCTCTGTGTGTTTTTGTTAGGTTTATTTTACTACTTACACAAATTAATCAAGTCTCTTCGGTGCTGAATTGATTCTGCAGCTGTGGATGCCACCATCAGCACCCGTCTCAGTGTTGAAGTAACTTTGTGGCTCTGGACTAATGGCGGGGACTCTGCGGTTAATATTCAGTGCGTTTTTTTTATTGTTTGCACGATTGTTCATGAAACTACTTACTTCTTTTACTTCTCCTTCCAAATATGATTCTACTACTAAGCTGTGTGTGATTGGAACCTGTGATTTACATTTTGATGGAGTGTTTTGGGGCTGATTGATCTCGTGCTTTCCTGTCACCGAGGGATTTTGATATGGTTTGGTGTGGAGTGTGTGGCCTGGAGGCCAGGAAGCCTTGAGACAGGGCACGAGCCCATGATTGACTCTTTCTGATTGAGGCATCAAGGGTGTGAACCCATGATTGACTCCTTTGCTTCCCTCCGATTGAAGCGTAGAGCAAGGTTGAAGTCACCGAGGATGAGAGTGGAGGACGGGCAGGTGATCAGCACCATCTGCCTGCGTTTTACCGGTCTTCTCCCTCTCGCCAGCTGCTGTTTGGAAGAAAGTACAGGAGTCTTGGGATCCACATTACCAGGATTGATCACCGAGGCTGTGGACTGTTTTGGGGAACTTTAAGGTTCATGTTGTACGTGTTCCTGGATTCTGGTTACTCTCTTTTTTGCTGATTTTGAACGATTTGATCAGGGTGATTGATGCAGACTGGGGCGCTTTGGCAAAGAATGTCCCTGCAGCCTGCATTGGCTAGTGGTGTGGGGCGAAAGTGAATTAAACTGAATACTATCGGACTCCTGGTTTGATGTGTGATATCCTCTGTGTGGTGCGCTCGCTTTTTGCTGTTTCCACAGTTTGTTCTTTTATTTCATGCTTTGGGTGTTTGATGTTTTCTTGAATGGATTCCATGGGGTTTATTTGTTTTGTGGCTGCCTGCGGGAGTATGACTCTGAATGTTGTATTCTGCATACACACTTTGATAATCAATTTTGAATCTCTGAATCTTTGTCCTGTTTCTTTTCCACACTTTGGACGGTCTTTGTTGTGTGTTTTTAAAATGGGTTCTATTGTGTTTCTTTGTTTTGTGGCTGCCTGCAAGCAGACAAATCTCAAAATTGTATACAGCATACATATATCGGTAATGAGTGAACTTTGAACTCTGAACTCTGGTTGGCAAAAGAACCTAAACTAATCTATGGGGAAACCTTATTTACCCAGTGAGGGGTTAGGATCTGGATTTTACTGCTGTGTGGCAGCAAAGACTTTTGAAAGGGAACAGAATTAGTACTTGAATTGACCTTGCTTGTGGTGCAGTGTGCCTTTCAGTGTATCGACGCTGTCAAAATGTGGTTGGTTGTTGTTGTTTTTTCTCTGGTTTCTGGCCAATATATTCTCATACTTCCTTGTCACCTATATGGTGCACCCCAGTCAGGCCAAATTCTCGGTCCTTATCATGATGACTGGGAAATGTTTGAGTGATTTAATTGCCTCATCTAGACTTGGAACTGGCTTTGGATGGGGCAAACTGTTGGTTCCAGGCAACGTTCTCTAGAAAACCTACATGGGACGTCTGGAAGCTAATATTTGACTCAAGTTCTAGTTAGATAGAGTGGACATAGAAAATGTGTTTCGTATAGGAGGGGGGTCTAGAACCAGAGGGCACAGCACCAGAATAAAGGGACATCCCTTTAGAACAAATAAGGAGGAACTTCCTTAGCCAGTGGTGAACCTCTGGAATTCATTGCCACAGGTGGCTGTGGAAACCACGTCACTGGGTACACTTAAAGAGGAGGTTTAAGGTTTTTGATTAGTAAGGATGTTAAAAGATAAGGGAAGATGACAGGAGAATGGGGATGAGAAGGATAGGATATCAGCCTTGATGGAATGGTGGAGTAGACTCAGTGAGTCAAATGAATTAATTCCACATCTATATCTTATGGCTTTCTAGGAGCCGAATTAGACCATTTGGCCCATCGAGTCTGCTCCGCCATTTCATCATGGCTGGTCCAATTTTCCTCTCAAGCCCACTCTCCTGCCTTCTCCCCACATCCTTTCATGCCCTGACTCTTAACATGCAAAAATGAGAGGTCATCCACTGGAGGACAAAACGGGAAATCACGGTAAATTTAAAATGGTGAAAGACGGGAATGCTGATGTTCAAAAGGACCTGGATAACTGTATACCCAAATTTATGAAAGGTTAAATTATTTGTGGGCCTTTATTACAAGAAGGTATCTTGCTGCAGTTATGTTGGACCTTGGAGAGGCCACAGCTGGAGTACTGTGTGCTATTATAGTCTCCGTACCTAAGAACATGATGTAGTTACCATAGAAGGAATACAACAAAGATACACGAGTCTGGTTCCCGGTATGGCAGGTTTGCTATATGAGAGGAGAATGAGTCACAGTTAGAGGAAGATGGAGAGCTGATATTAATTAAACTTACAGAGTACACATTGGGCTTTAGAAGCTGGATGCAGGAAGGATGTGAAACTTGGCTGGGGAGTCTAAACCTAGACTCAGAATCTCTGAACAAGGGGTGGGTCACTTAGGACTTAAATGAGAGAAAAGTGAAGTGATGGTATTTCTTTGGAATTCCCTGTCCTGACAGACTGTGGAGTCTCAGTTACTCAATTCATTCACAACAGAGCACGACTGATTTTGGGTGATAAGGGTTATCATGACTGATTTTGGGTTGTCAAAGGTTTCAAGGACAGTGCAGGAAAATGGAGCTGTGGAAGAAGATAAGACCATAATTGGTTGATAGATTCTTGATGAGTCAGGGCATGAAAGGATGTGGGGAGAAGGCAGGAGGGTGGGCTTGAGAGGAAAAATGGACCAGCCTTGATGAAATGGTGGAGCAGACTGGATGGGCCAAATGACCTAATTCTGCTCCTAAAAAGCCAAAAGATATAGATGCAGAATTACTTCATTTGACCCACTGAGTCTGCTCCACCATTCCATCAGGGCTGATATCCTATCCGTCTCATCCTCATTCTGCTGTCATCTTCCCTTATCCTTTAATATCCTTACTAATCGAAAACTTTACACCTCCTCTTTAATCACCTCCTGATTTCATCTCCACAGCCATCTGTGGCAATGAATTCCAGAGATTCACCACCCTCTGGCTAAAGAAGTTCCTCCTCATTTGTTCTAAAGGGATGTCCTTGTATTCTGGCATTGTGCCCCTTATTTCTAGACTCCCCTCCTATAGTAAACGCATTCTCCACGTCCACTCTATCTGAGCCTTTCAATATTCAATAGGTTTCAATGAGATCACCTTTCTCATTCTTCTAAACTGCAGTGAGTACAGACCCAGAGCCATCAAACGCTCCTTATGCATTAACATTTTCATTCCCGGGATTATCCCCGTGGATTTCCTCTGGACCTTCTCCAATGCCAGCACATCCTTTTTTAGATAGGTGGCCAAAACTGCTCACAATACTCCAACTGCGGTCTGACCAATGACTTAAAAAGCCTCAGCATTACATCCTTGATTTTATATTCTATTCCTCTCAAAACAAATGCTAACATAATGCTTGCTTTCTTTACTACTGACTCTGCCTGTAAATTAAATTTTAGGGATTCCTGCACTTCAGATTTTGGAATTTGCTCCCAGTTTAGAAAATAGTCTACACCTTTATTTCTCCTAACAAAGTGCATAATCATACCCTTCTCTACAGTGTATTCCATCTGCCACTTCTTTGTCCATTCTCCTTATCTGCCCAAGTCCTTCTGCAGACTCTCTGCAGATCAGATAAGGCATTAATAAACAGCAGAGCAGGCTCCAAGGACCAGATGTCTTCAGATCCTAATTCTTATAGTTTGCCCTTGTTCTTATCTTTATCTGGATAATTAAGTGCTTCCTGAATTCCATTCATCCATGATTTTTGTTAAGTATGTATGCATATTTCTTTATTCTCCAGTGGAAAGCGGGTCTCTTTGGCATGCCTGTACAGGAGGCATGGTTAAGGCAAGCTTTCTATCATCTTGTGTATTGTCTATATCCTGGCTGCTCAGCATGGCGAGGCTCCTACTCCTGCTGATGAACATTTTGCTGGAGGGCTGGAGCCACTACAGTACAGCATGTGGCGTGGTAGCTGGTCCCAGCAGACCGAGCAGCTTTAATTAATCCCAATCTCACTGGGTCAAGGAAAGGAAAATGTCTCCAGGATTCCCCTCCTGATTACCGCCCAGAGACCTCTGCCGAGGTGTGACTGAGCTGAACTCAGTCGTCAACAGGTTGAGCTCAGTGGCGATGCCTACAGGGATGTTAATTAGTCCTTTCACAATTCAAAATTAAAATCTGGCAAGCTATTAATCACCAGTCACCACCTCCCTTGGTCTCCAATTAGAGGTCCAGGAGTTGCAAAAATTAAATAAACATGAGGGGCAGGGTGCTCGATATGACCTCAGAAATAGTTTGTACTGTATTTAAAAGTAATCTTACCTATCACTTTTGCTGGCTAAGAAATACGTTGATGCAAAATGCATGCTGCAGTGAGCTGGATATTTAGCAAAAACATAGACAGTGTTGCAACCCATTGTCCATTCTTCATATCATCGACCAAGCAAACAAGTTAGTACCTCACTGGTAAAGGAGATCAAGGTAATTAGATGAACAGGATATCCCTGTAAGAGAGTGCAATTTTCAGTTGCAAGTAACTTGGGGAAGATGCAGGTGGTACTGCAGAGGCAATGTTGCAAGAGTGAGCATTATTAAGCTGATACAAGGCTGCCCAGTCACTTAACCATGCAGAATTTCCATCCCATTAATTATAACCTGTAAAAATATTTGGCAGATTTTACTTTTGTTCAACATTCAACATTTCGCCTTGTATTTGGCTCCACTGACTGTAACCCTGGTCACTTTTTGTGCATGTTATTCATTTCTAGACACACTTTCCTTTCAGAAACGTGTTTTGAAACTGCGTAAGTATCACATTTCTGTTTGTTGTGCAGGAATACCTCTGCAGTCCTGGTAGCATTGAGTAAAGACGGTGTACCCCCTTCATTGAGTGTGTCTCTTTTTTTCTGCTGACACGATAGAGGAGCAGTGTTTGACCTCTCTGTACTTCAGTACTTTGCTTATTTTTCCATGTCAAGCACATGGTATGAAGCAAAAGAAAAGCCTCTGTCTCTCTGCTGATTAAATCAGAACTGCCATTTATGTGGACCATGATGTCAATACACAGAAATAATTACTTCCATCCATTTACCAAAACAATTTTATTTTGCTTGACTTTGTCCCCTCCGAGAAAAATGAAGCACGTTTTTAATGAATCATCATTAGGCCAATTTTATTTTAGACTGGAGCAGGTAACTTTGCAACCAAATTCTCTTATAGCTCTGGCATCAGTCTATGCTGGACATATCATTGCCATTGCAGTCTTCAGTCAAACGTGCTCATCAGGTTTCGAGCTTCAAGTCTATTTGTCACATGTGCATCGAAACATGCAGTGAAATGCATCATTTGTGTGCTGGGGGCAGCCTGTAAGTGACCCACATATTCTGGTGCCAATGCCTTCTTCAATGTCTTGAATATTGAATGCTTTTGTTACATGTTCCTGCCCATATGTTACACAAATGACAAACCTCGACTTTCACAGACTGTCTGACAGAAGGTAATCATGTTTTTTCCCCTCAGGGTCTTATATTCCATCTGGTTAGCCTCCAATGGCATAAATATTGATTTCTCCTTCCGGTAGAAAATTCTTCTCTCACTCCCCTTCTATTCTGCACTCTGGCCTCTTAGCTCTTCTCGCATGCCTATCACCTCCCCCTGGTGCCCCTCCTCCTTCTCCTTCCCCTATAGTCCACTCTCCTCTCCAATCAGATTACTTCCTCTCCAGCCCATTACCTTTCCCATCCACAGGCTTCACCTATCACCTTCCAGCTATTCTTCTTCCCTTCCCCCCACCTTTTCATTCTGGCGTATTCCCTCTTTTTCCCATCCTGAAGAAGGATTTCGTCCGGAAACGTTGGCTGTTTATTAATTTCCATGGATGCTGTCTGATCTGCTGATTTCCTCCACCATTTTGTGTACGCTGGTTTGGATTTCCAGCACCTGCAGATTTTCTTGTGTTTATGCTTTTCCCCTGTCTGCTTGATCCCTTTACAAGGTACTGAAGTTTGTGCTATTTTTCTGCAAACTTAGATAGGTCAGTTGGCAACAGGAAGTGTCTAATTACAGTCACAACCATTCAGAAAGTGAAATGCCCCTCCGTGCCTGCATGTGGAAAGACTGAGACAACACTTAGCCCTCTGTTGGTAAGGAGAAGCAACATTGCCCATCATACGTCAGACGGAGATGTACCGTAAAGATTTTTACTCCTCATGTATATGAAGGATGTAAGTAATAAAGTCAATCCAATTCAACTCAATGGAACCAACAACACCTTGCTGAATAAACTTTTCAAGGGCTTCCAGCCAGGTAAAGGTTTCAATTATAACTAGCGTTTTGAAGACAAACTCTGCCATCTTCATTAGGGCTGATGCCCGAGTATGTCTAGTCCAGTGATATTTATACCCCCACAGTCAATCCGTCCTGATATATGAATCCCACCAGACTGGACATGCCCAGGCATCACCCCTAATGAAGATGGCAGAGTTTGTCATCGAAATGTTGGTTATAATCAATACCTGCACCCTGCTGGGAGTCGAAGAAGAGCTTATTCATCAAATATGCTGGGAAAGCACTAGATCATTTTTAACCACATCTTGTCCCCCACCATCACCATTCTGAGGATTAGCACTCAACAATACTTCAGTGTGACCAACCACAGAAACACAATGGTAACAAGATCCTTCCGGGCTTCCAGCTCACTGCCTCACTTTCAGACAACTCAAAGCCTCTCTGCAAGTTTCATAACAGAATGCTTGTGGCTTTCCCAGAAAATACAATACCTGCAGCTGTCATGGAACTCAACACCATCAAGGGCAAATCAGCCCACTTGATTAACACCTTATTGTCTATCCTAAACATATTGTGCTTGCAGTGTGTACTCTTTACAAATTATACTGCATTTACCTAACTAAGTTACTCTGGCAGCATCTACCAAACCTGTTATCAAGAATGAGAACAATGGACACATGAGAACACCTCTTGCAAATCGTACTCCAGCACACAGATGTGGAGGTACATTGCCAGTCCTTCATTATTGTTGAATATGAAACTGACATGGACTGAACAACCGCACGATGTGAGTACAAGATCAAGTCAGAGGCGATTGGTGCAACTCAACTCTTAACTTTCCATAGCCCATCCACCATCTACTAGGCTCAATTCAGGAGTGTGATGAAATACTCTCCACTTCCCTGGATGAATGCAGGTTCCACAACACTCAAGAAGATCGACATCATACAGGAAGTTTATGGTCATGCATTTTGGTAGAAAGAATAAATGCATAGGCTCTTTTCTAAAAGGGGAGAACATCCAAAAATAGAGGTATGAAGGGACTTGGGAGTCCTTGTACAAGTTAACTTGCAGGTTGAATCAGTGGTAAGGAAGACAAATGCAATGTCAGCATTTATTTCAAGAAGACTAGAATATAAAAGCAAGGATGCAATACTGAGGTTTTATAAGATATTGGTCAGACTGCACCTGGAGTATTGTGAGGATGTGCTGGTACTGGAGGGAGCTCAGAGGAGGTTTACAAGAATGATCTTGGAAATGAAAGGGTTAATGAATGAGGAGCATTTGATGCCTCTGGGCCTGCACTCACTGGAGTTCAGAAGAATGATGGAAGATCTCATTGAAATCTACTGAACATTAAAAGGCCCAGATAGAATGGACACAGAGAGAATGCTTTAACGGTGGGAGAGTCATGGACCAGAGAATTGAGAGTCAGAATAGAAGGACATTACTTTAGATCAGAGATGAGAAGGAATTTCTTCAGGTGGTGAATCTATGGAATTCATTTAGCTGTGCAGGCCAAATAATTGGGTAAATTTAATAAGGAGTTTAGTAGATTCTTAATTAGTAAGATTGTCAAAGTTCAGGGGAGAACACAGGAGAAAAGAGTTGAGAAGAAAAATAAATCAGCCATGATTGAATAGTGGAGCAAACTCGATGCGTCAAATGGCATAATTCTGCAACTATGTCTTATGTCTCATGGACATGGCAGCTCATTTGATAGACATCCCATTCCCTACAATTCACGCACTTCACCACCGACACACAGTAGCAGCAGTTTGTATCATCTACACGATGCACAGCAGCAGCACATCCAGAACTCCTTAGACAGTGCCTTCAATACCAGTAGCCTCTACCAGCTAACAGCAAGCAAACCACATCATGTGGAAGTCAGGCTCGCACCATCCTGATTTGGAAATGTGTAACAATTTCTTCACTGTTGCTGGAACCCCCTGCCTAACAGCATTGTGGACAGACTCAGACCTCAAGGACTGCGACGCTTCGAGAAGGCAGCTCATCACCACCTTCACAAGGGCAACGAGGGACAAGTAATTAGGTGCTGGCTCAGCCTGCGGAGCCCATAATCCTTAAATGAATAACAATTGAAAGAAAACCTGGAACTCATCCCAGCGGCCCTGCTGGAGTATGTTCACCTGAGGAACGACAGTGTTTCGAGAAAGAGGCTCATCACCATCTCCTCAATGACAAATAGAATTAGCAATAGATGTCAGCCTTGCTAGAACACCCACATCCCAAAGCTGAATTATAAAAGCTGAAAATTTAAAAACTGCAAGTGCTAGAAAACTTGAAGTGAACCCAGAAAACATTGGCAGACCTCAGCAGCTGAGGCAGCATCTGTTGAGAGAGTTGGGGCTTGCATTCCAGCTTAAACACAGGAATCACAATTTCTGCACTGAATACAATGTTAAATCAAGCTAAATCTCTTCTGCCTGTACACGACGCATATCCCTCCATACCCTGCATATTTATTTCCCTAACACTCTCCACAATTCCACTGTCATATCTGCTTCCACCACCTCCCCTGGCAGCATGCTCAAACTCTTACACTCTCTGTGTGTAAAAAAAAATTGCCTCAGAAATCTCCTTTAAACTTTTTTCCTTTCACCTTAAGTACATGTCCTATAGTACATTGCATTTCTATCCGAGGGAAAAAAAACCTCAAACTCTGTACCGCTATCTATGCTTTGCATAATTTTATAAATTCACCTCAGTCACTGACATTCCAGAGAAAACAAGCAAAATTTGTCCAACCTCTACCTCAGGTTGAAGACCCTTTTCCATAACATTCTGATGAAGGGTCTTTGACAAAATTTATCTGTCTTTCTCTCTCCTGACCTGCTCCCTGATCTCCTGAATATTGCTAACATCCCCTGTTGAATTTGAAAAGGTTCTCATTTCACATTTACACATAAAGAAACAGACTGCATTTATACAGCTCATGCTCAGAGCATTAGAAACATATTTAACTGATAAGATACTCTAATTGGCATAATAGAGAGAAATGAGGCAGTTCATTTGTATACATCTGTATTCTATGCCCATCACTGGAATCAGGCAAAAAGATGCATATCAGCCATTATATTTGTTCTTCTATGAATGCCGTAGTATCTTGTACAGCACCTTGAGGGGGCAGCTGGCTCATCCTACAGACCGTATAATGGCAATGCAGTACTCCCTCAGAACCTACAAGTTTCTGAGAGGAGTTTGAATCCACTACAGTCCAGCAGAGTGTTAGAAGTGCTGAAATGTGCATATGTTCCAGGAGGGGAATGGGAATGCCAGGAGTGCTCACCAGAGAGCAATTAAAGAAAGAGAATTTCGGTTGGTTTTCTTTATTTCCACTACCTAGACTGGGGCTTCTGTTCCTAAATTCATCCCAAATGTTGACTTGAGTGAGATCAGCTGAGGTTTAAAAATATAGCTCCTTAAGCTTTATCCAATGTGTCCTAAGCAAGACCAGCTCATCCTTATCAAAAAATTATACCTCACATACTTTCCCAATTAATCTCTTTTTTTATTCTGTTAATCCTATAGATTTTTTTCCCAAATACTCTTATCTTCTTGGCAATATAAAATTATGAAATACAAATTTTACAAATATTTGTGAAATTAGGAAAAATTGGTGTACAAAATAATAACTTCTTTCACAAACTTCTTTGATGATAATGTACATATTCAGTCTTGCACTAAACATGTTCATAATAGGAAAAGTGGGTACAATGCATGAGTTATTGAGATGACAAGTCATTAATCAATTGGTGTAAACTCTAAAAGCTGCTTGTTTCTGGAGATATTTTCGGAGAGAGTGATTGATGAATGTCAACTCATTAAATTAATTAACAGAATGAAAAATGCATCCAGTCTCAACATTGTTGGGGTGTTCCTGCGTAATCGGAAAACTAAGCTCAGAAAGGTTTAACGGTTGAATCTCAGCTTGAATATCCATCATGACTAATAGAGAGGACAGAAGAGGACAATGAACGGAGCAGGGCGAGAGGTGATTAAATGGGCATTCTAAATTCGAAAGGATTTTGACTGAGGAGGTAAACATTGAAAGAAGTGAAGATCAAGCCGTTCTTTTCCCAATGGACAGAATAAAATTTGTTCTGTGCCCATCTACAGAGTGAGGTTAATTTGTATTAGACTTCAGCAATTAATGCAGTAATATGTTATTTAACAACAAATATGCGCCTGATGTCTCCCCAGGCTGTTGAACAATGGTGATGTTAGCAATTGCAGGATTTCATCATAAATGCAAACAATGTCACAATGCTAATCTCGCAGCAAAACTCCATGTCCCCAAAACTAAACAATATTGATTTATTTTAAACCATCTTTTACCCAGCTGTTCTGCAAGGCAGCCACCAGTGTTGCTCCAAAACAAAATATCTGGATGACCACAACCATAGGCCCCTCATCTTATCTTTGTTTTGAAAAATCTGTTCCTGATGAAGACTGTTTAATGTACAGGAAGTCAAAAATTGCATTAAATTGAATCACAGAGATAAAAGCCAGAGAATATTTTCTTGGCTATGCGAAGCTGAGGAAATGCTACTGAAGCCATAGTGCCCGGTCATAAGCTCAGCTTCCTCTCCATGGGCTACAGCCCCATTCTGGAAGGTTTGCAATAGATCTAGAAGCCAGGCCATGGAAACATGCCACAAGCACTGGAGCTATTTAATCAACTTGACCATTACTTTCCACCTTCAAAGTGGCAAACCCTTAAGAATTAAAAAGATGAAAATCCCATTGAGGTCTGGAAAACTGTGCTTCTGGGAACCAGTAACTAAGCCTATGTTTGTATCTATTGGCACAACAAGTTTCTAATCCAGCTGTATCAGCATAGAGTCAAACATGCTTCAGTAGCAATGGCAGATAGCCAGTATGTTATTAATAAAAATCTGTACCTGCACATATCAAAGGCACATTTACTTTCCAGCTACAGTTGGCCTCCTGTTAAAAAGTAGTTTAGTGAGGGAAAAGACAAAAACAAACATTCCATTTGATTAAGGAAACTCTGCCTGGGGCAGAAAATTCCAAACTGAAAGTCAAAGGCAACTGCAGATGATGGAAATCTGAAATAAAACAAGAAAATGCTGGGGGACAAAAACATCCAGCAGTTCAGGCGGCATCTGTGTAGAGAGAAACTGTTAATGTTTCTTGTCAGTGACACTTCACCGGAACTGCAGTTCCTTCCTTCCTACTGAAAATCCATTTGCATCTCTCTCTCTCTCTCTCTCCCTTTCCCAGTTTTGACGAAGGGCGGAGATCTAATGGTACCACTTTCTTTCATCACTTATGCTGCCTGGCGTTCGTGTTTTTGTTTCAAAACTTCAGAAAACTGACACAGTGAAACTCTGGCTATTCTGCTTTCACCTTCTTAGTCATAAATTCATCAGGCAATATAGCATGGATCCAGGACCTTCATAGAACCATAGAACCATAGAAACTACAGCACAGAAACAGGGCCTTTGGCCCTTCTTGGCTGTGCCGAACCATTTTCTGCCTAGTCCCACTGACCTGCACACGGACCATATCCCTTCATACACCTCCCATCCATGTATCTGTCCAATTTATTCTTAAATGTTAAAAAAGAACCCGCATTTACCACCTCGTCTGGCAGCTCATTCCATACTCCCACCACTCTCTGTGTGAAGAAGCCCCCCCCTAATGTTCCCTTTAAACTTTTCCCCCCTCACCCTTAACCCGTGTCCTCTGGTTTTTTTCTCCCCTTGCCTCAGTGGAAAAAGTCTGCTTGCATTCACTCTATCTATACCCATCATAATTTTATATACCTCTACCAAATCTCCCCTCATTCTTCTACACTCCAGGGAATAAAGTCCTAACCTATTCAACCTTTCTCTGTAACTGAGTTTCTCAAGTCCCGGCAACATCCTTGTAAACCTTCTCTGCACTCTTTCAACCTTATTTATATCCTTCCTGTAATTTGGTGACCAAAACTGAACACAATACTCCAGATTCGGCCTCACCAATGCCTTATACAACCTCATCATAACAATCCAGCTCTTATACTCAATACGTCGATTAATAAAGGCCAATGTACCAAAAGCTCTCTTTACGACCCTATCTACCTGTGACGATACTTTTAGGGAATTTTGTATCTGTATTCCCAGATCCCTCTGTTCCACTGCACTCCTCAGTGCCTTACCATTAACCCTGTTTGTTCTACGTTGGTTTGTCCTTCCAACGTGCAATACCTCACACTTGTCAGTATTAATCTCCATCTGCCATTTTTCAGCCCATTTTTCCAGCTGGTCCAAGTCCCTCTGCAGGCTCTGAAAACCTTCCTCACTGTCTACTACACCTCCAATCTTTGTATCATCAGCAAACTTGCTGATCCAATTTACTACATTATCATCCAGATCATTGATATAGATGACAAATAACAATGGACCCAGCACTGATCCCTGTGGCACACCACTAATCACAGGCCTCCACTCAGAGAAGCAATTCTCTACCACCACTCTCTGGCTTCTTCCATCGAGCCAATGTCTAATCCAATTTACCACCTCTCCATGTATACCTAGCGACTGAATTTTCCTAACTAACCTCCCATGCGGGACCTTGTCAAAGGCCTTACTGAAGTCCATGTAGACAATATCCACCACCTTCCCTTCATCCACTTTCCTGGTAACCTCCTCGAAAAACTCCAACAGATTGGTCAAACATGACCTACCACGCACAAAACCATGTTGACTCTCCCTAATAAGCCCCTGTCTATCCAAATGCTTGTAGATTCTGTCTCTTAGTACTCCCTCCAATAACTTACCTACTACTGACGTTAAACTCACCAGCCTATAATTTCCCGGATTACTTTTCGATCCTTTTTTAAACAACGGAACAACATGAGCCACTCTCCAATCCTCCGGCACCTCACCCGTAGACAGCGACATTTTAAATATTTCTTCCAGGGCCCCCGCAATTTCAACACTAGTCTCCTTCAAGGTCCGAGGGAACACTCTGTCAGGTCCCGGGGATTTATCCACTTTAATTTTCCTCAAGACAGCAAGCACCTCCTCCTTTTCAATCTGTACAGTTTCCATGGTCTCACTACTTGATTCCCTCAATTCCATAGATTTCATGCCAGCTTCCTTAGTAAATACAGACGCAAAAAACCTATTTAAGATCTCCCCCATTTCCTTTGGTTCCGCACAAAGCCGACCACACTGATCTTCAAGAGGACCAATTTTATCCCTTACAATCATTTTGTTCTTAATATACTTGTAAAAGCTCTTTGGATTACCCTTCACTTTGACTGCCAAGGCAACCTCATGTCTTCTTTTAGCCCTCCTGATTTCTTTTTTAAGTATTTTCTTGCACTTTTTATACTCCTCAAGCACCTGATTTACCCCCTGTTTCCTATACATTTCATACAACTCCCTCTTCTTCTTTATCAGAGTTGCAATATCCCTTGAGAACCAAGGTTCCTTATTCCTATTCAATTTGCCTTTAATCCTGACAGGAACATACAAACTCTGCACTCTCAAAATTTCCCCTTTGAAAGCTTCCCACCTACCAATCACATCTTTGCCAGAGAACAACCTGTCCCAATCCACGCTTTTTAGATCCTTTCTCATTTCTTCAAATTTGGCCTTCTTCCAGTTCAGAACCTCAACTCTAGGACCAGATCTATCCTTGTCCATGATCAAATTGAAACTAATGGTGTTATGATCACTGGAACCAAAGTGCTCCCCTACACAGACTTCTGTCACTTGCCCAGGGACCTTCAGTCGAACCAGTCCCTGCCGAACACTGTGCCCACCCAACTGGTCTCAGATTTGTGCTTTTGGCTCATAGCTCTCTAAGCCCTGCTCTTCCAAGTACTGCTTAAATGATTCTATTGTACCTGCATCAACCACCTCCTCCGGCAGCTCATTTCATATACTCACCATCCTTTTCATGAAAAAATGGTCCCTTTTTAAATCTGCCCCCTCACTCTAAATCTAAAGCCCCTAGCTCTGAACGCCTCTACCCTGGAGAAAAGACTGTTTTGGTCTACGTTATCTATGCCTTTCATAATTTCAAGCATTTCTATATGTTTGGCCATCATTCTCCTACATTGCGATGTGTAAAGACCCATCCTGGCCAAGCTCTCCCTGTAACTCTGACCCTCTCATCCTGGCAACAGCCTCATAAAGCTTTTCTGCACACTTTCCAATTTAACCACATCTTTCCTATAACGGGACGGCCAAAACTATACACAGGACTCCAAGAGTAGCCTCATCAGAGACTTACACAACTGCAACACAATGCCCCAAATAGTACTTAGTGCCCTGACTGATGAAGGACAGAGCGCTAAACACCTTTTTCACCATCCTTTCTACCTGTGATGTGAACTAATGCTTGTATCCCCAGGTCCCTCTGTTCTATTACATTCCTAGTGTCCTAATAATATAAGTCCTATGCTGGTTTGATATTCCAAAATGCATCACCTCTCACTTATCGTTTAAAGTTTGTGTCTTAATTTTCCATTGACTCTGAACCTCCTGGTACTTTGTCCCTTCCTCTCTCCTCCATCCCCACAATAACACATTCCAACAACATTTCTGGCCTCCTGGACATCCTGGAATATCTTCACTCTGTTATTAGTAGGTATGGCACCAGTCTGCAGTGTCACAATCCCAGAAGTGCCCATCCTAAATCCTGCCCTCTACCTCTCTTTTAAGATGCTTCCTAAAATTTTTTGATCAGCTGCAAGGATTTATAGTTAGTATAGAGAGTAACACTTATTTGCTTTGGATTCATATTGGCACAGTGTGCAGCTATTAGACATTGCCCTCCGCCCCCTGCCCAACCACCTCACTATCCCAGTTCAATCCTGACCTTGGGCGCTGCCAGTGTGAAGATTGAATGATTTCCCACTGTGTGGGCTTGGTCATGGGAGACCAGTTTATTATTGTCACATTTACTGAGGTACAGTGAAAAGCTTTGTTTTCCATGTAGATTCCAGCAGTGTACTGATGTCATTTCATCACATCGGTACACTGAGGTAGCAAAAGGGAAAACAATAACAGAATGCAGAATATGGAATTATAGTTACAGGGAAAGTGCTGTGCATGCAGGTAATAAGATGTGAGGCCATATTGAGACATCAAGAGTTCATCCCCTGTGTGCTGAAATTTACTATCACATCCAAAAAATATGCAGGCTGGAATTGGCCATTGTACATAGAACTGAGTGAATGATCAAATCTGACAGGAGTTGTTGTGAATGGAGGGGTCAATAGTAGGCAATCATAGGATCACTGTAAACAAGTGGTTGATGATCAGCCCAGACTCAGTGGGCTGAAGGGGTTGTTTCCTTGTAGTGTCTATATCTACAGCTTTGTCTAATGGATGAGGCATCTGACATTAGTGTTTGATGCAATGCTGTTTGAAAATTGCAGGTTCAATTCCTGTCATGGTCATTTTTTTGGGATGGCACGGTAGCACAGTGGTGAGTGTAAAGCTTTATGGTGCCAGTGATCCGGGTTCAATTCCCACTGCTGTCTGTAAGGAGTTTGTATGTTCTCCTTGTGTCTGTGTGAGTTTCCTTCAGATGCCCCATAGTCCAAAGATGTAACAGTTAGTAGATCAAGTGGCCATTATGAATTGTCCTGTGATTAGATTAGCAGTAAATAGGTTACTGGGCAGTGCATCTCATTGAGCCTGTTCCACATTATAACTCCATATAAAAAATATACATTTCTCCACCCACACTGAGAACCTGCTGCAAGGTACTTAGTACCAATGTGTCACTCAATGTTAGAGCAATCCACTCATGCATCCCAGCAAGAAATAGGGATTTCAACAATCCCTGCCCACAAAACTGCCAAAGGAGCTGTCAAAACTCTTTGAATCTTTCTTACATTCAGAACTGTGTAAATCCATCCATGAACTATAAAAATTTCATTAGTCACTTGGAAAATGTGCAATAAAATTGAGACACTATACTAATTGAACCGCATTCAAAACCTATTTAAAACATTTAAATATGCTCAGATAATTAAACAATATTGAACATGCATTAATTCTTTGCAAAATTCCTTTCAGAGATCAATAGGTGCAGGTTCAGTGAGCCTATTCCTGGGCAATCTCTGGCCAGACTCCACGGGGAACTCAGAATTGGAGCACAATTGGCCATGTAACTGCCCCAAAATCTTGAAAGTTTCAGAATTCCATGATCGTTTCTGTGCATGGGAGTCACAAACCAGCTAACATTTCCAGGCAACAACAGGCTAATATTGCCTCATGAAGAACTAAGTTTTGTATGAAGATCTCCTTGGAATACTTTACTTTGTTAGTGCTACCCTACCAAGAAAGGGGAAGCTGGCACTTGAATCTCTCTTCCATATTTCCATGGACGGTTAGATCTGTCACCTTTTGACAATGGATGGGAAGGGGAAGCATGCAGTGATGAACACTCAGTGGCCATTTTATTAGGTACCTCCTGTATCTAATAAAGTTGCCACTGAGTGCATATTCCTGATCTTCTGCTGCTGTAGCCAATTCACCTTAAGGTTTGATGCATTGTGGGTTCAGGGATGCTCATCTGCACACCACAGTTCTAACACATGGTTATTTGGGTTATTGTCACCTTCCTGTCAGCATAACCAGTCTGGCCATTCTCCTTCGATATCCCTCATTAACAAGGCAATTTTGACTATAGAACTGCTGGACACTGGAATTTTTTTTTTTTTTTTGCACCATTCTCTGTAAAATCTGGAGATTGTTGTGTGTGAAAATCTCAGGAACTCAGCAGTTTCTGAGATCTCAAAACATCCCGTCTGGCATCAACAATTATTCCATGGTCTAAGTCGCATCTCTTCCCCTTTCTGATGTTTGGTCTGAACGACTGAATCTCTTGAGCATGTCTGCATTGAATTGCTGCCATATGATTGGCTAATTAGATATTTGCATTAATGAGCACTGTGCAGGTGTACCTAATAAAGTGGCCACAGAGTGTGAGCTCATCGCAGTGAAATTCCACTCTGTTGTCACACCGTTTCGTTTTCCCATAAGGATGCAAAACTAAGATGGATGAACCTCAGCCCAGTCTCACTGAATAAAATCTGTGCACTGCCCAGCAGCAGATCAGTCAGCAAGGAATTGACTGAAGTCATCAAATGTGAAGATGTGAAGTATGCAAAATGTGGCCAAAATTATAGTGGTGTACCCCAATGTAGCCAAACCATCATCTTATATTAATCCAGCTAACTTTGTACTTTATGTTCTTGTCGGTATAATGAGACATTATCCCTTTTCGTGGCACTTTCCACATGCAGTCTGTCAGTGTGCATTGATTTGATTAGACATTTCTGTTGCTTTACTCTGCGGGCAATATTTCCATTCACAGAATTATAGAATGCTGCAACATAGCCCCTGCTGCCCATGCCAAGTCTTTGAAATCCAACCTCCTCCACCGCTGCTTCAGCACGGCCCTGCAAATCATCCCCCTTTAAATATGTATCCAATTCACTTTTAAAAGTTATTACTGAACATGGTTCTACTGCTCTTTCAAGCAGTGTGCTGCAGATCATCATAACTCAATGCATTTAAAAATATTCTCTTCATGTCTTGCCAGGTTCTCTTGAAAATTACCTTAAGCTGGTGTCCTCCATTGCTACCAGGGCAAATAATCCATTTTTAATCATGCTTTCAAAACTCTTCATGTTTTTTGAATGAGAAGATTTAACTCTAAATGCACAAGTTTACCAATGGCCATGATAAACTACTTTGGCTGGCATGTTCAAGCTCCTGAGCTGGATCCTCCAACAATATCTAGCATTATGGCTCACCATTCACTGAGCTGTCATCAAATATTGGAGAAAAATTCATCGACAGATCCTGAAGTTCTGAATCTAGCTTGCATAAGCAATCTAATGTTATCTCTGGTTGTGTGCAGCCCATGGTGTGTATACAGGCAAAGAATTGGTGTTTTGTTTTGTTGTTTAATTCCTAAACAACATCAGTTAGGCATCATGTTATAGTCAATGACAGTTGTAGCATAGCAAAGACCATTCAGCCCATCAGGGCTTACCATCAATTACCTGTTTCAATTGTACATACCGTCAGACTGAAAGACACCTCCTAATTCGCTTTATCAGACCTTTCAACAGACCACTTACACTGAAAGATGAACTCTTGACCTCCCAATCTATCTCGTCATGGCCCTTGGATTCTATTTGTCTACCTGCGCGCACTTTCTGTTTAGCAATAACAATTCATTATGCATCCTGTGTTCTTACGGCATTCGTCTGGATGGCACAGAATCAGTAGCTTTTTATTGTGTCTTGGTACAAGTTACATCGATAAACCAGTATCAGTACTAATACCTAAACAATCCTAAATTAATTCCTTTTTTTATTTTCCCCAAATTCCTGTCATCACTATACAGGTTCCACAAAACACTAGGGTCAACTTACAAAGACCAGTTTACCTAACAGGCTGTACTTTGGGCTGGAGCACCCGAGGGACACCCATAAAGTCACAGGGAAGATGTGCAAGTTCTACACAGAAAACGACGAAACAACTGAGGTCAGGATTGAACCCACGTCTCTGGGGTGATGAGGTAGCAGCACCGTCCGCCGTGTCACCCTGCACGATGGTTCTTACTGCTGCACAGATAAATGGCAAACACAGGAATTGAATCCAATGATTGCTTAGACTAAAGGCTTAATTGCGAAATGTGTTTAAATCTAACATGACTAGGATAAGAGATGTTCTATTGGTAGTGGGATTTATCTAATTCTAGGCTTCTAGAGCCAGCTAGTGGCTTTTAATGTGATATTGCTGGATGTGGTTTAGGCATTGCAGGGGACATATGTGAGATGGTAAAACACAGGAGCAGAACCAGGCCATTCGGCTCATTGATTCTGCTCGCTAAGGAAGTGGTACTGACCCCCTCTCCAGATGGGATTGCAAAGATCCAGCATTGTGGAACATCTTTCCAATAGGAAAACAGGAAATATATTCATCCCAGCACACATAGATACCCCAGATTTTGTTGCAGGCCTGGTTCTATTCCATGAACTGCGTTCATTATTTGAGTGACCCAACCCTATTGAACATACAAAACTTTTCTTGTTATGATAAAGATCCATTCTAGCATGTTTCTGCATTCTGCCTTTGACTTATGTGCCTGCTGATTTTGCCACACCAATGCAGTACAAATTTCATTATATCTTATTGATGTGCAAACAATGAGGCGTCTTCATTCTGTCAGCTGTTTTTGAGCCAAACAAAAGTAATGACGCCCTTACAATGCCATTAGTGGCACTGGGTTAATAGAGTATGAAATGTTTCAAACATTCCTTTGGCATTTCATCAATTTTCTCAATGCACTGTGTGAAATAAAGTAATCCATGCACTTGTTTACTCTTCCAAACTTTTGGGTCAGCACAGTCTCAGTTCAAGGCCTATTTGTCCTTATTTTGTATCTTCATCAAGAAGCATTGACACTCCCTTGTTAACTTAATCAGAAAGATGCAGATCTTAATCAAAAAAAACAGGAATTGTTTATATCGTCCTGTGCTCCTGACAGTACCATACGACCACTTAACATTCAACTTACTGTTTTGATTGTGACTGAGAAAATATTGCGCTTGTTTCCTTTTTGTATACGAGCACTACTGGCAATGCCAGTGACAATTGTGTATGCCTTATTGCTCCTGGGGAAGCAGTAAAAAGTCAATGTGTTGGTGGGGATGAGTCATGGACAAGGATGTTGATGATTCAACTGGCTTTCGTGGCACCATTGTTGACATTTGTTTTTTAATTCTGATCTATTTAATTCTGCCAACTCCTGTGAACATAAAACACAGAAAATATAGCATAAGCCTTTCAGCACATAATGTTGTGCCAAATTCAACTAAACTCCTCCCTTCCACTTTTTTTTTCTATGTTTCCATTGAAGAGTCTTTTAAATGTCCCTAATTTGTCTTCTTGTACCACTAGCCTTCAGCCTATGATGTGGGGCCCATACAATGTCTATAGTGGTGGGACTCGAACACATATCTTTGGATTAATAATCCACGCATCACTGTAGGACCCTAGTAACTTAAACGTCATGCAACAGGAATGGATTAACTGACTCCAAAGCATTTGTTGAAGCATGTTGCTGAGCAAAGTTCACATGACTGAGATGGGAATGGTCAAAAGGTCACAACAGTCCTGGAGCAAAAACAACTCAGCATCTGCTCTCTCTCTGTCCTGTTATCACCAGCATCTCTAATGAAAACCCTGTTAAATTTCAGCTTAGAATGGTGGAGAAAACATTTAGGCTTGTAGTCTTGTTGACCAGAATAAACTAGGGGAATGAAGACACGGCAGTGAAAGGCAAAAATTAATTCCTTCTAATAAATTTCAGTCTTGTCTATTGTATGCTGTCATTCTATCTGACTGTTATTCCTCCGTAACACACCACTACTGACTGACAGATCTGGGACTCCTTGACATGTCCAGCTGGCAGCATTCCTGTGACCAAATATTAATATAAAATTTTTCAAACAATGGATATTTTTGTTATCTATTAAAACTGTCGTGGTATTATTACAAACCTTGTAACCACATACCATTGGGCTTAAATCATAAAAGTCAATAATATCCACTAACCTGCTTCATTTAATTTCCCTTCAATGCAACTGACATTGGAAAATGGCATATCAGACTATTAGGCTGAAATGCAATGATATATATTATTATGTGATAATGTTTAATAGTGGTGGAGCTTGCAAAATTGCTTTTTCATGGTGCCAAAGGTTAGGTTCAATCTTGACCTCTTGTGCTGGGCTTTCTCTCAATGTTCTGCAATCTTTTCACATCTGGAAGATGCCTGGATTTGCTTATTCTTGTCACACGTGTCAAGATACAGTGAAAAGCTAGTCTCACATGCTCTGTATGCAGATCAAATCATTAAGTAGTGTATTGAGCTAGAATAAGGTAAACCAGTAACAATCCAGAATATAATGTAAAAGCTACTGAAAAAATGCACTGCAGGTCAATGATAAAGTGCATTATGAGGCAGATTGTGAGGCCAAGAGACCACTTTATCATACAATAGTTTGGCTAAGAGTCTGATAGCAATGGGATAGAATTTGCTTTTCAGCCTCTTAGAATGTGCTTTTAGGGTTTTGTGTCTTCTGCCCAATGGAAGGGGGGGAGGAAAGAGAATGTCCAGCAAGGGTGGGGTCTTGGAAACTGCCCTGAATGTGGAGGTGAGGGACAGAACCCCCGAGAAGTTGATGCGAATCTAGGGAGACTAAAAAAAATGTGCTTATGTAGGATAAGCATAAGTGGTAGTTGATGGTCAGCAGGGGTCCATATGTGGAACAATCTTTTTCCGTGTTGTATTTGTTTATATGTGTGTCTATAAATCCAATATCATTGAAGGAGTTGACAGTACCAACCAAATTCCAGAATTCCAATGCTCTTCATAAAAGCATTTTTCTATGACCTCCCTTGTTAGTTTCTGGAGACAAAAGAGACTGCAAATGCTGGAATCCGGAGCAATGTACAGTCTAGTGGAGGAACTTAGCAAGTCTAGCAGCTTCCGTCGGATGAAAGGAATTGTCAATGTTTTTGGTTGAGGCCTTGCATCAGAACTTAGTTATATCCTTGCATATGATGATAGATTCCACAACAACAAGAAGATTCAGATTAACTACTTCGCAAAGTTCAGTAGTCACGATGCAGAGAAATGTGCTTCACTTGTAACAAGCTTCTCGGCTAAGGTATTTTTGTGTAGGAACTAAAAAGAACTCAACTCTTTCTGGGGAGCTCGCAGACAGCAATAGAATTGAGACTTCTGCCTCACCCAGATTGAGGAATAATTCTGGGTGAGCAATCACAAAATAGATAACCGTTTCAAATGGGAGATGGATAATACCACATCTCTGGCAAGGATATTAGGAATGGTAAAACTCACATAGGGACAATTGGGGTGGGGGGGAGCTTTATAATTATAGAGTAGCAGGCAGGCTTTATATACTGTGCATCTGGTACTGTGCATCTCCTGGACAATTACAGTGGCCGTTATCTATGGAGCATGCAGTACCCATAACTGAGCAGAAACTTTCAAAGTGCTGCCTAATTGGAGTCAGACTTGAGCTGGGTGAGGAGGAAGATTAAATGACATTGACCTATCTGAGGAGGCATAATGTCTGCTATTTGTTGCTGCTTTTATGGGCTTGCTTGTCTTACTCTTTCTTGATACGGTGACAGGAGATGCATTTATCCGAAGCAGGCTGTCTTGTATTTACAATATTTCCCTCCCGGAAGCAGCCACTCAAGCTGGGCGTTCTCAGTGGTAACGCTGAGATTCATTCAGTTATCCCACGCAGATTCAGTAACAGTACGCTGAATGACACCAGATGAAGATACAAGCAGACATCTGCCCTGTAACGCCCTCGTCCAAGATTTACAAGACAGGGTGTCTTCCATTTTAAGTGCCCCTTCATTCGGGGGCTACCAAAAATCAGAACAAGGACCAGACTGATTATCATTGACATTTGTCGTGAAGTTTGTTATTTTGTGGCAGCAGTACAGTGCAAGACAAAAAAATCAATATAAGTAATCAAAAATAAGCAAGTTGTGCAAAAGAGGAATAGTGAGTTAGCGTTCAGGGGTTCACAGGCCACTCAGAAAGCTGAGCGCAGAGGGGAAGAAGCTTTGGGTGTGGGTATTTAGGCTTTTGCACTTCCTCCCTGGTGGTAGTGATGAGAAGAGGGCGTGTCCTGGATAGTGAGTGTCCTTAGTGCTGATGTCTTGAAGGACCACTTTTCGAACATGTCCTTGACAGCGGGGATGGTTGCGCTGTGATGGGTCTGTAACTTTGTGGAGCCTCTTTTGATCCTGTGAATTGGAGCCTCCATATCAGGCAGTAATGCAATCACTCAGAATGCTCCCCAAGGTGCATCTGCAGAACCTCCTCATGAAGTAGTGTGCATTGGTGTGTCTTCTACGTGATTACATCAAAATGTCTGGCCTGGGATAGATCCTCTGAGATGCTTATGAGATGAACATGAACGTCAAAACCACAGTGTGTACTATACTGATCTACAAGCTATCTTCACAAACATTTCATAGAAGTTCAGGGTTTCACATAATTCTGCACCCAATTTATATCATGCATTCACTTTGATTGCAATCTGTTCATCTGGAACAGCTTTCATGTGAACAATATTGTCTGAAAATATGCCTCAGGCAGGCACGTGGTGCACTAGACTGGCTGTTGATCACAACTTCCCATCCTGCTCATTGAAGCAGTACTGAATATGAGGCGCAACATATTAGAGACGGCTGGTATGATGCCACTCACTTCCCATTCCAACTGGACATGAATTTGTTCCTCTCAAACTCAATCTCACTGTTTTACATGAACTTGAAGGGAAATAATTCAAAATGTTCAGAGAGACTGGAGCATCCATTAAAGTTTTATTTTGGTCTCTTGAATGCATGTTAAAAATATTTATTTTCCTTTTAAAACAATCTTTTCCTTTCAAATGTAATCACTTGTTCCTGCAAACATGGCTCCAGCATTGATTTTGTCTGCAGACTCCCTCCCAGGCACAGTGTCATGCAGATCATACATGTCACCAATACTTCATGCAGGTAGCTCCTGTTCTTTGGTTATATCACGTTTACTGGGTGATAATGCAAGTAAGTCCTGTTTGGGAGAGGGACCAATGCTTCTGCTGGTTTTTCAAGCAACACACATCAAAGCTGCTGGTGAACGCAGTGTTTAGTGGCTGTTAGGACTGGGCCATATCCTCATAGTCACACCTGGGACGAGAAGTCCAATTTTATTTACGCAGTAACACACACAAAATGCTGGAGGAACTCAGTGGACAGGCAGCATCTATGGAAAAGAGTGGATAGTTGACGTTTTGAGCTGAGAAACTTCTTCAGGACTCAGTTACTAATTTCAGTGGGAATTACAGAAACAATATCAGGGTCATAGGAAGATACAGCATAGCAACAGACTCCTTGACCCAACAAGTCTAAATGGCCATCGGAGTCAGAATCAGAATTGGAGTCAGGTTTAATATCACTGGCAGATGTCGTGAAATTCATTATCGTTACAGCAGCAGTGCAATGAAAGACATGATAAATAAAAATAGAGAAAAAATGAATTAAAGAAGTGTATATGTGTCTGTTAAATGGTTAAGTTAAAACAAGTAGTGCAAAAAGAAAAGCAGAGATAAAAAAAAGTAGTGAGGTGGTGTTCACGGGTTGAATGTCCATTTAAGAATCATATAGCAGAGGGGAAGAAGCTATTCCTTAATCGCTGAGTGTGTTCCTTCAGGCTTCTGTACCTCCTTCCAGACATACCTATTTATATACTTATCTTACCTGAACCCATTTTATTGTACCAACATTCTCCTAAACACATGCCCAGCTTCAACCATTCATCTAAGTACCACGGACATTTACCCTCCTGACCGTTACGTTTTTGGAATGTAGGATGAGCCTGGAGCACCCAGATGAAACTCGTGCAGTCACAGGGAGAACATGCAGACTCCTCATACAGAATGCAGCCAAGGTCAGAATAAATCCGTATCTTTGGAGTATGAGGCAATGACTATACCGACCAGAGGACTGGGTCATCCTGAAGACTGCTTTTGTTTATTGTTTCCCATTGAGCCCAGCACTTCTTGTAATTTCTGAAGAGTACCATAGAAGGATATTTAATTCCCATTCTTTAATCTCCTCAGCATGAAATAAAATTATGTTGAAGTGTGATTTGTGAATTTAAATTACAGATGTAGAAGATGACCAGGGGTGAATAGAGGGAACATATTCCCAAACACAGATGAAGAGATATAAAGTGATGGCAAAATGTCACAGGGAGAATATGAAGATACTTTATATTCAAGGCTTACTGCTAGTAAGGGTGCGAGGAAATGGAACTAAAGAGGGCTTTCAGAAAGAAGGGCTCTTGAGAGGGATAACACACAGTGCTAAGAGAAAAGCGCAGGAGAAAGGGACAGAATTACAAACACGATAAAATCTGCAGATGCTGGAAATCCAAAGCAATACACACAAAATACTGGAGGCACTCGCAGGCTAGGCCGCATCTAGGAAAAGAATAAACAGTTGGCGTTTCAGACCAAGACCCTTCATCAGGACTGGTGAAGGATCTTGGCCCAAAATGTCGACTAGGAACTCTTTTCCATAGATATTACCTGGTCTGCTGAGTTCCTCCAGCATTTTGTGTGTGAAAGGGCCTGAATGGTTTGCTTTCCAGTCATGGACCCAAAGGGCTAGTAATTTTATCATATTCCCCGCTAGCAGGTCAGCAGAATGTCTGTGTAACATATAGAGCTAAAATATTTGGAATTAGTGCTCCCTCTATTTCGATCCCTTTCTCGCCCCGGTTCCTGTTTGCTAGCACAGGTGCCTGTACTTTTAATAGTGTCGAGTGTCTCTGCAGAGCTCTCCCTAAATTTCTCATTTTTTTTCCTGCTTGAAGATGCTCCCCAAGGTCTTCCTCTTTCACCAAAATCATGGTAATGCTAAATTGGTGCTTTTATAGAGTCATAGAGAAAGACAGCATAGAAACAGAACCATTGTCTCATTGAGTATGTACCCATTTATATGATCTTACAGTAATTCCAGTCTCTGCATTCTCTTCAACTGGCATGCAGATTCTAGCTTTCATCTATGCCCTAGAGAAAACCTGCAGATGCTGGAAATCTGAGCAACATATACAAAATGCTGGAGAAACTCAGCAGGCCAGGCAGCATCTATGGAAAAAAGCACCGTCGATGTTTTGGGCCAAAACCCTTCAGCAGGACTGACAAATATGACTTTGGGATGTGGGAGGGTACTGGAGCACCCAGAGGAAACTCATGCCAGCACGGCAAGAATGTGCAAACTCTGCACAGACAGCACCCAAGAAGGGATTGAAGCTGGGGTCTCTGGAGCTGTGACGTTGTGGTCCTACCGGCAGAGCCTTTGTGCTGTCTTTGTGCACCACTGCTGTCACGTTGGTGTAGTAAGAGCAGGATCTTTTGCGAAGATTCTTCCATCCAGCCCTTCAGCTGAGACCATTGAATAACAATGATGACCGTACTCTATGGTTTACTGGACATACTGCACCTCAGTACTAATCTACCCACCCTGGCATCAGTCCTTAGATTTTAGCAGTGACCTTGGCCCTGCCAACCCATCAAGAACTTAACATGTCAAAACATTTCAAACAAAACGACTTCCAAAATTGTTGCTTAGGGTCTTAATTGGAGAACAGGTGAGGGAGGATGAGTGGTGGCTGTGAATCAGAGGCCACCATATGGGAACACTCAGTGGAAGCACTAATTAGATATTCCCATTGGTCCTCTAACAAATTCTCACTGACCATCTCACTCAATATAAATCCCTTACCCAAATTTGCATTGACCAGGACAAGGAGTTCCTATCAAAAGGAGAACACTCACAAAAATGAACAACTTAGGAAAACGCAGCCATTCTAATTCGATTTAAGTTTTGAGGTTTTGGCTTGCGTGAGTGCAGAGCCAGACTCTGTGCCACCATGAGCACAATTGCTTCATAGTTGTTACAGGAAGATTATCATAATGTGTAGAGGACTGATTTGAAGACGTGAGCAGGAACCCCACTATGACCAGGAAACATGAGCATGGTTCTTATTAAAATGCATCTGGGTTACTAATGTTCTTCAGGGAAGAATATCTGCTGTTCTTCCTTGATCTGTGTAACACAGCAATGTGGTTTACTAGTGATTCCCCTCTGAAATGGTTCAGAAGCAATAGCAGATGATTAATATATCTTGGCTTTGCTTGCAGTACCCACATAAATAATATGAAAGCATTTTTTATAATGTTAATCAAAACAATAGCAGCTGGTGCTAAAGCCAGCTATCATCTCAGAACTACATCTGAACATATGAATTAGTAGGTAGAGAAAGCCACTTGGATCTTGAAGTCTGCTCCATCATTTACCAATCTCATGGTTGCTTTGAATGGAACCTCAAGTTTTCTTTTTCATCTACCTGTGGTAACGTTTCACCCATTGCTTTATCATGAATTCTGTCCTCAAAAGACTCAAAATGCTGCTTCCACCACTCTTTCAGAGACTGGAGAGTTTCAAAGTCAGAGAGAAAAATGCCTTACCAGCCATAAATAGCAATGACACATTTTAAAGTATTAATCTCCCCCATTTCTCAAATGGCAGTTTGAAAAAGAAATATATCTTGAAATTTATTCAAGGAAATCAATTCTTCATTGCTGGACTGAGATTTAATCCGACAAAGATCCATCTAACAAGATGTTGGTTTGGTGACACAGCAGATACTACCTTTGCCTCACGGTGCCAGAGATCAGGGTTCGATCCTGACCTTAAGAATCTGAAATTTGTTCAGAAATATTGAATCTTATTTGTAGTCTGTATGGAGTTTATGCATTCCTCCTCTGACTACAAGGGTTTACTCAGGGTGCTTTGCTTTCTGCCACATCCCAAATACGTGTGGGTTAATTGGCCAGTAGGTAACTGGCAGGAGAATTGGATGAGAAGGATTTTGATGGGGTCTAAGAATACGCATAAGATTATTGCAGGAAAAATGCAGGTAGATGGGTTGGCATGAGTAACCATGGTAACAAAGGGCCTGTTTCCCTGCTCTATGACTATGTTATGTCATATCCACAAATTTAAAGAAAGGCATTTTGTATAGGGTGCATGAGGGAAAGTGAAGAAGCTGCTTGCTTCCTATGCCTACCGTGAAGAATTTCAAATCTTCTCTTCAACAGGAGTGCAGTGTGACCTTCTCTCACTGCTCCCCCTCTGTGATTTCTGTTGCTCTTCAGCTCTTTGAGCATGTGCTCACCCCGTCTCGCTACCAAGCTCCTTGGAGCTTGTCTCCACTGCAATCTTGTTCCACGTGGCTTACCTTTCCACCTATCATCTCCCAGCTTCTCACTCCATCCTCCCTCCCCCACCCCCACTTTCACCTTCTTGTTCTGGCTTCTTCCCTCTTCCTTTCCAGTCCTGGTGAAGGATCTCGGCCGGAAACTTCAACTTTTTATTCCTCCCTGTAGATGCTACCTGACCTGTTGAATTCCTCCAGCATTTTGTGTGTATAGCACCCATCTCTGCTGCTGACCTCAAGTGCTGACATGGATGAGATGTCTTGTGTATCTGTGCCTCAGGAGGACCATGGAACATGGAGGGGATGAGTTGTGATGATTAATAATAGGTGCATCAAGCAATCTTCATTGAGATTATTCTACTCCCAGTTCTGTTCTTGTTGGAGTATTCTACTTAACTCAGGCACAGAAAAAAAAAGCATAAATTCCTTCCCTATTCAGAATACATGTTGATCTTAAAAAAATCCATGGAAGTATGGTGTATGCCTTGATGATGATACTCCCTGATAGTTAGCTGAAAACGTGGTTTCTCTAGCTCACAGCATTATCACCACCGCTGTCTATTAAACATCATGCCTAGCAATGAAAAGGACACCATGCCTGCAGTCTCTCTCCACTCAGAGTTTGGATGAAAGGTTTTTTCCTTAATAAAACTTCACTTTTTATAACTGTAATTTTGGGGTAGTGGAATCTGTTTCAGCGTTTATTTAAAACACAATTTTCTTGTGGTTTGAATTCATTTTAACTGTTGTGTGGCAAAATTATGCTTGGTGATTAGTTCACTCTGCCTTCAGTTAATCATATGCATCCCAATTAAAATAACTGAAAAGTATTATATTACCAAATTCATGCAGTTGTAGAATAACAGAAGCAAGATCTTCAGCCTACTGTGTCTGAAAAATATGGATCATTTACACTAATCCTACATTTTTTTCATATTCTCATTGACTTCCCCCAGATTCTACCACTCACCTGTACACGAGGGGCAATTAACCCTGCAATCTTCACAATATAGGAAGACTGTTCTCCCGCCAAAGGGGGGAGGCTGCCTTTTGATCGCTGGTGGAATCACTCTGCAGAGAGAGAGGGAAGCCTGTTGCCTGTCGCTGTGCCTGGAGAATGTTACCCAGGTTTTTGCATTTCGACTATGGATATGGACATGCACTTGGACTATGGACTGTAGACTTCCACCCCCTAGTCTTCTGGCTTATATTATATTCTATGTTTTTCGCCTGATCTTTCTCCTATTTTTTATTGTGGGGTAGAGGGATTTGGGGGTTGGTGATCTTGTTCTGAGTTTTGTTCACATTTTTGTTGGAGGAGGGACGAAGGTTTGTGGGATGATGATCATATGCAGTTCTTTCCTTTCGTGGTTTCATGGCTATCTGGAGAAGAAGAATTTCAGAGTTCTATGCTTTGATAATAAATGAACCTTTGAAACAGAGATACAGGAGGAAAATGGAACACCCACCAGAAACCCACATGGTTACATGGAGAAAGTATAAGTTCCACCCAGACAGCATCCAAGGTCAGGACTGGATTTGGATCTGCACTGTGAGGCAGCGTCTCAACTCTCTGTGGCACTGTAAAACCTAATAAGGCTCTAGTAGCTGTTAAACAACAGCACTGCGAAGTGGAATTTCACACCACTTGTATTTGTACATCTTTTTAGAGGAATGTAAACAACCTCAAAAATCAAACCTCATGACTAAAGCTAAAGACTAAAGTTTGGCTTTCAAACTTTAGAAAAGACAGTTTTCAAGGAAAATAGAGACGAGGACAGATTTTGCAGGGAAACTCCCCAGCTTAGAGTCTATGCGGCTAAAGGGATAGGCAAAAATGATGGAGATGATCAGGAGGTCAGAACTCCTCCCTGTGGCAAGGAATGCTGCCACCAGAAAGCAGCATCCATCGTCAAGGCCCCCCATTATTCAAGCCATGCTCTCTTCGTACAGGTCTACATACACAAACTATGGATTTAACAACTAATGTTCTCAGTATTGTTTACTTATTACTATTATATATATTATTTTTATATTTTCACAGTTTGTCTTCTTTTGCACACTGGTTGCTTCTCAGTTTTTGTCTGTAGTTTTTCACTGATACTATTGTATTTCTTTGTTCTACTGCGAATGTCTGCAAGAAAGTGAATCTCAGGGGAGTATATAGTGACCCATAGAAATGTTTTGATAATAAATCTACTTTGAACTGATTGGACAAGAGATGCGTATCTCACAGCATTCTAGGGCAGAAAAATGGGAAGGCACAAACCATCATGGAATTTGAAAGCAAAGACAACAATTGTTAAATTAGGCAACACACATAAAAGTTGCTGGTGAACGCAGCAGGCCAGGCAGCATCTGCGTTCACCAGCAACTTTTATGTGTGTTGCTTGAAATTCCAGCATCTGCAGATTTCCTCGTGTTTGATTGTTAAATTAGGCTTCTATTTGGTTGGGAATCAGCACAAGCGTGAGTTTGATGGGGAACTGGGCACGGTGTAAGGGATTGCAGATGCTGGAACATGAAGCAACTCACAGAATGCCAGAGGAACACAATGGGTCGAGCAGCATCCATTGTGGGAAATAAACAGTCTGTATCTTTGGATGTGACCAGTCCAGATGGAGGGTCTCAATTCTGAAGTTCGACTGCTCATTCCATTCATAGATGTGGCCTCATGACTTTTGAGGGGTTGAATGAGAGAAGATCAGACCTAGAAGTTAAACAGAAGGTGGAGTCAAACCTTCAGTAGCATCTCAGCTGAGACAGGGACAGAGGTTGCTGATGGAGCAGATTATGGATGCAGTCCTAGTAATTCACATGGAGCAAGTTTCTTGGGGACAGCTTTGAGTCCTGTCCTCTGCGTGAAAAATATGTTATTATGTCAGAGGGGGGTGGTTTGAAAGTTTTTGGTTCCAATTCCATTCCTTTGAACACACTTTGTAAGCTAACACTTCTGGTGCTGACACTAAGAGATTGCTGGAAGTTAGAGATGTGGTCTTATGGAGGCCCCTTGTAGGTAAAGGTAAATTATCTCACTGCAGCCTTCTGAAGCAGAGAAAGAGGGTTTCACAGGGATTTTGGCACAGGTATGACCGATTCTCTCCCCATTGTTTATCTGGGATCTAGTTATGCACAACTTGGTTATCTCATTTCCGGTCTTCCAACAGTGATAACACTCCTGAAGTATTTTATTGCCTGCATCTAATCCGTTAGTTCTGTATGTACAGAGGTTGCCATACAAATGCATATTATCCATATTTCATTTTTACACCGATCTATACTTTATCTGTGGCAACTGACACCAGCCTCTATTTGCATTAAGTGAATTCTGGCTTGTAACCAAAGTCAGACAAGCTCCATAAGTCAGTCATAATGAAGCCAGCATAAACATATCTGGTTTCATGCCGATAACGGAAAAATAAATATAGCTCTAAATGAGTTCACCCTCAGCCCCAAAATAAAGCAGAAACAATCCCAGGGTTATTTCAGCTGAAACAAATACATTCAGATGTCAAGCCATCAGCTCCACAAATATGTGGAACCAGTCGTATGTTTCCTAAGCAGTCAATCACGAAGAAGAATGGCAAGTCTTTGTAAAAGTCAGTCCCATGGGATAGTGTAAATCGGAGAAGGGTGAAGATAAATACATCAATGTAGGCAATTCATCTACTGACAAGTTTACGTATTTTTTTATATGCCATCAGATTACTGAATATATACTGGGGGAGAAATGCTTTTGTTGGTTACACTTTCTGCTTTGAACACTCCTACACTTCAATATAAACATCTTTTCCAAAGGAGAATTTTCTGCTGTTCAAAAAGCAAAGTAGCATTATGATCAGTCGAACGTTTGGCAGAAGTCCGTTGAACAAGGTACAAAACAATACATTCTTCGCTGCTTGTCTTATCTCTTCTCTTGTTAATATGGTTTGGACAAAGACAGGCAAAAGGTGACGAGATATGACATTTTCTCCCACCGGAGCTTCGCTTAAAAAACACTGCCCTCCTCAAAAGAGAAGTGTAGAGGAGGTCAAGCTGCCCTTATCGATGAACCACAGAAGAAGAAATGACTACCACTGAAGGACGTACTCCACTGAGAAAGTTAATCTGGGGAAACATCAGAATATGTGGTCAGGTAGGGAAATAGTGATAAAATCATAGAAACCTATGCAAGTGGCCAGGAATGAAGCAGATATGAAAACAATGCTTTGCTCTATTATATTTTCAAAAACTATAGCAAGCACTGCTGCTGAAGTTGTTCTTTTGCTACTTTATATGTGAGTGGGCAACACCACTTCTGCCTCAGAATCCGTGGCCTTGATGGTTAGCAGAGACAAAAAAGGACCTTAGGGCTTGCTTCTGTGCTCTATGACTGTATGACTGAGTGTACAAAAATGAGCTGGCTACGTTGGTTCCTTAAGACTGTTATAGCTGGGGGTGGTAATGGGGACAAGCTCCCTCTACCTATTAAATGCTCCCTAATGGCATGCAACTCAAATAGTCTCTGACAACCAAGTCCAGCTCCTGGCTTTCACATGTGGCTTAGCTACTAAGCCCGGTGGAACCATTTCTACTGACAGGAGAGGCCAAAAAGGTACAAGAACAGTTTATTTCCGTATCCCATCAGTCCTATGAACACTTGAATTTTAGTCTATTATAAACTAAGTTTGCTGACAATACGAAGATAGGTAGTGCTGAGGAAACAGAGAGTCTGCAGAGAGACTTGGATAGATTGGAAGAATGGGCAGAGAAGTGGCAAATGAAGTACAATGTTGGAAAGTGTATGGTTACACACTTTGGCAGAAAAAATAAACCGGCAGACTATTATTTAAAGGGGGAAAGAATTCAAAGTTCGGAGATGCAACGGGACTTGGGAGTCCTCGTACAGGATACCTTTAAAGTTAACCTCCAGGTTGAGTCAATAGTGAAGAAGGCGAATGCAATGTTGGCATTCATTTCTAGAGGAATAGAGTATAGGAGCAGGGATGTGATGTTGAGGCTCTATAAGGCGCTGGTGAGACCTCACTTGGAGTACTGTGGGCAGTTTTGGTCTCCTTATTTAAGAAAGGATGTGCTGACGTTGGAGAGGGTACAGAGAAGATTCATTAGAATGATTCTGGGAATGAGAGGATTAACATATGAGGAACGCTTGTCCGCTCTTGGATTGTATTTCTTGGAGTTTAGAAGAATGAGGGGAGACCTCATAGAAATATTTCGAATGTTGAAAGGCATGGACAGAGTGGATGTGGCAAAGTTGTTTCCCATGATGGGGGAGCCTAGTACAAGAGGGCATGACTTAAGGATTGAAGGGCGCCCATTCAGAACAGAAATGCAAAGAAATTTTTTTAGTCCGAGGGTGGTGAATCTATGGAATTTGTTGCCACAGGCAGCAGTGGAGGCCAAGTCATTGGGTGTATTTAAGGCAGAGATTGATAGGTATCTGAGTAGCCAGGGCATCAAAGGTTTTGGTGAGAAGGCGGGGGAGTGGGACTAAATGGGAGAATGGAACAGCTCATGATACAATGGCGGAGCAGACTCGATGGGCCGAATGGCCGACTTCTGCTCCTTTGTCTTATAGTCTTATGGTCTTATGATCTAAGCCAAGTCCACATGTACATACACAGGTACACCTCATTGTATATAGGTCACGATTATTTGCACTATTGTTTTGTTTGCTTTTTGATTCTGTACAGCGAGATCTCAGGGAAACCGATGTCAAATTCCCTGTATGTGTCCACATACTTGGCAATAATAAAGGATTCTGATTCTGAGAAGGGGCAAAGGCAGGTTACTGGTGTTTTAAAACCAGTTGCATTGAGAAGCTCAACAGCTGTGGCTGGCAGCTCATGTAGAAGGAAACTCTGATCTCAAACCTCTGCTGCCTTGTGGCTATACCCACTCATGGGGAAGGCTTCGGGTTTAAACCTTGAGGTAAAATGTTGGAGCCAGAGTCCCTAAAGCAGTCCTATGTTGAGTTCAATGTTGACTGGCAACACCTGCAACGCTGCTGGTGCCAAACTGTATCGGTCTCTGCCGTTCCTTTGGGTTCATCAGATGCGTGGAAAGAGGGAGCTTGCTGCAAGTGCAACAACAGTCCATGTTGTACTGCCCTGGTCACAATATCCATGGACGACCCTGACCAACAGAGGCATCAAGACATCACTTCCAGTACCTAAGAGACAAATGGCTTTTGGAAGAGATATTTTCTCAGGTGAACACAGAAGAACCCATTACGTCGTTTTGATGAAGAACAGGTAACTGGTGCCTACCTGACTAATACTGATTATCATTGAATACTTCCAAAGAGATTCGGATATCATATTATTATCATTCACTGGTGCTAGTGGCAACGTGGTGGAAGCAAGCTGGCTGTATTATACCCTACATTATGTTCATGAATACAAAGGTACTTTAGCAGCTATAAAACACTTCTGTACAAAGAGAAAGGAATTAGTTAAAAGTAAAGACACAGCAGTTCAGATGCCTGACTATATAACAGAAGAAAACTGCTGGAAGAGCTCATTTTGCTGGGTTAAAACAAGGATTTTTTTAAGCACAGCGAGATGAGTTCATCCAGCAGTGTTTTTTTTTGTTATACTTATTTTTTTTACATATCGCCCTGGGCATCAAATAAAACTGCAAAATCTGGAAAACTCAATATCAAATTTTACGTTTTTGGGTAGTTCACTCTTTCTTTTTCTCTATACCAGAACTGACATTTCTGCCTGTCCACGTTTTTCTGTAAGCGTATTTTGACCTGCTGGGCATGTGATAGTAACACACTCTACAGACAAAGAAATATCATCTGACTCTTGGTGCTTCTCTAACTACTGCATTGCCATTGCATTTCACTTTGTCTGAGATGTTCCTTCTGCTCAATCCATCCCACCCCAACTCCTTTGCTTCTGGAAACTAACTTCTTTTCTCTCTTTCCCAGTTCTGATAAAGGGTCCCATATTTAAAACCATTTTTTTTCTTCTTCGTCAGATGCTGGAGGATGATAACAAAGTGGGATAGATAACAAAGCAGAATGTACAGTCAGTTAAATTATGATAACATTTCAAAGATGGTCAGGTATGAGGGAGCTTTTCATTTGCTTTCCTATTTATGTGCATTAAGCCATTTACAGTAGATTCCATTTCCCAATCCAGTCTTGAGCTAATGCTTTTAGACTATAAGTCGTAGGAGCAGAATTAGGCCATTCGGCTCATTGAGTATGCTCTGGCATTAGATCATAATTTCCCTCTCAAGCCTATTTCTCCTCCCTTCTCCCTGTAACGTTTGACACCCTTCCTAATCAAGACCCAATCAACTTCCATTTTAAATATACCCAATGACTTGGCTTCCACAGGCATCTTGTGGCAATAAATTCCATATATTCACCGCCTTCTGGCTAAAGAAGTTCCGCTTCACCCTTGTTCCGAAGGGAACCCCCTTCTATTCTGAGGCTGTGCTCTTTAAAAGCAATATTTTTTCCAATACTGCAGCATCTCTGTTCCAAAGGGATGTCCTTCTATTCTGAGACGGTGTCACTTTAATGCATCATTTTCCCAATACTACAGAAAATATTTCACAACTCTTTTTGTTTTTTGCATCACCTTATTTTACACTGTCAATGCATTTAATATGTTATTCCCTCTACCTATGGGACCCAGGTGGCATTCTGCAGTAAGGCTTGGGACAAGATGTTTGAAGCAATTGCTTTCTCTCTTGAGGTAGAGGGAATCAGTGTCCTTCAAAATGCTGAGGCAGCAGCAAGCGGTAAATTGAAGACGTGAAATGGCATTGTGGTAAGGTTTGAGCAAGGCAGCATGTTTAGACTCCTGGTCTGTTTGACAGAAAGAGAGTTAGACATGTAATAAACTAGCTGACAGGAACACTCATCACGAATGAGACTGTGGTAGGAACAAAAGTGGTTTTATTATGTTCTTGCCCAGTCTAACTGAGTGCGCTTTCAAAATACACACAAATGCCACCTTCATTCTCACTGCACAATGTTTCACTTTTTCAGACTGGAGTGCTGCTAAATTACCAAAGTTACTGGCATTATCAACCAACTATTCAAAAAATACTGAGCTGCAGACTGAAATCTTGATGAAGTGGAGAAATTCTTTTTTTTTGAAAACCTGTAAAGTGATTCACTTGTAAAAATATTTCATTAGCAGCTGTGAGGCTGGTTGACAAGTTTAGCCAGTCTCTATCCAAGTCGTATCTGCAGTGTGAATGTTAACTCTTAATTGAGTTTGAAGGCTCTGTAAGTATGAAGGGACTGACTCTTTTGCCCACTTTATTTGGGCCTCATTTATTGCCTATTTTCATCTTCTTTTATAGGATGTGGGCATCACTGGGGTGCCCAGCATTTATTTACTCTCCATAATGCTAACAGGAAGGTGCTGCTGAGCTGAAGATGCTTTTACATTGCCTAATTAGTAGGGACTTCCAGGATTTAGTACAGGTGACAATATATTTCCAAGGCTTAGGATGGTGAATGTAGAGTTGGTAAAATTTCCACAAGCCTTACAATAATTAGGCAAAATGAAAATTAATTGTAAATTTCTCCAATTTTATCAAATACAGATTCAATTTTTTCACCTAAGTTAGTAGACAGAGTTACAAACCTTTGTAAAGTCTGACTCAAATGTCATCATCAGAGGGGAAGGAAAAGGAATATGATTGTAATATTGATAGAATTGCTCTGAAGTATCTTGTTCTGATTGTGGCACTGTTAGTGTTAATGATGCTTTAAAATTGATTTGACCTTAAATGGCAGAGTCACCGACATGTATCGAGGAAATCTGGTTCCACCGTCATTTCCTAATGTTGTGGTCTGGTTGATCTCAGATAGTTGCAAGGACAGTACCACAGCACAGCCTACCTAACCCTGTCCCACCAAGCACATCCTGTCCCATCAGTCACCGCAGAACCCTCCTTAAGCACAAAGAGATTGTCTTGTTTTTCCTGTTTTTTTATTGTCTTATCATTCACCACGTCTTAAAAAAATTTATTCAGGATATATAGCGAACCCTGAATGCCCCAGGATTTATTGCCTAACTCTAATGATCCTGAGAACAACTCTTCCTCCATCCTGCGAGACAGTCAATGAATGGAGAAGGTGAAGTCACAATGAATGATTTCCTTAATATCATAGACCACATTCCTGGGCTCATGAAAGGGAGGATCTTGAAGGGAGTGATTAGGTTCATTAGCATGAAGCTAGCACAAGGAAAGTTTTCCAGCTTTAAACCAAGTACAGAACATCATTGGAATATTGTGAAAAGCATCAATGTCTTCATTGGGGGTGGGGGGGGGCAGAACTAATAAAAACATCATGCTGTCAGCAGCTAAATGGACAGCAGGTATTCTGCTACCTCACAAGTCCTGGAACCCAGGTTCTATCATGACGCTTGTTGATGTTACGTTCTCTCTGCAACTCTTTGGGTTTTCGCTGGTGCTCCCACATGCTAAGGATGTTCTGATATGTTAACTGACACCTCTTACCTACCCCTTCATGCTGCTAAGTGGTTGGAACTAAAGAACAAAGGAGCATGCTGGAGGAACTCAGCAGGCTAGGCAGCATCTATGGAAAAAAATACCCAAAGGGTTTCGGCCCGAAACATCAACCGTACTTTTTTCCATTGGCGCTGCCTGGCCTGCTGAGTTCCTCCAGCTTTTTGCGTGTGTTGCGTGGATTTCCAGGATTTGCAGATTTTCTCTTGTTCGCGATTTGAACAAAGGAGCGTGAGTGAACAGGTTCGTCGGAAATAAATGGGAATGGACAGCCAACTTAGATTTGATGAGCCAAATGTTCGCATTCTCTTTCACAGGTGAATTTGGAAGCTCTTCATCAAAGAGAGAAGCTACCAACATAAGAACATATGTATACCAGGGAGCTTGGGTTTTTTTGCCGTCAGAAGACTGTGCATCTAGGGAAAACTAGGAATAGTTGAGATAAATAGAAATGCAAGAGAGAAAGAGTGGTTGGGAGAAAAGAAGAAAGGATGTTCCGAGAAAGGGAGATGAAGAGGGTTGGAGAAGCAGCTCTTGTGGATCATAAAGCCTTTAAGTGCAATCCCTTAGTGTGCACCATTGTCTCTGCAGCACTGCAAAGACGTCTTTGCAATGATTGTGGATAAATTACTGATGATGCACAGAAGCCGCCATGTTAAACAGCTCTTGCGGCTTTTTTCACTGTCTGCATACTGCTTGAATTCCTGAAATGATGTTTGATTGGATTTCATTCCTGTAATCCTGCCACCTCAGGTAATTCTGAACACCTGCTTTACTTTTATTTTCATCTCAAGCAGAACAAAATAAACACTATATAGTTGGATTTATACTTCTTAATATTGAAGTTCGCCGGGAGTTATACTGGTGCATTTGAGCAATGATCCGTGGAAAAGTATACAATTGCAGGGAGAAGGGAGTTTCTGTGTCAGTCCCCCAGTCCTTGTTATGTTAAATAACCATATCTGAAGGGATGGGATCATTGGCTGTGAAGTGACCCACTGAGGCCCCCTTGGCAAGGTGAGACAGCACCAGTCACTGTTGTCAAACCCAGTGGCTTGCCTACCTGTGACAGTGCCTGTGCCAAGGGAAGAAGATGGCAAAGAACTGCCCGTCGATGGTAAGTGACAGCCCAAGGTTCAAGAAAAGGAGAGAGAGGAGATGCCTGATCCATTACTATGCGGAGAGCCACTTGTTCCAAGCTAAATATAGGTTGATGCTGATGTGAAGGATAAGAGTGAGTCATTTAAATGTTATATGAAGTGTCTAAGTGAAACTTTCTGTGGTTTTCATGCTGAATTTTTCTGATTTTCTTTCTGAAACCGAAATGAACAGAAGGAGCAGTGTTCAACCATGTTCTGTCTGAAACAGTTTCTGTGGTCAGGAGCTGAATGCTGAGGGATTGATCCAGACTAATTCATCAAAAGTGCGCCCACTTGCTCGGGTTGTATTACTTCTTTCAACTCCAGAAACCGCTTCTGATTTAACCCTTTCCCAAGCCCCATGGCAAGAAACAAAATGTGGTCTAAAGAGCTCAGAAGGTTGTTCTTATCTGCCTTTCTTGCCTCAGCTTCACTTCCCTCCTGTAGGCAATGTCTGTTCACTGTGGATGAAGCCTACCTGAGGTGAGCAGGGCTGGGAGGTGGTGTAGCAGCCCAGCTAGACTCTGCTCTCAACTGGTTACTTGATGCAAGCCAACCTCAGAAGTCACTGTGAACCTGCAAAAGGATACTTGTCCCTGAAGTGAATCGGAAAGTCACTTTAGCACGAGAAACCACAATATGAACTGAAGCCGGATTCCATTCCAAGGGATAGGGGGCTGATGCTGGGTCTAATATGAATAACACAGCATGGAAACAGGTCCTTCATCCCAACTCATCCATGCCAACATAGATGCCCATCTAAGCTAGCCCCACTTGCCCTCATATAACCCATATTCCTCTAACACCCTTACTGTCCATGTACCCAGGAGTGCAGTGCTGCCAGAGCTCACCGGAGCCCTGCTCCGGCACCTCTATAAAAAGAAGTCAAAATAAACAAGCTGGGAATTTAACAGCGACCGCATATTAAATAGAGGGAATTTTAACGGAAGTGGGGGTTGGGGAGAGGGGGTGGTGGCTGGTGGGGAAAATACCGCTAATAACATTAGGATATTTGATTGTTTTTGGTGAAATCCTGGAGCTGTGACTGTTTTGTGAAATTCCTCCTCGCTCGACCTGTTGTCCCAGCATACCCTGCTGTAGCCTCACGCCATTTCACAGATCCTCAGTCCCTCTCCAGCGCTCGTTGTTTGAGCATTGTTCGCCGAGAAAATAAAAATCTTAGATCTTTGGAAAAGTGGCATGTCGCTTGCCGAAGGGGGCCGTAAGGTCGGTAAGAACGAATCGAGCATTCGCACAATAAAGCAGAAAGAAGCTGAAATTCATGGAAGTGTTAGTGCTACCCCTACAACGGCAAAAATGGTCCTCTGGTTTGTGATAAAGTGCTTGCAAAGACTGAGAAAGCATTAAGTGTGTGGCTAGAGGACATGTCACAGCAGCATATCCCTGCTGTTGGCAAAATTATGCATGAAAAAGCATTTAGCCTCTATGAGCACTACTGTGAGGGGGTTGAGTGGAGCAAGAGGGAGGAGTTTAAGGCTAGTAGGGGATGGCTGGCTTGCTGTATAAAGCGCTACAGCCTCAGGAACTTAAAGATCACGGGAGAATCGGCGTAGCCGTACCAAGTATCCTATTATGGAGCCAATCGAAGTACACGCTTGAAGTATCTCAGAAAAAAAGACTGTTGATTACAAACTATCAAAAGCTCACACTGTTGCTCCAAGTGTTGAAAATATAGCTAGTGAAGATGCTCTTGGAAAATTATGTGACACCATGAATGCTTCACATCTAAAGGCAACTTGTTCAATTTTTCAGTCTGCATATTATTTAGCTCAGAATGACAGACCGTACTCTGATCACTTTGGCTTATTGGAACTTCAAAAAAAATGGTATTGACATTGAAATTGGACTGCATTCCTGCACTAGTGCCACGGAGATAATTAATCACATAGCCATTAATATGAAAAAGAAAATTTGCCAGCATATCAAGCAGATAAATGGCAAATCTTTTGTTCTCGTTGATGAGTCAACAAGCCTGAGCATTAAGACTGCCCTAATAGTTTATTTGAAATGTGAAAGTGATAAGGAAGGTGATCTCCATTTCATGTTTTTAGATCTAATTGAACTGCCTGATCAGAAAGCTGCAACTATTGCTCAGCATCTATTGAACTGTCTCAATAACCAAGGGTTTGATGACTCTTACTTGAAACTGAACCTTGTAGCATTTGCTAGTGATGGGGCGAGCGTAAAATCTGGTGTTGCTACAATTCTCAAGGAATATAACCCTGATGTGATAATTTGGCATTGTCATAATCACAGATTAAACCTGCAGTATGTGATTTGGTGAGAGAAGTTCATGGAATAAATCATTCTCAATCATTTATGGACAAATTGTACTCTGTTTACAGTAGATCACCTCCAAATCAAAAGGAACTGTCTGAATGTGCCTCTCAACTAGAACAACAAATTTGCAAAATAGGCCATGTTCTGGGCATCAGGTGGGTAGCTAACTCGTTTCGAACAGTTTCAGCAGTGTGGCAAAATTATGAAGCACTGTGTTTTCATTTTGAAAAAGCATTGAAGGATGAAACAAGATCCGGGAGTGACAGAAAAACCTATGGAGGTCTGTTGAAAAGATTCTGTTCAGAACAGTTTCTTTTGGACTTAGCTCTAATGTATGACATGTTGCATGAACTTGGTTTACTGTCAGAGTGTTTACAGAAATGCACTACTACAACTGTATATGCAGACATTCTGATCCAACGAAGCACAAGGTCACTGCATGGACTAAAAGAGCAGCCTGGTACAAAAATTCTAGAAGCTCAAGAGGCAGTTGAAAAGGGGAAGTTAGGAGAAATTACCTTAACTAGCAACAACAAAATTGTCTCCATTAATTATCTACAGTTTCTTACTAGTCTTATAAACAATTTGCAGTACCGTATGTTCACGGCAACATCCTTGAAAGGTTCTCAAACTTCTAAACCTCAAAGTATGTATAAATTCCTGCTAAATGAAATGTGTGTCCTTGATAAAGATAACTGGCCTGCTGAAATACCACCTAATTATGGAGAAGCTGCAATATCATCTCTCTGTAACAGGTTTAAGCTTTCTTCTTCCTCTGTATAAATGCCTTCAGAGATTATGTGGAGGATCGTGGATGCTGCATCCCCCAAGATTTACGTCCATTACTGAGCTGTTCAGAAGTTATTCCTATTTGTACTGTTGAGTGTGAGAGAGGATTCAGTCACATGAACTTGATAATAACAACAAAACGCTCAAGAATTCTCATAAATCATGTATCATTACTTATGTTTGTTAAACTACACGGACCTCCTCTAGTTCAGTGGAATCCAGAGTCATATGTCACATCATGGCTGCGGTATCACAAATCAGCAGATGACAGAAGGACAAGAGTTTCTTCAGACCCTCAAACACATATTACGCCTGACTCTTTGTGGAAATTATTGTGAAACTTCTCATTGGTGGCATTTAGTAAGTAGGTAATTACTTTTAAATTGGTAGAATACATGATTACCGTCTTTTTCTTTACTTGCTTGATAATTATATTTTATAATAATTAGTGAGTGCAACCATGCAATACTTTGTCATATTATTAAATTAAGTATTATATGTTTTATTGTACCAGTTATACACGAAATGTAGTGATAGGCTATAATCTTGTTAATGCCTTAACTATCACTATATTTCTGTGGAGCTCTGGAATTCAGATATTTCTTTCATCTTGGTTTAGTGTCTGACATTAGAAGAAGCCCTATTCATATATACATATGTCACAGCCAATTTGTGTACCTGCACTTTACATGAATGGGGCAGGGAAGTTGCCCCGTACATGAAATGAGCAGGTACACAAATTGGGTGTGCCATATATATATATAGAGAGGATATAGGAAATGGCAAGCATTTTGTCAGCTCCGGCACCTAAAAAATTAGTACTGCGCCCCTGCATGTACCTGCCATTTTAAATGTCTTTGCAAAGGGACAGTACATTGTTACTGGAAAGACCCTTAAAGGTATTGATCTACAGAGGGATCTTGAGGTCCATGCCCATAGCTCCATGAGAAGGTATATGGCATGCTTGCCTTCATTCATTGAGTTCAAGAGTCAAGAAGTTTTGTGGCAGCATCATGAATCTCCAGTTAGGCTGCATCTGGAATATTTGATTCAGTTCTTGTCGCCACATTACAGAAAGGATGTGGAAGCTTTGGAGAGGGTGCAGAAGAGATTTATCAGGATGCTGCCTGAATTAGAGGTATATATTGTTCGGAGACATTGGACAAACGTGGATTGTTTTCTCTGAAGTGGCAGAGAATAAGGGGAGACCTGCAGAGGTTTAAGATTATGAGAGGCATAGGTAGAGTATGCAGCTGGTATTTTTTTCCTAGGTTTGAAATGTCTGCTACCAGAGGACATGCATTTAAGGAGAGAAGAAGTAAGTTGAAAGTAGATGTGTGGGGTAAAATTTTTAGTGGTGGGTGCTTAGAGTGTTCTGCCAGGGGTCACAATGAAGGCAAATATGATAGAGGCATTCCAGAAGCTCTTAGATAAACACATGAATTTGCAGGACATAGATACTATGGGGGCAGATGGTACTAGATTCATTGGACATTTTATTAGTTATGCGATTAGTTCAGCACCACAATGTGGGCCGAAGGGCCTGTTCCTATGCTATATTGCTCTTTGTTCTATGTTCCACCTTCCAGATATTGTTGTTATTACACCATCTGGAAGACCTCCCAGCCCAGAATAGACCTCCCAGAATAGACCTCCCAGCCCAGAATCCATGCCACAGGCATCCTAAACTTTTCTGGTCTAAACTGGTTTCCCAAATTGTGATTTAGAAATTAGTGGATTATAAAGCAGATATCTACAGTTCTGATGTGCCAAGCAGCAGTGGACACACAGTGCCAACTGGCTGGCAAATTGAATGGGGTCTCTCCATAGGTGCCCTCAAGGGAGGAAACCTACAGTGGGGTTTTCCAAATGCTCACTTTAGACCCATTGTGACAATGGGCTATATGAGGTAGCCTGCTAGATCAGGTTCTTCATCCTCAGAATCCCCAAAAGGATTGCTGGTGACAGCCACTGTGAATTGTGAATCCTTTCTGTGCATTAGCAGTCTCCATTCTCCATGTAAATGGCCTGTTGAATAGCATACCTGCACTATTCATCAAACAGCCAGGTTCTGAAACAGCATGTTTAACCATACACACCTTCTCACTCAAACTGCAAATGAAGTGTTTTCTATTTGATTGAGTGAATCTGGATGGCATTCACATTAGCTGTCAGCTGAGTCTTTTGTATAGGCAATGGAAGAAGCCTTTCACTTATTTATTGAGATCAGAGCGGAATAGGCACTCTGACCTGCACCACCCCACAACCCCTGATTTAACCCTAGCCTAACCATGGGAAAATTTACAATGACCAATTAGCCTATCGACCGGTACGTCTTTGGACTGTGGGAGGAAACTGGAGACCCCAGAGGAAGCCCACACGGTCACGGGGAGAATGTACAAACTCCTTACAGACAGCAGTGGGAATTAAACCCAGGTTGCTGGTACTGTAAAGTGTTGTGCTAACCACTATGCTATCATGCTGCCATAATGTTACAAACAAGTGTATCAAGTCCCTTCATAGTTATAATCTTTTCCTCAATGGATATCTCCCTCGCTTCAAATATTCCAATTAATGTTAACTGCCCTTCTGATACACCTTCATGACTTGCCCCAAAAATGTCTGTAATCTTGATCATACTCTGGGACTCTCCACCAACTTGTATCCAAACTCTCCAATGACCTCTTTTCTGACCTTCTATTCTTCTGTCCCCCATGGCCCACTGTGTTTCCTTTCATTATTTCCCTGCAAATCCTTGTGGAGCATCTAAAACCACTATGTAAGCCTATGCTGTCACCTTCTTAGCTTATGTGATTAATAGCTTCTTAGGTAATGTTCTAGTGAGTTAGGATATGTGTTCCTGATCTCAGTAAGAAGTCCATCTTTTTCAGAGACAGTGTGGGGAAAGCAGAGAGAAGTAAAAATCAGAAATCAGGCATTCAATTTATCTTCACCTGGTCAAAGTCTTCAGTCAAATTTATATAGTTATTCAACCTTCAAGGGGCATGACGTTTTAAGATTGATGGAATTTTTCAAAGGAAAATCACAACTGTAGAACTCCAGAGACAGTGAAGATTTGCAAACATTGTGTGGGTTTAATGGGTAGGGTCTGCAGACTCCCTGACAGTCAATGAATAAAGTAAAACAGGGCCAAAATAAATGGCAAAATGCCTGACACACTCTGCACTCAAGCTGCTAAAATCACACTTTAATAAGCTTCAGTCTTTGAGAGCCGTCAAACAGAAGTGGTTTATGGTCAGACAGATGTTATTTCTGCTCAAGCATTTTAATTGAAGTTACACATCTGATAGCTGTAAATAAACATAGTCATTCAGCTCTGCTAAATGTCCATTTAAATGTCAGAAATGGTATTTGGTAATCTCTTGACAGCCCATTAATTTTGTTGAGATGTTTAAATTAAAAAATAAAGAAATTCTTTTTCAATCTGACCAATATTAAAATTTGCATTGTTAGCCTTGGTAACATAAGTTGAAAAACCTTGGTTGGAGAATCCAACAGGATAGGTGCAAAACATAACAAAATATTAACAAGTTAGCTAATTGTCTCCATTAGACAATGGTTCTACATAAAGAGGTGTTTAAAAGTGAATGGATAGTGTCAACCGAATACCAGTGCTTCCAATTGTGAAAAGTCTTCATGATTTGGTATTTTTGTTTTCTTTATATCACAATCATCATTTGGAACTAAATTAAAACAGTATGACTGATGAAAGATAGTATTTTCATTGGCTCTGGATGACAGCGTAAAATGGACGATATCCAGTTAGTTGCTTCAACACAAACTATATTGAGGAATGATGTATAATTATCACCCAATGAACTCCACTGTGCTCTAATCTTTGTCCAAATTCGTGAATGTTCCAATGGCAATTCCACAGCCAAGTAAGTTCCACTGCAACATCAGAATCATGTTGCCTCTGGGCAACCTTCCTTACTATGAACTCAGATTTGAAAGACTGGACCTTCAGTGTATTTCAGAGAAATATATGTCTCTTCTCTCTCTCCACTTCCTTCAAAAATAAAAATTTGCACTTGGATTGAGTTCATGTCCATCACAAACATTGGTTAATACTTTTGCTGGCTCAATCTCTGTGTTTTATTTGTTCTTTCTTTATTTTTGTTCTTTCACTTGATATTTACAGAACACATGATGCTCCCTGCCAGGCAAAATAAAACGTTTCCCAGGCACATTGCACAGATATGTAGACATCTCTGCAGGATGCCGGAAGAATGAAAGACCATTCCTGTCTCACCGTTCAGAAAAGTCAGCTATTCCTCATTACATTCTCAATTCTGTCTCTACAGCTAGGGGAAACTCCTCCCAACTTCCATTCTGTCAAGCTTCAATGAAAGGGTTTTGCAACCTTGGATCCTCTTGCTTAAAGGTATTGGTCCATGGCATAAAAGTTGGGAACCTCTGAATGAGATTCATTTGGCCAGAACTTGCCGTCATCAGACAGAGGCTCATAACCAACATCCAACTTGGTGGTGGATTTTTAAGTACCATTGCTGTATCTGCACATATTCACCTTCTTGGAAGTGTTGTCTCCATCCTAAAAGATAAGACTAAATGGAATGGAAGGCTCTGTACAGAATGGAGGCGTGACATCTTAGTTGAGTGGTGTCGCAGCAACATCCTTGCATTAAGTGTCAGCAGGACCAAAGAACTGATTGTGGACTTCAGGAAGGGTAATATGAGGGAACACAAACCAATCCTCATAGAGGGATCAGAAGTAGAGAGAGTGAGCATTTTCAAGTTCCCGGGCGTCAGTATCTCCAAGGACCTAACCTGAATGCAACATATTGATGTAGCTATAAAAAAAAGGCAAGACAGTGGCTATATTTCATTAGGAGTTTGAGGAGATTTGGTTTGCCAACTAAACACTCCACAAATGTACTGTGAAGAGCATTCTAACTGGCTGCATCACCATCTGGTATGTTGGGGGTGGGTTCTACAGCACAAGATCGAAGTAAGTTGCAGAAACTTGAAATATTAGTCAGCTCCATCATAGGTACTAGCCTCCACAGTAACCAAGGCATCTTCAAGGAGCTATGCCTGAGGGAGGTGGCAGTCATCTTTAAGGATCCCCGCCACCCAGGACTTGCCCTCTTCGCTCTGTTACCATCAGGAGGTACGCAAGCCTGAAGGCACACACTCGGTGATTCAGGAACATCTTCTTCCCCTCTGCCATCTGATTTCTAAATGGACATTGAAGCCATGAACACTACCTCACTATGTTTTTGTTTCTGGGGTTTTTTTTGCACTGCTTATTTAATGTAACTCATTTTTCTCTATATTAATTTATATATTTCATTCTACTGCTTCTGTAAAGTTAATAAATTTCACAACATATGCTGGTAATATTAAAGCTGATTCTGATTTTGATGTTGAGGATTGGGGTGCCAATGATAGCTGGGTGTGAGGACAAAATGGTTATGGGCCAGTAAATCAGATTAATATCGATTGATCCTCAATTGTTTCCAATGAGCACGACCTGTTTCTGTGTCATATGATTTTGTGACTCTATAGCAACGAAATACAGCTGAAACAATGCTAGAATCAATAATAAAAGGACATTGGAAATCATTAATGATTCTGGGTTAAGTCAGCATCTCTTCATGAATAGAAAAACATCTTAAACAAATATTTCAGAATTGTGGATGGTCAAATAAATGAACGAGTACATGTGATATATCTGGCCTTTCATAAAGCTTTTAAAGCTTTTAATGAGGAGCCATACATAAGGATAATCAACTAAATTGGAGAACATGGGATTGGGGTAATAAACTGGCATTCCTTGTGGATTGGTTATGGACAGAAAACAGAAAGTAGATATAAACTGGATTTGGAGGATCTGACCAGAGGCTATCACAGATTTCAGTGCTGGGGCCCCAACAGTTCAAATCTGTATTAATGACCTGAATGAGGAAACCACAAATGTCTAGATTTGCTAACGATACAGAGCTGGGGGCACTGTGCGATGCAAAAGGGATACAGAGACTTCAGGAAGTTAAGAACCGGCTCAGTGTAAAGGAAAGGATTCGGCAGGTGGAATATATGGTGAAGAATGTGAGGCAATCCACTTCAGCAGAAAGTGGAATATTCTTGAATGGTAAAAGATTGATATGGTTTAGTGTTCGGAAGATCCTCAAGTCTTAATGAAGCTGGAGAAGTTGAGTATTGGCTATTTCATGCTTATTAGGCAAAACTTCATCCACTGATTGTGGAGTTTAATGTGTAGGGACAGCAAACAGTTAGGAAGACAATTAGTGCATTCATCTTCATGACAAGAGGAATGAAATATAAGAGTAAAGCTATAATAGAAATAGAAAAAGTGTGTCAGAAGGAAAATGTCAAGAAAGTTATGGGGGATTTTAATTTTAATATGAAAGTGGATTGGGAAAGTCGGGAAGGTAATGGATCTCAGGAGAGGGAGCTTGTAGAATGCTTACAGGATGGCTTTTTGGAGCAGCTTGTCCAGAAGCCCACCAGGGGACCAGCTGTTTTGGGTTGGGTGCTGTGTAACGAACCTGAGGCGATTAGGGAGCTGGAGGTAAAGGAAACCCTTGGAAGTAGTGTCATAATATGATTGAGTTCAGTTTCAAATTTGAAAAGGAGAAGCTGGTATCAGGTGTATTGATATTTCAGTGGAACAGAGGAAATTACAGTGGTATGAGAGAGGAACTGGCCCAAGTCGATTGGAAAAGTAAGCTGGATGGACGGCAGAGCAGAATTGGATGAAATTCCTACAAGAAATAAGCAAAATGCAGGAAAAATATATTCCAAGAAAAAAGAAAATCATGAATGGAAAAATGGCACAAATGTGGCTAACGAGAGAGGTTAAGGCAAAAATAAATGCAAAAAAAACGGCGTACAAGGAAGCAAGAATTAGTGGGAAAAATGAGAACTGGAAGACTTTTAAAAACTTACAGAAGGAAACTAAGAAAGTCATTAGGAACGAAAAGATGAAAAGGAAGTTGGCGATTAACATAAAAAAGGATACTAAGAGTTTTTTTAAATAAGAATGGCAAGAGTAGATACGGGACGGATTGAAAATGATGCTGGAGAAATTATAATGGATAACAAAGAGATAGCAGAGGAACTGAATGAGTATTTTGCATCAGTCTTCACAGCGGAAGACATGAACAATATACCTGATAGCCAGAGGTATCAGGGAGTAGAATTAGGTACAGTCAAAAAAGTGCTTGGGAAGCTAAGTGGACTAAGAATAGGTAAGTCTCCTGGTCCGGATGAGGTGCACCCAAGGGTTCTGAAGGAGGTGGCTTTGGAGATTGTGGAAGCATTGGAAATGATCTTCCAGGAATCAATAGACTCTGGCATGGTTCCGGAGGACTGGAAGGTCACAAATGTAGTTCCGTTATTTAAGAAAGGAAGGAGGCAGCAAAAAGAAAATTACAGACCTATTAGTCTGACATCGGCAGTTGGAAAGATATTGGAGTCAATCCTCAAGGACGAGGTTATGAAATACCTCGAGGTGCATGACAAGATAGGCTGAAGCCAGCATGGTTTCCTGAAGGGAAGATCCTGCTTTACCAACCTATTGGAATTTTTTGAGGTAATCTCGAATAAGATTGACAAGGGAGAGGCTGTGGATGTTGTGTATTTAGATTTTCAAAAGGCCTTTGATAAGATGCCGCATATGAGGCTGCTTAATAAGATGAGAGCCCATGGAATTATTGTAAAGATATTGAAATGGGTGGAGCATTGGCTGATAGGCAGAAAGCAAAGGGTGGGAATAAAGGGGTCCTATTCTGATTGGTTGCCGGTTACTAGTGGTGTTCCGCAGGACTCGGTGTTGGGGCCGTTTCTTTTTACGATGTTTATCGATGATTTGGATTATGGATTAAATGGTTTTGTGGCTAAGTTTGTGGATGACACCAAGATAGGTGGAGGAGCAGGAAATGTTGAAGAAGCGGAAAGGTTGCAGAGAGACTTAGTCAGTTTAGGAGAGTAGGCAAAGAAATGGCAGATGAGATACAACGTTGACAAATGTACGGTTGTACATATCGGAAGAAGAAATAATTGGGCAGATTATTATTTAGATGGGGAGAAAATTCAAAAATCGGAAGTGCAAAGGGACTTGGGGGTCCTCGTGCAGGATACCCTAAAGGTTAACCACCAAGTTGGATTGGCGGTAAGGAAAGCGAATGCTATGTTGGCATTCATTTCAAGAGGAATAGTGTATAAGAGTAAGGAGGTGTTGATGAGGCTCTGTGGGGCATTAGTGAGACCTCATTTAGAATACTGTGTGCAGTTTTGGGCCCCCTATCTTAGAAAGGATGTACTGATGTTGGAGAGAGTTCAGAGAAGATTTACGAGGATGATTCCTGGAATGCAGGGGCTAATATATGAGGAGCGTTTGTCGGCTCTTGGATTGTATTCATTAGAGTATAGAAGAATGAGAGGGGATCTCATAGAAACATTTCGAATGTTGAAAGGGTTGGACAGAGTAGATGTGGAAAGGTTGTTTCCCTTGGTGGGTGAATCCAGGACAAGAGGCCATAGTCTTAGAATTAGAGGGTACCCAGTTAAAATAGAGATGAGGAGAAATTTTTTTAGCCAGAGGGTCGTGGATTTGTGGAATTCGTTGCCACATACAGCTGTGGAGGCCCGATCATTGAGGGTGTTTAAGGAGGAGATTGACAGGTATCTAATTAGTCAGGGTATCAAGGGATATGGGAAAAAGCTGGAAACTGGAACTAGATAGGTGAATAGTTTAGCTCATGGGGGAGCTACAGAGCAGACTCAATGGGCCGAATGGCCTACTTCTGCTGCTTTGTCTTTGTCTTGTGATAAAAGTAAAAGTTATCCTATTTTGTTGGACTGTTACCAATACAGCTTAAAAACCATTCAGAAAGGTGCCATAAAAGTGGATACAACTGAATATCACGCATGCATTTAGTCTCCTTGCTGAAGGAAGGATCTGAAAATGCTTGAAGGACTGTATAAAGATTTATGCTAGGATAGAGGATGAGAATGCATTGGACAGACAAGACCTGTTACCTTAGGTTTAGAAGAATTAGAGGAGATCTGATTGAAACTTATAGAGTTGATGTTGGGTTTGATGTTCCTCTGGCTGCAGTGACTAGAAATAGCAAAACAAGAGAGACCACAAGTGCTGCAATCTGAGATAAAGATGGGATGCTGGAGTAACTTAGCTAAGCAGGCAGCTTCTGTGTCAGGAAATGGACCCAAAACACTAACTGTCCACTTCCGTCCATAGATGCTGCCTGACTTGCTGAGAAACTCCTACAGCTCACTTTTTGGCCATTCTAATCTCAGATGAGAAAAATATGAATCATGCAGGGTGTGGAGAATCCTTGCAAAATTCTGTCCAAGAGGGGATGATGCCTCTAATGCTAAGAATATGCAGAGATTGATAGATTGTTTGATACATGGGGCATCTGGACACGTGTAGCTTGTGCAGGAATATATCACTAAGGCAGGGAATCAGAAATAATCTTACTGAATGGCAAAATGGCAAAGAGAATTCCTGCTTCCATTTCAGAAGCTAATGTAACACTCTGGCAGTTGGTGAGAACATTCTTCTCATATTAACATGCTGCCGATCCTGGAAGAGCTACCGATATTCAGTAACTACTGAGAAACAATTTAATAAATTAATGATTATCTTAAAATATTTAACAACATTTTAAAAACAGAGGAACAATTAATCCAACTCAATAACTCAAGAAATTGTGAATTGACAAACGTTTACCCTAATCTCTCATAAGCGTGCTTCACAGTTGAACGGAATGGACTCATTATTCCTACACCAGGTTTAATTTTGGTCCATAAGGTACCAATTGAGGTAGAGATGAGAAATTGTCAGAAGCACATGGTTTATGATTTCAATAAGACAATGTCTCTTTCTCATGAATTTCACATTTCTCTTTTCTCAAATATTCCTCAGATGGCAGTTTCTGTTACCATTCAACACGATCCTATGTCCCTTTCCTGTCTGATTATCTCAAACAAGTCTGGAATCCCAAGAATCACACTGATGAAAGCTTTTTTCACCCCATTTAGCCAAGATTACACTTCATTAGGTGAGTAAACAAAATATCTGGACAATGTGACTTCATAAATGTAAATTGTCATCAATCAGAAACGTTAACTTTGTTTTTCTTCCCTCAGTTGTGGCCTGACCTGCTGAGTATTTCCAGCAATTTTTGTTTTATTTGTGATTTCAAATATATATCAGGCAAAACTTTCTCCTCTGACTATATTGCTCTCTCCCGATGTAAACTAATGCACCACTTACTCACTAATTGCTTTCTTCACTTATGTTCAGACCTGCCCTCAGGGAATGCAGCATTGTCAGAAACATTAATCAAATGCCCTTGTCCATTCATCTCCACATTGTTCGTATTTGTTGTCAATTTCCAGGGCCTTAAACTTTGGAATTTCTTCTCTAAACCTCACTACTTCTTCAGAAAAAGAGCAGGTCATTCAGACCCTCAAGGCTGTGCTGTAATTAAACTAATCCAAGTCTCTTTCCTGCCTGGCTTGAACAGCCTTTGCATGTCTAAATTTACCTCAAGCTCATGTGCAAAAACGCTCAACAACCTAAGCCCTTTGGGTGGGGATTTCCAAGGATGCACAGACCATTGCAAAAGGGAACTTCCCATCAGCGCTCCTTGTGATGCCCAGCCTTTATTTTGAGGTGGAGATAGAAGAGATTGTCGATGATGGAATCTAGAGCAAAATGCAAACTGCTAGAACACAAGATTTGTGACCCAAAATTTTGACAATTTCTTTTCTCCAAGCAGGTGCTACTCAGTCCATTGAGTTCATTCAGCAGTTTTTCTTTTTTCTTTTGCTTTATCCTAAGGATATGCTCTGCAGTTCTAGATGTTTCAAGCAGAGCAACCAGACTCCCAGTATCCACCATACCGACCTCTATGAACCTATTTTCCACCTCTCTCTGTGAGTAAGCTCCTGCTCATCTGCCCTATTATCATTTTATGTGATAGTGTCAGATTTTGTCTGATAATACTCATAGGGACATTTTGCTGCATTGAAATTGCTACATAAACATCAATTTGCTTAAATAGTTCAGGAGGCTGGTAAAAATCTAATGGTGTTCTACAGGAAAGTTCTCCAGGAACGCAATCATATTCCTTTTCTCCAACTCCAGTCAAAGCAAATGTTTAAAATGGCCACCAAAAATATCCCAAAAAACAACGTCATCAGAATAGTAGGGAGACACATGAGACTGAGAAAAGCGCTAGAGCAACAAGCAGACTGCTGGAGAAACTCAACATGTTGAGCAGCATCTGCAGGAGGTGCGGAACTGTCAAAATTTTGAGTCAAGGTCAAGACTGAAGAAAAGTTTTGACCTGAAACGTCGACAGGTGCTTTCCCCCAGAGTGCTGCTGAATTTCTCCAGCAGATTGTTTGCTGTTATCAGAGTAGTAAACTAATTAGCTTTATGTGAAATGCCTTGGAATGTTTGTGAAGTGTAATGAGGTAAATGTCTATATTTCATGCTCTGTGATCACTTCTTCAGGAAATCCAACACCTAAAAGAGAATACCCCTATAGAGTTATGAATTAATTGGGTCATAGAGTCGGGCAGTCATTCAGTTCACCAGTTCCCTGCTGACCCTTTTCCTCATCTCAGCCCATGTTGTCAAGGAACTGCAGTTATGGGCACAGCTCTGCACATCACAAAAACTGGCCTCGCTTACATAGCTTCTGCTTGTACTTCCCCCTGCCTCAGCTAACATAATCAATGACCATCCCACCTCAAACATTTTTGCCTCTCTGCCCTCCCATTGGGCAGAAGTTACAAGAATCTGAAAGCACAGGCTGAAGGACAACTTCTATCAACTTGTTATAGGATTATTAAAAAGATTTTCTCTACAATAAGATGGACTCTGATATTACAATCTATCTTATTATCACCTTGAATTTACTTGTCTACCTGCACTGCACTTTCTCTGTAATTATATTATATTCTGTATTCTGTTACTGTATTTCTTTTTGTATAACCTCAAGTACTAATGTGATGAAATAGATTGTGCTGACGGTATGCAAACAAAGATTTTCACTGGACTTCCTGTCAGATCGCCGGCAGGTGGTAAGAGTGGGCTCCCTCAACTCTGCCCCTCTGACCCTCAACACAGGTGCCCCTCAGGGCTGTGTACGAAGCCCCCTCCTTTACTCTCTGTATACCCATGACTGTGTCATTATCCACAGCTCCAATCTGCTAATTAAGTTTGCTGATGACACTACACTAATTGGCCTGATCTTAAATAATAATGAGGCAGCCTACAGAGAAGAAATCATCACCCTGACACAGTGGTGTCAAGAAAACAACCTCTCCCTCAATGTCGCAAAAACAAATGAGTTGGTTGTGGACTACTGGAAAAATGAAGACAGGCTAACCTTTAATGACATGAATGGATGTGGGGTTGAAAGAGTGAATAGCTTTAAGTTCCTCAGCATACACATCACTGAGGACCTCACATGGTCTGTACATACTGGCTGTGGGGTGAAAAAGGCACAACAGCGCCTTTTTCACCTCAGATGGTTGAACAAGTTTGGTATGGGCCCCCATATTCTAAGAACTTTCTATAGGGGCACAGTTGAGAGCATCCTGACTGGCTGCATCACTGCCTGGTATGGGAACTGTACTTCCCTCAATCGCAGGACTCTGCAGAGAGTGGTGCGGACAGCCCAGTGCATCTGTACATGTGAACTTCCCACTATTCAGGACATGTACAAAGACAGGTGTGTGAAAAGGGCCAGAAGGACCATTGGGGACCCAGGTCACCCCAACCACAAACTGTTCCAGCTGCTACCATCCAGGAAACAGTATCGCAGCTTGAAAAACAGGACCAACAGGCTCCGGGACAGCTTCTTCCACCAGGCCATCAGACTGAGTAATTCATGCTGAATCAACTGTATTTCTATGCTATATTGTCTGTCCTGTTGTACATACTATTTATTATAAATTACTATAAATTGCACATTGCACATTTAGATGGAGACATAGCATAAGGATTTTTACTCCTCATTTATATGAAGGATGTAAATTATAAAGTCAATTCAATTCAATTCAATTCAGTACATGTGACAAGAACCAATTTACCAAATTGGCAACTACTACTTTAATAGTTCCATCTAACATCAGAGAAATATATACAATATACATCCTGGAATTCTTTTTCTTCGCAGACATCCACCAAAACAGAAAAATGCCTCAAAGAATGAGTGACAATTAAAATGTTAGAACCCCAAACCCCCCTACTCCCTTATCCCACGCACAAGCGGCAGCAAAACAAAAACACTCCCCCACCCCCCTCCCCATCCACTTCCACAAAACAGCATCAGCAACCTCCACCCACCAGGCATGCGTTAGCAAGGCTCCCAATAAAGACTGTGATCTGCAGTACAACAAAAACTAGTCACTGACCCAACAATTTGACATACTATTAACATTAATCCCATTTGCTCACGTTCTATGCCATGCTTATTTGCCTGCCTTGAACCTAATAATTGTTTCAGATCTCACTACCTCCTCTGATAGTGTGTTCCAGATGTCCATGGCTGAATTTGTTGAATGGTTACTTGAGTTCCTCAACACATCCAGCACTGGGCTTATGTACCTTCTGAATTCTGACAGCAATGTAAAACCCATTAACACCATTAAGCAGAAATAAAATGCAGCTGGGCCAAGACCCTGAATCCTTTGACATGTACGGGGGGTGATTGATATGTTCCTGGCCTATGGTAGAAGGAGATGAGTTATACAGCTCTCATTACATGCACATGCATTTCAACTTTTTGAGTGAAAATGCAGCAAGTTTGAAGTTAATAACTCATCTCCTTCTACCTTAGGCCACAAACTTATCAATCACCCCTGCTGTGGACCACTTCTGGAGGTCCAAGACGCCAGCTTCTACAAAGAAGGGATCCGTATGCTCCACGACCACTGGACTAAGTGTGTAAATGTAGAAAAAATAAATGTGCTAGGTTTTCTAAAATTGACTCTGTCTACCTTAGGCCACGAACTTATCAATCACTCCTTGTAATTCTCGGTGGGAGTTTGTCAAGCATGGTTTCCCAGAATCAAATCGTTTCATGGCGAAGGCTTCAAGTGGTAGCTATAAGAAGGCAGAGTACTTCTGACCAGGTACTGGAACTACATCAGAGAACTCTGGACTGCAAGTTCACTGATATTCTGTGAGGTTTACAAAAGAAATGGAGAGGAAGTTTTTCACCTTAACTGTTATAAATGTCTGTTGAATCAGATGTGAAGGCTGAGAGGGGGAGACTGAAATTCAGCTGCTTACTATTCAACCAACACCCTCCACAGCCCAACCCCATCCCGACAACAACACAGAAATCACTGTGAAGAGCTCCACCCCACAGCAGCACAGTACAAATGTCCCTGAATAAAGTCAATGGAATTAAAAACAATTGTAGTGAAAGTTGATATGGGTGCAGCAATGACAGACGTTCCTTACCGAATTCACTTGCGCAGAGGTGATCCAGGATAATATCTGTGTTCATCTCGTTGTCGCACGGTGGACACACCGCCGATGCTGCCGGGGGTAAAAACAGACAAAACTTGTGATTAGTGCGTATGGAGGAGGTAAAAAGCTGCACTGATATTTGACTCAACAGCACTAGCAATAACCAGAACTCAGGTACTGTATATGGCTCATTGAAGTTGTGAAAAGCTCTTTACAGCTGGTGAAACAGTTAAATGGTAAAAAAAAATCATGAGAAAAAGTTGTAAGAGTTAGGGTTATAGTTGTTTAAGATTCTGTTTCAAGATACAGTAACATTCCCGAGGTTCAGAGCGAAAAAAAATCCAAATATTTAGAGTCCATAAGAACATCGATACATACGTTGTGCGGTCACTTGGACAAAAGCCCAACCACACCTATTTCACCTCAAACTCGAAGCTGTTCACTTACTCTTGTAGATGACTCTGCCTTGATCGTGTGTTCAAGTGGCCACATGCATTATGGGGCCTTGATGATGTATGCTCAAGGACATGTCAGAGACTGGCCACTTCATTCTTAACAGAATTTCCATTGATCATTAGATTATGCTCATAATCACTGATCGATGGTCTGAGACTCAATGCCGTGGAAGCAAGAATCACTCTAAAGATTTTATCACAACTTCAGTGAATGAACCTCTGAGGGATTATTGTGTCACAGGAGATGGTTTTACCAGGTCCAGACATTGAACCAAGGCTTGCTCAATTAATACTTCCCACGAGTTCTTTCAATTAAGATGGAAGGAGTTATTCTGATTTTTCTGGCCAGTATCTATCACTCAAATAGTAGGGGAAAGTTCAGCAAATTCATTACCATATTTCCTGAAGTTCCATATTTAATTAACAGAGTCTGAAGAATGGAGGTGAGGCGGTTGGAGTGGAGGAAATGGCATGATATCAGAGTGTTTGCGATTTTATTTGCGATTAGGTAGTGAATGGGGAAGTCAGGGGCTTGAATTTAGGCTCACAGAATGGCAGATCCAGAGGTCAGGTCACAGGATTTGAAGGGTGCTGTAATGTAACAAGAGTCCTGAAGAAGGGTCTCAGCTTGAAACATTGATTGTTTATTGATTTCCATAGACCTCACCTGCTGAGTTCCTCCAGCACTTTGTAACGTAAGTTGCCTTGAAGCTGCAGAACGTGAATTATCAATGCCACATCTAATTGTGAATGTTAATGAACAACAGGAGGGCATTGAGGACCCATGAGTCTTTCCACTAGTAATGTTGTTGGAACCCACATATTAGTGAAAGGATGAGGACCAAAAGCATTTTTAACCAAAAGCACAGAGTGGAGGGTCCATTTCTGCATCTTCCTGGGTTCTCTGATACCACAGACCTCTTCATGTGATATCAAGAAATCTCTGTATCTCACAGAACAATCTTATCCTATTAAATGTCTGTCAGGTCACAGGGCAATCTCTTGTTTTTCCTGTAACCTATTCTCATACTTCCATCAATATCTGCTGGATTCTGTCACTCACCTACATGCTGGGCAATTAACCTACTAACCAACCTATCTAAACACTCACTATTTCTCCACCAACATGAAGTGAAGGTCACCTACACTGACTACAAGCTGGACTGCTCCAACTCACCCAGGCCTCTTTAACAAAACCATCCCATCACTGGAAGGAAAGAGGTAAAAAGATTGAAGAATGCACTCATCTGTAACGACCCATGCTCTCCAGGCCAGGTGCTGTCCAGATCAGGAATATATATTTCATTTCAAATTTTTCATGACTGCTGGATCAAAATTGCAGCACCGTGGGAGTATCATTGGCATTAATAAATGCATCTTGAGTCATGCATTGCTGAAACAGGACCTTCTGTCAATCAGAATCATGCCAACCATCAAGTACCTATTTACACAGAAACATTTCAGTGCTGCCTAATTAGAGTCAGACTGGAGCTGGATTAGGAGGCAGATTAAGTGACATTGGTCGATGTGAGTTGGGGTAACGTGTGCCATTTATTACTGCTCTTATAGACTTGTTTGTCATGTTTCCCTTGATACCATGAAATGAGACGAGTTTCTCCGAAGCAACCAGTGTTTTAATTAAAATATTCCCCTCCTGCAAGTGTGCACCAAAGCTAGGTGACCTGGGTGGTAATGCTGAGATTGCTTCTGCTCTCTCACACAAATTATGCAGCCGGCTAGCATGATACCACATAGTTTCCATTACATCTTGTGGTGAGTATATTCCTTTAAAAAAAAATCAATCTCAGGGTTTAGCATGGGGTTGAAAGAAAATAATTCAAAATGTTCAGAGACTAGAGTATGCTTTAAAATGTTCTTGATGGTTAGTGCATCTTAAAGATACTTTTTCTTTCTGAGTGATCTTTTCCTTCTAAATGTAATTACTTGTTCTTGCAAACACCATTGGTTTTAGTGGGCAGATGACCACCTGGAATCGATGCCGTGATGATCACACATCACTATAACTTCATGCAGGTGAGCAGAAGATGGCGGCACGACACAGTGCACACGGCCACTCCGGTGAATGATACCTGTATTTGTGAAGTAGGAAGCCGTGCACAATCCTGATTTGATGGAGACAGACATGAGAAGCACAGAGGAACATCTGGAGAAACTTCTGAAATGCCCGCTTCGCTGCCGCTGCTACTGTACGATCGAGAATCTCTGGAGGGGCAGGCCCCAAATCCTCGGCTTTGCCTATTGCTTGGCGGCCGGGGTCGGAGTTGAAGCGCTCGGCAGAGATGGTGCTCGGTGCGCGGTGTCGGAGGTCTGGTCAGAAGCTCGAAGTTTTCGGACGGACTCAGAATCGGCTGTGGTCGGGTGCTTCCAGGGTGCTGCATCGGCAAGTTTGCAGCACTGGAGGTTCATGGCAGGAAGAGAGTTTTTCTTCCTTCTACCATCTGCGTGAGATGATGGGACTTTTGAGAGATATTGAGACTTTATTTTACCGTGCCCATGGTCTGTTCTTTATCAAATTACAGTATTGGTTTGCACTGTTGTAACTATATGTTATAATTATGTGGTTTTTGTCAGTTTTTCAGTCTTGGTCTGTCTTGTGTTTCTGTGATATACTGGAGGAACATTGTATCATTTCTTAATGCATGTATTACTAAATGACAATAAAAGAGGACTGCATGTCCTCATAATCTAATCTAATCTAAAAAGGTGGCTGTTGTCCATGGGTGTGCTTTAGTAATGAATTCACTGGGTGATAACGCAAGGATACATAATATGCAATTAAGTTCTGTTCAGGGAGGGGCGACCGATGCTCATGCTGTTTAGAGGCTGATAGGACCTAGACAATGCCTTATTACCATACCTGGGTCCTGCAGTACAACTTTATTGACACAGTTGCTATCAGAAGGAATGGTAATGATAACATTAGGATCATAGAGAGCAGTAGCATGGAAACAGTCCCTTGACCTACTGAGTTTGACTGATTATAAATACCTTTTTACCAGATATACTTAATTTACTCTAACCCTTTTATTCTTTTCATTTTCCCATAAACTACTGCCCAGATTCTACCGCATATCTACATAACTAGGCAATTTACAGCGGCCAATTAGCTTCCCAGCACACATGTGTTCAAGATGTGGGAGGAAACTTGAGCACATGGAGAAAACCTGACAGTCACAGGGAGAATGGGTAAACTCCACACAATGTTTCATGCCTGGTTTTAATTGCCATCTTCACAAAGGCCATAAAAAGCAAGCAATAAGCCAGGAGCAAGCACTCATGTTCAGGGGTAAACAAAACCCATGAACGATGAAAGAAGTGATGAAAAATTGGGCTTGGCTTAATGTTCCGTGCATCTCCAGCAATCTAGCACACTGTCACTGGATTTTATTGACTCTTCAGCTTCCGAATTTAAAGGTATGAGTTCTCTCCACTGAAGAGCTGCTTTTATACACTGGGCAAATGGCAACAGGTTGCATTTCTGTAATAGTAGAACATCACTAAGGTGCATTATTAAGCAAAACAAGACACTGAACCACTAAGGAAGATATGAGGGCAAGTTGGTCAGTTTAATGAATTTATGAAAGGGAAAGAGAGTTTGGAAGGTGAGAGATTTTCCAAGGCTGCAGGATGAATGAACAGAGGCCATTATTGGAGCAATGCAGGTACTTGGATGGGCCGCAGGGCTGGAGGAGGTTTCAGACTTAAAAAGAAGGGTTTGAAATCAAGAATAATAACCTTGAAATGAAGGTGCTTTCCAAGCAGGGCTTAGCATGGGAGAGTGTGGACAAGCATGTTAGACAGAAGGGAAAGTGCGAGTTAGCGCACGGGCAAAAGATTGTCAGATGACCAAATTTACAGAGATGGAACTGGGAAATCAATAAGAAGAGCTTTGACATATTCAAGCCCATGATGAAAGACATGAACTGCATGATCAACCATAGAGTCAGAGGATCATAGGAGAGTTACATTCCGGAAACAGGCTCTTCTGTCCAATCAATGCAAACAACATGCTGGAGGAACTCAGTAGGTCAGGCAGCATCCGTGGAAACGAACAGTCAACGCTTCGGGCCGAGACCCTTCCCTCTTCTGTCCAATGATTTCCTATTGACCATCAACCAACATTAATGCCAATCCTACATTAGTCTCTTCTTTTAAATTTTCACTATATTATCATTATCTTTCCCAGATTCGACCATTCACCTGCACACCACAAGCAATTTCCAATGGCCAGTTAACCTACCAATCTGTACACCTTTGAGATGAGAGAGTAATTCGGTGCACCCAGGAGAAATGCCTGCAGTCATGGATTGCTAAGGTCACAAATGAACCCAAGTTTCTGCAGCTGCACAGTGCACCATGGTGCACACTAATCTCACTTTCCCTCTCTATAGCTACTGCCTGACATGCTGTGAATTTGCCCCTTTCTCTGTTTTTATTTGCGATTTCCAGGTTGAGCTGCATTTTGCTTTAAGAAGTAACTGTTAAGCAGCGGAGAATTTCAGCAAGTTGATAAGCTCGGGGCAGGATTCTTGATTTTAGTGCTATACAGCACCAACTGCAGAATCCTGGATCCTGCAGTAACACAAAGTTTGGGAGAATAAAGCGAATTGTATACACAGGTGTTTCATGCAAAGCGTAGTAAGGATTCCATCAGCTGGTGAGTAGTGAAAGATTGATTGTGCTGGTGTGTTGGATTGCAATTTCCCTGACAGACACTGCTCAGAGCTATTTACGTCACACACTGATACAGTGGACCCTAGCCTCTCGCTGCCCACTGCTGTTTGTTTTACTTGTCATGCTTAATTTCACAGTGAAGAAAGTAAAACCTGCTTCAGCATTTTTCCCCCCACTCTACCCTCAGGGAGATTTCAATGCCTTTGTCAAATGATGGAAAAGGCAAGCAGCTTTTATATCGCCTTTTGCTTCACCTGCTTTTTCAAGCAGCTTTGGAATACTTCTCCCAGAATGAGCACCCTTTTTAAATCGCATAAAATGAAGTGGATTTTAAACAAAATTTTTAAAAAACTATGAGACTTTCAGTTGATATTTCTTGGAATTATTGGTTGCTCTGAGAGATAATGTTGCAGTGAATTTCAAGTTAATCCATGCGGTTGCTTAACTCTTCCCACCAAAAATCATAACTGTGTCCTCCCCCCACTACGGATAGTCTAGAGCAGGTATCATGCGAATCTCATCAATTTCACAGGCATGAAAGCAATAAGATGCATCGCAAGTAGATATCGGATAGCTTCTGGTAATAGATAGTTCATTCATTGTATCCATGGGGGGGGGTAGGACAGGAGATCCTTAACTTCTTTTGACTGTCCTTGTCATCAGAAGTGAAGATCGGGTCTCTCTTTCAAAGGCGTGTTACCCCACTTGCGTCTACAAAGAAGGAAGATTCTTGACTAAGTCACCCTCTGCAGTTACTTCCTATTCCCTCAGCGACAGACCAAATAGGACCCGTGTGGCCCTTGACGAACTCAGCAGAGAGGAGGGACCGAATCTGGAGGCCTCTAGCCTGTAGTGAGCATTTCATGCAGATTGTTTTTATTTAACATTGTGTTTTTAGCAGGATTTTAGATTTCAGATTGCAGTTTAGAACATAGTCATGTACACAAGGGTGCATTGAAATCCTGTACTCATGAGAAGCTCGCAAAGTATGCAGTATACCTAGTAATTATTTATTTGTTTGTTTGTTTGTTTATTATTTTATTGAGATACAACACAGAACAGGCCCTTCTGGCCCTTCAAGCTGCACTGTCCATCAGTCCTCCAATTTAATCTTAGCCTGATCACGGAACAACTTACAATGACCAAGTAAGACCATAAGACATAGGAGCAGAATTAGGCCATCCGGCCCATCGAGTTTGCTCCACCATTCAATCGTGGCTGATCATTTTTCTCTATCTCCTCTTCAACTCCAGTTCCCAGCCTTCTCTGTTGCACGGGGCGACTGAGGAGAGCCCAAGTGCAGGACACCGGCACGTTGACAGAGTTGGGGATGCTGGCGTAGACGTAGAACAGCAACCCGGAGGAATCTTGACAAGGAGACGGGATTTACAGGGACTATCTGGAAACTAGAGCTGAACTTGGAACTAAACTTAGAACTGACTGTTCTAAGCCGACGAGAGAACGAAGTATTACATGAGAATGGACCAACAAACTGGCAACCTATGTAGTGACACCATCGTAATTATGTCACAGTCTCTGATGCAAACCAGGTGTACCATAATTAAGTAAACTAGCAGCAACTGGAAATCTAATGGCTGAAATTAGGGCATAATCAGGGAGAAAGGAGCATTAAAGGGGAACAGCCAAATGGAACCATGACATTCTCCTTGTAACCCTTGATGCCATGTCCAATCAAGAGCCTATCTATCTCTGCCTTAAATACACCCAAGGATCTGGCCACCACAGCTAAATGTGGAAACAAATTCACCACCATCTAATTAACCAACCAACAAACCAGTACATCTTTAGACTGTAAGAGGAAACCAGACTACCCGGAGGACACCCATGCAGTCACGGGTAGAACGTACAAACTCCTTACTGGCAGTGGTGTTTTATGAGTGAAAAAGCAGTGAATTAGTGGAGCTTATTGTAGAGCAAACTGAGGTAGTGCAAAAAGAAATGCTGAGGAGACAACAATGGAAGAGATCAGATTAAGGGCTCAAGAACACAACAGTACCTCAGAAGGGGCTTATGAACGAGATACATAATGTTAATGCATCACTAGCTGCAGCTTTCCTGTGGCAAACTTAGATTAGAAGCTTGTTGATTCTTAAGAGGAACTGGATAGGATGATGCCCCTTATTCCCAGCTCAGTGAATGTTCTTGGATGCTTTCCCGCCCTTTCCCAGATCCACCAGAGGACACTTACACCTGTTTCTAATCAGCCATCCAATGATTTCTGCTCCAAACCAATTCAAAAGCAAACCTAAGCCAGGAGACAGACCACCAAAACAAGCACTTAGAAAAGGGAAACCTTTGAATTAAATCACTTCCTGGTGGACTAGCCTAAATGGGCTGGAGACTATTTTATCAAATCTGGATTTCCTTTTTGAATCAAATAATTCAGGGAGGTCTTACAGTATTGCTGGGCAGAATAGAGTTCTGGGAATATCCTGGGATTGGAAGTTAAATTCCTTATGTTGACTGATCCATCATTTTGTTTTATAGAAGAAAAATATCCAGAATTGCAAAATGATTCATGCAGGTTGGGGGAACTGCAGTGTTACTATTTATACTGCATATATGTAGTTATTTCTCAGAACCTGGACATTGCTTGCAAGACCAGCATTTATTGCCCATCCCTGACAGTTCTTGAGAAGATCATGGTGAACTGCCTTCTTGAACTCATACATTCTGTGTGCTGAAGGTGCCCTCAAAGTGCTGCTGGAGAGGGAGCAGCAGGACTTAGGCGCAGGAACTGCAAAGCCATGGTGATATAGGAGGGGTGATTGATAGGTTCGTGGCTTAAGGTAGAAGGACATGAGTTATACAGCTCTCATTACCTGCACATGCAGTTCAATTCTTTGAGTGAAAAGGCAGAAAGTTTGAAGTTAATAATGCATCTCCTTCTACCGTAGGCCACAAACTTATCAATCACCCCTGATGAGTTATTAACTTCAAACTTTCTGCATAATCGCTCAAAGAGTTGAACTGCATGTGCATGTAACGAGAGCCGTATAACTCATCTCCTTCTACCTTAGACCATGAACTTATCAATCACCCCTGCTGTGGACACTTTCTGGAGGTTCAAGATCCATATGCTCCACGACCGCTGGACTAAGTATGTAAATGTAGGAGGGGACTATGTTGAAAAATAAATGTGCTAGGTTTTCTAAAGTTGACTCCTTCTACCTTAGGCCACAAACTTATCGATCACCCCTCGTATTTCTACCACTGGGTGGGGGGTGTATTTTGGAGGAGAATCCATAGCATTCTCCCTACATGAACATCTTGGCTTCATGGTGGTAGAGACCATGAGTTTGGAAGGCACTGTCGGAGTAGCCTGGGCATGTCCATGGCAGATACTGCAGCTACAGTGCACTAGTCATGAGATGAATGTGGATGGAGTAGCAGCACTTTACATTGTAAACTGCACCAGCAAATTGAGGGATGTTATTGCTTCACAGTGATGGTAAGAAATGACTGTTGCTCTCAATTAAGCACTGGTAATTAGCAGGATACATCAGAGAGAATCTGAAACACAGATTTCCACCATAAGGTCGAGAAATATTCAGCCTCTTCCCAATAGGAAGAATCATGACAAACGTGTTGGCTCAACAACCCCCCACCAGATGTTTACGGGAAGCTCCCACAGAGATTCCTAGTGATTATTGGAAATGTTATGAACGAGCAATGGAGCAGTTTCCCCTTTTACAGATGGTAGCTTAATTACATCAACCTTACCAACTTCTACCATATGCCTGAACCACTCTCATATCATGCCATCCTCTACACGATATACAGTACTGTGCAAAGGTCTTAGGCATGTATATATCACTAGGGTGCCTAAGACTTTTGAACAGTACTGTAGTAATTTTATGTATTGCACTGTACATTGCCGCAAAAGAAAAATCAACAAATTTCATGACATATGTGAGTAATGATAAACCTGATTCTGATATGGGTGTCTTTTGTGGACCGAGAGTACGAAGGGGGCAGGGAAAGAGGATTCATTGTTGGGAAAGGGGGAAGGGAGAGGGGAGGGAAGTGGGAATCACCAGACAGACATTCTGTAATTATCAATAAACCAATTGTTTGGAACCAAATGACCTTGTCTAGTGTCTCAGGCTAGGTGAGTCTGAACCCAAGCCACCCCTCGCCCCGTCACTTCCTCACTGCCACCTATCTCGCACCCCTCCTGTGGTGCTCCACCCTCGCCATTCCCAACCTCCTTTGCGCTCCCATAATTACAAACTCACTCTCCGCTCCATGTTGACAAATAGAGTACTGTGCGAATATCTTAGGTACCCTATCTTTATATATGTGCCTATGATTTTTGCGTGCTACTGTATTTACCAACACAGCATGCAGTTTGCACAGCCCCTGATAACCTGAGTGAATTTGCGCCTCTGATGAAGAGCAGATATCAGTTAGTCTCTCTTCTGTTCAATAATACCATGGACATCCTATGTCCGTCTAGTCTAATCCTTAGCTCCCAGAAATCTATGAATCTTGAATGTAACCATATTTAACAACTACAACTGTCTGGGATAGAGCAGTTAGGAATATGGGGTCTGAGCCTGTTTTTTTCACAAATAGATAACTACTGATCTATAATCACTGCAACATGCAAATATACATTGTAAATTTTATGTAGCAAGGTCCCTCAGAGCAAATATAAGATCTAGCAGATAATATGCTGTGCAACCCTTGTTTTAGATCTCATCTTTGAAGGTCTATCTCTCTCATTATGTTACTGGGATATCAGCCAAACCTTTGGAGTGAGATTTACACAGCGGACCTCCTCCAGACCTTGAGAGAGGTGCCACCTGAACTCCAGCTTGTTCAAGATTCAACATTCTTTACTGTGATTTCCAGCACACACAGGAAATGATGAAGTATTGGTGGTTGGGGTTATGGAGGGTTGGGGTAGTGGGTGGAGGTGTTGGTCACTCTTTCTGCTTGGACAAAGAAACTGCCTTGAGTCTGGTGGTCCAGGTGTGAATGCTACATAGCCTCCTCCCTGATGGAAATGAGACAAATAGACCATGAACAGTGTCAGTGGTATCCTTCATGATGTTATTGGCCCTTTTCTGGCACCTTTCTGTATATATGTCCTTGATAGCAGGACGGCTGGTGCTGGTGATGTATTGGGCAGATTTGACTACCCACTGTACAGCTTTCCTGTCTGCTGCTGTGTGGTTTCCGTACCAAGCAATGATACAGCTTGTTAGAATGTCCTCCACTGCGCAACAGTAAAATGATGTGGGTATAGATGTGCATTGTCCAGTCTTCTTTGGCCCCCTCAGAAAGTAAAGGCATTGATAAGTTTTCTAGATTGTGTATTGTATAATATATTCTGGGACCATGAGAGGTTTCGTGAGATGTGCATTCCCAAGAGTTTGAAACTGCTTGCAGTTTCTACTGCTGTACTGCTGATTGAAAGAGGGGTGTGCGTTGTGCAACTTCTCCTGAAGTCAATAACCATCTCTTTTGTCATATTGACATTGAGAAGGAGGTTATTTGCCTGGCACCAGGCTTCGATTTCTTCCACCTCTTCTCTGTAGGCCGTCTCCTCATTGTTGTTGATGAGCCCCAGCACTATCGTGTCATCGGTGAACTTCACAATGTAATCTTACTCGAAGCTGAAAGGCCATCCCATCTACTCTGTGACTGCACTCAAATATAATTCGTCTCTGGGTGGCTGCGGGTGCGTGAAAGATGGAACACAAATATAGTGATATTTCTTTCAGATCACAATTTGTTACATTGCTGAGCAATTTGCATGCATCTGCTGGCCTGCTTACTCTGTTTTCAGTGTTGACTGCTCATTATTCCTGCATGCTTTGGAAATTTTAATGTGCTCCTTTTATTTTCAAATGAAGGAAGAGAGTCTGTCAAAATATTTTTAACAATGAATGTTAGTTTTTGGAGAATGAGACTAGGGAGTTAATAATAAGAAATGAGGGAATGGCAAAAAGCAATCTATCTGACTTGCATCTGACTTCACAGAAGAAGACACTCAAAGCATTCCTATAATCAGTCAGTCAGTGGGTGCCATCCTGAATCCAGGGTTTCGGCTATGCACCTCCATCTTCTTCAATCTTGCGACAGCACCGAGTACAGCTCTCCTACAGTTTGTTCTCGCTGGCCGCCTTGGCACTGCCCCCGCCGAACTCGAGCCCGAGGCCATGTCGGCCTCCAGCCGCGGCCGCTTCTTCGAGCTCAGGCCTTCCTTAGGCGGAAGCCTTGGGCAGGTCCAGGCGCACGGTGCAGCGCCCAAGTTCATCATGTCTCTTCTAACTAGGTGCATAGCATATGATTCATAGATACGTGGTGAGGCTTTAATCTCTTCCACGGAAGATGGCCGTTGGCTCACAAGGAGCTCATCCACCCTTTGTCAGGTCTTGTTTTTTTTTCAGTCCTGCTGGGTGTCCTCACACCGTCCTCACCAGACTAAGTCTGGTGGGGGAGCTAGCTCAAGTCGCCGACCACTCGACCACAGCCCCTGGCTGAGCGCCAGCTCCCCGCCGAACCTCCCCGGGCGTCCGGTGCCCCAACGAAAACTGTGGTCGAGCGGCTGGCAACCAAACTGGAAACCTATAATACGTAGTCAGTAATCCAGGGTTAAAAAGAAAGAGAAACAGAAATCATTATGATTCAAGGAAAGGTAAAGGTTAAACAAATGGGACTGAAAGCAGGCATCTCCTGAAGTGACAGCCTGCAACTTAAGGTCCCACAAGAAATAGATGGAGAGATTTGTTTGTTTGTTTATTTATTTATTTATTTCGAGATACAGCATGGAACAGGCCCTTTTGGCCCAAATGAACCACACCACCCAACAATCCACTTACTTAACCCTAGCATAATCACAGGACAATTTGCAATGGCAAATTAACCTACTAACTGGTACATCTTTGCATTGTGGGAGAAAACTGGGGCACCCTAAGAAAACCCACGCGGTCACAGGAATAATGTAGAAACTCATTACAGACAGTGCCAGAAATAAACTCCAAACTCCGAACGCCCCGAGCTATAATCATGCTAACCACTACACTACCATGGTGCCTTAGATAGCGGATGCTTTGGTCATGGTCGTCAAAAGATCACTGAGATCAGTAGTGATTCCAGCTGACTCTGAAGGGATTAAACACTCCCTTTCAAGAGGGAGTCAGGTAGAATGCAGGAAACTATTGGTCAGTTTGTCAAGCATTTAGCATTAGAGAAAGGATGGAATCCAATTAGTAAAGCAGCAGCAATTACAAGATATGAAACAAATCAGGAAGTGTAAATATGTTTCTGTGAAAGGGATGTTGCATTTGAATTCATCGGATGGAGAGTTGAGAACCAGATTATGTGCTTGGACTATCAAAATATGGTTGATACAACACATTACTGATCCAGATAAAAGTTCATGGCATTGGACTTAACGTATTTGTTTGGGTAGAGAACTGGCAAGCCAACAGGAAAGGGCTTTTGGATGAATGGGTCGTTTTAAGATCGTCAATCTGCAACTAATGAAGTTCCACTTGGCCGTTTGACTCTAACATGAAGAAGCCTGGGGTTATCTAATTTGGTAGAAAGAATAAAAACATCAGATTTTTTTTTAAAGGGAAGAAACTACAGAATGCGGCTGTACAAGAGCCATTACAACTTTGCACGTCGGTACAAGTAATCAGGAGGGCAAAGGGAATATTGGACAGAGGGTGCAGTATACAACCTGGGCAAATGCAAATCTTCTCACAACTGTTCAGTGCCACTTTCAGGACTCTAGTTTCAGTTGTGGCCTTCTTTAAGAAGGGTATACTTGGATTGGAGAAAATTCACTGGTTGATTTCTTGGATAAAGGTGTTATAAAGATTGAACAGTGTGGTCCTGTGCTCCTTGGAGCTGCAAGGATGAAAGGTAACTTTCAACAAACATACAAGATTCTCAGAGGCAACACATACAAAATGCTGGAGGAACTCATCAGATCTGGCAGCATCTATGGAGAGGAATAAAGAGTCAATGTTTTGGGCCCAAGACCATTCATCAGGTCTTCAATATGGATTTCCAGCATCTGCAGAATTTCTTGTGTTTGACGTTTTGAAGGGAATTGATAGGCTAAGTGCTCACAGAATATTCTTCAGCTGACCTAGGCACACAGGCGCATGGTTCCCTGAAAGTGCAACACAGATAGACATAGTGGGAAAGAAGACGTTTGGCAGCTTGCATTCGTCAGACAGAGCACTGTGTACAGGAGGAGGGACATAATCGTACATGCCACTGGTGAGACCACACTTGGAACATTGTTTGCAATTCTGGTTGCCTTCCTATAGGAAATATGTCTCCAAGCTGAAAAAGGTGAAGAAAAGCTACACAAGAACGTTACTGGGACTTGAGAGTTTGAGGTATAAGGAGAGCTTAGATAGACTGGGACTTATTTTATCTGGAGCTTAGGAGGCTGAGATATGACCTTGCAGAGTATTTAAAAAAATGAGGGACAAAGATAAGGTGGTTGGTTATAGTCTTTTCCAAGGGTAACTGAATCTAAAACTAGAGGACATAGATTTAGGGTGTAAAGGAAAGATTTTAAGGCACCGGAGGGGGCGACTTTTTCATGCAAATATCTTGGACAGGTATGTGGTTAGAAAAAGCCAAGAGGGATATAGACCAAATGGAGTAACTTGGTTGGCACAGATGATGGGCTGAAGGGCCTATTTCTGTACTGTTTGACTTTGACTCCTTGTCACTAATCATGCAGTAAAGGTGTTGTTTGTAATACCAGTGACTCTCCCTCCCTGTCACCAACTGTGTAGTAAAGGTGTTGTATGTAATGTTCAGTAAATATCCGCATTTGCCTCACTTGGATTAGTTAGTTAATTTGTTTACAGTTTGGCAGGTGTAGATAAAATGCCTCACCCAGATTCACCCGAAAACCTGTATTGTGGTTACCATGGAGAATGTTCCTTATGATGTAGCTGCAGATAACAAGAAGAAATTTTCCTAAATCAGGTTTTCACTGTCTGTCAAATGCTTTGGCACATTCCAGAGTTATGAATGATGCCACATAACTGCAAACTTTCAAGGCCATTTCATCCGTTGACAAAGTAAGAAGCAAAAATAGTAGATCTAAAAAACTATGCGTTTTTACAAGGCTTTAATCCAACTCAATTATTCACGTGTCATCACTAACCACAAACTTGCAGCTAGAGTAGTTTATAATCATTATCTGAAATGAAAGATTGTGCAGCTGGCTTAATGTGCCTTTTCTGCTATCAGCTATCTTACAAACTAACTTATAAATTCATTGTGAGTTTATTTCCATGAAAGTGTTTGTTAATGGCATAAGCTTCAACAGGGTATACTATAATGCTGGGTGACATTCACAACAAATTACGAGTGGCTGCAACATAGTTGCTATAAATTTATTTAAGGCGAATATGTGCAAAGGCCTAGGCTCTGATTTAATTCTTTGTAGGAAAGGCGTTCTCCTTTAAAAGCACCGTTGAGACTCTCTCCCTCTTTTGATAAGAGTCTGTGATGGTATTCAAAGATTTGTTCTTCTCTTGCTTGCTTATCCTGCTCATTATAATCATTATCCCAAAACTATATCTTGTTATGTCATCCACAAGAGTTTGTTGCATTTATTCCTGTAAAGTTATGACTAGCACTTAAGTACATAGGGACATACTAGAAAGGAAGGAAAGTTGATACCTGTTACAAACTTCCACTGGATTGATTGCTCCCAGTGCACAGAACTACTTGCCCACATGCAAGTGAGGTTGCAGGCCAGGCAGAAGAATGAATATCCAATTGATAAGTGACTCCTTGAAAGTCTTCATCCCAGCTACTGTATATCCACAATACTTCTGATGTCCTTTGAAGTTTCTTTTAACAATTTCCATTTCATTTGTGTCTATATCTAATTTTCATCACGGACATCCAATCCCCCTCTACCTCCATCCTCCGGAAGATACATTTGCTTCTTCCTACAGTGGTTTCCCTCTTTGAACACCTTTTGATTCCTGTCTAAATGATCATGCCCTGAAGAGCTTCTGATCTAACTTCTCTAATTTCCTCCAAGATAGAACAGAGGTCACAGATCTGTCGACTGGTGTCTTAAAAACAACCTTGCACTCAGTGTGAGTAAGAGCAAGGGATTTATTGTGGACTTCAGGAAGGGAAGTCAAGGGAACATACAACGGTCCTCACTGAGGGGTCAGCAATGCAAAAGGCGTGCAGTTTTAAGTTCCTGGATGTCAACATCTCTGGAGATCTGTCCTGGGCCCAGCATACTGATGTGTTGTTCCCTTTCACATCTTGTGGCGCATCGGGCAGCAATTTTGCCGTTCCCCTAGCATTCGACTGTTTTTTGCCAAGCTGCTAGCTCGACACTCAACCCAGCACGGATAGAAAGCATGCAAGGAGCTGGCCAGATTCAAACTCGAACGTATTGATGTAATTACAAAGAAAGAACGCCAGCAGCTATATTTCATTATGAATTTGAAGAGACTTGGTATGCATACAAAGACTCCAAAAATTTCTACAGATGTACTGTGGAAAATATTCTATCTGGTTGAATGATTGTCTGCTATGGAAGAGCCACTGCACAGGACTGGAAGGAGCTACATAAAGTTAAAAACTCATCCAGCTCTGTCATGTGAACTACCCTCCCCAGCACCGAGGACAACTTCAACAGGTGATGCTTCAAGAAGGTGGCATCTATCACTAAGGACCCCCATCACCCAGGACTTGCTCTCTTCTCATTGCTACCATCAGAGAGAAGGTACGGGAGCCTGAAGACACATACTCATTGTTTTAGAAACCATTTCTCCCCTCCACTATCAGATTTCTGAATGGGCAATAAGCCAGTACATGAACACTTACTCACTATTTTTGCTCTCTTTTTGCATGTCTTATTTTATTATTTTTTTAAGTATATTTCTCCTTATAATTTATAATATTGGGTGGATGGGTGGAGCTATGTCTCTACCAAGGGAAGTTTAAGGCACTTCTTCCCTCTGCTAAGCTGCAGGTCACCCTCGGGCAAGGGGTAGCACCTGCTTATCCTCCCCGATCAGGATCACGTGGAAGCTATGGGATGGTTGTATGAGCAGCTGTTGCATATGAGTCCTGGTACGTGACCACTGATGCCAGGCGGGCAATCTCTGAAGAGTATTGATATTGGCTGGGGTCACCCATCTTGTAAAGACACTACCCAGCAGAAGACAATGGCAAACAACTTCTGGAGAAAAATTTGCCAAGAATAATCATGGTCATGAGACCATGATCGCTTACGTCATACGACACAGCATTTAATGATGATATTGAGTATTTTAATGTGTTTTTGTATTTTAAAGTTTTTCTTTTTAATACACTGTACTGCCATCGCAAAGCAACAAATTTCATGACATATCACTGCCAAATGCCAGTGATATTTAACCAGATTCCGATTCTGTTCTCCTGTCCTACTGAACTGTCATGGCAGGATCCCTTTGCTTCACTAAGCCTTGCTGAGCTTGCCACTGAGGAAATGATTTTCTGTGTCAGAACATGTTCTGATGCCAAGATGGGGTGTTTCAAATATGCATGAAAATGATCACTGCTGCATTTAAGGACATTATCCACTTAAGTTCTGGAACTGAATATGGAAAGAAGCTATTTCTCTCTGGATGTTTGAGTGAGTTATTGAAAGATTCCAACTTTCCCAATCTTTCAGGAAAGTTACTTATCCTTTTGAGTCTACAATAACCACACTTCCTGGCAGCAAATTCCTGTCAGAATTTATGGTGGGCGTGGTGGGAGGAGGGACGGGAAATTATTGGTACAATTAGACAATTGATGAAACCAACGAACTTAAAAGTGTGTACCAGACTTAATACAATAGCAGTGCAATCATCACTGCTTTAGAAATTCATTGATTTCCTCTTAAAATTTAGCATCTGATTTAAACTGAACTCACCCAGGCAATGAACCTTGCCACAAAATGTCAATTGTCCATTTCTCTCCACAGATTTTGGCTGATTCATTGAGTTCCTGTAGCAGTCTTATTTATTTATTTTACTCCAGATTCCAACATCTGCATTCTCTAATGTTTCCAAAAGCATTTACATTTAGACATCAAAAGTCAGCATCCCTTGATTTGATCTGACGCCAATGGAGGTGCAACTCTTGAATCTATAAGCTATTTTTGCACCAGTCAGTTCCAACACTAAATACATCGTCTTGAATCGGCAATCAGTGGGCAGTAAACTGTTCTAATTGGCCTTCTCAAGAGTCTGCAGAAAACTCCTAAAAATAATCTGAAACTCCAGGGTGATTATTGTGTTGTCTCCCAGGAACCGTAAGGCAAGGCATAAAGTTTAGCAGAGAATCTCATGCTGGTTTCATGAAGATTAAGAGGAGCATTGGGAACAGGATATGTGTAGAAAATGCCTCTCTGTGTACTTGACTCTGAAGATGTCTTTAGGATATAATTGCAACCACTATTCAAATCAATTTGTCTTCCAGGGCTAACATTGTTTCCAGCAGCAGAAGGTGATATCAGATGAACTAATTTATTTTAAAGTTGATTTAAAATTTCATAAAGATCTGCCAAAAGTGACGCGGAAAATTGCATTGGGGCGAAGGCATTCAGCTTTCCAACTCTCTGTCCTGATGGCTTCAATTCTGACTCTTCAGCACAGGCAGTTCAAGAGACAGGGGCAATCGAAGATTTCCACCACAGACTATTAGTGCCACCTAAGGACTGGTTCGTTCAATTGATGCCTTTTTAAAGAAATTCTGAAAATGCTGCAGCTTGTGTGGTCAAGAAAAGCAACGATATCTCCTACATTCCTTCAACTAACTGATATCCCTCCAAGCTCCCTTTCTCAACCTCTCACCACTTCCTTCTTTTGCACTCTGTAGGAGGGAGGACACTCACAGTGACATTCAGGAAGAAGCAGCCTTTCCACTGTTCACAGTGTCATTCCCTGCAGCACTGGTACACTGTGGTTGCAACCAATGCTACCTACAATGAAATTAGTCCCCAAGAGTAATCTGACTGCATCTCCCAAAGCTGTGATCTCATCCTTCTGGAGAGGGAAGGGCAACAATGGGAGGAGAACACTGCTGCCTGCAGCTTCCCTTCCCAGTCACACAACTTATTGACTCAGAAATACAGAGGGAGTCCTTCATTGCAATTGTGTCCAAGCCTTGGAACTCCATCCCACAAAACCACTGTGGGAGCACCTTCATCCAAAGGATGGCAGCTGTTCAAGAGCATGATGTTCTCAAGAGCAATTAGGAAATGGACAGCAGATGAAGCCTCTGCCACTGCGATACTCCCCCCATTAAGGAACATAAGAAATGAGTTTTGTGATAAACTCTTACAACAAAGTAACAGCCCCTTCTACATAACTGCTCCATGCATGCCTACCAATATTCTTCTCTAATCTACTCCATTTTGTCTACTTTCAGCCCATATCCCTCTAAACATTTCCTATCCATGTACCTATCCAAATACCTTTTCAATTATGTTTATTTACCTGCATCAACCACTTCTACTAACAGTGTGTTCCACTATCTGGTTGAGAAAAAATACCCCCAAGATTTCTCCTGCAACTGAAATCTGCGTCCTCTAGTTCTTGATTTCCCAACTCTGGGAAAAAGACTGTGCACATTGAGATCCCTATAAGATCATCCCTCATTATCCGACATTCCGTCCAAAAGTATTCCGATCTGTCCAACCCCTGTCCGTCAAGTCCCCGGAACATCCTTGTAAATCTGCTCTGCAATCATTCCAGCTTAAAAGCATCGTTTCTATAACAGGGTGATCAAAGGTGAAAGCATCATTCCAAAGGTGACCTCACTGGTGTCTTGTACAACACTGGTGATTGCCCAACATGCTTTTAGAAAAGAGTCTAGTTACCACAGTGATACACTTCAGTGCAATAGAACTTTGTGGTTCTTTTAGATTCTAATGTCTGCCTAATCCTCAATGGAAGAGCTTACATCGTTCTTCCTTGTATACCTCTCTGTCGCTCCCAAGGTCATCTGGACACAGCAACATCAGCACTGGAGGAAGCCAGCCGCTCAATCACTGCTGCTCTGTAATTTTCTTTCCTTTGCACCATATCTCAATATTTTTGGCTAGCATTAATCAACCTATTTTGTCTGGGCAATTCCACTTCTCCTCAGTGTTTGCAACCTTTTGGTGGAGGGGACATCAAATTTCTGCTGGCCTGTGTAGAACATGGTAGCGGATCTATTCATCAAGCATGGTCCGTTTCCCAAAGTTTCCCTGACTACAGGCTGAAAATGCTGCAGTGAAAATACAATCGAATCAACATCTTCTTAAATCTTCCGATCAGAAATTCTTTCATATTCTTATACCGTTGCTCCTTCCACTACAGGCTTTCACGTTTCGACAGCTGTTTTATTCCAAGCTACAGACTATCACTGAGCAATGAGATTGTTTAGTGAACTTCAAAGCAGGTCAGTTGACAAACAGAGCAGTTACTCACTATGCTGTGATTAAAAACAGAGCTTTAATGCCACTGTAACATTGCTGTAAAGCTCTGCTTTCTTAATTAAAAAGAATATAATGACCCTTCCCACCCATTTTATAGATCATTTAGACATTACAAAACAAATACAGCAAATATTTCTTTTAGAGCTTTGAATGTCATGGAAATTATGCATTGAAGATGTGTTTGCGTACATGCGCTTGTTTGACTATGAATGTGAGTGCTTGTCTTCTGTATAAATATAAATATCTCCGTTAATTGTATCTGAGAATGTGTGGTATATTTGAACATTTTTAACCACGTTTGAGGCAAAGTACAATAACTGTTTGAACCAAGTACCATAACAACTTTCAAAAGGCATTTGGATAAGTACATAGGTCAGATGGGTTTAGAGGGATATGGGCCAAATGCGGGCAAATGATGGGCACTGTGGTTAGCATGAAGGTTGAGCCGAAGGGCCTGTTTTTCTTGCTGTATTAATCTATGATCTGTGACTCTATACATGTGTACAAGTCCACGTGATGAACAAGTGTTCATGTGTGTTTGTATGGGTGTGTGATCATACGTGTCTGTATTAGGAGAAAATGTTGCCTACACGTGTGTCTGCCTGCAGTTTGGCACATACACATGCATGCTTCAACTGGTGTGTTGTATCAAAGCTCAAAAGCCAGTAAATACAATAAATTCTTCTTATCTCAGAAGGAAATTGAAGCAAGCAAGCATCTTACATCACTAAGAAGGTGCCAGTGAACAATGCTACAATGGGCGACATTCTTCAGATGGTGCAAGGGACTGTTTCTTTCATTTCTTTTTCTTTTAAACATAGTTCTAGTATTGTTGGAGAATGCAATATACAGTTTAATGCTGTGATTTTGGGCTGATTGAGCGATCTGGAGCTTTGCTGTCTCTGAGAAGGTTCTGGGAGGCGAGCAACCTTGAGGTCAAGAAGCTTAGAGTTGTGGTGTGAGCTCATGATTTACTTCACTTCTCACTGATATCGCCAATGAAAGCTTTGAGGAAGATTGAAACATCAAGGCAAAAGTGCTCAGCACTGTCTACCAGCCTCTCGCTCGGTTCTGTCAGAAGAAGGTGTCTGCATGTGAGGGTTTCGCTCTCTCACTCACTGCTTCCGAATGAAGATCCCTGTGTTCCAAAGCTCTCGCTCTCTCTCTCTCTCTCTCCCTCGCTCGATGCTGTCAGAGGATGGTACCGAAGTTCTGTGTCCGTGGTTTGTGAATTGCACTAATGAAGACTGAGATGAACGAAATATGGATCTTTTAGATTTGAGTTTTGATTTCTGTGTTTTCGTCTTTCTTTGTTGTTGCATTTGCGCGATTTCTTTTTGTGCGCGTGTAGGGGTTGTTGCTCTTTTTTGCTGCTTGTGCAATTTCTTTTTTTTTGCACAGGGGTTTGTTGCCTTTCTTTGAATGGGTTCCATGGTTTTCTTTGTTTTGTGGCTGTCTGTGGAGAAGATGAATCTCAGGGTTGTATACTACATACATACTTCGATAATAATGTACTTTGAATCCTTTAACTTTTGCGTTTAAACATTCAGAAAGCAATATCCAAACTTCTGTAGCTCCCTCCGGTGGAAACTTTAACAAAGCTTAACACAGCAGTTAAACATGTTCTCAATTGTTTGGGACTTGAGCAGGACCATAACTGGCTTTGAATGAGGTTGGTGCCCCATTCTAATTCATTTTGTTCAGGAAGCTGGACGAGCTGGGGCTGTATCCAGTTGGATCAGAGCCGACTCATGTTAGGGAAAGGACAACTGCATCAGGAGCAGGTTGGCTAAGGTCAGTGTGATGAAGAACCAGTAAAATTGGCGTCCGTTGCCTTTTCTTTCCCAGTAAATTTTCGCCAGGGATTATTTTAGGAGTTCACTCTGCTGGCACATATCCCTAGCTTTCACATGGTGCTCAAAGCTCGATGTGAGTTCACTGTCCTTGCAGGGATCTCACTACACATTGAGCCCACTCTCCAGCCAGACACAGAACTCACTGCCCTGGTGTGGAGTTTGCTGCTTGTGGAATTCATTGCTCTGGCATTAAGCCCATTGACCCAATATAATACCCTGGAACAGATCTTACACCATATAAACAAGTTTATTCTATAACAACTGAAGACAGAAAATCCATTGCACTTCAGTATTCAGATGGAAACTGTTCTGTGTGAAACTGCACTGCACAGATCAAAGTAGTTCAAAGTTTTATCATTGGTTTATGCTGAGTTAAATAATTTAAACCAGTAAAGAAGCGCCATTTCTCTCAATGCTCCTAGGATACACAGGGAGGATTTCAAATGTAATCTCCACTTCTGTTGCCTATTTCCTGACCAGGTGAAAATGGGTGAACATTTATTTCATTTCATTTCATTTATTTCTTAGAGACAGAGCATGGAATAGGCCTTTCCAGCCCATTGGGGTACACCACTCTGCAACCCCCGAAACTCCTGATTTAACCCTAAACTAATCACGGGACAATTTGCAATGACCAATTATCCTACCTTTGAACTGTGGGAGGAAACCAGAGGACCTGGAGGAAACCTACGCATTCCATGGGGTGGACGGACAGACACATTACAGATGATGTCAGAATTGAACTCTGAACTCCAACACCCCGAGTTGTATTAGCTACTGTGGTGCCCCGTGTGTCTGTGCCAGTAAGAGACTGTGTGTGTGTATTTTGCATGTCGATACTAACTTGATTCTTATGGTCTAATTGGACTGCCCAGGAATGAGACAGATTAACATACCAGGGCCTGTGCAATTATAATCTGCCACAACATATTTGAGTTTTGTTGAATAGATACATAAATAATGAAAACAAATGTAAAGATTCTCCTCATTTCTTACAGCATGCATAACCAACATATGTAACCACTACAAAAGACTGCCAAATTTCAAGCCTGAATTTGGTTCAGCCCACCTTGACTTTCTGCAATCTTTTGCACCATTTTGTCAAACATGCTACCAGAAGCAGATCTATCCCTCGAAACTGACCTGAGGTGAGCAAAATACCACCAGGAATTTCCTCTGTAATTGCGCTGTTTTGAAAGACTCTGAGAAAGCTACATAAACAAAGGTTGGATTTATAGTTCCAAGGACACTTAAAAATATTTTTAGAAGGTCTTCAGCAAAGTTTGCTTTTGAAAATATCCTAATCCTTTCCAATTAATATGCTTATTTTTTTTAAAAAAGTAAATGCTACTCATATAAATTCGGTTGCACACTGTTAGTGTATTGACACTTTAATTCAAAATAGTTATTGTTTTACATCCATTTTCAGCCACTGAAAGCAAATTTACCACTCCAGCTGTAACAGAAATACTCCCGTGCAAAACGTTTAAAAAATGGTTTGATAAAATGCTGCCCAATTGCATGGCCATGGCATATTTTGCATTTGGTAACTTGGAAATGATTAGTGTGGAAAATTGTGAAAATCCACTTGTCAAAGCATTGCTCAGTTATGGAGACATGTTCTGACTGACTTTGCCCAAAGAGAACCTCTATCCAACAATCCTCTTCTTTCACTCCACCAAGCACATGGCAATAAATAGTTTAATTTTCTGCCTGTTTAATTTATAGCCATTCACACACACAAATGCAAATCTGTTAATAATTATTTATCCATGTTCCAAATCTGGTCAAGATAAACATGATGTACACAAACCATTACAGAAATCAGGCTGTCCGTTCTGATAAATACATACAGCATTCTTCCCATTGCATGAATGTTTGCACCATTGCATACTTAGTCAGGACACTCTGCTTATGATACATATCACCTCCAGAGACAATCTCCTCTGTTGAAATGAGGAGATTTCCTGTTAGTTAAATTTAAATGCTATGTTTAGACTGGCATTAATTCACATGACGAAGTGCAGCTTTTCCAGTGTTCTGCTGCTGAAGCCAAAGAGTCGTTCACAGTTTTAAACAGTGCCACTTGAAAAGCGAGTCTTTCGGCTGTAACACTAACAGATAATGAGACGGATATAGAGTTTCTTCAGTATACCAGCTAATCTGCAAGTTTATGTCATGAGTTGATGACAACTTTAACAACTCACAACACTGCCAGCAATGTCATCAAATAAAGCCACGTGTTATGAGATATTGCCAATGTGTTCGGGTGTTGGATTTAAGGTCATATAGATGACAAAAGAGATGTAGAAAATGAGGGAGGGCAGAAAAATTGACTTCCTCATTTTCAGAGTTTATATGTTAAAGGTACTTGGCCAGATAAAATATGATTAGCACCCAGGGACCTATATCTTTACGAGGTTGTGCCCTTAGGAGAGGGCTAGTGACAAAGCTGGTGCTGGATTTGTAATTGAATACTAACTACAAAACTGTGCTTATTCGACAGTATGTGTTCAGAAGCCAAAAATAACAAGCATTTATTTGTGTATTTTGCAAATGCCCAATAAATTACCCGAGCCTCTTCGTTATATTAGCCAACCAAAAATAAACAACAATTTCCCCTTTAAGACATAACAGGGTCCTATGATTGCTAGAACAAAATGGGAAAATATTAAACAGTTTAACTATTTCCACAACCCAGTAGGGGGACTGAGCTGACGAGCAACAATTCCAGAGCCATTCATGTTGTTAATGAATTTCAATCAAAAATTCATTATTGCAGATAATTTCAAGTTTTTTTCCTCTTTTGACAGTTTTCTGCTTTCTGCAACAAAACCTTTGGACTGTTATGAGACTACGAATTTGCTGCTTTCTGGCAAATCACCTCATGATTAAACTTTTGGGGTGCTCAGAGCTTTTGAGGAGGGAGGGGCATTGGAGATGGTGTAGAGGATGATATGTCCCTTCCTCAAAAAGCAGCAACTGCTGTCAAGATCAAGAACTTTGCCTGTTTCTCTCCCTTGCCATTGATGTGGCCCAACTATCACTCTAACTGAAAATCACACCTCCAGTCATTGTGTCTCAAGAAGTTCATAAAATCCACTCGATGTAATTCCTTTCAGATCTACTTAATGTGTGCCACGTTTCCAGGGAAACGACTACAAGTGACAGGCCAATAAAAAGCTTCAGTAATGATGCTACATAGGAAGCAGTGGGAATATAATCCTGCTTTGATAAAACTGTGATGGACAGCTGCCAATTAAGAACAAGCATAACTCTAACATAGAAATAAAAGCCATGCAATTCACAGAGAATGAACAGAATAATATGGAGAGGTCCTACAGTAATAGTGTAATCAAAAGCTTCAGACTGTGAAAACTTTGATGACATTGCTATCTTGAAATTCCTGCAAATATAGTACCTACAATTGTAGTTAATTACTTCTAGTTTTAATTTGCTTGGGTTAGGTTGAAAGTAGCATTGTAATAACACCCTTAAAGCATCTCTGATGAAATATGGCATTAGCACGAAAGTTGCGAAGTGCAGCACTGAAGAATCTGCATTGACAGCAACATCTGTAGCATGGATCATCTCACTTTGAAGACTGTGGCTTCTATTAAGCAACCAAGGGAAAAAAAGGGCAAACAGGAAAAGTGGCCAGATTTTCTCCTGACCAACATGTGTGACATCTGTTCACAGGCTTTCATTTTGAAGATTGGGCTCATCAGATTCTGTCAGGTATACAAGTTACTCTGAATCCGAATAAGAACAATATGGAATCGAACATCTTTGTTTCCTAAGGGTTTTGTCAAGAAAGAAGGGAGGGGGAGGTGTGGAGGAGCTGGTAACGTACCAGAAAACAATGCTTGATTTCCATCTCACAGCTGAAGTATACAATACTCGGAAGCTGGGAGAGAGGAAGTTTCGTAGCACAAACTATTAAAGAAAACCTAGGGTTAATGTTTTCTTTTAGAACTATAACGCTGCATAAACCATGCGGGGCCAGTATTTGACAGCTCTGTTCTCATTATAACTTTTCCACATCCCATCAAAAATAATAGCTTAACCTCTCACATTGATTTTAGCTGACAGAGATGTACCCTCCCTGACAAGCCAGATGTCTGAAGCAAATTTTTTGAATGAAACAGACAAAATAGAATGGACATTTTGAAAAGTACTAGGATAAAAAGAGAGAAAAAAATTTCTGGCAACACACATCAAAGTTGCTGGTGAACGCAGCAGGCCAGGCAGCATCTCTAGGAAGAGGTACAGTCGACGTTTCGGGCCAAGACTCTGCGTCAGAAAAAAATTCTCTGTGTGTTACAGAAAAGCAGTTAACCATTTCAGGGCAGAACTGGTATCTGGGCAACCACTCCCCCAGCTCTCTCCCTAACCCTTTCAATCTCGGTAAAAGGCAGTGAAAATTTTCCTGCTGAGCTTTCCTCACACTTTGTCTACTGTCTGAAATTTACAGCACATTAGCACAGTTTCAAAATATCTGAATTTAAAGGAGGAAAAAAGAATTGGGAGCACACACTAGACTGTGAGTCTGTCCTGGGTTTACAGCTTCTAGGATATCCTTTTGTATTTGTAAGCAGACCTTAGATCCATAATTTAAAATTGGTAAGCAGGCTACTTGAAAACTTGGCAAAAAAAAAGTTCACCCTGAACTCCTTCTTAAACAAACTTCACCAGTAACAGATGAAACTTTAGAGATCAAAGAGTCATACAGTCATATAGAGATACAGAATAGATGCAGACCCTTTGGCCCATCAGGTCTGTACTGACCATTACCACTCATTTACTCTAATCCTGCATTCATCCCACTTTTCCCTCTCCCCACATCCCATCAACTTCCCTCAGGTTCTACCACTCACCTCCACAATGGGAGCAATTTGCAGTCACCAATCAAGGTACCAACCCGCACATCTTTGGGACATGGCAGAAAGCCTGAGCACCCAGAGGAAACTCACACAGTCGAAGGAAGACCATGCAAACTGCACAGAGACAGCACCAGAAGTCAGGGTTGAATCTGAGTCACTGGTGGTGTAAAGTGGCATCTTTACCAGATACTGTCATTTCTGTGTTTCCACTTAAAAGTTACCCCTTCCCTTACAGGATTTACAAGTAATTTTGTGAAGAGCAAGCATTTCTGCTTTAACATCTGGGACCTGAGACAGATGACAGTGAAAAGATCAAGTGTTACCTTGCGAGCTTGTGGAGAGGGTGGAATTAGGATTTGGGAAGACGATGCACAAGTCATTGTCAAGGGGGAACTTGTCGCACTTTAGCATATCAGGCCACGGGAAGCCAAAGAACTCCATGACAGGTGTGCAGGCGTCTCGGACTGCTGCGCAGAGTGAGCGGCATGGGTAGATGGGTCTGTCCAGGCAGATGGGCGCGTAGAGCGAGCACAGAAAGAGCTGTGTGTTGGGGTGGCAGTTCTTGTTGAGCAGCGGCACCCAGCTGCTGGCCTGCTGCTGCACCTCTTCCATGGTCTCGTGGTCCAGCAGGTTGGGCAAACTCATCTTGTGGTAGCCTACATTGTTGCAGAGCCTCATGGCGAAAGGAATGTCCACACAGTGTGGGGGCTTGATGTAAACGCGGCTGTCGGCTTGCCAACTGGATTCTTCCTCCTCCATCGCAGCACAGAAGGCAAAGAGTCCCATGCTCAGTGTGAGAAGCACAGTGCAAAAGTTCCAGCAAGTTTTGCCTGAAATTCCTCTCTCGCCCATTTTCCTTTGGCTTCTTTGTTACTGGCAGAACCCTGTGCGTAGGTGTCAATATTACTTTTCTCTGCTTTCCACCACTGCTGGACTTTATCTCTGATCTGTGAGAAACAGTCTTTAACAGAAAGCAGCAGTGATTGTTTGATTTTAATACGTCTCTGCTTTAGAAACAGGAAAGCCTTGAAGATATCAGTACCTGTCTCTGCTTTTTCATTATCCAGGCCAGCCAGACACTTTCTTCCACTTTTAATTCACCTTTCAGTCTTCAGTGCTTGAAATGTGCATAAGGAATGCTGATTTATAAAGCTTGCTCCACTGATGTCAGCATCCAGCTTCTAGCCACAGGCTTGCACTGCTTTCAATGTGCAGCCCTCTGTCTTCATCACGGACTATGAGCCTCACAGACCAACCAATCAGCCCGTGGCCGTCCCCTATTACACTCCTCTGGAAGTGTCAATTACAGCTTTTATTTACCAATCAGCTTTTTGTAGGTGAAATGACAGGCACCCCACCTCCCCCACCCCACCACTATTCACCACCCACTCCCCTCTTGTCCACGACCCCAGCTCTCAAGCTTTCATTTCATCCTTCAAAAGAAAAGTGAGCTAGTGTGGAACAATTGTGGTTAAAAAAATATATATATCACAATCCAAGTGCTTTCTGAAAACTCTTGTGTGCCAGCAGTGATTCTTAAATGTGTAGCATTGTTTCTGTGAATTTTAGTTTAACTTGCCTGAAGACCTGTTTGTGTTTGCCCAATGACCTACTTGTCAGCTTTAGATCAATTTCATAAATTTAACAAAAGAGAAACAGCCCACCCCCAGACTCTTGGGCCTGATGTGAGATCCTTTCAAACTACAATTGTTATGCCCATCCCTCTCAGGGAAATTGGGAGAGAGGGATAAGGAATCAGCCCATAAATTTATTGCTGGCAAAACCTCAACAGAACTTTTCAAACTGTTCACAAGTGTGTGCCCAGGCACACACACACACACACACACACACACACCACACATACACACACACACACACACACACACACACACACACACACACACACACACAAACGCACACACACATGCACATGCACACAAACACATGCGCACACACACGCACACACACACACACACACACGCACACACACACACACATACATACACACACACGAGTTGCAGGATTTATTCCAGGAAGGCAATTAGAAAACATAAATCCCTCTTTACTTCACCTTCGCAACTGTCTTGGTAAAGGTTATACATGTAGGTATGGATAGTCTAACCAATCTCTTGGTACAAGGCTAATGAACTTTGGACTTTGTTAATAAAATTGTGCTAATGGTGCTTTATGGTTTGAAAAGCATGTGTTCACTGTTTTGGATGAAACACTATCTATCACATTCAGATCTTAATTGGTTGAAAGAATAGTCACAATTAAATCGTACCACTGCCAGGAATCTGATGAATGGCAACATTCCTCACCTTTATGCTCCTCCTTCTTTGCCGAGGCTGTGTAAATGTGCCTGGTTGTGGAAGGAGGTGGATCAAGGAGAAATCAATTGCTTCATCTCAGAGTGCGCAAGATCTTAGCCACTAAACAGCTTACCGTCAGTTATTCTACTGTTTCAGGAATGTTGGCTGAGGCTCACCAGGTGTCCAAAAATGAAGGGAGAAAGACATGGTCATGGTTGCCATGGAGATGGAGGCATTGACACCAATGATTGGGTGGAGCAGGCTGCTAACATCTTGGTATGGTGCCACATCTCTAACTGGGTCAGATTTCATCACTGGACTTGGTTTATTCTTGTCACATGTACCGAGGTACAGCATTCTGTTCATTCAGATCAAGTCAATACATGGTGAATTACAGCAAAAAAAAAGGTAAAACAACAACAGAATGTAGAATAAAGTATAAGAGCTACAGAGGAAGTACTGTACAGGTAAACAATAGCCTGCAAGATCATAATGAAGTAGATTGTGAGACGAACATGGGAGTGACAAGTACTTCCTTCCCTAACATCAATGAGACCCCACAGCTGAAGAAAATGCACGTCAAGAATTTTGCTTCACAAGCATCTGAAGATTCACTCAGCCGGATGAATGTTATCTGTGACTCTAAGGACAACAGCCATATGTCTACCAACTTAGGTCATCAGAAAATATGACCTGTTTTCCAGCTAATTATATTTCAGAAATAGATGCGCACAGTTACATATAGACCCTAATGTGGCTTTGTCAAGGCAGAGAAGGTGAGGACAGATTGGCACCCAAGTGATTGAATTTGGGGTCAGGGAGAGGAGAGAAAAGAACTTCAGGCTACTCTTAGAGCAAGGATTTAAAAGATTCAAAGGTTCAAAGGTTAATTTTATTGTCAAACAATGCATGTACAATACAACTCTGATATTCGTCTTCTCCAGATAGCCATGAAATACAGAAAGACTATGGTGATGTTGAAAGAAAAGACATCAACTTTACCTCCACCCCGGCATGAAAAAGAAAAAGAAACAAAACTTTTAAACCCCAAAATCCCCTACCTCCACCCCCGCAGAGAAAAGCAGCGACAATTGCATCAAATTCCCCAACCCCTTCCCCGCAGGGAGAAAGCTGACAATGTCAATCCCCCACTCCACCACTCACAGAAAGGAACAGCAACAATAGCACCACCCAGCACCCCTTCTCTGGTCTTTTCCATGAGTCAGCTTATGTTCTCAGTCCTTTTCAAATCCCTGTCTCAGATCTTCTCTTCGGGGCAGTTCTCTGGACACAGCAGTGCACTAGATCATTTCATCGAGTTCCAAGCTGAACGTCACAGGCTCCAACAGCTTCTGTAACACAAACAAAACAAAAAGAACAAGCAGATCACATTATAAAATTATAATAGAAATATACTGAGTAGACAGTCAGTATCCTTTTTTTCCAGGGTCAATATGTCTGAAACTAGAGGGCGTTCATTTAAGGTAATGGGAGATTTCGAGGGAGATGTGCGGGACAAGTTTTTTGCACAAAGAGCAGTGGGTGCATGGAATGTGGTGGTGGAGGCAGGTACAATATATAAGCTTTTAAGAGGCTCTTAGATAGAATGGATGGATATGCACCATGTGCAGGCAGAAGGGATCAGGTGTCATGAACTTAATTACTTCAACAAGACATTGTGGGGCAAAGGGCTTGTTACTGTGCTGTATTGTTCAAAGTTCCCCATTCTGCACCATGGCTACCACCTGTCTGCAAAGGCAGGTATTGATTCTGGAATTCCCCACCACATCCAGCATAGCTTTAGGCTGGCTATGGTGAACAGTTTTCAAAGATCAAAGCCTCGCTCAGGTACAAAGTGCATGCTTTACTGAACAGTGATCACTGCTGACAAACATCTTATCACAACCTGTGGATATTCAAATGTAGGAGCATTCAGGAAGACATTAAATGCCTTCAAGGTTCTGCAATGGAAACGTACAGGTGCTAAGCATAAGCAGTAAAAGCAAACCCCCAAACAGCCGAGAAAACAGCCCTATTATCCACCGGTCCCAGACCCCCATCTGTTGCTGAGTCTGTGGAATCTACACAGAATTTATCATCCACCCAAGAGCCACAGTGGAAGTAATCTTTGAACCCACTAGATTGCCTCGGATTTTGGAAAGTCATCCACCCTTCCCCCTGTCTTCTTATACTGCCTTCTCCCCTTTTCTTTCCAGTTCTGTCAGATCTTGGCCTGAAATGTCAATCATTTATTCCCCTCCATAGATGCCCCCTGACTTACTGAGTTCCTCCAGCACTTTGCGTGTGTTGCTTATGTTAAGCCCCGTTTTCTCTTCTGAGTCAGTGAGTTGGTCAACAACAGACAATAGACAGAAGGAGAAAAATTCAGTGCCAATTGTCTGACTCACCTCTGCTGCATGATATGCTTCTAGGTAATGGATGCCATGAGGATTATCGGTGTGTGACTAGACAGTGAGCGTAAGCTGTTTATATTCACGTATGTTCAGTAAGTTCAAAAGTCATTTGCAAAAGATGTGTCTCTAGTTAGGCCAGGCCTCGCTTCAACCGGAGAAGGTGGTGCTCATCTGTCTCGAATTATTGCTATACTTTACGTGTCATTTTTCCTGCAGTGCTCTTCTAAAATCTTGAATTTGTTGAAGGGATTATGGCAGCTTCCATTGGGATTTGTTGCACAATTCCAAGTCATCACTGGAAAAGTCCTAAGCAGAATAGAAATCAAGGTTGGGAACATTTGATCTATTATAATTACTTGGAATATTCCTACCCTATTGAGTATTGTTGGACTAAATGCTATTTCAAGATATTTGTTTTTTTTCCATCTTTCCAAACTTGTGTTATGCTTGGAGTGCAGAAATTCTTCATTAATGTACAGTATCTGTTTTGAATTTCTTTTTACCATTTTAATGTAAGGTTTCTCCCTAACCTTGAAAGGTATCCCTTCTGTCTCATTTAATATTTTATATACCTTGATGATCTGACTCTGTTATTCGTAAAGTTCTTATCTGTTGCATTCCTTTTATGGTTGGATGGAAATCACCACTGTTGTTAAATGCAAGCTCTTTCTTGTTAAATGTTCACACAACTATTGGTTGGCAGAGTTAGGACAGTTATGCCGTCGATCAACCATGTGCCTGAAACAGATAATTCCGTTGTTTAGTCAAAAAGATAAGAGGTAAAGTGTTTTTTCTTCTGTAGAAGCCATGGAGTGCAACTGAAATTGCAGAAAATTGAGATGAAATACCCCAGAAATATTCAATGTGAGCTAAACTCATGGTAATCACTCTGAAGTTTTCAGGATTATGTGGGAAGTGTCTTTTCCTCTTTTTAACAAAGGGGAAATTGATACCTAGTTATTTATTAAGGGATTGTCCACAAATGGCAAGAAATAGTGTTAATTTCTCCCTCAGCAGAGAGCTGGCTGCTAACTTCAGAAGAGGGCTGGTGGACATACTTCTGTTTACGTCAATGGTGTTGAGGTTGAGAATGTTGAAAGCGCTAAGTTCCTAGGAATGAACATCATTAATCGCCTGTAGTACTCCAACCTCATGGCACCATGGCCAGCAAAGCCTCTTCTTCCTTGGCAGGGTAAAAAAAAATAGGTATGTCTCTATTTGACCCTTACCAATTTTTATCAATGCACGATACAAACCATCCTACTTGGACGCATCAGGTTCGGTAAGGAAGTTCCTCTGCCTGTGGCCGCAAGTAACTACAGAAAGCTGTGGATGCAGTTTACCACATCATGGAAACCAGCCTCTCCTCCATGGGCTTGTTCTAGATGCCTTCCTGCCTCAGTAAAGCAGCCAACATAATCACAGTCCTCACCCACCCTGTACATTGCCTGTTCTTCCCCTCAATCATTGGACAAAAGCCTAAGAGCATGTACCACAAGGGCAGCTTGCCTTCTGCTGTTGTAAGACTATTGAACTTCCCCTAGTATGAGCTTCCTCATTTGCCTAGGACTCTTGAGCTCACAATCTACCTCTTTACGGATTGTACCTTATTATCTACCACCAGTGCAATTCTTGAGAACTGTAACATTTTATTCAGGGTTGTGTTATTGTCTTAGACCATAAGATATAAGAGCAAAATTAAGCCACTTGGTCCATCATGTCTGCCCTCAGTATCCCTCTCTACCTCAATACACCATTGTAATGAAATGATCTGTATGGAGGACACGTGAAACAAAGTTTCTCTCTGTATCTTGGTACATGTGACACTAATAAACCAATTTAATTTATGAATTTAAGCAGATGTAATGGAAGATTGCATTTAATCTCTCACTGTAGCCTGCCAATGAAGACGTGATTGGAAAATTTCCATATCAAAGTTGACGACTGCATTGCTGTAAGTGAAGGGATGGATATGATTCACTCCATGACTTTGCTCCTTCCTATATCTGCAATTTTCTCCTGGTCTGCCTGCATTCAAGGTCATTGCCTGCCTTCAATGCTGGCCTTCGGGGCATCCTCAATTATGTTCACTCCATTACCAGTGACCATGCTGCCAGATGGCAAGGCTGTAGGCTCCAGCATTCACTCCCTGAAGCCCTCTGCTTCTCTCTCGTCATTAATTTCCAGCTTGTCAACTAAACCAATCTGAACTAATTTCTTCATATGTCAATGTCAACCTTTGTTTTAAAATTGCTGCTGCTGAAAGCATTGCACGAGGTGAACTGTCCCAGATAACCAATTTCCCTCGGGATCAATAAAGTATGACAATGACTATGACTATGACTATAAGTGAAAGTTTTTCTCATTTATTTTACCTCAGACAATTTGTTGTTCTATATTTTACCTCAATACTATTTTCTCAAGTATGCCAAGGCTAAATCTATCTGAGCCTAACATCAACATATACAGTAGGCGTTCCGACAGAGAACTGCAAATAGAACCTAGTGTGACTGAAAAATATGAGCAGAGGAATAGGATAATGTCATTCAGTCCCTAGGTTTATTCCCATTCATTGATCTAATTCCAAAATCCATCCACCTGCCCTGCTTCAGTATCCTTTAATGACCTCACTGGACAAGAATACCTTCATTTCAGATTACCTGAGCTCGCATTTTCTTTCTTCTGTTTGTGAGAGAGAATACTCTTCCACAGCACACACAAAGGTAGTTTGCCTAACTTCTCCACTAAGTGACCCAGGTGTGATTTTAACCCTGTGTTTTCTCCGCTTCACGGTCGCGTAGATGTGCTCCTTTACTGCTTCTCTCACTAAGGATTGACTTGATTAATCTGGGATCTTCTTTTCCCTTATAAGGCAGTAACGTATTGCTAGGTGCATTAGCCAAAGGTTGCTATGCATGTTTTACACTAAAATATTTTGACAAGTGTAAGTCAGGGGTATTAAATCTCATTCAGATTCTGACATGTATTAAAATTGTGAAAAAAAAGTAGTTTTGCATGCCATTTAAACAGAACATTTCAAAACATGCATATTGAGGTAGTACAGGGGAAAATCACAAAGTGAAAGCAGAAAGGAGTGTTACAGTTATAGTTACAGAGAATGTGCAGTGCTGGTAGACAATTAAAGCAAGGATCATGACAAGATAGACTATGAGGTCAAGAGTTCCAAAGATTCAATATTCAAATTGCATTTATTATCAAAAAAATACATAAACTATACAACCTTACGATTTGTTTCACAGGCAAAGCAAAGCAAAGAACCCGAAATTGGTTCCTTAGAGAATCAGAGTGGACAGCTATGTGCGGAGCCAAAAGAGATGGGGGAGATTCCGAACAATTTCTTTTCTTCGGTATTCACTAAGGAGAAGGATATTGAATTGTGTAAGATAAAGGAAACAGGTAGGGTAGCTATGGAAACTATGATGATTAAAGAAGAGTAAGTACTGGCGCTTTTAAGGAAAACAAAAGTGGATAAGTCTCCGGGTCCTGACAGGATATTCCCTGGGACCTTGAGGGAAGTTAGTGTGGAAACAGCAGAGGCTCTGACAGAAATATTTCAAATGTTATTAGAAACGGGGATGGTGCCGGAGAATTGGCATATTGCTCATGTTGTTCCATTGTTTAAAAAGGGTTCTAAGAGTAAATTTAGCAATTATCGGCCTGTGAGTTTGAAGTCAGTGGTGGGTAAATTGATTGCAAGTATTCTTAGAGATGGTATATATAATTATCTGGATAGGCAGGGTCTGATTAGGAACAGTCAACATGGATTTGTGCGTGGAAGGTCATGTTTGACAAATCTTATTGAATTTTTTGAAGAGTTACTAGGAAAGTTGACGAGGGTAAAGCAGTGGATGTTGTCTATATGGACTTCAGTAAGGCCTTTGACAAGGTTCCACATGGAAGGTTAGTTAGGAAGGTTCAATCATTAGGTATTAATATTGAAGTCGTAAAATAGATTCAGCAGTGGCTGAATGGGAGATGCCAGAGAGTAGTGGTGGATAACTGTTTGTCAGATTGGAGGCCGGTGACTAGCGGTGTGCCTCAGGGTCTAATGTTGTCTAATGTACTGGGTCTAATGTTGTTTGTCATATGCATTAAGGATCTGGATGATGGGGTGGTAAATTGGATAAGTAAGTATGCAGATGATACCAAGATAGGTGGAGTTGTCGATAATGAAGTAGGTTTTCAAAGCTTGCAGAGAGATTTAGGCCAGTTAGAAAAGTGGGCTGAAAGATGGCAGATAGAGTTTAATGTTGATATATGTGAGGTGCTACATTTTGGTAGGATGAATCAAAATAGGACATACATGGTAAATGGTAGGGCATTGAAGAATGCAGTAGAACAGAGGGATCCAGGAATAATGGTGCATAGTTCCCTGAAAGTAGAATCTCATGTGGATGGGGTGGTGAAGAAAGCTTTTGGTGTGCTGGCCTCTATAAATCAGAGCAATGTGTATAGGAGTTGGGATGTAATGTTGAAATTGTACAAGGCATTGGTAAGGCCAAATTTGGAGTATTGTGTACAGTTCTGGTCACTGAATTACAGGAAAGATGTCAACAAAATAGAAAGAGTACAGAGAAGATTTACTGGAATGTTACCTGGGTTTCATCACCTGAGTTACAGAGAAAGTTTGAACAAGTTGGGTCTTTATTCTCTGGAACGTAGAAGGTTGAGAGTGGACTTGATAGAGGTATTTAAAATTATGAGGGGGATAGATAGAGTTGACGTGGATAGGCTTTTTCCATAGAGAGTGGGGGAGATTCAAACAAGAGGACATGAGTTGAGAGTTAAAGGGCAAAAGTTTAGGGGTAACATGACAGGGAACATCTTTACTCAGAGAGTGGTAGCTGTGTGGAACGAGCTTCCAGCAGAAGTGATTGATGCAGGTTCAATGTTGCCATTTAAAGTTAAATTGGATAGCTTTATGGACAGGAAGGGAATGGAGGGTTATGGGCTGAGTGCAAGTCGGTGGGACTAGGTGAGAGTAAGAGGTCGGCATGGAATAGAAGGGCTGAGATGGCCTGTTTCCAAGCTGTAATTGGTATATGGTTATATAGTTATATGGAAAGAACCCAATTAAAAGAGAAATAAGACCAACGTCCAGTGGTTGGGGGTTGGCATCATGCAAATAATAAAAGTGAGCAACAATAGCATTCTGAACCAAACCTTAGAGTTGCCCAAAGTCTTGGTGTTCAGTTCATCATATTCGTGGGGCAAGTCGCTACAAAGTCCACCGGCACAAAGCACAACAGCCGGGGGCAGTCTCACAGCTGTAGTGCTGTGGAGAGAGGAGCCCCCCAGACTGTTTAAATAGTCCAAAACTTGCACTAGGAGCTGGGCCTCCCGCGACAAATTGTTCTGAGCCTAGAACACACTGCCCATTTGATCTTAAGGTTTTAGTTCATGAATCTTCTAACTGTGGGATCGAAGCTGTCTTTAAGCTTTTGTTTTCAAGCGTTTGTTTCTTTGGAAAGGACCAATAGAGAAGAAGCCCTGGGTTGGATTATGTTGGCTGCTATTCCGAGATAGCAAGAATGCAAACACTATCCAGGGAGGGGAAGCTGGTTTCATGATGGATTGAGCTATGCCCACAGCTCTGCAATTTTTTGTGGTCTTGTCAGAGTAGTTGTCAGATGTCACCTCTGATGAATCTAAGATCGGATGCTTTAAATCAAGTCAAGTCAAGTCAAGTCACTTTTTATTGTCATTTCAACCATAATTGCTGGTACAGTACACAGTTGAAACGAGACAACATTTTTCAGGACCATGGTGCTATATGAACAATACAAAAACTACACTGAACTACGTAAATTAACACAGAACTACACTAGACTACAGACCTACCCAGGACTGCATAAAGTGCTGAAAACAGTGCAGGCATTACAATAAATAATAAACAAGACGATATGCACAGTAGAGGGCAGTAGGTTGGTATCAGTCCAGGTTCTGGGTATTGAGGACTCTGATGAATTGGGGAAAGAAACTGTTATATAGTCTGGTTGTGAGAGTCTGAATGCTTTGGTGCCTTTTGCCAGATGGCAGGAAGGAGAAGAGTTTGTATGAGAGGTGCGTGAGGTCTTTCATAAAGTTGTTTGCTTTACGGATGCAGCATGTGGTGTAAATGTCTCTAATGGTGGGAAGAGAGACCCCGATGATCTTCTCAGCTGACCTCACTATCCGCTGCAAGGTCTTGCGATCCGAGATGGTGAAATTTCCGAACCAGGCAGTGATGCAGCTGCTCAGGATGCTCTCAATACAACCTCTGTAGAATGTGGTGAGGATGGGGGGTGGGAGATGGACTTTTTCCAGCCTTCGCAGAAGGTAGAGATGCTGCTGGGCTTTCTTTGCTATGCAGCTGGTGTTGAGGGACCAGGTGAGATTCTTCACCAGGTGAATACCAAGAAATTTGGTGCTCTTACCGATCTCTATGGAGGAGTCGTCGGTGTTCAGCGGAGAGTGGTCATTCAAAGTGTATCTGTAAAAATTGGTGATGGTCATCAGGACATGCCAAATTTATTTACCCTTCATAAGAAGTAGATGCTCTGCTGTGCTTTCTTGCTCATAGAATCAAATTGGTTGGGCCAGGACAAGCTATAGGTGATGTTTATCTCTGGAAATTTAAATCTTTCTATGGTACAACTTGCAACTTTTGAAAAGAAGTTGGAGAAACCCAAGTTTCTTAATAGCCTAGAAAATGTGCTCTTTTTCAAAGAAGTGTGGATATGCAATAAAAACAACATGCTTTTCTGGTTTTTGAGAAGTAGGCAGAGGAATGAGTTCATTTGGGTGGATCCTACAAGAAACTAACAGAGACAAAGAGACTCTTCGTGACTTCTTTTCAGATGTGTGGTTCCATTATCTAAATCTTGATGGATCCAGCATGTTGAGAGGAATTTCAGCTGTCTCAAACTCAAGAATTAATCGTGCATACTATTTCCTTTAACAGTATTCTGCCTAGCCCAACAAACAGCCATTAAAAATAATGGAAGCAAGTTCACAAAATGAGTCAAACCCGACGTACATAAACTTGGTAAAGTACAACAGAAACCTACTTGTATAAAAGTTGATGATAAGTTGTCATAAGTGGTTTTAGCTGTAGTGTACTGTCAGTATAGTTGCATTGTCCATAGTTAAATTTGTTTAACAGGAACCAGCTACTGAGTGTTCTTAATCTATGGAGGTAAATGTCCTCTGCTTTGTTCATAATCCCTGTTCTCCCACATTATGCCTTGCCTGTGATTAATTGACTGAGCAAATTGCTTGGACTTAAGAGCTTGTGAGTAGACAAGGGTATTTCTGATTATTGTCCTTGCCTCCCTGTTGGGAATAGTTAAGCCTTGGTCAACAGTGAGATGGTAGAGACTGCATTCATTACTCTGGGATTTTAAGTCTAGAGGTTTCTTCTGTGAAGTTATTTTCTTCCAAAAAAAAACTCTGTGACTGCCAAGCAGACAAACTGCCAGCAAACATTAAAAATCTAAAAATTGTGGAATTATTGAGAACATATGTAAATTAACACTAAAGAGAGAATTCAAAAAATGATGGAATGCAGTTAGGAAAGAGAACACTTGATTCAAGAATTTAAAATAGCTATCTTCACTAACCCTTAAGGTGAAAGAAGACAGATTTTCTTTAATCAACATGTTAAGTAACTGGAGTTGATTACATGGGATGCTGTTATGAATCACTTCGAAAAACTTGTGTTAATCAGAGCCATTTGTTACAGGTTTCCAAAGGGCAGCTCATAATTAAACATTCTTATTTAATTCATGAAAGGAAAAACAGGGAGAGTATATATAGAGGAGGTGAAATTGTTTTTGTTTTATCCTGATTTATGAAAAGAAATCTCACATAAGGGTTGGAGAGTTGTTTAAAATGCTGCATAAATTCAAATGTTATAGCAAAGGTGAATGGTGGAAAGATAAATATCAATTATATACAATAGAGTATCAGTGATATTAGAAAACCAAATATGGTTACATTTTAATTGATTTTCCAAATTCTTGTTCCCTCTCCTACATGCAGAACTTTAGTATATGAATCCAGCCATTGAGGAATCTGCACATCCAGGAAACAGAAGGAACTTGCAGCCACTGTTCTGCAAGCAAAGCCAATTGTCCACCGACAGTACAGATTCCACCCAATTTTCCCATGTAAGCAATGATAGTACAGCTTTGCAGGGCAAAAGTTCAGGAGGATCTGTACATCTGCTAATGTTCTTCACTGCTCTACCAACTATTCTGTGCTAGAAGTACAGCTGTGTTATGGAGCTGGTAGGGAAGATAGACTTCTAGATTTGAATAAAGTAATATAAGCAGAAAAAATGTTAATCAAATGTGAGGTGACAGATAACACAAAATTAATTTTTGGTGAATGTTTGGCTGGTGTGGTTGGTTAATCATTGCAAAGTTACTAATTGTCTTGGGACATGGATTGGTAAATGAACTGGAGGACAGAGCAGTGTAAGAAAGGGTTATTTCTTCAGCAGTTTGAACAGGGCATGACTGCACAAGCACGTGGACGACGGCCAGTGAGAGCAGCAGGAAGAGTTTAAAAGGAAGCAGAGTTGAAAAGGTGACGGTTATTTCTTCAGCAGTTTGAATGGGGCATGATTGCGCAAACATGTAGAGGTCGGCCAGTGAGAACGGTGGGAAGAGTTTAAAAGAAGACAGCTTTACAGAGCGGGTGCTGAGTGGTGGGAGTCAGAGTAGGAAGGCTTTGGCTCAACAGGGCTTCTGCGATAATGGGTTGAGGCGAGGTAGGTTATCTGTTTAGTATACAGACAGAAAGAATGTGTGTGAGACTGGTTTTCTGCGCTTGGTGTCAGATGTGGGAGGTCCTGGAGAATCCCAGCCTCCCAGACGGCCACATCTGTACCAGGTTCGTTGAGCTGCAGATCCTTAGGGACCGCGTTAGGGAACTGGAGATGCAGCTCAATGACCTTCGTCTGGTCAGGGAGAGTAAGGAGGTGATAGAGAGGAGCTTTAGGCAGGTAGTCACTCCGGGGCTTGGGGAGACAGATAAGTGGGTAAAAATCAGGAGAGGGAAGGGCAAGAAGCAGGTGCTAGAGAATACCCCAGTGACTGTCCCCTTAATAATAAGCACTCCTGTTTGAGTACCATTGGGGGAGACAGCCTACCTGGGGGGAGTAACAGTGGTGGTGCCTCTGGCACAGAGTCTGGCCCTGTGGCTCAGAAGGGTAGAGAAAGGAAGCGGATGGCAGCAGTGATAGGGACTCTATAGTTAGGGGGTGAGACAGGCGATTCTGTGGACGCAGGAAAGAAATGCGGATGGTAGTTTGCCTCCCAGGTGCCAGGGTCCAGGATGTTTCTGATCGCGTCCATGATGTCTTGAAGTGGGAAGAGGAACAGCCAGAGGTCGTGGTACATATTGGTACCAAAGACATAGGTAGGAAAAGGGAGGAGGTCCTGAAAACAGACTACAGGGAGTTAGGAAGGAAGTTGAGAAGCAGGACCTCAAAGGTAGTAGTCTTGGGATTACTGCCTGTGCCCCGTGACAGTGAGTTTAGGAGTAGACTGAGGTGGAGGATAAATGCGTGGCTGAGGGATTGGAGGAGGGGGCAGGGATTCAGATTTCTGGATCATTGGAACTTCTTCTAGGGCAGGTGTGACCTGTACAAAAAGGATGGGTTGCACTTGAATCTGAGGTGGACCAATATCCTGACGGGAAGTTTTGCAAATGCTGTTGGGGAGAGTTTAAACAAGAATTGCTGGGAGTGGAAACCGAACTGAAGTGACGGAGGAAAGGGAGGTTGGCTCACAAATAGAGAAGGCTTGGAGACAGTGCGAAAGGGAGGATAGGCAGATGATAGAGAAGGGATGCACTCAGACCGCTGGTTTGAGATGTATCTATTTTAATGAGAGGAGTATTATGAATAAAAAGGATGAGCTAAGAGCGTGGATCAGCACTTGGAGCTAAGATATTGTGGTCATTACAGAGACTTGGATGGTGCAGGGGCAGGAATGGTTACTTCAAATGTCTGGCTTTAGATGTTTCAGAAAGGATTGGGAGGAGGCCAAAAGAGGTGGGGGCGTGACACTGTTGATCAGAGATAGTGACATGGCTGCAGAAAAGGAGGAAGTCATGGAGGGGTCATCTATGAAGTCTCTGTGGATGGAAGTTAGGAATAGGAAGGGGTCAATAACTCCTCTGCATGCTTTTTATACACCACCCAGTAGTAACAGCGACATCGAGGAGCAGATAAGGAGACAGATTCTAGAAAGGAGTAGTAAAGCAGAGTTGCTGTGGTGGGAGATTTTAATTTCCCAAATATTGACTGACATTTCCTTTGTGTGAAGGGTTTAGAAGGGGTGGAGTTTTTTAGGTGTGTTCAGGAAGGTTTCTTGACACAATATGTAGAGGAGCCTACAAGAGGAGAGGCTGTACTTGATCTGGTATTGGGAAATGAACCTGGTCAGGTGTCAGGTCTCTCAGTGGGAGATAGTGATCACAATTCTATCTCCCTTACCATGGCATTGGAGAGGGATAGGTACAGACAAGTTACAGAAACGTTTACTAGGAGTAAGGGGAAATATGAGGCTACCAGGCAGGAACTTGGAAGCATAAATTGGAAACAGATGTTCTCAGGGAAACGTATGTAAGAAATATGGCAAATCTTCAGGGCATATTTGCATGGGGTTCTGCGTAGATATGTTCCAATGAAACAGGGAAAGGATGGTAGGATGCAGGAACCGTGGTGTACGAAAGCTGTTGCAAATCTAGTCAAGAAGAAAAGAAGAGCTTATGAAAGGTTCAAAAAACTAGGTAATGATAGAGATCTAGAAGATTATAAGGCTAGCAGGAAGGAGCTTAAGAATGAAATTAGGAGAGCCAGAAGGGGCCATGAAAAGGCCCTGGTGGACAGGATTAAGAAAAACCCCAAGGCTTTCTACAAGTATGTGAAGAGCAAGAGGATAAGACATGAGAGAATAGGACCAATCAAGTGTGACAGTAGAAAAGTGTGTATGAAACCGGAGGAGATGGCAAAGGTACTTAATGAATATTTTGCTTCAGTATTCACTACGGAAAAGAATCTTGGCAATTGTTGGGATGACTTGCAGCGGATTGAAAAGCTTGAGCATGTAGATATTAAGGAAGAAGGTGTGCTGGAGCTTTTGGAAAGCATCAAGTTGGATAAGTCACTGGGACTGGACGGGATATACCCAGGCTACTGTGGGAAGCGAGCAAGGAGATTGCTGAGCCCCTGGCAATGATCTTTGCATCATCATTGAGGACGGGAGAGGTTCCGAAGGATTGGAGGGTTGCGGATGTTGTTTCCTTATTCAAAAAAGGAAGTTGAGATAGCACAGGAAACTATAGACCAGTGCTTCTTACTTTAGTGGTAAGTAAGTTGATGGAGAAGATCCTGAGAGACATGATTTATGAACATTTGGAGAGGCATAATACAATTAGTAATAGTCAGCGTGGCTTTGTCAAGGGCAGGTCATGCCTTACCAGCCTGATTGAATTTTTTGAGAATGTGACTAAACACATTGATGAAGGTAGAGCCATAGATGTAGTGTATATGGATTTCAGCAAGGCACTTGATAAGGTACCCCGTACAAGGCTTATTGAGAAAGTGAGGAGGCATGGGATCCAAGAGGACATTGCTTTGTGGATCCAGAACTGGCTTGCCCACAGAAGGCAAGGAGTGGTTGTAGATGGGTCATATTCTGCATGGAGGCCGGTGTGCCTCAGGGATCTGTTCTGGGACCCCTACTCTTTGTGATTTTTATAAATGACCTGGATGAGGAAGTGGAGGGATGGGTTAGTAAATTTGCTGATGACACAAAGGTTGGGGGTGTTGTGAATAGTGTGGAGGACTGTCAGATGTTACAGCAGGATATTGATAGGATGCAAAACTGGGCTAAGAAGTGGCAGATGGAGATCCACCCAGATAAGCGTGAGGTGGTTCATTTTGGTAGCTGAAATATGATGGCAGAATATTATATTAATGGCAAGACACTTGGCAGTGTGGAGGATCAGGAGGATCTTGGGGTCCGAGTCCAAAGCTGCTACACAAGTTGACTCAGTGGTTAAGATGGCGTACGCTACATTGGCCTTCATCAATCGCGGTATTGAGTTTAAGAGCCAGGAGGTAATGTTGCAGCTGTATAAGACCCTGGTCAGACCCCACTTGGAGTACTGTGCTCAATTGGAAACCATAGAAAGGGTGCAGAGGAGATTTACAATGATGTTGCCTGGATTGGGGACTACGCCTTATGAGAATAGGCTGAGTGAACTCGGCCTTTTCTCCTTGAAGCAACGGAGGATGAAAGGTGACCTGATAGAGGTGTACAAGGAGCAGGATCTCCCAGTGGCCACACATTTTAATTCTATGTCCCATTCCCATTCCAATATGTCGGTCCATGGCCTCCTCTACTGTCAAGATGAAGCCACACTCAGGTTGGAGGAACAACACCTTATATTCCGTCTGGGTAGCCTCCAACCTGATGGCATGGACGTTGATTTCTCTAGCTTCCGTTAATTCCCCTCCCCCCCCTTCTTACCCTATCCCTATTTATTTAGTTAGTTAGTTATTGGTTCTCTCTTTCCCTCTTACAATAACTCCTTGCCTGTTCTCCATCTTCCTCTAGTGTTCCCTTCCCCCTTTCTTTCTTCCAAGGCCTTCCGTCCCATGATACTCCCCCTTCTCCAGCCTTGTATCCCTTTTGCCAATCAACTTCCCAGCTCTTGGCTTCATCCCTCCCCCCCCGTCTTCTCCTATCATTTCGGGTTTCCCCCTCCCCCTCCCACTTTCAAATCTCTTATCAATTTCAAATCTTTTTTCCATTAGTCCTGACGAAGGGTCTCGACCCAAAACGTCGACTGTACTTCTTCCTATAGATGCTGCCTGGCCTGCTGCGTTCCACCAACATTTTGTGTGTGTACAAGATAATGACAGGCTTTGATCATGTGGATAGTTAGAGTTTTTTTCCCAGAGCTGAAATGGCTAGCACAGAAGGGCATAGTTTTAAGGTGCTTGGAAGTAGGTACAGAGGAGATGTCCAGGGTAAGTTTTTTACGCAGAGAGTGGTGAGTGTGTGGAATTGGCTGCTGGCGGCGGTGGTGGAGGCAGAAACGATAGGGTCTTTTAAGAGATTCCTGGATGGATACATGGAGCTTAGAAAAATTGAGGGCTCTAGGTAAGCCTAGGTAGTTTTAAGGTAAGGACATGATTGGCACAGATTTGTGCGCCGAAGGGGCTGTATTGTGCTGTAGGTTTTCTATGTTTCTATGTTTCTGAAGGAGAATCTTGGAGATTTCTTACATGTAGTTGGCAGAGCAAGTTGAGAAGGCCATAAATATGCATCTATGTCCCTTTGATATATGATTTGAAACAGTGAGCACAGAAGGAAGTTTTGATAACCTTTATAAGTCAGCAGTTAGGCATCAGCTGGAGCATTGTGAGAATCTCGGCTGCAGCATATTAAATACTTGAAAGTTGAAACAAAAATGAAAATGACTGGAAAAACTTAGCAGGTCTGGCAGCCTCTGTAAAAGAGAAACACATCAGAACTCACAAAGGATCTCTGCTGTGAGATATGAACTCTGTTTCCCTTTCCACAGATGCTGAGTGTTTCCAATGTTTTGTTTTCATTACCTAACTGATCCCAGGGACTGGGAACTGGAGAAAGTCAGGTTGTTCTCCTGAAGGCAAAAAACACGGGAGGGAGCTGATTAAGAGATTCACAATTATGAAGGATTTTGCAAGTGGAAATAAGAGCAATTTATTTCCATTCACAAGAAGATTGGAATCCAGAGGAGATTTAAGATAACAAACAAGGAACCAGAGAGGAAGATAAGGGGATTTTTAAAAACAGCAATAAAGGTAAATGGCTGAAAGAATGGTGAAGGTCGAATCAGAGTAAGTTGGAAAGCAAATATTTACAGCACAAATGGCAAGGGAGTGGAATTAATTGGATATCTCTTTCAAAGAGCTATGACAAGCAAATGAGCCAAATATCTGCTGCAGAGTAAAGTTTCTTCTTTTGACTCCCTGCCTCAGATATTATTATGTCAAAATAAATAAAGTAATGTAAGTAAAGAATAAAAAGCTCTGTCTTTGGAATCCAGTGAATAAAGTTAAGCATGATCCTATAATCGTAACTCACATCAACACTTCCACAAGTCAATCAGCATTATCACACTGAAAATTAATATTGGTTATTCTGACTCAGTCTGAAACAGTGAAGGTTTTGTAAAAGCAGCAGAGAGAGGCAGCATTGTGTAGAACTGACTTCAGGATGATGCCATCAGTAGATCCATTGATATCAGGAGACTCTATAGAGAAGTGCGGGTGGTATGTTCGAGCAGAGGGATGTGACTCATCTACCTCCCATTATGTCAGGAGCGAAGAGGTTTCATATAAGCCTTAAGATGTGCTTGTGCTTATGAAAAGCAGTGGATTGAAACACTATGAGCGTTGTCCTGGTTTGGAGGTTCAAAAATGGGATATGCTTCCTCGCAGAATGTAAGCCCCCTGTAGAATTCAGAGTCAGATTCAGATTTGTTTATTCTAATGTATCCTAAGTTGCAAGGAATTGTCTTGCTCACCAAATAACCAGTGTACAATGGTAATAATAAAGTCCAGAATCAATACAACTGCAAACATAAATACATCTGAATGCTGCAAGGATGGTAGTGCAGACTGATGCAGTGCAAAAGGTAATGCTAAAGCAACAGCAACAGAATATCTGAGAGTGGTAGAATTAAGGGGTAGAATGCAATTGCGCCATTAGAAAGGGGATGTGAAAGAAGTGATTAGTTGTGGAGTCTGCCAGCAGTGATGACAGGCTTTAAGATGCTGTTCTTAAGTCTAGAAGTCTAGATTTACAAGTTACAGCACCTTCTCCCAGAAGGTAAGAGAAGAGAGAAACGGGAATGTCTAGGGTGGCAGACACCCTTGGCCTCCCTGCAGCAATGCACTGTGAAGACTTAAGGGGGCTGGGTGGAAGGAACCAACGAAGCTGAGACAGACTGAGCAGTCATGTGGCATGGAAATAGGCTCTTCAGCTCAATTGGCCCATGCCAACCAAGATTCCATTCTAAACCTGAACTATTTAAAGGCCCATGTCCCTTTAAATCTTCCCTTTCCAGTTACCTATCCAAATATGTTTTAAATGTTGTTAATGTGCCTGCCTCAACCATTTCCTCTGACGGCTCCTTCCATATACTAAAAAATCTCTAGGTCAAAGTGTTGCCTCTTATGTTCCTATTAAATCTCTTCCCTCACACTTTAAACTATTATGCTATAGTTTTTGATTCCCCAATCTTGGGAAACAGAATATGCACACTCGACCTATCTGTGACCCACATAATTTAATACACTTCTATTAGGTCTCCTATTCCAATAAAAACGTCCCAACCTGCTCAAACTTTCTCCATAAGTTGGTCCTTCAAGTCCTGCCAACATCTCCAAAAATCTCATCTCCACCTTTTCCAGCTTAATGGCAGCGTTCCTGTACAAGGTGACCAAAACTGAGCACAATGCTTCAACTGTTGTCTCATCAACATTTGTAGAACTGGAACATGACATCCCACATTCTATATTCAATGCCCTGAATGATGAAGGCTAGCATACCAAAAGGCTTTTTCACCACTCTGTCCACTACGAAAGCACTTTCAGGGGACCTTGTACTCGTAATCCAAAACAAGAAAAAATGTGCAGATGCCGGAAATCCAAGCAACACACACAAAGTGCTGATGGAACTCAGCAGGCCAAGCGGCATCCATGGAAGAGAGTAAACAGTTGACGTTTCAGACTGAAACCCTTCATCAGAACTTAAGATCCTAGGTGCCTCTGTTCTATAACACAATCCAGGGGCCTATCATTCACAGTGAAAGTTCTACCCGTATTTGCCTTCCAAAAATGCAACACCTTACAGTTCCTAGCATTAAACTCCTCTTACAGAATTATCACATCCGTTTGCTCTCCTTGTAAAGGCTTGCTGAGTGGTGCTGGAGAATTCCTAATGAATAGGATGAGAAGGCTTCCTCAGTGTGTCGATCTTGAACACTGGAAGTATCCAATTTTCTCACACAATAGTAATTGGCTGAAGAGTTTTTATCTGTACCTAGAACTGCCCTGTCACAGCTAAATAAATTTGCTGATGATACTACACTGATTAGCCTACTCTCAAATAATAATGAAGCAGCACAGTGTCAAGAAAACAACATCTCCCTCAATGTTGCAAAAACAAAGAAGCTGGTTGTGTATTACAGGAGGAATGGAGACAGGCTAACCCCTATTGACATCAATGAATCTGGGGCTGAGAAGGTGAACAACTTTAAGTTCCTTGGCATCCACATCACCAAGGACCTCGCATGGTCTATGCCCAGCAGCAGTGTGGTGAAAAAGCCACAACAGCGCCTCTTTCACCTCAGATGGTTGAAGAAGCTTGATATGGTTCTCCAAATCCTAAGAAATTTCTACAGGGAGCATCTTGACTGGCTGCATCACTGTCTGGTATGGGAACTGTACTTCCCTTAATCGCAGGACTCTGCAGAGAGTGGTATGGACAGCTCAACACATCTGGGGATGTGAACTTCCACTGTTTAGGACATTTACAAAGACAGGTGTGTAAAAAGGGCCTGAAGGATTATTGGAAACTCGGATCACCCCAACCACAAACTGTTCCAGCTGCTACCATCTGGGAAATGGTATCAGAACATTAAAGTCAGGACCAACAGGCCCCGGGACAGCTTCTTCGACCAGGCCATCAGACTGATTAATTCTTGCTAATACAATTGTATTTCTACGCTATATTGACAGCCCTGTTGTACGTACTGTTTATTATAAATTACTATAAATAGCACATTACACATTTAGACAGAGACATAATGTAAAGATTTTTACTCCTCATGTATATGAAGGATAGAAAATAATAAAATCAATTCAATTCAATTCACTCCTCATATCCTGCAGTTCAATCCATACAATATTAAGAAATTGTTGGACAATGACTTGATGAATGCTTCCAGCACTTTGTGCAACAAAATTCAGAAGAAATTCAGAAGGTCCAGCAGTGTCTGTGGAGGAATAGTTGACATTTCTGAATGAGACCGTTCATCAGGACTGGAATCAAAGAGGGGAGATGGGAGGAGGAAGAGGAGAATAAGCTGGTGGGTAAGAGGTGAATCCAGATGAAGGGCAAAATAGGTAGATGGGGGGGGAAGGGAAATGGGAATGACGTGAGAAGTTGGGAAGTGGTAGGTGAAAGAGGCAAAGGCTGAAGAAGGAGGAATCTGATAGGAAATGATAGCAGACTACGGAATGACGGGAAGGGGTGGGTGTTGGGCAAATTCTGAAGACGAGAGGGGAAAGAAAATGATGAAGGGGTCAGACAGACAAGGAAAAACAAATGGAGAGGGCAAAGATGAGTGGTTACCAAAAGATAGAGAAATGAAATATGATGCTGTCAGATTGGAGACTACCAAAATGGAATTGGAGCTGTTGTTCCTTTAATCTGCAACTAGCCTCAACGAGGCAGTAGCAGAGGACACGGACTGTACATATCAGAGTGGGAATGGGAAATGGAATTAAAATAGCTGGCCATCAGGAGTTCCTGGTTGTTATGGTAGATGGAAGGTGCTCATTTTGTGTTCTATTTCAGACATACAGCGTCTGCAGTTTTGTGTTTTTTTATATATTGAGGAGCATTTGATGGAGTTGCACACCAGTGCTGCAGGTAATGCTGCTGGCTTCCAGCTCCAATGATTCAGATTCTAATTCTGACTGTGTAAAGATTGTGTATCCTTTCAGTGACCACGTGGATGACACTCTGATTTCTTCCCACTTTGAAAAAACATCCTGGTTGGAGGTTAATTGGCTTTTTTTTTCCCTCAAGTGAATATGTTTCTTTGCTCGAAATTTTGAATTATGTTACTTGCTTTTTCTGAATGTTTTGCACCTTGGCCTCAGAGGAATGCTTCTCTTTCAGCTGTATCTATGTATGGTTTGAGTGATAATTAAACTTGATTTGATTTGATTTGTTGTATATTAACCCTCAGGAGAATGGTGGGGGCGGGGGTGGTGATGGGGCTACTCTGAGAGCTAGCAGAGAATTAATGGAACAAATGGACAAATGGACTTCCACATAATATGGCAATAGAAAATAATATGAGTAATGGTCGCAGGATAGGACAACATACCTTCTGTGCTGTTCGAACACTGGTTGCATCTAACAGCCAAGTTGCTTAAATGCAGCTGGAATGCTGGTAAAACCTGAATAAAAAGTTAAATTATCTGTAAATCCCTTGCAGAAAAATGCAAGGGAAATCATATTAGTTCCTTTCCCAGTAGTCTTCCCCCTTCCCTCATTCGTCAGTGAGTTGACATTGTATCTTAGCCAAATCACAATAAGTTTTACGTGAAACTTACATAATCGTTGATATTCTGCCACCTTTCAGCCATTTAAAAGCAACAACATTATGAAAGAGTTCATTTTCTGGATATTTTCTGCATCACTGACGTGCAAAAGGCATATTATTACATGCTTGTCATGGAATCATGGTATAGTGTGCTTTTATGAATTGTTCCTTTCAGCAAAGACAAATGGCCGGATTTTAATTCAAGATGTGGATACCGAATTGGGATGTGGAGAATGAGACCTGTGCGGTTGAAAGGTATGGCCATCACTACCCCCTGAGTTCCATCTCTACTTTCCAAGAAGTGGATCAGGAAAAATGAGTGGGAGAAGACACTGATTTATGCTCAGCTTACATTAGGCAAAGGTCACTCAAATCCAAATATAATTAGAGGAATTACAGCTGTAAGTTCAAGAAACAGTGAGACTGACATCAAGGCAACATGGGATCATGAGTGGCATTAATGCTCATCTTGGAAACTATCCCCTGCCTGGTTGTCTGATGCCAGTTGACAATACCTTCATCACTATCATTGGCAAATTTTTCCTTGTATCAGCAGGCCGGAAGTGGGCTGTTTGTCAGCAGTTAGATGAAGTCCGTTTGTTTTAGATCATGAAACTGCCCATGCCTAATGCAATTGACAGCTGTGGGCTGGAAAGTGGCAAGTAACATTTGTGCTCCACATACACCTGGCTGTGATCACATCCAACAGGGGAGACTCCAGCAACGTACCCATTCAATGATGGTACTATCACTGAGCCCTCCACTATCAACATCTTTCAGGTCAGGACTGATCATAAGCTTAAATAGGTAAATACAAGAGCAGTCCAGAGATTGGATACACTTCGGTGAGTGACTCACCTTCTTATTCAAAGTCCTTTCCACCATCTTCAAGGTGCCAATCATGAGTATAATGGAATATACTTTTCAATATTCAGGCTGAACACAATTCAAACCATACTCAAGAAACCTGGCACCATCCTGGATTATTAGCCTACTTTAGTGGGTACCCCATCCTTCTATGATAAACATTTATATCCTCCACCACAGGCACAATGTGGTTGCAGTGTGCAGCATCTGTAGAGATGCAAACACTCCTTGATGGTATCTCACAGAGATGCAGTCTCCACTGTCTGGAAGGACACTGGCAATGATGGAAACTTCATCTGTAGGCTTCTCACCAAGAGATACACTTTTCTGTCCTGAAAATAAATCATTTTCTCCTAAGCAACAATTAGTCAAAATCCCTTCGACCAGTATTGTATGTGTACCTTCAGCACACAAGCCGCAGCAGTGCAATGAAATGGCTTGCCCACAGATGGGAGTGGAAAATGAAAATTATCCAGGACCACCAATAACCAGAACACACTTGTTGGCTGAATCACCATACTTGTTCTCTAACCTCTTCATTATTCCTACCTCTTGGAAGCCCATCTTGGACAGTAGTAATGAAAGTGGGTTGAAACACTATGGATTTTTCTCCCATCCCCTTCCTTACTCTTGGTAAGTTGGTAAATTGGTTTATTGTTACACATACCAAGGTATAACGAAAACTTTGATTTGCATGCCATCTGTACAGTGCATTGAGGTAGTATAAGGGCAAACAAAAACTTACTCACACATAACTTCAACAAATTTCTAACACAAGGAAAATCACACTGAGTCATTCCTCTAACTCTGTGAAATTCTGTGATGGAAATGTAACAAACTGTTATTAACCTTTCATACATTTTGAATGTATACTCTCTTTTTAACGCAAACAACAGGAATTCTGCAGATGCTGGAAATTCAAGCAACACACATGAAAGTTGCTGGTGAATGCAGCAGGCCAGGCAGCACCTCTAGGAAGAGGTGCAGTCGACGTTTCAGGCCGAGACCCGAGACTCGAAGGTTCTTGGCCTGAAACGTCGACTGCACCTCTTCGTAGAGATGCTGCCTGGCCTGCTGTGTTCACCAGCAACTTTGATGTATGTAACTCTCTTTTTAAACTAGCTGAAGTATGAGAAAAATCTTCAAATGTGAGTTGGCTGAAAATTCACTTAAATGTAAGCATAATGTTAGTACTAATTTGGCACCTTTACTTGAGCAAAGAACATAACAAATTCACTTTGATCTTATCCGGTGAATTTTTTGATATTCACATTTCAATCTTTTATCATGCTCGCTGTCAATGAAACCAAGGTGTATTTGATTGGATACCATTCTGAGGCAGACAATAAATAAATGGTGTTAGACAGTGGTAACGTTTTACATATAGTTCCTCGTAAAACTGTATCCTGATTCAGGGACCATGAGAGCGCATACAAATATTCACTTTCCCAGGCATCTGAGAAAATCCACGAGGACTCTCTCACATTTCTACAGGTGTGCGATAGAAAGTATTCTGATGGGTTGTATTTCTTCCTGGTGTGACAGCTGCTCGGCTCTTGACCAAATGAACCCACAAGGAGTGGCACACACAACTTATTCCATCACAGGGGCATCATCTCCTTCCATCCAGTCCATCTTCACAGTACCTTGCTTCTCTGGCCATTGCCGTTTCTCTCTTCTAGCTTCCAGAGGTAGAAAGCCCAGACGTCCACACTTAAAGAACAGCTTCATCCCCACCACTGTTAGACTTCTGAACTGATCACATTGCTCATGCCTACTTTCCAATAGTGCCACCACATTCTCAAAATCTTATCTCTACCTGCCTCAGTTAACCCACTAGAGCGGCTTCAGTATTTTTTACACTACTTCAAATTTTATTACAATCTTCACACTATTCCGTAGTTTTGCATTGCTGGTTGCATTTATTGTTATTTTTATAATGCATACTGTTTAACTGCAAGCCTTATAAATACAACAAATTTCATTGCACCCTGGTGTATATTCAAAGTCAAAGTTGAAGTAAATTTATTATTGAAGTACATGTATGTTATCATATGCTACCTTGAGATTTGTTTTCTTGTAGGCATGTACAGGAAAATAATGAAAAGTTATAAACAATCAGTGTGCAAAAGAAGACAAATTGTGCAATAAAAAATAAATAATGTTGAGAACAGGAGTTGTGGAGTCCTTGAAAGTGAGTCTGTAGGTTGAAGAATCAGTTCAGAGTTGTGGTTAGTGAAGATACCCACAGTGTTTCAGGAAGCTGATGGTTGTAGGGTAATAACTGTTCCTTGCACTTTGTAGTGTAGGACCTAAGGTTCCTGTACCTCCTGTCTGATGGTAGTACCGAGAAGAGAGCATTCCCTGGATGGTGAGTTCTTTGATGATGGATGTTATTTTCTTATGGTCGTGCTCCATGTAAATGCGCTCAATGATGAGGAGGACTTTTGCTGTGATCCGCCACTTTCTGAGGACATTTCCATTCCTGGGCATGGGTGTTTCCAAATCAGGTTGTTATGCAACCAGTTTGGATATCTTCCACTGTGCATTATGATGGCACTTACCATAAGACCATAAGATACAGGAGCAGAATCAGACCATTAGGCCCAATGAGTGTGCTCCACCATTTCATTTTGTTTGATTTATTATCCCTCTCAACTCCATTCTTATGTCTTCTCCCTGTAATCTTTTATGTTCTTACTAATCAAGAACCTATCAATCTCCGCTTTAAATATACACAGTGACTTGGTCTCCACAGCAACTGTGGCATTGAATTCCACACGTTCACCACCCTCTAGCCAACAAATTTCCTCCTCTTATGTATGGTTCCCAGGACAGGTCCTCTGATATCATAGTGCCATGGAACTTAAAGGGGCTGACCCTCTCAACCTCCGTTCCACCAATGAAGATTGGCTCATGAATTTTCAATCTTCCTCCTATATGTTAATTGGTCACCACCTTTGATTCGGCCATCAACAGCGGTGTCATCAGCAAACTTAAGTACATCGTTGGAGCTGTACTTAGCCAAACAATTATAGGTATAACTCAAGTAGAACAGGGAACTAAGCATACCTGTCGTGCACCAGTGCTGATGGCGATTGTGTAAGAGATGTTGTTGCCAATCCAAATCGACTGGGGTTTCCAAGTGAGGAAATCAAGGATCCAGTTGCACAGTGAGGTATCAAAGCCTAGGTCTTGGCTCTGGGGGTGATAATGTTGAATGCTGAGCTGTAGTTAATGAAGAGCATCCTTCATTGACCAGGTGTTCCAGAGGTGAGTGAAGGGCCAATGAAATGTCATCTACTGTTATCCATTGTGACGGCAGGCAATTTGGAGCTGATCCAGGCCACTCCTCAGGTAGGAGTCGATAACTTCACAAACCACGTCATTACAGTGGATGTACAGCAAGTGCTACCGTCTGATACTCAATGAATCAGGCTAATATGTTCTGCTTGGGCAATAATAGTAGTTGTGTATCTCAGACTGCCGAAGTGAGAGGTTGAAGATGTTCGTAAACATTCCAGCCAGGTGATTAGCACAGGTCCTCATTACTCAATCAGATTCGCCATCTGGGTCTGATGCTTTCTGTGCATTCACCTTTCTGATTGATGCTCTCACTTTGGCATCAGTGACTGGTTGTCAGGGGGTGTGGAGTGTTGCTTTGTAAGGCGTGGTAGCATTCATACCCTACTACAGCTGTCGAGCAACCTTCTGTGATTCACATTTAGTATGTGAGATTAAGCTAATTGCATCATACTCAAAGGGATATTCCTCTGGTTTAAATAGCTGGACCATCACACTACCGATAACTAACCCAGCCCAAAGAATTTACATGAAATGTTCCTCTCTGGAAACTCAGTACTAGAGATTGTCTTATATTTATGTAGCACTCTATACAGTGAGTTGTCAGTATTCATTTTAACGGGTCCAGTTCATATCTTATTATTTCTTTATGACATAGAAGGCCGGAAGCCATGCAGCCATTGAGTCCATTTTGGCTATCACATCAAATATCACTCCCCCACTTAATTTCCAATCATGTATTTTCACATATGCTCATTACCACCTCCAGTTCTCTCAATCACCTACACCAAGCAGTAAATTGTAGTCACCAGTTAACCCACCAACCGACATGATCGACTATGAGATGGAAGGAAACCGGAGCACCCTTCACAGTGAAGTGGTCACAGCTGAATCCCACTGATTGAAGCTGTGAGACTCTACAACACACATTTGAAAGAATGCAGGTGGTGTCATTTTGGAGTGTTCAAGGACATCTTCAAAGTCTTACTACTCCAATCAGAGGTTTTCGCCTGCCTCGAAAGGGCATTAATCATACCGAAGCCCAAGAAGAGAAGGGCGAGTTTCCTCTATGTCTATTGCCCAGAAGCACTCATATGTTATATGATGTTATACTTTGAGAGGTTGGTCATGGCTAGAATTAACTACTGCCTGAGCAAGAACCTGGACCTACTGCAATTTGCTTACGGCCTCAACAAGTCCGAACAGTTCTGAACATGGTCAGAATATATATAGTACCAAGCATGAGCAGCAAATGTCAGCTATCAGAAATAGGAACCATCTTTGCTATACTGAACAATACTGAGATAAAATAGTTCCAGATAAGGACGAAGTACCACAATATTTATATATCACTGTGCTTGAGCAGAATATATACACTAACATTCACAGAGGGGTTATATGGACTTGGGTGGAATATATTCTCAGGTTAACAGAGATTGATGACTAACATTCCCTGGACTGGAGTGCAGATTGGAGGCCCTGGGCCTCTGACCCACAGACACAGGGCTTGTTTTGCTGTTGTAGGGCAAGTTAACCTGCCATCCTGCATGCCCTTGCAATATGCTGCCCAGTCTAATTCTGTGCATGGTCTGCCATAGATTCAGTCTGTCTTTACAGTTTAGGTATTCTGCCCATGTGAACCAATGAGCCTCTTCTGAGCAAGTGTACAGAAGACAGTGTTGTGGTGACAGTACAGTGCAATAAAGAATAAATAAATTCTATAGGTTGCAGCATATATATAAAATAAATGAACAGTGCAAAAGGAAAGCTAAATAGTAGATCATATTCATGGATTCATGGAGCATTCAGAAATCTGATGGCAGAGGGGAAGCAGCTTTTCCCAAAACATTGAGTGTGTGTTCTCAGGCTCCTGTACCTCCTCCCAGATGGTAGTAATGAGAAGAGGGCATGTCCCAGATGGTGAGGGTCCTTAATGATAGCTACCACCTTCTTGAGGCACCGCTTTTTGAAGAAGTCCTCGGTGGTGGGGAGGATTGTGCTCATGATGGAACTGGCTGAGGTTACAACCCTCAGCAGCTTTTCCCAATCCTCTGCATCATGCTTCTGTACAGAGGGCGATGCAACCAGATAGAGAGCTCTGTAGAAGTTCACTAGAGTCTTTGAGGACACACCAAATCTGCTCAAGCTCCTAATGAAGTAGAATCGCTGGTGTGTTTTCCTCATGATTGCATCAACATATTGGGCCTAGGATAGATTCTCTGAAATATTGATGCCCAGGAACCCAAAGCTACCTACCCTTTCCACTACTTATCCTTCAATGAAGACTGGTGTGTGTTCTCCTAACTTCCCCTTCTTGAAGTCTACAGTCAGTTCCTTGATTTTACTGATGTTGAGTACAAGGTTGTTGTTGCAACACCTCTCAAACAGCCGAACTATCTCATGCCTGTACACCTCCTCATCACCATCTGATATTCTAGCAACAACAATTACGTCATAGGCAAACTTATCATTGGCACTTGAACTGTGCCTAGCCATGTGGTTAGGAGTGTAGAGAGAGTAGAGCAATGGGTTGTCAGCAACCAGGAGGTGTTATTTCCAAGTCGGGGATCCAGTGAAGAGAAAGGTACAGAGGTCAGGGTTTTGAAGCTTGTGGATTAGCACTGAGGGGATGATGGTGTTGAACGCTGAGCTATAATCAATAAACAGCAGCCTGCCGTAGGTATTGCTGTTGCCCAGATAATCCAAGGTCGAGTGGAGAGGCAATGAGTTTCTATCTCCTGTAGACCTGTTTTGCAGTAGGCAAATTGCAGCAGGACTGGGTCCTTGCGAAGGTAGAAGTTAATTCTAGCCATGACCAACCTCTCAGATCATTTCATCATGGTAGATCTGAGTGCTGGGTGATACATTAGGCCAGATTTTTGCATAGATAGAAATCATATCAATATAGTGTCATTGCTCATATAAACAAATAACGTGAATAATGATTATAAATCCACTGCAGGAATAAGACCAATTGTGACATTACAGCAGAACCATATTTGAAGAAATTTTCTAGTTGTATTATAAAGATTGTATTTCTCTTCCAGAGCATTGGAATAGTTCCAATGTTATTTCAGATATTGTATTATTGGTTTTAGATGGGTTAGGTTTTAGATGGGCAGCTGATAATATATAGAATTGTCCTTACCACTGAGGCAAGCTGAAATTTGTCTGGATTCCTTTCTTTCTAATAGGTTATGAATGCATTCCAGTACGGTGTGTGATTAGTAGAATACAGTCTACTGGGCATTGTGTGGGAGGTCATTTCAGAGAATAAATAAATGGACAACAGCTAAATAGTAAAGATAAATGAGAGTGTATGTAAAACTTTGTTTAAAAACTGACGTTCTTTTCTCTCATTTTAACTCAGGGGTCTGGCTATTATAAATAACTTATTTCCTTTGCTACATGTTGCAATTGGGAATTTTCCATTGTGAGCTCCATGGTAACATCGCAGTTAGCTCGATGCTATTGCAGCTCGGGACTTCGAATTTGGAGTTCAATTCTGACGTGGTCTATAAGGAGTCTGTGTGTCCTTCCCGTGATATGCCTGGGTTTCCTCCCACATTCAAGAGACGTACCGGTTTGTAGGTTAATTGAACATTGTAAATTGTAAACAAGAGGAAATCTGCAGGATGCTGGAAACTTAAGCAACACACACAAAATTGCTGGTGAATGCAGCAGGCCAGGCAGCATCTATAGGAAGAGGTACAGCCAATGTTTCGGCTGAGACCCTTCGTCAGGACTAACTGAAAGAAGAGCTAGTAAGAGATTTAAAAGTGGGAGGGGGAGTAGGAGATCCAAAATGCTAGAAGACAGGAGGGGGAGGGATGAAGCTAAGAGTTGGAAAGTTGATTGGCAAAAAGGATACAAGGCTGGAGAAGGGAGTGGATCATGGAATGGGAGGCCTAGGGAGAAAGAAAGGGGGAGGGGAGCACCAGAGGAAGATGGGGAGCAGACAAGGAGTTATTGTGAGAGGGACAGAGAAAGAAGAAAAGAAGGAGAAAAATAATAAATAAGTAAATAAATAAGGGATGGGGTAAGAAGGGGAGGAGGGGCATTAATGGAATTTACAGAAATCAATGTTCATGCCATCAGGTTGGAGGCTACCCAGACGGAATATAATGTGTTGTTCCTCTAACTTGAGTGTGGCTTCATCTTTACAGTAGAGGAGGCCATGGATTAACATATCAGAATGGGAATGGGACGTGGAATTAAAATGTGTGGCCACTGGGAGATCCTGCTTTCTCTGGCGGACAGAGCATAGGTGTTCAGCGAAACGGTCTCCCAGTCTGCGTTGGGACTCACCAATATATAGAAGGCCGCACGGGGAGCACTGAACGCAGTATATCAGCCCAGCCGACTCACAGGTGAAGTGTCGCCTCACCTGGAAGGACTGTTTTGGGGCCCTGAATGGTGGTAAGGGAGGAAGTGTAAAGGCAGGTGTAGCACTTGTTCCGCTTACAAGGATAAGTGCTGGGAGGGAGATCGGTGGGAAGGGATGAGGGGGATGAATGGACAAGGGAGTTGCGTAGGGACTTCTATATATTGGTGAGACCCAACGCAAACTGGGAGACTATTTCGCTGAACACCTACACTCTGTCCACCAGAGAAAGCAGGATCTCCCAGTGGCCACACATATTAGTTCCATGTCCTATTCCCATTCTGATATGTCAATCCATGGCCTCCTCTACTGTCAAGATGAAGCCACACTCAGGTTGGAGGAACAGCACCTTATATTCCGTCTGGGTAGCCTCCAACCTGATGGCATGAACATTGACTTCTCTAACTTCCGTTAATGCCCCTCCTCCCCCTCTTACCCCATCCCTTATTTATTTATGTATTTATGTATGTATGTATGTATTTATTTATTTATTATTTTCCCCCTTTTTTTTCTTCTCTCTCTGTTCCTCTCACAATAACTCCTTGCCTTCTCTCCATCTTCCTCTGGTGCTCCCCTCCCCCTTTCTCTCTCCCTAGGCCTCCCGTCCCATGATCCTCCCCCTTCTCCAGCCTCGCATCCCTTTTGCCAATCAATTTTCCAGCTCTTAGCTCCATCCCTCCCCCTCCTGTCTTCTCCTATCATTTCGGATCTCCCCCTCCGCCTCCCACTTCCAAATCTCTTATTATCTGTTCTTTCATTTAGTCCTGACGAAGGGACTCGGCCTGAAATGTCGTCTCTACCTCTCTCTATTGTAAATTGTCCTGTGGTTAGGCGAGGGTTAAATGGGTGGGTTGCTGGACCGAGCGGCTCGTTGGGCAGGAAGAGCCTGTTCCACCCTGTAACTCTAAATAAAATACGACTGAATGCATTTCCAGGATCACTCACATAATTTCCACACACCAAACTGTCTCATCTACCTCTCTCTTCATCTCTCCTGTCTTTCTACCTCACTCATTCACAGGCACACACACACGCAGTAAAGAGAAGGACACACAAGAAGTCCCACTAATCACTCGACAGGTGAATTCTCAAAGCATGCTATTTCCCCAAACCTCTCATCAACAGCTCTTTGAAGCATTCTTGATTATCCAACAAGCTCTTACCTCATATGCCATGTATTTTTACGAGTACTTATAGAGAAAGTAGGACTAACTGAATGTGTTGGACTTTTTACAACCCCTTGATTCTCTAGGTGCTGTAACTAACCTTCCTGTCCCTTGTTCTCCAATACTGTTCTGTAGACTTTGCAACAAAGTGTTCATTGATGGGAAATCTATCTATGAGCCTAATCTGAAAAAGCTAACTTGGTCCCATGTCACTCATGTCCACACCAGTGAGAACTTTTGGTTAGCAGTAATAAGCAGAGATCCTTTTTTTTAATTTTGCGCTCCATGAAATATCCCTGCTGCTGATTCAGCTTTAACAAAATGGTTAACAGGAATCAGAAGCTGCTCTCATTAATGGAGGCCATCATAAGGATCTCCATCTTTAACAAACAGTCTGATTTTAATGAACACAATTTTAGCATCAATGACAGAAGTTGACATTGACAGAGAAGTATATTCTTATTTCGTGCCTCTGATTTACAGCCCACTGTTCATCAATACAATCAATGTTCCATCACGATCAGAATCAGAGTCAGGCTTATTATCATTGATATGTGCCGTAAAACTTGGCGCTTTGCAACAGGATTGCCATGCAAGACAGAAAAATTAGTATAAGTTGAAAAAAATAAATAAGAGCGAAAGAGGAATTATGAGGCAGTGTTCATTGACCAGTCAGAAATCTGATAGCAGACAGGAAGAAGCTGCTCCTCAAATGTTGACTGTGGACCTTGAGGCTCCTGTACCTGATGGTAGTAAGAAGAAGAGGGCATGACCATGATGAGGGTCCTTAGTGATGAATGCCTGAGTTTTGGACAGAAACTCAGTTTTGAACTTCTCAGACAGAAGTTGAATCAGATGAAATTTCCAGGAAATTTAAAATCAAGTTATTTTATTACTCATGAATGTTAAACTAATCTCAGCAATCATAAGCAGGAAACTACTGCATGTTTATGAAACATATTTGTTTGATTTAGTGAAGGAAATTATCTGCTGTCCTTACCCAGTCTGGCCCTATTGTGACTCATGAGATTAATTCACCTTGTTTCAGGGGGAGTTATAGGTTCCCAGTACTTTCGGGTGCTGCCATTGATTAATTTTTCATATAAAATATGAATTAAATGTCAGGTGCAGAGGGCAAGAGAGAAGTTGTGACAGGATATGATTTTATAGCCTGAACCAGAAACTTAGAAATCCAACCTGTCAATTGAATCAAGCTACATACACAGAATGCTGGAGGGACGCAGCAGGCCAGGCAGCATCCACGGAAAAGCGTACAGTTGACATTTTGAGCTGAGATCCTTCATCAGGACTCTGATATCCCAAAACATCAACTGGACTCTTTTCCATAGATGCTGCCTGGCTGGCTGAGTTCCTCCAGCATTTTGTGTGTGTGGCTTGGATTTCTAGCATCTGCAAACTTTCTCTTGTTTGTAATTGAATCAAGCTGGTGCTTATAATCGAGGGAGCACCCTAACCCATGCATACCCTCCTCTACCTTTCCATCCATGTGATGACTGATGTAACTCAAGTCATCACTCAAATGTAATCGTCGTGGCTATCCCTCGAGGTCGAGGATAATGGTCTTCATTCTGAGAAGTGGCCCACAGAGTGAAGACGCCTGTGTGTGTATTTGTTTGACGTGTACTTGATGTTGCACTCCAAGAAGCACATAATATTTCACAAATCAACCAACTGATTCCAATGGCATGGAAACCATGACGATTGGAGTTGATGCATTTGTTGCAGCCTTCATCTGCCTTCACAGCTGTTGAGTTCGAAGTAACTTCGTCCACCTGTTCCACCGTTGAGGTCTTGGTTGGATTGTTCTTTGTCAGGGACCTCACCCTTGACCTTACCGCCATGGGTGACCCTACCAGGAGCATAGCTCCAGACGGCATTGATCTCGGGATCACAGGACCACACAGGCTTCTCCACCACGACAAGGTGACAATCCACGGAGAAGTCAAATGTAATGACTGGTTTGTGAAAACCCTACTGCTGTGTTGCCAAACAAGCTGACTCGTTTTCATTCATCTATGTAAAGTCAAGATTCTTGTCACATTAACAAGTACACATATGCAGAGACGCAATGAAGAACTCACAGCAGCATCATATGCACAAGATTCACAAGAAAAAATTGAACTTTCTATAAAACGTACAAAGATTGTGCTTGAATGAATACTACAAGTGCACACAAAGCCCGTTCTGAGTAAACCACTGAACTCAGCACTGGGGGAAACCGATGAGGTGCGGTGTTGCTATGCGGTTGTTGCCTTTGCTTGTCTAAGTGATCAAGGGGTCACAGGTTTGTGAAATATGAATGAAGACTGGTGGAGGAGCGAGTGAATATTTAAGATGGGGTCTCAGTTGAAAATAAATGGTCTGAATGATGTTGAGATATTAGGACTCAAGAACATTAGAAACATGAGCTGAATGAGGTCAGTATCTCCATCTTGCACGCTGTTCAATAAGATCATGGCTGATCCACTCTGGACCTCAACACCACTGATTTCCTCCCTTTTACCATTGACTTCTTTACAATTCAAATGTCCGTTGATATCTAGCTTGAATATTCAATGATTCTGACTCCACAGCTCTCTGAAGATAGAATTCCACAGATCTGTGAGCATCAGAGAAGCCACTTCTCCTGATTCCTATCAGAAGTAGTAGCAATGTCTTCGATCAGGTACTGAACTTTCTGAAGGGCGAGAAAGGTATTATTGACAAAGGTCGAAAGAGAGATGAGCTCCTGCAAATGGATTTTAGGTGGGAAAGCGAAGGGTGGAATTTGTTAAGTGCGTCCAAGAAAGATTTTCAGACAATATGTAGTGTTCTCGTAGAGATGGCCCAGTACCTAACCTTATCGTAAAGACTTAAACTGGTGGAAGTTCTGGTGGGTGAACATTTTGAAAATCATAGCCATAATTCTGTAAATTTCAAGTTAGTTGTGGAAATGGATAAGATTAGTCCACAAGTTAAGGTCTTGAAATGGGGGAAGACTTATTTCAATAGCAGAAGAGAGAACTGGTGAAAGTAAATTTGGAGCAGATATTTGAAGACAAAAATAACAGCTGGTAAGTGGGAGACCTTAAAATTACTATAAGAGTTCAGGGGCAGCATGTTATGGTGAAGGTAAAAGGCAAAGAGGACAAGATCGGGGAGGCTTGGATGACAAAGTATACTGAAGGTCTGTTCTGCCAAAAAAAAAAGAAAGCTTATGCCAAGTACAGGCAACTCTGGTCAAGGGTGTTTCTCGAGGAATACAGAATGTGTCAGAGAGGATTTCAGCAAAAATCTGTCATGAAGTATCTTTGGCAAGTAAAATTAAGGATGATTCCCAAGACATTCTATATCAGGAGAAAGAGGGTAGTGAGGAAAACATGTGTTCCATGAAGGACCAAAGGGGTAGCCTAAGTGTGGTGCCAGACAGAATAGATACAGTCATAAATTAATGCCTTTCAGCCCTTTTCATCAAGAGAAACAAAAGGACCTTCAACAGGTTGTGGGGTCTGCTGAGAGAATCATCAGGAAAAGGAAAAGAGTGACTTCAGGGAGGGTTTTATACATAACATGGAGTAGGTCAGTATTAAGAAGGAGTCTTAGATGCCTTAGAAGGCATATGAGTTGATAAATCAACAGGCCCGATGAGATCTATCCCAGACTGCTATGAGAATCATGGGAGAAGATATCCAGGCCTGGCAAAGATGTTTGCATTCTCATCTTCCACAGGTGAGGTGCTAGAATTCTGGAGGATGGCGGGTATGAAGGGCAACAGTGAACGTGACACCAAAACCAAGAAGGCATAGGTTTAAGGTAAGAGGAAGGAGCTTTTAAGGGGGCATAAGGGGAAACGCGGTTGATACCCGGAAGTCAGAGCAAGTGGATGTGATGGAATCAGGTACAATCAGATACACTTAAGAGATATTTGAGAGGCACTTAAATTCAGGCAAGGCGTAGGAAGATATGCGTAACATAAGCAATAGGATTGGTATAGATGAGCTCAAATGGATATTTTGGGATGAAGGGCCTGTTTGTGCTGAACAGTTCTATGGAACTTTATTTTGAAAATACGGCCTGTATTAATAGTCATACAGTTATAGCTCAAGTTCAAATTTATTATCATTCAACTGTACATAAGTATACAGCTAAAACAACGTTCCTCTGGGACCAAGGTGAAAAACACAGTACATATATCACATGCAGCACATAAAATAATACTGATGCAATAATGTTAACAGATAATAAAAAAATGTTCTGTAGATGTATAAGTTGACATATAGCCATATATACAAAAGTATAATGCTCCTAGCGCTGTCATAAATAGTGTGTGCTGGGTGGTTCAGAAGTCTCATAGCCTGGAGGTATAATCTGTTACCCAGCCTAACCATTGCTTTTTTAATACCTGTTGACTGACGGTGTGAGGTCAAAGGGATTGTGCAGCAATGGAAGGGGTCCTTGACAATGCTGAGGGCTCTGAAAACTCGTGCTTCTGGTGTATGGCCTGGATGGGGCAGGGGGGGCAGGAAGAGAAGAAAGATCCCAATGATTATCTCAGTAGACCTCACAATCTGTTGAAGGTTCTTGCGGTCAGATGCCATACAATTCCTGTACCAGATGGTGATACAGCCGGTCAGGACTCTCTCAGTGGAGCTCCAATATAAATGTGGTAAGAATGAGGGGGTGATGCCTCACCCACCTCAATCTCCTCAGTAAGTGGAGTTGCTGCTGTGCTTTCTTGACTAAAGAGGTGATAATGACGATTCATAATGTGCACGCCAAGAAATCTGACTCTCTCCACTGAGGAGCTGTTGATATGCAGCATGTCAGCCTGCACCTTCCTGAAGTCTACAATCATCTCTTTAGAATTATCTACATTGAGACCAGTCCAATTGCCAGTCTAGCTCCTCTCCGTATGCTGGCTCATCGTTGTTGCTGATGGGGCCAACTACTGTTGTGTCACCAGCGAACTATAGAGTTATAAAGTATAGAAACAGACACTTTCAGACAACCCCACACTGAAACATTTTGCCAGCAGTCATCCCGTCAATCTTTCTCAGAACCTTTCTGTTTCAATAAGGTAACCCTCCCCAATTAGACTCTTATATGGTTTAATCATATGTCGGAGCTGTTGTCCTCCAGGTCAAAGCGTGATGTTCCATCACAAACTTAACACGACTTGCAGGTACTTTTTCTATATAATAAGCTTCCATTTTAGATTGTTTACACCCACTTTATCCCATGCTATGGAGAAGCAGGAATACACTGCAGTCCCAGTAATTTCAGGGAGTATTTGTGGCCATTGTGTGATCTTCCCAAATCCTGTTTAGATACACGATAATATTTAAACTGGGTAATTCCTCAAAATTCCTAGTTGGCTTCCATCAGCCAGTATCCTGGAGACAGAAGAAGCAACATACTGTATTTAAGATTTTTTTAGTTCATTTTACCTCTTATTAATCGAATCCCCAAGCTGCAGAATTCTTTGTGTGGTTTGTCAGCAAATTTAGCAGAATTCCAGTTGATTTTTTTTTACGCAATTTCCAGTGCAGACCATTCCTGGATGCGACATTGGAACTTGGGTAGGACTGGTATAGCTCTGCTTGGCCAGGAGCCAGAATTCAGCCTCGCACCTTGCAAATTACAGACATCCTGCAAAACTCACATACATCACAACACAGTGGTTGAAAGGATAGTGGGCCCAGACTCATTAATAACATTTGAAATGGAACTCTATGAATACGGGATGTCGGTAACATTGAGTAAGAACATTAAAAGAAGGAATAAACCTCTTGGGCTGCTCCACCCACCTTTTTGTAAGATTATGATTCATTACTCTCAATCCCTATAATCTCACTACTTCCAAAAAAATCAATTGGTCATAGCTTTGAAAATACTCAACAAGTGAGTCCCTTGAGATGGAAACTTCCCTTGGAGAGAAATAATTTCTTCTCCTCTCAGTCGTAGATAACCGATTCTTAATCCTAATCCAGGGGTTCAGGCTGCAGAGTTACCAATTGCGGGAACAGACGGGAAGGAGAATGGGTGTGGGGTTAACGGGATAGTTGTTAAAGAGCTAGCATGGACACTTTGGTGTTCAGTGATTGTTCTAGTAGCTTCATAGATGTCACGATACATTGAAGCAGACTTTTCAGTCCATCAAGTCCAGGCTAACCATAAAGTGCAATGCTCTGATACTAATCCGCTTTTATTCTCCTTCTCCAACTCCCAGATTCTACCACGCACCTACACGTTGGAAGCAACTTACGGTAGCAATTAACCTTTTTGACGTGGGAGGAAACCAGAGCTCCCGGGGTAAACACGAAGGGCGAATATCCATACTCCACACAGGCAGCACCAGAGGTCAGGATCAAACGCTACTCACTGAACCTGAGGGGCAGCAGCACTAGCACTACACTCTATGTCACAGTGCTGTCCTTAATAATTGATGGTGGCTCTCCCTTTGCTCATGAGCACAAAGATCAGTGATAAAGCTGCTATGACCATCTGACCATGTTAGGACCATAATCCTTACTTACCCTTCAGATCCCCTTTGAAACTTTGTCCCTCACCTTAAACCTATCCCGTTTCATTTTTGATTCACCTACCATGGAAAAAAATTTTGGGTATTTACTCTATTTATGTCTCTCTTAATCATCCATCAGGCCACAACTCAGCCTTTTTTTCTCTAGGGCATCAAAGCCAGCCTATCTGACCTCTCCATATAAGTTCAGCTCTAAAGAGAGGTTGGACAAACTTAGATTGTTTCCTCTGGAGTGTCAGCGGCTGAGGGTCAACCTGATAGATGTAGATAAAGTTGTGAGAAGCATGGATAGTTGAGATGTCGCTGTTTTGTTGTTTGGTTAACTTAAGTGCCGGGCCGGTCCAGGTAGATTGAAAAGGCAGAGTGTTGGGATCCAGGCCAGGAGCCGATTTCACTCAGTCTCCATGATGGTCATTCCTCTCTCTCCAAGACGCCGAGGCTATGAAGACTGCCCTGGCTATTTTTACTCCATGCCTGCTAATATAATGAACTGATAAGTGAGGCTTTGGGCCTACTCTGGGCTGCTCTGTGATTCGGATCTGAGGACTCCATTTTCATTTCGGATTGTTGTTCGCTTAAATTGTTTGCATGATTTGTGTCTTTTTCTTTCTTTTGCATGTCGGGTATTGGTCTTTTATTTTTATTCCCTTCTTTCTTCAGTTGGGTTCTTTCGGGTTTCTTGCTTTGTGGCTTTCTGTGAGCAAGCAAATCTCAAAGTTATATAACTCATACAGAATTTGACAATAATAGTACTTTGATTTTGACATTGAATAGGGTAGATAATAAAGGTCTTTTCCCCAGTGTGGAAATACCAAAAACTAGAGGGCTTAGCTTTAAGGTAAGAGGAGGGGAATTTTAACACAGAGAGTGTTAGGTGCCTGGAACCAGCTGCCAGGGGGAATGGTCAAAGCAGGTATGATTACAGTATTTAAGAAGCATTTAGGCAAGCACATGAACATAAACAGGCTGCTGTTAATTTGGCATTACTGTTAGCACAGGCATAGTGGGTTGGTGGGTCTTTTCGTGTCCTATGTTCTGTAACGAATGTCCTCCAACCCAGACAACACCTGAGTGAATCTCCTCTGCACTCTCTCCAGCACAATCACATCCGTCCTGTAGTGTAGTGACCAGACTGCACACACTAATCTGCAGAAAGGGAGTGATTGCTCTGAGGCTCCATCCCTGGAGTTTATGTTGGGAGGGGGAAGGGGAGGTCGTGGGTGAATGGGGGGTTGTTAAGGAATGTCAGCTAAGCCTCATTCTCCTGCGTTCTCAGCAAACACGAGGCGACTGGGGGGTGGGGAGAGGTTAGAGGGGGAGTGCGAGTTAGCGGGTCAGACACGTCTTCTGACCTCTGACCTTTCATTTCACTGCTCGCCATAATTGGCTAATACTGCCCTACCGGTAAAAGACAATTAAACAATTTGTCACTTCGATTGTCTGTCAGTCAACACTGAGCCCTTTCAGCAAGTCTGCACATGTTTTTCTTTCGGACTGCTTTGCCAGGCTTGTCTGGCCACATTAACACAGAAAATGGCATCATTTATTATCCTCTTCAGAGCACAGAGCACCGGGCCAACCCTATTCACAGGCTTGTTGCACTAATTAAGGAGTCTGTGAGTAGACTGCAGAATAGATTGTCTAATCATTACTGAAAATGGGCTTGGAATGACATCATAAAAAACACTGCGAGTTTATTCTGGATGTGCCTGTGCTAATTCCTGTCATCGTGACGTTATGGCACCTAAGTTATGAAGCATGGAATCAGTAACAAGCGAGATCAACACTCTTTCCATGGTTGTGAAAGTCTGTTTCCTATTTATTATAGCCCTTTGGCACTTTGGCCCATCATTCTCCTGCCAGCTCTTTAAAAGAACAATTTGGATCGCTCTCTGTGGTTTTTCCACATCAGACTTGCAAACTTTTTCCACTCCGAATGTGGAAAGAAATTCACGCTAAATGTTATCTTTGAAGCTACTTCCAGGGTTTATTAAGCAATGGATTCTAAGTCACTCAAGAACATGGACTCCGTCTACACTTTCCGCTGCACTGGTAAAGCAGCTAACATAATCAAAGGCCCCATCCTCTGCAGACACTCTCTTCTCCTCCTTCCTGTCTTTGGGCATAAGGTACAAAAGCGTGTAAGCAACTACCTCCAGGCTCAAGGACAGCTCCTATCCCACTGTTATTTCAATATTCAATGATCCCCAAGGGCAGTTTGTTAGACGCTGTACTTCACAATCTACTTTCACCTTATCGCTTTTGCACACTGTGCATTCTCGGTAACTGTAACACTTTATTCTGCGTTCTGCTGTCGTTTTCCCCTGTGCTACCTCAATGCACTGATGTGATGAAATGATCTGTCTGGATGGCGTGCAAAACAATGTTTGTCATTGTCCCTTAATAGATGTGACAATAATAAACCAATTTATCAACTTACCAAGGAAAATGTGCTCTTCTCTCTCTCTTGTGCTTCTGCCACTTGGTATAAATTTGTCTCCTCTGGTCACTGAACCATTAATTAAAAATGATACATGTTGTAAATACTCAGCAGGTCAGCAGGGTCTGTGAAGACAATTTGAGCTAAATTGCTACTAGCCTTGCAAATGCAACATGTATTCTTATGCAGCTTAGCTCTATTGGGGAAAAAAAAACTTCTTTTGTCCACATTCCCATTACTACATATGTTCTTGAAGACAAGCAACTAACATTAAGATGCCTGCCTCTCTTTCCTTCCCGTTGCCACATATCAGATATCAGACCCTGGTTTGTGTGGTCGCGTTGTTGATGTGTTGAGGAGGAGGGGAGGGAAAGTAGAAATGAGGGAGGAGGAGGGAGGGAAAGGAGAAAAGAGGGAGGAGGAGCGGTGGGAAAGGCAAAATGAGGGAGGAGGAGGGGAGGGAAAGGAGAAACAAGGGAAGGGAGGGGAGGGAAAGGAGAAACGAGGGAGGAGGAGGGAGGGAAAGGAGAAACGATGGAGGAGGAGGGGAGGGAAAGGAGAAATGAGGGAGGAGGAGGGGAGTGAAAGGAGAAAAGAGGGAGGAGGAGGGGAGAGAAAGGGGAAACAAGGGAGGAGAAGGGGAGGGAAAGGGGAAACGAGGGAGGAGGAGGGGAAGGAAAGGAGAAATGAGGGAGAAGGAGGGAGGGAAAGGAGAAAAGAGGGAGGAGAGGGGAAGGAAAGGAGAAATGAGGGAGGGAAAGGAAAAAAGAGGGACAGGGAAGGAGAAACAACGGAGAAGGAGCGGTGGAAAAGGCGAAATGAGGGAGGAGGAGGGGAGGGAAAGGAGAAACGAGGGGCAGAGGGGAAGGAAAGGAGATACGAGGGGGGCAGAGGGGAGGGAAAGGAGAAACGAGGGAGGAAGAGGGGCGGGAAAGGAGAAACAAGGGAGGAGGAGGGGAGGGAAAGGAGAAATGAGGAGGGAGGAGGAGGGGAGGGAAAGGAGAAACAAGGGAGGAGGAGGGGAAGGAAAGGAGAAATGAGGGAGGGAAAGGAAAAAAGAGGGATAGGGAAGGAGAAACGAGGGAGGAGGAGGGGAGGGAAAGGAGAAACAAGGGAGGAGGAGCGGTGGGAAAGGCGAAATGAGGGAGGAGGAGGGGAGGGAAAGGAGAAACGACGGAAGGGAGGGGAGGGAAAGGAGAAACGAGGGAGGAGAAGGGGAGAGAAAGGGGAAACAAGGGAGGAGGAGGGGAGGGAAAGGAGAAACGAGGGAGGAGGAGGGGAAGGAAAGGAGAAACGACGGAAGGGAGGGGAGGGAAAGGAGAAACGAGGGAGGTGAAGGGGAGAGAAAGGGGAAACGAGGGAGGAGGAGGGGAGGGAAAGGAGAAACGAGGGAAGAGGAGGGAAAGGAAAGGAGAAATGAGGGAGGAGGAGGGAGGGAAAGGAGAAAAGAGGGGCGGGGAAGGAGAAACGAGGGAGGAGGAGGGGAGGGAAAGGGGAAACGAGGGAGGAGGAGGGAGGGAAAGGAGAAACGAGGGAGGAGGAGGGAAAGGAAAGGAGAAATAAGGGAAGAAGTTTGTCCCTCATATGTTTGAATAGCACAGCCAGATATTTGGGATTTTAGGATTGTCTATTTTTCCTGTCATGCCAAGGGCTAGTTACTGCGATCCCAGAGAAATCAGCTCAGCATACTGTTACTTGTCACCAATATTCATATGAATAACTGTACAGAGTGGGTGTAGTCAAGCTACCCATCCAAGGAGACTTTTAAAAGGGAGTATCATTGTATCATCACCATGTGACAATACATCAGCTGAAGAGAATGTAGACCATTTGATGCAACTTTCAGAATGCATTACTGTGCTTCTTTGTTGAAAGGAACACAACACATACTAACACTTGCCAAATCCAAGAGTAATTTTTTGGACTTTCAGAGCAAAACCACAGTCATTTTGCAATGGTCTGATAAATCATTGTGTAACTTGTATTTGGGATCTGGACATTGCCAGGAAAGTCGGTATTTATTCTTCATCATCATCATCATCATTATGCACTGTGTCATCTGACGTGGTTGATCATGACTATGATTGTTCTTGGCAAATTTTTCTGCAGAAGTGATTTGCCATTGCCTTCTTCTTGACTTTACAAGAAAGGTCACCCCAGCCCTTATCAATACTCTTCAGAGAATGTCTGCCTGGTGTCAGTAGTTGAATAACCAGGATCTTGCGATATGCAGTAGTAGGTGATACACCTTCCTGAAGGGTGACCTGCAGGCTAGTGGAGGAAAGAGCGCCTTACACTCCTTTGGTAGAGTCATATCTGCACTCTGCCACCAGCAGTATTTATTACTCATTCTTAATTACCCTTAAGGAGATGGTGATATGTCACCTTCTTGAATCATTGCCATTCCTCTGGGGAAGGTATGGGAGGAAGTTCCATGATTTAGACCCACAATGTTGTCGAGGTCTTGCTGCAGGCTCATATGTTCCATTTATCTGCTGAGGAGTTGTGAACAGAACTGAACACTGTGTAACTACCAAAAAACAGCCTGGTCCTGACCTTATCATTGAGTGTAGATCATTAGTGAAGTAGCTGAAAATGACTGGGTCTAGGACACTGTTCTAAGGAACTCCTGCAGTGATTTCCAAAAGCTGGTGATTCCTACCCACATCCACAACCATCACCCTTTGTGCAAGGTATGACTCCAGCCATTGGAGTATTTTCCCTTTGACACTTATTGACATCAGGTTGCTTGAGGACACACTCAGTCAAATACTATGTTGATGTCAAGGCAACTCACTTTTATCTCGTATGCTTATAATAACCTGGCTTATCACTTCTTCAAAAGAGATACAACATTTGCGGCCTTCTGGTCATCTGACCTATCACCTGTGGCCGGCAAAGATTTCAATATCTCTCTCAGGGCCCCAGCAAACTTTTCCTTTGCCTCTCACTGCAGCCTGGGGAACATCTTAATGGTCCAGTTCCATATCCAGTGCACTCAACCTTCTTGCAAAATCATGTGGATTGAATTGTCTGGAGAATGGCTTCTGTGACTGTGGTGAACTCACGAGGAAAATGGTACAAGCAGCACACAAAAAAGTGCTGGTGGAACTCAGCAGACCAGGCAGCATCTGTGAAAAAAAAGTACAGTCAACGTTTCGGACCAAGACCCTTTGGTAGGACTGGAGGAAAAAAGATGAGGAGTAGACTTCAGATACTTATGTATTTAAGCTTGTGAAAAGAAAGAGGGTAAGATGTGAGCCTGACATCGGTGGTGGGGAAAATGCTGGAGTCAGTTATCAAAGATGTGATAACAGCACGTTTGGAAAGCGGTGAAATGATCGGACAAAGTCAGCATGGATTTCTGAAAGGAAAATCATGTCTGACGAATCTCATAGAATTTTTTGAGGATGTAACTAGTAGAGTGGATGGGGAGAACCAGTGGATGTGGTATATTTGGATTTTCAAAAGGCTTTTGACAAGGTCCCACACAGGAGATTAGTGTGCAAACGTAAAGCACATGGTATTGGGGGTAAGGTATTGATGTGGATGGAGAATTGGTTGGCAGACAGGAAGCAAAGAGTGGGAATAAACGGGACCTTTTCAGAATGGCAGGCAGTGACTAGTGGGGTACCACAAGACTCAGTGCTGGGACCCCAGTTGTTTACAATATATATTAATGACTTAGACGAGGGAATTAAATGCAGCATCTCCAAGTTCACGGATGACACAAAGCTGGGCGGTAGTGTTAGCTGTGAGGAGGATACTAACAGGATGCAGGGTGACTTGGATAGGTTAGGTGAGTGGGCAAATTCATGGCAGATGCAATTTAATGTGGGTAAATGAGAGGTTATCCACTTTGGTGGCAAGAACAGGAAAACAGATTATTATCTGAATGGTGGCCGATTAGGAAAAGGGGAGGTGCAATGAGACCTGGGTGTCATTATATACCAGTCATTGAAAGTGGGCATGCAGGTACAGCAGGTGGTGAAAAAGGTGAATGGTATGCTGGCATTCATAACAAGAGGTTTCGAGTACAGGAGCAGGGAGGTACTACTGCAGTCGTACAAGGCCTTGGTGAGACCACACCTGGAGTATTGTGTGCAGTTTTGGTCCCCTAATCTGAGGAAAGATATTCTTGCCATAGAGGGAGTACAAAGAAGGTTCACCAGATTGATTCCTGGGATGGCAGGACTTTCATATGATGAAAGACTGGATCGACTAGGCTTGTACTCTCTGGAATTTAGAAGATTGAGGGGGGATCTGATTGAAACGTATAAAATTACAAAGGGATTGGACAGGCTAGATGCAGGAAGATTGTTTCCGATGTTGGGGAAGTCCAGAACAAGGGGTCACAGTTTGAGGATAAAGTGAAAGCCTTTTAGGACCGAGATGAGGAAAAACTTCTTCACATAGAGAGTGGTGAATCTGTGGAATTCTCTGCCACAGGAAGCAGTTGAGGCCAGTTCATTGGCTATATTTAAGAGGGAGTTAGATATGGCCCTTGTGGCTAAAGGGATCAGGGGGTATGTGGGGAAGGCAGGTACATGGTTCTGAGTTGGATGATCAGCCATGATCATACTGAATGGCGGTGCAGGCTCGAAGGGCTGAATGGCCTACTCCTGCACCTATTTTCTATGTTTCTATGTTTCTACATGAGAGAATAGGAGCAATCAAGTGTGACAGTGGAAAAGTGTGTACGGAACCGGAAGAGATAGCGGAGGTACAAATGAATACTTTGCTTCAGTATTCACTACGGAAAAGGATCTTAGAGATGACTTGCAGCGGACTGAAAAGCTTGAGCATGTAGATATTAAGAAAGAGGATGTGCTGGAGCTTTTGGAAAGCATCAAGTTGGATAAGTCACCGAGAATGAACAAGATGCACCCCAGGCTACTGTGGGAGGCGAGGGAGGAGATTACTGAGCCTCTGGTGTTGATCTTTGCATCCTCAATGAGGACAGGAGAGGTTCCAGAGGATTGGAGGGTTGTGGATGTTGTTCCATTATTCAAGAAAGGGAGTAGAGCTAGCCCAGGAAATTATAGACAAGTGAGTCTTACTTCAGTGGTTGGTAAGTTGATGGAAAAGACCCTGAGAGGCAGGATTTATGAACATTTGGAGAGACATAATATGATTAGGAATAGTCAGCATGGCTTTGTCAAAGTCAGGTCCTGCTTTACGAGCCTGATTTAAGTTTTTGAGGATGTGACTAAACACATTGATGAAGGTAGAGTAGTAGATGTAGTGCATATAGATTTCAGCAAGGCGTTTGACAAGATATTCCATGCAAGGCTTATTGAGAAAGTAAGTAGGCATGGGATCCATGGGGACATTGCTTTGTGGATCCAGAACTAGCTTGCCCCATAGAAGAGTTGTAGACAGGTGATATTCTGCATGGAGGTCGGTCACCAGTGGTGTGCCTCAGGGATCTGTTCTGGGACCCCTATTCTTCGTGATTTTTATAAATGACCTGGATGAGGAAGTGGAGGGATGGGTTAGTAAATTTGCTGATGACACAAAGGTTGGGGGTTTTGTGGATAGCATGGAGGGCTGTCAGGACATTGATGGGATGCAAAACTGGACTGAGAAGTGGCAGATGGAGTTCAACCCAGATAAGTGTGAAGTGGTTCATTTTGGTAGGTCAAGTATGATGGCAGAATATAGTATTAATGGTAAGAATCTTGGTAGTGTGGAGGATCAGAGGGATTTTGGGATCTGAGTCCATAGGACACTCAAAGCTGCTGCGCAAGTTGACTCTGTGGTTAAGAAAGCATACGGTACATTGACCTGCGTCAGTCGTGGGATTGAGTTTAGGAGCCGACAAGTAACGTTTATAGGACCATGGTCAGGCCCCATTTGAAGTACTGTGCTCAGTTCTGGTCACCTCACTATGGGAAGGATGTGGAAACCATAGAAAGTGTACAGAGGAGATTAACAAGGATGTTGCCTGGATCTGGGAGCATGCCTTATGAGAATAGGTTGAGTGAACTCAGCCATTTTTCCTTGGAGCGACGAAGCATGAGAGGTGACCTGATAGAGGTGTATAAGATGATGAGAGGCTTTGATCATGTGGATAGTCAGAGGCTTTTTCCCAAGGCTGAAATAGTAGCACAAGAGGGCACAGTTTTAAGGTGCTTGGATATAGGTACAGAGTAGTTGTCAGAAGTAAGTTTTTTATGCAGAGCGTGGTGAGTGTGTGGAATGGGCTGCTGATTGCAGTGGTGGAGGCTGATATGACAGGGTCTTTTAAGAGACTCCTGGACAGGTACATGGAGCTCAGAGAAATAGAGGGCTATGGGTAACCCCGGATAATTTCTAAGGTAAGGGTATGTTCAGTACAGCTTTCTGGGCCGAAAGGCCTGTATTGTGCTGTTGGTTTTCTATGATCTATGTTCTATTTCAAAGGTGGGGGAGGGCAGAAAGGAACACAAGATGATAGGTGAAACTGAGAGGGGGAGTGATGACGTAAAGAGCTGGGAAGTTGATTGGTGAAAGAGATACAGGGATGGAGAACAGGGAGTCTGATAGGAGAGGACAGAAGACCATGGAAGAAAGAAGAGGGGCGAGGAACACCAGATGGGCAGGAAAAGAGATATGATGATAGAGGCAAAGGGGGATGAGGAATGATTCAGCACGTTTGGTTGAACGGCGGATCCTGTGCCTCATTCATTTTCCTGCTCCCTTGCTATCCCTGTCCCATAACAGATGTTGTGACTCAGAGGTCACTGCTAGGCCCAATGCTGTTTGTCATCTATATCAATGACTTGGATGAGAATATACAAGGCATGGTTAGCAAGTGACTCTAAAGTAGGTGACACAATTGACAGTGAGGATGATTATAAGGAATTGTAGATTGGTGTTGATCAGCTGGGTCAGTGGGCTGAAGGATGGTAAATGGAAGTGTGAAGTGTTGTAAAAAAAATAGATTTGGTAGGACGTTCACAGTGAATGACAGGGCTCTGGGAAGTGATGAGGAACAGAGGGACACAGAAGTACAAGTACATGGTTCCCTCAAAGTGGTCTGGTAAAGAAGGCACTTGGCACAATGTTGCTTCTCAGTCATGATATTGATTGTATGGTGTCATGTTGTGGTTGTACAAGATGCTAGTGATGCCACATTTGGAATTTTGTGTTCAGTTTCAGTTACCTTGCTAAAGGAAAGATGGCATTAAGCAGAAAAGAGTACACAGAAGATTTATGAGGCTGTTGCTAGTACTTAAAGAACTGAGTCAGGTAGAGTAGTTGAGCAGATTAGAACTTCTTCATTAGAGCAGAGGAGAATGAGGGGTGGTATAATAGAGCCGTACTAAGTCACGTTGGGCATAGAAGGGGTGACTGTGCACTATTTTCCCTGAGATTGTGAAGCAAGAGCTAGGGAGTGTGTAGATTTAGGGTAAGAGGATAGATATTTAATAGAAATTTGAGGGGTAACTGTTTCACCCAGAGGATGGTCCATATATGGAATGAGCTGCCAGTGATAGTGGTTGAGGCAGGTATATTAACAATATTCAAATGGCATTTGGAAAAGTTTAGAGGGATACAGGCCAGACCCAGGTAAATGGTACTTGCTTCGACGAGCATCTTGGTCAGCATGGACCAATTAGGCCAAAAGGACCTGTTTTAATGCTGTAAGACTCTAGCTCTCCCTATTTTTGCCACGTCCATGCATTCCACAAGTGTCCCCTCATCAATGAACCAAGGACACTGAGACAAATTTTGCAGTGAATTTTCTCTGGCAACAGGGAACCAGGATACACTCATTGAGTGATGGTGGGAAGGCCACATCATTCAAGGATACCAAAGCAGACACAGCTCTGAACAGCATCATGGGTAGGGACAAATTTTACGACACATGCCGGTGATAATAAACCTCATTCTGAGTCTGATTCTGAGTACCAGAAAAGGTTGAATACAAGAAAAGGTTCAAGGATATCCAGTAGTCAAACCTTCTTGAAAAGTTGCACCATCCTCACTAAGTCTTGGGAATCTCTGGCCCATGACTGCTCATAGTAGAGAAGGAACATTTAAGATCGTGTGAAGATGTCCAAGACCAGGCACGGCGACCATACAGAAAATCTGTGCAGCAAAAGAAGGGGAAAAGCACCTCACAAATATCCACTTACCCCACCAGAAACCTGTCTTATTTGTGAAAGAATTTACCGTTCCTGAACTGTCTCAGTAGCCACCTTGCAACCTTCAAAATCAGAACGTAAGTCATCCTTAATCCTGAAGGACTACTTAAGAAGAAACAATATTAACACTGAGGCTAATGCCTGTGTTTCTCTCCTCACCAGTTCCATTTACTAGTGATGTCCAAACTGAAGCACAGGACTTGTTTGCAAGATAAACAGTTGCAGTTGCACACTAAATAGCCCTAACAGACTCTGCCAATTGTTTATCAGATCCTCTTCCTCCTGTAATCTCTGCTTATTTTTGGAATAAAGAAAATCATTAAACAATCACTTAGCAAACAACATTAGGTACACTTAAGGAACTAAGTTTAACACCAGTTATCCCTGTGTAAATAGGTTCCCAGGATAAGTGTCTTGATGTCATTTCAAACTATGGATTAACCTCTTTACACATAGAACTGATAAGGAAAATTACTTGTGTTTGGAGTATATTGTTTGTATAACTTGAGCATAATAAAACTTTGGATCTGCAATGAGAACTTTGATGTAGAAAGCCAGATTGACCTCAAATCAAATAGGAATACAGTTGCATAATTGAAAAGAGAAATGGAAAACAAAACAAGTAAGAATATGATTCAGTCATCATCTGTGTAGAGTGGAGAATGATAACTGTGCACATCTATTTCTTCCAGACTCAAATTCTATGACTTAATTATGATAATGTGTGAGTATTGAGTGATAACTTGTCACTTGATATTGTAAGTAAATAACTACAAGGAATAGGCAGCCAAAGGGCTGTTTGGTCAGTATCCAAGAAGATGTAATTGCAACTGTTTCCCAAATTTTATTCACAATACTGCTTAAGTTTTGATATTCCATTGATAACACTGTGAAAGGATCCTTAAATTAATGGCACAAATACATGGTAAGATTTTCACCCTATTTTTTTTGCTGAGAACAACGATAAAATACAATGGATTCCGATTAATTGGGCCATCGGTTAATCTGAACAGTTGTTTATGTGGGACATTATGCCAGTTAACTGGGGCAAGAGACTGTTGTGGAACAGTTTTTAACAAGTGTCAGCTTCATGCTCTTGTGTGGCTGTTAGACACAGCACCATGCATAGGGCAAACAGCTTTTAAATTACGTCAATTGCATGTCTTTGTGTCCAAAAAACAGTGATGTTTGTCAGTGATGTTGGTCCTGACGAAGGGTCTCGGCCTGAAACGTCGACTGCACCTCTTCCTACAGATGCTGCCTGGCCTGCTGCGTTCGCCAGCAACTTTGATGTGTGATGTTTGTCAGTGATGGTTGGTGAGAAATAAGCAGTTAAACAATTTACAACTGTTTTGCTCACTGTGGTTTCAAGCATTTAAGCTTGGAGGTGCTAGAAATGACCAAGAGTGAAAATGAAATGATTTCAATGCCTCAACAAGTTAGGATCTATAAAAGATTTGAAGGTTTCTATAATTATCTTGAATGTTACAATGAAATTGAAGATTTGGAGAATGCAGTCATTGAAAGCTTTGTATGAATTCATCCGTTGAACACTATTAGGACCTAATGTACAGTTTTGTGGTACAGTAGTAGTATTGGTAGTGTTCTGATTTGTTCTATAATTCATCTAAATGCAGTACATAATTTATTACTCAGTTAAATGGTAGTTTGCCTTTTTTTATACCTTTTTAACTATTTCCATGGAACTTTGGCTAACTGGGCGGCCACTTAATTGGCCAAAATGCACTGGTCTCATTGAGTCCCAATTAACTGGAATCCACTCTATATATTTATACATTTTTACTCTTGTTTTCCCCATGTGTATCAGACCATGGTTTTGCCATCACGTCGAGGCAGCTGCAAGGGAAAGAATTCTTTGGAGAAGAGAGGGTGTGTGAGACACAGGTGGCTCTGTTATGGATTTCACTAGAGTCAGAGTCACAGAGCAATACATTACAGATACAGACACTTCAGCCAACGAGTCATGCTGACCCATTCTCGGCCAGCTAGCCCAAATTTCCTGCATTCAGCCCATATCCCTCTAAGACCCAGCCCTCCATTGCCTATCCACATACTTCTTTAATGATACTACTGTAACTGCCTCACCCACTTCTTTTGGCAGTTTGTTCCACATAATTACCACCTACTGTATGAGTATGTTGCCTCTCCTGTACCTTTTAAAACTTTTCCCTCTCGCTCGAAATATATGTCCCCTAGTTTTAGTCAGCTTGATCCACAGGAAAATATTGTTAAATATTCCTATAAGATTGCCCCTTGTTCTCATGCTTTTTAAGGAATAAACTCCTAGTCTGGCAAACATTATTTCATAATGCAGGCCCTCTGGTCTTGGCAGCATCCAGTTAAATCATTTCTGCTTTCATTCTGATTTAATATCTTCCTATACATGGTGACCAAAACTGTACACAGTCTCCAAGTGTGGCCTCACCAGTGACTTATACAACTGCAACATAATGTCCCAAGGCTATATTCAATTCCCTGAATGATAATGGACTGCATGCTAAGTGCCTTTTTCACCACTTTATCTACTTGTGTTGCCACTTTCAATGAACTATGTACTTATACCTATAAGTCCCTCTGCTCCATTGGTTCAAAGGTTCAGGTATTATCAAAGTATGTATACACTACGCAACTCTGAGATTGTTCTTCTCCAGAAAGCCACGAAACAGAGAAAATCATGGAAGCCAGTTCAATCGGAATCAGGCAACACACATAATAGTTGCTGGTGAATGCAGCAGGCCAGCATCTCCATGAAGAGGTACAGTCGACATTTCAGGCCAAGACCCTTCGTCAGGACTAACTGAAAGAAGTGCTAGTACGAGATTTGATTCAATCAGAATCAGGTTTATTATCACCAGCATGTGACGTGAAATTTGTTAACTTAGCAGCAGCAGTTTAAAAAAATAAATAAACAAAATAAAAAAAATAAATAAGTTAATCAATTGCGGTATATATACATTGAATAGATTAAAAAATGTGCAAAAACAGAAATGCTGTATATTTTTAAAAAGTGTAGTAGTGTCCAAAGATTCAATGTCCATTTAGGAATCAATTGGCAGAGAGGGAGAAGCTGTTCCTGAATCGCTGAGTGTGTGCCTTCAGGCTTCTGACCTCCTACCTGATGGTAACAGTGAGAAAAGGGCATGCCCTGGGTGCTGGAGGTTCTTAATAATGGATGCTGTCTTTCTGAGACACCGCTCCCTGAAGATGTCCTCGATACTTTGTAAGGTAGTACCCAAGATGGAGCTGACTAGATATACAATCTTCTGCAGCTTCTTTCGGTCCTGTGCAGTAGCCCCTCCATACCAGACAGTGATTCAGCCTGTCAGAATGCTCTCCACGGTACAACTGTAGAAGTCTTTGAGTGTATTTGTTGACATGCCAAATCGCTTCAAACTCCTAATAAAGTATAGTCGCTGTCTTGCCTTCTTTATAACTGCATCAATATGTTGGGACCAGGTTTGATCCTCAGAGCTATTGACACCCAGGAACTTGAAACTGATCACTCTCTCCACTTCTAATCCCTCTATGAGGATTGCTTTGTGTTCCTTCGCCTTACCCTTCCGGAAGTCCACAATCAGCTCTTTCACCTTACTGACGTTGCGTGCCAGGTTGTTGCTGTGGCACCCCTCCACTAGTTGGCATATCTCACTCTTGCAAAGAGAAATAGTAAACCCAAACCCCATATAAAAAAAGAACAGCAAGACGACCATCAACCACCTCCCCCCCCCCAAAATCCTCCCCCCGGCACAAAACACAGTGAGAATATTGGTCTCCAAATGCCTTCCCCTGCACAAAAAGAAACGAGAAAGAATGGGCAGCAACACAGAATATAAAAACAATAAGATTGAAAAGCCTATAGTTCATAATCCAAATCCATAAACGCAGAATCTCGGTAACACCCTCCAACATCATCGAATGAGAGCGATACCAATTGAACGCAAAGGCCTACTCTCCGGGCACAGCGATAGCCCACATTGGCCCCTTCTCTGGCAGCAGAGGGATCACATCAGAGATCAACAGCCAGATAGCTGGTACTGAACCCCTGTTTGTCTTTTGCATTCACCTTGATATTTCAATCTTCCTCATCACTTTAATCAGTGAATAATGGAAGCTTTAATTGGCGAAATGGAGTTGAACATCGGCTTGAGCCCCCTCTCGTAGTTTCTTCACCTCGAGGCTCAAACTTACTTCCCAGAATCTCCATACTGTGATTTACTGGCTCTAACAGTTCTAGAAACACATTTAAAATGAAAAACAGACTTAAAATAAGTGAAATAAACAATTTCATGGTCTATCCAGAAGATGTCGACCAAGCAAACATTGTATGTAGCACCAACATGACTGGAATAAGACAGTCTTACATTGATTTCCCATGCTCAACTCCTATGCTGATTTGACTTTCCAACCTGCATAACTTCACACTTATCTGTACTGAAATCCATTTTCCATATCTTGGCACACTTCCCTAACTGATCAATGTCCCACAATAATCTGCAACAAATGACTTCACTCTCAACAACGCGTAATTTTGTGTCATTCACAACTTACTGATCGAGCCTTGTACATTTACATCCAAATCATTTATACACATTAGGAATAACACAGGTCCCAATAACAACCCTGTGGTACACCACTGTCCATCAGCCTCCATTGCAAGAAATAGCCTTTTACCACCACCCTTTTTTTCCCGTTTTTAATCCACCTAACTAATTCTCCCTGGATTCCATGGGGCTTAACCTTCCAGATCAGCCTACTACATGGGACATTGTTGAAGGCCTTTCTCAAGTCCAAATAGACAACATCGACTGTCTTACCATCGTCTGACTTTTTGGTCACCTCTTGTAAAAACTTCATCAAGAACAAATCCTCCTGCTCAAAGCCATGCTGACTCCTCTTAATCAGACTGTTTATCCAAGTTCTGTCTTTCAGAATTTCCTCCCATAACTGATGTCAGGCTAACTGGTCTGTACTTCCTTGGATTGTCCTTACTACCCTTTTTAAACAATGGAAATACATGGGTCATCTTCTAGTCTTCAGGATATTATCAGCGGCTAATGATGAAGCAATTATCTCCACAAGGGCTTCTGGCCTGTGCAATTTCCTCTCTAGATTACCACAAAGTCCGAGGATGCTCTCTGTCAGATCCTGGAGCTTTATCCACATTAATGCACTGTTAATCTGCAAATACCCCCTCCCTAGGTAAATTAGAATATGAGGACACGCAGTCCTCTTTTATTGTCATTTAGTAATGCTTGTATCAAATGTTCCTCCAGTATATCACAGAAACACAAGACAAACCAAAACTAAAAAAAACTGACAAAAAACACATAATTATAACATATAGTTACAACAGTGCAAAACAATACTGTAATTTGATGAAGAACAGACCATGGGCACAGTAAAAAAAAGTCACAAAGTCTCTCAAAAGTCCCCATCACGCAGACGAATGAAGGGAGAAACTCCCCCTGCCATAAGCTTCCAGCGCTGCAAACTTGCCGATGCAGCATCCTGGAAGCACTCAACCACAGTCCGACTCTCAGTCCGTCCGAAAACTTCGAGCCTCTGACCAGCCCTCCGACACCGAGCACGATCTCTGCCGAGCGCTTCGACCCCGGCCCAGGCAACAGGCAACAGGCAAAGCGGAGGATTTGGGGCCTTCCCCTCTGGAGATTCTCGATCACACAGCAGCAACGGCAGCAAAGCAGGCATTTCAGAAGTTTCTCTAGCTGTTCCTCCATGCTTCTCACGTCCGTCTCCATCAAATCAGGATTGTGCACGGCCCCTATTTAACAAACATGATATCAATTCAGAGCGGCCGTGCACGCCGCGTCGCGCTGCCACCTTCTCCTCCCTATGAATGTCCTCACCAACATTTCCAATTGTTTTCCTCCTCTGGATCAACCAAGATCTCCTCCTAGTAAACACCATGGAGAAACATTCATTGAAAATGCCACCCATCTTCTGCTGGTCAAGACATAAGTGGCTCTGCTGGTCTCTGGTAGCTAATAAAGGAGGTTCCTTAGCATGTCTGGGAGCAAAGTGGATCTGCTTGCTGGGCAAGAATGCTACAGACTTCCGGGATACAGTAACATGTCTTTTTAAAATTTATGTCGCCGTGTTACTGTCATAGCTGGATGCATCAGCAAGGGAGATGAGGTTGAGTACAGGGCTATTGTAGGAAACTTTGTCACATGGTGTGAGCAGAATTATCTGCAGCTTAATGTGAAAAAGACTAAGGAGCTGGTGGTAGACCTGAGGAGAGCTAATGTACTGGTGACCCCTGTTTCCATCCAGGGGGTCAGTGTGGACATGGTGGAGGATTACAAATACCTGGGGATACGAATTGACAATAAACTGGACTGGTCAAAGAACACTGAGGCTGTCTACGTGAAGGGTCAGAGCCGTCTCTACTTCCTGAGGAGACTGAGGTCCTTTAACATCTGCCGGACGATACTGAGGATGTTCTACGAGTCTGTGGTGGCCAGTGCTATCATGTTTGCTGTTGTGTGCTGGGGCAGCAGGCTGAGGGTTGCAAATGCCAACAGAATCAACAAACTTATTCGTAAGGCCAGTGATATTGTGGGGATGGAACTGGACTCTCTCACGGTGGTGTCTGAAAAGAGGATGCTGTCTAAGTTGCATGCCATCTTGGTCAATGTCTCCCATCCACTACATAATGTATTGGGAGGGCACAGGAGTACATTCAGCCAGAGACTCATTCCTCCGAGATGCAGCACAGAGCGTCATAGGAAGTCACTCCAGCCTGTGGCCATCAAACTTTACAACTCCTCCCTTGGAGGGTCAGACACCCCGTGCCGATAGGCTGGTCCTGGACTTATTTCATAGTTTACTGGCATAATTTACATATTACTATTTAACTATTTATGGTTCTGTTGCTGTTTATTATTTATGGTGCAACTGTAACGAAAACCAATTTCCCCCTGGGATCAATAAAGTATGACTATGACTATGACTATGACTACTACAGAGTAATGCTGCACTTAAGCTCATCATAATTAATCCTGTACCAAAGAGACAATTAACAATTCAACCTATTGATGAGTCTGGAGTCACATATAGGCCAAGCCAGGTAGAAATGACTGTTTCCTTTCCAAAAGGACAGAAATAAACAGGATGGGTTTCTAGACAACCCAGTAATTTCACTGTTGGTGTCACTAGGTTTATATTCTAGGTTCCAATTCCTTCGAAGTAGTTGATTACATGTGTCTGGAAATAGGATGCTTATCCAGTAATTTAATCACTGGATTGGTAACTACAACCCCTGACTGGTGTTTTGGGGACATTGACTTCAAGTTGTGCATTGGCAGCAACAAAATTTGATTTGTTTCATAAGTAATCTAGAATTACAAATAAAAGTTGGCATTGGTAATGGTAAGGATGAAGAAGAGAAGAGTCCTTATCTAGTGTGACAGAATCTCAGCAATGCAGTTAACTCTTAAAGACATAGGAGACTGCATGTGCTGGAATTTGCAGGAACAAAAAAATCTGCTGGATGTACTCAACGAGTCAAGCAGCCTCCAGGGGAGGAAGGGAATTGTCGACACTTCAGGATGAAATCCTGTATCAGCATTGAAATCCATAAGCTAACCTTTAACAGCCCTCTGAAAATGGTTCAGAAGCTTTTTGTGGGAAGGTCACTGAGATGAAGTGTAAACAACAGGAATTCTGCAGATGCTGCAAATTCAAGCAACACACATCAAAGTTGCTGGTGAACGCAGCAGGCCAGGCAGCATCTTTAGGGAGAGGTACAGCCGACGTTTCAGGCCAAGATCCTTCATCAGGATCGTCAGATGAAGTGTTAACTCTTTCTCACTCTAAAGATGCTGTCTGGCAGCCCGTCTTTTTCCAGCATTTTCTGGCTTTATTCAGATTTTTGTCTTTCCCAGTATTTTCTTTCTGGTACAGTTGAATAAATGCATAGGAGAGGAACACTTCACCCAGTCTCACTGTTCCAAACAGTGGCTACATTATTTACAGGACAGCATGGCTGTAAATTACTGATAACAAAGATATTGTGTACCATCATTCACGGGGCAGCTCTTTGACATAATATGCCAAAAAACAAAAAACAAACCTAAATGCTTTAGTTCTCCTGTTTTTTTTTGTTTTATAGTACATAATGTTACCACCACATACCATTGCATTTTAAAAGCATGAACAGTTGATACTAATTCTTTAACGTTTAATTTATTTTGGATAGACGTATAACTCAGATAGGCAGTTAACAATCACTGCAGAATAAAGGCAATATTATTCTCCAGTTAGGATGCAGACACACAATATAATAATGACCAAGATGCTGAAACTGTGAATGCCCAACTCAATCACTTAGCTAGGAACAACTGCAGCCAGTTAAAAATTTGCTCTCAAGCAATCATGTCCAAATCACCGTTCAACTGCTGTGTGATGTTTGTTAGTTTCTAGCCACCCTTCAGCTTTTTGCAACAGATTCTCTACCCAGTGACCAAAGTTAAAAAAAGGCAGAAGCTGCTCTGGCAAATTGTTTGTATATTTTATCTGGAGTGGCAAATGCTAGAGTTTGTTTTCGTTTTGTCTCTCCTGTGACTTTCTGTCAAACCCCTTGATCTACTAGACTCTCAAGATGTTGCAGACTTTCTTTTACGCCATATCTTAGCTCAGAAGTCATAATGCAAGATTTTCAATCATGCCATTATACGCTGAGTGCTTCAATGTCATACTGGTTATGCTTGCAGATCTCTTGAAGAAACCTATTTCAAACCATCACAAGTCAGCAGGCAAGTAATGGGTAACAGTATTGTCTGACTAGACGGTTTTTCCTCTTTCCGCATGAGTAAGCTAGTGAGTTATGGGACTTACAAATCAGCTCTGATCTCCAATGAGTTGAAAGGTTAAAGTAAAGCTAACCAATAAAGCACATGAGGTGATAATGTCAAGCTCACAGTGTTGAGAATAACCCATTCCTCTCAACAATGGAATTTCTTCTTTATGATTTTTCACATTTGGTGAAAACAGAAAAAGGTATACTATTTATGAATGAAGTCAGGTTATAGGAGCAGTATATGATAATTACTGATATACTGGCCTCTTTTCTGACATATAAATCCAATTAACCCACTTGTACTACTGAATCCTGCCACTTAAATATTTATTAAATCAAAATCAAATTCTGCCGCAATTCCCATATTTAAACTAGACCAGGTGAATCGAGTGAAAACTTCTCACCCTGTTTAAAATTGCCAGTTTTGAATCAATTCTGTTCAATGACCCAGGTTAATATGTTCCGCCTGTCACTGGAAGAATATGAAGTGTATTTACAATAAGCATAATTTCTTCCAAAACATAAAAGTAAAGGGAAAGCTACTATAGTGAAATAGAACTAATAAAGATCATAGTTAAATTTAAAAGCAGAAAATCTTACATAAAACACAGAAAATGTCTGAAATATCCCATGAATCATGGAGTAGCAAACAATCATTTGCAGGAATTCTTTACGAGCAGCATTTGTGAGAGGAAAGGAACTTTTGCTGCTTTGGGTTGAAAGTCTGCATCAGGACTTGTTTCAAAACAAGGAGTATCAGCATTAAGAGAAAATCAAAAATAACTGCAGATGCTTGAGATTTGCATCAGTTCTGATGAAGGAGCTGCAGAGTTAACTACTTTTCTTTCCACAGATGCTGCAGTTCGGTAATTTGTGTCATTAATACTACTCATTTTGTTTTAACTAGCTGCAGGTACTATTTCAGCTGTTGCCATTTAGACCAAGACAACTGCGCTGCTTTAAAGAGTTCTATATGAGGCCGTTCTTACCCTCAACCATTAGGCTCTATAATGAGTCAACAATGGCTCCATAAGTGATGACCCCCTCCTGTTAGACTGCGTGTGGTAACTTATTTTTATTCATTCTACTTCTCTTCTAATATTTATATCTATGCTCTTGCAATGCTACTGTGACACTGTAATATCCTCTGGGATAAATAAAGTATCTATCTATCTATTTACTTCTCCTTCAATTTTCTTTATTTCTTTTATTGCTGTTTTTGGAACACCAAACATTATGTGGTCACTTCCAACCTATCACCAACGTTCACTTTTGTTCTTTCACCTGCACCCATCCCAGCCCGAACCCAACCTCTATTTAAACCTGCGACTTCAAGTCTCTTAACTTGAGGTCTGAGCTCTCTTTCCCTTTTGCCAATGCTGCCAAAATAGTCTGGATGCAATTGTTTCTGTCTCCTATGTTACAGTCACACTCTTTTCAGTTTTGAGAGAAAAGTTACAGCCATAGGTAAGCAAGGTGAGTACATAAAACAAGAGTGGATGCAAGGCTCCGCAACCCCAAGGAACTTACTAAGAAGAGTAACTTCAGATTCATAATTCAATATGACTTTACATCTGGAAGATGTTCAAATTTGGATTGAAACGCTTAAAAATCAACAGAATATCTCCTAAGTATTGACAATTGGTGGGGAGTGTGTACTTTGACTGTTGTACAACTTCCTGGTTCAAGCCATTCTGCAATATTAACATAGAAATATAGAAACATAGAAAACCTACAGCACAATACAGGCCTTTCAGCCCACAAGGTTGTGCGGAATATGTCCCTACCCTAGAGATTACTAGGGTTACCCATAGCCCTCTATTTTTCTAAGCTCCAAGTACCTATCCAAAAGTCTCTTAAAAGACCCTATTGTATCTGCCTCCACCACGGTTGCCGGCAGCCCATTCCATGCACTCACCACTCACTGCATAAAAATCATATCCCTGACATCTCCTCTGTACCTACTCCCAAGCACCTTAAACCTGTGCCCTCTTGTGCTAGCCATTTCAGCCTTGGGAAAAAGCCTCTGACTATCCACATGATCAATGCCTCTCATCATCTTATACACCTCTATCAGGTCACCTGTCATCTTCCATCACCCCGAGGAGAAAAGGCCAAGTTCACTCAACCTATCCTCATAAGGCATGCTCTCCAATCCAGGCAACATCCTTGTAAATCTCCTCTGCACCCTTTCTATGGTTTCCACATCCTTCCTGTAGTGAGGTGACAGAAGTGAGCACAGTACTCCAAGTGGGGTCTGACCAGGGTCCTACATAGCTGCAACATTACCTCTCGGCTCCTAAATTCAATTCCACGATTGATGAAGGCCAATACACAGTATGCCTTCTTAACCACAGAAAGAACATGAAAAATTGAATAATTAATTTGTACTTTACACATTTTCTTGATGTGTTACATTGCTTTTTAACCCTTACTAATTTTTAATTACATTTTTTTCTGACAGATCCTGCAGCACTCTTTTTGTGAGTCAGAACATTGTGGGTATTAGTTCCTTCTCGGAAATTAGAGCACAGTGTCAAAGCAACCACTTTGGCAATGCACCAGGGGAGTAATATACAATGGATTCTGATTCATCAGGCCATCGGTTAATCGGGGCAGCCACCTATTTGGGACAACTCTTAAAGAACAAAAGCAAATCAAGAAAATAGTGAGGATTCCCTTCGTTTACTTGGAACACAGTGCTGCCTAATTGGGGCAGGAGACTGTTTGCTGAATGTTTTCTCACTAGCGTCAGTCGCTTGCATGTCATGTGACCAGTAGATACTACATCATGTTTGGAGGAAGCAGATTTTAAATAGCGTCGCTTGCATGCTTGTGTTCAAAAAGCAGTGATTTTTGTCACTGATACTTGGCAAGTAATAAACTGGAAGACAATTCCGAACTACTTTGCTGACTGCAAACATTAAAGCTCAGAAATGGCTGGGAGTGAAAATGGAATGATTTCACTATTTCAACAAGTTAGGCACTATGAAAAATTTGAAGGTGTGGACAATCGTCTTGACTGTTACAATTGAAATGAAGATTTGGAGGATGTAATCATTGAAAGCACCATCTGCAGGTAGTCCACTACCCGCACCAGGTGTATGCGCTGATTTTGTTCATTCACAGTCAATCAAAAAAATTCATCAGCGCATACTGAATGAGTTCCTTCATTGATAACTATTCAGAATGAGTACATAGTTTTATAGTACTGTAGTTGCTTTGGCAATGTTCTAATTTATTCTGTATTTCATTTAAATACAGAATTTGTTACTCAGTAAAATGGCAGTTTGTCTTTTCTATACCTTTTCAACTACTTTCATGAAACTTCAGCTAATCAGGGTAGCCACTTAACTGGGCCAAAATGTAAAGGTGCATCCCAATCCACCGGAAAGACAACCTGCTCACTCTTACTTCCCTGTGTGTGGGAACATGCATTGTAACTGCATTCACCATATTGTAACATGAGAAACGTCAGCTCTAAAGCACTTGATCATGTTGACAAGTTTGTGAAAGTCTTACAAATGGAAAATTTTATCCTTGTTGAAATAAAGGAATTTTTGTGGGACGTATTGTCTAAATGGAAGTGCAATTAGGCGCAGAGGTAATTCAAAAAGGAAAATAAGCTTCAAGTTACAAGGGCAGATTGATCACAAAATGAGCCTTGCTCTGAATTATCCAGCATTTGCAGGTACACAGTACCAGGGACAAAACTCAGCACCTCTTTAACCTGAGCTAGCTACAAACTAAGCTGTTTGCATACCAGCCCATGGCTCTTGGAGATTTACAACTTGTACCTGGGGGTGAGTGAAAGGACTCACATACTAGGCTTCACAAATCACCATAATCAGCAGAGAATAGCCTTTGTCTTGCAAAGCTAATCAGTCTGCTTTCTATTCTCCAGATAGAATAGTCTAGGTTTACTTGCAAGCACATGTCCCAATGTCAGTATATTTCTAACCTTGTATCATAAACTTAATTGCTTAAGGGCTGTAAGCAGAAAATATCCCAGTGAAGTTTCTATGAAGTCTAATCACTCCTGTGCACTATCAGCTATCCTAGTCAGTCTATTCCATAATATCCTTGGCCAGCTTATGCAAGAAATCTTAAACCAGGGAATGGATAGTACTGGAATTTCTGTCAATTGAAGGCACAGAAAAAAAACAAAGGCCAAAGAAGTGCTGAAAACTCTATGTCAGAAAGCAGCAGTCATGGAAAGAGAAAGAGCAAGAGACGGCGTGATTGTGTGCAAGTACACAGTGATCAGCTGGCAACGGTGAGAATAGAGGAAGGGTGAAGGAGATGACAATGTGAGAAATTAGAAGAATGAAAGGTGGATACAGAGGAGCTATAAATCTTCATAGCAGTGGAGCAGAAAGGAAAGATCGTACGTGAACTATTTGAAATAGAAGGTTACTGCATCTTCAGGCAATAGCAGTGGAAGAGCAATGAACTCAATTGCACTTCAAGCAGCAATTTTGATCCAAGGGTTAACTCTTTTGCCAGTCTGTTGGGGTCATCTACTATATCTGTTGCTCCCAGCGAGGCATGACGTAGATTGGTAAACTGCTTCGCCGAGCACCTATGCTCCATCTGCCGAAAAAAAGCAGCATCTCCTGGTAGCCACCCATCACACTTCTTCTACTTCCCATTGTCATTCTGACATGACCTCCCTCGATGGCCTCCTCTGCTGCCATGATAAGCCCCACTCAGGTTGGAGAGAAACACCTTATATTCCATTTGGGTAGCCTCCAACCTGATAGCATGAATATCAATTTCTAAAACTTCTGGTAATTGCTTCCGACCCACCACCAGCTCCACACATAGTATTGTTCTATGTGAAGGACCTGCTCCTGTTGCACGTTCTATGCAGGCAGAATGTGCTGCACTGTTGGCAATGCTGTTGCTTGAATGAGATATGAAGATCTGTGTCTTCCCGCATGTGACCATGAAAGATCGCAAGTAACAAAAAGAGAAAATGCTGGAAACATTTTAGGCAGCTCAGGCAATATCTGTGAAAAGAGGAACAGTTAACATTTTATCATGGAAAGAGTGAAACACAAGTTAGTTATCAATAGCTGAGAGGATGGAGGAGGGCTGGGTTGAACAACGGAAACTATTCCAGGTCTTGTAAACATAAAACAGTACAGCACAGTTCAGGCCATTCGGCCCATGATGTTATGTCAATGATTAAACTTTTCCCAAGATCAATCTCATGCTTCCGTCCCACATAGCTCTCTGTTTCTCTTTAATCCTCGTGCTTATCTGATCTGAGAGTCTCTTGAATCTCCCTAATGCCCCATCTCTACCAGCACCTCTTTCCCTCTGAAGGCACTGCTTTGACCAAAGAGTGTTGCAGCATTTCCTCTTTCAGAGTTCCAAGATCTTCAGTATTATAGGGGTGGTAAAAATAAGAAAGATAATGTAAATGAAGATTTAATATTTGCAGGTGACTATGTATGAATATCTGGGAGGAGTGCATATTGTGAAATGGTTAGAATACTAAATCGTATGGTATAGAATGAGGTAATTTGCCCTATTAAGTCCATGTGAACTTCTGGTAGGAAATCTCCATTGGTCCCATAATCTTGCATGTTGTTCACTCCTATGAGTCTCTGCAAATCTCCCCTGAAGTCTTTGGATAATTCTGTTCTTAGCATCCTTGCACACAGTGAGTTTCAGTTCATAATTACTCTGTTAATAAAATACTGTTCCTTAATATCCCCCAGGTACTGCAATTTTGTACAATTTACATCTGTAAACCAGTTGGCACAACTCTAATCACTAATACACAGCAACACTCTGATAACCTGCCACTAAGATGGTCTTTTTGATGGTCTTAACTGATTCTGTGTACCTGTGATGCTGCTGCAAGTTAAGTTTTTCATTGCACCGGTGCATACCCATACTCACTCAAGACATGAATTGGTTGGTTTAGAGGCCACATTGTATTTCCCCTCGTGTAGATGGTTGATGGAATTGAAAGGAAGTGGAAAGTAATGTGGAGAGGATAAAACGCACTTTGTGTAAATGAGTGGATGGTTTCAATGAGACCAGGAGACTTTGTTTCTCTCTGCATGAGTCTTTGACACTTTGCAGCTGGTGTTGTTCATTTTGGTTACCATTGTAGAATTAGAACATTTTGGATGGTTTGGAAAAAGAAGCCCTTTCAACACAGTTCTGTAGATTCAGTGAGAGGCAGGAGATGGCGAAGTCCTCACCTATCAGGGTGTACAAACACAGGTATGATTTCCTTGACCTGCCGTTGCATCATTGCCTCAGAGGAAGAGTTCTTCATGTTAGCTGGTGACAGATCCCTGCAACCTCCTACAAGGAGATCTCTGTAACTTGTTCAATTCTATGAGGGACTCATATGACTGATGCTTGGCATCCTCATTGTGAAACCACGGTTAATGTAGATCAGTAATAACATCTCCTCGTTTCCCACAATCAGCTCAGGTGCACACTAAAGATGCATGCTTATCTCACTGGTCTATATTCATGACTGTGCAGCTGGGCACAGCTCAAATGTCATCTATTGATTGTCCGATGACACCATTGTTATTGGCAGAATCCCAGATGGCAACGAGCTGTACAGGACCGAGATAGATTGGCTGATTGAGTGAAATTGTAACAACAGTGATGCACTCAGTATCAGCAAGACCGAGGAATTGTTTGTGGACTTCAGAGAAGGGGAAGTCGTGAGAACTTAATAACGGGTCAGTGGTGGAAAGGATAGGCAGCTTCAAGTCACTGGGTGTCAAAACCTACAGGATCTATCTTGGGCTCGGTGCATCGATGCCATCACAGCGAAGGCATGCCAGTGGCTCTAGTTCATTTGGAGTTTGAGATTTGATACGTTACCAAAGATTCTAGCAAATTTTGATCTGTGTGTGGTGGAGGACACTTTGACTGCTGTATCACTATCTAGTATGGAGGCTCCAAACTCCAGGTTTGAAAGAGGCTGAAGAGGAACGTAGATTCAGCCAGCTCCATCATGGCCACAACCCTCTCTTTAATCGAGGACATCATTAAGAAGAGGCTCCTCAAGGAGGTGGCATCCAGCACTAAGGACCCTCACTACCCAGGTCAAGCCCATTTCCCATGACTACCATTCGGTAAGAGGTACAGAAGCCTGAACACCCACAGTCAGCATATTAGGAACAGCTCCTTTCCCTCCACCAATGCACAAAGCATACCTTTGTGATCCCTCCTTTCCATTGTTTATTGTAACGGAGTAATCTTTATGTCTTGCACTGTACTGCTACCACAAAACAACAAATTTCATGACATACATCAGTGATAATTAAGCTGATTCTGATTCAGTGAGGTGTGCTACACTGTTGTAGGCACTGTTTTATATGAGATGCCACGCTGAGGGTTTATCTCCCTTTGGGGATGACCCAGAAAAAATCCGCATCTCTGTTTTGTGAGGGATTTTTCCTAATACCTTGGCCAATATATATCCCTCTGTCAATATTATACTCTATGTTTTGATCTATATGTGATGGATAAGTAAATCTAATCTCGTCGAAAACCATAGCATCTGATCACAATGTCGTCTGTGAGGACACACTTGGCACAAGATACACAACAACAACTTTTAAATTGAGCATTTGGGACAGCCAGAGTTTATTTCCATGTCATATAAGAATGAGATCAGGAAGCAATTCTTCACAAAAATTTGCAAAATCTATCTGTCTGTCTCTCTCTCTGTCCTGAGAGGCTGTGTTTCCTGCATTGGCTGGAGTCACAACACTGAAAGCTGTTAGTGAGGAAGGAATCGGGATCAGAATAGTTTTCACTGACCTACATTTGTTGTGAAACTTGTTGTTTTGCAGCAGCAGTACGGTACTAGGACATAACATTTCTATCAATTACAAAAAGAACTATGGTATTGCTTTGCACTACTGTAACTATATGTTATAATTATGTGGTTCTGTCAGTGTTAGGCTTTGGTTTGTCCTGTTTTCTGTACTATCATTCCGGAGAAACATTGTATCATTTCTTAAATGACAATAAAAGAGGACTGAGTGTTCTCATAATCTAAAAAAAACTATGTAGTACAAAAAGATAGAATTCTTGGGTTCATGGACCATCGAACAATCTGTTGGTGGAGGACGAGAAGCTGTTTCTGAATCTTTAAGTGTGGGTCTTCAGGCTCCTGTACCTGCTATGTGATGGCGGTAATGAGAAGAGGGCACGTCAGAGGTTGCAGCAGTCCTTAGTGATTGGATGACACGTTCTGGAGGCACTGCTTCTTGAAGATGTCCTTAATGGTGGGGAGGGTTGTCCCTGTGAAGGTGCTGGCTGCGTCCATGACCCTCCGCAGCCTCTTGTGACTCTCTGCTCCGTAAGCAGGCTGTGATGTAACCAGTCAGGATGCTCTCCACCATGTGCCAATAGAAGCTTGTAAGGATGCTATTCAGCTGGAAAAGGTTCACAAGGAGGTTACTGTGACTGAAAGACTTGAGTAATAAGGAGCGAGCTGATAGGCCAGGACATTTTCCCTGGAGTATAGGAGGCTGAGGGGTGACCTCATAGAAGTAATAAGGTGGAGGGTAACAGACTTAATCCTGTGATGGGGATTCTAAACTTAGAGGATAGATTTAAGGTGAAATAAACTGAAAAGAGACCTGAGGGCTACCTTTTCACACAGGTGATGGTGGATGTATGGAATATGCTGCAAGAGCAAGGAATAAAGGCAGGTACAATTGCAACGTCTAAAAGATGTTTGGATAGTCAGATGGTTTGAAAAAAACCGGGAGGGATTTGTGCTAAATACAGGCAAATAGAACTCTTTCAGAGAGGCATCTTGGTTGCCATGAATGAGCTGTGCCAAAAGGCCCCTTTCTGTGCTGTATATCTCTATGACTCTGACTTTAAGGATTGAATTTGAGAGTTTTGTTTCAGGTAATAGAGATCTTTTAAGGTTTCAAAGTCAAAGAAAGAAGTCAAAATGAATCAAGGTTGAATTAAAGGGTGGAATAGATGGAAAAGGCCGATTGACCAACTCCTGTGTGCTGTGCATTGGTCTCCTAGAATTAGATGCAGTAGAACCAAAAAGTTAAGAGCTCCTTAAAACTTCCATAAAATCTAAAGCTAAACTGGGACCAGTTAAAACGCCTCAGATGATGAAGTCCTTTTGCTGAGCTGTGGGAAAATGGACACTACTGAAGTGCTTTCCCCTGCAGCCTGAAGTCATTAACCTTTCCCAACCTCTAGAAAATTCTAATGAATGATAATTAAAAAAAAAGAAGTAATGTTTGGCTTGGGAAACAAGCTCTGACAGACTTCAGGAATCTAAATGAATAAACAATGTTAAAATAAACAGTGGGTCAAGCACAAACACAGAGCGCTAATTCAGACAATGAATAATGACTTTGAACATATGGTCATTCCCAAGAACCATCTGACAGCACCCTGGGGCTAAGAAAGCACAATCTTGGTGGATACTCTTTAGTAGTGTTTCTTCATCTGCTTATTAAAACGCAAAACTGCCTGCACTGTTTGAACTATTCCTGATAATAAACAGGATATGTGTGGACACCTTCCATGTGAGAATTTGTCTTTCCTCGAATACAAAAAGTTCAAGCCTCTCTGTAAATAATTATTACTCTTCCCGCGACTGTTTCTACAACTTTAAACATATAAAAATCTTTTGCCCTGCTGGGTTTATTTTTTATTTGCTTGCCTTCTTGTATTTCCTTTCTCTGCCAATTCTATTTCTCCACCTCCTTTTTTCTCCGTTTCTTTTAGAGCTAATTACTTTGACTCAATGAAAAACATCATTGAAGACTATCTGTATAAAGCTCTGCGCTCTAATAATTACTGAGGTATGATATTGGAAGGAAGAACTTAACTAAAGAGTCTACTGGGCAACTAAAGTATAAGTCGTCCAAGTATGACTTACTAAAAGCGAAAAAATAATTCCAGTTGAAGTTACAAAAGGAATTCAATGCATGGCAGCTCTGGCAGGGTTTGCAGACCATTACTTCCTACAAGGCAAAATCTAACATCATGAATATCTGTGATGGTTCACTCTCAGATGAGATCAATTCCCTTAATGCACACTTTGAAAGGGAGAATAAAACTACCCCTGTGTGAATCCTTGCAGCATCTGGTCTTGGAGGCCAATGTCAGAACATCTTTGAAGAGGATGAACCCTTGCAAGATGTCAGGCCCTGAAAGTGTACCTGGTAGGGATCTGAAAGCCTATGCCAACCAACAGTGTTCAAAGACATTTTTAGTTTCTAACTGCTGGTTCCCACCTGCTTCAAAAGGGCGACAATCATTACTAGTGCCCAAGAAGAACATGGTGAGCAGCTTTATTGATGATCACCCAGTTATGTGCACACCTGCTGTGATGAAATGCCTTGAGATGTTGGTCATGGTCAGAATCAACTTCTGCCTGAGCAAGGACCTAGACCTGTTGCAATTTGCACATCACCACAATATGTCTATAATGAGAGCATTTCCACTGGCTCTCCACACTGTTTTGGATCACCTGGGCAATAGCAGTACTTACAAGAGGTTGATATTTATTGATTACAGCTCACTGTTCAACACCATCATACCCTCAGTACTAATCAACAAGCTCTGGAGACTGGGCCTCTGTACCTCAGTCTGCAACCAATCCTTGACTTCCTCTTCGAGAGAGCAGAGTCAGGGTTTATCGGAAATAACATCTCCTCCTCACTGACAATCAACACTGGCGCACCTCAAGGATACATGCTTGCCCCACCGCTCTTCTCTCTCAGAAAACACATGACTGTGTGGCTAGGCACATCTCAAACACCATCTAGAAACTTGCCGATTACACCCTATTGTTGGCAGAATTTCAAATGGTGGTGAGGAGGTGTACAGGTGTGAGGTAGATCAGCTGGTTAAGAGGTGTTGCAACAACAACCTTACACTCAATGTCAGTAAAACCAAGGAATTAATTGTGGACTTCAGGAAGGGGAAGTCAAGGGAATATGCACCAGTCCTCACCTCGAGGGATCAGTGGTAGAAAGGGTGAGCATTTTCAAGTTCCCGGATGTCAAAATCTTTGACGATCTATCCTGGGCCCAACATATGGATGCAATTACAAATAAGGCATGATAGTGGCTATATTTCATTAGGAGTTTGGTACGTCTTGGTATGTCACCAAAGACTCTTGCAAATTTCTACGGAAGTACCATGGAGAGCATGTTTATATCACCGTCTGATATGAAGGGTCCATTCCACAGGATTGGAAGAAGCAGCAGGAAGTTGGAGACTTGGCCAGCTCCATCGTGGGCACTGCACTAGTCTCCCCAGCACTGAGGACGTCGTCAAGAGAGCGATGCCTCAAAACGCAGCATCCATCACGAAGAACCCCCATTACCCAGGGCATCCGCCCTTCCTCATTGCTACTACCAAGGGTGAGGTACAGAAATATGAAGACACACACAGAGTGTTTCAGGAACAGCTTGTTCCCCATCCGCCATCAGATTTCTGAATTGACAATGAAACATGTACACAGCATCACTGTATTCACACTCTTTTTGTACTATTTATTTCACTTAATTTTGTTAACATATATTTCTTATTGCAATTTATAGATTTATTTACTATGGATTGCAATGCACTGCTGCTGCAAAAGAAACCAAATTTCACGACACATGCCCATGATATTAAATCTGATTCCGATTCAGATTCTGATGGAGAGCCAACATCAAAGCTTGCAGTTTAAGATGGCGCTACCGAAGATGCGCGACAGCTTACTGGTAGGTCGTAAGACAAGAGATTCAACTGAAAACATTAATTATAACATCTTTTCTGAAGCGAAATGTGGTGAACTATCACCGCAGACAGTGAGGAGGCAGGCGGAAGCGAGGCTGGTTCGAGGGATGAGCCGTGCTGGGGCATTGCAAGGTGCAACATGTTCGAACCGGGGTCGCAGAAATGCTGCTGGAAATGGAATGATCAATTTGGAGAGGAGTCGATGCAGAAGAGTTTCGATGCCCATCCACTTAACCGAGGTGTGAGTTTGGATCACTCCAAGTGCCGAGCCGATTTGGCGCGATCAACAATTGCATCAGACTGGGAGCCTAAGTGTATTGTGGTACCTGGATCCGGGTCCTGAAGCGCGGTGCTACCCTGTGCTTGGACAATTTAAATGTCCGCCCAGATAGACTAGCAGCCTGAGTGTCGGAAGGGAGGCAAGAGTCAGGCCGATTTCATTCGCTCTCTTCCGAATGTTCATTCCCTTCTCCACAGCAACAAGGCTGTGAACTGATCCAGCTATTGTGTGTTTCTACCCCACTGGTGTGATGAAGTGGGGACCGAGGTTAAGGATTACTCTGGCAGTGGATCTGGGACAGTCTGGTTTGGAGCGCTGCTGGTTTGCTTCTATTGTTTGTAAGATGTGTGTTTTTTTTTCTCTCTTTCTTTCTCTGCTCAGTGATTTATGGGCTTTTTTAAATTGAGTTATTTGGGGTTTCTTGCTTTAGTGGCTGCCTGTAAGCCGACAAATTTCAAGGTGTATCGTTTATACATTCTTTGATAATAAATGTGATTTGCTTTTCTAATTTACAACATGCAAAAGCATCTTGCATTTGAGATTAAGTTATTGGGAAATTTTAACCATAAAGCATTTGGATCCCTTGACACTGCTCCGTCAAATGTGGATGGGGGAATCCATGACAGCACTCTCCCAGGCTCTGTTAAGTGCTATTGGTAACTCAATGATACTGTAGGGAGGTGATCAGTTTTCAGCACCAGTTATAGGTGCTAACAGACTGATTTTCCTCTCTATCCAAAATCCCTTATGATGGAATAAATTTGGGCAGAGGGTTCTACTGAGCAGCATTCACCCATTCTATAATTACAACACAAAAACAATTTTACTTATTTTAATTTTTGCCATGAGATCTGTTTGGTCATTTGCTGGGTGAACTGCATGAACATTGACCTTCCCATCAATGGCTCCTCTCTCTGATGGAGTTTAAGATTCATCTGCCTTGATAGCTGCAGTGGGACTATCTGCAGGAAGTCAATATGTCCCGGCAGGGTGAAGAAATGGCGGCACTTGTGTTCAACCACATTGCATTCAAGTGGGCCATTCAGCCCACAGAATCCATGCTGGCCGTCAGCCACCCAACATTAGTCACATTTCCCCTATTCTCCCCAGATTCTACACTCGCCTACACTGGGGACAATTTACAATGGTCAGTTTACCTACAAGCCTGCACACCTTTGGGATGTAGGAGGAAACCGGACCACATGGTCACAGGGAGAACGTGCAAACTCCACGCAGACCGCAGCAGAGACTGGGATTGAACTCTGGCTGCATCGCCATCTGGTACGGGGGTGCTACTGCACAAGATCGAAGTAAGCTGCAGAAAGTTGTACAATTAGTCAGCTCCATCATGGGTACTAGACTCCATAGAATCTAAGACATCTTCAAGGAGTGGTGCCTCAGAAAGGCATTGTTCGTCATTGAGGACCCCCACCACCCAGGACATGCCCTCTTCTCATTGTTACCATCAAAAAAGGAGGTACAGAAGCCTGAAAGCACCCACCCAGCTAACAGGAACAGTTTCTTCCTCTCTGCCATCCGATTTCTAAGTGGACATTAAACCCATCAACACTACCTCTCTACTTTTTTTTACTTCTGCTTTTGCACTACTTTTAACTTAACTATTAAATACTCATTTATAGACTTACAGTAATTCAGTTCTTTTCTATATTTATCATGTATTGTATTGTACTGCTGCCACAAAGTTGACAAGTTTCAAAACGTATCACGGTGATATTAAAGCTGATTCTGATTCTGCTCTATGACACAGCAAGATTCCAGAAATTGCACCACAATAGCGTCCTTAAGAAAAGGCAGAAAATGCTGGAAATGTTCGGTGGATTAATGGCATTTCTGAAACCATCAGCATGTTTCTCCCTCTGCAGATGCTCTCTGATTCGTTAGTGTTTCCAGCTATTTTTGTCCCGTTTTCATATTCGCAACATCTGCGGCAGTGTGCCTTTAGATCACCTGCCCATGCTCCACCTGGGAGCTGTGGCATACACCAGTATTTAACAGGGGCACATATGTTAGAAGATTAAACAGAAGTTACATGAAATAAAATGGGAAAAAACCTTCTGTGGAAGATAAATAGATGGCTCTGTTGATAACTCTGTATAGTTATTATGATGCAGTCATAGTTATACAGCACTGAAACAGGCCCTTTGGTCCAATGTTGACCATTGGCAATATTAATCTTCTTCATAAAAACATAACTAACAAAAGGCTGCCTTTAACACTTCTCATACCGTGCACGATAAATTGCTTTAAGCTTTTATGTGGCATTGGCATTGGATTTCCCTTAGTTTAATTTATTAAGGGAGCAATAATTTTGTCAATGCAAAGTCAGTAGTTGCAAAGCTGTTATACGGATTGCAGGAGAGTCGGTATGGATTGCAATTACTGGGGCTATAACTTTTCTGCTTCATTTCATTCATTTGTTCCCTCCAGCTTGAGCAACTCTGCAATAACATCAGTGTGAACAGTGGGCTCTTGGCCCAATCAACATCAACACTTAATTAAACGTGCCGAAAGTGGATTCAGAGGGAATGATCTTTGACACCCTTAGAGCTTTTGAGTTGAATGCAAGGGCCCATTAGTTTGTTTTGGAACAGCTTTCACGAAATAGCTGAACGCAAGTACCAATGGGAGACACAAGATACTGCAGATGCTGGAGTCTGGAGGAATTCAAAGGGTCAAGAAGCATTTGTGGGAGAAAAGAAATTAACAGCATTTCGGATCAGTTCTGATGAAGGGATTTGACCCGAAGCATTGACAATTAATTTTCTTGCACAGACACTGCTCCACCTGCTGAATTCCTCCATCAGATTGCTTGTTGCTGAAACACTATTAAGGGGAGAACTGCCAAACTGCAGACCTCCACTGCTAAAGAGCCACACAGCCCAAAACCAAAGGAGCAATAGGTTCTCTTGGTGTCTTAGCTGCTGTTCTTCCTCCTGCAACACTACACAGGTTAAATGACCTTTCACCACTGCTGGTGGAACCTTAAGGAACACAGATGTGTGTGCTTGCTTAAAATCACTGATGCATTTCAAAACTAAGTCAATGACTATGGCATGTTTCAGAATATCTATAAGGTATGACGAGGCATGACAAAATTGCAAGACTTTCTGCGAGACAGACTCAGTACTGAATCGGTTAAGCGTCAGTGTACAATTACAGTTTCAACTAACTGCACAACCAAGAGAGGTGGGTTTGATTTGTTATTTACTGAAAATCAAAACCAGACCACATCTATGAGACTCCTTCGGCTTTGCTAGTCCTAAGTGCCAAGGTTATTGGGAATCAGCGGACTCAGTCGTGCTTTGCACAGAGGGCTACTTTCTTGCATCATGTCAGCACCCTAGGAGCTCATCAGTCTCCTCGCGAATACCATGGCGAGGGAAGCAGTGCCCGCGAATCAGGCTGCCTTGAAGGGCAACGCTTGCTGTGCAATAATGATCTAAATAGCAGCCAACTGTAACACAGTCACTACGCTGCCCTGCCAAATGAATGGAGAGCCACACTGAGCCCGGTTCGTATCCTCTACAAACGTTCATTAGGGACAAGGAGTCACGGGGATTCCTCTCTCACAGGATAAGCAGGCCAGTTGGAGAGCCCCTTCCACTGCCCAATGAGAAATCGAACATTACACCTTCCCTGTTCATGTTGTTCAATGGCAATGCCTCTCATCAAGACAGTAAATGACATGGTGACTGCTCAACCCCTACACAGGCTTTGTATTGGCAAGGCTGCTGTACAGTTGATGATTTTTGTGCAGTAACCCCACTAAATCTACTTTTAAGTACATTATGCTTCGTTCCCTTAACAGCCTATCGATATAACTTCTCCCCATTTACTGCAAAGCCCCTGTCACATAGTGGACAGAGCTAATTTGTATCAAATTATTTCCAAAGCACAATATAAAGGCTGTTGTAATTATGAGGAGTGTTATTAACATTCTTCCATTTTGTCACTGTTCGAGAGCAGTTGGTTGCCACCATCTTAACAGGTTAACAGCATGGAAATAATTAGCCGTTCCAGTGTACCTGAATAAGCAGCTAAAATATGATTGGCTGAAGAGTCTTGTCATAGTATCTGACAGGGAATAGTTGGGAGTGATTAAGGGCACCTCTCACTGTAACAACATTTTAATGGATTCTAACAGTCGGGGGCGAAGAAGGTCTGTGTGAGCAGGTCACTGTTGGGGAAGTTCATTAAAAATAAATTAATTGAGCTCCTCTGAGTCATACAACCACCAGCAAAGAGATGCTTATGACATAGGGCACTTGCTGCTCTGTACACGCATATGCTCATTTGCCGGGCTTTCTATTTTGCAATTGATTTTTTATAGCACGTCAGCCATCCTGAAAAGCTGAAATTCCAGTGTGGAGCTGTATTTTGGCAGCAATGATCTACTGCTTTTGAGAAATGCTTTCTGAATGCAGTTTCTCAATCCGTCAAATGTTTATAACTGTTTATTGCTGTTGTTCATTATCATCACAGCTGTGTTTTGCCTTTCTCCATTCCTTTTACACTGAGCACTGGCTAGCAGCCATTATCTAGCAGGGAGTACATTAAAACATTGTAGTTTTTACTTCATTGTCAATGCAGAACAGAGCCTTTAAAGTTTTTAGTACTGCAACACATGATTATTTTTGGAATTTTATGTACCACACAAAATCAATATTAAGCTTTAAAATAGAATTAGGTAAATAATTGAAGGAGGACAGAATTGCAAGGGCATGGGGAAAGCAGAAATGCTCTTTGAAATGGTTGATCCATACTGAATATGGCATGCGACCTGTTTTCCTCGTTCCTGCTTAATTGCAGTGATGGGGGTAAACATAGGATTAAGTTTGTAAACAGCAAAATCCCAAATTTCTGCTTTGCTCATGTTGGAGTAATTAGATGTTGGATGTGCATTCACTTCTTCTCGTACTTGGCTGCGTTGTGGCATTCAAACTTCGCTGCCAGATTCCCTTCCAGCAGTTTAAGCAGATAATATCGGGCAGGCAGCACTGATGAGATAGGGTATAGAACGTAGAACTGGAACTGAGCTGTTGGCCCACTATCTTTGCCAAGCCTATGAAACTGGCAATAAACTGCCCAACTAATCTAATCCCCCTGCACCTAAAAAATGTCCAAATCTTCCATTTTCCTCACGTTCATGCACCTATCTAAACGTCCTCTAAAAGTCTCTAATGTATCTACCACTACCACCACCCCAGACAGCATATCCCAGGCACCCACCACTCTCTGTGTAAAATACTTGCTCTTCAGGTCTCCTTAGAAATTACCCGCTCTCACCTTAAATGACTTCTGTTTCTATTAGAAAGTTAACCTTGGGAAAAAGATATTGTCTGTCCACCCTATCTACACCTCTCATTATCTTAAGTACCTCTATCAGATCTCACCTCATCCTACACCAGTCCAGAGAAAACAACCCAAGTTTAACCGACCTCTCATTATAGCAGATGCACTTTAATTCAGGCAGCATCCTGATAAATTCCTTCTGCACCCTCTCCAAAGCCTCAATATCTCTCCTATAATGGGGCTAACAGAAATATATGCAATGCTATGCAAGACAGCGAGACACTGTTCAGCCCATTTTGGCCTTTCTGACTTGTCAGGCAAAGTGCCCATCCTCCTCCTCAGAGCTCTGCAGAATTTTCAGATGCTTCCACCAAGATAGGTTGAAAATTCTGCAACATGTGAAGAATAGGAATATGAAGAAGCCTGCAGTATGGTCTGATTAACTGCTAAGGTCTTCACTGTTGGAAGGCAGTCACCCAGCTGGTATTGATTCTCATACAATAACTCCACCTAGAGTTAATCCTATTACTCCCGTCTCCCCCTTTCTGCATATTTCTATTACTCAAAATATTATTCTTTTGTTAAAAATACATGGCAGGAATCTTAAATAAGCAAGCACAGGAAAATTGTTCTTTTTAAAGCCTTGTAAACTTTGCAACATTCCCAATCCAGATGGAATCCATAAAGACTCTGTCCTTGTGCCCCAGCAGGCTGTTTACTTAGTCATAGAGTCATGGAGAGATCCAGCACGGAAACAGGCTCTTTGGCTCACTGAGTCCATGACGACCATCAACCACCCATTTAATTCCATTCACCCCCACAATCCACCAACTTTCTCCAGATTCCACCAGCCATCTAAATACTGTAACAGTTTGTAATGGCCAAATAATCTATCAACCCACACATCTATTCTTAATTGGGAGGAAAATGAAGCACCCAAAGGAACCCCATGGCGTTACAGGCAGGTTGTGCAAACTCCGCAGAGACAACCCTGGAGGTCAGGACTGAACACAGCTCTCCGACATTATGATGCGGCAACTCTGCCATTGTGCTTCCCACAAGCTACACTTGCACGTGGGGCCTTGTGCCTTATTTTTTAACAGTGCTGGCTCCTTGTAGAGTGCTCATCCATCAGACCTTGCTGGCCATGGATGATCCATGCAGAGAGGTGTTGTTGTCACACTAAAACTGCTTCAGATATGCAGCTCAGACAGTGAAAGGAAAAGAATCCTTGACCTGCAAAGATGTAAATCAAATCATCTTCGATTACATTCCTGAAGGAACCAGTGAAAATGCTGCCCACTTCCTCCCCCGGACTGCTGTTTTTCCCCAGTGGTAACCTGGAACATTTTGTGTAATTTTTGGGCCCCATAATGAGGGAAAGTTGTACCTTGGCCCTCTGGGGAGGGCCCAGAGGAGATTCAGAATGGATAAATTGGGAGATTGGTTACATACTTTGAGGCACAGTGTAAAACTTGTCTTGCATGTCATCCATATAGACCCATTCATTAGATCGGTACAAAAAAGAACAACAACTGAATGCTGAAATAATGTGTAACACCAGAGAAAGTACAGAACAGGTAGTCAGTAAGGTGCAAGGCCACAACAAGGTAGAGTCTGAGGTCAAGAGTATATCTTATCATTCAATAACCTTATAACAGCAGGGTATGAGCCTGTCGGGATATGCTTTCAGGCTTTTGTATCTTCTCCCTAATGTGAGGGAGTAGAAGAGAGAATTCTGGCGTGGGTGGGATCTTTGACTGTGCTGGCTACTTACTGAGGAAGCGAGAAGTCTCCTCAGAGACCCTAGAGGTGAGCTTGGTTTCTGTGAAGAGCTGAGCTGTGTCCACAACTCTGTGCAGTTTCTTGCAGTCATGGGCAGAGCAGTTGCCGTGCTGAAAATGATCCTTGGAATGAATAGTTTAAACTCTGGGCCTAAATCTAATGGAGTTTAGAAGGATGAGGGAGGATCTCATTGAAACCCACCAGATACTAAAAGGCCTGGTTAGAATTTATAGAATGTATCCATCAAAAGTAGAGTCTAGGATCTAAGAGCATAACCTCAGAATGAAGGGATGTCAGATAAAATGAAGAGTGAATTTCTTCAGCCAGAGGGTAGTAAATCCATGGAGTTCATTGCTGCAAAGGGCTGTCAACTCCAAGTCACTGTGTGTATTTTAGGCAGAGGCAGAGATGGATTTTTTTTTGATGGTGAAGGATTATGGGGAGAAATGAGGAGAAGGGGATGGTAAAAAATTAACAGGCAAGATTGAATGACAGAGAAGATTTGATGGACCAAAATAGCCTAATTACACTCCTACATCTTATGATGTTATGAGTTTATTAACATCTTGCGGCTTATTGCAGTGAGAGATTATATGTTTCATCAGTCAAAATTGCAGAGTACCACGGGGATGATAAGTTGGTAATATACTGAAATACTGAAGGCATAGAAAAGGACTGGTTGCATATTGGTTTATTTCTGGCAGATGGCTGGTATGTTAAATCAGTAACAAACCTGTAACTATTGGTCTGTGACTTTCTGCCTACCCCGGTTTTCACTTTTAAATTCACATCCAATTGCAGTAGAGGGGTCAATGGCAAACCGACTTGATAGATTGGATATGCCGATGTAATGGCAACATTGAACGCCATCGATGTAGAATGCCATTAGTGAATGTATGTAAAAGGAAATTGTCACAGTGATCAGCTGGACATCCAGGGCATGACTTGGTCATCTTCCATCATGTAAGTTTTGTATGAAGCACCAAATAATTTTAAATCCGTGCCTTTGAAATAGATAATCAGCGCTGAGAAGGAGCAATTTTCAAACCTTTCTTTCCCTCTCCCTGCAACCACCCACACCCTCTCACAACACAGCAGCAAGCTTAGAAAATCTGGCATGTTCCTGCACTGTGCAGGATAACATCATTCAGTCTCTTGTTCATTTTCTTTGTTTTACTTACAGCATTCATTCCAATAAATCTCAGCCAACATGTCTCTCATTGATCTTAACACTTGTAAATTCCAGCTAAACTTGTATCACAATTCTGGTGCAATTTAATTTCTGACTATGCTGCTTAGTGTAAAAGCGTAAGACCTGTCACATTCTTTTGATCTTGGAGTAGGTTAAAAGGTCAGCACAGTATCGTGGGTCAAAGAGCCTGTACCAATTCACTAGTACAGCTCTATTTATTACATGTACATCAAAACATACATTGAAATATGTTGCTTGTGTTTACAATCAGCACACCCGAGGATGTGCTGGGGACAGACCACAAGTGTCACCACACCAACAAATCATGCCCACCATGTTCAGCAGAACACAATGAAACAAAACATAGCAAGCGACAAAGCAGCAACCACAACACAAGCCCCACCTCCCTCCCATCCACCTCTAAAACCTTAGGACGGGATTCAGCCTGCAGTGGACACATGGATTTGTAGACATTGGGCCTTTGGCTTCTGCAAGTGGACTCACAGAAAGACTCGGGGCTCCAGCCATCAGTCCTCGACTTCTGAATTTCTGATCCACTTTCGCGCTACAATCTTCAGTATCAACCCAGGACTCACCAATGGTGACGAATCATGACCCTTGATGAGGACCTTAACTCCAGGCATCAAATTCCTGTCTCTCTGTCTCACATACCTAGGAGCCCCCGAAACCTCATACCGGACCGCACCCACAACAGAGATCGCAGCTTGGCGCCACCTCGAAAAAAACTGTTTGCCCCCCTCTCCTTCTCTCCATCACTGAAGACCCCCATACTGCTTGAGTCGCAAAAGCCATTGACTAGTCTTTAGATTATGACCCGTTATACTGCTGAGCTTGACTGTTCTATGTTCTTTCCTGTCTATTTCAGGGACAGCATGGGAACAATGAGGCAAATGGCCGTCTTCTATACTGTTACGTTTTCTGATTATAATTCATTTCTCATTGCGATTGTATCACTAAGGAAACTTCCAGCATTATGGAAGATTCCAAGTTCGTGAGTGAGAGAGAGAGCTGTGAACAGCTCTTTAAGTCTGGCTGTCAATATTGGAATGGTTGGTCAAGAATAGCTGCTTCCCCACTGCTAGTGGAAATCTGAAACAATCACCTCTTTCATATCTTCTTCCCAGTGGTACAGCCACATTCTCTTACTCTTAGTTATGACTCTCTCCTTTATTTCGTCATTGTTACTTCAGAATTTCTTTGTGTTTAACTTCAGTACTGTCTTTGCACCATTCTGCTTCTTTGTGCTCGTCGTTATATTTACTGTTTTATTGATTATTACCATGTATACAGTTTAATCTGTGGTCTTTATACGAGCAAGGGATTTCACTGCACCCAAGCATACATTATAATAAACTAAGCTCATCATTTGTACATAAAATCAAGTGATTTTCCTTCCTTGTCACCAACAGCTTTTTCACGGATGCCAGGCATTGTTTGCAATGTGGGGGAGTTCCACCCATTCGCATTTATTACCAGTCAAGCCAAGGCCCATGCGATCTGAACTCAAGCGTTAAGTTGACATCGGCCAGCATCTACAGTAGCTCATTTGAATAGTGGCCCTCTGCAGCCATGCCTGGTTCATATTTTGAGATCTGATCCCTGGCAAACATCTCAGAAATCCCACAGGCAGGATTGTTCTGCATTTGCTGTCAGCTGTTTGCATGTATCTGTCCCGGTGGAACACTCATAACATGTAGCAAAAACCATAATTGTCATGTATCCTTGCCAATTTACAAGGCAAACATTCTGCTCACTTTGTTTCTGTAATGGAAGGGCGGGAACTAGCTTCTGGAGAAGCAGACATACATGTAATTAATGTTATGAAGGTAATATGGAATTGAGATTGGTTTTCATTTTGCATCATCGCTATGTTTGATGAGGTCTGGTGATACAATGGAAAACATTGTCATAAGATATTGAAGTTTTGATCTTCTGACCACTGTTAGTTTCTGTTGATCACCCAATGGTTTCATCATACAAATGTGTTGGAGAAGAACTTACTTTCAGAAGCACACACAAAATGCTGGTGGAGCTCAGCAGACCAGGCAGCATCTATGGGAAAGAGGAAACGATTGATGTTTCATTAGGACTGGAAAGGAAGAGGAGAAGTCAGAGTAAGAAAGTGTGGGGGGGGGGGGGAGGAAAAAGTAAAGGTGGTAGGTGATAGATGAAGCCGGGGGGGGGGGGGGCATGGTGCAGTAAAGAGCTATACCAAGAGCACCAGATACAGACTCACAGATGAAGTGTCGCCTCACCTGGAAGGACTGTTTGGGGTCCTGAATGGGAGTGAAGGAGGAGGTACGGAACTTGTTCTGCTTTCAAGGATAAGTACCTGGAGGGAGATCAGTTGGGAGTGCTGAATAGACAAGGAAGTTGCATGGGCAGTGATCACTGTGGAAAATGGAAAGTGGAAAGTGGGGGTGGGGAAGGGAAAGATGTGTTGGAGATGGGATCCCATTGAAGATGGCAGAAGTTACAGAGAATTATGTGCTGGACATGGAGGCTAGTGTGATGGTAGATGAGAACAAGCAGAACCCTATCCCTGGTGTGGTAGTGGGAGGATTGTGTGAGGGTGGGTGTGCACGAAATGGAGGAAATGTGGATGAGGATGGTGCTGATGGTGGAAGAAGGGAAGCCCTGTTTTTGAAGGAGGAAGACACCTAAAATTGTAACTACTACATTACTGAGTTTCTAAGAGAAACGATTAGTTGTTATTCAGATTGTGATGACCAAAATTTTCTTACAGTCCACTTCAAAAGGATTTGATCGTCTGATCTAATTGACTTTGACCCTAGATGCCTAGGTGCCAGATGGGGTAGTTTGAGTCTCTCAGAATCTACTGATCCCCTGGGATTTTCATGCACAACAGTATCTAGAGTTTACAAAGAATGCTGCAAAAAACAAAAAAAAACAGTGAGTAGTGGTTCTGTGGTCAAAAATGCCACATTAATGAAAGAGCTCAGAGGAGGATGGCCATAGTGGTTCAAGTTGACAGGAAAGTGACAGTAACCTACATAACCACATGTTAAAAAATGGTGTGCAGAAGAGAATGTCTGAATGCACAACACATCAAACCTTGAACTGGATGGTCTACAGCAGCAGAAGGAAAATGGAACCTACACTCAGTAAGTACAGGAGGTATGTAATAAAGCAGCCACTGAGTATAAATTCTTATTTCTTTTTTTTTGCCACTATTACAAACATTCAGAAATTCCTTGGAATAAATCTTACACCATGGTTTGAGTAACATAAGGGAGCTTCTGAAAATTCCTCCTCTTCGGTGTTTCCACCAGGAACATGCTGAACATATATATATGATTTGGCAGCGGCAGACAAATTCTTGAACGCATATGGTTAGGGCAACAAGAGTGATCCCTGTCTTGTGAGCAATGATTGATTCACTGCCATGAGTTTGCAATCAGTGAAGACGTGGAGTTTTAGTGGCGACCTGATTGAGGCAGTACAGACATTCCAAGCTAAGGATAACACAGAAGTAAATTGTGGCTGAGATATTTTCCTCTCCGGCTTATAATTTATCACTTAATCATTTTAATGGACTGAAAAACGAATCACTGGCTGGAAATAAAGTACACGTACTAACACAGAAATGTGTGGGAGCTGATGGGATGAGCACGTCCAACAGCCATATTGGTTTTGGGAGTCCTCTTTCAGAGGGAAATCAGATTGGGGAAATTCAGAAGTAGTGAAAAATACCTCTTTGCAGCACAAGATAGACAGTAAGCAAAATTTTAGCATTTTTTGTATAGCACTTTTTGGTTACATCAGGATGTCTGCTATTCCTTCACCCAGGCTGAGAAGTAAGATTGTGGAATTCAGAGAATCATAGAGACGGTAGCTATTCATTCATTGCGTACTCTAGAAAATATTTAACTGGGCCTCTGAATGCCAATAAAAGTAAGGACCTCAGGCACCAATAATAATCCTGCCAACTAGGAAAGTAACGAAAGATTTTGATATCTGGAGTCTATGCATGCCTCAGGTGCCAGTGGTGCAATACTCCCATGCATGGAATTATGACGTGGTGTTTCTTGGTCAGAATTCATTATCACTGCTAGGCTGTTTAAACTTTACTCTTCCTACTGGGCACCTGTTTCAATATTGTACACATCTCTCATTCATAACCTCTCAAGGGAATTACTTTTATAGATTCTCAGACTTGTTTTGTGCAAGCAATCAATCACCTCCTCTTCAATTTCAGCAACATCGCTTGTTCTGAAGAACCGCTCCAACCAAGTAAGAGCCAAAGGCATGTCATCACAAATGCCAAGATTCACAATGTAGCTGGGCTGAGTTTGAGCAAGCATCTTGCACTGCTCCCTTTGTAATAGTTACACATTCAAATCTCCCTTTATTCCGGTCTGAATTTGCGTCCCATTGCTTTAACTTTGTTCAATGAGAAATCTGTGAGTAATTCTGAGTGTTCAGTCTCACTGTCTTAGTTAAGTGTATTTGGCAACATTATTACATCAGACAGTGCAAATTATTTTCTATCCCTTCCTTGACATCATTATAAAGTAACATCTAGTGAAGTAATAGAGTCAGAGAGTCATAAAGAATAGAAATGGGCCTTTCAGCTCACTAAAACCATGCTAATCATTTTGCCCAGCTACACTAGCTCATTAGCTGATTAGGAAAGATGAGGCAGTTATAAGTGGAAACTTTATTACATACCTCCTGTATGTAATAAAGAGGCAATTAATTAATGTTCATTGTCTTCTGCTGCTGTAGCCCGTCCACTCCAAGGTTTAACGTGCTATCAGAGATGCTCTCCTACACACCAGTGTTATAACACATAGTTATTTCAGTTACTGTCACATTCCTGTCAGCTTGAACCAGTCTGAACATTCACCTCTGACTTCTCTCATTAACAAGGCATTTTGCCCACTGAACTGCTGCTCACTGCATTTTTTTTTGCACCATTTTCTGTAAACTCTAGAGATAACCATGCGTTAAAACGCCAGGAGATCAGCAGTTTTTGAGATACTCAATCTACTCCAACTGGAACCAACAGTCTTTCCGCTGTCAAAATCACTAAGATCACATTTCATCCCCATTTGGTGTTTGGTCAGAACAACAATTAAACCTCAGGACCATGCTTGGATGCATTGAGTTGCTGCATTGATTGGCTGATTAGATATTTGCATTAATGAGCAGGTGTACAAGTGTACCTTATTAAAGTAGCCCCTGAGTGTAGATTAAAGTGAAATAGTTCAGTACGTGGCAGTCAGTTAATAGCTGATGTATTAAATTGTATTTGGTTTCACAAGGGGTAAATAGAAAGATGCTGCATTTTAGTAAGTTAAACCAGGATGGGGCTTACAAATTTAATTGTAGGGCCCTTGAATGTACATGTACCAAAGGGTACAAATACATAGTTCCCTATGTCACAAAAGTCATGCCACAAATAGATAGGCAAGTTTGTCTTTTCCCCATCTGGGCGCTAGTCTAGCGTTGGGACATCATGTTACCATAGTGCAAGGGAAAGTTGAGACCACGCTTGAAGCATTGTGTGCAGTTGTGGTCATCCAGCTCCAGGAAGGATATCATTAAGCTGGAAAGGATGCAGAAAAGATTCACAAAGTTGTTACAGGGTCTGGAGAACATGAGTTGTAAGGGGAAAGTGGCTAGGCAGGGCTTTTTTTCTGGCATGCAGGAGGCAGTGTGCTGACTTTATCGAAGTATATACAATTATGAGGGATATGGTTAAGGTATCCGTTAGGGGATACCCTCGGCCGGGGGCCGTGGTCAAGTGGTCGGCGACTTGGGCCGGCTCCCCCACCGGACTTAGTAGGTAAGGAGGGTGTGAGGACACCCAGCAGGACTAAAAAAAAACAAGACCTGACAAAGGGCGGATGAGCTCCTTGTGAGCCAACGGCCATCTTCCGTGGAAGAGATTAAAGCCTCACCACGTATCTATGAATCATATGCTATGCACCTAGTTAGAAGAGACATGAGGAACTTGGGCGCTGCACCGTGTCCTGGACCTGCCCAAGGCCTCTGCCTAAGGAAGGGCCGAGCTCGAAGAAGCGGCCGTGGCTGGAGGCCGACACGGCCTCGGGCTCGAGTTTGGTGAGGGCAGCGGTGGGCGGTGCCAAGGCAGCCAGCGAGAACAAACTGGAGGAGAGGCTGGAGATCAAAGAAGATGGAGGTGCATAGCCGCCAACCCCAGATTCGGGACGGTACCCACTGACTGACTGACTGACGGTTAAGGTGAATGGTTAGTATTTTTTCCCTGGGGCAGAATGAACTGTCAACAGAAGTAATAGAGAAGCGTACAACCATTGCGCTTAAAAAATCATTTGACTGGGTACATGGACAGGAAAGATTTAGAGTTGGGGGGAGGATATGAGCCAAACAGAGACAAATTCGATTTTTGCCAGTAGGCAAATTGGTTGGCGTGGGTGAATTGGACCATTGGGCCAGTCTCCATGCCGTATGAATAGCTCTCTGACTCTTTGCCTGTGTTAGGACTGAATCCTTCTGCCCTGACTATTTAAGTGGTTGTCTAAAATGCTTCTTAACCCTGCGAGTGCATATATCTCATTCTATCACCTCCTCTGGCAGCACATTCCAGATTTCCACCACTCTCTGTTGAAAATAATAAAAAAAATACCTCAAACATGAGAAAATCTGCAGATGCTGGAGATCCAAAGCAACACACGCAAAATGCTGCAGGAACTCAGCAGGCCAGGCAGCATCTGTGGACAAGAGTCAACATTTCAGGCCAAGATCCTTCATCAGAACTCGCAATGAAGGGCCTCAGCCTGAAACATCGACCCTTTTACACTGATGCTGCCTGGCCTGTGAGTTCTTCCAGCTGAGTGTGTCGGGTGGGGGGCAAATTATCCCTCCAATTTTTCCCCATTAAAATTTCTTCTCACCTTAAACCTACGCCCTTGTGATTTTGATACGTTGGAAGAGTAATATGCAGGAAACAGAGGGAATTCTATCTAGATTATTCTCAAATTGTGCACAGGTGAACAACATTACAAGTATATCATGCAATGATGTCATACACTACAATACAGATTTGTCTTGCAAGGTCAAAGCACCAACGTCTCCAACCAATGTTTTGTTGAGCATTTTGCTGTCAAATGTAGGTTGAAAAAGAATTGAAGTGATGTTAAGTTATCAGTTCCAGAGCTGGCAGCCTGAAATAGTGTGATTGGAGTGTTAGCCAAGCAACTACAAATGATCACAGTCCAAGGTATTGTTATGTACTGAGTGCAGCAAGCAGCTGCCAGGAGAAAGTGATTACAGATGTGTCTTGGAGACTCTTTCCATCAGGAATCATTGCGTTGGCATTATTGCCAGCCTGTGAGAGGAGCTGTGAGGTACAGAAGACTGCTCTGATTGTTGTTCGAAAGTTTTGGCTTTCCTCAGGGACTTTGAGCATCAGTGAGATGAAGAATGAAGCTGGAGGATTACTACCATTTTTCTGCTCACAAATTCAGCGTATAGCATCCTAGAGTAAAGTGCACCTGTGCAGGATACAGAATAAACTATTTATTTATCACATCGGTGAAGGTAGGATTTCTCTTTCTTCCTGATGTTGAAATCATAGTATTGTGGAGCAGGAGAGAGCTATACAGAATGGAAATAGGCCCTTCAACTCATTTTGGTTTTGGGACTATGATGCCCTTATAAGCTAGTCCAATCTATCTGCATTTAGCCTGCTTCCTTCTAATCCTTTCCTATCCATACACTTGTCTGAATGTCCTCTAAATGTTGTTGCTGTACCTTCCTCAACCATTTCTTCTGGCAGTTTGTTCCACAAACCCACCACCCTCGATGTGAAGAATTTGATCCTCTGTTACTTTTAAGTCTTTCTCATGCTCAACTTCCACCAGGGGTCCCCAACATTTTGTTACGACATGGACCCCTACCATTACCAAGGGGTTCATAGATTCCAGGCTGGGAACCCCTGACCTATGCCCTCTCATTTTTTTATTACACTTCCCCGGTAAAAAGACTGTGTGCTTTTTTCTTATCTATACAACCTATCTGGAGCTGCCATCGTTGCCACTGTATCTCAAGCTGTAGCTATTGCGAAGTTGTTAAAGTTGGAACAGATTTTAGTTCTATTTGTTTAGTATTGAACCCACCATTTCACCAGTGTGACATCTTCACTTGGTCCTTGTTGTTGTCCTCGGTGAGGCTTCCCATCTATGTAGAATTATGAGCAATGAACCGAGTGGTTAGAGAGCTGTCCTGGAGTTAAAGGACTATATGTGTGTGGATGAGAGGGAGGAGTGGAGTTTGCTTTGCTGCTGTTCTTGCTTGTTGTGCCCTGTTTGTTCTGCTGAACATTGTGGGCATGCTACATTGGCACTGAAATGTGTGGTGACACTTGCAGACTGCCCCCAGCACACCCTAGTGTGTTGGCTATTAAAACAAATGGCGCATTTCACTGAGTCTTGACTCTTGGATTTCTGCACAGATCTGGACGCATTGTGTTACCTCACCTGAGACCCCTAGAGCTGGGTGGGTGGGGAGGAGGCATTCCACCCCAAGGTAGCCTGCCACATATCTGCGCCCAAGAGCTAGTAAGATTTTGTGAAATCTTTCTTTTGTTATAGATTCATTTTTGGAAATCATGGAGTTAAGGAGATGTACAGCAGGGAAACAGGCCCTTCTGCCCACTGAGTCCATGCTGACCATCAGCTACCCATGTCATGTACACTTTTTTTTGAGTGCCATACTCTGCCAGAGCCTCGGCGACCACTTTTTCAAGTGGTTGTCTTGGAGGAAAGATGCTGTGAGTGGTCCCCCACGTCCTTCTCACAGCGCAGTTTTTTTTTTACGAGGCCGAGTTGTGAGCTCGACACTCAAACCGGCACAGATGGAAAGCGTGCCTGGAAGCGGCCTGACCGGATTTGAACTCGGGAACCTTCGCTTCGGAGTCCGGCGCTGATGTCACTGCGCCACCAGCCGGCCATTAATCCGATATAAATCCCATTTTTATTTATGCACATTTTTGTCAACTATTGCCAGCTCCTACCACTCACCTGCCCCTGAGAGGCAATAACAGTGGCCAATTAATCTGTGTGGAAGGTTAAGACTTAAAAGTTGTATACTTTCTTTTCATCTTTATTTTGAATGTCTTAACTCTTTACCATTCCAGCAACAGTGATACATGATTAAATATAGATCCACACAGAATGTCCACATACATAGAATGTCCATGCTCAGCAATAATCATCTATCTGTACCATCTCCATTTACCAGCTCTTTCTCCATACAATGTACATGCAAGTGCTTGCGTAGACATTTCTCAAATGTTGTGAGAGAAAGCATTCACTCAGTAAATTCCAAGGTATTTAAGATCCTGGTTGTCCTAAAGCTGAGTATTAGAGGCATTGACCTACTGATGGATGCTACTCATTGCTCTAAGCACACAATTGTTGGGAAGCAGACAATTATAGTATTGGGTACTTTGAACGTATTGTATTCTTGGCAGGCAGGAGCTTTCAACTGCATTCAATAGCTGAACACAAATTCAATTCATTTGATTTAAGAGGTCTTAGGAAGTAATACTGACGAGAAAAGGTAATTTTATATCAACCAGATTGTGAGACATTCTAAATTTCTTTTATTTCACCTAGTCAAATAGTTACTGAAGCTACAAGGAAAAACATTGTAAGGGTGTAATACAACCAATGAAATACATAAGAAGTTAAGTCACTGGCAGCCAATTTGCACACAATTAGATTTCATACACTGCAATGTGATGATGACTGTATCATTTGATTCAGTGAAATTGACTATAAATAATATTTGGAGAAGATACTCTAACAACCTTTGCCTCTGATGAAAGCCATAGTGTGCTGTCAAATTGGCACGACCATTTGGCTCACAGATCCTAACGATAACCTTGTAAAGGACAAAGACAGATGAGGGTCTGGTGAAATGAACAAAAGTAAAAGCCTTGGAAAGCAATCATTTGTATATAATGAAATGTCTACTTTTGAAGATAGTTAGGAGCTTTTAGGATAATGGATCATCTGCAAACATCTTCAACAGTGCAGCACTCCCTCAAATGCTGCACTGGGAAGATCAGCTTCGATTTGAACATAGAGGCCCTCCATTGGTTGAGGTCAACCATGGATATAGTGTTCACATGATTCACAAGCTCGTACAAAAACCATGCCTGTTTTTCTACCATCCATATGCCTATCAAAGAGTTTCTTCCACTGCCAGGGCATTCAAATCTCTGTAATCAAAAAAAATCCCTCTGACTTACCCCTATACTTCCCTCCAAACACTGTAAAATTATGCCCTCTCATATTAGCCACTTCCACCTTGGAAAAATATCTTTAGTTGTCCACACAATCTATGCCTCTTATCCTCTTGTACACTTCTTTCAGGTGATTGCTGATCCTCCTTTGCTCCAAAGAGAAAAGCCCTAGCTCACTCAACCAGTCCTCAAATCCAGAGAGCATTCTGATAAATCTCCTCTGCACCATCTCCAAAACTTCCACATCCTTCCTATAATGAAGAACTGAACACAATATTCCAAGTGTGATCTAGCCAGGGTTTTGCAGCATTACCCTGTAACTGTTTGAATGCACTTAATTATTTGGTGTGGAATTTAAAACACAGAACCTTTCAATTTAAAGCCAAGTGATAGCACTGAACCACTGTCATAACAGTAAATTTCACTCACCCTTTCAACACTGAACTGTTCCCATAATCTACGGGCTCACTTTCAGGGACTCTTCATCTCATGGTCTCACTATTCTTCTCATGCCCTCATTATTTAAGGTCTCATTTTTTTCTTTTTGTATTCGCATCCAGTTTTGGTCTTAGTTCTACATTAGTTGTTCATCTTGTGTGCAGTTTTTCACTGAATCAATTTTGTTTCTTTGTATTTACTGTGAATGCCCACAAGAAATTGAATCTCAAGGTTGTATATGGTAACATAGCTGTACTTGATAATTTACTTCTGAACTTTTATTGAAATTGATATTTTTTGTAATTATTTAGTTTGCTCTTGCATGTCAGCGTGAAGATAGCACAGTGGTAAAGTTATTGGGCTCACCAGAGTCACTGATCAAGATCAAATTCAGCTCCCACTATGGTAGCTGGGGAATTTTTGCAATAAATAAAATCTAGAAATATAGACAAAATGGTTTGTCTCTGTCATGGTAAGCCTGAATCTACTGGAGTTCAGCTAAAAATCCATCAGGTTCTGCAATATCCTTGGGGGTAGCGGTGCATCTACTGTCCTTATTCAGTGTGGCATGCATGTGACTCCTGGTCCATCGATTTGTTTAATGTGTAATTGCTTCTTTAGTTCATGGGCAATAAATGCTGGCATTGCTGGTAATGTACATATCCTGTCAAGAAATAAAATAATTGCAATTGTAAAAACTGCAAGCAGTTCAAGAAAGTTTCAGTTTCCAAGTCATTTGGACATGAGTAATTTGCTGCAGCTCAAAAGCTCACCCAGTGTGTGCATTTTAGCCCCTGAGAAGGGCAAAGACAGATGAGGTATGGGTGAAATAAACAAGAGGAAATAATCGCCAAATGAACACTTAGACACAATGCGCAAAATTGGATCGTTCATTTAGTCTCAATTGGCTGTGACAAAGTACACTGGCTTCTGCCTGCCCTATTCTGCGAATTGCACACAAAATCCTTAAATCCTCGAACTAGCAGCCTGTCAGGAAGCTTAGTAGTGACTCTCTGTCGTTCATTCACAATTGTCTCAGTCAACTTTGGAATGATAGATAAAGATGTTAAAAAATATAGAATATGCAGTGAATTTGTCTTCAAACAACATAATACAAATGTTGTGGAAATAGTTCATTCCTTGGTTCTTATCATTCACACCAGTGCTGTTATCTCATTGATGAGAGTACAAATGAAAAATTAGAGTTCTCACATTGAGTTTCTTTTTTATTTTGCTTGATTAAAACAGCTTAGATCCAAATACATAATAACATAACCTGGATGTGTGAGAACATGATGTAAATAGGGGACATATGTTGAAGTTCTTGTTAGATTTAATGTTCTAATCAGCAGACTCAGCCAAATGACATGCAGATGCTGAAGTCAGTCACAAAGAGGTTTATGAATTTGTATCCACTTGATGCAACTCATTTTTATTTTCCCCTTAAGGTATTCCAGGGAAAAAAAAATGTAGGGAGGCATCTTGTACTGTGAGTCTGTCAGGTCACTTAAATTATACTCAGAGTGGAATGCTCATAGCCTATTTAAGTAACGATTATGCCAATAAAACTCATCCACTGGGCCAGAGAGGCAATCTCAAAATTCACTCCCAATGGAGACTGATTATCATCTAACAATCACAGATTGCGAGTTTTTCAGTAAGGTGACTTCACTCCTATCCATGTGAGCTGAGGCCTGAATGGAATGCTCTATTTTGCTTCTAAAACATCCTTGGAAGCTGTATATCTACCCCAGTGGCCCTGGTATACTTAGACATTAAAGCCTCATTTTATCTGAGTATTAAGGTATAGGGTGTGTGTGTGTGTATGTGCGCGCGCGCGCAGTGTACTATCTGTTAGGAGCATTGCACACCTTTGCATTGACAGGATATGGAGACTCTTAATGCATCAAACTTTTACTGCATATCCTTGATTGCCCCTAGCCCATTTCAAAGAGATAGCAATCACATTACAGTAGTACAGCACCGATTTGGCGATACAGAACTACGGGAAATATTGGAAAATCTTAGCAGGTCAGGCAATGTCTGTGGAAAGAGAAAGAGTTCATGCTTCAAGTCAAAATCGCTTTGGTGATCATGAAGTCACATAAAAATAAAGGCAGTACATGACCTCTCCATTTCAGATAAAGGTCTTCAATTTGAATCTTTAGAACTGTTTACCTCTCTGTAGATGCTGCCTGACCTGCTGAGTACTTCCATCAGTTTCTTGTTTTATTTCAGACATGCAGCACTTGCTGATCTTTTGCTCTTCATTCATCTTGGCGACTGAATACCAGTTCAATAACTAAACCAGTGTACTTTACGGGATCTCAATTATGAATAAATAGAAGGAAGATCAATTGAGTTCTGCCTAAGGGTAACTGCTGAAATGGTTTGTTGTTCAGGAGCCATTGAAGTTTGCTGTGCATAATCTGTGCTGACACACTCAATTCAGATCAGCAGGGGTGACACCTCTCAAATGGGACGTCAGATTTCAAATCGGATCTCAGGTAGGTGTAAACAGAGCGGACGATGTTCAAAGACGAGCAGATGCTTGACCAAAGAAAGCTTTCTCAGTCACACCCACCAGAAAGAGCCTGATTAGACATTTATCTCAGCCATTGTTTGTGTTACCTTAAGTGTTGATTGACTGCACAACAGGTTTTAGGTGTGATTAATTTAGTATTAAAGCACCTTGGGATTTCCTAATAATGTATTAAAGCATTACTTAAAGTTTACCCTTTCAAAAGATGTGTGAGTTCTGGCAGACCAGCTTTTAAATTGGTAAATTTAAGTCACATGTACCAAGGTATAGAGAAAATCTTTGTTTTGTATGCCACTTGTTTAGATCATATTATTATCTCAGTGCATTGAGGTGGTAGAAGGGAAAATAATAAAAGAACAAAGAGTATACTCATACGGTATGGTAACAGGCCCTTTGGCCCATCTGATCCATGGCAATCACTCATCATCCCTGCTGGTCCAAGTTGCCTGCATTCAGCCCACAACCATCCAAGCCCTTCTCTATGTACCTATGCAAAGACCTCTTAAACATCTTGACCAATTACAGTTATGGAGAACGTGAAGCACAGGCAGATAATAAGAAGCAAGGTAGACTATGAAGACAAGAGTCCATTTTAGTATACAAGATGTCCATTGCATCATCACATAAGAGTGGAATAGAAACTGTCCTTGAGCCTCGTGGTTGGGTGTCAGGCGTTTGTATCTTCCTCAATAGGAATGATGAGAAGAGAGAAAGACACAGAAGGGAAGGTCTTTGATTATGTTGGCTGTTATAGCAAGGTAGTGAGAAGTGCAGACAGAGAAAACGGAGGGGAAACCGGTTTTCATGATGTGCTGAGCTGTGTTGACAACTCTCTGCAGTTTCCTGCGGTCTTTGGGCAGAAGGGATACCATAACAGGCTGTGATGCATCCAGATAGGATGCTTTCTGTGGTGCATCAATTAAAATCGGTGAGGATCAACAGGAATGTGCCAAATTTCTTTAGCCCACTGAGGAAGGTTACAGGTAGTGGTGAGCCACCTTGACCATGATGTATACATTATTGGACCAGGACAGCATGTTGGTTATGTTCACTCCTTATTGCCACTGAGAAGATCACATAGTTATAAAGGGTTACGATAAAGAAACAGGCTCTTTGGTTCAAGTGTGATTGGTTTTGGACTCCTTATCTCAGAAAGCATCTGCTGGCATTGGAAAGGGTCCAGAGGTGGTTCGCAAGAATGATCCCTGGAATGAAAGTGTTATATACGAGGAGCATTAGACGGCTCCCTGGAGCTTAGAAGAATAAGGGTTGATCTCACTGAAATCTATTGAAGGGCCTAAATAAAGTGGTCGTTGAGAGAGTGTTTCCAATAGTGCGGGAGTCTAGGGTTTTGAGAGTACAGACTCAGAATAGATGGATGTCCCTCTAGAACAGAGATGAGGAGGAATTCCTTTAGCTGGAAGGTCACAAAACTGTGGAAGTCATAGTCATAGTCATAGTCATACTTTATTGATCCCGGGGGAAATTAGTTTTCGCTACAGTTGCACCATAAATAGTAGATAGTAATAGAACCATAAATAGTTAAATAATAATATGTAAATTATGCCAGTAAATTATGAAATAAGTCCAGGACCAGCCTATTCGCTCAGGGTGTCTGATCCCCCAAGGGAGGAGTTGTAAAGTTTGATGGCCACAGGCAGGAATGACTTCCTATGACGCTCTGTGCTGCATCTCAGTGGAATAACTCTCTGGCTGAATGTACTCCTGTGACCACCCAGTACATTACGTAGTGGATGGGAGACATTGACCAAGATGGCATACAACTTAGACAGCATCCTCTTTTCAGACACCACCGTGAGAGAGTCCAGTTCCATCCCCACAACATCATTGGCCTTACAAATGAGTTCATTGATTCTGTTGGTGTCTGCTACCCTCAGCCTGCTGCCCCAGCACACAACAGCAAATATGATAGCACTGTCCACCACAGTCTCGTAGAACATCCTCAGCATTGTCCGGCAGATGTTAAAGGACCTCAGTCTCCTCAGGAAATAGAGACGGCTCTGACCCTTCTTGTAGATAGCCTCAGTGTTCTTTGACCAGTCCAGTTTATTGTCAATTCGTATCCCCAGGTATTTGTAAACTTCCACCATGTCCACACTGACCCCCTGGATGGAAACAGGGGTGACCGGTACCTTAGCTCTCCTCAGGTCTACCACCAGCTCCTTAGTCTTTTTCACATTAAGCTGCAGATAATTCTGCTCACACCATGTGACAAAGTTTCCTACTGTAGCCCTATATTCAGCCTTATCTCACTTGCTGATGCATCCAACTATGGCAGAGTCATCCAAAAACTTCTGAAGGTGACAAGACTCTGTGCAGTAGTTGAAGTCTGAGTAAAATGGTGAAGAGAAAGGGAGACAAGACAGTCCCCTGTGGAGCCCCAGTGCTGCTGATCACTCTGTCAGACACACAGTGTTGCAAGCACACGTACTGTGGTCTGCCAGTCAGGTAATCAAGAATCCATGACACCAGGGGAACATCCACCTGCATCGCTGTCAGCTTCTCCCCCAGCAGAGCAGAGCAGATGGTGTTGAACGCACTGGAGAAGTCAAAAAACATGACCCTCACAGTGCTCGCTGGCTTGTCCAGGTGGGCGTAGACAAGGTTCAGCAGGTGGACAATGGAATCCTCAGCTCCTAGTAGGGACTGGTAGGCGAACTGGAGGGGACCTAAGTGTGGTCTGACCATAGGCCAGAGCACCTCCAGAACAAGTGTCTCCAGGGTCTTCATGATGTGGGAGGTCAATGCCACCGGTCTGTAGTCATTGAGGCCGCTGGGGCATGGCGTCTTCGGCACAGGGAAGAGGCAGGACGTCTTCCACAGTACAGGAACCCTCCGGAGCCTCAGGCTCAGGTTGAATACATTTTGAAGTACTCCACATAGCTGAGGAGCACAGGCTTTGAGCAGCCTGGTACTGACACCATTCGGTCCTGCAGCCTTGTTGAGACGTTTCAGCTGTCTTCTCACCTGTTCAGCTGTGAAGCCCAACGTGGTGGTTTCGTGTGGGGAAGGGGTATCGTCATGACAGCAGGGTGGGGGACTGTGAGGAAGGGTAGGAGGGGAGAGTGGAATATGTGTTGGTTGGGGGCCGACAACAGATGGTTCATGTGGGGGATGGGCAGGGGCCACAATGTCAAATCTGTTAAAGAACAGGTTAAGTTCATTGCCCTGTCCACACTGCCTTCAGCTCCTCTGTTGCTAGTTGCTACAGGTGGTTGTATTTGGGTTTATTTAAAGCAGAGATTGATAGGTCCTTGATTAGTAATGGCATCAAAGGTTACAGGAGGAAAGCAGAATGGGATTGGGAGAGATAGTGAATCAGCCATGATTGAATGGCAGAGCAGGCTCGATGGACTAAATACAAAATAATCTGCAGATGCTGGGGTCAAAGCAACACTCACAACACGCTGGAGGAACTCAGCAGGTCGGGCAATATCCAAGGAAAAGATCGGTCGACGTTTTGGGCCGGAACCCTTCATCCTGACAAAGGGTTCCCGCCCAAAACGTCGACCGATCTTTTCCACAGATGCTGCCCGACCTGCTGAGTTCCTCCAGCGTGTTGTGAGTGTTTCGATGGACTAAATGGTCTAACTCTGCTCATAATCAGTATTACAGTGGAGTAAAGGGAATTACAGAGGCATGAGAGTAGTTGGCCAGAATTGACTGGTATTGAACACTGGAGGGATGACAACAGAGCATAGTGCTGGAATTTCTGGAGGCAATTCAGAAGGCACAGGACATGTACATCCCCAAGAGGAAGAAGTATTTTAAAGGAAAAATGACACAACTGTGACTAGCAAGAGAAGTCAAAGCCAAAACAAAAGCCCAAGAGAGGGCATACAATAAAGCAAAAATTAGTGGAAAGTTAGAGGATGGGGAAGCTTTGAAAAACCAACAGAAGGCAACTAAAAAAGTCACTAAGAGGATAAAGATGGAATACGAAAGTAAGCTAGCCAATAATATCAGAGAGGATACCAAAAGTTCCTTCAGATATGTGAAGTGCTAAAGAGAGGCAAGAGTGGATATTGGATCACTGGAAAATGATGCTGGAGAGGTAGTAATGGGAGACAATGAAATAGCGAACAAACTGAATAAGTAATTTGTATCAGTCTTCACTGTGGAAAACTGTAGCAGTATGGTGGAAGTTCCAAGTGTCAGGGGTCATGAAGTGGGTGAAGCTACCATAAATAGAGAAAAAGTTCTTGGGAAATGGAACGATCTGATGATGGATAGGTCACTTGGACCAGATGGTATGCACCCCAGAGTTCAGAAAAAAGTGGCTGAAGAGATTGTGGAGGCATTAGTTATGATCTTTCAAGAATTATTAGATTATGGGATGATTCCGGAAGAATGGAAAATTGCAAATGTCACTCCACTCTCCAAGAAGGGACAGAGGTAGAAGAAAGGAAACTATAGGCCAGTTAGTCTGACCTCATTGGTTGGGAAGATGTTGGAGTCGATTATTAAGGATGAGGGCTCAGGATACTTGGAGGCACATGATAAAATAGACCATAGTCAGCATAGTTTCCCCAAGAGAAAATTTTGTCTGACAGATTTGTTGGAATTCTTTGAAGAAATAACAAGCAGAATAGACAAAGAAGAATTGGTTGATGTTGTGTATTTGGATGTCCAGAAGGCCTTTTACAAGCTGTCACTCAAAAGGCTACTTTAAAAGCTACAAGTCCATGTTATTATAGGAAAGATTCTAACATGGATAAAGCAGTGGCTGATTGGCAGGAGGAAAAGAATGGGAATAAAGGGAGTTTTTCTGGCTGACTGCCAGTGGCTAGTGGTGTTCCACAGGGATTGGTGTTGGGACTGATTCTTTTTACATTATATGTTAATGATTTGGATAATTTGGGTAGGTAGAAGCTCAGGTAGTTTTGAGGAAGTAGAGACGTTACAGAAGAATCTGTACAGATTCAGAGAATCGCAGATTAAATAACTGGGAAATGTATGGCCATTCATGTAAGTAGAGGAAATGAAAGGTTTGACTATTTTCTAAATGTTGAGAAAATACAAAAAAGCTGAAGTGCAAAGGGACTTGGGGGTCCTAGTGCAGGATTTCCTAAAGGTTAATTTGCAGGTTGAGTCTGTGTTGGGGAAGGCAAATGCAATGTTAGCAATAATTTCAAGAGGACTAGAATATAAAAGCAAGAATTCAACGTTGAGAGATTATAAAGCACTAGTGAGGCCTCACTTTGAGTACTGTGAGCAGTTTTGGGCCACTGGTCTTAGAAAGGATGTGCTGAAACTGGAAAGGCTTCAAAGAAGGTTCACAAAATGACTCCAGGATTGAATGGCTTGTCATATGAAAGGTGTTTGATGGCTCTGGGCCTGTATCCACTGGAATTCAGAGGAATAAGGGGTGACCTCATTGAAACCTATCGAATGGTGAAAGGCCTTGGTGGGGTGGATGTGCAGAGAATATTTCCTGTGGTGAGAGAGTCTAAGACCAGAGGACGCAGCCTTACAGTAGAGGGGTGTCCTTTTAGAACAGAGATGAGGAGGAATATCTTTAGCTAGGGAGTGGTGAATCAATAGAATTCTTTGCCACAGGCAGCTGTGGAGGCCAAATGTTTATGTATATTTAAGGCAGAGGTTAATAGATTCTTGATTGGTCAGGGCATGAAGGGATACAGGGAGAAGGCAGGAGATTGGGGTTGACAGGAAAATTGGATCAGCCATGATGAAATGGGCCAAATGGCCCAGTTCTGCTCCTATATATTATAGTCTTACATCTTGTAGAATACTGATCACAAAAACTACAAGGCAGTGGCTCTACTAACTGCACGATTGTGCCACAAGTGGTACTAATGCACTGGTGATGGCCCACTTTACAGGGCAATCAGTGTTCAATCAGATTACTGCATATCATGTATTAGACAACAAACAGTCTTCCTTCAGAACATTCAGCAAAGTGAATTTATCTTAATGTGAACCCAGCAATATTTTATTAATTTGCGGACTTAACATTCCAGTTCATGGGTTTGAACTGAAGTCACCAGACTATTACTGCAGCCCTGATTTAATATTGTTCTGTCACAGTTAATTAAGCACAAGTTCCCTTTCATTTCTAAACCCACAGTATCAAGGCACAGCTGATTAGTCCTGATTTGCCTTCTTCAGCCTGCCTGAAATTTTCAGATATTTTGGGGGAGCATTTTTCTGCTTTTTGTTAGTGTAAAACAGCAATTGTTCCCTGGTGAGCCATTATAAACTCTCCCAAATATCATTTTTATTCAAGTCAGTAATAATCAGATTCAGGAAGATTGTGCAATGTTAAATTAGCAACATTGACTTGAGGAACCTAGGTTTGGAGCTGGTCTGGGGGAGGGCTGTGTAGATTTTGGACTCAGCATAATAGATAAGTATTCAATTCTTGACACTGAACACAATTACAGTTCACGGGCCATTGGACTTTGAGTGACAGGATCCTTTTGACACCTCCCCCATAGAGATTGAAATTCTTCTGCTTTACTTGGCATGTTTGCATCAAATTCCTGTCCGTGCTTTTTAATGAAGTCGTTAGCCTATTTAAAATAACTTTGTTGAAACAGGGCACAGAGGAATTGGATTTAAGCAAGTTACCCAGTGAAGTGAAAATGGGACAAAAAGCAGAGGAATTCCAACTGCTAGTTGAATTGACTGGAGGGGTTAAATTCTTTAATGAATAATGGAGAGAATGTCTGATTTCCTTTGTAATTAAAAACCTGTGAAGAAAATCACAGTCTTAGAAATCACGTTTCAAAACAGCACATTCCTGCAACTTCATCACTGAGTCTGTAATTATAAAGACAGACATCCTTATGTTTCCTTTTTATTAAAGAAGTGCATCACACAAACTACCCAGTCATATGGTGTAATGCAGACCCAGAGAACAAAACTGCATACATTTGATAGCCAAAGGTAGTAATGGATTGTAAAACTGGCTGGAAGATTTTTTGTAAGGACACAAAGGGATTAACAAGACAAGATACAGCGAGCCTTTGCATTTTATTTAACGGGTAGATCCAAAACCGTGACCCACTTCTGATTTTTAATTTTAATAGCAAAGTCCAGTCTCTCCTCCTTGGAAATGCTTTTTCACAAGAAGGTATGAAATTTCTCTTTCTACTAATTAAAGTTCCACTTGTGAATTTTCATTAAATTTTTAATGACATTTGTCTTCACCGAAGAGAATCAATTTTTTAAATCAATGTTGATTCAGCATAATCTCACAATATCTTGTTCCTTGTATAACTTGTGTGTTTGGACGCATGCTGCAGACATCTGCAAAAGCCATTCTCTTCCTTCAGAGGACAGCTAGGATGCTTCATTTTATGCCTTCCTCCACCTATACCCAGGAGTGGAGATGTCTCCTGATATCGCAAGCTTAGAGTTCAACGCCATTATTCCCTTAGTACTAATAAATATGCTTCAAATGCAGGGTGCTTCCCTCTGCAATTGGATACTCAACTTCCTTAGTGGGAGACCACAGTTGGCGCAGATGGGTAATAACATCTTCTCTTTGCGATCAGCACAAGCACAAGGACCATTGCTTAGTCCACTGCTCTACTCTCTCTCTCTCTCTCTCTCTCTCTCTCTCTCTCTCTCTCCCTCTATAGTCGTGACTGTTCGGCTGCGTACAGCTCAGAGCCCAGCTATTTATTCAGCATTGACATCACTGTTGTTGGCAGAATCCCAGTCGGTAATTAGGAGGTGTACAGGAATGAGATATATTGGCTGCTTGAGTGCCACCTAGCAACAACCCCATACTCAGCATCAGTAAAGATGAAGGAACTTCAGGAAGGGGAAGTTGGGAGAGCACACACCTGATTTATTGAAGGGTCGGTGGTGAAAAGCGTAAGCAGTTTGAAGTTCCTGGGTGTCAAAATCTCAGAGGATCATTCCTGGCCCAACATACTGAGGCAGTTATGAAAAAGGCAAGCCAGGGGCTCTATTTCAATAGGAATTTGAAAAGATTTGTGTCACCAAATTTCAATAGATCAACAGTGGAAAGAGTTCTGATTGGTTGCCTGGTATAGAACTTCCAATACGCAGGATCACAAGAGGTTGCACTGGGTTGTAGACACAGCAAGCTCCAACACAGGCATAACTCTTCCTTCCATCGAGGATATCTTCAAGAGATGGAGCCACAAGGAGGCGACATCAATCATTAAGGATCTACACCATCTGGGATATTGTTGTTCCTTTCCGTAAATTCTTAATTTCTTCTCATTACTCCCATCAGGAAGATGGTACAGGAACCTAAAGACCTATACTCAATGCTTTAGGAACAGCTTATTCCTCTCTGTCTTTAAATATTTTAAAAATTCAGGAACCCACAAGCACTATCATTTTTTGCACTATTTATTTTCGGAATTTATAGATTTCTCTGTGTTTGTACTGTACTTTTACTGCAAAAGACACATTTTCTGTCATATGTCATTGATAATATATCTGATTCTGATTCTAGGTTCCTGATCATTTTGTGGTTCCATTCTATTCATCTCCAATAATCAAAAAGATCATTTTAGACTGCAGCATGAAGTGGATAACGTCCAGGTTTGCACTGACAAAATAACACTCATGTTTCATACATGGCTAGCATATAATCACCACGAACAAAGCAAAACCCAATTACTTCCTTTAACCTTCCAGCAGTTCTTCAGCCTTGACAAGTGCCTCATGATCAACGTCTGGGTAATATTCACCAACGATCAAAAACTCCGTTAAATAGTTGTGCTGATATTACTACTATAAGAGAGGCAGAAGCTTTCAGTGTCTCACCTCTATGTTCCTCAAAGCCACTTCTTTCCGTAGGGTCAAATAAAGCACAGAAGTGCTGTGGCAGGAGACCGAAATTCAGTCCATTGTGACAATGCCTGCTCAGTTAAACATGTAGGTTTTTGCAAATAAAAATGGAGGAGACATTTTATGTTTAAGAAAAACTGTAGCAACTCATTTATTGTACTCCAAACACTGGAGACAAAGCACGGTAAAAGTACTTTACATACAGTAATTACGTCATCACATCCAACCAGCCTCTTAAAGTGAGACCTCCAACTCGGTGTCGGTAGCTATGAATTATGTACATTTCCACCAGTAGGTTACCCTACAAACATCTCGTCACTCCTATCCCTCTACTTTTTCCCCATGACCTTGCTGGTTCTTCTACCTTCTGCCCATTCAATGCCCTTCCAAAGGTACTGATTCATAGGTATTCATATTCAGAAATCTTTGTCACATTAAAACATACAGTGAAATGTTTCATTGTGCTGGGGCGCAGCCCGTGGGTGTCACTACACATTCTCACTCCAACATAGCATGATCACAACACAAACAGTAATCACAACAAAAGAACAATGGCAAAACAAGACCTTTTCCCACCCCCGCACATACACAGATAGGCTTCCAACCCCAGGATGGCCAATTTCAGGCCTGCCCTCGGACTCTCTTATCATCAAAGCTGAGGAGAGAAGGAAGAAATGAGACATGTCCGGCTGGGGTTGAATTGGTGTTGAGTCATGGGTCAGGAAATTCCTGCATGTGTACAGAAGGACAGGCCAAGGAGATTTACATCACTGGGACACTGGAACAAATAAGTTCAGGTGGGGGACTGCGTGGCTGCTCAATGTCAGGCATTGAGATGCTGAGGAGCAGCAGTCAAAGCAGAATTTGTAGATCTTTGCAGAAACAGGTTGGGAGAGGTTGAGCAAACTGTCACAGAGGTGAGAAAATGACTTCTTCTCAGAATGTGGTTCCTTGCATTCTGACGAGGATATGAGAAGTTCTAAAAGAGTCCTATGGAGAACATCAGAAAGGACTGCCTACTAGCTGCGCCATCTTCAGCAAAATTTCAAAATCCAGCCATTTCTTATTCATTGTTCAGGAGTGTCAATGAACACTCTAGCCTGCAAACTGGTGCTTCATCTTAGAGTTCCCATTAACTCTGGAACCATGTTCATACTTCTGCTGTGCTGAAGTTTCTCTCTCCACAACAGGACAGCAGACTCACTCTCATCTCATTGTCCAAATTTTCCTAACTCCCGGTGACACTTGCATGGAAGGATGGGGTTCTTGAATCTCCGATTCCATCCATCCACTCAATTGGTGAGGGCACTTCAGCTGCACTACTGACTGGGTGGAAACAGGATTTTATATCACACCACCCTGTAAGTTGGTGATTTTAGATCACAACTATTCATTGACCAAAGCTATTTTCCTTCAACGTCCATTGTATCTAAGCAGTTCATAGTTTGATACAATGCTTATCTCTTCTCTGATTGGATGCTGCCCAGCAACACTTCAGAAGGGTTAAGACTGAAAGGCAGACTAGATTGGCCATTGTACAATGAGACATAACATGCAAGCTTTCCATTAATATATATTCTCCTCAGTGCTCTCAAGCAACTCAATTAAGTTGGCTTATTATGGAATTGCAATTTCTCCAGTTCTGCTGAAAGGTCTCGGCCCGAAACATCGACTGTACTTTTTTCCATAGATGCTGCCTGGTGTGATGAGTCCCTCCAGCATTTTGTGTGTGTTGCTTGGCTTTTCCAGCATCTGCAGATTTTCTCGTTTGAAAAATGAATGTCACTGACATGACGAGAAATGTGTTCTGCGGCAGTGGTACAGTGCAAACACAGAAAAATAAATTTTAGTGAATAAGAAAGGATTAACAAGATAGTTATCATGGACTGTTCAGAAATTTGATGGTGGAGGGGAAGAAGCTGTTCATTATTCATTCAGGATTCTGTGCCACCTCCCTGATGATAATAATGCAAAGAGGCTTGACTCGGATGGTGAGGGTCATGAGTGACAGACCCCACCATCTTGAGACACTGCCTGTTGAAGATGTCCTTGAAAATCGGGAGGATTGTTCCTGTGACAGAGGAGCCTCTTGCGATCTTATGCATTTGAGCCTCCATAGCAGGCTGTGGTGCAAGCAGTCAGAAATTTCTCCACCGTACATCTATAGAAATTTGTAAGTATCTTCGGGAATAGTTAGTCTCATTCAGCTTCCAACAAATTGGAACTGCAGATATGAGCTTACATCAACATGTTGGGCTCAGGATCAGGTGCTCTGAAATGTTGACTCCCAGGCGTATGAAGCTGCTCATCCTTTCCACAGCAGGCCCCTCAGTGAGCAAGAATGTGTATTCTCAGTGCCTCTGCTGATGCAATAACTGCACTGTATAAGGTTCAATTTTCCGTGCTGTTGTTACAGGCTGTGGCCGTGACATTGGGTGAGTGCCGCAGATGGTCCTTTTGCTCGGGGCAACACTGAAGGAAGGGCCTAATTCTCATTGCTTTATGTGGAGCAAGGTTGCATTTGGGATTGATCAAACCGGGCTGATGATTCACCAGCAAAGGAATAATAACATGAGGGAAGTTCAGAGGTTTCCTGGCCCTTTTGGAATCCAGCAAAAATTGGAGTGGGGAGTGGGGGTTACATTGAAATTTGAGAGTGGGGGGGGAGAGAAACACACAAGGAGAGTGAAAAACAAACCACCTGTTATACATGGTCAGACTTTTCCTTTCTGTCCATCTCAAAGAAAGAACAATAGTTCAATGTCTGTATAAAGGAACTTAACTAGCAGCAGCCTATTCTATACACCCCAGCCCAAGTCAGAATTTAACTGCAGTGTTTTTGACATAGAACATAGAGCATAGAATAGGTCCTTTGGCTCACAATGTTGTGCTGAGCAAATAAATTTAGTAATAAAATGGCCAACTAAGCTAATCCCTTATGCCATACTCTTCCATTTTCTTCACCTTCATGTGCCTATCTAAACGTCTCTTAAAGATCCCTGTGGTATCTTCCTCTGCCACCTCCCCAGGCAGTGCATTCCGGGCACCCACCACTCTGTGTCTAAAACAAGTTTGGGCTCCAACAGGGACTTGCAATCATAATAGAATGTCAAAGCTAATCATTTGCATCGTTTGTTGGATCACATAGAACCCTGCAGAAAGCAACTAATATCAGACCTCCAGCTAGAATAATACACTTTGATGACTACCCTCTGTCTTTTATGGGCATTGTCAGTTCTGAATACAAATGGCCAATTCATCATTCATCCCATGTATCTTTATCTTCTGCATGAGCTTCGAATGAAGGACCTTGTCAAATGCCTCATGAAAATCCATACAGACGACATCCACAGCTCTACCTTCATCAATCAGCCATGTCACCTTGTCAAAAAACTCAATCAAATTAGAAAGACATGACTTGCCCTTCATTAAGCCAACTTGTTTTCTAATTAGGCCATGGATTTCCAAATGCTCAGAAATTCGATCATAAGAATTTGCTCCAGTAACTTCCATACCACTGACATGAGAATCATTGGTCTACAGTTCCAGGATATCCCTGGATCCATTCTTGAATAATGGAACACCATTAACTACTCACCAGTTCTCAAGGAACTCACCTGTGGCTAGGGGAGTGCACAAACATTTTGGTTAAGACCCCAGCAATCTCTTTACTTGCCTCTCTCAATAACTTGTGGTAAATCCCATCTGGCCTTATGGACATATCCAATGTAATGCTCTTTAAGAGACCCTATACTACCATTTCCCTTACGTTGAAATGCTCTCAACTGATTTCCCTGAGCTTCATGTCCTTCCCTTTGGTGAATACTGGTGTAAAGTACTCATTAGAAACCTCACCCACATCCTTCACATACAAGCCAATATTCCCCCCCCCCCCTTTATCCTTGAGTAGTCCCACTCCCTCCCTAGTTATCCTTCTGTCTCTGATGCACGTATAGAATGCTTTGGGATTCTCTCTAATCCTACTTGCCAAGGACATTTCATGGCCCCTTCTGGCTTTCCTAATTCCCTTCTTGAGCTCTTTTCTGGCTTCTTTATAATCCTTAAGGGCTCTGTTTGATTTTAGCTTCCTAAGCTTTACATAATTTTCCTTTTTCTTCTTGACTAAAGTCAGTAAATTATGGTAAAATGACGGTAAATCAGAAATCCAGAAAGAAAAATTACATACTATGCTCTGGAATTTGCACAAAATGTTGCATCCTCAAAACAGCAAGGTTAAACATTTCCATATTAAAGACCGCGGTGCTGTAAAAAATCTCTGGGAATAATTTTATAAGAGCGTGCCATTTCCTTAATATATGATGTGTGCTCCAAAAAGAATCCGGGGACCTTAAAAATATGTGCTGTAATTATGTACTAAATGTGAAAGTGCAGTTGAATCCAAGCAAAATATTAGAACCATATAAAAATAACAGTAAATCCCTTGATTGATCCCAGAATAGTGTAATGTTAATACAAATATTATAATAGTATATATATGTTAATAATTGCCCTGCAGTGATATCCCTTCTGTTAACCATATAACAGACTACATGTTCGGCTTTCAATTTATAGTTTGAGAATTACTGAAGTTATCTTTTGTTCACTGTTACTTTCATTTCTCGTTCTCTGCATTTCAGAGCTGCCCTCAGCTCTGGCTTGTTAGTCTGCATCTCTACCTGTCTTTTATTCTTTTGCAAGTGTAGCTGCCTTAATACCTCTCTATGTAGATGAAAACAAACAAGAGTAGGGTCAACAGCTGCTTGAGGCTGCTCTACCATTGAATAAAATCAGGACTGTTCTGATCATGAGTGTTGATTTTCCTGACTGTTCTCCAAAACCCAAAAGTCAAATGACGTCCTCCATGACTCTCTTGGGAGAAAACAATCCGAGTATCCACAGTACTTGGAGAGAAGAGATTCCTCCTCATCTCCAGTCTACATGTGAAGCCCTTATTCTATGATGATGCCCCCTGGTTCTTGAATCCTCGACAAAGGAATAGTCTCTCAGCACATAACCTGTCAAGCCTCTGCCGTGTCTTTAAATTGGATCACATCACGTTCACTCAATGGGAAAATCACTCCTCATAAACAACTTCCTTATGCCAGGACTCAATCACTTGATCCTTCACTGAGTTACCCCCTTCATTGAATCAGGGGACCGACAACTTTATTCCAGGCAGAATTCCACCAAAGGCCCATGCATTTGTAGCAGGTTTTCCTAACCTTCACACTCCTTCAACCTTGTAATAAATAGACCAGTATTCCATTTACTTCCTAACTAATTGCTGTATTTGCAGACTAGTTATCTGTGCCTTTTATCATGCAAAGCACCAAGATCTCATGAAGGCCAATATACTCTTGCAACAAATTAAATGATGGAGAAACTCATTTGATCAAGCAGCAGCTCTGGAGGGAAACAGGCAATCGACATTTAGGGATCAAAACCCTTCATCTGGACTGCGGGCAGAGACAGGTGGCAAGAATGGCCGCGTAACTCTGGTAGTGAGTCGGGGTGAAAGTGAGGTAGAGGAGCAGATGAGCAAGTGAGAGAGAGTTTCACAGAACTCCCATCAAGGAGAACAGGAAAACCTCTTCAAAATAGGTACACTTTACCTGAAGAGTAGAGCAGCAAAATGGAGACACGTGAGAAACTGCTGATGCTGGAACCATGAGCAAGAAAATCCCGGAGGAACCTCATGGGTCAGGCAGCATCTGTGGAGGGAAATAGACAGTTGGCATTTCAGTTCAAGATTCTTCATGTGGACTCATTCCTTTCCCTCATAAATAATATTCTGCTTCTCTGTTCTTTTGTACAAAGTGGCTAACTGCAAGTTTCTCCACTTTGTTATCTGTTACCTTACCTGTTACCTTTCTGCCCAGTTAACTGGCCCACGTCCCCTTGCAGCCATTTTGCACTATCTGCACCGTTTACCTTTCCCACCCAACAGCAAGCTTGGATGCATTACATTTCGGCCCTTTCATCTAATTGATTAATGTTGATTGTAAATAGCTGAGGCACAACCATTGGTCTTTGAGGTGCCGTCTTTGTAACAACATGTCAACCTGAAATGACCCCTTTATTTCTAATCTTTGGTTTCGGTCTGTTAATTAATTCTTTAGGCACAGTAATAATTTATCCTCAGGACATGTCCTTCTTTTACAGAGTAATATTTTATCAAATAACTTTTGAAAATCTAAATACACAGCATCCCATGACTCTCTTTCATCCAATCTGAAACTTATATCCTCAGAGAATACTATTACATTAGTTAAACATGATATCCCTTCACAAAACCATTTTGATTTTGTCTAATCACGTTATGCCTTCTAAAGTGCTCTGTAATCATTTCCCTAATAATGGATTCCAGGATTTTCCCAACGACTGATGTTTAGGCAGCATGCTTTTGAACCCTGCTATTTTCTAGATGCTTTTACTGTCTTCTGTTATATAGAAAGACACAAAATAGTTGGTTAAAGTTCATGCTGTTTCCTTATTCCCTAGTCTGAGCCTCCAAACAACCAGCATTTATTTTTACTATGTTCTTTCCCTTTTTACATACTTGCAGAAGCTTTTGCAATCTATTTTTATATTTTGTGCCAGTTTGTACTTGTATTCTATTCTTTACCAGAATATCGTAGATTTATAGTGTACAGTGTGGAATCAGATCTTTCTGCCCAAAGTTTTCAGGCTAACCCAGTTGTCAACTAAGCCTGACCCATTTCTCCACTTTTTGGCCAAAATCGCTCTAAGCCTCCTCTATCCATGGACCTTTACATGTTGTGCTTCTACCCAACTCTACAGCTTCCCCTGTTGGCTCGTTCTACATACCAACCATTGTCTGTGTGAAAAAAATGTTGCTCTCAGATCCCCTTTAAGTCTTTCCCATCTTAAATCTGTGTTGTCTAGTTTTACACTCCCTTACCACAGTGTGGCGCGTGGCCAAGTGGTTAGGGCGTCGGGCTCACGATCTGAAGGTCATGGGTTCGAGTCTTGACCAAGGCAGCATGTTGTGTCTTTGAGCAAGGCACTTAACCACACATTGCTGCAGTCTGCCCAGCTAAAAATGGTTAACCTCGTGATAGACTGGCATCCTATCGGGGCGAGTCTCATACTCTCAGTCGCTTCACGCCTCAGAAACCCGCATAAACACCGGCCTGATGGGCCACAAGGCTCAGGACAGACTTTGACTTTGACCACAGGGAAAAGACCATTTAGCACATCTATGCCCCTCATTATTTTGCAGTCCTCTGCCTCTTACGCTCCAGGGAAGAAGGTCCAAGTCTATTTAATCTCTCCCACTCATAGCTCGAGCCCTCTAGTCCCAGTAGCATTCTTGTGAATCTTTTCTGTACCCTTTCCAGCTTAATAACATCATCCCTACAGCTAGGCAAGCAGAATTGCATATAGTAATCTAAGTGTGGTTTCACCAAAGTCTTGTACTGCTGTAACATGTTGGTATATTTTTGCCGGTTTCTAAAATTCTCCCAAACATCTGCATTTCTTTGCAATTTTATAATTTTTCTCTTTCATTCTACATTCTAACATCCTTAACTTTTAAAGACAAGAGTTTCTGCAAATGCTGGAAATCCAAAACAACACATAGAAATTGCTGGAGGAATTTAGATGATCAGGCAGCATCTATGGAAATGAATAAACAGTCAACATTTCAGGCCGAGACCCTTCTTCAGGTCTGGAAAGAAGGGGGGGATGATGCCAGAATAAAAAGGTAGAGGGAAGGGAAGGATGATAGCTAGAAGGTGACAGATGAAGCCAGGTGCATGGGAAAGGTACAGTTCTGGAGAGGAAGGAATCTGATAGGAAAGAATAGTGGACCATGGGAAAAAAGGAGGAGGGAAGTGATAAAGAGGTGGGAAGAGCTAAGAGGCCAAAATAGGGAATAGAAAGGGGAGGGCATGTGGCCAAGTGGTTAAGGCATTCGTCTAGTGATATGAAGGTCACTAGTTCGAGCCTCAGCTGTGGCAGCGTGTTTGTGTCCTTGAGCAAAGCACTTAACTACACATTGCTCTAGTGTCTGTGCAAGGAGTGGTGCCCACACAGACTTCCAAACTGCGCCTTGTAAGGCAAGAAAATGCCTGACACAGGCCTCTCAAGGTCTGAGTTGACATTCCCTCCCCCCTCCCCCCCTCAAAGGGGAAGGAAAAATACAGAAAAGGGAAATCGATGTCATCAGGTTGGAGGCTACTAGTGAGTTGGAATATGAGGTTTTGGTCCTTCACCCTGAGAGTGGCCTCTTCAAGGCATAAGAGGAGACTATGGACCATAATGTGGGAATGGGAATAGAAATGAAAATGGTTGACCACCAGGAAATTCCGCTTTAGGCGGATGGAGTAGAAGTCCCCGACAAAGTGGTCACCCAGTTTACAACAGGTCTCTTCTGTGCAGAGAAGCCTGCTTTGGGGGCACCGGATACGATAGAGGACACCAACAGATTAACAGGTGATTTGCAGGCAGTTGCCTCACCTGGAAGGACTGTTTGGCACACTGAATGGAGGTGAGGGAGGAAGTGAATGGGCAGGTGTAGCACTTTGGTCACTTGCATGGATAAGTGCCGAGAGAGAGATTGGTAGGGAGGGACGAATGGACAAAAGAATCATGGAGGGAGTGATCCCTGTGGAAAGCGGAGAGTGTGGGGAGGAAGGAAAGATGAGTTTTGTGGTAGGATCACTTCGAAGATGCCAGAAGTTGCAGACAATAATGTGTTGGATGTGGAGCCTCATGGGGTGGTAGGGTGAGGTGGCTGGCTCACAGATAGAGAAAGCTTGGAGACAGTGAGAGAGGGAGGACAGGCAAGCGATAGAGAAGGGACAAACTCAGACCGATGGTTTGAAATGTGCCTATTTTAATACAAGGAGTATTATGAAAAAAGCAGATGAGCTTAGAGCATGGATCAGTACTTGGAGCTATGATGTTGTGGCCATCACAGAGACTTGGCTGGCTCGGGGCAGGAGTGATTACTTCGAGTGCCAGGCTTTAATTGTTTCAGAAAGGACAGGGAGTGAGGCAAAAGAGGTGGGGGTGTGACACTGTTGATCAGAGATAGTCACAGCTGCAGAGGGATTATTTACAGTGTCTCTGTGGGTGGAAGTTAGGAACAGGAAGGGGTCAATTACTCTACTGGGTGTTTATAATAGACCACCCAATAGTAACAGGGACATCAAGGAACAGATAGGGAGACAGGTTCTGGAAAGGTGTAATAATAACAGGGTTGTGGTGGTGGGAGATTTTAATTTCCCAAATATAGATTGGCATGTCCCTGGAGTGAGGGGTTTGGATGGGGTGGAGTTTGTTAGGTGTGTTGAAGAAGGTTTCTTGACACAATATGTAGATAAGCCCACAAGAGGTGAGGCTGTACTTGATGTAGTATTGGGAAATGAACCTAGTCAGGTGTCAGCTTTTTCAGTGGGAGAGCATTTTGGAGATAGTGATCACAATTCTATCTCTTTTATCATAGCATTGGAGAGGGATAGGAACTGACAAGTTAGGGAAATGTTTAATTGGAGTAAGGGGAAATATGAGGATATCAGACAGGAACTTGGAAGCATAAATTGGGAACAGATGTTCTCAGGGAAATGTAGAGAAGAAATGTGGCAAATGTTTAGGGCATATTTGCGTGGAGTTCTGCATAGGTACATTCCAATGAGCTAGGGAAAGGATGGTAGGGTACAAGAACCATAGGGTATAAAGGCTGTTGTAAATCTAGTAAAGAAGAAAAGAAGAGCTTACCAAAGGTTCAAAAAACTAGATAATGATAGAGATCTAGAAGGTTATAAGGCTAGCAGGAAGGAGCTTAAGAAAGAAAGAAAGGAGAACTAGAAGGGACCATGAGAAGGCCTTGGCGGACAGGATGAAGGAAAACACCAAGGCATTCTACAAGTATGTGAAGAGTAGAATAGGACCAATCATGTGTGACAGTGGTAAAATGTGTATGGAACCAGAGGAGATAGCAGAGATACTTAATGAATACTTTGCTTCAGTATTCACTACGGAAGAGGAATCAAGGGTTATGGGGACAAGGCAGGAACCGGGTATTGATAGTAGATGATCAGCCATGATGTCAGAATGGCGGTGCAGGCTCGAAGGGCCGAATGGTCTACTTCTGCACCTGTTGTCTATTGTCTATTGTCTATTGATTGTAGGGATGACTTACAGCAGAGCATGTAGATATTAAGAAAGAGGATCTGCTGGAGATTTTGGAAAGTATCAAGTGAAATAGATCACCGAGACAGGACAAGGTGTACCCCAGGCTGCTGTGGGAATTGAGGGAGGAGATTGCTGAGCCTCTGGTGATGATCTTTACATCCTCAATGGGGACGGGAGAGGTTCCAGAGGATTGGAGGGTTGAAGATGTTGTTCCATTATTAAGCAAAGGGAGTAGAGATAGCCCAGGAAATTATAGAACAGTGAGTCTTACCTCAGTGGTTGTAAATTGATGGAGAGAATCCTGAGAAGCAGGATTTATGAACATTAGGAGAGACATAATATGATTAGGAATAGTCAGCATGGCTTTGTCAAAGGTAGGTTGTGCCTTATGAGCCTGATTGAATTTTTTGAGGATGTGACTAACCATATTGAGGAGGTAGAGCAGTAGATGTAGTGTATATGGATTTCAGCAAGGCATTTGACAAGGTACCCCATGTAAGGCTTATTGAGAATGTAAGGAGGCATGGGATCCAAGGGGACATTGCTTTGTGGATCCAGAACTGGCTTGCCCACAGAAGGCAAAGAGTGATTGTAGAAAGGTCATATTTTGTATGGAGGTCGGTCAGCAATGGTGTGCCTCAAGGATCTGTTCTGGGTCCCCTACTCTTCGTGATTTTTATAAATGACCTGGCTGAACAAATGGAGGGATGGGTTAGTATATTTGCTGATGACACAAAGGTTGGAGGTGTTGTGGACAGTGTGGAGGGCTGTCAGAGGTTACAGAAGGAAATTGATAGGATGCAAAACTGGGCTGAGAAGTGGCAGATGGAGTTTAACCCAAATAAGTGTGAGATGGTTCATTTTGCTAGGTCAAATATGATGGCAAAATATAATATTAATGATAAGACTCTTGGCAGTGTGGAGGATGACAGGGATCTTGGGGATGGAGTCCATAGGATTGCTCAGTTCTGGTTGCCTCACTATAGGAAGGATGTGGAAACCATAGAAAGGGTGCAGAGATTTACAAGGACGTTGCCTGTATTGGGGAGCATGCCTCATGAGAATAGGTTGAGTGAACTCGGCCTTTTTTCCTTGGAGAGATTGAGGATGAGAGGTGGCCTTGTAAAGGTGTATAAGATGACAAGAGGCATTGATCGTGTGGATAGTCAGAGGCTTTTTCCCAGGGCTGAAATTGGCTAGCGCAAGAGGGCACAGTTTTAAGATGCTTGGCAGTAGATACAGAGGAGATGTCAGGGGTAAGTTTTTTACGCAGAGAATGGTGAGTGCGTGGAATGGGCTGCCGGCGATGGAGGTGGAGGCAGATACGAAAGGGTCTTTTAAGAGACTCCTGGACAGGTACATGGAGCTTAGAAAAATAGAGGGCTATGGGTAACCCTCAGTAATTTCTAAGATAAGGACATGTTCGGAACACCTTTATGGGCCAAAGGGCCTGTATTGTGCTGTAGGTTTTCTATGTTTCTGTGTTACTATGTTAGGACAGGAGGAAACCTATCCCTGTTAAGGTGGCAGGAAGATGGGGAGGATGTTTGGGAAATGGAGGAAATGCAGGTGAGGGCAACATCAATAGTGGAGGAAGAGAAACTGTATGGTTTTGAGGCCTGAAGCATCAGCTGTTTATCAATTTCCATAGATCCTACCTGACCTGTTGAGTTCCTCCAGCATTTGTGTGTGATTCATAGCTTTGTCTTTCGCTGCAGATGAATCTCTTTTATAGTGGAATCTTAAAATTTCAATAAACTATACTGAGAATTACTTAAATAATTTTAAAATATTGCTTATCTACAATCACAACTTTTAATTCAATTCCACAATCCACATTGGTCAACTAGCACCCCCAACACTTTGTCTCGACTTTATTTAAGTTTAGGATTCTAATTTTAGACTTGTCATTCTGAAGCAGTATTTGAGATCTCCTAATGTCATGATCACTCTTCTCCAGAGGAAGCTTTACTCTGAGATTAGTAATTAATACTATCTCATTATACGTGAGACTATTTAAGGTAGTGTGCTTCCTGACTGGATGCACAATGCTCCAGGAAACTGCATGAACTTGTCCTAAAGACTGCCTTTTACATTTTGATTTGCCCATCCTTAGAAAGATTAATGTTTTCTTTGATTATTGGATTGTCTTGATAAAGGGCTGTAAGAGGAATGAAGAAGTTACCATCTGTTACCAGCAACTGAATTGATTTAGCCATATAAACGTCATGTATTTGCCACAAATCAGCTCCTTTGTAACAAGTGACTCAAAACCTCCAAGTCAGAGTCAGAAGCAGGACTTGTGACATGCACCAACTGCTCAAACAACCACCTGCCCCTGCAACCACCCACCTTCTGCTCCCATGGCTTCACATGACCTTTATCAGGGAGCTAAGCAGTTGCTATGCCTTGCCCAAAGTTGACCTGCAGGCTAGTGGAGGGAAGGAAAGCCTTACAAGTTCTTTGTAGACACATATCTCCACCCTGCCACCCTACTTTTAAGTGCACCCAGATTAAATGTCAATATTCCTTGACTCCTTTAACATTGCTGGTCTAAATCATAGAACAGCGTGCCCAACTATACAGACTGAAATGATGAAAGAGAAAGAGCCAGTATCACCTTCCCAGGGCATCTAGAGATGGATAAAATATTCGGGTATTACCAGTGAGAACCACAATCTGGAAATTAATAGAAGGATAAAATTAACCTGAATTTTCTGTTCACGGTTCCTCTGTTCAGGAGCTGCTGGATTGGGTTTCAGTAATCTATTTACTATTTTTGTAAACATGAGTTAGAGTGCAGTAAAAAGTTGGAAGGACTAAGGTTGAAGTCAAGGAAAAGACCAATGGCTTTCTGAACTTATCTGACATTGTTTCCATGGATTCTGGATTTAAACCAAGGCTTTACTTACAGCAAATTTATGGAGAAAATAACAGCAAACCCATGAAGCCAAGGTTCTTCAGTTTTTATTGTTATCTTTGACACAAAGTTTCCACAAGAACTCGAACCTAAACCTTTCTCAAATGACAATGATCAGGGAGAAACATATTGTTGTGCTAAATAGACTAAGAAATTTCTGCTTTTGTAATGGCTCTGAGGGGAAAATCAGCAGTCCCATGAGAGCCAGTAGCCTGAGTGTCATGTGAGAAATGAGATTCAAATGATAGGATGGTCACTTTAAATTATAACTCAGTTTCGAGGCAGCTATTGTCAGCTTATCACTGGTCATGGCTGAAGGAATAATGAGCAAGTGGAGATAACAGCAGATGAAATTTTTACATATTTTGTTCTGTATTCATTTATCAGCAAAGAGACCCATGGTTCTGACAAAAGATTGCAGGCAGGAAACATTGACAGTTTCTCCTTCCACAGACGCTGTGTGACTTACTGAGTATTTCCAAGTTCTCTGGGATATGAAAAAATATTCTTCTCATAATAGTGGATTAACTATCAACCTCTGCAGAGAAACATAAGGGAAATGCTGAGACCTCCAAAAGATGTGATAGTTTTTAATGAAGACCCTTTGCCAGGACTGGAGAAAAAAAGATGAAGAATCAGAGTTAGAAAGTGGGGGGAAGGGTCGGAGAAACAGAATGTGTTAAGTGAAACTGGTGTGGTGGGGAGGGGTGAATTAAAGAGTTGGGTTGATTGGTGAAAGAGATACAGGGCTGGAGAAGGGGTAATCTAATAGGAGAGGACAGAAGGACACGGAAGAAGGAAAAAGGGGGAGGGCCACCAGAGGGAGGAGAGGGGCAGGCAAGGAGATCAGGGGGTTGGGGATTGGGGAAGGGGGAAGGAGCCATTATCGAGAAATCGATACTCTTGCCATCAGGTTGGAGGCTATCCAGACAGAATATAAGGTGTTGCTGCTCAGGTTGGAGGCTTCACCTACACTCCATCTGCCAGAAAAAGTGGGATCTCCCAGTGGCCACCCATTTTAGTTCCACTTCCCATTCCCATTTAGATATGTCTTTCCATGGACTCTTCTACTGACACAATGAGGCCACACTCAGGTTGGAGGAACTACCCCTTATATTCCATCTGGGTAGCCCCCAAGGACAGGAACATCTATTTCTCGAAATTCCGGTAATTCCCCTCCCCTCTTTGCAATTCCCTAATCCCTGTTCCCTCTTTCATCTTATCTCCTTGCCAGCCCATCACCTCCCTTTAGTGCTCCTCCCCCTTTTTCTTTCTTCCATTGTCTTTTGCTCTTTCCTATCAAATTTCCCCTTGTTCAGCCCACTATCTCTTTCACCAATCAACTTCCCAGCTCTTCACTTCACCCCACACTCCCTCCCGGTTTATATAACACCTTGTGTTTCTCCCTCCCCTCCCCCCCCAATTCTGACTCCTCATCCTGTTTTCTCAAAGGTCTCAGCCCAAAATATTGAATGAACTCGTTTCCATAGATGCTGCCTGGCCTGCTGAATTCCTCCAGCATTTTGTGTGTGTAAATCAAATATGTACATGCATTACAAGGAACTAAAGCTCTTGCATCTTCAGACATCTTGACACAGCTGCCAGCTCAGTCCCTTAGTCATGCAGGTACTTTCAGAATTCAATTCTCGCAAGATTTGTAGCCATCTCCAAGATCTGGTCTAACATCCACCTCACCAGGGTGAAAGATACAAATATCGCAATCAATCACCCCACCAGGTGATCACATTTCACTCTCCAGTCCCCTTCCAATCCTCTTCCAATCCCCCTATTATTGTCCTCTTTCTAACATCCCCTTCTCTAGCCTCCCTTCACCCATTTTCATCCCTCCTGGTCTTATCCACCTACCAGCCACATATTTCCCCCACCGGCTCTAATATCACTTAAGTATCTTGTCCTAGCTCCATCTGACTTTTGTGTGTCTCCTAATGGTTCCTATTTTCACCTTCCTTACCAATCAGATCCCAGCACCAATAAACATTGGGCTCCTGATTATTCCCTTCCCAGCTGCCTTCATCTTCACTCCTGGCTCCCTCTTCATCGTTTTATTTGTCTGTCTCCAGCTATTGTCCACCTACCTCTGCATCCCAACTCCACCCCTCTCCCACCTCCATTGGCACGGATCTGCCCATCATCCTTCACTTTGACCACCAGCCAATCCACCAGTCACCTCCAGCCCCTTTCTCACATCTCATCTCACCCTTTTCTCTGTATACTGGGAATCTCCAGCCTTAGCAGGGTTTTGACTCGAAATATTGACAAATTCCTTCCTCCCACAGATGCTGCTTGACCTGCTGAGTTCTTTCTGCAGATTGTTTGTTCCTTCAGATTCCAGCATCTGCAGTATCTTGTGTCTCAGATTCAATCTCTTATGCAAGATGTGTTCATAGGTTTGAACAAACTTGTGCCTAAGCTGAGAGTTAAAATTGATCTTAGAGTGTAACTAAATTTATTTCAGGGCCACTATATTTCAGTCCACGGAGAGTTTCAATTCAACGTGTTTCATATGTGATTGGCGCAAAGAAAAACGTGAACTGAGGTGCTGGCTGTATTCCAGAGAGCCTCAAGATAATGTATTTCCAATGTATTCCAAATGCAACCTATTGTGTGTGAAAGACCCTGGATTGCAATAAGATACCACATCAATGGAGCTTTGTTCTTTCAAATCAAATTTTGGTTTAACCACAAGCTTGCATGGCTCAGGATGGAGCATCCTGCTTGTAAGCAGCTAGTTGAAGTGATTGTTCCTGTTTGCATGGAGAATAAGTACAGATTATTGACAGATTATTCATTTCATGGATGTATGTCAATGCCCTGTTTTCCTATTTTTGGAGAAACTTGTTGAAATTGAGGTGTAACTTTGCTCAAGCATTGTGATTGCCTAGATAAAAAGCACGGATAGACTTCTTCTCAAAACAACTGAGAATAAACACTCAGTGGCCACTTTATTAGGTACACCTGCTCATTGACACAAATCTCAAATCAGCTATCTAATCATGTGACAGCAACTTAATGCATAAAATCACGCAGAAATGATCAAGAGGTCCAGTTGTTGCTCAGATCAAACATCAGAATGGGAAGAAATGTGATCTAAATGACTTTGACTGGGAATGATTGTTGGTACCAGACGGGGTGGTTTGAGTCTCGCAGAAACTGCAGATCTCCTGGGATTTTCATACATATCAATCTCTAGAGTTTAAAGCGAATGGTTCAAGAAACAAATAATTCAGTGAGCAGTGGGTCTGTGGGTGAAAATGCCTCGTTAATTATAGAGGTCGGAGGAGAATGGTCAGACTGGTTCAAGCTGAGTGGAAGGTATCAGTCACTCAAATAACAATGTATTACAATATTAAAAGCAAGATAAAATATGCAGATGCTGGAATTCAAGCAACACACACACAAAATGCTGGAGGAACTCAATAGGCCAGGCGGCATCTATGGAAAAAAAAGTGTAGTCAACATTTCGGGCTGAGACCCTTCAGCAGGACTTGAGAAAAAAAAGATGAGGGGTAGACTTAAAAGGCGGGGAGAGGGGAGAGAGAAACACAAGGTGATAGGTGAAACTGGGCAGGGGTTGGGTGATTGGTGAAAGAGATACAGGGCTGGAGAAGGGAAGTCTGATTGGAGAGGAGAGAAGGCCATGGCAGTAAAAAAAGGGGAAGAGCACCAGTGGGAGGCAATGGACAGGCAAGGAGATAAGGTGAGAGAGGGAAAAGGGGATAGGGAATGGTGAAGGGAAGGGGGGGGTATTACTGGAAGTTTGAGAAACCGATTTTCATGCCATCTGGTTGGATGCTACACAGACGGAATATAAGGTGTTGTTCCTCCAACCTCAGTGTGGCCACATCGTGACAGTAGAGGAGGCCACGGGTTGATATATCTGATAGGAATGGAAAGTGGAATTAAAATGGGTGGTCACTGGGAGATCCCACTGCTTCTGACATTTGGAGAATCTCATCTTTTAATGAGTAGAGAACCAGAATCCGAATCAGGTTTAATATCATGGGCATAGGTCATGAAATTTGTTAACTTAGCAGCAGCAGTACAATGCAATACATGATTATATAGAAAAAATAAATAAGTAAATCAGTTACAGTAAGTATGTATATATGTACTAAATAGTTTCATTAAAAATAGTGCAAAAACAGAAATAATATGAAAAGAGTGAGGTAGTGTTTATAGGTTCAATGTCCATTTCGGAATCGGATGGCAGAAGGGAAGAAATTGTTCCTTACGGTAACAGTGGGAAGAGGACATGTCCTGGGTGATGTGGATCTTTAATAATGGATGCCACCTTTCTGAGACACCATTCCTTGAATATGTCTTGGATACTATGGTGGCTTGTACCCATGAAGGAGCTGAATAATTTTACAACTTTCCGTAGCTTCTTTCAATCCTGTGCAGTAGCCACCCCACCCGCCAATTCCAGACAACGATGCAGCCTGTCAGAATGCTCTCCATTGTATATCTGTAGGAGTTTTCAACTGCTTTAGGTGACATACCAAATCTCTTCAAACTCCTAATAAAATATAGCCGCAGTCTTGCCTTCTTTATAGCTCCATCGATATGTTGGGACGAGGTTGGATCCTCAGAGGTCTTGACATCCAGGAACTTGAAATTACTCACTCTCTCCACTTCTGATCCCTCTGCGAGGATTGGTATGTGTTCCTTCGTCTTACCCTTTCTGAAGTCCACAATCAGCTCTTTGGTCTTACTGATGTTGAAGCCAGGCTTGTTGTTGTGACCCCACTAAACTAGCTGGTATATCTTGCTCCTGTTTGCCCTCTCGTCTCCATCTAAGATTCTGCCAACAACGATTGTATCGTCAGCAAATTTACAGATGGCATTTGAACCACACAGTCATGGGTACAGAGAGAGTAGAGCAGTGGGCTGAGCATACATCCCTGAGGTGTGCCAGTGTTGATTGTCAGCGAGGAGGAGGTATTAACACCAATCCGCACAGATTGTAGTCATCCAGTTAGGAAGTCAAGGATCCAACTGCAGAGGGAGCTACAGAGGCCCAGGTTCTGTAGCTTATCATTCAGGACTGTGTGAATAATGGTGTTAAACGTTGAGCTATAGTCAATGAACTGTATCCTGGCAGAGGTGTTGTATTGTCCAGGTTATCTAAGGCTGCATGAAGAGCCATTGAGATTGCGTCTGCCATAGACTTATTGTGGCAATAGGCAAATTACTGTGGGTCCAGGTCTGTGCTGAGGCAGGAGTTGATTCTAGCCATGACCAATCTCCCAAAGCATTTCATCAACATAGATGTGAGTGTCCTGGATGATAGCTCACAATACTCTTCTTGGGCACAGGTATAATGGTTGCCCTTTTGAAGCAGGTGAGAACTTCCAACTGTAGCATTGAGAGGTTGAAATTTTCTTGAGTGCACCTGTCAGTTGTTTGGCACAAGTTTTCAGAGCCTGACCAGGTACTCCACCGGGGCCTGCCACCACGAGAGGGTTCACCCTCTTGACATTGTCCTCTGAGACAGAGATCACAGCTCATCATGTACAGCAAGGATTTTCACAGCTGTAGATATATTCTCCATTTCAAAGCGGGCACAAAAGACATTGAGCTTGTCTGACAGAGAAACATCAGTGCCATTCATGAAATTGAAATTATATTAAGCAAACATACTGTAGAATCATAGACACCTACTACACGGAAGGAAGCCTTCCTACCTGCCAACTCCAAGCTGTCTCAGGAAATAATAATCTGACTTCTCTCCCTCCAAACCCAGTATTTTTTCTTTCATGAATACAAGACACTCTGCAAATTCTGGAATCTATCAGCCCACTTCTTTCTTCCAGACTTTTTCATGTCATGAATGAACCTTTCTCACTATCTCACCCCACAGTACCTTCTGGATCTCAACCACTAGCTATGTAAAAGAAATCTCACGTTCACTTTTGGTGCTTCTGTTAATCGTCTTTATTTTTTTCCCTTCCTGGTTTGTGCAGTTAGTGTGGCTGCAAGCTGAAAGATTTGTTGCAGAGTGCATATAGATCTTCACATTCCCTTCACACTGTGTACCGTTTCAGTTGAAGAATCTAGAGATATTATCCCTGTCTCCATCCTACATTGTCAAAGTGGCTGGCCTACAATAACTGTCTGAACAGTTGACAGTATTGAGTTACTTGGGATAATTGTTGTTTGCTGTATGCCCTGTTTATGCCTGCAGGGTGGCAATAGCACCAGAGGTCACAAGGAGGGCTGAGCTATTGACACACTGAAGGTGCTCCATGATTCCATCGTTTATGTAGATGCTCAGTCCCACCTGAAAGTTAACACTTAAAGCTAGACTGTCGCTCCTGTGAGCTACTGAGACACTACAGACTCTCAAGCTATATTTTATTTGGCATGTTACATCAAGGCCAATCTCCTTCTCCCCCTTCCCTCTCTCCCTCCCCTCTCCCCCTCCCCTGCTGTCTCCCGCCTCCCCTCCCCCTCTCTCCTCCTCCACCCTCTCTCCCCCTCCCTCTCCCCTTCCCTCTCCCCTTCTCTCTCTCCCATCTCCCTGCGCTCTCCCCATTTTCTCCCCCTCTCTCTACCCCCCTTTTCTACCCCTCCCTTCTCTACCCCCTTCTATCCTCCCTTCTCTCCTCCTTCTCTCTCCTCCTTTCTCTCTCTTCTCTCCCCCACTTCTGTCTCCCCCACTTCTGTCTCCCCCTCTTCTCTCTCTCTCTCTCTCTCTCTCTCTCTCTCACATGTAAAGGTCCGAGAACACAATTTCAATGAAAATAATGGAGCTTTACTCAAAACCCCAGCCTACATTTATCTCTCAATCAACATCACATAATCTGGTTAAAATTGCATTGGTGTCTTTTGTATCTTGATATGCGCAGCCCATTTGCTGCGTCTCATAAATGCAACAAAAATGGTAAGAACTGCTTCGCAGGCTGCAGTACATTTTTGATGACCTGAAAGGAATGTGAAAGGGGCCATAGCAATGCATGTCATTGTTTTTTTTTCCGTTTTAGATTTCAGAAGAGTTTTCCAGCTCAGGAAAAATAAAAACTGATGTCCTGAAACATTATTCGAATCTCATGACAATGTCTGTGCCTGTGCTGTAGTTTTCCATGTTTTATGCTCTATAACTCAATGTCATTTTCATCTCTCAATTCTATGACCTGCTGGCAGCCATAGTAAAAAGGACTGCCTTGCCAAAGAGTTTTACTATAATTGCCTCTCATCAGTAAATCCCCTACACCATATGTAATGTCTAAATACAAATCTCGAGGTTATGTAATTTATACATTCTTTGATAATAAATGCACATTGAATCTTTGAACTTTCATTCTCTTTTTGGAGGCTGCCTGCGGAAAATAATCTTCACACTCAAGACCCCACCGGTAAAAATTATTGGGTACTAAAGGAACACTGGCCCTAATGTCAGTTGTCCTGGGATCTCTGAGGTTCCACTCCACAATAACGATCACGGAGGGAAGTGAAAATCTCAACCACAGGAGGGGATGGCTGTTGTCGGCCTGACAGGCCATCTGTCCTGCCTCTGAAACCCCTTTGGCCTTCTGCATTGCTATTGAGTACAAGCACAAGTTGGCAGAACAACACCTCATATTCCACATGAGACTTACAGCCCAATGGTAAGAACAGCCAGTTTCACCATTGTACAATGAGTCTGCTCTTCCAATTATTATTCCTACCCGAAACTGGAAATGAACCTCAACAGAAGACCAATAACAAGGAATTCTGCAGATGCTGGAAATTCAAGCAACACACATCCATGTTGCTGGTGAACGCAGCAGGCCAGGCAGCATTTCTAGGAAGAGGTGCAGTCGACGTTTCAGGCCGAGACCCTTCGTCAGGACTAACTGAAGGAAGAGCTAGTAAGAGATTTAAAAGTGGGAGGGGGAGGGGAGATCCAAAATGATAGGAGAACACAGGAGGGGGAGGGATGGAGCCAAGAGCTGGACAGGTGATTGGCAAAAGGGATACGAGATCATGGGACAGGAGGCCCAGGGAGAAAGAAAAGGGGGAGGGGGGAAGCCCAGAGGATGGGTAAAGGGTATAGTGAGAGGGACAGAGGGAGAAAAAGAATGTGTGTGTGTGTGTGTGTGTGTGTGTATAAATAAATAAATAACGGGTGGGATACGAGGGGGAGGTGGGGCATTAGCGGAAGTTAGAGAAGTCGATGTTCATGCCATCAGGTTGGAGGCTACCCAGACGGAATATAAGGTGTTGGAGGAATCTGCATGTACAATCACATTAACTAAATTTATACCCTGTTACTTCTTTTGCCCCTCTTCCCAATGGATGAAAGAGTCTGAAAGGAATTCATTAAATTTCCCCAGTAACTTTGAGTAAGATGGTGGTGTGTACGGGTGCAGCAACCTCTTGGGGGGCCAACCAAAGATGTTTCTTTCTTTCTTAAATGTCTTTTTTACAATTACCAGACAATGCTGGACAATAAGAACTTCATGTACTGCAGATCCACCCCATCAGTGAGCTGCTTGTTGGCAGAGGAGCTGGACTTAGTGCGAACCATATTACTGCCTGCTACAGAAAGGCTTTGGGGTTGGTGCACGAAATTGGTGGGCAGTCTAACAGTGAGTGATTGTCTTGGACGTTTCTCTTGCAAGACCCAGTTGGACACTGGTAACGTAAAATGCAGCAAGTCTGCTTCTCTTACTTGATGAGACAGATGGTGAGGGAGCTTCATGGCCACGGCTGCTGTGAAAACTAAGCCTCAGGCTGTGGAATTGCCTGTTGCAGCACCTCAGGCAAGGAAGCATTGGAGATGATGTAGCACGGTGTCCATGCTGGGTTGGGAGTGGCTCCTCCCACTGGTGCTGCCATCCTGTGTTTGCGTGATGAAAGACAGGACAAGATGGATCGCGTGCTTGCGAGTGTATGTTTATCTGCAGACTGCTGCTCCTGCCTATAATACCCTTGCACCATCTATTTACAGGACATGTCACTCATAGGGACATGTACAGCCCAACCCTGCACTATCCACTTTAATTTCTTACCTCAGATCATTCATAAATAAATAAATAAATAAATAGATAGATAGATAGATAGATAGATAGATAGATAAATAAATATATATATATATATATATATTTTTTTTTTTTTTTTTCCCCTGAGATTGTATGTTTACTTGCTAGCTATATGTGCTATTTGTGCCTTGAGCTGCGCATGACTGTTGGTACTGTGTTCTGCACTTTGGCCCCTGAGGAAAACTGTTTTGTTTGGCTGTATTCATGTATGGTTGAATGATAATTAAACTTGAATGTGACTAAAAGCTCAGGAAAGATTTGGGAAGGATGGGATGCAGATCCATCCCTTGGTTTACCTGTAAAAATATCTGCATTAACATCAGCTCACTTTTGACCTTGCTGTCAAGCCTGCAAACAAGGGAACGTGCCATTGTACTCTGGGGCATACATCTCTACCTTGCACAGACTAGTTACAGCTTTCTGACACATCCTCATGCATTTCTTTGAATATCAGGCCACTTTCTCCCAGACCATTACAGATCTCAGCACATCGGGAGATCTCCCCTTCATAGCACCAAACTGATACTGTCCCCAACCCTGCACTGCCCACTTCCATCTCTTACCTAAGATCTATAAACAGAACTGCCCTGCTAAAGTATCTTTCCTGCTTGCTCCTGCTCCACTGAACTAATTTTGTCATACCTGGACTCCCCTTATCTAGTCCCTTCCCATTAGTAATTGAGATGTTTCTCATAACCTCCATCATTTTGATAACTTCCAATTTAATTGCTCAACATTGTCTTCAACATGGACATCCAGTCCCTTTTCATTTCCATCCCCATCAGGAAGGTCTTACGATTCTTTCTTGAACAAAGTTCAAACCAGTTCTGCTCCACCAACACTTATCTGCTTTTGGCAGAACTTGACTTCATCCTCAACAATCTCTCATTCAATTCCTCCCACTTTCCACTGATCAGTAGTAGGCATTATAGAAGCATTAATATTGAATTTTCAAGAAGCATTAATATCAACTTTTAAAGAAGCATTAATATTGAATTTTCAAGAATCACTGGATTTTTGAATGGTTCCAAAGGATGGGAAAATTGCAAATATCACTCCACTCTTTAAGAAGGGAGGGAGGCAGACGATGGGAAATTAGATCAAAGTGGGTGGAGTGCTGTATACTTGCAGAGATTGAGACTGGAATGGTTGAGGGGTATAGAAAAGTCAAGGCAGTCACGAATGACTGTGTGAAGGAATGTAGCGTAGTGCTTCCTCAAATTTGCACTGCAGTGTCAAAGGTTCAAAAGTTAACTTAATATCAGAATGTATACAGTTTACAACCTGAAATTTGTACTCTTCAGACATCCTCAAAACAAGAACCCCCATAGAATGAATGACAGAAACATCGAAATCCCCTTCAATAGGTTTCAATAGGTACACTTAATGTCAGAGAAATGTATGCAATATTCATCCTGAAATTCTTTTTCTTTGCAGACACCCATGAAAACAGAGGAGTGCTCCAAAGAATGAATGACAATTAAAATGATAGAGCCCCAAAGCCCCCCCAACTCCCCCTCCCACACCCAAGCAGCAACAAGGCAACGACCCCTCCCCCCACCCGCACCAGCAAAAAAGCATCAGCACCCTCCACCGAGCACTCAAGCGTGCAGCAAAGCATCAATAAGGACACAGACTTGCACTACCCCAAAGACTACTCGTTCACCCGACAATTCGACATACCACAGGCTCTCTCTCTCCCTAATAAAGGAAAAAGAAGTGACCCATTTCACAGCAAAAGTGGAGACATAACAGACAACTTGCTGATTTACAACGTTAGAAGTCTGTTGCGTCGCTTTTTCCGAGCTTTGCACCTGGAGAGTCGGCACTAAAAAGGCGCAGCTCTCTGGACACGTAACCCCCGGCAGCTAATCCACTACTCCCGATTTCCTGTGTTCTCCCGCAACGCATCAGTCAGGGGTATCGGCCTAGAATCAGCACGCCCCCAGAGCCACAAAATCCTGGAACTCTGAAGGCTCGTCTTCCAGGCCGCATCCTTAGGATATCAAAAAGCGGCCGGTCGTGAGGCCCTGAGAGCCGGTCCTATCCCCGCAAAGAACTGAAGTCAGACTGTAACCCCAGGTCAGGATCTTCAAAAGAAACCACCACACCCTGAAAAGGGGAAAAAAGAATAAATCAAAGATAGAAATAAAGCTGCTTCTGAAGATGCAAGCAAAGGAGTCGCCATTTAGCACCATCTAAACGTCCCCCTCCCTTTGCAAAAGCAGCAGCAAAAGCATCAATCCCCCCCCCCACCGTCCCCCCATTCATTCCAGCAGAAGCACTGAACCCCACCACCCCCACCATACCAGCAAAGCAGAAGACCCAAAGAGTCCTCGATCCAGAGTCTCAAACCAGGACTTCACATACCAGCATATATCTTACAGCTCAGACCTTGAATCTGATTCAAAGCTGACAGCACTACCAACTGAGCCCCAGCAGATAGGACATCTATTAATTGGTTGACGTTCCATTAAGGTCACCATAAGACCAGAACTCAAGTCAGAACCCTTTCATTGGTACAGGCAATTCAAGCTTTTCTATCCGAATTCACTCCCTAATGGAATACAGTTTCAGACTTTCGTTTGTCTACTGCCTGTTTGTGCTGTTGTTTTGAAGATATTAAAGAAAGTAACTAAACTAAGTACTTGAAATACTTTACAAAATAAATGGAATATTCCTTAAAACTTGACAGTGTTTATTTTAATTTTTCTTAAAATACTGCCTCTTCCCAGCATACAAATTTAGCCTTCCTCAGAATAAAATTGAATTCATTTCTAATACTGCTTTTATAATGGAACTTGGGCCAGGTACCCTCAAAGCCCCTTTATTACATTTTGAAGGATTTTCTCAGACCACCATCAGAAAGAAATGCCTTCCTGGGTTTAAGGCATCAGGGGACTAATCATGAGGAAATTACGTAAGTCAACTACTCTTCCCTGGAGGAAGGATAAATGATATGGTTCAGGATTTGAGAATTTTTAAAATAACTAATCGGAGCTTACGGTTATTAAAGAAGTTAGGGGAGAGTTTTGAATATAAAGAGTAATTGGAGTGCAGATGAACTTGCCTGGGGGCATAAAAAGAAAAGTAGCAAGGTAGGTGGATGGAGTTAAGACAGTAATCAGACATGATCTCATCAAGTATTGGAACAGAGTTGAGGGACTGAATGGATTCTTTATGTACTTTTGTTCCCATGCAGAGATGTTCCTATGAGCCAAATCTGAACAAATTTGCCAACTTGACATGGAGCCTCCTGGTGCCTCGAGGGTATTAGGTATCAGAAAACTTTGCCATAAGCAGCCCCAAGGCTGACATAATAGCTCTTTTATGGCAACAGCCAGGCCACATTTCTATTGCACTGCAAATAGACCTATTCCTATGCACGGCATAAGAAGGAACATGGCAATGGTTGCGATTACAAAGCATTCATTGGTATCCAGGTGACAATACAAAACTGCTAGCATGGAGATTTATTACAGTTATCAAAACCCCAAGATTAGACCGCTAATTCCATTAGATTGTTCATTGCTTTTGATGGCCCGTAAGATAGAGATGGATTTATTGTGATTTCAATTTGTTGTTGCCAATGGCATGTGTCAGAGTTAAACTGATGCTCACATAAATATTAAGCAATCACAATGTGTTTGGTTCATGTAAATTGTAGTTGTTTATGGAATTTCACTTTCTGGAGTTGCTCACACAGGTATCTGCAAGAAGAATCCAAATGGCCTTCCTCTTCTTACTGCAATTTTCTTAAACTGCATGTGTTGTTCTCCAAAATAATACAGATGCTCGAAATCTGAAATAAGGAAAAAATAAAAATACTGTAATCCCTCACCAGTCAATCAGCATCAATAGAGAGAGAGAAGTAGAGTTTAAGTTTCAGGCTGATGATCTTTCATCAGTCCAGGAACATATTCCAAGTAAAATTCACTTTAAATTGGAGAGACCAGGGAGCACAAGCAGGAGGTCTGTAATTGTGCGAGGGTCAGGCTCAATCGTCTGATTGCAGTTCAATCCTTCAAGCAAAATCTGTGTCTTCACCATTTAAAAAAATATATTTTGTGCCCTATCAAAGGTGTTGCAAGCCATGTCAAACTCCCTTAGGCTGAGCAGAAAAGATCAACAAAGTTTCCTGCTTCTGATTGTTTTCATTGACCATAAAAGGAAATATCTGATACCAGAGGACATACATTTAAGGAGATAAGGGCAAAGTTCAAAGGAGATGTTCAGGACAAGTATTTTTTGCAGTGAGTGCTGGATGCCTAGAAGGTGTTGCCAAAGATGGTGGTGGAGGCAGAAAGGATCGATGTGCTTAACAGGCTTTTGAATAGACACATGAATGTGTAGAGAATGAAGGGATATGGACCACGTGCAGGCAGAAGGGATTGGGTTTTATTAGGTTAATTCATTTGGCGCATCATTAGCTGACGAATCTGCTTCTGTTCTTTGCTACTCTATGTTATATGTTCTATTCAAAGTTCAAAGTACATTAATGTCACCAGACAATATACTACCCTGAAATTCATTTTCTTTCAGGCATTCACAGAAGAACAAAGAAACACAGTATAATCAATGAAAAACTATAAACAAACAATGACTGACAAACAACCAATGTGCAGAAGAAGATGAACTGTGCAAATAATAATAAAAAATAAGTAAACAAGTAATACTCTAAACATGAGTCCTTGAATGTCCATGGCATACTTTCAGATTTGAATGTAATTGATCGATTGATTGGCTGTATTGTCTTCCGTGTTTATACAGCCAATGCTACCCATGAGGTCGACAGTCCTTATTAAGTGTCTCAACCCAAAACATCAATTGTTTATTTCCCTCCATAGATGTGACCTGACTTTCTGAATTGCTCCAGCATTTTCTGTGTGACAGTCCAAATTATATAGCTTATTGCATCAAAACCTCATGCATTGTCCTCTGCCTTATCTTTGGTTCTTTTTCCAGTCAACGTAAGTCAGATTACCAACTTTACTAGTCACCTGAAAAATTTCTCCTTGATTTCTTTAATCATCATTTGTGTTGCAGGGTAGTGTATATTGCTCACCTCATAGAATCTCCAGAACCATGTCAAACTAACTTGAAGTTGCTAACATAACAAATTTTATATGGCATCTTTATCAACCAACAATGTTTGGAGAAAATGCTCCCTTGATTATTATCTAATTTCTGAAGGCATCAGGATGAATGCATCTTGCTCACCTGAATTACCAGAAACTTTAATCCCAATTACACTGAGATGTTTTGAAACAAAAGGAAGTGTCTTTTTGCATTGCTGACTCACTGAAAGGGAGGAAGACACACACCTGTCTTTTGAAATGTCGTGACTGTTGGAACAAAGAAATTTTAGGTGAATTGAAGTTCTCTAATATCTTTCCAACTCATCAGTGGTACACTGTTTGGCTAAAATGTTTACTCCAATTGATGCACTTCACATGCAGATTGACCTTTGACCCCTCCTTCAGCCCTTGGCACCAACTGAACTAACAGAGTCAGGAAGTTAATTAGTTGGTGTTGATGATATGTTTATTATCAAAATAAATCACTGGTAAATACCTGACAAGGGTCAAACTATTTTCACTATGTTATGATTTAACAAAAACTTGCACTAAGTTACCACAGAGGCCACTTGGAAATGGTGGATATGAAACGAATGTCTCAGTGGTGTGTGAAGATGAATATTAATTTCTAAGTAACATCCTAGTATTTTGTACTTCAACATTTAGATTTAACTATGTTGGAAGAATACAACTAAATGAGTCAAAATTCAGCAATGAGTAGCAACTATAATTTCCCTTAGCAATTTTTATCTGTGGCTTTATGGGTTGCAATCCCGCCTGAGGCTTTTGCCCTACTGCAAAGATCTGAAGATACAGAGGGAGCACAGGTCAGCACAGTTGCATTACACTTCCAGTGACCCTGATTTGATCCAGACCATTGGTGCTGCCTATGCAAAGTCTACAAGTTCTCCATCTGAAGCCTGTTCCCCTGGTTCTCCAATTTCCTCCCACACCCTAAGGGATACTTATTGATGGGTGAATTGTTAGTTCATATGCCCCCTAGTGTTGAGGAATGATGGGAGATTTGGGAGGAGTTGGTGTGCATGTGAGAGAAAATATATTAAGTAAGTGAGTGGGGCAGACAGGATTGCTCCGAGGCTTATGCAGAGACAATGAGCTCCTTCCATACATTAAGAAAATCTGAGATAAAGTAATTAGAACTGATAAGCAGCCAGCAAAGAGGGAGTGCTGCACTGATGGAGTTGTCAACTTTTGGGTAAACTTTTATATAAGGGCTCAATCTCATGGTAAGTGGATTCAAATTGAGATTTATTTACTTATTTATCACATGTACATCAAAACGTACAGTGAAGTACACCATTTGCGTTAACAACCAACAGACCCAACGATGTGTTGGGTGCCACACATTCCGGCGCCAGCATATCATGCCCACAAAAGTTCAGTGGAACAACACAACCAGCAACAATAACAATCGACAACAAGAAAACAACAGAATAGAAAGTCCTCTCACCCTCCCACCCACACACAAACAGGCCTCCAACCCTAGATCAGGCTACCTCCAGGCCTCCAAGCCTCAGACCCAGACCATTAGAATAGTTCCAACTTTCTGTCTCTGGCCTGGATTATGAAATTATAGACACCGGGCCCCTGGCCTCCAGATGAGCTGAGCCAGGGGCTTTGATCTTCAGGCTTTGACTTCCAGACGCACCAACTTCAGGCTCCGCCTCCGGACTTGCCAAGTTCTGGACTTTGACCTTAGGCTTTTCCCACTTTGCGTCGCTCACCTCTGGGTACAAACCCCAGGACTTGCCAATCACGGGTTTGACCATAGGGCCTCAACTTCCAGACTCGCACGGACCTCCAACCTCAGTGGCCTGAGGAGGTCGCCAGCCCTCATGAATCCCACCCATAAGGACCTTCAACCCGGTAATCACTGACCCGCCTGTGGCTGGTCTCCTCAGTGCCAGCTGGCCCGACATCCGTGATAGCTGACCTTCGACTGTGGAGCACTCCAACCTGTACTCTGAACAGCCAGCTCCTGCCCTGACTCTTCATTTATTCTCCCTGATCTCTAATTCTTCCTCATTCCTGTCCCTAACTCCTAACTCCCCATGCTGTCCCCAAAACCAATTCTATGACACTAATTACCAACCAAGTCTGAGCCATGACAGTGATGGAGTTCACAGCTCAGGGCCATTTTGGTCTATTATGAAAGAGCTCCAGTGCATGATTTCACAGAAGAAATGGAGAATTCTGTGTGCCAGTCATTAGCCTTTAAACAAAACCTGCAAAGCAGATTATCTGGCCACCACGTCCTGTCCCTGCCAGTTGATTATAACACTACAATCTGTGGGACTCTGCTGCCTACAAACTGGCTACTGCATTTCCAACATCAGCAATTGCTTTATTTTTGATGTTTTAGGCTGAAATTATGCTGCTATAGGGTTAATATCGTTTTTCTTTTAAGTGAATGAAAATACACAAAAGGTGTAAAGTGGGCTGCCCACTCACGGTCAGTAGCTTTGCAGTCATGTTAAGTAAAGTTAGAGATGCAACATGTTTTCTGAAGCTCTTGAGTGCTCTGCCCCAACACCCACAGATGTGTCACTTTTTGATGATAATCCTGGGAACCTCCTTGGGAATTTTTGCAAAGTTAAAGAAGCAACGTAAATGTAAGTTGCTGTGGAGGCATTGACTGAGCTTCGCTGTGACTGTTTTTTGCAACTGCTTCTTCAGTTATTTTTACTGTGTGTACAAGTATACAGTTTCAAATGCAGAGACCCTGGATAAAGGTTTTCTATCATTAGCTACAACACTGATGGAGGACAAATTGAAATGTAAAGTAATTCCCATCTATGTAAAAATATGTCAATGCAAATGCAGACACAGAAAGTTGCCCCATAATTGAAACATTCCCACAACCTATGGGCTCACTTCAAAGACTCTTCATCTCATATTCTTGATATTTTGCTTACTTATTTATTTTTATTATTATTTATTTCATTTTGTATTTGCATATTTTGTTGTCTTTTGCACACTGGTTGAACGCCCAGTTTGTGCGGTTTTTCGTTGCTTCTAATATGGTTATTATTCTATTGTGGACTTATTGAGCATGCCCACAAGAAAATTAATCTCAGAGTTGTAGGTGGTGACCTGTACAGTAAGTTCTTTGATAAGAAATTTATTTTGAACTTTGAAACAGGCACACACAGGAAGACAACAAACACTCAAAAATCACACACACACACACACACACACACACACACACACACACACACACACACACACACACACACACGCAAACACACAACCCCCAACTTAAAAAAGAGTGCACAAAGTGCAACGCATGCTCTCCTGCAGCAGCCCCATGGATGCCGTGGGAACTGTTGTGCCCTGACCACTAGGGTCAGTCAAGCCTTTAGTCGTTTGGTGAATGAAGTGGGGGGCATGGGTCAGCCGGAGCTTTTTTTTACTGTGTGCAAACCACTTTTCTGAATCATGCAACAGTAAGATATTTGCAGCGCTGGTGGAAAACAAGACAATTCTTTGGAGAGGAGAATAATAATTAAAAAGGAACAAATGTGATGGGGATTCTTCACAATGAATTATGATGCCATTTGTAGTTGTCAATGCTTCTTTGTCAGCTGCAGCAAGTGCAATCATCACCTGGGAGATGCTCGATTGGGCAACGATCAGTCAATGAGCTCTTTATTTCCTGTGTGCATGTTCAACCTCTCTGATTTACAAAGCTCTCAAAAGCTTACACTTAAATATGCAAAATATGTTCTTTTACAAAAGCATTCCAAGGACAGCTGAACTTGTTGTTTTGGTGCCAGGCATGAATGTGTTAAATGGCTTAGGTGCATTAAATCCACCGCCAGGCCTCAATTATAGGCCAGGCTGGAGTGCTCTGCAGTGCAGGAACAATATTGCAAGCTTCAATCCAGAGAGAGGGGAGAGGGGGGAAGAGGGGTATATACGCTTCAGGGATTCATTTCCATAGCCATGATCCAGCTCCATATTCCCAACCTCATAAAACATTCATTAGGCCACAGCTGGAATATTGTTTGCGTTTCTGCTTTTAACACCAAAGGAATGATATGATGGTAGTGAGAAGTGTGTAGAGAAGTTTCACCATGGTGTTCCTTGGGATAGAACGTTTCAGACGTTCTAAGAAAGTCTCCAATACTGGAGACATTGAGTTTACTTACTTGGAGTACTGGAGGCAGAGAGAAGACTTGATGGAGGTATACAAAAATATGAGAGGTACAAATAGGAATAGAAATAGTAGGAAATTTTCCACCAAGACCAATGTCCGGAGGGTTTAGGTTTATCACGACGAATAAGAGGTTTAGAGGGGATCTGAGGAAAAATTCTTTCACCTAAACTGTGGTTGGAATTTGGATCATACTGCCAGAGAAGGTGGTGGAGGTAGGGACATTCACAACATTTAAGAAGCTTCTGGATAAGTACTTCAATTGTCATTATAGGCTACTGACCAGTTGCTGGTCAGTTGGATTAGTATATGTAGATGAGTGATGGTGGATACAGATGTCATGAGCTGAAGAGCCTACTTCTGTGCTGCAAGACTCTGAGTTTAATGGCATGGTGTCCAGCCTTTGGTGGGAGATTCAGACTAGCAAATTACATTACATCTAAGGAATTTGACTAAAAACATTACTAATCACAACTTTTCCAAAATAAATTGTGGTAAATTATCACCGTCAGCAATGAAGAGGAAAAGATGTTGGAAAAGATTTGTAGCTCGTGTTGAGGATGTTGTTGTTGAGTAGCTCGGCAAGCTGGTTTGTTAGCTTGCCGACATTTCGTTACGCATCCTGTGTTTAACGAATCAATCGCGGATTACATATCAGTAACCAATAGAAATGGCACATATATCCACACACACACGGATTAACCGCAGGACACATAAAAGATGAACAATGTGGATCACCAACATTTCATTCGAAGTTGCACTAGCTGCGTAACAAAATGTCTGCAAGTTAAGAAGCCAGCTTAGTGAGCCACTCAACAGCAACATGAAGAGGAGAGCGAAGGCAAAATGAATTCGACGGATGAACCATGCTGGTACCTTACAGAATTGGCACAGATGGAGTGAGCCAATTGGAGAGGAGAAGTCAAGTCAGAGGAGTTCTGATGCCTGAACAACTGACCTAGTGTAAAGTTGGATTGTTCTGGGCGCCAAGTCGGTTTGGAGAAATTAAGAGCGGCTTTGGGCAGGGAGGCGAAATCTGGGCCCCGACTGAGTCACTGGCGATGAGGTCTAGCCCGGTGCATTTTGCTATGCCGAGGCCTGGGTTCTCGTCCAAGGTATGATATGCTGTTTAGATAATTTAAATTCCTGCCCAGATAGTCTGGAAAGACATTACTTGCTCTCCCATGATGTTTACTCCTCTCTCCATGGCCTGAGGCTATGACGACTACCCCGACTGCTGTGCTCTGTGCCTGCTAATGTGATGAACTGATACCAAGGCTTTGGGCCTATTCCAGGTTGCTCCGGGATTCGGGTCTAAGGACTCACTTTGGTTTGGAACATCGTTGTTTGCTTCTATTGTTTGCATGATTTGTGTGTTTCTTTTTCCTTCGAAGCTTGAAACTTTGATGCAAGGAATGATGATTGCAGCCAATCATTAGCAGTACCCCAATAACTAGACTGGGACATACGACAACTGAGCAAATCCATTCAACTCAAATGGAGAGGAATAGATGTAACAGAGAGAGGTGAATTCCAGCTAACAGGCACTTTGCTGAATTAAACTCATCCAAATATATCTGTTTCTCCGTATTTGATTTCTATCTATTTTTGTGAATATCAGAGTCAATGATAAACAGCCAATACAATTTGACATTATTGACAGTTGAGTAGCCTGGTTGTGGTGTAGTTTATTGCCAGAGTACTTCTGGGGGTGAGCTTGCTCTTTTCAGTAAGGAGATCCTGTGCTCTGCTGTACCTCATCAATTGCATGGAGGCTTTGGGAATTTGCTTCACATAAGCACAGTTAGGGAGATAGCAACTGGGTTGGTTTGTCACTCATTGGCAAGTATGAAGTCTTGCATTTCAGCTGAACCAGGGTAGGACTTAGTTAATGTTGGAGCTTTATAGAGTGCCATAGGACAGAGAGATCTAGGACTACAGGTACATAATTCCCTAAAAGTGCTGACATGGGCAGAGAGGTTGGTGAAGGAGACAATAGACAATAGCAATAGGTGCAGGAGTAGACCATTCAGCCCTTCGAGCCAGCACCACCATTCACTGTGATCATGGCTGATTATCCTCAATCAGTACCCTTTTCCTGCCTTCTCCCATATCCCTTCATTCCCCTATCTTTAAGAGCTCTATCTAACTTTTTTTGAAAGAATCCAGAGAATTGGCCTCCACTGCCTTCTGAGGCAGAGCATTCCACAGAACCACAACCCTCTGTGTGAAAAAGTTTTTCCTCAACTCTGTTCTAAATTGTCTACCCCTTATTCTTAAACTGTGGCCTCTGGTTCTGGACTCCCCCAACATCAGCAACATGTTTCCTGCCTCTAGCATGTCCAATCCCTTAATAATCTTATATGTTTCAATCAGATCCCCTTTCATCCTTCTAAATCCCAGTCGCTCCAATCTTTCAACATATGACAGTCCCGCCATCCCGGGAATTAACCTTGTGAACCTACGCTGCACTCCCTCAATAGCTAGGATGTCCTTCCTCAAATCTGGAGACCAAAACTGTACACAATATTCCAGGTGTCGTCTCACCAGGGCTCTGTACAACTGCAGAAGGACCTCTTTGCTCCTATACTCAATTCCCGTTGTTATGAAGGCCAGCATGCCATTAGCTTTCTTCACTGCCTGCTGTACCTACATGCTTACTTTCAGTGACAGATGAAGAAGGACACCTAGATGACTTCCCTTGTCATCCACGGTTGCCCTTTTCTCCCCTTAGAACCTTTCTTCCTCTTTGGAATGAACTGATCCTGTACCTCCTGTATTATTCCCAGAAATACCTGCCATTGTTGTTCCACTGTCGTCACTGCTAGGGTATCTTTCCAGTCAACTTTTGCCAGCTCCTCCCTCATGTGTCCATAGTCCCCTTTGTTCAAATGTAATACTGACAATTCCGATCTTCCCTTCTCCCTCTCAAATTGTAGATTAAAACTTATCATATTATGGTCACTACCTCCTAATGGCTCCTTTACCTCAAGTTCCCTTATCAAATCTGGCTCATTACACAACACTAAATCCAGAATTGCCTTCTCCCTGGTAGGCTCTAATACAAGCTGCTTTAAGAATTCATCTCTGAGGCATTCCACAAACTCCCTTTCTTGGGGTCCAGTACCAACCTGATTTTCCCAGTCTACCTGCATGTTAAAATCCCCCATAACAACCGTAAAATTACCGCAAGTGACTGAATTTCATTCCTCACCAACAGAGCCACCCCACCCCCTCTGCCAACCTGCCTGTCCCTTCGATAGGATGTATATCCCTGAATATTCATTTCCCAGCCCTGGTCCTCTTGCAGCCATGTCTCTGTTATTCCCACAACATCATACTTACCAATTTCCAACTGAGCCTCAAGCTCATCTACTTTATTTCTTATACTCCGTGCATTCATATACAATACTTTTAATCCTTTTAAAATAATACTTTTAATCCCCTCACCTTTCACATCGATTCCTATTGCACTTGCCCATACTCTCCATTTAGTATATTTAGTATGTTTGCCTTTATCCATTAGATTATGGAGTACAAGAGTCGGGTAGTCATGTTACAACTGTGAGATTGTACTTGGATTAATCTGTGCAATAATCTGGTTACTTATTCATAAAAAAGATGTAATTTTGTTGGAAAGTGTCCAGGAAAGATTCAGGAGTATTTTACCGGGAATGGAGAGCTTCAGTTGCAAGGAGAGGCTGGATAGGCTGGGTGTTTTTTTCCATGGAGTGTAAAAGTTTGATGGGTGACTTTATAGAGGTATGTAAAGTCATGATGGGCATAGATAATGTGGATGGTCACTGTCTTCTTCCCAAAATAGGGGAGTCTAAAACTAGAGGGCATGTTTTGAAATGAGATGGGATAGATTCACAGGGAACCTGAGGGACAACTGTTTCAGACAGAGGGTTTTTGGCGTAGGGAATGAGCTGCCAGCTGAAGCTCTAGAGGTGGGTACCACTACCGTGGTTAAAAGATATTTGGACAGGTATATGGATAGAAAAGGCCTAGAAGGATATGGGCCAAATACTGGCAATGGGAGATATCTTGGACACATTAGGCCGAAGGACTTGTTTCCATGCTGTCTGACACCATAACTCTAAGGATTGGATGAAAATTTCCAAAGGGCTAGATCTGCCCAGAGCCCAAATAGCACGGCTTTAAACTAATTTGATATAAGAACAAGAAAATAAGAAGTCAAAACGGCAATAGGCCATTTGGTTGCTCACACCACTTGGTTACTGATCTTTGACCTCAGAACTACTTTTTTGAATTTCCCATATGGATTCAATTGTTGTGAAATTCTACAACAAATTTTATGCCATTTGCCTGTGATATTAAACCTGATTCTAATTCTGATTCCCAAATCAAAGACATTGGATTAATGATTTCTGTATTGAATATACTCAGGGATCATACCTTAACAGCTCACTTGGACATGTAGTTTGAATAAGCTTGAGGTCTACATACATGCCACTTTTAATTTAAAATAGCTATGAGTCTGCTCAAGCCAGACGAAGGATGGTCAACACATGCTTCTCCTTTGTACTTTTCTGCACCAGGCTGATCAAGAATGCAAACACCTTCCCATCAATTTGCAATTACTTTAATTTATTTCACTGAGGCAGTTTTCAGAAAAATACAACTCTTAACAAACCTTCTTGAATGTCAACAGGATATAGTGGTTAAAAAAAAACTCTTGAAGTTTATACCCATATTTCAAGGTCTCAGATTCTATAGCTTGAGCAGTTTAACCTGTCTTCTTTGAAGTATTGACAGCACTGTGATATTGGACTGCAGACCTCTTTGTCAACCTGGCTATCTTGTACAGCATTAGATTAAATAATATTTTTTTAAAAACACAAATGAACTATCTGTTACTATTTATCTGCTAGGAGATGAGATAATATCTGCCAGGCCTTTGGCAAAGGTTCTCATGCACGGTTACCATCTGTTCCCATTGGGAGTTAAAAGCAGTTCTGGAGGACATGCACTGAATAACTGGGGCATTGTGTTTGGTCACATGCAATGTATTATAAGAAGTACTAATTCATGATGACTGAATAAGTCATTTTGAGATCTTATTACATATTTCCAGGGAGTAGTACCAATTTTTGGAGATCAAGTTCCTTCATTTTTTAAAAAATTTTGCACAAAATCTTCAAAACAATCTCTTTGATTATTAACATATGCGGCTTTGCCATGCATTCAGAAAGGAAGAATTACTTGCATTTATATAACACCTTTAACAGAGGATGCGTCAAAGAGGTTTAGAACCAATGAAGTACATCTGAAGTACAGTCATGGAGTTCAAAAGGAAGTTATCCACTCTACCTGATTGGCTCTGTGGAATTCTGCAGTGCTTAGAAGTGTAGGGGATGATAGATCTGAAGTGATTTGGCAGGGTCCAGCTGGAAAGCTTGGAAGTGGCAGGGGTAGGAGTGGGTGATGCACAGAATCAGCACACTGGGATGAACTTTTGGAATTCTCCACCAAAGGGGAGAGGTTGTGAGTTCTAAGCATATTGCAGGTTGTCATTGATGGACTTTTGGCATCTAAAAGAATCCAAGGACTGTGGAATCAGGAAGGAAACCAGAGTTAGGATAGAGGATCAACTGTGATCTTGGTCAAATAATATGGGAAGTTTGAGTGGATCTGTGGCCTATTCCTGCTCCATTTCTTATGCTTTTCTTCCCACACCAGTTCTAGCTTCTGACAAAGAGACCAATTACTCCTTATGTACTTTCCACACAAATGACCTCACTCAATAAATAAAGCACCTTGCATGCTATCTGAACTTCTTTGTTGAACAATCTAGGGCAGATTGCAAGCAACAAGCAGAAGTTTGGATGTGGGGTTGTGGGATTTAGGATGAAAGGGAGAACCGTGGGGCTTTGAAACCGCAGTTAGACCACCAAATCACATTCAGGTAAAAAATTAATGATTTACTACTCAGTCCAAACTTAAGACAGACACAAGGACATTTTTAAATATACTGTATCTAATCTAAATCTGGCATACATAGTTGGGTCTAATCAGGCTTGATTTTAAATAAACACAAAATATTTTTGACCCCTGAACAATTTCATACCCAACAGATGGAGTTGCTTTTGTCAAATTCAGCTCAGAAAGCTAGGCCATTAAGAACATTTGGAGAGTAAGTGAACAGTTTCTTTCCTATTTGTTTCTTGAGTATGCCCAGCGCCTTTTGTAGTCTGCCTCTGCCAAAAATTCATGACTTCCACAATTTCTGACATACAGAATATAAAGTCCACTGAGGGATCTCCAGTAATTTTAATGGACCCAATTATTTTGGAGAAATTAGCAATAAGCAGGATGGGATTTCAGGTAAACTTTGAACTGTCAACTTCCTGAGGACCATGGTCCTTTATATAAGAAGATTAGGAATAGAAGCAGGAAGAGGCCCTTCAGTCCTTCAATCCTGCTCCACAATCAAGTGTTCCTCAGAAAGAAATTTAGCTCCTTGGTTCTTTTCATTTTACTTCAGAGTATGTGTGAGAAGAACTTCCAAGAAGATAGATAAAGAATGTTAATTTAATATTTATTTTTTCACTTATTTTACCTACATAATTTCTTCAGTCTCTAAGGGACGCTTGCTAACTTTTACTTATAATTTCATTTTACAATAACGCTCTGACAATTCACTACCTGACCGTTCATAAACCCCAATGGCTAAGCAGTGGGTGCTGATCACTCTGCTCCTTCCAAGCTCAACGCAGCTCCAGTTCCAGCATTTCCTTGCTCCTCACCAAGGTTGCAATTCCTGCATTCCATTCCACTCCTGGGTCCCATTTCCCACACTCCTTCCACTGGCCATGTTTTGGGTTCCGCTGTCCTCTTTACTCACCGATGTCCCAGTTTCTTTAACTCACCTGGTTTTGTTTCCCAATACATCTGATCCTATTACACATGCTTCATTAAACGATAAGAAGTTCACTGTGAACTTCTGTTTCTACCATGTAACATCTTAAAAAATAAATGTACTAAAAGTCTGATGGAGCATTACTGCCGATATGCAGAGTACGCAAGAATAATGTACTAGAGGTTTAACTACTTATCTATACAAAGTTTTACAAACCTATTAATTTTTGATAGGATTACTTTCCTATTCTACTTCCCTTTTTTGTTTTTTGACCACCATTTTATGAATTCAGATATTTTTCCAGTCCAGCACTAACAAAATGCTGGAGGAACTCCACAGGTCTGGCAGCATCTATGAAAATGAATAAACAGTTGACGTTTTATGTTGAGACTCTTCATCAGGTCGAAAAAGGAAGGAGGAAGACACAATCTGCAAAATTTCTTTTTCCAGTCCTTTGATTTACTTCAATTTTTGGGCATATTATCCTTACATCCAGTACTTATTTGTATTGCTGGCCATTTGTATTGTTTTTTTCTGCTTTAGAGGCATACATATTTGATGTAAATGATATTAATCAATGCTTCTCAAATTCCGCCTGGGTATTCTACAACCTCTGGAGCACTGTTTTCCCTCTGTCCCTTTTCTCACTCCTCTTGATTTACTCAGTTCTTTCAACACTCACCCCAGTACTCTTCACTGTTTCTTTCCCCACGGAAGCTGTGGTTTAGTATGGGTTAAACTGTCATGCACCCGCACAGAACAAGGTCCTTGGAAGAATAAATTCGCCTGAGCACATTATGAAAAACCAAGAACATGTTCAGATTCAGCAGACCAGACTAGATGATTATGCAAATAAAGGATTAGAAAGGCTCTCTTCTAAATTTGGATACACTTGACTGCTTTAGATTAGTTTAAATCAAAATGAAGGATTGAATGGAATGTTGTTTTTATAGGTCATTAATGCCTAAGTACTTTTGCATGCTTATAATTGATGAATGTTGGTATAAATTTGATAATTCTGAGCAGAAGATTTAGAGTGGTTCAGTGACTGGGATTGAACTGCTCCTCTCCGAGCACAAGGAAATAGAAGGTGAATGGAAAATGATAGCGCGATAACAGAGTCCAGTTAATCAGCAACAGCACCATCACCAAAGCACTTCACCCACTGGTTCCACTCCCTCACTATTCTCATCTGTCCTCTCCAGCTCCCTCCATTGATTCTGCCTTCATCTCCTATCTGGTTCCTTTAATTATAGCTCTTCAATTCTTCTGCACATCACCTCCCAGCTCCTGGCACTCTTTCCATTCTCCACTTCCTCGTGAGCCTACCACCCTTTCTCACCGGGATCCACCTATCACTTACTAGTTATTGATCCATCCCTCCCCTCTACCTCTTTATTCTGGCTATCTCAGCTTTTTCTTTCGATCCTGACCCAAAACGTTGACTGTCCATTTTCATCCAGCCTGACTTGTTGAGTTCCTCAAACATTTTGTATGTTGATTAGCCATTCCTCATTTGTTGATGCATCTTTCAATGTCGATTCCCAACTTGCCACATTTCATATCTTTCATAGTTTGTTTTACTTATCTTTAAGATACTGATTTAAGATCAAATAAATATCTTTTAATCTTGTGCCGTTAACTTATCTATTGTGTTTTGAATGCTGCGTACATTCAGATAAAGTCTTCAATTATTGTTTTAGTCACGTTATCATGCTATGATCTCTCATCCCCAAAGGCTACTTGAATATTTAGGTTAGCTTGTCCATCAGCACTATCAGAACATGGGATGCTGACACAGCTCGCTAGGTTCCTCTGTCCTCGGCCAATCTGTCAAGTTAGCTCAGGTGTAGCCCATCTTCTCCTTTCACTCCCAGGGATGAGGTCTTTGCAGCTTCTGTTGGTGTTTCTGCAGCATGGAGTTTTTACAGGATGGGGTTGCTAGCCCCATCTGCAAACTCCTGCTTTCATAGCGGGGCTTGGAACCATTCATGGTGGAGTTCTGCTTGACTACAATTATTATTTTACTGTTTCTCATTACATAATATTAGTTAATATATTAAAATGGTCTGTCTCCTTATTGATTTCTAAACTTGCCATTTTAGAAAATTGCCTATAGAATATCTGCAGAAAACTAACTCTGTGATTTGATTTATTTGGTCTAGATGCAGAGTAAAGGCACCTTAGTTATTGCTTTATATATTTTACATGCATTTATAATTTCCTCACTTCTTGATATTTACTTTGCCTACTTTCTACTATTTAGTGCCCATTTGGAATTCCCCCCAATGTTTTTCACTGTTTGCTGATCATTGGCTCCAATCAAAGAGATACCATTTCTTGATTTCCTTTCTCTTTGTTGACAGCTTATTGGTGGTTTTCAAAGCAAGAAATTCAACTCAAGACTCTATTAATAACACTTTTTATATGGAAAATTGTGGTAAGCAATCACCGCAAACAATGAAGAGGTGAACGAAGGTGAGGCTGATCCGAGGGTCGCGGCAGACGATGTGTAAGACAGAGTCAAAGCGAGGTCAAGGCATGTTCCAGGACAAGTTGGAGAGAAGTGGAGATGTTGTAACTTCGGAGACAACGTTGGAACGAATAGAATGGAAAAAAATTGGTGTGGAGTTGTTTCAGAGCCCGCACACCTAAACCGGGAGCAAGGTTGGGTCCATCTGAGTGCTGCGCCGATTTGGAGAGGTTGAGTATGGGCCAGAAGTGGCCCAGAGCGTATTGCTGTGGTGGACCCCCTGTCTAAGTGTGGGGGACAACCAGAAACACAGGACTGGATGCACTGAAAGGGCAGGGTGTTGGGACCAGAGGCGAGAGTCGAGCCTGTCTGCTCCATAACGTTCTATTCCGCTCTACTCAGTGCTGAGGCTGTGAAACTACTACGTGCTTTAAGTCTGCGAGCTTCCCGGTGATCTGCCCCATTGTATGATGAACTGAGACCGAGGCTGTGGGCCTGCTCTGGCTGCTCCAGGATTCAGCTCTAGACTCAGTCTGGTTCAGAATGCTGTTGCTTGCTTTTCTGTCTGCATGATTTGTGTTTTTTTCCCCTCTTTCTCTGCACGTCGGGGGTTGGTCTTTTTTTTAAACTGGGTTCTTTTGAGTTTCTTGCTTTGTGGCTGTCTGTAAGCAGACAAATCTCAAGGTTGTAAAATTTATACACACTTTGATAATAAATGTACTTTGAGCTTTGAACTTTGACCCTACTGCATTCTTTATTATTGGTGCTCTCCCTTCTTCTTTAACACTTTGCCTAAAGTTAAATGTTTAATTTTCAACCGTGGTACACTGCAAACATATATTCATAATGACAAATAGATCATATATATTTACATAGAACATAGAAACATAGAAAACCTACAGCACAATACAGGCCCTTCAGCCCACAATGCCGTGTCGAAACATGTACTTGATTTAGAAATTACCTCGGGTTACCCTTAGCCCTCTATTTTTCTAAGCTCCATGTACCTATCTAGGAGTCTTTTAAAAGACCCTATCATACCTGCCTCCACCACCGTTGCCAGCAGCCCATTCCACGCGCTCACCACTCTCTGTGTAAAAACTTATCTCTGACATCTCTTCTGTACCTACTTCCAAGCACCTTAAAACTGTGCCCTCTTGTGTTAACCACTTCAGCCCTGGGAAAAAGCCTCTATCCACATGATCAATGCCTATCATCATCTTATACACCTTTATCAGGTCACCTCTCATCCTCTGCTGCTCCAAGGAGAAAAGGTCATTTATTTCTATATGTGGCAGACTTTGGTTTTCTTTATCCATTTCACTACCCTGCAATGGTGTGCCTGCACAAGCAGGCAACTCCCAGTCTCCACTCAGTTAATAGGAATCACCTACCTTTCATTTCCAATTCATCACCTGCAGCCTGTTTAAACTCAGCTTTCAGCCATGGTCCTTTTCACCCATCGGAATTAGGTAGCATCAACCAATTGCTCTAGGCCTTCAGTTGCCTTGTTACCTACAAACTTAGTATCTTGTCTTTCTTGTTTTGTAGCCCCTCATTACTTGATATTTTTACAGTCTATTACTAAAGTTATTGCTTATTGCTGAATTGCCTCTCTGCTTTTGGGTCAAGCCTCCTTTACATTTCCTGACAAGATGAGTGTGCCAGTGATTGACCCAGCAGAGTTTCCTTGCCTGAAGGAGGTCATCTGTTGACTTAACCACATGATCCCGAAGCAACAGAAGACCATTAACCATCTGCTCAACACTCTTCCAACTCTCTGGCTTGATACAGCAACCTTGTAACAGTCAACATCCTCCCTATGAGCCTTGGATTCCAGTGCCTGAATACTTCCGTGGATCCCCAACCCAATGCGGCAACTCCTTGTCCCAATGCGTCCTACACTGCGGGCTCCAGCCATCCCTGTATGCTACGGACCAAGCCAGGGTTGTCATCATCATCTCTCTCTTGACTAGGTGAGCTCTGACCTGTGCCACTGCTAACTGGGACAAAAAAAAAACAAATACCATTTGCAACAAATATGAGGAATTCACCACTGAAATGCATTGGGTTTTGACCATCCGGGAAGTGGAAGGAGGGCAGTAGTTCAGATACTTCACCTTCATCAAGGCTGATGCTCACTGCTGAATTACACCATGGAATTCAGGACCCACGGGGTGAAGTGTGGCTGGAATACAGGAGCACTGCTGGCCCATTACCATCACGGTCTCTCGGAGCACTTGATAAAAGAGTTGCCTACCCGGGAGATGCCCACCAACGTCAGAAGCCTTATCATCCTGCCCCTCCGAATAGACACCGTCTTTTGGAATGATCATCAGCCAGGACCCTAGCTCCATTCCCAAAACTTTCTGGACCGACATTGGTTATCTTTATCCATTTCACTCCCCTGCATCTCATCTCATTTCCGAGCCCCTTCTGCATCATGGTCATTGACGGATGTCCCTTGAGATCTGGCATGGGCAGAGTGCAAACACGACACGGGCACAGAAGCATTGGAGAACACTGCAACACATCCAATTCCCTTGACTGACTCACCCAATACCTGATTATCCCTGGCTGTCCCCTCACGGCCCTCACTTCACTTGGTCATCTAGTTCTCCGCTGAGTTGGGGACCCACCTGCCTGCAGACTCAGTTGACCTCACCTCATAAATCTGCGGAGACAGAAGAAACCCTCAACCTCACCAAACTTCCCCAGAATACCATGATTTACCATTGTTTTCAGTAAAAGGGAGGCCAGCACCCTACCATCTCACAGACCTCCTCCTATGCACCACCCTTCCCTGAGGTCATCTGTTCTTCCTCTCTTCCACCTCTCCCACCTCCCAAGAACCAAACAATGAATGACTACATCACTGAAGCAATATAGCATGGCTTTACACGACCGTCCCAGTCCCCAGCCAGAGCAGGACTCTTCTTTGTTAAGAAGAAAGATCGGGGATCTTTGTCCTTGCATTGACAACCATGGACTCAATCACTATGGAGGGCCACTAGCCTTTCCCCTTGATGAACAGTGTATTCAGGACACTCTACAGGGTCCTGATCTACACCAAACTGGATCTCTGGACTGATCTGCAATTGGCAGCGGGATGAGTAGAAGACAGTGTTCATAATACACACTGGACACTATGAATCCTAGGTAATGCCTTTCAGAATTTCCAACAGTCCAGACATTTTCCAAGCCTTCATCAATGAGATCCTCCAATACATGCTACACAGGTATGTGTTTGTCCACCTTGGTGATACCCTCATCTTCTCTAAGGAGCCCCAAGACCATGTCTGTTATGTTCATTCATCCCTGCAGCGTCTCCTCAAAAACCAACTCAACTGCAAGTTAGAGCAATGCCAGTTTGAAACTACAGTCATTTCCTTCCTGTCTTACGTGCTTTCACCCCAAGGTGTAACCGTGTACTCAGAGAAAGTGCATACTGATGTTGAATGGCCCTGACTGCGCTCCCTCAAACTGTCGCAGTGCTTCTTGGGTTTACCCAACTTCTGCCACTGGTTCATCAAAAGCTACAGACAAATCACTGCTCTTCTGCTCTCCCTCACCAAGTCACCTACGTCACGGATAACCTTGTATGCTGCCATGTAGACTGCTCCTTCAACGAGCTCAAGAGACACTTCACTTCCACTTCCATTCTCCAGCACCTGAACCTCTCTGAACCTTTTCTGGTAGAGACTGGTGCTGGGGCCATCCTCTTCCAGCGAGGACCAGACGGCAAGACACGCTCCTGTGCCGTCTCCTCACGTAAGTTCAACTCTACGCAGCACTGTTAAGGAGTTGGAGACAGGGAGCTGCTCACTATCAAATGGGCTTGGAGGAATGGTGATACTAGTTGATGTGAAACACATTGAGCACTTCCTGACCTGTACTCAACCACCAGGACCTCATATCCATTCAACAGACCTGACAACTCAACTCACGTCAGTCTCACTGGGGCTCACTTCTTCATTAATTCAACTACACCATCTCCTATTGACCTGGCTCCAGGAACACTAAGGCAAACAGCCTGTCACAACAATTTGACCCAACTGGACTGGAGATCAACCCACAGCCCATCATTCCATCCTCCCAGATCTTTGCCCCAATTTAATGGGACCTTGAGAATATAGGTGCCAGTAGCTGTGCACTCTGAGGGACTGCATTGTGTCCACTCCTCTTTCTTTTACAGTCATCCGGGCACACGATGGACTCTGGATTTTCTGCAAAGCCATTTCTGGTGGTCCACTATCATTACAGATGTATGTCTGTATGTTATTTCCACCGGACTCATTTAGATCACCGTGGGGCATCACATGCTGGCTGTAGGGGAGGGTGGGTGTCCTGTCTGGTCTGCTCAGGCAGACTCCTCTCAGTCTCCACCCAGCTAACAGGAATCCTCTGCCGCTCATCTCCAATCCAGTACCTACAGCCTATTTAAATCCAGCTGTTTCATAGTCCTTGTTCACTCAGTCCTGCAAACTGTTTATACAGATCAATTCATTACATATACACTGAGCTGGAATAAGATTGCAGAATAAAGTGTAAAAGATATAGAAATGTGAAGTGCAAGGTCATGATGAGGTAGATTGCGGAGCCAGGTATCCATCTTATCATACAAGATGTTCATTCAAGAGTGCCATAGAAGCTTTCTTTGTGCCCGGTGGTATTTAATTTCAGGCATTTATACTGTCAGTCCAATGGGAGAGAGGAGAAGAAAGAATGTCCAGAGCGGGAGGGGTCTTTAGTTATGCTGGCTGTTTTACTGAGGCAGCGGGAAGTATAGATAGCGTCCGTGGAGGGGAGGTTGGTTCATGTGATGTGCTGAGCTGTGTCCACAACTCTCTGCATTGTTTCGCAGTCTGGTGCTGAGCAGTTGCCATATCAGACTGTTATGCATTAAATTAGGCCATTTGGCCCATTGCATCTGTTCTGCCATTTCATCATGGCTGATTCATTTCCCTCTTAGCACCATAACCCTTCATGCCCTGACTAATGAAGAATGTTATCAAGTTCTGCCTTAAATATGCCCAATGACTTGGCCTCTGCAGCCACCTGTGGCAAAGAATTCTACAGATTTACCACAGTTTGGCTGAAGAAATTCCTCTTCATCTCCATTATAAATGGATGTCCCTCTATTCTGAGGCTGCTTCCTCTGGTTTTAGACTCCCCAACCATAGGAAACAGCCTCTTCACATCCAATCTATCTAGGCCTTCCAACACTTGATAAGTTTCACTGAGACCCCCCCCCCCCCTTCATTCTTCTGAATTGTAGTGAGTAAAGACCCAGAGTCATTAAACGCAACTCATATGATAAGACTTTCAATCCTGGAATCATTTTCGTGAACCTCCTTTCAACCCTCCAATGTCAGCACAACCCTTCTTAAATAAAGGGCCTAAATCTGCTCACAATACTCCAAATGAGACCTCACCAGTACCTGAAAAGCCTCAGCATTACATCCTTCTTTTATATTCTAGTCCTCTCAAAATTTGCCTTCCTCATCAATAACTCAACCTTCAAATAAACCTTCAGTGGATCTTGTACGAGCTTTGCACAACAGATTTTGAATATTTTTTCCTTTTAGAAAATAGTCTACACTTTTATTTCTTCTGCCAAAGTGCATGATCATAAACTTCCCAATACTTTATTCCATCTGCCACTTATTTGCCTAAGTCCTTCTGTAGCTTCTCTGATTCCTCAGCATTACCTGCCCATCCACCTATCCTCGTATTGTCTGCAAACTTGGCCACAAGGCCATCAATCCCATCACCCAAATCATTGATGTATAACGTAAAAAGAAGCAGTCCCAACACAGTAACCTGTGGAACAGCACTAGTCACTGGCAGCCAATCAGAAAAGAATAATTTCTATGGTACAGGTACATCGATAGAGTCGATGGGGACAGGTGGAATTTCTTGAATTTGAATTACGTTCATAATTAAGTTTATTGTCATGGACATACATACCCAGGGAAGCACAACTTTCAAAACTAGTTTTTTTTTCAGCACGTAACTTTGTCTATGTCAGAATCAGAATCAGGTTTATTATCACCGGCATATGTCATGAAATTTGTTAAAACTCCCCTTTCCTATTTCGGTGATAGATAGTAATGAGGACCTCTCTTGCCCTGTCATATCACACAAGGTGCAGTGATCATTCTGGCCCCAGCATTGATATATACTTTGGGAATGTGACCTGTTGCCAATACAGGTATCTTTACCCCTGGGTTATTCTGCACAGTGAAAAAATATTGTGACATCTTACAACCCAGTTATAAAGCAATTATTTTCACCATATAATGACTCAAACTGGCATAGAGAAAATCTTTATGTACAAAACTATGCAGATTCATACACACACACACACACACACACACACACACACACACACACACACACACACACACACACACACACACACAGGCATGCACACATGTATAGCTAACAGTGTGAGTCACACTTCAAAGTGTTGAAATAATAGAAAAACAGGAATATAAGGAGCAATTACATGCTGATACCAATTATAGCCTACTTGCTTTTGGTGAACAAAGTTTACAAATTAACATGGAACTAATTGGTCGTTGGCGACTTCTCTCACTAACATCAGATTCTAAAATGATCTCAGTTTATGCTTATTTAAAGCATTTTGAAATCCCAGTCCTTAAGCACAACTTTGTAGTCAATTATAAATTGATCATTGCCATGAACGACGAATGCATTTCATTAAATAACAATGATGAACATATCCAGTAATGCTGCCTGCTAATGTCCTTTTATAGAATTATTAAGCAACCATATTATATTAATTCCAATGCTTATGAGTGTACAGAAAATGATTTGCTTTCTTTTTTGATATTTTACATGATATATTTCCAATTTCTGTTTGCTGCAAAAATGAGTAAATGTTTAAGCAGAGCAATCACTACATGGCATGTTGAAAGATACAAGGGAGTGCACTTTGAACTTTCCACTACTTCCTTATTTGTATATATTACCAAAATATCATGCCAAAAGGGCACAATATTTGTTTTCTGTGCTAACTTTAAACTGGCTCAAATAAACAATGTGGATTGTAACGTATCTTCGAGTTAATCTTGGATACTGCTCGAGATGCATTGAGCTCTAGCTACAAAACCCATTAGAGCTCTCAGAGGTTTTAAACTGTGCTGTGTACATACATCTACTGATGCTTCTGGACAGATCTTCAGTGATGTTCCTGGAATCATCGGGTGTTTCGGGTCCTTCAACATCATACAACCTCCTCCAGGTGACCCAGCCGGGGCTGATCAGACCCCAGCTTGTGTCCAGATGGCTAGCTACTTATGACTCCATTGCTCCCCTCTTTTGAGCCACAGCCATCTTGAGGCCCTCTCAGCCGCATCGGTGGTACTGCAGATGGCTTTCCTCTTCCTCTCTCCCTCGATGCCCAAAATGCTGAAGGCTCTAGCTGAGGAACGGGCTGCGAATCCCCTACAACCAACCTCCATTGGGAGATACCTTGCTCTCCATCCAGCCTGCTGACAGTTAAGGACCTCCTGCACTTTTCTCACTGTTACCATCAGGTAGGAGGTACTGAAGCCTATAGGCACACACTCAGCGATTCAGGAATAGCTTCTTTCCCTTTGCCATCCGATTCCTAAATGGACATTGAATCTTTGGACAGTACCTCACCTTTTTTCAATGTACAGTATTTCTGTCTTTGCACGTTTAAAAAATCTATTCAATATACATATACTGTTGTTCATTTATTTATTTATTATTTATTTTATGTTTTTTCTTCTATATTATGTATTGCATTGAATTGCTGCTGCTAAGTTAACAAATTTCATGTCACATGCTGGTGATAATAAACCTGATTCTGATTCTGATTCTAAACAATATCCACTGGTTCTCCTTTGTCTATCTGTCTGTTATTTCCTCAAAGGGTTTTATTAGATTTGTCAGGCAAGATTTCCCCTTTAGAAAACCATGCTGACTCTGGCCGATTTTATCATGTGTCTCCAAGTACCTGGAAGCCTCATCTTTAATAAAGAACTCCAACATAATCCCAACCACTGAAGTCAGGCTAACTGGCCTATGATTTCCTCTCTTCTGCACCCCTCCCCTTTTAAAGAGTGGAGTGACACTTACAAATTTCCAGTCCTCTGGAATCTGGCCAGAATCTAGTGTTTTTTGAATGATCATTACTAATGACACCACAATCCCTTCAGCTACCTCTTTCAGAACTCTGGGGTGTAGTCCATCTGGGTCCGGGAGACTGATCCAACTTCAGATCATTCAGCTTCCCAGCACTTTCTCCTTAATATTAGCAACTACACTCACTTCTGCCCCCAACAGTCTTGAATTTCTGGTGTAGCGCCTGTGACAGTGAAGACTGATGCAAATTACTTAAGTTCATCTGCTATTCCATTTCACCCCATTACTATCTCTCCAGTGTCATTTTCCAGTAGTCCAACATCAACTCTCACCTCTCTTTTCTGCTTTATATATCTGAAAAATATCTTTTGGTATCCTCTTTGATATTTTTGGACAGCTTACCTTCATAGTTCATCTTTTTTCTCCTTATGGTTTTTTCCCTAGTTGCCTTCTGTTTGCTTTTAAAAAGTGACAGAAGAGGAAAAAAAACTGAGTGAAATATGTACAACAGAAATGTCTAGTTTTGATACAGACAGAGAAAGTGAGTTACCTGCATTTAGAGAGTTTAACAATGGGCACAGAAAGTGAAAGGAAAAGTCCATTTGGAAGATGAGGTGTTGTTCCTGTTACGTACCCCGTAACTGGGTTGCCAAACCAGCAGAAATGGATCACTCAGTTGGAGTCTGGATTACTAGAACTAAGAAAGTTTTATTAAAGAAACAAGCAACACAGTACTCTAATCAAAAGGATAATGAATGCAACAGTTCAGCAGTGATAAACATACATGTACACAGAATTAAGATAACAGGATCAATCAAGCTCTATCGTTGTCTAGGGGTAAATGACCAGTTTCAAAGTGACGCAAAGTTCAGTTCAATTTAGTTCAGTTCAGTTCGCAGTAATTGCTGCCGTGGCGATGGACAGTGGGGGAGGAGCAGAGAGAAAGCAAAACGAATGAATATTCAAAATGACTTCCACACAGACCTTCGCAGTCAGCTTTCGGGCGAGTCCTTTGTGATGTCATCTGAGGTCACCGACCATGACCCCTCCGTTTCCAGATACGAATCGTTTCCCTGCGGTGAACCTGGCACCCAGGTAAGGGTGGACACACACCAGGTTCCCGCCAATCGTGCCTTTCCAAAACTTCCCACCGACTTGTGAGAGACGCATCGCTTCCAGGGTCTCGTTACCTCGGGTGTTGTGTGTGTCCTGCCTTAGCGAACCTGCCCCTTTTTATCCCCCTGCTTTCCTTATCTCTCTCTCTCTCCTGAAGACAGGTGGCAGACCAACTGCTGATTCCACTGGTGCCAGCCCAGGCCAGCTACATCTTAATCTATGTGTATTCTTGTCACACTTCCCCACTTTAAGGATTTTTACCGGGGGGGTAAAAATTACAAACATGAATACATTATTTGATACACACAAATATACATTTTATCAGCTATTTGGCTAATACAGCGAGTTTGAAGTTGCAACACCTGACAGACAGTCAGCCATCACATTTTCTGTTCCTTTTATATGTGTTATTAATAATCCCTTAGACCAGGCTCCAACTTAGCAAACTTCATAGTGGCCAAAAACACTGATGAATTGCGATCAATGGAACCTCTCATTTGGTTTTGTCCCGGACCACAATAACAAGGGTCGTCCCATTCCGACTTAGTTTTCTCTCGCAAGGGCTTAGTAGGAGGGGGAGGGGTAGTGACCGCAGAGTTATTGCAAAACTTCCTACAGTACCCCACCATCTCCAAGAGCCTTCTGAGGACCCTCTTGTCTGTCGGGGTTGGGAGGTCAGCGATAGCCTGCACTGTAGCTTGCATCGCTGCCAGCTGCCCCTGTGTCACCACAATTCCCAGGTAAGTGACCTTCGTGTGGCCGAACTCATTTTTTTCAAGGTTCACTATCAAACTGGCTTCAGACAGCCGTATTAAATTGCCAATACACACCTCTGTGTTCGTCAGCCCTTTAGTCACTGAATTACTCATTCTATATGACTGTTGCTCACTAGGCTAACCTAGTGAACAGACACCACCCAACGTCCCAGTTCTTTGCATCGCCTCGGGACAATCAAACACACGGGTGCAAGTCGTTTAATTACTTCTCCTAAAGAGTCGCTTTGTTCGGGGATTAAGGGAGAGACCTTATCAGCAGAGCTGGCCAAAACAATAGCCTTCTCCCATCTGGTCGATACCATACTCATCTTTTCAAAATGGTTTTTTTCTCTTATCAGGGGGACCCTAGCTTCATTGATTTCCTCGCTAACACCGACTAGGTTTGTTAGCATATCAAAAGCCTGTGACCGTCTCAGTTCGCGTCGGTCATAATCAATAACATCCTTCCCACTGGGCAGCCAGTAAACCTCTTTCATGATTCCACCAACTGTTTCCTCCAGCACTGCAAAATGTCCACCGGGGGGTACCTTGTGGGACAGGTTAAAAATCTCATCCCCATAACTCTTTTGCATCACCCCCCATACCTCATCTGTGGGTATGGTACTTGGTCTCCCTTTCTTCCTTAGCACTTCCTCCTTCACCAAAACCATCAGCCCCTCATCTCGCTCCTGCGCCTGCACAAATTCTTTCCTGGCTAATGCCAAGTCTGTCTCAGCTCCCTCACTACCTCCTGTTTCACTACACTCCTTCTTTTCACTTTCTACCCCCTTCTCGTACAAGGCTGGCAGAAACGTCTCAGCTAAATTTACTACCGCAGTCCTGTGATGAACCTGTGAGTCCATGGGCGGGGCCTCAATGCTGGCAGGCTGACCTGTCAATCTCACTGCTTCGAACACGATTCCCCCGGCGAGGTCATTACCGAGCAAGACTTCCACGCCTTTCATCGGTAATTCGGACCTCACCCCGATCGTGACTAGTCCAGAGACCAGGTTGCTTTGTAAGTGTACCTGGTGCAAAGGGACTGTCTCTGTTCCTCCCCCAATACCTTTGACCTTGACCTCCCCAGTCTGGGTCTCTGAGCTAAACTCTAATACACTCTTCAGTATTAGTGACTGACACGCTCCCGTGTCTCTCCAGATCCGCACTGGAACTGGTTTTAACCCCTCCTTCACTGACACCAATCCGGCCGAGATAAACTTCTCGCGTCCTTCCTGAACCTTGGCAGACCTGTCCCTTCCTAGCGGTTCGTTTACCAGCTCGATACAGCCAGTCAAAATCGCCATTTTTCCTTTTCCCGTCTCCTTCTTTGGGGCAAAGCACCTGGACGCAAAGTGTCCGACTTTCCCGCAATTATAACAGACGACCCCAGGAGACTTCCTACCAGATTGCTCCCGGTCTAGCTTATCCTTCTCACTAGTCCCCGGCTTACTTTCTGACTTTTCCGGCGGACTCTTCCCGCCGTCCTGACTACCCTTCTGGTAGCCTTTACTCAGGGCAAACTTCATCTTATGCGTCAATGCATACTCATCCGCTAACTTAGCAGTTGCGGCTAATGTGGCTGCCCCTCTCTCATCTAGGTAGGGTCTCATACCCTCAGGTACACAACCTTTAAACTGCTCAATCAGGATCAGCTGTAGCAGTCTGTCATAATCCCCCTCTACCCCCTTCGAGGCGCACCAACGCTCACAATATATCTGCATCTCACGGGCAAACTCTAAATACGTACGGTCCCACTGCTTCCTCGCATTCCGGAACCTCTGCCGGTATGCCTCTGGGACCAACTCTTAAATCCTGAGGATGGCCTCTTTCACCACCTCATACCTCTGGGCATCTTCCGTGGACAAAGCTGAGTAAGCTTCTTGGGCTTTCCCTTTCAGTACACTCTGAAGCAAAACAGCCCACTTATCCCTCGGCCAGTCCTGACTTATAGCCACTTTTTCGAAATGGAGAAAGTACCGATCCACGTCGGTATCGTCAAATGGGGGAACCAGCCTAACCTCCTGGGTCGCCCGGAACCCTCCACCTTGGTTCGGCACAGGCCCCTGCTCTGCCATCATCTTTAACTTCTCCAGCTCGAATTCCCTTTCCCTCTGTTTCTCCTCTCGCTCCAGCTGTCTCTCTCTCTCTCTCTCCTGCCTTTCTAACTCTCTCTCTTTCTCCGGCCTTTCTAACTCTCTCTCTTTCTCCGGCCTTTCTAACTCTCTCTCTTTCTCCTGCCTTTCTAACTCTCTGTCTTTCCCCTGCCTTTCTAACTGCTTCTCTTCGTGTTCTAACTGCCGTACCCGGAACTCGTGATCGAGTCTCAGTTTTTCAAGCTGCACCTGTACTGCGTCTTCAGCAGGTTTTTCAATAGACACCACCTCCAGCTCGCCTTGGGGAAACACACCTTTAGATACATAGTGCTCTATGATAGCTCTGTGTATCTCCTCTCTCCTCATTGTCGACTTCCCCTTAGCAAGATTCAACTGTTTGGCCACAGCTGCCAACTCCGATCTCCTGGCATCCTCTAATGCCTCCAAGGTCGGCGCCTTTATAATTTCCTCAGCCTCCATTTCTGCTGTTTGTCTTTTCTTTCTTTCAGGAATTTTGACCCAATCAATTTACTCCGTCCCAAATTTAGCGTTCAAAATCGCGGACGAGAACCCCACTTATGTTACGTACCCCATAACTGGGTTGCCAAACCAGCAGAAATGGATCACTCAGTTGGAGTCTGGATTACTAGAACTAAGAAAGTTTTATTAAAGAAACAAGCAACTCAGTACTCTAATCAAAAGGATAATGAATGCAACAGTTCAGCAGTGATAAACATACATGTACACAGAATTAAGATAACAGGATCAATCAAGCTCTATCGTTGTCTAGGGGTAAATGACCAGTTTCAAAGTGACGCAAAGTTCAGTTCAATTTAGTTCAGTTCAGTTCGCAGTAATCGCTGCCGTGGCGATGGACAGTGAGGGGGGAAGGAGAGAGAGAGCAAAACGAATGAATATTCAAAATGACTTCCACACAGACCTTTGCAGTCAGCTTTCAGGCGAGTCCTTTGTGATGTCATCTGAGGTCACCGACCGTGACACCTCCATTTCCAGATATGAATCGTTTCCCTGCTGTGAACCTGGCACCCAGGTAAGGGTGGACACACACCAGGTTCCCGCCAATCGTGCCTTTCCAAAACTTCCCACCGACTTGTGAGAGACGCATCGCTTCCAGGGTCTCGTTACCTCGGGTGTCGTGTGTGTCCTGCCTTAGCGAACCTGTCCCTTTTTATCCCTCTGCTGGGGTATCCCCTGTCCATCACTTCAAACAGATCAGGGTTCAAAGGGGGAGCCGCTCTTGACAGCTCTCCTTCCTTCATTAACATCTCCAAATGCTGCTCCATTGTTTTCCTTATCTCTCTCTCTCCTGAAGACAGGTGGCAGACCAACTGCTGAATCCACTGGTGCCAGCCCAGGCCAGCTACATCTTAATCTATGTGTATTCTTGTCACATTCCTCAAGCTTGAGGGCTTTGTCGTAACATATTTCTCTCTTCATTAGCATACCTTGGCAACTCTTGGGCTGTATTCCCTGGAGTTCAGGAGAATGAGGGGGGGATCTCATAGAAACATCCCGAATGTTAAAAGGCCTGAACAGGTTAGATAAGGCAAAGTTATTTCCCATGGTAGGGGATTCTAGGACAAGAAGGCATGACTTCAGGATTGAAGGACGTCTTTTAGAACTGAGATGCGGAGAAATTATTTTAGTTGGAGGAATTTGTTGCCACGAGCGACAGTGGAGGCCAAGTCATTGGGTGTATTTAAGGCAAAGATAGATAAGTTCTTGATTAGCCAGGGCATCAAAGGGTATGGGGTGAAAGCAGGGGAATGGGGATGACTTGAAGAATTGGATCAGCCCATGATTGAATGGCGGAGCAGACTCGATGGGCCGAATGTCTTACTTCTGCACCTGTATCTTATGGTCTTTTGGTCTTATGCTGAGTATGAACTACAGCTCTGCTATCAGTAACACTTTATGTTTCTTTCTCTGCATTATTACAGTCTACCTGGCCCCAATTAATGCCTTTCAGTAAACACACTTCCTTATAACCAGCTTCTCCTTATAATTCAAGTCCTCCAATTCCAGTACTACCTTTGTGAATCTTTCCTACGTCCTTTCCAACTTAATGACATCCTGTCTGGGCTATCAGAACTATGCACAGTACTCAATCCGGTGGTGTGAGCACTGAACTTTTCAAGTTCATGCCCTCACCAATGACTTGCACACTTGCACCATGATAAGAGATAAAGACCTTTGAAAGGTTAGCCATATTTGTCACACGTATACCGAAACATTCAAACATGGAGTGAAATGTGTCTTTTGCGTCAATCTCCATCACAGTCCAAGGATGTGCTTGGGGTCGCCTGCAAGTGTTGCCGTGCTTCTGGAGTCAATATTACACGCCTACAACTTGCAAACCTGTATGACTTTGGAATATGGGAGGAAACCAGAGCATCAGGAGGGAATTCACGCAGTCACAGAAGAGCATACAAATGCGGCAGGAAATTTAGAGCTGGCACTGCAGAGCATTGTGTTAACCGCTAAACAGTCGGCCCTCCTTATCCGTGGGTTCCGCATGCGCGGATTCAACCAACGGCGGATTGGAAAAACCTGGAAGATCTCTTTCCCGCACTCATTGTTTGAACATTTTTTCTTGTCATTATTCCCTAAACAATACAATATAACAACTATTTACATAGCATTTATATTTTATTAGGTATTATAAGTCATCTAGAAATGATTTAAAGTATACAGGAGGATGTGCGTAGGTTATATGCAAACACTACGCCATTTTATATAATGGACTTGAGCATCCGTGTTTTTTGGTATCCACAGGGGGTTCAGGAACCAATCCCCCATGGATAAGGAGGGCCAACTGTACTACTTTGTCGTACACTATGTTTTCCCAACTATTGTACGTCCTGCCCTGATTTAACTTCCAATAATCAAACTGTTGCATTTGAGTTAAATTCTATCATTTGAGTTTAATTCTGTCTGCTATTCCTTGGTCCTCTTCCCAGTTTGTCTCAAGTTCAAGTTTACTGTCAGTTGAATGTACATATTGTGACGAGAATACACATAGATTAAGATGTTAGCTGGCCTGTGCTGGCACCAGTGGGATCATCAGTTGGTCTGCCACCTATCTTCAGGAGAAAGAGAGATAAGGAAAACAATGGAGCAGCATTTGGAGATGTTAATGAAGGGGAAGGAGAGCTGTCAAGATTGGCTCCCCCTTTGAACCCTGAACTGTTTGAAGTGATGGACAGGCGATACCCCAGCAGGGGGATAAAAAGGGACAGGTTCGCTAAGGCAGACACACACGACACCCCGAGGTAACAAGACCCTGGAAGCGGTGCGTCTCCCACAAGTCGGTGGGAAGTTTTGGACGGCTGATCGCGGGATCAAGCCATAGACGTACAGGGTGGAAAGGCACGATCAGCGGGAACCTGGTGTGTGTCCGCTCTTGCCTGGGTGCCAGGTTCACCGCAGAGAAATGATCGTATCTGGAAATGGAGGGGGTCATGATCGGTGACCTCAGATGACATCACAAAGGGCTCGCCTGAAAGCTGACTGCGAAGAATATCGAAGGTCTATGTGGAAGCCGTTTGAATATTCATTCGTTTACCTCTCTCTCTCCTTCCCCCCACACTGTCCATCTCCCACGGCAGTGATTACTGCGAACTGAACTGAATTCAATTGAACTGAACTTTGCGTCACTTTGAAACTGGTCATTTACCCCTAGACAATGATAGAGCTTGATCGATCCTGTTATCCTAATTCTGTGTACGTGTGTGTTTATCATTGCTGAACTGTTGCATTTATTATCCGTTTGATTAGAGTACTGTGTTGCTTGTTTCTTTAATAAAACTTTCTTAGTTCTAGTAATCCAGACTCCAACTGAGTGATCCATTTCTGCTGGTTTGGCAACCCAGTTACGGGGTACGTAACAATATATACAACCAAATGAAACAATGTTCTTCCAGACCGTGGTACACCTACAATAAATCCATATCTCTTTGTTATCTTACTGTAGACAGCCATCCTTACTATCCACTGCACCAACAGGTTTGGTGTCATCTGCAGACTTACTGTGTATTATAGATGACAAACAATAATGAATCTAGCACAAATCCCTGTGGAATATGGACTTCCAATATGAATAACAAACCTCCTCTCTTATCCTCTGTCTTCTTCCACTGAGCCAATTTTGAATCCAATTTTACAGCTCACTCTGGATTCAAAGGAATTCAAGAGTAATTTTTCCCACTAAAATGAAAAGCAAGGTATCTAACTCAGTAACATAAACCAAAAATACTGGAATTACTGAGTAAGTCAAGCAAGATGTGCAGAGACAGATGCTTCAGTTGATTTTTTTGTTCCTGGGTGCCATAGAGACTAATTGGAGATAAGCATATCATAAGGTGTGCAGTAAATGGGAACTGGGCAGGGTGAGTAAATGTCAGGACAGATCTGAGGTAAGATAGAAGATAGGATGAATTAAATGACAAAAGGAGTAAAAGTAATGTTTGCTGTTGGAGAGGAGATGCAAAATCTAACAAGGAAGTTCAAATGTTAAAACCAATGGGAGATTTCTCAAACTTTCTGTTTTGATATTAATGTTAATGTTAATATTAATCACACAGTAGAGTAATTGTTATATTCTGCATTAAACTATTAACAAATTTATAATTTTACTTAGTGACCTGGAGAGGGATTCCAGATTTAAAAATATATGAACAAAACATTTAAATATGAATATTGCAAAACTTTGTCTCAATACAAGCAAAAAATGTATTTAAAAATCTGAAATATTTTGATGGTTCGGGTGTTATTTGAGGCACATAGACGGTGCTGGATTGCGAGGCGGCCCCTTTGTTCTTTGCTTGCCAGCTGGGCGGAATTATGTCCATGGGACGCACAAACCCGGAAGTAGGCTGCGGTTCAAGATGGCGGAGGTGAGGGGAAGGAAGCGGTACTAACGGGGCTTGGTGTGGGGTTTGTGAGTGTCGGGATGCTTAATGAGAAGGCAGAGCGTGAGAACAAAGGGAATACAGCCTACTTGAGTCGAATAGCGGCCTGGTGCCTGGTGTAAATGGAGCTGACGTGGAGGCCAGTGCTCGGGACTCCCGGGTTGATAGCAGCTCTGGGGCCGTCGCCTCCCCGCTCATCCGATCTTCTCCTTCTTCCCTCCCCCCCGTCCCTAACTCTTCTCCCTCCCCCCCCCCCAACTCTTCTCCCTCCCCCCCCCCAACTCTTCTCCCTCCCAGCTACCCAGTTGCTCACAGCTCCCTCCTTTTCTCTACCTCCTCCCCCTGCGTCCACGGTGCTCGGTGCTTCCACTACCTCTAGAAGCGAGATTACTGTTTGGTTAGGTTTGTGTTCAACTAATAATTACAGGAAATGCCACGAATAATCGTGAACTTTTCATCCAACTGCAAGGAGATGTGAAATCCCTGACATCAGCTGATGACTGTTAATTTGTTAGTTTGAAGGAAGCAATAGTGGGGGAATTTGCTTTTCTTTTAATTGTTTTCTGTTCAAATCCATAATTTGTAATGTTTTCTGATTGGCAGCGGGAGGGTGTTGGAGTCAGGAGCGAAGGGTGATGAGTGTCTTTATATTGAGCTTTCATAAGGGTTTTAGGAAAAAAGTTCTGGTCTATAGAAGAGGAGACTGGTTGGGATTATAGTGATGCACCTCAAAATAACAGCTGATTGTTTTCATAAACGAGAAAATCTGTAGATGCTGGAATCCGAGCAACACACACACAATGCTGGAAGAACTCAGCAGGCCAAACAGCATCTATGGAAAAGAGTACAGTGGACGTTTCGGGCTGAGATTCTTTGGCAGGGTCTCGGCTTGAAATGTCAGCTGTACTCTTTCCATAGATGCTGTCTGGCCTGCTGAGTTCCTCCAGCATTTTGGGTGTATAGCCGATTGTTTTGGCAGTTTCTAATTTGAGTGATTGATTCTGATGTTGCATGGTTGTTGAAACATGTCAGCCTTCCGCTGGTTGTGGGAATGTGCATATTTAATATAATAACCTGAGATTGTAATATTGTTGCTTAGTAATCGTTTTCACTTTCTGTCAAGCCAAACAATTCTCCTGCTTTGCTTTGCTGCAATTACTGATAAGGCTGAGATTTGGGTGCATATGGTTTGTGGTGCTGACATCGGCATGGTTTTACACTTACAGACATACTTTTTGAGGGGTGAAGGAGAGGGAATCTCTGGCTAGGGTGATTCTATTGAATTGTTACTAGGATTTCTTGGATGTTATGGCAACCAATGTGTATTAGTTGCTCTGGGTGGGTGTTGTTTCTTTGGGATCTGGATGCCACTTGAGTGAGTCGAAGATATTGTAGTGAACTTTCCAGTATGTCCTTGCAGATTTCTCATAGAACCAGGCTAAGTCCACTGGGTTGTGGATGAGGTCGCAGGTTGTGGTGGTGTGCATTTCTGCTACTGATATTCCTCAGGTGTCCAGTTTTGAGCTGCCAAACCTGCTGTGAATTGATCTTGTTTACTACATTTGGAGAGTTGTACATCACTGTGGAGGGTGTGTCTATTAAAAGTGAAATTTTATCCCAAAGACTAGGCAGTACTCATCATCATGGACATACGCAGCTGTCATGGATTCATTGGTGAGGCCAGTAGGTTATCCCCTGATTCATCTGCTGCAGACCCCCACTATGCCCAAGTCCTTAAAAGTGATGATCATTGAAGTCTCCAGGCCGGGGAGGGATGGTATTGGGAGACAGAGGCAGGTGGTTATTTAATGGAAGCAGAAAAGGGAGTTGTAGCCAGGTAGGGGAAGGGAGGACGAAGGTGGTGACCAGCCAGAGGGTAAGTGGGGACTCGGGCTACAGGTGCTGGAATCAACAAACTCATTTGTAAAGCCAGTGATGTTGTGGGGATGGAACTGGACTCTCTCACGGTGGTGTCTGAAAAGAGGATGCTGTCTAAGTTGCATGCCATCTTGGTCAATGTCTCCCATCCACTACATAATGTACTGGGTGTGCACAGGAGTACATTCAGCCAGAGACTCATTCCTCCGAGATGCAGCACAGAGCGTCATAGGAAGTCATTCCTGCCTGTGGCCATCAAACCTTACAACTCCTCCCTTGGAGGGTCAGACACCCTGAGCCGATAGGCTAGTCCTGGACTTATTTCATAATTTACTGGCATAATTTACATATTACTATTTAACTATTTATGACTATTTTCTATTACTATTTATTATTTCTATGACTATTACTATTTACTAATAGTAATATTACTATTACTATTTATTATTTATGGTGCAACTGTAACGAAAACCAATTTCCCCTGGGATCAATAAAGTTTGACTATGACTATGTAAGAAAAGTGATAATTGGAATCATATAGTGAGATGGAACCAGACATGTACGATGATCCAATGGGTGAATTGCGTAGTTAATAGTTGGATACAACCAGAATGGGGTGGAGATGAAAGTTGGTGATTGGGGTGGATGTGCTGGAGGAGAGGTATGGGAAAGGAAACATAAAATTCAGCACCTGATGTGGATTGGAATAGAAGGTAGGGGGAATATGGGATCTAAGGATTACCTGAAATTGAAAAATTCAGTGTTCACACCATTGGGTTTAGACTACTCAAGTTGAATATGAGATGCTGTTCATCTAGTTTGTATTGGATTACACTCTGGTGGTGAAGAAGGCTGAGGAAGGACTAGTCGGTATGGGAAAGAGGGAGTTGAAATAGCATGCATTTGGGTTTCACAGTGCAAGTGGAGCATGGGAGCTCGGCAAACTGGTCTCTTAGTCTTCCCCCCGCCACTGGTTCTTTCTGTCCATTATCATCCCTCAGCCTTTCTCGATGTACCTATCACCCTCTCCACATGTCTTACTTCTCCCCTTTCCTGGATTGAGCTGCCTTCTGTGTAGAGTCTCAATCCAGCATGATCTCAGCCAGAACCATCAACAGTTCCTTTTTGTCCACAGATGCTGCTTGACTTAGTTTATCCACCAATTTTCTGTTCCAGATTCCAGCATCTGTAATCTCTGGACAGCTATGTAGGGCAGCTGTCCCAATTTAGGAACCAATGTCTCAGATGTTTGTGAGGAAGCTTTTGTAAGGTCATCTGGGCAGGTCTGTCTCGTCAAATTCGTTGGGTTTACATTGTGGTCAGTTGACTTTTATTTATGTTTGAGTGTAACAGTAATGATGCAATTGTGGCTTACATAAATGCCCTCCAGCAGCATTTTCTAGCCAAATGCATGGGATGGGCCTGAATAAGAATGTCAGGAATGAGTTATATGGATATCTATGAAAACCTTTTGTTTTCATTATCATCATTACTGTATTGTTTTTCTAAATTCCATTATTAGTTGTAAGGTTTGAATTTGGATTTCTGGATTATTTGATAACTTAATTGCTTTGCCACCACCCTACTCAATGAATAAGACCATGAGAAAGAGGAGCAGAATTAGGCCATTCGGCCCATTGAGTTTCCTCACTATTCGATGATGGCTGATTTATTTTCCCTCTCAACCCCATTCTCTTGACTTCTCCCTGTAATATTTAACACCCTTATAATCAAGAGCCTATCAACCTCTGCTTTAAATACGCATTACCCAATGACTTGCCCTCAGATTAGTGGCAATCAGTCGCTGTTTGTGTGTGTGAGATTCAGTTACAGGCTGGAGTGAAAGTAGTTCAGTTAACAATACGAACTGCAGGGTTGTTAACTATTTTCTTTATTAAATGCATTTTCAGATGACAAACCTACAACTAGTTGCATGTGCAGCTGCAGTATTTTCCTAATTGCTTCCTAATTTCTTGTGTGACTAAGCATTGATTGTTTTTGTGAAGCATTTCATGCTCTCCCAGAGCTGTTTCCAGCTCTTCTGCCAGTGGGATAGAATTTTGGTGCCGTTGTTTGTCAGGTATAATTCTGGGAGTACAACGATATCAAACTATTGTTCGACTACTAAGTGGAACAGTTTTAGGTAAATCTTGAGTACTTGCTCTCTATTGCACCTTAATGTCTGGGAGAGCTTCAGATCATCTTACTCAGTTAATTCCTCAATTCCATCATAATTATTTTGAATAAGCAAACCCAACATAGTTTAAAGTCACAATGATTCAAAGCCGTTTTTGTTGATACTCTTCCCTCATACCTTCTTGACTGACTGTTATTGCCAGTGCAGTCCAGTGGGTGTACAGTAAACTTTTGCCTTTTCCTCATCTTTTGTTTCTTGAATTCTCACCCTCAAGCTGTTGGTTTCACTGTTGGATTCGGTGTTGTCGTTTGACTGAAATGAAGGCTGACAACTACTAAATCAAATAGTAAAAAGATGTCTTTGGGACAATTTCTGCTTTGTCATACCTTACCGCTTGTGGTTTAACAACCATGCAGTTGGGTTTTGCTTTATTGGAAATGGATGGTATATTGTGGCATGGAGAAGGATAATCCACAGCACTTTCCAGACAGTTAATTACTTTGTATTCAGTTAATGTATGGCAGCTTAGTGGTGCAGAATCAGAATCAGGTTTAATATCACAGGTATATGTAATGAAATTTGTTGTTTTGTAGCAGCACTATATTGCAATACACAAAAAAGGAGCTGGGCTGCTGGTCAGACTGAAGCTGAGGGGCTTCAGGGTCCCTATGCCCTCCTGCTGGCTAATGTGCAAGCCATAGAGGACAAGGTGGATGATGTTAAAGGGAGACTCACCTACTGCAGAGAGATGCAGAACTGCTGTGTATTCTGTTTCACCGAGACCTGGCTCTCCCCTGCCATCCCCAACTGTGCCATCCGACCGGAGGGATTTTTGATTCATCGGATGGACCGCACAGCATCTTCGGGCAAGACGAGGGGAGGTGGTGTCTGCCTACTGATCAACACTGCGTGGTGCTCGGACACAGTGGCACTGACCAGCTCCTGCAGACCGGACCTGGAACACCTGTCGGTGAAGCGTCATCCCTACTATCTGCCATGGGAATTTACCTTGGTCATACTGACAGCAGTCTACATTCCCCCCCCCCAGGCGGACGTGGAGTGTGCTTTGAACATACTGTATGCCAACATCAGTGAACTTGAGACTAGGTATCCAAAGACTTTGCTCATTACAGCCGGGGGACTTTAACCAGACCAACCTCAGAAAGGTGCTGCCAAAGTTATACCAACATGTCTCCTGCCCCACTAGAGGCCCGAATATACTTGACCACTGCTACACAGCAGTCAAGGACGTCTCCGTTCCGTCCCACGACCTCACTTCGGAAAATCGGACCATCAGGCTGTACTTCTCCTCCTGGCTTACAAACAGAAACTGAAGTGGGAGGTCATGGTGTCAAAAGTAGTGTCGCGTTGGATGGAGGAAACAGATGAGGTCCTCCGCGACTGCTTTGAATCGGTGGACTGGTTAGTATTCAAGGACTTGGCAGCTAACCTTGATGAGTATGCCTCAGCTGTCACGGACTTTATTTGGAAATGCAGGGAGGACTGTATGTCTCGCAAGACGATCCGGGTATTCCCTAACTGGAAACCTTGGATGAATTATGAGGTCAAGTCCCTTTAGAAGGCTAGAGCTGCGGCTTTTAGGTCCGGGGATACCAGTCGCTACACGGAATCCAGGTGTGAACTCTGGAAAGCCATTAAGGGTGCCAAGAGGCAATGTCGAGCCAAGTTGGAAGCCGAGGCTAACCAGAGGGATGCCAGTAGACTATGGCAGGGTCTAAATGAGATCACTGGGCATAAAGAAAAGGTTGGGAATAACAATAACTGTGGCGCTTCTCTTCCTGATGAACTAAACGTATTCTACGCAAGATTCGAACAGAAGAGGAGCGTCCCGCTCCCTCCGGATGAACCGGATCTGGTGGCATCGAGATTCATTGTCACCAAGGAGGACGTTAGAAGGACCTTCCTGAAGATAAATCCAAGGATGGCGTCCCGGCACGGGTTCTCCGGGCCTGTGCAAGCGAGCTAGCTGGAGTGTTTGCTGACATCTTCAACTGCTCCTTGCTTCAGTCTAAGATCCCCTTGTGTTTTAAGAAGGCAACGATAATCCCAGTGCTGAAGAAGAGCAAGGTGGCATGCCTGAATGACTATCGACCTGTGGCTCTGACATCAATTGCTATGAAATGCTTCGAGCGATTTGTTATGGCACAGGTCAACCACAGCCTCGATGCTTTGCAATTCGCCTACCGGAGCAACAGGTCAATGGCAGATGCCATCTCTCTGGCCCTACATTCCTCCTTAGAACACCTGGAGAATAAAGATGCATATGTAAGGCTCCTTTTCATTGACTACAGCTCTGCCTTTAATACCATCATTCCAAATAAACTGATTCCTAAGTTCTGGAACCTGGGCCTTAGCACTCAGATCTGCAGCTGGATCTTCAACTTCCTCACAGACAGGACCCAGGCTGTAAAAATAGGGAACAAGCTCTCCTCTACAATCACTCTGAGCACCGTTGCCCCACAAGGCTGTATACTCAGCCCCTTGCTGTACTCACTGTACACCCATGATTGTGTAGCCAAGTTTCCATCAAACTCAATATATAAGTTTGCTGATGACACAACAATTGTAGGCTGAATCTCAGGTAATGATGAGTTTGAGTACAGGGAGGAAATTAAGAACCTGGTGGCATGGTGCGAAGACAATAACCTATCCCTCAACGTCAGCAAGACGAAGGAATTGGTTGCTGACTTCAGAAGGAGTAGCGGACCGCACGACCCAATTTACATTGGTGGTGCGCAAGTGGAACATTTTAAAAGCTTTAAGGTCTTCGGGGTCAATATCACAAATGCCCTGTCTTGGTCCAACCGAGCAGAGTCCACTGCCAAGAAGGCCCACCAGTGCCTTTACTTCCTGAGAAAACTAAAGAAATTTGGCCTGTCCCCTAAAACCCTCACTAATTTTTATAGATGCACCATAGAAAGCATTCTTCTAGGGTGCATCACAACTTGGTATGGAAGTTGCCCTGTCCAAGACCGGAAGAAGCTGCAGAAGATCGTGAACACGGTGCAGCGCATCACATAAACCAATCTTCCGTCCTTGGACTCACTTTACATCGCACTCTGTCGGAGCAGTGCTGCCAGAATAATCAAGGACACAACCCACCCAGCCAACACACTTTTCATCCCTCTTCCCTCCGGGAGAAGGCTCAGGAGCTTGAAGACTCGTACGACCAGATTTGGGAACAGCTTCTTTCCAACTGTGATAAGACTGCTGAACGGATCCCGACCCGGATCAGGGCCCTACCCTCCAAATATCTGGACCTGCCTCTCGTTTTTTTTGCACGACCTTACTTTCCATTTTTCTATTTTCTACTTATGATTTATAATTTAAATTTTTAATATTTACTATCAATTTGTAATCCAGGGAGCGGGAAGTGCAGAATCCAATATTGCTATGATGATTGTACGTTCTAGTATCAATTGTTTGCCGACAATAAAGTATAAAAAACTATAAACTGCAATAAGAAATATATTAAAAAAAATTAAATAAGTAGGGCAAAAGACAGCAAAGTCGTGAGGTAGTATAAATGAGGTCATTATCCATTCAGAAATCTGATGACAGAGAGGAAGAAGCTGTTCCTGAAATGTTGAGTGTGTGTCTTCAGAGGCTCCTGTACAACTACCTTGATGGTAGTAATGAGAAGAGGGCAGGTCCTAGGTGATGGAGGTCCTTACTGATGGATGCCTCCTTTCTGAGGCATTGCCTTTTGATGATGTCCTTGATGCTGGGATGGCTAGAGCCCATGATAGAGCTGGCTGAGTTTACAACTTTTTACAGCTTTTTCCGATCCTGTACAGTGACCTCGTCGTACCAGACGGTGATGCAACTGGTTAGAATGCTCCCTGAAGTATATCTGTATAAATTTGCGGAGTGTTTGCTGATATACCAAGTCTCCTCAAACTCCTAATGAATTATAGCCACTGTTGTGCCTTGTTTGTAATTGCATCAATATGTTGCACCCATGATAGATCGTTAGAAACGTTGACACCAAGGCTTATCCTTTCCACTCCTGATCACACACTGGTGTGTGTTTCTTTGAATTCCCCTTCATGAAAGTCCACAATCAATTCCTTGGTGTTTCTGTTTTTGAGTGCAAGGTTGTTGTGGCAACACCGTTTAATCTCACTCCCGTATCCCTCCTTGTCACTATCTGAAATTCTGCCAACAATAGTTGTCATTGTCAAATTTATAATGAAGTTTGTGCTGTTTTGAGACACACATTTCTGGGTGTGGAGAGAGTAGAGCAGTAGATTAAGCTTACATCCTTGAAGTGGACTAGTGCTGATCGTCAGCAAGGAGATGTTATTTCCAATCTACACCGACTATGGTCTCCCAATGAGGAAGTCAGGATCCAGTTGCAGAGGATGGTGCAGAGGCCCAGGTTTTGGAGCTTTTTAATTTGTAATCAAAGGCATGGTTGTGCTGTAATCTGTAAACAGCAGCCAAACGGATGTATTGCTGTTGTCCAGAGTGGAGAGCCAGTGAGATTAATCCAATTGTGCAGCCAAAAGAGCCACTGCCTCACTACTCCAGCAGCACATATTCAGCCCTAACCTCTGGTGCAGTCTGTATGAAATTCGTCCGCTCTCCAGGTGATTGCTGGAGTTTCCTGTGAGTGGGTGCTCAAGCTTCCCTCTTGTATCCCAAAGATGTGTGGTAATTGCCCCCTATTTGTAGGTGAGTGGTAGTATCTTGGAAGAACTGATTGCAATATGGGCAGAATATTATATAATAATACAGAACTGGTGTAAAATCGATGCTTTATTATAAGTGCGCATTTGGTAACCGAACAGTTTTGTTTCTATGCTCTATTGCTTTGAGTTGTTATTGTTTTGTGGAAAAGACTTTGGACAATTTGATAGTCTTTTAATTAATTTTAAAAAAAGATCTGGTTTTACAATTGGATGTGGGAGAATTGTTGGCCAGAACATGGGTAACTGCATTGCTCTGTTTGGCATCTTTTTACATAAATTAGAAAGGCAGGTAAGACCTTAATTTAAAAATTTGCTTGAAGGACTTCCAACAGTGTAGAACTTTGAAGTGTACATCTAGTTTATGTGTTAAATAACTGCCATGGATTTTGAATCCACAATTTTTTACTTGAAATAGAAATTCCTATCACTGAATTGGTTTGTCCAGTAGGTGACTCTAGTGGAATGGTTGCCCAGACAGTTAACTAATGACAAAACAAACTTGAGCATGTCTGATTGTTCTACTAAATTTTTCTTTTCTCGTTACACATAACACCTCAGAAATGGAACATGAGTAATTCTCGTGCTGTACCCTTCACAAGTGACACGTGTATATTATCTGTAGGTAACTTAATGGATTAAGCTGAATGGGATATATTCAAAATTAGCTTCTTTAATGCCCCACTGTACAAGATTGTGGATGGCCCAGTACTTCAGACGACTGACTGCCTTCTCATGTGCAGCAGCCCTGTGCTTTCAGGATGAGGAGCTGCAAGCTGTCAACGATGAAGTGGTTGTATGAAGAGGATTATGTGAGAGAAGCCAGTATATGTTTGTCAGGTTGTGACGTTGAACAGAGTCCAATGTGGTTCTTCCTAGAAGTAAAGTCACTTCTGTTAGTGAAGCTTGTCAGCTTTATCAGACCTTGGAAATAAAGTTTGGTATTAGCAGGAGGAGGAAATTGAATTTTGTTGATTAGAGTAAAGAATACGTTGGGGAGAGTAAGGTGAGCTGAAGTTCCGCATAAGGCATCTATGTACCACCATAACTGACGCAAAAAGTTTAAAAAGCCCTTTGTCACTGAAAAATAATACATAATAGTACATATATTTTTATGGTCTTTGAATTCGGCAGGTTGAAAGATTTCAAACCATTCTTATTGATTTCCTTAGACAGTAGATGATCGTTGAAGTTCTCTGTTGAAAGATTTTTTTTTCCTTTAGTTTTCTCTTCTGGTTGAGAAAGCAGCTTAACTCCTCCCACTGGGGTGCATACTACAGAATGAAGGGTAATACATCTCATTGTTATTTGCATATTAGCCCATCACTTCATTGATGAGCACTTTGATTTAATGCAGAGAAATGAAAATAGTGAGTGGAAGCAGTTATTTCTTTTGTCCAAAAAATCTCTTGTGGCTTGGCCGCCAGAGTTATTGAAACTGGCAGTAAGGTTTATAGTGGAGCCATACAAACTTGAACCAAGAGTTGAACTCTGTAATGTGTTCAACCGGCACAATACATAATACAAAGAGAGTTAAAGGGAAGCTGGGAAGGGGATTTTTGATGAGAATCTCTTGTGCAAGGGAAGATCATATCGATGGTTCACTGCTTATTTCCACCGTGGATCCTTAAAACTGTGTGCTAACGAAAGGCACGTGCAGTTGCTCCTCAGCATGGCTTTGGTCTGTGCAGGGCTGCGAAAGAAATTGATCTGACCTATTGTTTCAGTAACAAAATTGGGAAGCCTATTAAAATGTGTGCACAACATCAGAAATGATTTTTCAGAATTGTTTCTGTAATTTTATACCTGTCAGCATTGAGCCCTTGGAGACTTGTCTGACCTGAGTTAAAATACAATAACCATTAAAATAGAAGCAACCAATTTGATTATACATGAATATCAAACAGCACTCCCTTTACAGCTGCGCAAACTGACCGTTGCTCTGAGCAGGAAAAGTTTACACAACCTGAAAACTGTGCAGTACTTTAATAAAACATTTATACAAAAGAAAATTCCAGCTGCATGGCAACAAAGGTTATGTGCGCGGGAGCATTTCAGTTATCGTGCAGCTATGCACTCGCATAGCTTAGAGGGAACAGTGATCTGAAGCTACTTCCTATGAATGGATCTGTCATCTTCTCTCAATCTATCTCTGTTAAAACCAGAATTAGGCAGGCTGGAAATGTTGGCAGTTTCAATTTAGCCTGATGGGAGGAAGCTTGTGTTGAGAGTTGAGATTTGGTCCCAAGTGTCAATAGATAAGTCCGCCTTGAATACAAATCAGAATGCCACCACATAATTTTTGTCTTTATGGAGATGGTTGTAATGAAAGAAGAAATAAATAAGACGGCACTGGATCTGCATTCCTTTCAATGTTATGCACATCGCTGACATCACACTAACACTTTTTGAAGAATGTGGATGTGTAGAAGCAGAAAGTTTTATTTACTTATTTCAGGAATTTGATTCTTATCTCACCTGTCACATACACACCATGAAAAAATTTGGTCATATATAGATTGTTTCCTTTATTCACAGACTTGTCAATAGTTTGTGATTTCTCGTGTGTTCTATACCACACAGAGCTTTGAAAATGGTTTTCCATTTGAGGAGAATAACCAACAAGTCCTCTGAGACCATGTCATAAGTTTGTCATTGCAAAACAATTCAGCTTGTAAACGAATGCATTATATTGTGCTGTTGCTCAATTCTTCTGAGCCATAGAGACAGAATAGAAGGAGGCTCTTCGACACACCAAGCCAGCACCTACCATCAAGCATTTGTTTCTGTACTAGTCCTGCCCTAATCCGTACTCGCCACGTTTTTATGAACTACTCCTCCAGATTTCTACCGTTTACTTGCAGTAAATGCAGTTTACAATGACGAAACTTTTGGAATACAAGGGGATATTCCATAACCTGAAGGAAACCAATAGGGAGAGTTTGCAAACTCCACACAGACAGCACTGGAGGTCAAGACCAAACTGGATTGCTGGAGTTGAGGCAGCAGCTTTATAATTACTCCACTTTGCCAGCGCTTCTCGTTATTTACTTTATTGAGAGAAACTGCGCGGAACAGGCCCTACCAGCCCAACAAGACGTGTGGCCAGCACCCTAGCTTTATTGCAAGACAGTATACAATGATCAATTATAGAACAACTATGCTGTTAACAGGTATGTTTTTGGACTGTGTGAGGAAACCGGAGCACTCAGAGGAAACCCATTTGGTCACAGGGAGAATGTACAAACTCCTGACAGACTTCAGTAGAATTGAACTCTGTACTCTTGACACCCCATGCTTTAATTGCATTGTGCTAACGACTATGTGCTGTGGCAATTATGGTCCTATAAGCTATCAACTATAATTTATAAAAATATGTATTGGAATGTACTGTTGCTGCAAAACAACACAGTTCATGACGTAAGCCAGTGAAATTAAACTTGATCCTGATTCTGCAGGTATATTTATTACAGTGGTACATTGTTTTAAAGAAAATTATACTTTCCAGCTTCACTTTCTGATCTGATTTTCATGAAACACTAACAATTTTCAAAGACTTGGCTATGGATAAATGCTTTGTTCTTCCTCTTCGTGTTCTTTACCTGAATTGGCTTGTACTTTAAACAGAAGCAGTCATTTGGAAGAGATTTTACCAACGGCTTCATGACCAGTGAACTTTAGTGTCCTTAAACTTCATGTCAGCTAATTAGAATGTAGAAACCTCATTGTACTAGTAATTGGGTCAGAATGTGCAAGGCAAAATTTGGGGGGGATTTGGGTGTTAAAACTAGTTGTAGCATAGACACCGTCCTACCGGTAGCCTTTACTTGTATAGTAAAGTGGTCCAGCAAAGGCAAATAAGACAGATCTACAGGTCCAAAATTTTCAAAAGTTTGCTTTGTCATGACTAATCATGTACATCATTGAGTTGCCTTTGTATCCTTAGATAATTTATAACATTGAACTTGAGGTTTTAGATTCAAAAGTGTTTATATTATTTATACTATATAAAAAGTGTTTATGCTACACACTGGTGCTCTCGGTGCAGCCTCCTCTAAATCGGTGAGACCCGACGTAGATTTGAAGACTGCTTCGCCGAGCACCTATGTTCTGTCTGCCAGAAAAAGCGGGATCTCCGAGTGGCTATCTGTTTTAATTTCACTTCCCATTCCCATTCCCATTCCGACATGTCAATCCACGGCCTCCTCTACTGTCATGATGAGGCCACACTCAGGTTGCAGGAGCAATGCTTTATATTCCGTCTGGATAGCCTCCTACCCAGTGGCAGGAACATTGATTTTTCTAACTTCCAGTAATTCCCGCCCTCCCCCCCCCCCCGCAACCTTCATCATTCCCCATTCCCTTTTCCCTCTCACTTTATCTGATTACTAGCCCATCACCTCCCTCTGGTGCTCCTCCCCCTTTTCTTTCTTCCATGGCCTCCTGTCCTCTCCGATTAGATTCCTTGTTTTTGAGCCCTGTATTTCTTTCACCAATCAACTTCCCAGCTCTTTACTGCACCCCTCCCCTTCCTGGTTTCACCGAATTACCTTGTGATCCTTCTCCTCCTCCCCTCCCCCACCCCCCCCACCTTCCAACTCTGACTCATTTTTGTCACTCCTGATGAAGGGTTTCGGCTCAACGTCGACTATACTCTTTTCCATAGATGTCGTCTGTTCCTCCAGCAGTTTGTATGTGATTGTATTTAACAATTTATCTTGATTGAAAATATTTTGAGGCCTTCCATTGGTCAGGGTCAACCATGGATGTTGCGTCCTAGCTGTCGTATGCAAGCTAGGGGAGTGCGATATGGAGAGCAGGCTGTCGCCCATGCAGCTGGTTACCCCTCTCCACTCAGCTGATGAATCCAGAGGAACTGCAGAAATCGATACAGTTTGACAGCTGTGCTGTCACGGGAGTTTCCACTCAGCGTTGAACACACAGAAGGACTGCCTGAGGGAATCTAGCTCCAGATTTTTTCTTGGGCTTTATTCCTGAAGCCTTTCCCCATGAGTGAGTATAGACTCAAGGCAGTAGAGGGTTGAGATCAGAGTTTTCCTTCTCGATGAGCTGCCAGCCATGGCTGATGAGCCCCACTTGTCTGAAGCAACTGGTTTTAGGGTGCCAGTAACCTGCCTTTGCCCCTTCTCCTGTCAGTAGAAATGTCCTACGAGTCTGTGGTGGCCAGTGCGATCATGTTTGCTGTTGTGTGCTGGGGCAGCAGGCTGAGGGTAGCAGACACCAACAGAATTAACAAACTCATTCGTAAGGCCAGTGATGTGGTGGGGATGGAACTGGACTCTTTGATGGTGGTGTCTGAAAAGAGGATGCTGTCCAAGTTGCATGCCATCTTGGACAATGTCTCCCATCCACTACATAATGTACTGGTTGGGCACAGGAGTACATTCAGCCAGAGACTCATTCCACCGAGATGCAACACAGAGCGTCACAGGAAGTCATTCCTGCCTGTGGCCATCAAACTTTACAACTCCTCCCTTGGATCGTCAGACACCCTGAGCCAATAGGCTGGTCCTGGACTTATTTCCTGGCATAATTTACATATTACTATTTAACTATTTATGGTTTTATTACTGTTTAATTATTTATAGTGCAACTGTAATGAAAACCAATTTCCCCCGGGATCAATAAAGTAGAATAGTCATAGTCATACAAGGCTTAGTAACTAAGCCACAGGTGAAAGCCAGGAGCTAGACATGGCTGTCAGAGGCTATTGGAGATGCACACCATTGGGAGCATTTAATAGGTAGTATGAGCTTATCCCACTACCACCCCCAGCTATAATAACCTTGAGATACCTGCAAATATTTATCATTTAGAAAAGCAATGATATGTATTTCTAGTGCCTCATGACTTGGATGTAGCATTGAATTCATGTGGATTTTAATTTTGTTGAACAAACTAAAAAGTCTGCAGGGTATGAAATGCATAAAATGCATTTGAATAGTAGCACTCGAATTTTCATCAGCTGCAGGTTCTGAATACAGTTTTATGAATTGACAAGGATGTTCTCGTGCCAATGTTACTACAGTGTATTGGCTCCTGTTTTCTCTCTGCAGTACACAAGCATGGATCTCGTTGACTTCATTGAGACCATTTAGTCAGCAGCTTTTTGCACTTCCCTAAGCCTAGCAAATCAAACCTTCCTGACCATATTTTTATTGTTTCTTCCATCTCCTCGCAGGTCCATTTTAAGCTCCACCCGATCCAATATCCAGTAAGCTGCTGAAGACCAGCTTCCCTTCTGATCCTGAAAGTTTTTTTCAAGTATTGTCTCTTCTCTTTCAAATTTACTTTCATGCCTTTCCTCGAACATGAAAACCTGTGCTGTGCCAAATCTCTGAATTCCTTGACTTTGCTGCAGCTCCAAATTTTTCCCCAGATGTCACTTCAAATATGTTTCTGCCATACCAGAGCTAGTGTGATTGTTATCAGAGTGACTGATAACATTCCCATAACACATTCCAAAGTTGTTATTTCTTATGTAGCTTTTTTTTGACATTGTTGATCATTTCTTCCTCTAACTCCTCTCCCAGCACCATTTTGCTGCATTGGCCTACACTTTTCAAGTGTAACGCTGTCACTGTTGGGGAGTTACCTGCTATTACTTCTCTTTTGATGTTACTCAAGTACTTATCCTGGGTCACCTTTTCTTCATCCAAAAGCGGAACTTGGTGAAGTTTAGGCAAAAGCTCTTTTTCCATTTTCCATAAATACCTTGATACCATTGTCTAAATGATTAAGGTGTGTGACTTTCATTCATTTTGAAAAGAAATAGAATTGTCAATATTCTGAAGATTCAGAATCGGGTTTAATATCACTGGCATATGTTGTGAATTTCTTTTGCGGCAGCAGTACATTGCGGTGCATAAAAACTAAATTACAGTAAGTTTGGGGTTTGATCTTGAGTTTTTCATTTTTGTGTGGGGGAGGGGGATTCGATGTTGCATTTTGTGTGGGCGGGTTGGGGAACTATGTTCTTGTAGTGTTTTTGTTAAGATTTTTTTTGTGCAATGTGGGGTTTTGGGGGCCAATGTGCAGAGGGATGGCGGTTATGGGGGTGTTGATGATCATGTTGCTGTTTTTTTTGTGTGTTCTCTTTGAACTGACTTCCATGGTTTTCTTTGGTTCATGGCTATTTGGAGAAGAATCATCTCAGAGTTGTATACTGCATACATACTTAAAAAATAAATACTTGATAACAAATGAACCTTGAGTGGGTGCCTTCAAGTTCTTGTACTCCCTCCCTGATGGTGACAATGAGAAGATGGCTTGTCCTGGGTGATGAGGGTCCTTAATGATGGATGCAACCTTTATGCAGCATTGTTCCTTGTAGATGTCCTGGGTGCTGGGGAGGCTAGTGCCAATGATGGATCGCAGGATGCTGCAAGGATCGTCATTGCTGTAGTTCTGTTTGCCCTTAGAAAGCGTGCATAGGAGGTGTTGAGCTCATCTGGGAGTGAAGCATCACTGCTATTCAAGATGTTAGGTTTCGCATTGTAGGTTTCCTAGCAATTTTATCTCTCTTTTTGGCACATCTCAAAATCTGAACATTGTGTAGCCATATGTGACCAAACTGAGTTTTAGAGAAAGGGCTCTCTCTACCTTTGCCTATTTTCATCACCGTAGCATACCTCTACCCTATTCTTGTCTCAGTTTATTAGCTGATAAACTTTCCCTATGAAACTTGTGTTATTCTTCTCACAAGTCTTGAAGCATGTAAATATGTTCTGCTAACCCACTAAACGCTATATAATTTATCTGTTACTTTGTATTTGCTGAGCCAGTCGAGATGCTGGCTTTTCAATGCAATTTTCCCCTTTGTAGCCAATTGTGGTATGATTGTTAAATGTCCTATTGTTTGGGCATTTTAGTTTTTGTTAACTCCAAGTTTCATGTTTACTGTTTTGTAGACTCACTGCTTGCAGGATCTGAGGCAGAACACCGCATTGGCGTCCAAAGTCTTCATTCAAAGGGATTACTCCAGTGGGACAGTGTGCCAGTTTCAAACTAAATTCCCTTGTGAACTGGAATCCAGGGTAAGATGGAGCTACAAGAGGCTGTGAGGAATTCTGAGCAAAATATAGCAGCCTTTGGTCATATCAAATCCCACTCATCAGTCTGTTGATATTTTGTATCGATATTTTCCCTAATACCTGAATTATCTCAAGGATTCTTCTTAATTTGTGTACTTGTTTCTACTAATTTACTGCAGATGTAACCCATGAGAGCAATATTTTGCCTAAATATGATCACTTTTAATGTAATTAACTTGGTGCCTAAATATTTACTCACTGTGTTATGTTCATATATTTAATCAAAATGGTATAAGAGCAGGAGAAGGTAATTTGGCCCTTGAGATGGTGGTCGGTCTCCCTCAAAACTGATTCAGCCTTTCTGCAGCACATCTGTGATTTTCAGAAAGTAAAAAAAAAACACTGAAGATGCTGGAATTTCTGAAATGAATAAAGAATACGAGGAGAACCCAGCAGGTCAGGCAGCATCTGTGGAAAGACGGACTCAAATATTAGGCACAGCACACCGGTGTAGTGGTTAGTGTAATGCTATTTCAGTGCCAGTGACCTGGTTTTAATTTTGCCGCTGTGTGCAAGGAGCACGAACATTCTCCCCATTACCTCCATATTCCATACACGTATGGATTATTAGTTAATTGGTCTCATGAGTTTAATTGAGTTACAGAGGCTCGTTGGACTGGAAGGGCCTCTTACTATGCTGTATCCGTAAGTAAATAAATGAACAGAATTAATATCTAAAGTTGAAGATGCGTCATTGAAACCAGGGAGGAAAGGAAACAAATCTGTTTCAAGCTGTGAGGTTAGGAGTGCGATGCATAGGGTGATTCCCTTAGTCCTAGCAAACCTTTCCTCTGCTTTCTTGCATCTTGATGATAACTGGTTACCTGTTCTTCACAGTCTTGTGAAGAGTTGTTGAACTGAAATGCTAATTCAGTTTCTCTTTTTATCAATGCTTCCTGACCTTGTGGTAAAGAGACCAATTCTCCACAAAATATATCAAGACTTAACATGATTGCAAATTTTCCCATAATAAAAGCCACATTCCATTTGCTGTTCTAATCATTGGCTTCGCCTGCATGTTGGCATTCAGTGATCTGTAGGGAAGCTTGGTTCCTTTTCAAAATCAACATTATCCAATTTAAAACAAAGTCTTTTGCCATTTAAAACAAGAATGTTTTTTATTTCCTACACCTAATGCACCTCATTTCTATCATGTTATTGTCCTCTCAATAAGCTTGCTTGTGTCCTTGAAGTCTCTAGACCCTCCTCATTGCATTCCCACCTAATTTTCCATCCTCTGTTTCCCCCAAGCACTGACTGTTGTGGTCCCTTGCTAATCAACTTATTTCCACAGTTTGCTTTCCATCAGCTTAAATGACTCCCTTGATGCCCCAAATCAATGTCTTTGAATGGCTACCTTGGGCAGGCCATGACATGGAGGTCCACAGCTGATGCCCCAGGTGATCCAAGCTAAGGAGCTTGGGGCTGAACTGTAACCAAAATTTGGGGAGCAGCTCCTGCAAATGCTCAGACCTAAGCTGCAGCTTAACACATTCCAAATTTATGCTGTTCATCGACTTGTCCAGAACTCAATAATGGCAGGTGGTTAGGAAGTCTATGTACCAGCTTAAAAACCCCTCCACATATACCTTGTAATGAGGCTAAGCTTCTGCATAGAGAGCCTCTTCTCACAACCCACTGTGGTTGAGTCTAGCTGCAGCGCTTGGATCTGCAAAACAATCTGGCCAACTTGGCCAGGTTTGTCCCACATCTTGAGCCCCCAGTATACCCAATGTGATGGGACTGCCATGATTCTTAATGGTACGCTGCTGTTTTCTCCATTAATCCATTCTGTGCCAGTCACCTGGCAGCCAGCAACTTCCTCTGCTAGCTGGGATTGAGGGGTACACTCTGACTAAATGGTGACGATATTCCCTGAAATGGCCCCTGAAATTGAAAGGCAGATTCCTCCGATGAGTATGACTAATGCTCGTACCCGGGAGCTAATAGTCATTTTGTAGCTATGCCTCAGTTGGTAGTTCTTCGTTTTTCATCTCTCTCCTCTTACTTACATTGTTAATTTACCTTCACTCATTCCCTTCAGTGTTCATGCTTAAAGTTATTGTTAGAGAGATAGGCGGTCAGATGCATACTACAATGTACAGGCATTGTATTGAAATCTTACGTGTGTGAGTGCTTTTTTAACTTCAGACTCTCTTGCTTTTGACACAAATTGTAACAGCTTCCAACAGTATATTTTTAATTACACTGTTTTGATTATGCTGGCTGATAGAACCACTCTTCGAGAGATATCATAGCATCTGTTATGCACCTGGCTCTGACACATCTGGAAAACAAGGCCACTTGTGTTAGAATACTGATTCTGGACTTCAGTTTGGCATTCAACACTATTGTCTGATAGAATTTAGTGAGTAAACTCCTACTCCTTGGTCTAAATGCACCACTAGGTGTTAGACTTCCCACTGAACAGAACTCAGATAGTTAGGATGCACATATGCTCCTCCCTTTCCATCATCCTCCAAACGGGTGCCCCCGAGGGTCATCCATGTCTGTATGGCCAAATCCTGAGTAATCACATTGTCAAATTCACCGATGACATGACAGTGCTGGGGTTCATCACTCACAATGACGGGATGGCCTACAGAGAGGAGATAGAAGAGACTGAGGCCTGCTACCAGGCAAACAACCTCTTCCTCAATATCAACAAGAGAAAGGAGATTGTTATCAACTTCTGGAGAACTGTCACTACTCACATTCCTCTTTCCATTGGCGGCACAACAGTGGAAGCAGCAAACAGTTTCAAACTCCTGGGAGTGCACGTCACAAGCAACCTCTTATGTAGAATGTATTCTGGGACCATAACCTGGAAAGCTCACTAAAATCTCTACTTTCTGAGGAGTCTAAAGAGAGCTGGACTATGCATGTCTGCATATACTTATGTCATTCTACAGATATGCAGTAGAGAGCATCCTAACATGGTGGATCACTGCCTGGTACGGAAACTGCACTGCGATGGACAGGAAGACTTTACAACGGGTAGTCAAAACTGCCCAGTGCATTACCCGCACAAGCCTGTCTACCTACTATTAAGGAAATATGTACAGATTGGTATTGAAAAAGGGCCAGTAACAACACAAAGGATCCCTCCCATTCTGCTCATGAACTGTTTGTCCCACTCCCATCAGGGTGGAAGCTACGTAGCATCCACACAAGGACTACCAGACCCAAGAACAGTTGTTTTCCCTAAGCAGCAAGGCTGATCAACACTTCCATCCACTAACCCACCCCCCCCCACACCCCTAACCACCACTACTTTGCTATTTCCTGTCAGTCATCTTACGTATTGACACTCCTGTGCTGAGTGTCACTTTATGGGCATATGTATATAAGCTATCTTATGTATTTATTTATTATTGTGTTCTTTAACTTATTGTTTTTGTGCTGCATTGGATCCAGAGCACCAATTATATTGTTCTGGAAATGACACTAAACAATCTTGAATTTTAATGCTCTAGCTTGACAATCTTACCTAGCAGAGGCAGCAGTCAACTTCAAGTTTTAAATCTTCCAAAAGAGTCAACTTACCATCTTTTCATGAGCACTTGCTTTCTGCTGATGTGAAGAAAGCAAAGTAGATTCTGTGGCAAACATTAGATTCACCAACGTGTATAGCTCTCTATTCAATGCAGTCATCATGCCCCTTTAGTTCTCTGTCTTAAGAGTTGTTCTGGGCTATCTAGCTTTCAGGTATGGTTTCCCTGCAGCAGGTAGAATGAAGAAGGAGGAAAAAGCCCTTAACTCCGAGTGGAGTCATCGGGATGTCGTCATGACGGCGTTTTTTTTAGCAGGCTTTCTTATTTTCACGAGGCCGAGTTGCCAGCTCGACGCTCAGCCCAGCACGGATGGAAAGCGTGCAAGGGAGCCGGCTGGATTCGAACTCGGGAGCCTTCACTCCGAAGTCTGGCGCTGATGCCACTACACCACCTGCCGGCAGCAGGTAGAATGAATGATGGGAAAATTGGAGGAAATAGTCTGTTAAGACTCCTCACTAACCCTTGAGTACATCATCTGCGTAATTTGGCTTGTTCAGATTAACAATACTCTATTAATTATGTGGAAATAGTTCTCATACCACAATAATCCTTGTTTATTTAAGTTCACAGCATTCAGAAGGAAGTCATTTAACATAGCATAATGAACCGCTCTAATCTCTCTGTCCTACAATCTGATTGCTAAATGTGAAAGTGCTATTAGCTAAGAGTTCTGTGTATTTGCTGTCCTTGTCTAGCACTTTGGCTTTCTAACTCCTTGTCACAGCTGCTGTAATCCTGTATGGGTGCGTTTGCCAAAGCACTGGTAACTAAACTGCTGTGCTAGCAAGATATTTGTTTTCATCCCAGGCTTCTAGGGTGATAATCCAGTGACATAGTAGGTTCTGATTTTCTTTTTGCATCAGAATTCCACAGTATTTTTCCCCTTTTCTACTTGTGGTCAGATGGTAAGTTTAAATATGAATGTTGGTTTATTAAGTTTTTGGGGAACAATCATCAGTTTGTTTGGGATGAAAGGTGCCTTTTCTGAATTCCTTTCCTGTGTGAGCAATGCACTTTCCACAGATTGACAGACAGCAGTTTGAAGAAACCATCAGAGTACTAAACAACCTTTATGCGGAGGCTGAGAAGGTGGGAGGACAGTCCTACCTGGAGGGCTGCTTGGCATGCTTGACTGCGTACACCATCTTCTTGTGCATGGAGACTCATTATGAAAAAGTGAGTTAACTTTTCACTATGGCTATCAAGTTATGTAAATGGATAGTACTGCTAAAGTCAAATACTGTACTTGCTGTTTTACAATAGGATAGTTATGAGCCTGACCTATTCACCACCCAACTATTCAAAATCTGTTGTAAATGTTTTTGAAAATCTTATTGATGTTCAGAATGCCTGGGAGGTAAAAGGGATTTTATAATGTTTTCTGTTTTCAATCTGGTTACATTTTATTTGGTATCACCATGCAGATAATATTCTAACAGTAAGTCATTTAAGAAATAGTGGAGTATCAATTTAATTTAATACTCATCAAAGGTTCTGCTTTACCTTTTGGGAATGTATCTAATAAATCTGCTTGCATATAAGTCATCTATTGATGGTCAAGATGTAAATTATGGATGAATTCAGTAATTATTTCCTCTGACATTTTAAGACTGTACATAGTTATAATTAGTTGAATGGAGCAGTTATTTGTCAGCAGTCTACTTAATGTAGTCCAAGATGTAATGCATTTCTTGCAGGTTCTATATTTTTTGTTAATTTGTTATTAAGCATATTATTTGATTTTTGAATGAGTGCATGTGGAATAAAATATTTGATAATATGCTCATTGGCATTGAGGAGAAAATAGGCAGGCTAATGCTTGAACATGGATCAGAAATGTACATATTCAAGCACCTGCACATCTTTTTCTCCTTTCCACACTCAGTATTTCAAATTTGCATTTTTATTTGTATTTATCAATATAAGCAGAGCCCACGTACAAAGCATTAATATGTTCTGCATTGGTTGTGTTGATATTTTTCTTGAATGGTCTAACTACAGTTAAGAGTAAGTGAAATGCTCCCAAACTGCTGTTGTATGCAGAGTTATTTAGTGACCCATAACTTTGGTCCCTGATACAAATAAAGTCATCTCGTGTTCTGACCTGATGTGCTGCACTTTTGCAATAGTTTCTGTTTTTATTCGACCTTGTGAAGCATTTTTTCAAATGTGCTTGATCACATTTGCTGTAAAGCTGCTTTGGGCATCAGGACTCTACCAGTGTTACAACAGCTTGCTTGTTCTAAGCTTCTTTGAATTTTGTCTGACTAACATTTTTTAGAAAATATTAATGTGTTTAGTCAAAATTATCTGATTGAAACTTTTATGACATCATCATAAATTTGAGAAGTGAGTGGGAAAAGTTTTTTTAAGAAAAAACCTCAGGAAATATGTGGGAATTGTCAACCTTTCACAGATTATTATTCAAACTTGGATTTGAATTACGGAAACTGACCCACCTGAATCAGATCTGACTGTGTACTGATTTAATCATTTTGTGGGTTTCTTGTGACTCGAAGTATGCAGAACTTAATTAAACTCTGAAGGGTTTCTTTTATAAGCAAGGTAAAGAGCACTGGTCACACAATCTTCCCAGTGAGGATATCTGTCACATATTATTGATTGTGGAAACTGATTCTGCTTCTACCATTTCAGCTTTGGTTCACCGAGAGTTTTGGAGAATGTAGGACTGAAGAGACTCTAGACTCCAGCTTGGCTGCCTTTCTGTTATTCATTGTTGCTGTCAGTTACTCAGACATTGAGCAGATAAATGTATGTTTCAGTTTGGCAAGGAGCTGCTTAGCACTTGTGCTTAAAGAAACCAGTGCTCATCTCCCACACCTCCCACTATCAACCGTCCACCCTGAAGTAATCCCTTTCCTGTCAGATGCCTCCCAGATGAAAATTGAGATGTACTGTGTAAAGCCCATTACATAGACTTTTGAAGGGCAAGAGAAAAAAATTCTTAAAATGCAAATTCACTTCACTGAGTATGCAACTAAATTTTAAATTAACTTTGATCTTCTACTTTCGTTAATATCATGCTCTTCCACATCAAAAGATGGGCTGATGACCTGATCTCATGTCCTTCTTCTAGTCTTTAAGAATCAGGAAGAGACTTCATCTTTTTAGCTTTTGCACCCAGATGAAGATAGAAGCTAAATTATATCTATATGATTTGTTTTGTGCAATCCTATCAGTGTTATTGGTATTAAATGGTTCTTGGAGTATGTTCATAATTATTTGAAAGTGGTTTTGTTTATTATTGATGCATTCTTTGTTTGCAGGTATTGAAAAAGATTGCTAAATACATCCAGGAACAGAATGAGAAGATATATGCACCGAGAGGTCTTGTCATAGTTGATCCAATTGAAAGAGGTTTGAGAGTTGTATCCTTTAGTTTTATTGGAATGCTTCTGCTATTTATTAAAATATCGGTCTCTTTGATTGCTGTTTATATAGCCACATAGCTGGGCAGTTTTGTAATGTTGTTCCAATGCTGCCTCAAGCATGTATTAAATAGAGAAATAATTGCATTTCCTACTCTGATTAAACTTTGACAAAAGCACTCCCTCTTTTGCATGGACTGAGATGGTTGTTTTTATTTTAAATAACACTGCAATATCCTTAAATCATACCATAAGCCTCTGTTTTAAAGAGGAAAATGGCAAGTTGAAAAGCTAATGAAATACTGGCAGTGAAACATAAATTTATTAGCTCCAGTCTCTCCAACCAAGGCTCCACTGCGACACCTACTATTTTATTTGAGAGGGCAGTTTAGTATCCTTGCCAGATTCTTGGCATTTTCATTTTATATTGCCAAAAATTCCCTTTTCTTCTTATCGGAGCATTATTTTTGGAGGGCTTGATATGTAAGACATTTTCACTTGGCTGAATAGATTAGAGATAAGAATCGTGGTCTTGCGTAGAAGAATATTAGGAATTTCTTCATTAATTCTTGAAATCCTACAGAAGACTGAAGATGCTTGGTCATTCAGTAAGTTCAAGGCCAAAATCGAGAGGAATATGGAAGTAGGATAGAAAAATAGTTTAGGTAAATGATCACTGTAATATTGAAGAGGGGAGGCTTGGTCGGTGCATTTGTTCCTTATGTGTTTTTTAAAAATGACTTTCTACCAATTGCACAAGTTCCACATAATTTTCTTCGAGCAGTATTTTGGATGCTATGGAATTCTTTTTTGCTAGTAAGATACAAGGGTTTTTAATATAATTTCCTGCATTTTGTGTGAAATGGTTTGGAAACAAATGGAGTTAATAGACTCATTGAGACACATTACAAGAAATCAAAACTAAGTAATTGTGTGAAATCCGTTAATCGTTATAATTAAAGCAGTTAAATAAATCTGTTATTCAGGTTGGAAGAGGTGGAGGAATCTAGAACTATTTGAAATAAGGCAGCTTCAGATTTTTGCTTGGAGCATTTGAGTAGAAAGAAGAGAGAGTTGAATTCACATTTGGCACCAATGGAAGATTGGTAATAATATGCAAATTTTTAGACTGGCGAGATTCCATGACCAGAACAACCTATTTTGAGATATTAGAAGAGAATGCTTACTAATTTGACAAAATGTTGGAGAGACTGAAGGATAAGTAGATTTAGAGGATGTATTTTGTGCAGGGATGATGTAAACAGCCATGTTCTGAATGAGTTCAAGTAAGATGTAATCCAACCACAAACAAGAGAAAATTTGCAGATGCTGAAAATCCAAGTAACGTACTCAATATGCTGGAGTAACTGAGCAGGCCAGGCAGCATCTATGGAAAAGAATACTGTTGATGTCCTGCTGAAGGGTCTTTGCCCGAAACAGCGACTGTACCCTTCCTTAGATGCTATCTGGTCTGCTAAGTTCTATCAAGATTTTACGTACAGTAAGAAGTAATTTGAAAGGCTTTATTTAAGGGTGTTAAAGATATTATTTAGTGGAGATGAGTGGGATGTTTGGATTAAGACTCTCATTTAGTCACATCTTGTGCAGACGTTATGTTCTCATTAGCTACTATAAGGAAATAGTTTTTCTTTTGCTTCAATAATTTGAGGAACAACATTTGAAGTTTTGGAAATTGTATGACTTGTCTTTTGCCATAAATTGGGATACCTCTCTATCCATTTTCCCAGTGTTTAAGAGTAATGTACAGATCTCGATTGAATCTGCTTTTTTTTTAGTGTATTCGGGCACTTCAGTGAAATGATACAGCACTCTGCTTTTAAAAAAAAATCTGGCATCTACTGAAGGAATTGTGTTTGAAACTCTCAGACTACTTAAGTTTCAGTCTCTTGAAGAAGTCTTGGGTAACCTTAATTGGAGAATCAGAGTAGATTACTTTCCTGGCAGCCTTTTAAACAAATTGTCAAATTTCTTCCAGTGTGCTTGAATACCATGGCCCTTTATGAACCAGAATTTGCTATAAGTCTTTGTTTGTTTCATGAGTAACTGGTTTGATAGATGGTCAGAAATTTCTGTTTCTACATTAGTCCAATTTGTTTACTGAAGTAGTAAAACTCCTGTGCATTCGGTCAGATGCATAACAAAGGTGAGTATAAAATGGGAAGTTCTTGTTCTAATGTTAACTGAAGCTACCAAGGTGGCTGGAATATCTCTCTATTTAAAGACAACTGAGTGGCACCTGGAGTTCAATGTTGCCCTGCTCTCATAAGTAAAATCTTGAAAGATCCCACCCACCATGCTTATGGTCAGTTCGTCCCATTCCCATCAGGGAGGAGACAATATAGCATCCACACCGGGACCACCAGACTCAAAAACAGTAACTTTTCCCAAGCAGTAAAGCTGATCAACACTTCCACCCACTGACACACCCCTGCGCACCTCACCACCACTACTTTATCATTTCCTGTCAGTCACCTTATGTACAGAAACTCCTGTGCCTTGCATCACTTTATGGATGTACAATAATTCTTATGTATTTACAGTTGCAAGGAGAAGTTTGTGAACCCTTTGCAGTTACCTGGTTTTCTGCATTAATTACTCATAAAATGTCGTCTGATATTCGTCTAAGTCACAAGAATAGACGAAAACACAATCTGCCTAAACTAATAGCACACAAACAATTATACTACTTCTCATCAATACTGAGTACACTATTTAAATAATCACAGTTTAGGTTCAAAAAGTATGTGAACCTCTGGGATAATGCCTTCTACAAAAGTTATTTGGAGTCAGGTGTTCCAATCAATGTGATGAGATTGGAGGTGTGGGTTGTAGAGGTGCCCTGCCCTATATATAAAAAAACGACACACAAAGTCAGGTTACTGACAGAGCCGAATGTTCTTGAGAAAGATCTGTTTATGTACGCCATGCCTCGATCAAAGCAACTTTCAGAGGACCTTAGAAGAAGAATGGTTGAGATGCATGAAACTGGAATAGATTGCAAAAGCATTTCAAAAGACCTGTGTTCATCAGTACGCAATAAGAGAAATTGTCTAAAATAGTCTAAAATTCCTCCTTGCTATTGTGCAAATCTGATCAGTTATAGGAAATGTTTGGTGGAGGTTGTTGCTACTAAAGGACTCACCAGTTCACAAACTTTTTCCCAGTCTGGACTGTGAGTGATTAAGCAATGTGTTCAATAAAGACATGAAGAGTACAGTTGTTTGTCTGTTACTCGTTTAGGCAGATTTGTACTTGTCTATTATTGTGACTTAGATCAATCCACATTTTATGATTACTGCTGAAAAACAGGTCATTGCAAAGAACTTACAATCTTTTTCTTGCAACTGTATATTTATTTTATTGTTGTGTTCTTTATCTTAATGTGTTTTTTTTGTGTGCTGCATTGAATCCAGGGAAACAATTATTTCATTCTCCATTACACTTGTGTACTAGAAATGACATTTAGGAGTGACTTTTGATCTTTCGTGAATGGAGATGCAACTTTGGATCATTTGTAACCTGTTGAAATTATTTGATGAAATAACATGTAGGATAGAGAAAGGAGAGTCAGTGGATGTTGTTTACTTGGATTTTTCAGAAGGCTTTTGACATGGTGCTACACATGAGCTGCCAAACAAGTTAAGAGCCTGTGCTATTGCAGGAAAGATACTAGCAGGGATAGATAATTGGCTGTCTGACAGCTCATTTCTGGTTGGCTGCCGGCTGGCGACTTCCTCAGAATACAAGGATGTCAATTTAGAACAGAGATGAGGAGGAATTTCTTTACCCAGAGGGTGGTGAATCTGTGGAATTTATTGGACGTATGTTGGTGACTAGTGGTGTTCTGCAGGGTTTGGTATTGGGAACACTTCTTTTCATGTTATACAGTATGTCAATGCTTTCGATGATGGAAATGATGGCTTTCTGGACAAGTTTATGGATGATACAAAGTTAGAGTAGCAGCTAGTTTTGAGGAGGCAGGGAGTCTGCAAAAGGACTTGGACACATTAGGAGAAGGGGCAAAGAAATGCCAGATGGAATATAGTGCAGGGAAGTGAATGGTCATGCACTTTGGTAGATGGAATAAAGGTGTGGGCTATTTTCTAAATGTGGAGAAAAGTAAAATAAAAATCTGAGGCGCATAGGGTTGTGAGAGTCCTTGTGGATTCCCTAATGATTACTTTGCAGGTTGAGCCAGTGGTAAGGAAGGTAAATGCAATGTTAGCATTAATTTCAAGGAAACTAGAATATAAAAGCTAGGATATAATGCTGAAGCTTTATATGGCATTGGTGAGACTGCATTTGGAGCTTTGAGCAGTTTTGGGCCCCTTATCTAAGAAAAGATATGCTGGCATTGGAGAGGGTCCAGAAGAGGTTCATGAGAATGATCCTGAGAATGATAGGGTTAACAAATGAGTGTTTGATGACTCAGGGCCTGTACTCACTCAGGTTCAGAAGAATGAGCAGGGGAGAATCACATTGAAATCTATTAAATTTTGAAAGAACTAGATAGAATAGATGTGGAGAGAATGTTTCCTATAGTGGAGAGTCTAGGATCAGAGGGCACAGTCTCAGAATAGAGATACATCCACTTAGAACAAAGATGATGAGGTATTTCTTTAGCCAGAATGTGGTGAATTTGTGGCATTCATTGTCACAGATGGCTGTGGAGGCCAAGTCATTGGATATATTTAAAATGGTGGTTAGTAGGTTTTTAATTAGCCAGGGCATCAAAGGTTATGGGGAATGAGGTTGAGAGGGATAATAAATTAGCAATGATGGAATTGCAGAGCAAACTTGATGGGCTCAATGACCTAATTCTGCCCATATATCTGATCTTCTTGGTATGGTCTTGATTGTGATGGGATATCTTTATCAGTCCAAGTGATGTGGAAATAGGCTTATAATCTCCAGAACCAGGGAACAGTTGTACAATCAGTTGTGTATTGAAAAAAAATCTAAAATTCACAGTGAAAGGAATTGCTGCAGTAGGCGATATCCAGAGGGAATTGCTCTGAATCATTTACCCATTTTGATGGTAATTGAGTTTTTAATGAAAGCAAAACTCACATTTTACCTCAGAGCACAATCTAGTTTGTGTCACTTTTTAATTAAAGCTCAGAATGAACATTTTTCTTGTGAAGACCACTATCAATGTTAAATTTTGAACACTGTGTTCCAAATCTGCCCTTTTGATTATCACTTCCTCCTTCCCGAATACAGTTGTCTCCAAGAGCTACAGCTTCCTTTGGCATCAGCAGCATCATTTTATTAAGCCTCTATCTGAAGACTGTCTTTTAAATTGCATGGTCTCATTTATTTACAGTTCTTGTAAATTTACTTACTCTGGGACTATTGGAGACATTTAGTTTACAATGTATGATTTAATAATGTTACAAAAAATGTTGATTGCCCAGTTACTTGCTTTTTCTAAAGACCTCAATATGGGGTAAGGATAAATAATGACAGGAATTGGAGAGGAATTGGTATACGAGAGGCACTGTTAAAGGTGTGTTTTGAAATGGGGCCTCGCAAAGGAGAGGGGGGAATGAAGTACAAGGACGTGGGAATAGAATACTGGAGTGTAGGATCAATGGCATTGTTCATAGATTTCTGGAGCTACGATTCTTTGCTTTGGTGTAATCAGTCCTTTCACTTTTTTCCACACTCTCTAACAGTACTTTGTACTGCTCTCGCTTTCTTCCTTCATCTGAAAATGATGATTTAATCTTCACATTTCTGCATCACCAGAACGGACTATAGGACCTTGGTCATGTAATCACTTTTGTTTTGACGATAAGCGCTTTTGAGTTACTTTGTGCAACATTGCTAAGCTTTTTTCTGGCTTCCAACAAAGTCCTTAGGTATTGACTTTCTGCAAAAATTGCAAGGTAGCAGTCATGGAACTAAGTAGCAGTTTTTTTTAAAATCTGCGGGCCCGAGGCTTGTGCCCTGAAGCTCTAGGTACAAACAGTGAAGCAATGGAACTTTTCTGATCTGTGGTTCAGGAATGCACAAGTGTGTGCACTTGCCCCCGGAGGTTGAAATTAATTATTTTAATAAATGACAGATTTTTGCAAATGGTTCTAAATATTGCCAGTAGAATTGACTTGCTGAATTTAGTATGGTTGGTTATTTCTGCAAACCTTTTCTGGTCTTGGTGAGATATGCCAATCGCTAATGGCAATGTGCCTGCAATTGTGGGGATTATTTTTTATTTTCTTCAGGCAAATTAGACACGGTTAAGAAAGTGACTGAAGCAATTGAATCATCTTGTGTTTAAGACTCTAAAATGATGGCCTTATGTTGTTGGTGTACGGATAGGTTTTGAGAGTGTATGTGTGTATGTGACACAGATGTTGTCACAGACCAATTGATGCTTGAGATGTGTTCAACACATTGTATTTATTTAATATCTAAGAAAAATACCACAGCAATTTCACGGTCTCTGCTCTTTCACATAGTATGTTTCGAGTTATAGGTGTGTACAGCAAGGCATGCAGGAAGAATATGAAGAAGACCAGCGAAAGAACTGTTATGGGAAAAATGCCCTTGAGCTGAGAAGGCAGGTTTTATTGTTACTGACACTTTATTGATACTGGTGGTAAGTATAAAAGGGGAATATCACTGCTTCTCAGTCATGCAGGACCCTATTTCACTGAAGTATGAACACCTGTCACAGACAGCGAAAATTATTCCCTCTTTTATGTTGATTTTCTTTCTTGAGTATTGTGGTTCAGTTGGTATGCTTGCATCAGGAGTTTGAGAGACTTTATTCCTACCTGTAGGGACTGGAATTTCAGATAAGTGCAGTATTTCCATTGGTCTGAATGTGAAAGGCCAAGGCATGCTCTTTAAATTTCAAGTTCAAGTTTATTGTCATTCAGCTGTATGCAGTACGTATATACCACCAAGCACAGTACTTATAATTCACAAAATAACACACAAAGCAATATTACCACAATTAATAGAATATATTCCAGAAAATTTACATTTAGCATAAAGGGCAGTTGTGACACAAATCAAAAAGTCAGCAGTTTAGTGCCACTGCTGCTTCATAAGTGATGAGACCAGGGTGGTAGCAAGGAATTCAGTAGTCTCATGGCCTGGGGGAAGAAGCTGTTTCCCACTCTAACAGTTCTTGTCCGAATGCTACGATACTTCATGTCTGATGTTAGGGAGCCAAAGAAATTTTGGGATGAATGGGAGGGGTTTGTGACTGACCTTGATGATCCTTTCAGACCTCGCAGTACTTTTAAAAACGCAAACACAAGGAATTCTGCAGATGTTGGAAATTCAAGCAACACACATCAAAGTTGCTGGTGAATGCAGCAGGCCAGGCAGCATCTCTAAGAAGAGGTACAGTCGTCGTTTCAGGCCGAGACCCCAATTATGCTCCAAGAAACTTGGTGCTCCTAACTCTCTCCACTGAGGAGCTGTTTCTATACAGTGAAGAGTGGTCAGCTCGCACCTTCCTAAAATCCACAATCATCTCTTTAGTCTTGTTCACATTGAGGCTCAAGTTGTGCTCACACCATTCTACAAACCCCGCTGTGTCTTCTGTATACGCTGTCTTGTCATCGTTATTGATAAGGCCAGCCAATGTTATGTCATCAGTGAACTTTGTTCAGTTTGAATGGGGTCTTGCAGTACAGTTATAAGTCAACAACATCAGTTAGACTTGAGATCCTGACACACAGTTTCAAAGAAGAGTGAAATAATTCTTAAAATCCTGCCAGCATGTGTCACAGCTGAAACCTCAAGACATTGATCATTATTCAGTGAGGTTTATGGGAGCTTGCTGTGTGTGAATTTGTTGCAGTGTTCCCAAGCAATAACTCAATTTTCAAGTGATTTATTATTCTTAAACATTGGGGCATTCTGAGGTTAAAATTGGTGTATTGTTGTAAAGGAGCATATTTTCCCCAGATTAGGTGGGGTGCTTTAATTGAAAGGATGAGAGTAGATCATTTGGCCACTTGCGTTTCTTCCCAGTGTCATGACTGATCTTTTTCCATCAGTAAATTTTCCTATGCTAACACTGCGTCTCAATTCATTTAATGTGCAAAAATCTATTGATCTGACTTATTGAAATGAAACCCAGCATTGTTGCAGGTTAACTGCCCTCAATGAAGAAATGTCTCTTCTTTTCAGTGCCCAATGACCAATCCCTAATCTTGTGACTGTTATCCCTGGTTCACAAAAATAATTCCAGGATTGAATGGCTTGTCGTATGGAAAGCATTTGATTACTCTAGGCCTGTATTCACTAGGATTCGGAAGAATGAGGATTAACCTAATTGAAACCTATCGAATGTTGAAAGACCTCAATAGAGTGGATATGGGGAGGATGTTGCCTATGGTGGGAGAGTCTAGGACCAAAGGACATAGCCTCAGAATAGAGGGGCATCTTTATAGAATGGAGATGAAGAGGAATTTCTTTAGTCAGAGAGTGGTGATTCTGGAATTCATTGCCCCAGGCTGCTGTAAAGGTCAAGTTATTGGGTATATTTAAGGCAGAAGTTATTGGACTCTTCATTGGTCAGGGCATGAAGGGATACAGGAAGAAGGCAGGACATTTGGGCTGAGCAGAAAAATGGATCAGCTGCGATGGAGCAGACTCGATGGGCCAAATGGCCTAATTCTGTTCCAATATCTTATGGCCTTATGGTTATGGTTCTAGTAGCCCCAGCCAGAGCAAGCCTCATCCGTGCAACTACGTCATTGCTCTTGTACTCAAATCCTCTTGTAATAAAGCCATTATACAGTTTGACTTCCTAATTGCTTGCTGCACTTGCTATATAACCTGTATTTAATCACTAATCAAGTCGAAGTTGCCTTTTTGCAATTTCACATTGACTTTCCCCAGTCCATCATTATTTTTTAATGCAATGTTCAGGTTTCACTTTTGTAATATTGGATACTAGCAATTTCACTGTTGGTGCATTGACTGTCCCTTGAGTGAAGCTAGATCCTGGACTTCCTTTCTACGCATTCAGCTTAAATAATCTGGTGAATTGATAACTAATGCAGTCGATGTCTGGGATCTGCTGGTGATTGCCAAACCAGTCTAAGAATGATCTTGCCTCTGGGTGTCCAAGGAGCTTTTTGAGTTCTGAATTTAGTATTTGCAGTTCTTACAAAATTTTCAGGGTGGCGTAGCTGTTATTGCAATCACTGTACAGCATCACCGATCAGAGTCCAATTCCCACTGCTGTCTGTAAGAAGTTTGTTGGTTTTCCCCATGACAGTGTGGGTTTTCTCCGTGTGCTGCGGTTTCCTCCCACATTCCAAAGACATACATTTAGGGTTAGTAATTTGTAGGCATGTCATGTTGGCACTGGAAGTGTGATGACAGTTGTGGGCTGCTTCCAACATAATCCCCACTGATCTGATTTAATGCAAGGAGTGCATTTCACTGGATGTTTCAATGCACAAAGCTAGTCTTTGCAGGTCTGAATTTAGACTCTAAAATTGTGATCTTGAGTTGTTGGTTTCTGCAAGTACTTTGGAGAGGAGAGGGCGTGTATGATCCAGATATTGTCACAGACCGAAAGCAGGATTTGGAACCTTTTTTTTCCTGGCTGTATTGGCATATGTCTGTATTCTTCAGATCCGGCTCACATCCTATGGTAGGTACATAGAAACATAGAAAATCTACAGCTCAATACAGGCCCTTTGGCCCACAAAGTTGTGACGAACATGTCCCTATCTTAGAAATTACTAGGGTTGCCCATAGCCCTCTATTTTTCTAAGCTCCATGTACCTATCCAAAAATCTCTTAAAAGACCCTATCGTATCCACCTCCACCTCCTTTGCCGGTAGCCCATTCCACGCACTCATCACTCTCTGCGTTTTAAAAAAAAAAAGAAGAAACTTACCTCTGACATCTCCTCTGTACCTGCTCCCAAGCACCTTAAACCTGTGTCCTCTTGTGGCAGCCATTTTAGCCCTGGGAAAAAGCTGCTGACTATCCACACGATCAATACCTCTCATCATCTTATATACCTCTTTCAGGTCATCTCTCATCCTCCGTCGCTCCAAGGAGAAAAGGCCGAGTTCACTCAACCTGCCTTCATAAGGCATGCTCCCCAATCCAGGCGACATCCTTGTAAATCTCCTCTGCACCCTTTCTATGGTTTCCACATCCTTTCTGTAGTGAGGTGACCAGAACTGAGCACAGTACTCCAAGTGGGGTCTGACCAGGGTCCTATATAGCTGCAACATTACCTCCCGGCTCCTAAATTCAATTCCACGATTGATGAAGGCTAATACACTGTATGCCTTCCTAACCACAGAGTCAATCTGCGCAGCTGCTTTGAGAGTCCTATGGACTCTGATCCCAAGATCCTTCTGATCTTCCACGCTGCCAAGAGAGTCTTACTATTAATACTATATTCTGCCATCATATTTGACCTACCAAAATGAACCACTTCGCACTTATCTGGGTTGAACTCCATCTGCCACTTCTCAGCCCAGTTTTGCATTCTATCATTGTCCCGCTGTAACCTCTGACAGCCCTCCACACTATCCACAACATCCCCAACCTTTGTGTCATCAGCAAACTTACTAATCCATCCCTCCACTTCCTCATCCAGGTCATTTATAAAATTCGCGAAGAGTAAGGGTCCCAGAACAGATCCCTGAAGCACACCTATATATTCGACATATCACACAATTGTCCAGATTGAAGACTTCAATACTGGACATAGTATTTCCAATATATATTTCATAGCCTGGATTTATAAGATCATTGGGGGAGTCGGAACATCTGCTGTGTGCCTGGGGACCCGGGATCCTTGCGATCTCCAGGCACAGAGCTCAAAAAAAGTGACGTAACGGACTTTTAACATCGTAAACCAGCGAGTTGTTTGTTATCTCGTTGGAAAATGGAATGGAGTCAGCTCTTTCTCCCTTATTAGGAGAGCGAGAGCCTCAGCATGTTGAATTATCGGGTGAACAATGTAGTCTTTGGGGTAACTACAAGTCTGTGTCTTCGCTATTGTTTTGCTCATGCTTGAGTGCTGGTAGGGGGTACGCTTTATTTTTTGCTGGTGGGGAGGGGGTATTGTTGCTTGCTGCCACTTACCCGTGGGAGGGAGGGGAGCTGGTGGGGGACTTCGGGGTTCTAACACTTAACTGTCATTCATTCTTTGGGGCACTCCTCTGTTTTCGTGGACGGTTGTGAAGAAAAAGCATTTCAGGATGTATATTGTATACATATCTCTGACGTTAAATGTACCTTTGAACCTTTGAATAACATACTATAGTGGGATGGAGATGTGGGGAAAAAAAAGACTGAAATGCTCTGTCATGTGGTCATGCAGAACAGAAGTAGGCCCTTCTTCCCACCGAGTTCTGGAAGTCAGCATTGAACTAGGGTCACTGGAATCATGAGGCAGTAGTTCTAGCTTTGTCACTGTGGTGGTCTTTCTTGCAATTCACAGTAAACAAGCACTCATCTCATATCTGGAATCCACTGTGCCACATGGTTAGGTTCCCTATTGCCTTTCAGCTCGCACCCAAGAAAAAAATCTGTTTGAGAAGTATAGTTTCCCATTTATATGGCATGGTGATAGATATGATGAACTTTTAATCTCTCGCCTTGTTTGAGGCTGGAGTGTTCCAGTGCACGATACAGTCAAATTTCATTATCTTGTTACTTCAGAGATTTCTGCTTCTGCCTTCTTTGGACAATGATTCTTGAAGGGTAAAGTAGGAGAAGGAAAATATTTCCAAGTTAATTACAATTTAATTATTATTTGATTTTTTTGTTTGCTGTAATTTGCTCCCCTTAAATGCTGCACAATAATAAATTTACTAGCTGTATCTCTGTGTAATGAAGGACATGATAGTTAATTAATCTGACTAACTAAATGGTTCACAGACTCGTCCATAGCTGCCAGTTCTAATCATGCAAATTTGGGAAAAATATTTGTGAATTAGATCTCACCTTGTTGGACTTGGAATAGAATGTGAATGCTTTTTCCTTGCGTAAGCAAGACCTGATTGAATCAACCTTTTTCTTTTTAAATCTTTTTATTAATTATTATTGAAAATCAACAACAGAAAACAAATACATCAAAATAATCAAGATAATATATCCATATGTAGAGTAAAAGTTAAGCTGTCAACCAGGCTAAACAGTATATCAATAATAATCAAAAAAACAAAGTATTAAAGCATTTTTTTATGGGAAAAAAAAGAAAGAAGGAAAATCAACCTTATTTTCCTCGAGAATGCAACTCTTGTTTTCCTAGTAAATGTCAACAATCAGCATTGAACATCTTCCGATAGAAGAAATAATTCTCCAAATGATCTTGTGTCAATGCGCTCTGGACAGAGTGCGTTGTATCACTATTACAACTGCAAATGTGGCATCCCTTAATATTTCCCTTTCTTTATAATTGCTGACTAAGGCAGGGATGCTGTTCCTTTGTGATCTGTAGCCCCTTGATATTTTATTTACAACTTTTTATTTATTGGGTCAGTGGATAATTCCACTGTCTTCACAATAAGTTAAGTTTTTTCTTGCCGAATAATCACAGGTACACATTTTCTCTATCGGCATCTTACATTTACCCTTTGAATGAAGGTCTTATTCTTGCGAGGGCCAGTTTTTAATGTAACTGCTTCACCTGAGCTGAACACTCACCATTGTAGACATTTAATATGGGACCTGTTCAGTTTCATATCACAGTGACCTACTGTAAATAGTGCATTTGTCAAACGCAAGACTAAAAGAAATAATAAGCTACTTTGCCTCTCAAGTCTTGTTTGCCAGATGATAAGATTGGTGACTTTCCTCAAGGCCTCATTCCTGGCCTCTTCCCATATCCCTTCATTTTCTTTTTTTTATTAATGTATCAGATTTGATTGTATTGAAGGAATCATTCTTGACAACTATCTGAGGCAAGAGTTCTACAGAGACTTGAGCCTTTGTGAGAAGAAATTCTTCTTTATCTCAGTATTAAATGAGTGCCTCCTTATTCTGAGGCAACGCACTCATGAGGGGAATATTGAGAAGATTTGGTTTGTCACCTAAAATATTCAAACTTCTGCAAATGTACCATGGAGAGTTTTCTGACAGGCTGTATCACTGTCTGGTATGAGGGTGGGGAGGGGTGCTTCTGCACAGGATTGGAAGAAGCTACAGAAAATTGTTAATTTAGTCAGCTCCATCTTGGGTACTAGCCTCTATAGTGTCCAAAACATCTTCAAGGAGCGGTGCCTCAGAAAGGCCGTGCCCTTTATTAAGGACCCCCATCACCCAGCACATGCTTATCTTCTCATTGTTACCGTCAGGAAGGAGGTAGAGAAGCCTGAAGGCACACACTCAATGATTCAGGAATAGCTTTTTCCCCACTGCCATTTGATTCCTAAAAGGACATTGAACTCATGAACACTGCCTCATTTTTTTTATATATTTCTGTCCTTACATTATTTTAAGTTAATGATTTTATATATACTGTAATTGACATAATTTTATCTATATTGTCATGTATTGCATTGTACTGCTGCTGCTAAGTTAAAAAATTTCATGACATATGTTAGTGTTACTAAACTTGATTCGATATCCTCCTGGCATTTATCCCAAGGTGATCTTATAGGTTTCATTAACTTAGCCTCCCCTTTTCAACTATTGAGTGCAGATTGAATTTGTTCAATGTTTCTTCAAGAGGTATTCCATCCATACCTGGGATTGTCCTGGTGAGTCTTCTGTGTACTGCTTTGAATGAGAAGCCTTCTTGAATGAAATGACCAAACCTTTTACACATTTCTCTTGATGAGATCTCCTTAGTGCCTTGTATGGTTGTAGTAAGTCTTCCCATTATACCCCTCTCCTCCCTTGAAATTAAAACTGATGTTCCATTAGTTTTCCCAATGGAGTATGCTGTTTTTTTTTCTTTCTTCTACAAGGACTTCGTGTGGTAGCTTTATGTGTTTCTCTATTTACATAGCTTTCATTGTTCAAGTTGGTAAAATGAACTTCACATCTCTGGCATTGTGTTCCAGTTGCCATCATTTTGAGAGTTTGCTTAAGCTGTTCATGGTTCTCCATAAGCTGCTTGTATCCTCGCAGCTTGACTTCCCCTACATTTGTATTATCTGCAAATTTGGCTACAGTGTACTCACTTCCTTCCTCTGCACCATTACTGTATATTGTAAACAGCTGCAGTCTCAGCACCAATCCCAACAACACTCCACTGGTTAAGAATTCTCAGTAATTTTTTTTACCCCCACTAGTTGTTTCCTGCTAGTTACAGTTCCTCCACTCATGTTAATATACTGCCTCTCATAGCATAAGATCTTGCGAAGTAACCATTTTTATCGGGCAGCTTGTTAAACACTATTCCAATTGTATTACATCTTCTGTTTCCCCGTCCATCTACTTTAGCTAGTACTTTATTGAATAACTTACATAAATTTGGAGGAAATTAATTTGCCCTGAATGAAGCTGTGCTGATTCTTTGAGATTATAACTTTCAGAATATTCTGCTGTTACCTGCTTAATAATTTATTCTAATGTTTTCCTGATAGTAGGTATTAAGCTATATTTCTTGCTTCCCCCTCCTTTGGAATCGGAGTCTTGTTTTGCTAGTTTTCCAAACCTTTCTGAAACCTAAAGATTTTTGATGGATTCTTCCTCCTCTTTGTTTTGTCTCCCCCTCTCTGAGCTCTGTGATGGTTGGATTGGCAAGCCCCTCCAAAATAAGCATGCAGTGGCTGATGGGGCAGGTAGGTAGTTTGTGAGGCATTGCTTCATTGCTGTTTATGCAGGGCTTCTCTTTGTTCCTGCTTTTGGCTTCAAAGTTTTCATTGCCATCTGAAGCCTGCTTCCACGTGGTCGTGGGCCAGAGGTTCTTAGAAATCAGTGGTGATATTTCCCTTTAAGGAAGCTTTGTGCAAATCCTTGAATCTTTTCTGTCTACCTGCTAATCTCCCATTGCACAGCATGTAATAGTTTTGACACAAGACACTGTGGATGCTGGAATCTGAAGCAACAAATCTGGATGAATTCAGTGGATTGAGCAGCAGTAGGGGAGGAAAGGAATTGTTGACATTTTAGGTCGAAACTCAATCTGGAACTGGGTTTCAAACTGAAACATCAACAGTTACTTCCATAGATGTTGCTTGACTGAGTTCCTCCAGCTGATGTGAGTTGTGTGCATGGCAGCAGCGTGGCAACACTTGCTGTAAATGACGCATTTCAGTGTATGCTAATAAAGCTAATCCTGCAGATTATTTATTTTTTTCTAATAGATTTATTTTTGCTTTCAGTTGTGTGATCAATATAACCTGTACAGCATAAACCTCTAAGAGTAATGAGACTGGGTGCTGAGGGTGTTAGCCTGGGCAAGATTGCTAATGTTGCTTACCCAAGCAGTGGACTTGGAGGATTTTGCTTGGCATTTACGATATTTTTTCCAGGGCTTTGTGGTATAGTAATGTAGTAAGTGAAAGGAGGGCAAGGATGCTTATTGACTGAGTTTTCTGCCAGATTTATGTCTGGCTCTTCAGACACCTTTTCCCTCAATTGACCAGAGATTGTACTGGTGCAGTGATGTGTTCATCGATGTCTGCCTTTGCCAAGAAGGAGGTGGATCGTAAAATCTAGGAAGTGGTCCATGTTTTCCAAGATTTCACCCGGACTCCATCTCCTAGAGAATGTCACCCTCTGTGACAGTATTGCTTGACATTTGTTTTGGCCTGATAGTAAAACGGCCAGAGTTGTGGACTGTCCAGTCATGACTTTTATCTTTTTGAGTGCAGGCGGTGTCAGAATCAGGATTACTATCACCGACCGGCATATGTTGTGTTATTTGTTGCTTTTGCTGCAGCAGTACAATGCATTACATATTAATAAGTAGTGCAAAAAGAGTAGCAAATAAGTACTCAAATATGTAGCATTACATATTAATAAGTAGTGCAAAAAGGGGAAGACAGTGTTCCTGAATCATTAAGCGTGTGCTTTTGAGCTCTTGACCCTCCTTCCTGTTGGTAACAAGAAGAAGAGGCCATGTCCTGGTGATGGGGATCCTTAATAATGGATTGATTGAGTTCACCTCTTTATGTAGCTTCTTTTGATCCTCTGCAGTCCCCCATCCCCAGTACCAATGGTGTTGCAGCCAGTTAGAATGCTATTCATGGTACATCTACAGAAATTTACGAGTGTCTTTGATGACATACCAAATTTCCTGAAACTCCCGATGAAGTATACCTGTTGTCCCTTCTTTGTATCTGCATTGATATGTAGAGCCCAGGATACGTCCTCAGAGATGTTGACATCCAGGAACTTGAAATTGCTCACTCTTTCCACTTCTAGTCCCTCTGAGGACTGGTGTGTGTTTCCTTGTCCCATTCTTTCACAACCAGTTCTCTTGTTTTACAAGATTGTTGCTATGACAAAGCTCAACTTGCTGATATATCTCACTTTTGTATTCCTTCTTGTCGCCATCTGAAGTTCTGCCAACATTAGTTGTGTCATCAGCAAATTCATAGATAGCATTTGAGCTGTGCCTAGCCACACAGTCATGGGTGTAAAGAGAGTAGAGCAGTGGGCTAAGTACACATCCTTCAGGTGCACCAGTGTTCATTGTTGGTGAGGTAGAGATGTTAATTCCAATCCATACAGACTGTGGTCTTCTGTTGAGAAAGTCGAGGATACAGTTGCAGAGAGAGGTACAAAGGCCCGGGCTTTGGAGCTTTCAATTAGAACTGTAGGAAAGATTGTCTTAAATGCTGAGCTGTAGTCAATAAACAGCATCCTGACATAAGTATTAGTATTGTCTAGATGATCTAAGGATACTTGAAGAGCCAATGAAATCACATCTGCTGTAGACCTATTGTGGCGGTAGGCAAATTTGCAGTGGGTCCAAGTCCTTGCTGAGACAGGAGTTGATTCCAACCATAACCAACCTTTCAAAACACTTCATCAGTGGAGGGGTGAATGCTGCTGGATGATAGTCATTAAAGTAGCTCACCCTGCTCTTTCACTGGTATGATTGTTGTCCATTTGAAGCAGGTGGGAACTTAAAGACTGTAGCAATGAGAGATTGAAAATGTCATTGCCACAATTTACCTGTTTGATAATAAATGAAGCAATGTTTTCAGATATTGTATAAGTACAACTTAATTGTTTCACAGGTTACTTTGAAGGCAACTTTCATGTTCAGTGTCAGCCATGCCTTCAGTACTTATTTGTTTCCTTAACTCGGGTAATTGCAGATCGAGATCTCCATCTACGAAGATCGAAGTTTTACTAGTGGAAGATGAACTATGGATTAAGTGAGGTATGAATTTACAGGGCTGGTTACAGCATATTTTGAGCAGAAATACAAAGTGAAATGTTACTAAATGTACTGAAGAGTCATCAACTTTTGTTACCATCGCTGTTATGTCTTGTAGTGCCATGCAATATAGATGTGATTCTGCAAGAGCATCTTGAGGTCGTTGTGCTCCCACTGTTTGCATAGGATTTCATCCAACAATGATTTAGTTATTTTAGTTGGTACCTGGTAGGGAAACAGTAGAATTTCTAGCATCATACAGTCTTCCATGTACAAGATCACAGTTGGGAGATGAGTCGGAGCCTGCACTGCACAAATGGGCAAAAATCAGCATTTTGTTTGAAGGTACTTTGGTATCTGAATCAGACTTTATTACTTACATTCTTCATATGCATGAGGAGTAACAATCTTTACATTACGTCTCCATCTAAATGTGCATTTTATAGTAATTTATAATAAATTGTATGTATAACAGGATAGTCAGTATAACATAGAAATACAGTTGTGTCAGCATGAATTAAGCATTCTGATGGCCTGGGGGAAGAAGCTGTCCCGGAGCCTGTTGGTCCTGGCTTTTATGCTGCGGTACCGTTTTCCGGATGGTAGCAGCTGAAACAGTGGTCGGGGTGACTCAGGTCCCCAGTGACCCTTCGGGCCCTTTTTACAGACCTGTCTTTGTGAATGTCCTCAATAGTGGGAAGTTCAAGTCTACAGATGCGCTGGGCTGTCCGCACCACTCTCTGCAGTGTCCTGAGGTTGAGGGAAGTACAGTTCCCATCTCAGGCAGTGATGCAGCCAGTCAGGATGCTCTCAATTGTGCCCCTATAGAAAGTTCTTAGGATTTGAGGGTTCATACCAAACTTCGTCAACCGTCTGAGATGAAAGAGGCACTGTTGTGCCTTTTTCACCGCACAGCCAGTATGTACAGACCATTTGAGATCCTCAGTGATGTGGATGCTGAGGAACTTAAAGCTGTTTGCCCTCTCAACCCCAGATCCATTGATGTCAATAGGGGCTAGCCTGTCTCCATTCCTCCTGTAGTCCACAACTAGCTCCTTTGTTGTTGCGACATCGAGGGAAGAGGATGTTTTCTTGACACCACTGTGTCAGGGTGATGACTTCTTCTCTGTATGTTGCCTCATTACTGTTTGAGATTAGGCCAATCAGTGTAGTGTCGTCAGCAAATTTAAGTAGCAGATTGGAGCTGTGGGTGGCGACACAGTCATGGGTATATAGAAAGGAAGAGGCTTAGTACACAGCCCTGAGGGGCAGAGGTGAGGAAGCCCACTCATGCCACCTGCCAGTGATCTGACAGGAAGTCCAGAATTCAGCTACACATGGCAGGGTGAAGGCTGAGGTCTCTGCGCTTCTTGTTGAGCCTGGAGGAAATTATGGTGTTGAATGCTGAACTGTGGTCCAAGAATAGCATTCTTATGTAAGCATCCTTCTCCAGATGTGCAAGGACAGTGTGTAGAGCTGTTGCTATTGCATCATCTGTCGATCAGTTGTGTCGGTAGGCGAATTGTAGGGGGTCCAGTGTGGGTGGTAGCATGCTGCAGATGTAGGTTTATAATGGTGTGAAATTTGTTCAGAATTAGAAGCGCTTTTCTTTTGAAAATCTGCCTTTGCAGTATTATTTACTTTGGCTTTCAAAATAACATGTTTACCTGGTATAAAATTTATGTGAGTAGATATTTAGATGACATATCTTGATCATTACAATTAGCCAAATTGCTGGAAGGATTGGGCAGTTGGCAGCATATGCAGCGAAAATTGGCTGACATTTAAAATTTACCTTCTTTTTCTCATTTGCACTCCACCAGCCTCTGTATTTGACATACCATCTTCTAACTTGTCGCCATGACGCCACCACTTCCAACATGCTGAAAGAACAACTTTCACACTTCTCTAGCTCATCCTTCCCTTCTCATAGCACATTCTCACTTGCTTTTTTGTCTGTCCCCTTTCCACTTCAGGGAAAGGAAACATCATTTGAAGTAAAGCAGCAATTTGCCGTTCCTTCCAGTTTAATGTGCTGCACCCAGTACATGTAGTCTCATCTGCATTGAGGAAACCAATTGCAACTTGTTTTGCAGAACACTTTTCCAAACTACAACTGAGTCCTGAAATTTATAGAGACCAAATAATTCATCTCTGTTCATTCTACAATGATAAGCTTGATCTTCCAGTTACCTATGACTTTAATTCACCGTGCCACTCCCAGTCTTTTATTGGCTTTGTACGCAGGTACCATTGAGATAAAACAGAGGGGCCGTTACCAGGAGTTCATGAAATCGATGTTGATGCCAACAGATTGGAGGCTATCCAGATGGAATTTAAGGTGTTGCTCCTTCAGCCTCATCGTGGCAGTAGAGGAGGCTAAGGACTGATGTGTCAGAAGGAGAATTAAAATGCTGGCCACAGGAAATCCCGCTTTTTCTGGGGGACGGAGCGGAGGTGCTCGGCGAAGCGGTCTCCCAATCTGCGTTGGGTCTCACCGATTAAACAGGAGGCCACACCAAGAGCACCGGGTACAGTAGATGACCCCAACAGATTTGCAGCTGAAGTATTGCTTCTCCTGGAAGAACTGTTTGGCCCCTGAATGGTAGAGAGGGAGGAAGTGTAGGGGCGGGTGTAGCTCTTACGAGTTTGCAAGGATAAGTGCCAGGAGAGGGGTCAGTGGGGAGAGACGAATGGACAAGGGAGTTGTATAGGGAGCAATCCCTGGGGAAAGCAGAAAATGGGGGAGTGGGGGAATGATGTGCTTGGTGGGATCTTGTTGGAGGGAGTGGATGTTACAGAGAATTATCTGCTGGACATGGAGGCTGGTAGGGTGGTAGGTGAGGTCAAGAGGAACCTTACCGCTGGTGGAGTTGTGGACGAATGGGGAGAGGGCTGCATGGAGGGTGGAGTTAGGAAAGCCCCTTTCTTTGAAGGAGGAGGACATGTTATTCGTTCTAGAGTGAAAAACTTCATCCTGAGAGCAGATGTGGCAAACATGATGGAATAGAGAGAAGAGCATGGCATTTTTACAAGTAGCAGGGTGGGAAGACATATCGTCCAGGTAGCTATGAGAATCAGTGGGTTTATAAAATATATCAGTGGATAAGCTGTCTCCAAAGATAGAGACAGATGTCGTGAAAGGGGAAGGAGGTGTTGGAAATGGACCAGGTAAATTTGAGGGCAAGGTGGGAGTTGGAGGCAAAATTGATGAAGTCAGTGAGCTTTGCATAAGTGCAGGAAGCATCACCAGTGCAGTTGTTGATGTACTACAGAAAAAGTTGGCGAGTGATGCTATTGACTGTTCCATGTAGCAGACAAAAAGGCAGGTATGGCTGGCACCCATGCGAGTGCCATGGCAACACCTTTTGTTTGGAAAAGATTCAACACTATCTATGTTTTAACAGCCCTTAGTATTGTTCACGATCGGAGTCCAAGGGTGAAGTTCTGTCCGTCATGGCAAATCTCCTTTTATGTGTGATCAAACAAATTCCTGTCATATGATTATTTCTTCCTATCACATGATAAATCACTGGCAGACTGGATTCAATTATGCAGTTTAACACATTAACTAATACCTTCATCATGGTCTTTAATGTTAGTTGCAAAATTCATAACATCACTATTCTACACCAGTTACAGCTAAGCGGGAAAAGTCTCCCTTGACCTCTTACCTTACCACAACTCAGGACCCTAAACAGTCCTAGTTGAGGCAACGCTTCACCTGCAAGTCTATTGGAATTTTGGCTTTTTTCGGCGGCACAGTCATGATTCATTAGCGAGGTCAAATAAAAGTAAGGCAGGGACAAGCAGAGGGGCCATTAGTAGTAGTAGTAGTAGTAGTACTCATACTTTATTGATCCTGGGGGAAATTGGTTTTAGTTACAGTTGCACCATAAATAATAAATAGTAATAAAACCATAAATAGTTAAATAGTAATATGTAAATTACGCCAGGAAATAAGTCCAGGACCAGCCTATTGGCTCAGGGTGTCTGACCCTCCAAGGGAAGAGTTGTAAAGTTTGATGGCCACAGGCAGGAATGACTTCCTATGTGTTGCATCTCGGTGGAATGAGTCTCTGGCTGAATGTACTCCTGTGCCCAACCAGTACATTATGTAGTGCATGGGAAACATTGTCCAAGATGGCATGCAACTTGGACAACATCCTCTTTTCAGACACCACCGTCAGAGAGTCCAGTTCCATCCCCACAACATCACTGGCCTGACGAATGAATGTTGATTCTGTTGGTGTCTGCTGCCCTATTATAGGAGTGGATCAGTTAGAACGGGGAGGCCTTGACTCATCAGGCTTGGGTAAGGGATGTATTTGGTAAGTTTCTTCATTCTTCATCTGTTAGTGCATAGTTAGAGCATTGAGCATGCCTCCAGGGGCTGTACTATGTCCTTTATGTGAGATGTGGGAATTGTGGGAGACCTCCAGCATCCAGGATAACCATATCTGCACCAGGTGCACCAAGGCAGCTGTTCAGAGAACATGTCAAGGAAGAGGAGCTGCAGATCAATGGCTCATACAGGAAGCTGAGGAGATGATAGATAAGAGCTACAGGGAAGAAGTCACCTTTAAGTTGCAGGAGGTAGTTAAGTGGCTGACTGTCAGGATAGCGAAAGGAAATGAGCAGCTAGTACAGAGTTCTCCTTAATAATAAGTGTACCGTTTTGAAGACACTGTTGATGGGGCCGACCTACCGGGGTGAGGGAGTGAAGCTGCAGCGACCGGGTCTCTGGTACTGTGGCTCAGAGGGAAGGGCGGGGGTGGGATGAAGAGGACTGCAGTAGTGATAGGGGATTCCATAGTTGGAGGAAATTCAGTGGACATGACAGAGACACCCGGATAGTATGTTGCCTCACAGGTGTCACGGTCATGGTCTCAATCGGGTCCACAACATTCTAAAGGAGAAGGATGAGCAGTCAGAAGTCTTGGTACATATTGGGCCCAATGACATAGGTAGGAAAAGCAAGGAGGTCTTGAAGAGAGAATTTAGGGAGCTAGCAGACATCTGAAAAGTAGGGTAGCAATCTCTGGATTACTGCCTGTGCTACATGTCAGTGAGGGTAAGAATAGGATGATTTGGCAGATGAATGAGTAGCTGAGAAACTGGTGCAGGGGACAGGGTTTCAGATTTCTGGATCTTTGTGATTTCTTCTGGGAAAGGTACAACCTGAACCTGAGATGGACTAATATCCTTGCGGACAGGATTACTAGAGCTGTTAGATAGATAGATATACTTTATTAATCCCGAGGGAAATTTGGTTTTGTTACAGCAGCACCAACCAAGAATAGAGCGTAAATATAGCAATACAAAAAGCCCCAACAGTCAAACAACAAAATGCAAAACTATGCCAGATGGAAGATAAGTCCAGGACCAGTCTATTGGCTCAGGGTGTCTGACCCTCCACGGGAGGAGCTGCACGTTCGATGGCCACAGACGGGAACGACCTCCTGTGCCGCCAAGTGTTGTATCACGGTGGAATGTGGCTGAAGTCCAACAGTAAAAAGTTCAATATCCAGTCTGCAAACAGGTTCCTCGATCGTAATACACCCGGATTGCACCATCCGTTGTTAGCCAGATCAGTAAGCACCGCAATCCTTCACGCTTACCGCTCTCGGTGCACTTCCGGTCAGCCGGAACAGTATTACCCACCGAACTCCTCTTTTCCAAAAGTCTCTATTGTCTCGACCCGGTCCTCTTTCCTCGGCTTTGTGATCCCCCTCTGCATCCTCTGTGTGTTTTCCTCCGGATTTCAGCAGGGGTGTCCGCCACTCTGTTAGCTAAGCCGGCCGGAATTTGCTGGTCCGTGGAATACACAATGCGACCTTGCTTCTGTTCCGCGTGTCGGGATGTAACCATTTCCAGCGCTAAAGAAAACCCAAGTAAAACTCTGTCTATCAGCATATTAGAGAGGGTGCAGCTTCGATGTGTTACCATGAGAAAAAAATACAAAAAATAACGTAAATTAAAAGTAAGAAGAAGAAAGTAAAAAAATAGATTGGAACAGCTGTACCAGGCTGCATGCACGACTGGCGCATGCACACTAAGGGGAGGATTTAAACAAATTTGGCAGAGAGGTGGGAGCTGGAGTAACAGGGCTATTGGTTTACAAGCAAAGGCAGTGTGTAGTGAGACTGCTAGGAAGGACAGGCATATGATGGGGCAAAATTGCAGTTAATAGGATGAATTGCAGTGAAATTGAAAAGTGTGACGGATATAGGTCAGAAGATATATTTGAATGCGTGCAGTATAAGGAATAAGGTAGACAATTTTGTTGCAACATTAGAGATTTGCAGGTATGACGTTGGCATCACTGCTTTGTGGCTGAAGGAATATTGCATTTGAGAGCTTAACATCCAAGGATACACTTGTGTCAAAAGAGCTGGCAGGTAGACAGAGGGGTTGGTGTGGCTCTGTTGGTAAAAAAAAAAATGAAAGAGGTGACATAGGATTAGAAGATGTAGAATCCTTGTGGGTAGAGTTAAAGCAGTTTGTGGTTAAGCCCACTAGGGAAAAGGTTATTCTTCATTGGGTGTAATGAACCGGATTTGATCAGGGAGCTTAAGGTAAAGGAATCCTTAGGAGCCAGTGATCATAATTTGATAGAATTTACTCTGCAGTGGTGGGGGGGGGGAATAGAGCAAAAATTAGCGGTACATTAGAGGATTGGGAAATTTAATCAACAGGGGGCAACTAAAAAAGCCATGGGTGAGGCTAGGGGAAAGATGAAGTATAAAGGTTTGCTCGCTAACAAAATCAGAGGATACCAAACATCTTTTTCAGATATATAAAGAGTAGAAGAGAGACAAGACTACATACTGGACCACTGGAAAATAATGCTGGAGAGGTAACAATGTGGGACAAGAAAAAGTTGGATGAACTACACAAGTATTTTGCATCAGTTTTCACAGTGGGAGACACTAGCAGTATGCAGGAAGTTGGAGAATGTCAGGGTGGCAAAAGGGAGTGCACTTGCAATTACTAGGGAGAAGGTGCTTGGGCAACTGAAAAGTCTGAAAGTAGATGTCTATCTCATCCAGATGACTACACCCCAGGGTTCTAAAAGAGGTATCTGAAGAGATTGTTGTGTTGAAGCATTAATAATAATATTTCAAGAATCACTTGATTCTGGATTAGTTCCATTGACCGCAAGAGTGTAAGATGTCAGAACAGAATTAGACCATTTTGCTCACCAAGTCTGCTCCACCATTTCACCCTATCAGCCCCAATCTCCTGCCTTCTCCCTGTAACCCTTCATGCCCTGATTAATCAAGAATTTATCAACCTCCTTCTTAAATATTCTCAATGACTTGGTTTGCACGGCCGCCCGTAGCAACAAATTCCACAGATTCACTGCTCTGTCTAAAGAAATTCCTCCTCATTTCTGTTCTTAATGGATGTCCTTCTATTCTGAGTTGTGTCCTCTGGTTCTGGACTCCCCTACCATTGGAAACATCCTCTCCACATTTAATAGGTTTCAATGAGATTTGCTTCATTCTTCTGAGTTCCTGTGCATACGGGCTCAGAGCCATTGTTCAGTCCTGGTATGGTAACCCTTTCATTCCCAGAATCATTTTCATGAATCTCCTATGAACCCTCTCCAATATAAGCACATCTTTTCTTAGATAAGGATCCCAAAACTGCTCACAGTACTCTAAGTGAATCCCTACCAGTATCTTATAAAGCCTTGTGAATCCCTACCAGTATCTTATAAAGCCTTGTTAAATCCTTGCTTTTATATTCTAGTCCTTTCAAAAGGAATGCTAACATTGCCATTGCTTTCATTATCACAGACTCAACGTGCAAATTAACCTTCAGGGAATCCTGCATGAAGACTCCTAAGTTCCCTTGCACTAAACTTTTGAATTTTCTTTCCATTTAGAAAATAGTCGATGCTTTTTTTTCCTTTTGCCAAAGTACATGACCATATACTTCCCAACGCCTGTATTCTATCTGCCACTTCTTTGCTTATTCTCGTCATCTGCCTAAGTCCTTCTGCAGCCTTTCTGCTTCCTTAAAAGTACTTGCTCCTCCTGTCATCACATCTTCCGCAAACATGGTCGCAAAACCATAAATTCCCTCGTCCAAATCATTGACATGTAACATAAAAAGAGCCAGTCTCTACGCAGACCCCGGTGGAACATCACAAGTCACCGGCAGTCAATTAGAAAAGGCTCCCATTATTGCCACTCTTTGCTTCCTGCCAATCAGCCAGCCCTCTTATCTGTTAGTATCTTTACTTTAATACCATGGGCTCCTAACTTAAGCGGCCTCACGTGCTGCAGCTTCCCAAAGGCCTTCTGAAAATCTAAGTATGAAACATGCAGTGATTCTCCTTTGTCTATTCAGCTTATTTCTTCAAAAAATTCCAACAGATTCTTAAGCAAGATTTTTCCTTAAGGAAACCATGCTGACTTTGGCTTATTTTATCATGTGCTTCCAAGTACCCCAAAACTACATCCTTAACAATCAACTGCAACACCTTCTTAACCACTGAAGTCAGATTAAATGACCTATAATTTCCTTTCTTCTTCTTCCTTGAAGAGTGGAGTAACATTTGCAATTTTCCAGTATTCTGGAACCATTCCAGAAGCTATTGATTCTTGAAAGATCATTACTAATGCCTCCACAATCTCATCAGCAATCTCCTTTAGAACTCTGGGTGTAGATCATTTGGTCCAGGTGATTTAACCATATAACAATTACAGCACGGAAACAGGCCATTTCGGCCCTTCGAGTCTGTGCCGAACGCTTTCTCTCACCTAGTCCCATCTACCTGCACTCAGCCCAAAACCCTCCATTCCTTTCCTGTCCATATACCTATCCAATTTTTGTTTTAAATGACAAAATTGAACCTGCCTCTACCACTTTTACTCGGAGCTCGTTCCACACAGCTACCACTCTCTGAGTAAAGAAGTTACCCCTTGTGTTACCCCTAAACTTTTGCCCCTTAACTCTCAACTCATGTTCTTCTGTTTGAAACTCCCCTACTCTCAGTGGAAAAAGCGTATCCACGTCAACTCTATCTATACCCCTCATAATTTTAAATAACTCTATCAAGTCCCCCCTCAACCTTCTACGCTCCAAAGAATAAAGACCTAATTTGTTCAACCTTTCTCTGTAACTTAGGTGCTGAAACCCAGGTAACATTCTAATAAATCTCCTCTGTACTCTCTCTATTTTGTTGACATCTTTCCTATAATTCGGTGACCAGCACTATACACAATTCTCCAAATTTGGCCTCACCAATGCCTTGTACAATTTTAACATTACATCCCAACTCCTATACTCAATGCTCTGATTTATAAAGGCCAGCATACCAAAAGCTTTCTTCACCACCCCATCCACATGAGATTCCGCCTTCAGGGAACTATGCACCATTATTCTTAGATCTCTCTGTTCTACTGCATTCCTCAATGCCCTACCATTTATCATGTATGTCCTATTTTGATTAGTCCAACCAAAATGTAGCACCTCACACTTATCAGCATTAAACTCCATCTGCCGTCTTTCAGCCCACTCTTCTAACTGGCCCAAATCTCTCTGCAAGCTTTGAAAACCTACTTCATTATCCACAACGCCACATATCTTAGTATCATCTGCATACTTACTAATCCAATTTACCACCCCATCATCCAGATCATTAATGTATATGACAAACTACATTGGACCCAGTACAGATCCCTGAGGGACACCACTAGTCACCGGCCTCCAACCTGACAGTTATCTACCACTACTCTCTGGCATCTCCCATCCAGCCACTGCTGAATCCATTTTCCTACTTCAATATTAATACCTAACGATTGAACCTTCCTAACTAACCTTCCATGTGAAACCTTGTCAAAGGCCTTACTGAAGTCCATATAGACAACATCCACTGCTTTACCCTCGTCAATTTTCCTAGTAAGCTCTTCAAAAAATTAAATAAGATTTGTCAAACATGACCTTCCACATACAAATCCATGTTGACTGTTCCTAATCAGACCCTGTCTATCCAGATAATTATATATACCATCTCTAAGAATACTTTCCATCAATTTACCCACCACTGACGTCAAACTTACAGGCCGATAATTGCTAGGTTTACTCTTAGAACCCTTTTTAAACAATGGAACCACATGAGCAATACGCCTATCCTCTGGCACCATCCCCGTTTCTAATGACATTTGAAATATTTCTGTTAGAGCCCCTGCTATTTCTACACTAACTTCCCTCAAGGCCCTAGGGAATATCCCGTCAGGACCCAGAGACTTATCTACTTTTATATGCCTTAAACGCGCCAGTACTTCGTCTTCTTTAATCACCATAGTTTCCATAACTACCCTACTTGTTTCCCTTACCTTACGCAATTCAATGCCCTTCTCCTTAGTGAATACCGAAGAAAAGAAATTGTTCAAAATCTCCCCCATCTCTTTTGGCTTTGCACGTAGCTGTCCACTCCGATTTTCTAAGGGACCAATTTTATCCCTCACTATCCTTTTGCTATTAATATAACTGTAGAAACCCTTTGGATTTATTTTCACCTTACTTGCCAAAGCAACCTCATATCTTTTAGCTTTTCTAATCTCTTTCTTAAGATTCTTTTTACATTCTTTATATTCCTCAAGCACCTCATTTACTCCATGCTTCCTATATTTATTGTAGAGCTCTCTCTTTTTCCGAACCAAGTTTCCAATATCCCTTGAAAACCATGGCTCTTTCAAACTTTTAACCTTTCCTTTCAATCTGACAGGAACATGAAGATACTGTACCCTCAAAATTTTGCCTTTAAATGACTTCCATTTCTCTATTACATCCTTCCCATAAAACAAATTGTCCCAATCCACTCCTTCTAAATCCTTTCACTTCTCCTCAAAGTTAGCCTTTCTCCAATCAAAAAGCTCAACCCTGGGTCCAGTCGTATCCTTCTCCATAATTATCTTGAAACTAATGGCATTGTGATCACTGGACCCGAAGTGCTCCCCAACACATACCTCCGTCACCTGACCTATCTCATTCCCTAACAGAAGATCCAACATTGCCCCTTCTCTAGTTGGTACCTCTATGTATTGCTGCAAAAGACTATCCTGCCCACATTTTATAAACTCCAAACCATCTAGCCCTTTTACAGAATGAGATTCCAGTCTATGTGTCGAAAATTAAAATCTCCCACAATCACAACCTTGTGTTTATTACAAATATCTGCTATTTCCTTACAAATTTACTCCTCCAATTCTCGTTCCCCATTAGGTGGTCTATAATACACCCCTATAAGTGTTACTACACCTTTCCCACTCCTCAATTCCACCCAAGTAGCCTCCCTAGATGAGCCCTCTAATCTATCCTGCCAAAGCACCGCCGTAATATTTTCTCTGACAAGCAATGCAACACCTCCCCTTCTTGCCCCTCCGATTCTATCACGCCTGAAGCAACAAAATCCAGGAATATTTAGTTGCCAATCACACCCCTCCTGCAACCATGTTTCACTAATAGCTACAACATCATATTTCCAGGTATCAATCCATGCTCTAAGCTCATCCACCTTTCTACAATGCTCCTAGCATTAAAATAGATGTATTTAAGAAACTCTCCACCTCTTACTCTCTGTTTATCCCTAATGATGCAAACAACCTTTATTATCTTTTTCTTCCTTCTTCCCTACACCTTCAGTTTGAGCGCTCCCCTTCTCTGTCACCTGCCTATCCTCCTTCACAAACTGTCTACTAGCTTTCTTTATTTGTGAACTAACTTCCTCTCTCCTAGTCTCTTCAATTTGATTCCCACCCCCCAACCATTCTAGTTTAAAGTCTTGTTTATCTGCCTCGAATGTTTCAGTTTCCCAAGCACCTTCTCCCTAGTAATGGCAACTTCATGCACCTCTGTCACCTGACACAGTCCATCTTCTGGCACACTGCTTTTGTCCGCCCAGTGAACGCTGATGCAAAATACTTACTGATTTCATCTGCCACTTCTTTGTTCCCCATTACTATCTCTCCAGCTTCATTTTCCAGTGGTCCGAAATCTATTCTCGTCTTTCCTTTATTCTTTATGTATCCGAAGAACGTTATTGTATTCTTTTTAATATTATTGGTGAGCTTACCTTTGTCCTCCATCTTTTTCCCCTTTATTACTTTTTTTAGTTGCCTTTTGTTGGCTTTTAAAAGCTTCCCAATGCTCGAACTTCCCACTAGTTTTTGCTCTATTACATGTCTTCTCTTTGGGTTTATGTTGGCTTTGACTTCCCTTGTCAACCATGGTTGCGTCTTGCTGCCTTTAGAAAACTGCTACTTATTTGGGATGAATACATCCTGCACATTCTGAATTGCTCCCAGAAATTTCAGCCATTGCTGCTGTGTCCTCATCCCTGCTGGTGTCCCCTTGCAATCAACTTTTGTCAGCTCCTCTGTCATGCCTCTGTAATTCCCTGATACATTTGACTTTCGCTTCTCCCTCTCAAATTGCAGGGTGAATTCCATCATTGTGATCACAGATCCCCAAGTTCCTTTACCTTAAGCTTTCTAATCAATTTCAGTTCATTGCACAACATCCAATCCAGAATAGCTGTTTCCCTTGTGGGCTCATCAATGATTTGCTCTAAAAATCCAAATTCCCCCTCTTGCAATCAAAGCTCATAGTACACTTATTATCAAAGTACGTGTACATTATACAACCTTGAGATTAGTCTCCTAATAGGCAGCCATGAATCAAAAGAACCCATTAAGAAAAAAGACTGTTGAGCACCTAATGTGCAGAGAAAGAAAAAAATAAGATATGCAAACAATTAGAGTTCTGAACTGAAGTCCACAAAGAGAGTCCGAGACCTATAGTTCAGCGCAGAGCCGAGTAAACAATGTGGAGCAGTGAACTGAACTGGCCCATCCCTCATCTCGGACCCCGACACCCTGACCTTTTCAATTTGGCCAGCACTTAATTCATCATCCAAACTTGGGGTTCAGTTGCTTCGATATGCTCTGGGGCCTGGACCCAGCTGCCTCAGTTCGGCCTGTACCCAACCTTTCCAATTCGAGGGTTTCCCTCGCTTTTGACAACAGGTCTGTTGCCTTGTCTAGCCTTGGTTCTGCTATATCAAATTGTCTCCCAAATCCAAGGGGAAGTTACAGACTATTGCTTGGGATGATTGTTTACCAGATAAAATGTGATTAAATAACTATTTAGTTGTTTTCTTTGTTTCATTGGCCACCAACCAGAAGTTACTGAGATTCACCAGTGCTATCTTAAATCGGAATTAACACCAGCCTGATTTTCCTCAATCTACCTGCATATTGAAATTCCCCCATAACTATTGTAACGTTGCCTTTTTTCCATGCCGTTTATATCTCCTCTTCCAGAGGACTGGAAAATTGCAAATGTCACTCCACTCTTCAAGATGGAAAGGAGGCAGAATAAAGGAAATTATAGGCCAGTTATCCTGACATCACTGGTTGGGAAGATGTTGGAGTCTGTTGTTAGGGATGTTGTTTCAGGGTATTTGGAGGCTGATGATAAAGTAGGCCAAAGTCAGCATGATTTCCTTAAGGGAAGATCTTGCCTGACAAATCTGTTGGAACTTTTTGAAGAAATAAAAAGCAGTATAGACAAAGGGGAATCACTGGATGTTGTGTATTTGGATTATCAGAGGGCCTTTGACAAGGTGCCACACATGAGACTGCTTAAAAAGATAAGACCCCATGGTATTGCAGGAAAGATACTAGCATGGATAGTACATTGGCTGATTGGCAGGAGGTAGAGTTGGAATAAAGGGAGCCTTTTCTGGTTGCCTGCCGGTGACTAGTGGTGTTCCGTTGGGGTCTGTGTTGGGACTGATTATTTTTACATTATATGTCAATGATTTGGATGACAGAGTAATCCTGCTGAAGGGTTTTGGCCCGAAATGTCAACTACTTTTTTTCATAGATGCTGCCTGGCTTGCTAAGTTCCTCCAGCATTTTGTGTGTGTTGCTTGGATTTCTATCATCTGTAGATTTTCTCTTGTTTTTTGATGACAAATTTGATTGCGTTTTGGTCATGTTTGAGGACAATGTGATGATAGGAAGAGGAGCAGGTAGTGTTGAAGCAGGGAGGCTGCAGAAGGAACTAGACAGATGAGAATGGACAAAGAAGTGGCAGATGGAATACAGTGACAGGAAGTGTATGGTCATGCACTTTGGTAGAAGGAATAAATGCATAGACTATTTCCCAAGTGGAGAGAAAATGCAAAATTCCAAGATGCAAAGGGATTGAGAGTCCTCATGCAGGATTCCCTAAAAGTTAATTTGCAGGGTGAGTCAGTGATGAGGAAAGCAGATGCAATGTTGGCATTCATTTTTGAGAGGACTAGAACATAAAAGGATGTAATGCAGAGGCTTTTCAGGCACTGGTAAGGCCCCGCTTGAAATATTGCAAGTAGTTTTGGGCCCCTTTATTTTTTTAAAAAAGATGTGCTGACATTGAAAAGGGTTTGGAGGAGATTCATGAAAATGGTTCCAGGAATGAAAGACTTATCATATGAGGTGCGATTGATAGCTCTGGGTCACTACTTGCTGGTATTCAGAAGAATGAGGAGGGATCTCTTTGAAACCTATCGAATGTTGAAAGGCTTAGACCAGGGGTAGGCAGCCCTGGTTGCCTATTTTGCAAATATAGGGATACTACGCTTATCTGGCCTGCAAGCGATTTTTTTCCTTATTCTTACTGTTTCATGCGACCACGCTGATGGAAATGCATGGCGTCTTGTTACACTGGCCCCAGGTTCTGTTTTGTTCCAAACCAAACACTGGTATATACGAATGACGAGAAGGCAGACTACCTTATTAATATGTATTAGATACTCTCCGTGCACGTGCACGTTTTCAGATGGGATCGTTCAAATTTGTAAACTGAAACAGAGTCACTATGTTTTAACAAGAAATCCATGCTAAATATCCAGATATTTACATGTGCTATGATACTTGTTGAATAGCTCGCGTTTCGAAATAAAATCAATGAAAAAAATTCCAATGGCAATGAAGGTAGCCACTGATTGCGAGCAAGCTGGGAAACCAGTTTGTCTCATTTGCCTAGAAAATGTTGCTGTGAAGAAGGTGGCAAATACCAGGCGACATTACGAGGCCCGCCATAGTGGAAAGAAAGCTACACTTGTGGGAGTACCAGCTTCAAAAAGGAAATTGCACATTTTTCCACTTTTCAAAAAAAGTAAAGCTCAAGATCCAGGCAATTTTTGAATATGGTCCAAGAATTGAGAAAAGTGTTTTCATCTCGTTTTGCTGATTTTCGCTTGCATGCAAATGAGTTCAAGCTGTTTTCTACTCCATTTCATGTGGAAGTGGACACTGCATCAGAAATTTTTCAAATGGAATTGATTGAGATGCAGTGTGATGACATATTGAGATCGAAATTTCATTCTGAAGATGGGTCAGTGCTTGACTCTTATAGAAAATGTATTCATCCAAGTGGGAAGTATCCTAACTTAGTGGACCATGCAAAAAAGATGGCATCATTGTTTGGCAGTACTTATCTGTGTGAGCAATTATTTTCAAAATGAAACATACCAAGAACCATTTGAGAACAAGATTGACTGATGCCTATCTGGATAATGTCTTGCTCTTGGCATCAAGTCTGACACCCAATATTGAGAAGCTTTCAAGCAACAAACAGCGCCAAGTTTCACATTGATTTATCGACTATTTGCATTAAAATTTTCTTTTTTATTATACTTAATTTATCACCATTCAATGTATCATGTTCATAGGCTTCATATTTAAAGATTCTTTGTGTCCTTTTAATAGATTCAAAAGATGCCTTGATTGAAATAAATTGCAACTAAACTGAGTTCTTTGATTACTAATTGGCATCCTTGTTTAAGCATGAATGATTTTCTAGCATGCGTTATTCATTAATTTGAGGCAAAACATAACTAGATGTATTTAAATGGATAATTCCCATATTTCAAATTTTGTACGGCATTTGTCTGGCCCACCGTCCACTCATTAATATGTGATCCGGCCCACAGAGGCAAAAAGGTTGCCAACCCCTGGCTTATACAGTGGATGTGGAGAGAATGTTTCCTTTGGTCGGGGGAATTTAGGACCAGAGGGCACAGCCTTAGAATAGAGGGTTGCCCATTTAGAACAGAGATGAGGAAGTATTTCTTTAGTTAGATGGTGGTGAATCTGTGGAATTTCTTGCCACAGACAACTTTTGGAGGCCAGGTATTTAAGGTGGAAGTTGATAGGTTCTTGATTAGTCAGGGCATGAAAGGTTATGGGGAAGTAGGTAGGAGAATAGGGTTGATAGGGAAATGGATCAGCTGTGATGAAATGGGGAGTAAACTTGATGGGCCAAATGGCCTACTTCTGCTCCTATGCCTTATGGTCTCATGGTCACCTATGGTCTCCAGTATTCCTGGTGGGGCCTCTTATAACAGCCCGACATAATTTGGAAGACAGCTTCGTCAAGCACCTTCATTCCATCCACAACAGAGAGGATTTCCCAGTGCCCACGCATTTTAACTGTATTTCCCATGCCCATTCCGATATGTTGGTGCTTGGCGTTCTCCACTGCCACAATGAAACCTCTTGCAGGTTGGAAGAGCAACAACTTGTATTTCGTCTGTTGATCTCCTGATAGTATGAACGTTGATTACTTTAACTTTCAGCAATTTCTTCACGCTTCCTCTTCTGTCTTTTTCTATTCCAGCTCCCCTATTACCCCTTCTCCTCACCTGCCTATTACCTCACTCTAATGTCCCGCCTCTTTCAATTTTTCCCCAGATTTCTTCTTTAGTCCTTTACCTTTTCCACCTATCACAATCTCTCTTACCCCTTCCACCTACCTTCTTCCTCACCTGGTTTTATCCACCATCTGTCATCTTGTATTCTTCCCCTCCCCCCATCTTATTTTGGCCTCTTCTCCCTTCCTTTCCAGTCCTGATGAAGAGTCTCGGCATGAAACATCAGCTGTTTATTTCGTTCCATAGATGGTGACTGAACTGCTGAGTGCCTCCAGCATTTTCTGCATGTTGCTCTGGATTTCTAGCGTCTGCAGACTTTGTTGAAAAACCAGGTGCAAAGTTCTTGCCATCTTCAGCATCATCCTACAGACGTTAAAGATTATTTCGAGGACAGAGAAGTCCTTCCTCCATCTCACAATGCACTGTCTCTTTGTTTCTTGTGCATGTGCATTCTGAATGAGATCCAATGTCTGCTACAGTTTGGACAAGGTGATAAATGTGCCCTGGTAATCAGCAGGGAGCTTATGTGAGGGGGAGGGGAGAAAAGAAATGGGGACTACACCTTTTATTATAAAGTTACTTTTGTCAAGGTACAGCAAATTATTTTTTTTTGCCTTTCAACACACAGACAGGAAATACAATTTATATGTAATTACCACACCTGCAGGACATTAATTTCTTTACATGTTTCCTTTGGACTTGGCTTCAGTTGCAGCTGGCTGTTCAGTATTTCATATAATGTGCTACAATGACTCACTCAATCCACCACTATTTTTCTCATAGTTCCATGCCTGTGCTTATATAGTCTATTTTGGATTTTTAAACAAATTTATTTCAGTAATTCAAATGTCAAGATTGATTCAACATGTAAGTGCATGGATTTGCCAATTCCTGAACTAATATGATTTGCATCCTTGTGACTAGTGACAGCAGTTCTGTTCAATTGTACCTTGAGGTACACTCCCCTGACATAATTTAGTTTCCAAGAACTTTTTTTTTGAACAAAGTCTGTTCAGAAAGACTTCATTGTCTCTGCAACTGGTACTTAACTTGGGTACAATGTTTTCATAGGTTTGCAAGGTACTTACAGCATGGTAACAGGCTAATCAGCTCAGCTTAGCTCAGCAGGCTCATACCACTTTGTATGCTCCACATGACCCTACTTCTGGAACTGCATATTATATTGCTTATTTGTTTGCAAAAGAAGTTCCAGACATCAGCTTGTGGTAATCATTACTTTGCGTTTTTAACTTGTTCTTCTGTTTTCTGTCTTCCCCCAATGGCAACAATTCGTGTGCATCCTGTGAGACATCAGATATTTGAAGGCGTTCTGTAATGTAGATCAGCGTGTAGTGAGGAACATCAGAACTGGCCATACAGCCCCTTGAAACTATTCTAATTTGTGGTGAATTTTAGGCAAAAATATTTTGAAGTGTTTTTTATGTGCTGTTGCAACTATGGTATTGGCTGTCTGACTTTATTTGGGTGCAAAACTCTTTGAAGACTCCTCTACGTCTTGGATAATGCTTTCTGTTTAATTGGGTGATATTGCATCTTCTGTTTTGTCCAATCTGAGGACTGGAATCTAAAAACATGGAACAGAGCACTAGCATCTTCCATGAACTGAAGGCCTTTAGTAGAGTTAACCCATCATTTTCATATTGGAGTGTGAAACTCCCTTGGAAAGCAAAACCATGGTCTCAGTCTATGGGCCTTTTTGGGAGAGATACATTCTGCAGTGTGAAGTGTTGGAATAACACCAAGTCATTACTGTCACATCGAAAAAGCTACTCTAATCAGCAACCGGCTACAATGTTCACAGTTGTGGACAGTTACAGCAGTTTGAATTGGTGTTTTCCCTGGATCTTAACAACCTTGTCAAAAGATAACTTTTCATTATGTAGCATTTTAATTGGGATAGTGGGCTGAATGAGCCAGGGAATCGTTGGCGCTGTCATTCACCTTTGCCCATTAGGCTCAAATTTATTTTGGATGTTACTGGGGGCATTTCTTATTCTTCTGCACCATACTACTGCCTCAGAAAAAAATTTATGAGATGTTAACAATAATGATCCTGATTCTGATTCTTAAATAGAAGGACTCCCGAGGTTTTCACGGCCTAACTTGGTTCTGAATGGGTGATCTTAAGGATGATCTAAGGATTGCTGATGTGGGTTGAAATGTTTCATTAGTGCAACCAAATGTGGACATCGAAGTTCTTTCCCTTTCAGAGATTGTGTCTTTAACTAATTTGGGCTATATGGATAAACTTTCTGTTGATTTGTGCACATATCAGGTTGTCGAAGCCCGCTGTTGTTGGTGCGATGGTTACTAGTCTAAAAGTAATACCATTCCCTCCAAGGTTTCAGACTCTCGAACAGAAGATGAGACCAAGAGGGAGACTTTTAAGCAGAAATATCAGAACATTTCATGCTTTTGGAGCTAGATTTCCAGAATCTGCGTGGTTATGATGGAGACACTGTATTCCATTTCACATGGCCAAAAAATGCTGTATGCAAAATTAAGATTCTTGGCCCTTGCCTTTCTATTCAGTGAAATTTATTTAACGTGTGGTAGAGCAGTTGGCAGCCTTATATCTCCTTAATATTGACTGAGACTGGTGGAAAGCTGAAGTGTATGTATTGTACGCTAATGATTACCAAGGACACTTTTCCTTATGCCTGTATGGAGGAGACACATCCTCATTTTATTTATTTGTGTTCTTTTCTAGTGGGACCAAGGCAATGGACCATTTCTCCTGGGTGTCAATACTGCACCAAGTATTTACCCTACTTCGTCTCTGGGCTACCATTCCACAAACTCTTGAGGACCCTGGTTCCACCTGAAAGTTGGATGCTTTGTGATGTGCTTTATCCATGAAATATACCGCAACAGCAGGAGGGTGGGGGTGGGGGAAACAAATACTATAGTGATTAAACTCTTATTCACTGATTATTTTTCTTTTAAGTAAAAATTTCAAATGAACTTCAGGATGTGCTAAAGAGAAACAAATGAGGTGGTGGTATGATGGTGATCCTGTCTGGTGATGTAACCTCCCAGCTGTCTGAAGCCTCTGAAATTTGTATAGTGCTAAATGAAGATATTTTTTGTTGATGCACTTGGACAAGTGATGTTGTTAACCCTAAGAGTACTCTCAGCTTTCAAAACCTCAGTTAAGACTAGTAATTGGTTATGTTGGCTTCTGAGAAGCTACCTCCATTTATATTAGCGGGAAGGTTGCTACCTGGTATAGTGCAATATTATTGAATGAAATTCCAGGATATGACTGTTCACAGCAGATGCACTTCTAAAGTCATGTTCTGATACTGAGCCTTGAGGTTAAAACTGACTGGGGTTCTTGCCGCATGTCCAGCAACATTTCTGTCCAGTCTGTGTGTGGAAGCTTGGGAGTGAATTGGGCATCATCTCCTGCCAGCAAGTACTGCTGAGCTCCTGTCAGTAACTCAATCATTAAGCAAGTTAAATGCCTCAAGGAAAGAGAGTAGGGGAGTGGAAAAATGGAGGTCATGAACATTATGAAGACTAACTTTCTGAATGCACTGGGATGCTTCTCATGCAGTGCGGACATTTGTTGGAATGGCTTAAATAAGAAACAATGCCTTAAATAAGAAACAAGTGTTATAATACTCATGAAAACAGTGGAAACATTCAAGAGCTATGTCTGCCATGAATTTTTAGATGGTTCTGCTCTGAGATGGATTGATTTCAGGAGTGGCTTTTGTTCTTGATGCAGACAACTCAGACTTTTATTTTTACCTTTGAGAAGCTTTTCAATAAAAGTTTCACTGTTCACATGCCCAGCTCCTGCACCCTCCAATTACTGTAGATACAACAGCAAGAGGCCATTGCATTACCTCACTGGATAGCTGATTAGGGAAACATTGAAAGAGAAGACTGGTTTTACGGAGAAATAACTGTTTTAAAGTTTTTGCACATGTAATTAAAGGTTGAATGTTTCTGTAGAAAGTGGAATCTTTTATAATTGTATTTATTCAACTGAAAAAGGATTGTACAATTTTTACTCTGAAACCAATATGGGGAAAGTGGTGCTAAACTGGTCTCTTGATGATACTCATTTCTATTTTCTGTCTCGTCTCTTCTTCTTCTCCACCCTACAACCCTTCCTCCCAGATCTCAGTCCTCCATCACACACCGCACTCCTCTTCCCCCACTCTCTCCCTGCCCCCCCGCCCCCCAGTCTGCCATGTACAGACTGGAAACCAGAATCTGCAAGCACCCATTTATTATAAAAGTAATTCTGGCAACTGTTGGCTGCATTCTTTCATTCAAACTGAATCTGCACAATGACGTTAGTGAGTTTTAAGTCTTGGAGCATTGAGTACTCTTAGTGGTTAATAACTTAGCAGTGCTCTGTCACCACTTAGCTTTTGACTACTTGGACCTATTCCCCAGGGAAGTCTACTGGCTAAGTAAAGTTCGCTGAAGTAAATTTTTGCTTAGCTATGTTCCTTTTGTAGCTTGCAATATAGTAGTGTAGTTTGTAACACTAATCTGCAGAGCTTCTAAATACTTTTGGATGTTTGTAAACCTTTTTTGGTCTTACAGTTTTCAAAGAAGAAAGTACTACATGTCAAACATTTTAACTGTGTTCACAGTTGCTCAGACTGTTTTTGCCTTATTGAAAAGTCTGAAGAAAAAAATACAAAGCTTGACCTTGATCCCGGGAAAATAATTTGAACAGAGTCTGAGACAATTGGGTGTCAATCATGTCTGACACTAAATCTGACCTTGTCTGACCTCCAGAATGCAAAAGGAAAGGCATTTTGAGTTGTGCAGTGGAGTAGAACGAGCAGAACATTGACCTTTTCAGTTTCTCAAACATAGGTTTCAATCCAGCTCAGACTGGTGGACTGAGAGCCCCTTCACAACTGTATGGTGGTGAGTGGGGGTGGGATGGTGTTAAGTCAGTTCCCAGTGGACACGTACATAACACAAAACTCCCTGTAATATGACTGGCACTAATTGGGCAATCTTACTCTGAGAGGCCAGTGACAGGGTCAGTGGAAATCAACAGGAGATTTTTGCAGATCAAGTTAACTCTTGCCATACATGGTATTCTACGTTAAATTTATACCCCAAAATATTGTTACAACATCTGTAACAAGATTAAAGAATTGAAACCTCATTTTTTCCACAGTGATGTATCTTAAAATGATTAAATCCAGGTTATAAATTTGGTCTTGATTCTAGTGAAGTGACAGATGACCTCACTCAACCCTGACCTACTTTGTCACTGAAGTTGGAGCAATCAGAGATTAGTACTCATCAGAAGGAGTATAAATTAGGTTTTTGTTTGGCAATTTAAGATTATTTAATGTGCCTGTGCAGTGATGAAAGGGGTTCTCTGGGACTGAGCTGTTGTTCATTTGTCTTGCAGCTGACTCTGAATGGAGAGGGTATGGTATAATGTCCACTCTGGAGAATCAGTGGGAGATCCTCTTGCAGGTGCATCAGACTGCTGTACCTTCCCTCTCACCTGGATTCTCTAGTAATCTGTTATGTTCCCAGAAGTAATCTTGACACCTTGCCACCTGAAAATGAGAGAGTAATTGTCGTATAACAGGTTTAGCATTTTGGGATGGTGTGATATGAGATGGCAGTTTTCAAGCTATCAGCATGTTTGGAAATCTATATGCATAAAGCCAAGTTTTATTGCTAAATCTCCTGGAAGGATGAAAGGACATAGTTGGGAAGTGCAAGACATGATAGTGTGGATTTTTTTTTAGTTGCACCTCAGATACTGAAAAATGCAATGGTACCCATGTTGACCTTGAATACTATGGAACCCACTGAATAAATGATTAAGACTTCTGGTAGCGTTTATCCCAAGGAGCAGAGTTTATTAAGGGTGTAGGTAGTTAGGAACACAGAATATCCAGATGACTTGCAATTCATTCTGCAGTGAAGTCAGGTGCAAGAAATGCAGTGATACCAAGTTTTGGAAGTAGTTTCATTCTATCTGATAGGTTGGCACTTGCAAGTAATGTTGGACTGAACTAGGTGTGGGGTATTAATCTACCTTTTCTAATTGAGCAGTGGGTGTAATTTGAAAGCTCCTTAACTCTTGCCATTATTCTGCTTCAAAATATGTGTCCTAATTGGGCCGAGGAAATTACTGTGACCTGTTTTCAGTTATGCAGTCAAGTTGGGTGTGTAAATTGTCTATTTTTATACCAATGAACTGCCAGTCAATGTGCCTAGATTTTTAGAGTTGTTATGAAAACTGGTTTTGAAGTATGGGGATAACTTTTTGAGTCTGATTTCAAGTGTTGATGTGGTAGTTCGAAGACAAGACAAAGGATCTTTTTCTCTTTTTAGCAAAAGGATGTCTTAGTCACAAGGAAAACTATTTGTAGAAACTAATCATTAATACCACCCCAATTAAGAGTTCAGAATGATTTGTGAATAAAAACCACTGCTCAGGTCTTTTGAAAATTATACTGACTTGGGTAAAATTACTACAGCAGCCTTGGACAACCTGTAAAATTTCATGACCTTGTTTATATGGTGTACCTATCTCTTAAGATGCTTTTGATTCTATTTTATTACTGTATGCTTGTTGCACATCTTTTTTTAAAGACTTGTCCTTTGATACCAGTTCACTTGTGAATATATTTGTTTCTGATTTCTATCTTTGCTGATTTTAAAAATAAAATGCTTCCACAGAATCTGCTGGTTCCTGAAGTTGTGTTACATCAGAACATAAGCTGAAACATACGTGCCTGCTTCATTCAATATGATTATGGTATGACATCTAGCTGATACAGTCATCCATGTATCCTCCGATTATTTTAGGTCTTCCTCCATCGGAAGCCTCTCAGGATGGAGGATGACTTTTACTGAGTTTTGTGGGTTCTAAGTTGTCTAACAAGTCCAAAGCAGGAACTGCAAACTCAGCTATAATGTTACAGGTAGCACCTGATGAGTGATGGCTGGGGAGTGGCTAGTTTGTTAAGTAACATGCTCCTTGCATAGAGCTTTTGTGTGTTCCGATGCATCTCCTTGAGACTCTCAGCCATCCTGAATGCTCTTTCTCCACTTTGTATTGACATGGGCCAGAAATTACCAGGAGTCAATGTAGGTTATTCAGAAATCGGTTGACCCTGAACGCAGTCAAATAACCGCTTCTCAAATATGCTCCTGTACAAGGAATTCTAGAGTAGCTACCTTTTGGGAGAAAAAAATTCTCAGCTCTTTAGCAGCAAATAACTTAACCCTTTACCTTGATCCTGTGACCCCAACTTCTCAACTCCTTGTCCAAAAGAAACATACTTGCTTCTACCTTGTTAAACCCTCTAATTACTTTGTTCATGTCAATGATGTTGCATTCCATTCTCAACTTAAAGACTGGCTTACTCTTTTATTGAACTCTTCTACTCTTCTACTGTATTACATCCATCATTCCAGGCACCTCTGTAGATCAAGCACGGTGTATATCGTAAGCTTTAGATAAAAACAAAGATAATTTTTGTTATGTACAGCAAATCAGACAGCAGAATGTGGCTTTTGCATCAAATTAGCGAGGATTTTCTGGGTCAGCCCACAAGTGTTGAAAATTTCTGGTGTCACCATAGGGTTCTTCATAACTTACTAACTCTGTACATATTTGGAATGCAGGAAGAAACCAGAACAGTTGGAGGAACCCAACATTGCCACAGGGAGAACATGGAAGCTCCTTACAGACAATCAAACCCTGATTGGTGATTGCTGGTGGTGTAAAGGGGTTGCACTATCCCCTATCCTACTATGCTACCCTAATGACCTAATTGTATGTAATCGTCCAGCTATGGTCTCACCAGATCCTTCACCTTTATGCCAATTATTCATCACTCAGTTACATGAGGTGAGAAAAGAGATTGCTGAGCCTCTGGCTAGGATCTTTATGTCCTCGTCCACGGGAATGGTACGGGAGGATTGGAGGGAGGCGAATGTTGTCCCCTTGTTCAAAAAAGGTAGTAGGGATAGTCCGGGTAATTATAGACCAGTGAGCCTTACGTCTGTGGTGGAAAAGCTGTTGGAAAAAATTCTTAGAGATAGGATCTATAGACATTTAGAGAATCATGGTCTGATCGAGGACAGTCAGCATGGTTTTGTGAAGGGCAGATCATATCTAAAAAGCCTGATAGAGTTCTTTGAGGAGGTGACCAGGCATATAGATGAGGGTAGTGCAGTGGATGCGATCTATATGGATTTTAGCAAGGCATTTGACAAGGTTCCACACGGTAGGCTTATTCAGAAAGTTAGAAGGCATGGGATCTGGGGAAGTTTGGCCAGGTGGATTCAGAATTGGCTTGCCTGCAGAAGGCAGAGGGTGGTGGTGGAGGGAGTACATTCAGATTGGAGGATTGTGACTAGTGGTGTCCCACAAGGATCTGTTCTGGGACCTCTACTTTTCGTGATTTTTATTAACGACCTGGATGTGGGGGTAGAAGGGTGGGTTGGCAAGTTTGTAGACGACAGAAAGGTTGGTGGTGTTGTAGATAGTGTAGAGGATTGTCAAAGATTGCAAAGAGACATTGATAGGATGCAGGAGTGGGCTGAGAAGTGGCAAATGGAGTTCAACCCGGAGAAGTGTGAGGTGGTACACTTTGGAAGGACAAACTCCAAGGCAGAGTACAAAGTAAATGGCAGGATACTTGGTAGTGTGGAGGAGCAGAGGGATCTCGGGTTACATGTCCACAGATCCCTGCAAGTTGCCTCACAGGTAGACAGGGTAGTTAAGAAAGCTTATGGGGTGTTAGCTTTCATAAGTCGAGGGATGGAGTTTAAGAGTCGCGATGTAATGATGCAGCTGTATGAAACTCTGGTTAGGCCACACTTGGAGTACTGTGTCCAGTTCTGGTCACCTCGCTATAGGAAGGATGTGGAAGCATTGGAAAGAGTACAGAGGAGATTTACCAGGATGCTGCCTGGTTTAGAAAGTATGCATTATGATCAGAGATTAAGGGAGCTAGGGTTTTACTCTTTGGAGAGAAGGAGGATGAGAGGAGACATGATAGAGGTGTACAAGATAATAAGAGGAATAGATAGAGTGGATAGCCAGCGCCTCTTCTCCAGGGCACCGCTGCTCAATACAAGAGGACATGGTTTTAAGGTAAGGGGTGGGAAGTTCAAGGGGGCTATTAGAGGAAGGTTTTTTATTCAGAGAGTGGTTGGTGCGTGGAATGCACCGTCTGAGTCAGTGGTGGAGGCAGATACACTAGTGAAGTTTAAGAGACTACTAGACAGGTATATGGAGGAATTTAAGGTGGGCGCTTATATGGGAGGCAGGGTTTGAGGGTCGGCACAACAATGTGGGCCGAAGGGCCTGTACTGTGCTGTACTATTGTATGTTCTATACTAATCCTATATTCATCCTACATTTTATTCTCCTGATCTCCTTGTTAATCTTTCCATCCAGATTCTGCTGCTTACCTACATGAAGTAGATGAAGTAAAAGTAGGTTTATTGTCATAAGTCCATATGTATGCAGTGATAAACTTGCAGCAGATTCACAGGCATGTATACTCAGTGCCCATTTTATTAGATACACCTCTTTAACGCAAGTATCTGATTAGCCAATAATGTGTCAGAAACTCAAAGCATAAACGCATGCAGCCTTGGCTTAGATGTTCAGGTGTTGAGACCAAACATCAGAATTAGGAAGAAATGTGATCTACGTAACTTTGATCATGGAATGATTATTTGTGACAGATGGGTGATTTGAGTATCTCAGAAATTGCTGATTTTCTGGGACATTACGGAGAATGATGCAAAAACATACAAACAACAGCAAAAAAAGAATCCAGTGTGTGGCAGTTCTGTGGGTGAAAATGCCTTATTAATGAGAAGTATCAGAGGAGAATCTTCTGACTGGTTAGAGCTGACTGGAAGATGACAGTAACTCAAATAACCGGAGTAACAGTGGTGTGCAGGAGAGCAGTTTTGAATGCACACATTGTACTCTGAAATGGATGGGCTACAGCAGCAGAAGACCACAAACTTCATTTACCACCGAAGTTATCTCATAAAGTGGTCACTGAGTGTAGTATCATAAAACCAGCATTCACAAGAAAAAACATAAACACTATTTTTGCAAGAAAGAACACATTAGAACAAAAAGAAGCAATTATTTTAATGCAAAATAGTCATAATGTTGCCAAGCTATAGTGTACGGATTGTTTAAAAAAATGAATAGATGAAGAAGAGCAAGGTGCCATGCCTGAATGACTATCGACCTGTGGCTCTGACATCAATTGCTATGAAGTGTTTTGAGCGATTGGTTATGGCACACATCAACCACAGCCTACCTCGACGCTTGGCAATTTGCCTACTGGAGCAACAGGTCAACGACAGATGCCATCGCTCTGGCCCTGCGTTCCTCCTTAGAACACCTGGAGAATAAAGACACATATGTAAGGCTCCTTTTCATTGACTACAGCTCTGCCTTTAATACCATCATTCCAAATAAACTGATTCCTAAGCTCCGGAACCTGGGCCTTAGCACTCAGATCTGAAGCTGGATCTTCAACTTCCTCACAGACAGGACCCGGCCTGTAAAAATGGGGGACAAGCTCTCCTCTACAATCACTCTGAGCACTGGTGCCCCACAAGGCTGTGTACTCAGCCCCCTGCTGTACTCACTGTACACCCATGATTGTGTAGCCAAGTTTCCATCGAATTCAATATATAAGTTTGCTGATGACACAACAATTGTAGGCCGTATCTCCGGTAATGATGAGTTTGAGTACAGAGAGGAAATTAAGAACCTGATGGCATGGTGCAAAGACATTAACCTATCCCTTAACGTCAGCAAGACGCAGGAATTGGTTGTTGACTTCAGAAGGAGTAGTGGACCACACAACCCTATCTTCATCGGTGGTGCGCAGGTGGAGCAAGTCAGAAGCTTTAAGTTCCGTGGGGTTAATATCACAAATGACCTTACTTGGTCCAACCAAGCAGAGTCCATTTCCAGGAAGACCCACCAACGCCTTTACTTCCTGAGAAAGCTAAAGAAATTTGGCCTGTTCCCTACAACCGTCACTAATTTTTATAGATGCACTGTAGAAAGCATTCTTCTGGGTGCATCACAACCTGGTATGGAAGTTGTCCTGTCCAAGACAGGAAGAAGCTGCAGAAGATCGTGAACACAGTGCAGCACATCACACAAACCAATCTTCCATCCTTGGACTCACTTTACACTGCACGCTGTTGGAGCATTGCTGCCAGGATAATCAAGGACACAACCCACCCAGCCAACAGACTTTTCGTCCCTCTTCCCTCCGAGAGAAGGCTCAGGAGCCTGAAGACTCGTACGGCCAGATTTAAGAACAGCTTCTTCCAACTGTGATAAGACTGCTGAATGGATCCTGACCCGTATCTGGGCCATACCCTCCAAATATCTGGACCTGCCTCTTGTTTTTTTTTGCACTACCTTACTTTCCCTTTTCTATTTTCTATTTATGATATATAATTTAAATTTTTGTTATATTTACTATCGATTTGTACTCCAGGGAGCGCGAAGTGCAGAATCAAATATCACTGTGATGATTGTACGCTCTAGTACCAATTGTTTGGTGACAATAAAGTAGTAAAGTAAAGTATGTGTCTGTTCTTCAATCTGATGGTATGGGACTTAAGACCACCTTACCTTCTGCTCAGTGGTGGGTGTGAGAAGATGGCATGTCCTGTATGGTGAGGATTATTGATAATGGATGTTGCCTTCTTGAGGTAGCACCAACAGATATTACTAATGGTGGTGAGGGACATGCTTGTGTTGTACTGGGCAGAGTTCATGTTCTCTGCAACTTGCATTCCTGCATATTTGATATGCTTTGCTAGACCACAATGCAACAGTAAGGACACTTTCACAATTCTTAGAAATTTGTTAGTGTTCAGTGGCAAGATGAACTTTTCTAACCTTCAAAGAAAGTAAAGACTGGCAACCAAGTCAACTAGTTTTTATTAACACAAGTATTTTTATTTCTTCACCAGATTAAAATATTAGTCAATATCAACACACTACTGTGTCCAATACATTTCAACAATTCTCACCAATGCTTCCTGTCCTCGGTTACTACTGAGCTCCACCTGAACTAATTCCAATTCCAGACCTGATTCTGCTCATTCAAGGTCATTTCTAAATGCTGTAGAATTGTTATCCCTAATGGCCACTGTACTGCACCATACTTTTTCCCATTTTTAATTGTTTCTAAATGTCATATACTCCAGAGGTTTAAGTTCAGCTAGGTTTCTGTAACAGCAGTTTGTTCTTCTCATTTTGTAACTGTGCCATCTACAGAGCACCTTATTTCAATGCAGAGGCTATTTAGATGTATTGCCCTATGTTCATCCTTTTAACATTTTTTTATGCTCTGACCCTATTTATTACCATTGTTTTCACTGTCTATTTAGTTTGCCTGTGATATTTCTAACTCCTAGCTCTGTTCTTCTCCCTTCCTGCCAACCTCTTCAAGTACCTGACATAGCCCAGTAAGATTTTGGTCCCAATGCTTTGAAGTATAATCATTTCTACTCTTATCTTTCCCCTGAACAGGTCCCGAAGTCTCTTAAGTCAAAATCACCCTTTGTGTGCCATCTCTCATGCAACGTGTTCAATTTTTACTCTAGTAGCTCTGATGCCATTCCTAGCAATTACCTCAAAACTTTTTGGAACATCTCAGTTTCTGGACTTTTTTTTTAGTGATTTCTGCCCAGTTTCAAAAGTGCCCACCTCAAATTCTGTAATGATTTTCTCTTGTATTTAGATATTTGTCTCATACAGTCTTATCTATTCAGCTGAAATTAATTGGCACGACAAGAGCGATGCTGTATTTGTGCAGAAGGAAAAGGTCTATTCAGGGAATGTGGGGAGGGTAGTAGAGGCTGGAGAAAGAATCGATGAATTACATTTGTTTCTATTCTCGAAATGATTAAGAGCTGATTAGAGTCCATCCGTTCAGGATACTTTGCCTTTCGTACATGGACAATATTTAAAGAGGCTGAAACTTGGTGAGTGCAATCCCATCTCAATATTTTGTTATTTGCACCTGCCTAAGTGGTCCAAAATGTTTGTGATGTGAGGAAGTAGGTGCTAGGTTCTTGTGAAGGAGCTTATCTTCAGTAGGTTGTTATAGCTGCTAATGAATATTATGCTTTGCCAATGCTGGTTTAGCATCACTCTGATACGACGGGTGATGATAAGTTCGTGGCCTAAGGTAGAAGGAGTCAATTTTAGAAAACCTAGCACATTTATTTTTGCTACATTTACACACTCAGTCCAGCAGTTGTGGAGCGTATGGATCCCTTCTTCGTAGAAGTCGGCGTCTTGGACCTCCAGAAGTGGTCCACAGCAGGGGTGATTGACTTCAAACGTTCTGCATTTTCACTCAAAGAGTTGAACTGCACGTGCATGTAATGAGAGCAGTATAACTCATCTCCTTCTACCTTAGACCACAAACTTATCAATTGCCCCTGCTTGTGGACCACCTAGAGGTCCAAGACGCTCTTGTTACATGCAAGTGCAGTTCAACTGTTTGAGTGATAATGCAGAAAGTTTGAAGTTAATAACTCATCTCCTTCTATCCTAGGCCACGAACTTATGAATCACCCCTGCTGTGGACCACTTCTACAAAGAAGGGATCTGTATGCTCCACGACCACTGGACTAAGTGTGTACATGTAGGAGGGGACCTTGTTGAAAAGTAAATGTGCTAGGTTTTCTAAAATTGATTCCTCCTACCTTAGGCCATGAACTTATCAATCACCCTCGTAAGGTTATCTGAGTTTGACTTAAGTTGCGTACGTGGCCAGGTTGTTTTTCGCAATTCCACTTGAAAATTGTGCCTAAGCTGACACTTGCAAATTGATGCCTTTTTTTGCCTATGTTGTCGCCACTTCACTTTTAGGTTTAATGAAATGAAGCATGAAGGAAAAAAAAAGCACAGAGAGAAACATCCAGAGCTTTTGTCCACTCTGCAACTAATTATGCAACGTGATCAATGCTTTTATATAAATAACATTCAAAATTTTGAAGAGGAACACAATTATAAGGGGCTTGGTGCCTTTGCACATGAAGCATCTGATAGCAATGCAGGAACAGCATGCACTAAAAAGTGAAATTGCTTTTTGACTTCCACTAGTTGGCAGTGCAGCACAAAAAGACAAATCTCAACTGGAATCCTGCTGCAAAGCCAAACCATTGTGGAGAAAAGTTGTACATTGTGAGCTAGAATTTGACATGATGCCAGTGGTAGGTGAGTATGGTACTTAGACCGTCCTGGAAAGGGAGAAACCAGAGAAGTTTCAATTTGAGGAATTCAATCTGCTTTAAAATTAAAAAATAATTTAATGGAAATTTTACATTATGTGGGAAATCTATGTATGTATTACATTTCAATATAAACTGATCTCTGATTGTAGAACTAAATAGTTATGTTGAAAACATTGAAACTTGTGCATTAGAGTTACCTGAGCATTCACTTCCAACGGCAGATGCCAAATTTTTAAAAGTTATGGTATAGGGCACTGCCACTGAAACAGGTTCTTTGGCCCTACTACTCCCTGCCAGTCTGGTCTAATGCCTAGTCCCATCGACCTATAATCATACTATGGCATAATTCTCTCATCCATGTACACATCCAAACTTCTCTTCAATGTTACAATTGAACTTGTGTCTAATTCTTCTGTTTGCGACTTGTTTCCATACTCATCTCCTGAGCGAAGTTGTTCACCCCTAGGATTCTTCTTAAATATTTCACATTTCACCCAAAAACCGAGAAACTGTAACTCTAGTCTCACCCAACATAAGGGGATTTATCCTTTATTCTGCTCATAATTTGTATGCCTCTATAACATGGAACAGAAAACATTACAACTCAGTACAGTTCCCTTGGCCCACAATGTCGTGCCGACCTTTGAACCTACTATAAGATCAAACTAACCCTTCACTGCCCTGTAGCCCTCCATTTTTCTGCCATCCACGTGCCCATGAGTCTCTTAAGTATCCCTAATGTATCTACCTGTGCTAGCACCTGTGACATTGCACTCCACACACCCACCACTCTCAGTTTCAAAAGAAGACTTACCTCTGACGTTGTCCCAATATTTTCCTCCTTATGCCCCCTTTTATTATCCATTTCTGCCTTGGGAAAAATCTCTGGCTGCCAGCTTAATCTATATGTCTCATCATCATGTGCACCTATTTCTATCAAGTCATCTCTCACACTCTTCTGCTCCAAAGAGAAAGGCCCAGCCCACTTAAACTATCCTCTCCTATGTTTGTCCACACTGCTCATAATCCTCCCATTAACCTTGTATTCTACCTTTAAATTTGACTTTCCAAAGTGAAACATTTCACACCTTTCTGGGTTGAAATTCATCTGCCGCTTCTCAGCCTGGCTTTGATCCTATCAATTGATGCATTGTAACCCTCAACAACCTTCTACACTATCCAGAACACAACCAAGCTTTGTGTCATCTGCAGAATTACTAAACCACCCTTCTTCCTTCTCATGTGAGTAGTTTATAAAAACTATCGAAGAGCAGGGGTCTCAGAATAGATCCCAGTGGAACACTGATAGCCACAGAGCTCAAAGCAGAATGTGCTCTCTCTACTACCACCTTCTGTCTTCTGTTGGCACACAATTCTGATTTCATACAATTATGTTTCCATGGATCCCATGCCTCATGGATTTCTGGATAAGCCTACCATGGGAAACTTTGTCAATCACCTTACTAATTTTGTATGCAATGCATCTGTCTCTCTATTCAATTTGTTTTGCCATCTCTTCAACAAACTCAATTTGGAACCTGAGATCTGACCTTCCCCTCCTAAAGACAAGCTGACTATCCTGTATCTATAAATCTTCCCTTATTTCCCAGTGCTCCAGTGAATAAAATCCTAACCTGTTAAACCTTGCCCTATAACACATATTGACTAGTCCTGGCAACATCCTTTCAAATTTTCTCCACAGTCCTTCAGATTTATTCATGTATTTCTTGTAAAAAAGTAACCGGACAACATACAATACTCCAAATTTAACCTCAACAACATTTCATTCAGCTCCAGCTTTGCACCACAGTGCTCTACTGTGTATTCTGTAAGTCTGATCTTGGTTTGTCTTTCCAAAATGCAACACCTCACACTTGTTTGAAGTTCCAAGTAAATTTACTATCAAAGTACATGTATGTCAGCAGGTACAACTCTAAGATTCATTCTCTCGTGGGCATTCACTGTAAATACAAAGAAACAAAACTAAACATTAATAAAATAATAATGAATAAATAAGCACTAAATATTGAGAACATAAGATGAAGAATGCTTGAAAAGAAGTCCACAGGTTGTGGGAACAGTTCAGTGTGAGGGTGAGTAAAGTTTTCCTCTCTGGTTAAAGAGTGCAATTGTTGAAGGGTAATAACTGTTCTTGATCTTGGTGGTGTGTTTCCTGAGGCTCCTGTACCTCCTTCCTGATTTCGGCAGTGAGAAGAGAGCATGCCCTGGATGGTGGGGGTCCTTATTGATGGATGATACTTTCATGTGATCGCACTCTATGTAGATGTAGCCAATAGTGCGGAGGATTTTACCTGTGATGGACTGGGCAGTATCCATTACTTCTTGTTGACTTTTCCATTCAAGGGCAATAGTGTTTCTGTACCAGGCTATAATGCAACCAGTTAATATACTCTGCACTGCTCAGAGGTTTGTCAAAGTTTTAAATGATATGCTGATTCTACGCAGACTTTTAAGAAAGTAGAGATGCTGCCTTGCTTTCTTTTTTCATGGCACTTGCATGCTGGAACCAGGACAGATCCTCTGAAATGATAGCAATGAGAAATCTAAAATTCTTGGGCCTCTCCACCTCTGATCTGCTGAGGATTGGCTCAGGAACCTATGGATTACCCGTCCAGTAGTCAATAATCAGCACCTTGGTCTTGCTGACTTTGAGTGAGAGGTTGTGCTTGTGGCACCACTCAGCCGGTTTTGCAATCTCCCTCCTAGATGCTCGTTTGTTTCCACCTTTATTTGGGCCAATGATAGTGATATCATCAACAAACTTAAGTATGGCACTGGAGTTGTACTTAGCCTCAGAGTTATCGGTGTAAAGGTGTAAAGTGAGTAAAGCAGGGAGTTAAGTAGATAGCCTTGAATCCTGCAGGTGTTTATTGCTACATTCAAAACAGAGTGTCTATTTCCCAAGATGCAGAGGAAGCTATGTTCAAAGCAGGATCTCTATTTCCAAAGGTGGTTTCTGTATTTTATCATGGATTTGAGGTCATGTTATCTTCACTTTTTCCATATTATGTATCTCTGATGGATATTGATCTTCAAAATGTTCACTGCAAATTTTCCTGTTATGTTCTCCTTTTCTTTTTGTAAGCTTCCTGTTAGCACTTGGCTTAATTCCAAGAAAAGGTTTCGGCCTACAGTGAGTTTAAAGATTTTTTTGTAGATTAGCTTTATTTGTCATATGTACATCGAAACATACAGTGAAATGCATTTTTATGTCAATGATCAACCCCGTTCAAGGATTGCACTGGGGGCAGCCTGCAAGTGTCGCCACTCCTCTGGTGCCAACATGGCACGCTCACGCTCACCAACTCTAACTGTACGGTACATCTTTGGAATGCGGGAGGAAACCTAAAGTATGTCCGCGTGGATGAAGTGGAGAACGTACTAACGCCTTACAGACTGTGATGAAAATGGAACCTCAGTTGGTGATCTCTGGTCCCTATACAGTGATTGCACATATCTGCCACGCTATCATGCCAAGCGAGTCTTCAATAATGTGTGGTGCCCCTTTGTTAAATTTCCTGACTTTCTAAAAATCAGGGCAGAATATGACAATATTTGCGAAGCAAATCAAAATTGGAGCTAAGATACATCATTCATCAACTGAATGTACTGGAACAATTCATACTTTTAACAATTCATCAAAGTACTTAAATGACTCAATCTGTGTGTAAAGCCATAATTGGGAGCAATAATGCGTAAAATTACTTCACTTTGCGTGTACAACACACTAGACATCTGGCATGCCATTTCCCTTATTAACCTTTAGCCATTAACAGAATTTTAGCTTGTCACTCTCTGTATAACCACATCTGGAATGACATTCTATCCATGTAACTAAGTTCAACTCTCCACACACTTGGATCAGTTTTCCATTACTTTTCCACCATGAAAACAAGCATATTAATTTAGAACATTTATACTATAATATTGCTAAAATGTTGTTTCTCTGGCTAATTCACTGGCTCCCTTCCCTTCTGGCTCAGTTACTGCAAGGCTCACTTGAGACACAGAGTGGTTTTGCAGTTTGGCAACCATTAGCCACCCCACTCTCTTTCCCTGTTGTCATTTCCTTTAAACCTTTTGAGAAGACATTGGTCATCTGTCCATTAGATTTTGTTATTCTTTTTGTCAGGGAGTATTAGCAAGAAACTGACAGAAGTTTTACTTCACTGAAGGTGTTAACAAATGCAATTTTTTTTTTGTTTTTGCTCTCTTTCTACGTGCATATGATGCTGCTGCAAGTAAGATTCTGATTGCAGTTGTATCTGTGTATACGACAGTAAATTTGACATTTAAATCTAAAATTAAAATATTGAAGTTATAGAAACATAGAAACATAGAAACATAGAAAATAGGTGCAAGAGTAGGCGATTCGGCCCTTCGAGCCTGCACCGCCATTTATTATGATCATGGCTGATCATCCAATTCAGAACCCCGCCCCAGCCTTCCCTCCATACCCCCTGACCCCCGTAGCCACAAGGGCCATATCTAACTCCCTCTTAAATATAGCCAATGAACTGGCCTCAACTGTTTCCTGTGGCAGAGAATTCCACAGATTCACCACTCTCTGTGTGAAGAAGGTTTTCCTAATCTCGGTCCTAAAAGGCTTCCCCTCTATTCTCAAACTGTGACCCCTCGTTCTGGACTTCCCCAACATCGGGAACAATCTTCCTGCATCTAGCCTGTCCAATCCCTTTAGGATCTTATACGTTTCAATCAGATCCCCCCTCAATCTTCTAAATTCCAACGAGTACAAGCCTAGTTCATCCAGTCTTTCTTCATATGAAAGTCCTGCCATCCCAGGAATCAATCTGGTGAACCTTCTCTGTACTCCCTCTATGGCAAGGATGTCTTTCCTCAGATTAGGGGACCAAAACTGCACACAATACTCCAGGTGTGGTCTCACCAAGGCCTTGTACAACTGCAGTAGTACCTCCCTGCTCCTGTACTCAAATCCTCTCGCTATAAATGCCAGCATACCATTTGCCTTTTTCACCGCCTGCTGTACCTGCATGCCCACTTTCAATGACTGGTGTATAATGACACCCAGGTCTCGTTGCACCTCCCCTTTTCCTAATCGGCCACCATTCAGATAATAATCTGTTTTCCTATTTTTGCCACCAAAGTGGATAACTTCACATTTATCCACATTAAATTGCATCTGCCATGAATTTGCCCACTCACCCAACCTATCCAAGTCACCCTGCATCCTCTTAGCATCCTCCTCACAGCTACCACTGCCACCCAGCTTCGTGTCATCAGCAAACTTGGAGATGCTGCATTTAATTCCCTCATCCAAGTCATTAATATATATTGTAAACAACTGGGGTCCCAACACTGAGCCTTGCGGTACCCCACTAGTCACCACCTGCCATTCTGAAAAGGTCCCGTTTATTCCCACTCTTTGCTTCCTGTCTGCAAACCAACTCTCCACCCACACCAATACCTTACCCCCAATACCGTGTGCTTTAAGTTTGCACACTAATCTCCTGTGTGGGACCTTGTCAAAAGCCTTCTGAAAATCCAAATATACCACATCCACTGGTTCTCCCCTATCCACTCTACTAGTTACATCCTCAAAAAATTCTATGAGATTCGTCAGACATGATTTTCCTTTCACAAATCCATGCTGACTTTGTCCGACCATTCCACCGCTTTCCAAATGTGCTGTTATCACATCCTTGATAACTGACTCCAGCAGTTTCCCCACCACCGACGTTAGGCTAACCGGTCTATAATTCCCCGGTTTCTCTCTCCCTCCTTTTTTAAAAAGTGGAGTTACATTAGCCACCCTCCAATCCTCAGGAACTAGTCCAGAATCTAACGAGTTTTGAAAAATTATCACTAATGCATCCACTATTTCTTGGGCTACTTCCTTAAGCACCCTGGGATGCAGACCATCTGGCCCTGGGGATTTATCTGCCTTCAATCCCTTCAATTTACCTAACACCACTTCCCTACTAACATGTATTTCGCTCAGTTCCTCCATCTCACTGGACCCTCTGTCCCCTACTATTTCTGGAAGATTATTTATGTCCTCCTTAGTGAAGACAGAACCAAAGTAATTATTCAATTGGTCTGCCATGTCCTTGCTCTCCATAATCAATTCACCTGTTTCTGTCTGTAGGGGACCTACATTTGTTTTTACCAGTCTTTTCCTTTTTACATATCTATAAAAGCTTTTACAGTCCGTTTTTATGTTGCCTGCCAGTTTTCTCTCATAATCTTTTTTCCCCTTCCTAATTAAGCCCTTTGTCCTCCTCTGCTGAACTCTGAATTTCTCCCAGTTCTCAGGTGAGCCACTTTCTCTGGCTAATTTGTATGCTTCTTCTTTGGAATTGATACTATCCTTAATTTCTCTTGTCAGCCACGGGTGCACTACCTTCCTTGATTTATTCTTTTGCCAAACTGGGATGAACATTTGTTGCAGTTCATCCATGCAACCTTTAAATGCTTGCCATTGCATATCCACCGTCAATCCTTTAAGTGTCATTTGCATGTCTATCTTAGCTAATTCATGTCTCATACCTTCAAAGTTACCCCTCTTTAAGTTCAGAACATTTGTTTCTGAATTAACTATGTCACTCTCCATCTTAATGAAGAATTCCACCATATTATGGTCACTCTTACCCAAGGGGCCTCTCACGACAAGATTGCTAATTAACCCTTCCTCATTGCTCAAAACCCAGTCCAGAGTAGCCTGCTCTCTAGTCGGTTCCTCGACATGTTGGTTCAAAAAACCATCCCGCATACATTCCAAGAAATCCTCTTCCTCAGCACCTTTACCAATTTGGTTCACCCAATCTACATGTAGATTGAAGTCACCCATTATAACTGCTGTTCCTTTATTGCACACATTTCTAATTTCCTGTTTAATACCATCTCCGACCTCACTACTACTGTTAGGTGGCCTGTACACAACTCCCACCAGCGTCTTCTGCCCCTTAGTGTTACGCAGCTCTACCCATATCGATTCCACATCTTCCCGGCTTATGTCCTTCCTTTCTATTGTGTTAATCTCTTCTTTGACCAGCAACGCCATCCCACCTCCCCTTCCTTCATGTCTATCCCTCCTAAAGATTGAATATCCCTGAACGTTGAGCTCCCATCCCTGGTCACCCTGGAGCCATGTCTCTGTGATCCCAACTATATCATAATCATTAATAACAATCTGCACTTTCAATTCATCCACCTTATTACGAATGCTCCTTGCATTGACACACAAAGCCTTCAGGCGCTCTTTTACAACTCTCTTAGCCCTTATACAATTATGCTGAAAAGTGGCCCTTTTTAATGCTTGCCCTGGATTTGTCTGCCTGCCACTTTTACTTTTCTCCATAGTACTTTTTGTTTCTACCCTCACTTTACACCCCTCTGCCTCTCTGCACTGGTTCCCATCCCCCTGTAGTGAACTAACCTCCTCACGCCTAGCCTCTTTAATTTGATTCCCACCCCCCAACCATTCTAGTTTAAAGTCACCTCAGTAGCCCCCGCTAATCTCCCTGCCAGGATATTGGTCCCCCTAGGATTCAAGTGCAACCCGTCCTTTTTGTACAGGTCACGCCTGCGCCAAAAGAGGTCCCAATGATCCAAAAACTTGAATCCCTGCCCCCTGCTCCAATCCCTCAGCCACGCATTTATCCTCCACCTCATCGCATTCCTACTCTCACTGTCGCGTGGCACAGGCAGTAATCCCGAGATTACTACCTTTGCGCTCCTTTTTCTCAACTCCCTTCCTAGCTCCCTATATTCTCCTTTCAGGACCTCATCCCTTTTCCTACCTATGTCATTGGTACCTATATGTACCACGACCTCTGGCTCCTCACCCTCCCACTTCAGGATATCTTGGACATGATCAGAAATATCCCGGACCCTGGCACCTGGTACTCTTATAAAGAGTAAAACATGTATGAGAAGGATAAGATACCATTTTAAGCATTTGTTGTCCTGAAGAATTCTGGAAAGCTGTTTCTCACATGGGTACTGATAGCAGAGCTGGTGCTTCACATCTCCAGCAATCCTAGTCAACTCTGATCTCTGCAGTTCTCTATGTGTAGCTTACATATTCTCTCTGTCAACTTGTTGGTTTTCACTGGGTGCTCTGGTCTCTTCCCGCATATCCACTTTGGTGGCAAAAATAGGAAAACAGATTATTATCTGAATGGTAGCCGATTAGGAAAAGGGGAGGTGCAACGAGACCTGGGTGTCATTATACACCAGTCATTGAAAGTAGGCATGCAGGTACAGCAGGCGGTGAAAAAGGCGAATGGTATGCTGGCATTTATAGCGAGAGGATTTGAGTACAGGAGCAGGGAGGTAGTACTGCAGTTGTACAAGGCCTTGGTGAGACCACACCTGGAGTATTGTGTGCAGTTTTGGTCCCCTAATCTGAGGAAAGACATCCTTGCCATAGAGGGAGTACAAAGAAGGTTCACCAGATTGATTCCTGGGATGGCAGGACTTTCATATGAAGAAAGACTGGATGAACTGGGCTTGTACTCGTTGGAATTTAGAAGATTGAGGGGGGATCTGATTGAAACGTATAAGATCCTAAAGGGATTGGACAGGCTAGATGCAGGAAGATTGTTCCCGATGTTGGGGAAGTCCAGAACGAGGGGCCACAGTTTGAGGATAGAGGGGAAGCCTTTTAGGACTGAGATTAGGAAAAACTTCTTCACACAGAGAGTGGTGAATCTGTGGAATTCTCTGCCACAGGAAACAGTTGAGGCCAGTTCATTGGCTATATTTAAGAGGGAGTTAGATATTGCCCTTGTGGCTATGGGGGTCAGGGGGTATGGAGGGAAGGCTGGGGCAGGGTTCTGAGTTGGATGATCAGCCATGATCATAATAAATGGCGGTGCAGGCTCGAAGGGCCAAATGGCCTACTCCTGCACCTATTTTCTATGTTTCTATGTTTCTATATGCAGAGGTCAGTTACTGAATCAGCAAGAAGTTAAACACACTGAAGAGCTACTCCAGATTGCTAACAAATGTCCTCTGAGTTTCATAATGCACCATCTGAACGAACAAACTATTCAGGGTTATGGAGTCATATGCCCTTTGACCTCCTTAGTCCATCAAAGATGTGTAGGTTCATTAGTTCATTGGCCCACTGTAAATTATCTCTAATGGTTAAGTGAAAAGGAATGATGGAAGTAAAATATGGGATTAGTGTAGGACTTGGGTGCTTGTTGGTTTGCATGGACTTAGTGGGCCAAAGGGTCTGTTTCAATGACAAATGAATCTATAACTCTGAATGCTTGTTCATGGAGATGGTGCTCTCAGAAATTCCGAGGACATTTATTGACCAGCTGGAATAATCTTCAGTGTGTTTAACTCCTTGCTGAATCAGTAAGTAACCACTGCACATGCTATACTGCCTTTCAACAAAATGTAATTGGACATGATGTGCCTCAATCTTCTGAAGTTCGTAACTGGAGCTCTAAGATTTATATTTTTTTAAATTTAGAGATACAGCACAGAAAAGGCATTTCCAGCCCTTCGAGTCTCACTGCCCAGCAATCCCCGACATCCCCAATTTTAGCCCTAAGCTCATCACAGGACAATGTAAAATGCCTAATTAATCTATGCCGTGCATCTTTGGACTGTGGGAGGAAACTGCAGGACTCGGGGAAAACCCATGCACTCCATGGGATAGGAATAGTCAATTTTATCTGAGATACAGAGTTGGCCGGTCCATGAAGATAACATGATAATGTACTGTCATCTTTACATTGAGTTAATAAGTTGTTATTCTGGGTTTAATTCAGGTACTGCAGTGTTTTCCATCCTTTTATTAATTATGTTAACAACAAGTACTTTTTATTACACAATCCAAAAGATGAGGTACTCTATGAGTTAAACAGAATTTGTTTCAGGCATCAGCTTCTTGAGTAAACATGGTGACTTCATTATGATTATGAGGAAACGCAGTTCCCTTTTATTGTCATTTAGTAATGCGTGCATTAAGAAATGATAAAAATGTTTTTCCAGAATGATATCACGAAAACACATGACAAACTGACTTAAAAACTAACAAAAACCACATAATTATAACATATATTTACAACAGTGCAAAGCAATACCATAATTTGATAAGAACAGACTATGGCACAGTAAAAATCTCAGAGGCTGTCAAAAGTCGCATCATCTCATGCAAACGGGTAAACCTCCAGCGCCGCAAACTTGCTGATGCAGCATCCCGGAAGCATCCGACCACAGTCCGACTCTGAGTCCGTCCGAAAAACTCTGGGCCTCCAACCAGCTCTCCGACACCGATGCACCGAGCACCATCTCTGCCGAGCGTTTCGACCCAGGCCCCGGCAACAAGTGATACACAAAGCTGAGGATTTGGGGCCTTCGTCTCTAGAGGTTCTCGATTGAACAGTAGCAGCAGCAGCGAAGCAGGCATTTCAGAAGTTTCTCCAGATGTTCCTCTGCACTTCACAGCTGTCCCCCATCAAATCCAGATGGATGCACGGCCCCTAGTTATGCATATCGATATTCATTCAGAAGGTCTGCGCACGCTGCGTTGTGCCGCCATCTTCTCCTCCCTCCTTCCATTAAGCAATCTTATTTTCAATTGGGATAATGCACACAAGACAAGTGCAATGCCCTGGTTCACTCCTTTACTGTTGTGCTGTAGGTATTTCATTTAGCAGTTCTGTAAGAGCAGTATGTTCTGCTTTCAGCCTGTTTGGGTTATTGTTGAAGTTAAGGGATGATGAGGAATGTGTACCATCCAGTTCAGATGGTGGAACTGGGGAGAGGTTTTTTTGGTGAGGGACACTAAGGTTGGACTTGGGGCTTTTGTTCAGCGGGATATAAAGAGGGAAGACAATGGGGAGAACCGGTCATAGGGTATGACCCGATGGGAGTCCTATTTTTTCGAGATGGATTACGAGCGGCATTCGGAAGGTGGTGTGTGCTTTCACGCAGTCAGAGAGCCCAGTGCGTGAGTGACAGAGAAGTTCAAGATGAACTCCAACTTGTGCACATTTGACTGTTTAATTATACTGGGCTCTTTTTGTTTTTTCTTTCTTTTCTTTACTAACCCTTAAGTAAGATTCATAAATATAACTCCTTTCGTCGTATAGAGTGTCCTATCTGTTGTTTCTTGGCACTGAGTTGTAACAGGGAAGCACATAACACAGCATCTATGCAAACCGGGGATTGCAGTGGGAGAGCCGTCTCAATCTCACGGGTTTGGCGGGACCGGAGCGCTTCTTCCCTAGACTTACGCAGCCAAGGAAACCAGCGGGGTTTCACAAGTATTAGCATACGTTTAATGTGCCTGCATTTTCATTTCAAATTATGACCATAAGAGTTAATACTGAAAAAAGATACTATTTTCTGTGCTATTGTGAAATACAAAATATATCAACCATGCTGTCAACCTTTGCTTTCTCCATTGCTCATTATACTTGCAAAAAAAGATTTACAGAACTATTAAGGAGCAGTGTTTCTTTATTATAAGCACCTGCCCAGCATTGGGCTGCATTGTGTAGCCTTGGCATCATAGAACAAGGCAGTATATTAGGGGCTGTAAATTTGTCAGCTTTGGTGAGATGGTTTTCAGATGCTCTGAGTGAAAACTGGTTATTTGGTCAGATCGTCAGTTTGTCACACTCACTTCCTACTGAAGGACTCATATGTAAAGCTTAAGACAAAGGATTTCAGGATGTAGGTGAATACTGGGAGAAGCACAGGGACTAATCTCCAAAGTCATGGATTACAGAAGACTAAGGAATCAATTTTAAAGTTCAGCAAAAAAATGGAACATTGAAGAAACATTGAGAGGAACAATGACCAGCAGCATCATTTACAGGTTGCTCTTTTGTTGGAATCAAGAACATTTCATTGGCCATGAAAGTGCAATGATAGTTTTCAGTGTTAGTTTTCACCTTACTAATTTATGAAATGAGGGAACATTGTTTCTATTCCAATCTGTTGGTCGTCTCATTTATTCTGTTGCTAAGACATCATCAATGCACATCTTATCTCTATCCTCCTTTCCTCCTGCAGACCATACAGTTTCTGAGATGGCCTTTATTCCTGATGCATCTTTATCTGCTTCCAACATTGGTGTAATCTCTCATATGACTTGACTTAACATCCTGACTTCTCAGACAAAAAAAAATCCCTGACCATCTGCAAAAACTATACAGACCCAGGCAGACAATCCAGTTGCCGATCTTGAAGATTGGTGTGTGTTTAAGAAGAATGAAAAAAGATAGTTGAGACTTAAATCTGACAGCCACGAAAACCAAGGCCACACAAGGTATCCTATCCTCTTGATTATTTTATAATTCCTGCTGTGCTCTGCACTAAATGTTGAGACCACCACAAAGAAAAGTATACAATTCAATATGTTCTTGTTATAATCATGTGTGTTCCACTTCCAGTTGGTTCAATGCAGTTGTGACAGTAAGACGTAGCTCAAACCTTTCATCTTATGTCCACAAAATGAGTAAATTGTTGCTTGCTGTGACATATTCTGTATAATTACCAGTGTGCAGTATTTTATTTTCTCCTAAAGTTTCCTCCATTAATAAAACACAGATGACATGCACTCACCACAGAAATGTCGGGAATTCTCTGAAGCTTTATTCTTTTGAGGCTGCTCTGTGTAAAGGTTAAATGTGGAGATAGATCCATCAATGTCTTCAGATTGCCAAGAGTAACAAAAACAAAGTTCCACACAAACATATACAATACTGACATTTCATAAGGCTGAGAGTCCTGCAGATCAGGCTCTTCCCGTATTAGAGGAAACAAATCAGGTTTTAATCATTGTGTTCTTTTTCATAAAAGTTCATTCAGATTGAAGTGATTTATTTCTGTTATGTGCATCATCTTTTCTCGACTGTAAATACCCCAGAGAAATCTTCCTTGTTTTTCTAAATGCCAGCCATATGATTTGATTACTGGCACTATAAACTGCTGCTTCTATGACTAATCAGATGGTCATTTCACAACTCTGAGTATTTAGCGTGCTGGTTCACGACTATCTGTTCTTACCCAATCTGTTGGGAATCCATTCGTGTCATAAGGAGATGAAACGGTGCCACCTTACAGAAACAGTTGGCAGGGGCATTTGTGTAAAGAGAAAACATGTAGTGAGACAAAAGTATCTCATCTGATTTTGAAATTGAGTTTAGTATTCTCCTGTGAAAATATCACAGCATGCCATGCCAATGAGTGTCAGTGTCTTCCTTGCAAACTGTGACTCAACATGACACTGAAGATTATTCAAGGAGTCCTTGTAATCATCTTGAGCAGATGAATGGAAATAGCAGAAGTCAGTATAGTTGCCTTTTGGCTCTTCTCTCAAGAGGTTGTTACGTACATGCAATCCTGTAAAAGTGTCAGCAGCAATAGAACACACCTGGAGTCTGGTTTTGCTGTTAATAATCACTATTTTATTAGCAACTACGTAATATAGTAACTTAAACCAGGTAAACCAAGAGTTAGCAGTGTTATGTATGTATATGTGTGTGTATATTTTTATATATATATATATATATATATATATATATATATACACACACACACACATATGCACATACATATATAGTAACAGAAGCGGTTAAGCAGAGGGTACTGCAGCACAACTTATCTCATGCCCCATGCTGCACAGAACATTGCATATCATTTGTGAAAGAAGGCTCCAAGTTAGGGGTGTACAGCACAGGCTCACGTTCAAGCATACTTTCTTCAGCCAATGATTGGTGTCAAGGCTGACCTGGACGGGAAAGGCAGTTTCTCGGAGCAAATAGCTTTCACAACATTGCGTCCAGATATAATCATATGGTCTGACATCAGTAGAGAAGCGGTTATTGGTGAACTCACAGTCCCCTGGGAAGACAACATCGATGAAGCCCATGAGTGCAAGTTAACCAAGTGTGCAGAATTAAGATCAGAGTGCAGAGACAGAGGGTGGAAGGTCTCATGCTATCCATTCGAAGTAGGCTGCCGTGGGCTTACTGCGTTCACTCTCCAGAAGTGGCTGTGTGACCTTGGCTTCACTAGAACAGAGATCAAGTCAACCAGCCGGGCTGTAGCTGAGGCAGCAGAGAAAGGATCAGCGTGGGTGTGGACCAAGTATGTCCAGAGGGGCAGATAGTCAGACAATGTATACATATCTTGCAAACCCTTCAGTAGTGGGATAGACACCTAAAGAGCAGACTATCTGTTGGATGGAAGTGACCAACAACTCTGATAGAGGCAGTTGTGTAAAAGAATAGAGTCCCCAAACTTATTCAAGCTCAGGTGGCAAGAGTTACAGTCTTACGATGGTATGTAAGAAAGTTCAGTTCAATCCTCAGGTTAATTAATGCAAGATATTTGTAATCCAAAGGCAAATGTTGTGAGAAGGCAATTATGTCAATATTCCACAGATTCCATGACAGCAATACAAAATAACAATAACAGTAGGTTTTATCTCCGAAGTTGTTCCACTCCACACACAAAGTATCACCGACAGTGATCTTTAATGAATATCTTTTCAACACAAGTGGTACCACACCCGGATTCAGCTACGGGACATCCCAAAGTGGTGGCCACAGGATAGTCAAACAGAATCCATGTATGGATTATCACCAACGGTAGCTTATCACAAAGGGGACCCTCTTCCAGGGAAAACTACCACTAAGGCAAGGATAGACACACTGGTAGTTTCCACAAGGTTACCCCAACCACACAACATGATAGCCACTTATCCAGTTCCACGACATACGAAATAACTCCAACAGTGATTTGCCATGGGGGGGGCCCCTTCTTCAGTGAACTACCACACCCAGGCAAAGGGTAAACACACATGTATTCACAAAGGTCTCCCCTCACCACAGAACCCACTCCTGTGTAGTAACTATGTGACAATCACACTTTTGTATTTGAATGGAATCAAACTCACACTTACGGGTTACTTGAAAGAGAGTCCAAACAGTGATCTCTTTATCACTAGGTTTCTTCTGTTTCAAACCTTTCTCTCCCCTCCTCTTTCTCTGCAAACTTCTTCTAGTTGCAGTACTTTGTGAGAGTCGTTTATCAATACTCTGGATCGATCTCAACTCACCCCTTTTGGGCTACTGAAAGTTTAAAGCAGTGACCTCACTCACTGGTGTCTTTCATTGATCAAAACCATCTTGACTCTGAACTGTGTGTGTCGCCGAGTGACTGTAAGAGGATCTTCTGACCTTGTTTATTCAAAACAAGCCACAAGAAACCATAAACATTCATTGTCCATCAAACAACTCCACCTCTCTCACCATAGTAACCAAGCAATTCTGTAGTCAGCAGAAATCCAACGGTGTCCCAAAAGTCAGTCCCATTCTTTTAGCGTTTTAAAATGACAGTCCACAGGAAAAATGAACCCTAGGGGTATATAACAAGGTAAACTTGCCCTGTTTAGATTACACTGCTGACGTATTATATAAAAGGGAGAAGGAATAGATTGCTTAAGTTATGGTTATGCCGCTGACCCATTACCCACCAAGCGTGGCAGCTATGTCTTTTAGAACACTGCTGGCTGGGTTACCAAGACACTACAGGTGATGGATATTGAGGAACCACCCATCCTGAGCCTTTGTGTCAGCATTTCCTTCAAATGTTATTAACATAGAATGCACCAATTCATCAGTGGAAGGAAGAGAACTGTCTCCATATTGGGAGAGCTGTCAACCTCTCAGTGAACCTATAGACAACAAGCTAGACAATTCCAACACAGTTCACAGAGGCGTCATGTCACTCAAGAGGACAGACTAACAGAGAATGTGGTACAGGTGACAGGACTTAGCTCTGGAAATCTTTAATTATGACTTCAGAGTCTCAAGGCATCAGGTTGTATGTGGAAAAGGGAATTTCATGATGATTGTGCACTTCACTCCCTCAACTCAGGAAACAGTGAGCATATCAAACTGGACCTGGTAGACACACATAACATAGCAAAAAAGTCACAGACTGTCCTCTGGGTGGGGATCCTAATCAGGTGTGTTGTGGTAGCACATGTTGGAGCTCTGAACAACACAGCCACTGAACTTGGTCTGTGGGACAAAAGAAACTATCATGAGGCGTGAACCCCCCTGACCTCAGCAGCATCTCAGCAGCCTTGGAAGGAGTGATCACCACACAATCCATAAATTCATTATGGCCATTGAGTTACAGAGTCATAAAGCTCAGAAAATGAATGTTAACCCATTGAATCTGTACCAACCATAAGCACCCATTTGTCCAAATTTATTGTCTTATTTTATCCTTCATACACTTTATTAAAGCCCAACAATCTATCTGCTTTTGGGGATGTTGGTTGAAACCTACACAGTCACAGGGAGTAGGTACAAGCTGAACAGAGACAGAATCAGAGGTCATGATTGAACCCGAGCTACTGGAACTGAGTGGCAGCCATTCTGTTTGTCCCACACAGTTTAAAGTCCTGTCTTTACACCAAAGACTGCTTCCATCATACAATATCCTGCAACACGATAATGCGCCAAATGGAATATGCCCAGATGTGGCAGGTGAAATTCGACTATACATGAAGTACTATTGATCACAAGCAGCAGTGGTCTGTTGACCACATTGATACGTGATGTCATGCCTGGTGATTCTGCTCAATATCAATACCATGAAGACAGAGGGTTAACGTTAATGCTGATACAATAAGGCGTGCAGAAAGTCATGCTGTGAGAAGCATCGGGCATACATGATTAGTCAATGCTGCAAGTATTATAAACAGAAAACAGCTCTCAAAAAACTATTTCACAACCAATAGATCAGATGAAAATGGGTCCTATGCCACATCTGATCATGAACAGTAATTTATATTGAAAGCAAAGACAAGAGGAGGAATAGAATGCAAGAACCAAGTTATCCCAATGATGACCTGACACAACCAAAAATAACAAAAAGCTAAAGTGTTTGCAGTTTTGTTCAGTGAGAAGTGCTGAGTGGATCTCACCATTTGGAACTGAGACAACACACTCTCATAATTTCAAGAGTTATTGATATCACTACTTACATCAAAGGTTTAGGAAAGGGACACCACCTAGATGTAGCACGTTAAACCCATGCTGCAGAATCAGCTGCACCTCCATCCAAGCAGTTTCCGTGCAGATCCAAACTTCTGTATGGGAAATGACCCAGGTATGCGGCATCCTCGAAAAGAAGTTAAATCCAATGCATGAACTGATGTTGAATCAGTCAATGACCACAGTGATAGGAAGTGTAACCAACTCATGAGGCAGTTACTTGTCATTAACCTGCTCACAGTCTGAGTTTTTCCCACAGTACTCAGCTCTGCAATTTATTACCATTTTAGAGCAAATGTGGACAACATAACTAAATCTGGAGGAAAGAGTAATTAAACACAGCCAATGCTGGAGATAGTAAGTGGATCCCTAGAGAAAGGGATAATGATAAAATTCCAGATTAACTTACTGAGGACATACGGAGTGCCCTTTTGTCCTATTTGTGTGGCATTCTGCATAGGTACGTTCCAATGGGACAGGGAAAAGATGGTAGGGTACAGGAACCATGGTGTGCAAAAGCTGTTGTAAATCTAGTCATGAAGAAAAGAAAACTTATGAAAGGTTCAAAAACTAGGTAATGAAAGAGATCTAGAAGATAAGGTTAGCAGGAAGGAGCATAAGAATGAAATTAGGAGAGCCAGAAGGGGCTGTGAGAAGGCCTTGGCAGGCAGGATTAAGAAATACCCCAAGGCATCTACGAGTGTGTGAAGAGCAAGAGGATAAGACGTCGGAGAATAGGACCAATCAAGTGTGACAATGGAAAAGTGTGCATGGAAATGGAGGAGATAGCGGAGGTACTTAATGAATACTTTGCTTCAGTATTCACTACGGAAAAGGATCTTAGGGATGACTTGCAGCGGACTGAAGAGCTTGAGCATATAGATATTAAGAAAGAGGATGTGCTGGAGCTTTTGGAAAGCATCATAGTTGGATAAGTCACTGGGATCGGATGAGATGTACCCCAGGGTACTGCGGGAGGTGAAGGAGGAGATTGCTGAGCCTCTGGCAATGATCTTTGCATCATCAATGGTGATGGGAGAGGTTCTGGAGGAGTGGAGGGTAGCAGGTGTTGTTCCTTTATTCAAGAAAGGGAGTAGAGATAGTCCAGTGAGTCTTACTTCAGTGGTTGGTAAGTTGATGGATAAGTTCCTGAAAGCCAGGATTTATGAACATTTGGAGAGGCATAATCTGATTAGGAATAGTCCGCATGGCTTTGTCAAAGAAAGGTCGTGCCTTATGAGCCTGATAGAATATTTTGAGGGTGTGACTAAGCACACAGGGGAAGTTAGAGCAGTAGATGTAGTGTATATAGATTTCAGCATGACATTTGATAAGGTACCCCATGCAAGGCTTATTGAGAAAGTTAAGGAGGCATGGATTCTAAGGGGACATTGCTTTGTAGATACAGAATTGACTTTCCCACAGAAGGCAAAGAATGGTTGTAGATGGGTCATATTCTGCATGGATGTCAGTGACAAGTAGTGTGCCTCAGGGATCTGCTCTGGGACCTCTTCTCTTCATTATTTTTATAAATGACCTTGAGGAGGAAGTAGAGGAATGGGTTAGTAAATTTGCTGATAACATAAAAGTTGGGGGTGTTGTGAATAGTGTGGAGGGCTGGCAGAGATTACAGCGGGATATCGATAGGATGCAAAACTGGTCTAAGAAATGGCAGAGGGAGCTCAACCCAGATAAATGTGACATGGTTCATTTTGGTTGGTCAAATATGATGGCAGAATATAGTATTAATGGTAAGACTCTTAGCAGTGTGGAGGATCAGAGGCATCTAGGGGTCCGAGGCCATAGGACACTCAAAGCTGCTACACAGGTGGACTCTGTGGTTAAGAAGGCATACGGTGCATTGGCCTTCATCAACCATGAGATTTAGTTTAGGAGCCGAGAAGTAATGTTGCAGCTACATAGGACCCTGGACAGACCCCATTTAGAGTACTGTGCGCAGTTCTGGTTGGCTTACTGCAGGAAGCCTGTGGAAACCATAGAAAGAGTGCAGAGGAGATTTACAAGGATGTTGCCAGGATTGGGGAGCATGCCTTATAAGAATAGGTTGAGTGAAGTTGGCCTTTTCTCCTTGGAGGACAAAGGATGAGAGGTGACTTGATAGAGGTGTATAAGATGATGAGAGGCATTGATCTCGTGGATAGTCAGAAGCTTTTTCCCAGGGCTGAAATGACTAACACGAGAGGCCACAGTTTTAAGTTGCTTGGAAGTAGGTACAGAGGAGATGTCAGGGGTAATTTTTTTATGCAGAGAGTGGTGAATGCGTGGAATAGGCTGCTGGTGATGGTGGTGGAGGCAGATACGATAGGGTCTTTTAAGAGACTCCTGGACAGGTACATGGAGCTTAGATTCATAGAGGGCTATGGCTAAACCTAGGTAATTTCTAAAGTATGTACATGTTTGGCACGGCATTGTGGGCTGAAGGGCCTGTATTTTGTTGTAGGTCTTCTATGTTTCTGTTTTTCTAAATAGGACTCACATTTTCCCTCCTGCTAAAAGGTCTCTCAGAAGATTCTTAAGGATGGTAGGATACTACTGTAAATTTTGTAAGAATTTTGCTGACATGCCCTTCCATTAATTAATCTCTTGAAGAAAAGTGCAAAGTTTGTTTGGACAGAGTCTTGTCAGGAGGCATTTGATAAATTGAATTCTATGCTATTCATCAACCTGTGCTCAGGTCAACTGACTTTGAAAAACCATTTTCATTAGCTGTAGGTGCTAGTGATGAGGCTGCAGGAGCAGTGTTACTTCAAGGGGATGAGGGTGATGAGGTTGATCGGCCAGTAGCTTACTTTTCTGAGAAACTTAACTTGCATCAAAGAAATTATTCAACCATAGAAAAGGAATTATCTCTTGTTTTGGCTTTACAACATTTTGATGTGTATGCTGGTAAGACTCAGAAACCACTCATTAGCTTACACCGATCATAATCCGTTAGTGTTTACGAGTAAGATGATGTCACGTAACGTCAAGTCTTCGAAGAAGTGTGTTTCCAGAGAAGTCTCTCCTTATTGACTGTGTAAATCACTTGGACTTTTGAATTTACCACTTTAAGAACTGTGTTTGAATTTACCACTTTAAGAACTGTTCCAGAGTTGCCGTATAGCAGTTAACTTCCGGTTAAGTTAGTCGTTTGAATTCTTTTCGCTATTGTTGACCAGAGTTTCATAAATGTTTATGTTTCTTTTTTAAAACCTGACTCAATTCTATATTCATTGTTGCTGGTCATGTGACACTTCCCAACCACTGATGTCAGGCTAACAGGTCTATAGTTTTCTTTCTGCTGCCTCCCACCCTTCTTAAATAGCGGAGTAACATTTGCAATTTTCCAGTCATTTGGTACAATGCCAGAATCTATCGATTCTTGAAAGATCATCGAGAATGCCTTTGCAATCTCTCCAACTACTTCCTTCAAAACCTGAGGGTGCATTCATCAGGTCCAGGAGATTTATCCACCCTCAGAACTACTATCCACCCTTGCTCCTACTTGTAGTCCCCTCAAAGAATTCCAAGATGTTCGCCAGGCAAGATGTTCCTTTAGGAAACCTTGCTGACTTTGTCCTACTTAGCAATTCACTCTTACATCTTCCCAACCACTAAGTCAAGCTAACTCGTCTATTATTTCCATTCTGCTGCCTCCCTCCTTTCTTAAACAGTGGAGTGACATTTCAAATTTTCCAGTCTTCCGGAACCATTCCAGAATCAAATTATTCTTGAAAGACCATTACTAATGCCTCTTCAATCTCAAATGCTACCTCTTTCAGAAACATAGGGTTCAGTTCATCTGCTCTGGGTGACTTATATACTAAGACTAACAGCTTTTTGAGTACTGTCTCCCTTGTAATAGTAGCTGCACTTACTTCTCTTCCTTCACACACTTCAACACCTGACACTCTGCTAGTGTCTTCCACAGCAAAGACTGATGCAAAATAGTCATTTAGTTCACCTGCCATCTCCATGTCCCTTGTTATTAGTTCTCCAGCCTCATTTCTAGCAGTCTTGTGTCCACTGTCATCACTTAGATTTGTGTATATACTTGAAAAAAGCTTATTCTACCCACCTTGATATTATTTGCACACTTGCTTTCATATTTCCTATTTTCCCTCCTAATGATTCTTTCAGGTGATTTCTGTAGGTTTTATAAATCTTCCCAATCCTCCATATTCCCACTAATTTTTGCTTTGTTGTATGCCCTCTCTTTTGCTTTTACGTTAGCTTTGACTTCCCTTGTCAGCCACAGTTGTACTAGTTTGCTATTTGAGTATTTCTTTGTTTGTGGATTACATCTATCCTGCACCTTCGTTATTTTCCCCAGAAATTCAAGCCATTGCTGCTGTGCAATTATCCCTGTCAGCCTCTCCTTCCAATTTACTTTAGCCAAATCTGCTCTCATAACACTCCTATTTCCTTAACTCCACTGAAATACTGTTAAGTCAGACTTTACTTTCTGCCCATCAAATTTCATGCTGACCTCAGTCATATTGTGATCACTGTCTCCTGAGGGGTCCTTTATCTTAAGCTCTCTAATCACCTCTGGTTCATTATATAACACCCAATCTAGTAAACTGATTCCTTGGTTGGCTCAATGAAAAACTGATCTAAAGGATGTCCTCCTTCTGCAAGGTATAGTGTTTCCTTTCCTCTACCATCAATGCTGCTCTCACCTGCATCTCCTTCATATCCTACACATCACCCTCCCCCATCTCTCTGCTACTATAGTAGTTATAGAGTTACTTTTGTCCTTACCTACCGCCCTACTATACTCTGCATCTTGCACAGAAATCTCTGTAATTTCCACCATCTGCAACAGGATTATACCACTGAACACATCTATCCCTCCTATCCACCAACCCCTCCCCCTAAACACTTTCCGCAGGGATATCTCTCTATGTGACTCCTTTTCCACTCTTCCCTCCCTCTGATCCCCCTCCTGAACTTAGTCTTACAAGCAGGACTAGTGTGACACCTGCCCCTATGCCTACACTCTCATGATAATCCATGGTGTTATTCAAGGTAAAATGTCTCATTGGTGAGACCCAGTGAGGATTCTGGTCAACTTAGTCAAGCACATTCAAAAAGTGGTCTTTCCAGATGGCTGTCCAGTCCAACATTTTGGTCCATGCCATCTTCTACTGGCATGATGAGGCCACTCTTGGGTTGGAGGAGCAAAACCTCCATATTATATATGCTGGCTTCCAACATGACAACATGAACATCAAGTTTTCTGAGCCATAATATCTCCCAGCTTTTTCTTCTTTCTTTTTCCATTCCACATTCAAGCTCACTGCTCATCTCTTTTCTCTTCATCTGCTCATCACGTCCCTCTGGTGCCCCTCCTCCTCCTCCCATGGTCTTGTCTCTGCTCTGATCAGATACCTTCTTCTGAAGCCCTTTAGCTCTTCCACTTATCTCCTCACACCTTTCAATTCAACCCGCTCCCCACCCACTCAGCTTCACCATCTCCTGGTTTCATGGAAGTATCCTGATGTGGTGACACCTGCGGGCTGCTCCCAGCATACCTGTGGGTGTGTTGGTTGTTAACACAGCAACATACTGCACTATATGCACTGATGTACACATGATAAATAAACTTCAGTCTTGAATCTTCACCTATTACTTGCCAGCGTGTACTCCTCCGCCCCCAACTCCACCCTACCACCTCCTTCCCTTTTGCTTTTCAGCCCTGAAGGGCTTTGGACTGAATTGCTGACTGTTTGTCTCACCTGAAAATCTCACTTTTGATTGTGTTTCTGTGGTGAGGTAGAGTGGAGTAATGCCAAGTGTGGGAATTGATGTAGCCTGTGTATGTCTGCCTGAACATATTTCTGAAGAGTGGAGGACCCAATGAATACGAAAAGTGCATGATGTGCTGCATATCTCTATCCTGGACAGCCAACTGATGTTTAGGGGAAGAATATCACTGGAAATGTGGGTGTGCAAATAGAACTGGCACTGTTGCTGTACATCAATCTGCAGACAATGGTATTTGCATGAGTGCAGACATAGTATAACCTGTTTAATAAAATGTTGTGTCTCTTTAGTGATTGCACTACCTCCAAAGGAGCACAGAGGAGGAATGAAGTTAAAGTTCTTGATTACCTTGGATGAATTCAGGACATTGAAATTCATTTGGAATGCCATTTTTGTGTATTTATAATGAGAGAATTTTAGTCTTTCTCCTTCAGCAGGGGCTCTCTTGTTCCAGACTTTCCATCTGAGACATTTGTGGTTCCAACTTTCACTCCAGAGAGCTGAGCAGTAAAACAGCATGCCTGGACAAACGCAGCTCACACAACAGCCAAATGATTTAAAGCAAAAGGACCGAGCAGCCCACTTGATTGGCAATGAACCCATCCACTCCCTCTACCATGGGCACACCATGTGCTCAGTCAGTACAAACTATTAACACAAACATGTCAAGTCATCTTTGATGCAACATTCCAAACATCTAGCCTCTTCCAACTAGGATGACAAAATCAGGGACCTGATTTTGTAAACACGAGACCGTCTGCAGATGCTGGAAACATACAGAAAATATTGAAGGATCTCAGCAGGTCAGGCAGCATCTAGGGAAATGAATAGATAGTCGAAATCTTGGGATGAGACCCATCTTCAGGAATGAGAAGGAGGGGGGAAGATTCCAGAATAAGAATGTTGGGGAAGGGTAAACAGGCTAGTTGGAAGGTGATTGGTAAAGCCAAGTGAGTAAGCAAGGTCTAGGGCCAAAGAAGAAAGAATCTGAAAGGAGAGGAGAGTGGACTAAAGGAGAAACGGAAGGAGGAGGGGACCCAGCGGGAAATAATCGGTAAGTGAGAATAATTGAAAAGGTCACAGCAGGGAATAGAGGAAGGGATGGGTGAATTTGTTTACCGGAAGGAGAAATTGATATGCATGCCATCAGGCCTGAGGGTACCCATATGAAATATAAGGTGTTCCACCTCTACCCTGAGGGTGGCCTTATCTTGGCAGAAGAGGAGACCATGGACTGAGATGTCATAATGGGATTGTGAATTGGAATGAAAATATTGTGTCACTGGTAAGTCCCACTTGTGGTAGATAAAGCGGACATGCTGGACAAAGCGGTCACCTAACTTGCAGAGGATCTCAACAGTAGGCCACATTGGGAACTTTGGACAGAACAGACAACTCCAGCAGATGCACAGGTGAAGTTTTGCCTCACCTGTAAAGACAGTTTGGGAACTGGATGGAGGTGAGGGAAGAGGTGTATGGGCAAGAGTATGTGCCGGGGGGCGGGGTGGGGGAGATTAGTGGGGAGGGATGAATTGGCAAGGGAATCATGGAGAGAGAGGGATCCCTTTGGAAAGCAGATGTGTGATGGTGGCCTTACCTGATGTCCTAGAACAGAAAGCTGCTTCCTGTGAACAGATGTGGTGATGAAACGGAGAAAAGGGAATATCATTCTTACTGTAGATAGGGCAGGAAAAGGTATGGTCAAGATTACCGTGGGGATCAGTAGCTTTATGAAAGATATCAGTTGACAGTTTGTCTCCAGAGATGAAGACAGAGGGGTCAAAAAAGGGGAAGGATATGTACCAATTGAACTTAAGGGAAGTATTGTATTTAGAGGCAAAGTTCATCAAATTGACGAGCTCAGAATGGGTGCATGAGGCAGTGCGAATGCAGTCATCAATGTAGCGGAGGACGATTTGGGGAGTATAACCAGGGAAGGTTTCAAACATGGGCTGAGTACATAGCCAATGAAGGGGCAGGCGTACTGGAGCCCATACAAATGTCAATGGCTACCCCACAAATTTAAAGACAGCTCAAAGTTCAAAGTGAATTTTATTAACAAATACATATATGTCACCATATACAACCCTGAGATCCATTTTCCTGTGCAAACTCAGCAAATCTATAGAATTGTAGCTATAACAGAATCAGTGAAAGATCAACTGGAGTACAGAAGGCAACAGGCTATTCAAATACAAATATAAATAAATTGCAATAAATAAAAGGAACATGATATAGTAATATAAAGAACTTTAAAGTGAGATCATTGGATGGAAGAACATTTCAGTGATGGGGCAAGTGAGTGTAGTTACCCCCTTTAGTTTAAGGGGCTGATGATTGAGGGCTAGAAACCATTCTTGAACCTGGTGCTGCAAGTCCTGAGGCACCTGTACTTTCTACCTGATTGCAGCTGAGAGAACAGACCATGATATGAGTGCTGGGGATCTCGGATGATAGATGCTGCTTTCCTGCGATAGCATTTCATGTGCATGTGCAAATGGATGGATGGGTTTTACCCCTGATGTACTGGGCTGAATCCAGTATCTTTTGTAGGACTTTCTGTTCAAAGTCATTGGTGATATCATACCAGGTAAAGGTGCATCCAGACAATATTCTCTCCACTACACATCGAGAGAAGTTTATCAATGTTTTAGAGTCATGCCGAATCTCCACAGACTCCCAAGGTAGTCGAAGTTCTCCTGTGCTTACTTTGCAATTGTACTTATGTGCTGGGTCTAGGAAAGATCCTCTGAAATAGTAACACCCAGGATCTTAGAGTTGCTGACCCTCTCCACCTCTGATCCACCAATAAGGACAGGCTCATGGACCTCTGGCTTCCATCTTTGAAATCTGCGATCATTTCCTTGGTCTTGCTGACATTGAGTGAGAGGTTGTTGTTACAACACCATTCAGAGTAATTTTAATCTCCCTCCCTCCTCATCACCACACTTGACTTGGCCCACAAGTGATGTCATCAGCAAATTTGAATATGGTATTGGGGCTTTACTTAGCCATACAATCACGTGTGTAAAGCAAGTGGAGTAGAGAGCTCAACACATAGCCCTTTGGTGCATCTATGCTGATGCAGATCAGGGAGGAGATGCTGTTGCCAATCAGAACCTACTGGGGTCTACAAGAGCACTTTTACTACCTTGGGAGACTGCAGAGATTTGGGATGACATCTGAAACATTGATAAACTTAATCCAGGACCCAATTGCACAAGGAGATATTGAGGCCAGGTCTTGGATCTTATTAGTTAGTTTTGAGGGGATGATTGTATTCAATACTGAGCTGTAGTTGATAAAGAGCATCCTGATGTATGCATCTTTGCTGCTGTCCAGATTTTCCAGGACTGAATGAAGAGACAACAAGACGGCATCTGTTGTGGACCTGTTGCTTCAGTAGACAAAGTGGAGGAGAACCAAGTCACTGCTCAGGCAGGAGCTGATACATTTTCTCACCAGCCTCACAAAACACTTCATCTCTGTGGATGTAATTGCTACGAGGCGATAGTCATTCAGGCAGGTCACCATGCCTTTCTTGAGCATGATTATTATTGAAGCAGGTGGGTATCACACACCACCAATACGAGAGGTTAAGGATCTCAGTGAACACAGCGACCAGTGGGTCAGCACGGGTACTGAGTACATGGCCAGGCGCTCTGTCCAGTATGGATGGTTTCAATGGATTCACCATCCCAAAGGCAGCCTGCACATCAGCCTCAGATACTAAGGTCAAAGGATCATTGGGAGAATGTGGAGTTATGTGATGGTTCCTCCATGTTCTGATGGTTAAAGGAAACATTGAAGCCCTTGAGCTTATCTGGAAGTGAAGCCCTGCTGTCTCCTACGTTGCTTGATATAACGTTGCAGAGGATGATATCATTCAAGCCCTGCCACTGCTGCCGAACATCCCTCCTCGATTCAGGTTTGTCTGGAATCTCCACTTTGCCCATGAGATGGCATTCTGGAGATCATACTTGCAACTCTTGTCACTTCCTTGGTCTCTAGAATTGAATGCCTCTGATTTGGCCCTTAGCAAATTCTGGATCTCATGTTTCATCCAGGGCTTCTGATTGGGGAACCCACTAAATGAGTTAGCGGGACACACTCATTTACAGTTCTTTTTATAAAGTCTATTGGAACAATGGTATATTCATTCATGTAGAATGGTTGAACATGACTCAGGCCACTGATTCAAAGCCTCCCATGACCACTACTTATCCTGAACTCTGGAGCTTTGTATTTTAGGCTCTGCTTGTATGCATGTAAGTGAACTGATTTACCAAAATGTGATCTGGGAAGGAACGGTAGGCATTCCTTAACATAGTGCAGCTGTTTTCAAGTATGTTGGGACCTCTGGTGCTACAGGAAAAATGCCCTTGATAACTAGACATGACTTGCTTCAAATAAGCCTGGTTGAAATCGCCAACTATAATTTAAAATGCGTCAGGATGGGGTTTTTCTTGTTCAGAGACAGCATCAAGTTCACCGATGACGTGACCGTGGTGGGTCTCATCAGCAAGAATGATGAGTCAGCATACAGAGAGGAGGTGCAGCAGCTAACAGGCTGGTGCAGAGCCAACAACCTGTCTCTGAATGTGAACAAAACAAAAGAGATGGTTGTTGACTTCAAGAGGACATAGACCGACCACACTCCGCTGAACATTGAGGATGACTCCTCCTTAGAAATTGTTAAGAGCACCAAATTTCTTGGTGTTTACCTGGTGGAGAATCTCACCTGGTCCCTCAACACCAGCTCCATAGCAAAGAAAGCCCAGCAGCGTCTACTTTCTGCGAAAAATGAGAAGAGTCCATCTCCAACCCCCCCCCCCCCCCCATCCTCACCACGTTCTACAGAGGTTGTATTGAGAACATCCTGAGCAGCTGCATCACTGCCTGGTTCAGAAATTGCACCATCTCGGATCGCAAGACCCTGCAGCGGATAGTGAGGTCAGCTGAGAAGATCATCGGGGTCTGTCTTCCCGCCATTACAGACATTTACACCACACGCTGCATCAGCAAAGCAAACAGCATTATGAAAGACCCCACACACCCCTCATACAAACTCTTCTCCCTCATGCCATCTGGCAAAAGGCACCGAAGCATTCGGGCTCTCACAACCAGGCTATGTAACAGTTTCTTCCCCCAAGCCATCAGACTCCTCAATACCCAGAGCCTGGACTGAAACCAACCTACTGCCTTCCACTGTGCCTATTGTCTTGTTTATTATTTATTGTAATACCTGCACTGTTTTGTGCACTTCATGCAGTCCTGGGTAGGTCTGTAGACTAGTGTAGTTTTTGTGTTGTTTTTACGTAGTTCAATGTAGTTTTTGTATTGTTTCACGTAGCAACATGGTCCTGAAAAACGTTGTCTTGTTTTTACTGTACACTGTACCAGCAGTTACGGTAGAAATGACAATAAAAAGTCACTTGACTTGATCATGCAGCGTCTTGAGTACATGCTTATAGTCGTCCGTTGGTGAACTGCTGAGGCAAACAGAATAGATGGCTTTTGACCGTTAGATGTTCCAAGTTGGGGAACTCAGGTTCGACCACTGCACATAGGAGAACAAATGGGAAGTAATCAGAAAATATGCGCCTCCTCCCTTTGCCTGAGCTAAATCTGCGGTTTGCTCCATGTTGTGAATCGTAAATCCTTCTGGTCTGACTACTGCATCCATTGTATCTGCAGATAATCGAGTTGAAAAGCAGCAAACAATTGAGATGTTTCTCATCTGCCTGTGACACAACAGTTGTGCCCTCAAACACTCTATTTTGTTCTCCATCAACTGCACATAAACCAACAAGATGCTGGATAGAGGAGGCCTCATCCCTTTGCATTTCAGCCAGGCTTGCATGCCCATTCTTCTGTCACGCTCTTGGTCATGGCAATGAGCCTTAAAGGTCTATGCCCGACTGGCATGGATTCTTCAGTCATTCGTGAGATCTGAAGATCACTGACGTGATTTAAACATCCATTGTTAAAAGATATTTTACATGCTCCAGATTGAAAGTATTTCAAAAGCATATTTAAGAGAATGTTTGGAACAATTTTCTGCAGCCCATAGAAAATCTCCAATGTTTGCCAATGCCACCTTGTCCTTTTTGTGAGAGTAGACACCGGAAAAATTGTTCACGGTCAGTACCACTTCTACCAGATAGAGGAGTGTGATGCTGGAGGGGGATTGGTTGGTTCTTTTGTCAATGAAGAAGCGAGGCCCTTTGAGGCCTTCTTGTTGGGGGATAGAAGTGTATAGAGACTGAACATCCTCGGCATTGAACATCATTCCTCTAAATTTGTGTTTAATTTCTATTCTGTACTGACATGGGCTGTTCTTCATTGCGACTTGTCCTAAATTCTGGAACTTCTTTCCGAACAGAACTGCTGAAAGCACCTTAACTAAAAACACTACAGTTGTTGTAGGATACCAAAGACATCCAGGGCTGGTCATTAAGTGTTAGCCAAGGTGCTGTTGGCCAAATCTCATAAAGAACCAGGCTGATGTGTTTGTGCTATTCCTTTTATATCTGTTGTTAAATCAAGGCTTTATTAACCAGCTCATTTCAGTTAAAATATTTCAGAGGTGGATATCAATTTTTCTGTGCCTCCTGATCCAATCCTTGAACCCACATCAGAGAATTACTGAAACAGAGCATGTCTTTATTAACACAATTTTAGAGAAAGCCTGTGATGCACAAATGTTTTTCAATACATTAATGTCATGATTGGTACTATAACATACCATTCATTCAACAAAGATGAAATTTATCTCACACCAGGATGCAGTAATTTTCTGAGATTGGCATATCTGTTTTTTTAAAAAAATCATTTCAACAGAAAAGCTCAACAGTTAAGTGATAGCTTACCAAAACTCACTCAAAAAATGACATTTGATCACATAGGGGATCTGAACTTTGTCAGATGTCTCCCCTCATGCGCCAAAGTCAGTTTCCAAAGGATTCTAAAGGGATCCAACAAAAAAAAAGCGAATTACCTATTCTGCTAATTGGGACAGGTACAAGCTGGCCTTTTGCCTGCATTTATTTCATTAAAAAGTGAGTGGAATAGAGTTTGATTCTATGTTGGTTCTGCATCAAATGTAATGGTGTACATTGGCTCTGTTGGATTTGCACAGATATTCTTTATGAGATGGAGACATCAAGGACAATATAACATGTATCAACAACTCCAGATTGCCCTTGAAAAGCTGGTGATGAGGGATTCTCTTGGACAGCAGCAAAGCTATAGTGTTACACAACATGGATAAAGGCCTTTTGGCCCGTCATTCCTATAATGAACCACAATCACCCATATATTTATATCATACCACTTTGAGACACAGGAACACTGAAATAGTACACCTAGAGGAAATCAATGCGGTCACAGGGAGAGCGTGCAAACTCTGCACAGACAGCATCAGACATCAGTATTGAATTCAGATCTCTGGAGCTGTGAGCCATTCATTCTGGTAGCTATGCCAATGCCACATGCAACTTTGTTGTGTAGGTGCTTTCGGCAATGTTGCAAAGTGGGAAATTTCAGAATTTTACAAAGCAACAATGAAGATTTAGATAACCAATAGAATAGTTGGAGGAATAGGGAAAAAATGACCAGGCTAACTCAGTTCAATGCCAGCTTTTAATATGATCATGTCTGATCTGCCCTAGTCCTGATTTCCTCTTCAGTGTCACTTCCGAACAGCCCTAAATTCCCTGATCGTTCAACAAGTTATTAGCTTCTTCTTTAAGTACTCCCAAAGATCTAGCCTCTACAATCATCTCACATGGAGAATTTCACAGATTCGTCACTCTGTATAATGACATATCAGCAATAACTACAACTTGGATATTTAATTAAATCTGGTATTGCCAGTCTTGACCTGAAGTGCCAACTTTACAGACGCTGCCTGGACAATTGAGTTGCTCCAGAATCTTGTTTGTTGCAGATCTTAGTCCCTTTGGAAGGAAGAATTTATGCAGCGCTTTTCATAAAGTCTTTTGGAGCCAATTCAGTAATTATGATTATAGTAATTGTTGTAATATGGGAGTCAGCTTGCACACGGCAAATCCACAGTAAGGGTAGTCAAAGAATAATCAAGTATTTTTTTCTAGTAGAGTCATTAGGTTAAATGATAAATATTGGCTCCTTTCATGAATTATTATTTGATAGAATGACACTGACATATGGGCAGCATTGGGAGCAGACCCAAATGCAAGACACAGACACCTAAGTCCAAGGAACAGGACTTGACTAGAGAGCTGGGACAAGAACACAAACTTGGGCTAGGACATTGGCTAGGCAAGCGGGACCAGGACAAGGAATTGGGAACTAGGAGCCTGGGCTTGCACTCCGAGCCAGAGACTGGACAAGGACCCAGAACCTGGGTCCTGACTCGAGCTCAGACCCCAGAACTAGGCGAGGACATGATGTGGCTACAGGACTGGACATGGTTTGTGTACTGCATGGCTTGGGTTCTTTGAGGCGAGGAGATGACAAGGCTTGGGTTTCGATTCCGAGCCAGAGTCTGGACAAGGACCCAGAACTAGGTGAAGGCATGACGTGGTCTTGGGAGACAGGACTAGGCGACGCTACTGGGCAGGACGATGAGAACATGAAACCTTAAATTAGGGCGACAGGAACCTCGGAGCCTTGGACGTGGGGCGACAGGAACCTCGGAGCCTTGGACGTGGGGCGACAGGAACCTCGGAGCCTTGGACGTGGGGCGACAGGAACCTCGGAGCCTTGGACGTGGGGCGACAGGAACACAGGGACATGGAACACAGAGCCAGGACCCCTCCTTGGGAACAGGACTTGGGGCCAGGGCTCTACACAGAATGCTGAACATGACAAGACAGTTCCCAACACTAGGTAGCAGCAAACAGCCAGACCTACCTAGTGAAGGCATGGACACAGAGACAGTTCCAACTCAACAATAGACAGTTCCTTATCTTGAAACAGCTAAGTTCCAGTCTCACTCCAGCGGTAGAACTTGACCAGGTTGCAGGGCAATGTTTCAGAAGGAAGGTGAAGGGAAGGGAAGGGAACAGTCCAGCCTCAGGGTAACAGCAAAGGCAGCCTGGCTTACCCAACAAAGGGAAGGACAGGAAGGGACAGATCCAACCACAGGGTAACAGTAAAGATGGCTTGACAGAAGCAAGGACAGGATACTGACAGTTCAAACCAGCAACCACACTCAAACCCAGGGCCACCTATATTCCCAGCCCTGACGAGCATCAGGTGCCTATGATTAAGCCCAACTGAAACAAGGGACAACTGGAAGACTTGGAGTCTGGAGTCCATGGACCGGACCGTAAACCTGAACATGGACTTCATGGACCGGACCATGACAGACACCAGGAAACTTCCCTGTCATCTTCTCCCTAGTTAGCACCTTGTGACCTTTAACATGTAATTGGCATTGCAAGAAAGGAAAATATCCTCGCAGTATCCATCCCACCAAGCACCGTATAAGTATTTTCATTCTTTCAACTGGAAAATGTCTCATTCTTCTACAAACACATGATTATAGGAATCAATCTGGTGAATCATTACATTCCATCAAACACAAGGGTATCGTTCCTTAGATTGGGAGACCTGATTTGTACACAATAATCTTTATATGGTCTCACCAGACCCATTATAATTGGAGCAAAACATATTTATTCATGTATGCAACAGGTCCTGCAATGATGGTCTAAATGCTTGCTGTACCTGCAATGTGATTTGCCATGATTTGTGCCCAGAGATACCCAGATCTGCACAAACATCATGAACTTTTATTCCGTCATTGGTAAAATGGACTCTTCCCTTCACAATCTACCTTGTCACAGTCTTGTACCTTACTATCTACCTGCATTGCACTTTCCCTGCAGCTGTTAAACTTTATTCTGCACTCTGTTATTATTTTAACATGTACGACCTAAATGCACTGTATGATGAGTTGATTCGTATGAATAGCATGTAAGACAAGTTGTACCTCAATACATTTTACAATGATTATAATCAGAATCAGAAATAGGTTCCATATCACCGGTTTATCTCATGAAATTTGGAGTTATGTGGCAGCAGTATTTTGCAATATATAATAATAAAAACAGTGAAATACAGTACGAAGTATGTATATACATACTGCTCACTGGAATTGTTTAGAGTGTATTTGTGAAATTAAATGTTTAGTGTAAATTGAGGGGTACTGTTCATGGGTTCACTGTCCAGTCAGAAATCTGATTGCAGAAAGGAAGCTGTTCCTGAATCATTTAGTGAGTGCCTTCTGGCTCATGCACCTCCTCCCTGAAGGTAGCAGTAAGAAGAGGGCATGTCGTGGTTGATAGGGGTCCTCAATGATGGATGACAACATGTTGAGGCATCGCTCCTTGAAAATGCCCTGGATGCCGGGGAGACTCATGCCCACGATGGAGCTGCAGCTTATTTTGATCCTTTTCGGTGCCCCCTCCCTCCCAAAGCAGACAGTCATGTAGCCAGTTTGAACGCTCTCCACATTATACCTGTAGAAATCTGTGAGTGTGTTTGATGATATACCAAATTTATACAAACTTCCAATGGAATGTAACTGCCATCGTACCTTCTTTGTAACCACATTGACTTGTTGGGCCCAGAATAGATCCGCAGAAATGTTGAAAAAGGAACTTTAAATCAACTTCTGATCCCCCTGTGTGTGTTCTCTCGTCTTACCCTTTCTGAAATTCGCAAACACTTCCTTGGTCTTACTGATGTTGAGTGGAAAGTTGTTGTGGTGACAACACTCAGCTAGCTGATATACTGTATCTCACTCACGTGTGCCTTCTTGTTAACATGTGAAGTTCTGCCAACAATCATTGTGTCATTATCATATTTAAAAGTAACATTTGAGCTGTGTCTTGCCACACGGTCATGGGTGTAGAGAGAGTAGAGCAGTGGGCTAAGCACCACTCTTGAGGTACGCTAGTGTTGACCATCAGTGAGGTGGAGATTTTATTTCTCATCCACACCTACTGTGGTCTTCCAGTGATAAATTCCAATAGTAGTAATAACAATAATAATTTAAAGTACTCCACCTATCATTTTTTTCCACAAAGTAAAGCTACATGTCAAACCACAGCTGACAGGATCTATGAGAAGAGCAGGAGTTCTCCCCTGGTGTCCTGACCAACATTCAGCCACTGGAACAAATTAACTGGTCAGTCATCATGTTGCTTATGGAGGTTTGTCATGTCCAAATACTCAGCTGGCAGTTTGCTCGCAGTACGTGCACTTGAGAAAAAACCATTTCAAAAAACATTGTCAGCAAAATATTTCAGAGCACTCTGCATGTAACAGAAAAGTAAGGTCGCTTTAATACTAAAGAAACACACTGTCAGATCCAAAATCTCTCCCCTGACATGGATTCACGTCTTACCCACCATTTAATGTTCTTCCACCTCCCCACATTCACTTATTCTGGCTCCAGCCCTCTTTCTTCCCATCCTAATGAAGTTTCTTAACCTGAAACGTCTAGGTTCATTTCCCTCCATAGATGCTGCCTGATCTGCTGAATTCTTCCAACTTCTTTTTTCTTTTTTTGTACTTATCCATAAAATTCCATACATTCCTACTGGATGTATGACCATGATATTTTCTGTCAGGCATCGGTTTAACTTGTAGAACCTATCATTAGAAATTGTATGAGGTAGGAATTGGTGGATTTTCTGAGAGAGATCATGACTATGAAAATTTTTTATGTCTCTACCTATTTATATAAATGATACAATATCCTTGGTCTTCTGAACTTAAAGAGGGGTAACTTTGAAGGCATGAGACGTGAATTAGCTAAGATAGACTGGCAAATGACATTTAAAGGATTGACGGTGGATATGCAATGGCAAGCATTTAAAGGTTGCATGGATGAACTGCAACAAATGTTCATCCCAGTTTGGCAAAAGAATAAATCAAGGAAGGTAGTGCACCCGTGGCTGACAAGAGAAATTAAGGATAGTATCAATTCCAAAGAAGAAGCATACAAATTAGCCAGAGAAAGTGGCTCACCTGAGAACTGGGAGAAATTCAGAGTTCAGCAGAGGAGGACAAAGGGCTTAATTAGGAAGGGGAAAAAAGATTATGAGAGAAAACTGGCAGGCAACATAAAAACGAACTGTAAAAGCTTTTATAGATATGTAAAAAGGAAAAGACTGGTAAAAACAAATGTAGGTCCCCTGCAGACAGAAACAGGTGAATTGATTATGGGGAGCAAGGACATGGCAGACCAATTGAATAATTACTTTGGTTCTGTCTTCACTAAGGAGGACATAAATAATCTTCCAGAAATAGTAGGGGACAGAGGGTCCAGTGAGATGGAGGAACTGAGCGAAATACATGTTAGTAGGGAAGTGGTGTTAGGTAAATTGAAGGGATTGAAGGCAGATAAATCCCCAGGGCCAGATGGTCTGCATCCCAGGGTGCTTAAGGAAGTAGCCCAAGAAAAAGTGGATGCATTAGTGATAATTTTTCAAAACTCGTTAGATTCTGGACTAGTTCCTGAGGATTGGAGGGTGGCTAATGTAACTCCACTTTTTAAAAAAGGAGGGAGAGAGAAACCGGGGAATTATAGACCGGTTAGCCTAACGTCGGTGGTGGGGAAACTGCTGGAGTCAGTTATCAAGGATGTGATAACAGCACATTTGGAAAGTGGTGAAATGGTCGGACAAAGTCAGCATGGATTTGTGAAAGGAAAATCATGTCTGACGAATCTCATAGAATTTTTTGAGGATGTAACTAGTAGAGTGGATAGGGGAGAACCAGTGGATGTGGTATATTTGGATTTTCAGAAGGCTTTTGACAAGGTCCCACACAGGAGATTAGTGTGCAAACTTAAAGCACACGGTATTGGGGGTAAGGTATTGGTGTGGGTGGAGAGTTGGTTAGCAGACAGGAAGCAAAGAGTGGGAGGAAACAGGACCTTTTCAGAATGGCAGGCGGTGACTAGTGGGGTACTGCAAGGCTCAGTGTTGGGACCCCAGTTGTTTACAATATATATTAATGACTTGGATGAGGGAATTAAATGCAGCATCTCCAAGTTTGCTGATGACACGAAGCTGGGTGGCAGTGTTAGCTGTGAGGAGGATGCTAAGAGGATGCAGGGTGACTTGGATAGGTTGGGTGAGTGGGCAAATTCATGGCAGATGCAATTTAATGTGGATAAATGTGAAGTTATCCACTTTGGTGGCAAAAATAGGAAAACAGATTATTATCTGAATGGTGGCCGATTAGGAAAAGGGGAGGTGCAATGAGACCTGAGTGTCATTATACACCAGTCATTGAAAGTGGGCATGCAGGTACAGCAGGCAGTGAAAAAGGCGAATGGTATGCTGGCATTTATAGCGAGAGGATTTGAGTACAGGAGCAGGGAGGTACTACTGCAGTTGTACAAGGCCTTGGTGAGACCACACCTGGAGTACTGTGTGCAGTTTTGGTCCCCTAATCTGAGGAAAGACATCCTTGCCATAGAGGGAGTACAGAGAAGGTTCACCAGATTGATTCCTGGGATGGCAGGACTTTCATATGAAGAAAGACTGGATGAACTAGGCTTGTACTCGTTGGAATTTAGAAGATTGAGGGGGGATCTGATTGAAACGTATAAGATCCTAAAGGGATTGGACAGGCTAGATGCAGGAAGATTGTTCCCGATGTTGGGGAAGTCCAGAACGAGGGGTCACAGTTTGAGGATAGAGGGGAAGCCTTTTAGGACCGAGATTAGGAAAAACTTCTTCACACAGAGAGTGGTGAATCTGTGGAATTCTCTGCCACAGGAAACAGTTGAGGCCAGTTCATTGGCTATATTTAAGAGGGAGTTAGATATGGCCCTTGTGGCTACGGGGGTCAGGGGGTATGGAGGGAAGGCTGGGGCGGGGTTCTGAATTGGATGATCAGCCATGATCATAATAAATGGCGGTGCAGGCTCGAAGGGCCGAGTGGCCTACTCCTGCACCTATTTTCTATGTTTCTATGTTTCTTACATCAGCAATCTTCAATCTGTTTCCTCTAATAGGATTAATTTCAATAAACAACTTCAAAAAATAACCATTTCTTTGCTACTTTATTCCACACGTGAAGGCTTGTTTCAACATCACTTAACTGGTGCTGGTACCTTCCAGTTCCACACTTATGGCTACATCTTCAAGATAATGAATGATTAATTTGTTGTGAAATGTTGCGGCATCCTCTAGTAATGTAAGATAGAGGCTCTGTTTCTGAAGTATCAGCAAGAATTCTCAACAACTGATGTTGAGGCACAAGTTCAAATCCCAACATGGAAACACTGGAATTTGATTATTAAACATGCAGATCAAACTCTAATCTCCGTAAAGGTAAGAATGAGTCATGAATTGCAGTAAAATGTGTCTGGCTCCCCAATACAATCTGGGGGCAAGTTTCTTGTTGTATTTGCCATATCTGTGGTTACAGATCCAATAATGAGCTTTATTCTTAACTGTTTCCTCATTTCAGATGCAAGTAGGGATAGGTGATAAATGCAAGCATTACCAATGATATTTAGATACTGACATGGGATAAAATTAGAAAATTCAATAGAAGAAAAATATTTAAGAAGGAAAAATTAATGACAGTTTGATAGCATTAGCTGAATAGAAATGGCATGATAAACGCAGATGAAATAGAGGTTTTATAGTTGTTTTTGTACAAGTACATTTTGGAATCATTGAATCACACAGTGCAAACCTATTCAGCCCTTTGGACTTTTGCCAGCTCTTTGATAGAACTGTCCAATTGATTCCATACTCCTGTTCCTTCCCCCACAGCCTTTCATATTCCTTCATCATAAATATATAGACAATTCCCTTTTGAGAGTCATTATTACATCTCCATCCATAGTCTTTTCAACTAGTGAATTCCAGATTAGAATATTCACAGGGTGTGAAAAAAATGCTCATCTTCCCTTTGCTCATTTTGGCAATAACCTTAAATCTGTGTCCTCTGTTTACAAATCTCTCCAATGGGAACAAATCATCCTCATCTTTACAAACACCATAATTATCAACACCTTATTTAAGGAGTGGTTCAATGTGGGGAAACACATACATCACACAGGTCACTGAAGGACTTGGTGCGCCATCTATTGGCTGTGCCTTTTTGGTGAAGAGTTTTAAACTGTTCCATTTTCAGTGGCTGTGAATGCAGGTGTATGCAAGTTATTTTAGTTAACGGGCAGAATTACCTCTGAGGTGATGGAGTCAACAATGCAACAGAATGACCTTTCTGTTTTTTTTAAAGGTTGCATTCAAAAGAACAGAGGAGCATTTATCACAAAACACTGGAGGGTTCAAGAGGTCATGCATTTTCCATGTATATGAATAAAGACCTGATATCTTGGGCTAAATTGTCAGCTCTTTATTCCTCTCTATAAATACTGCCTGCCCTGTGAGTTCCTCCAGCATATTGTGTGTCTTTGTCTGCATTTCCAGCAACTGCAGAATCTCTTGTGTTAGTGATCAGCATTTAATGCAAATGGATTTAATGCCACTCAGTTCCATTTCAGAAGTTAAAAGTTAATGTATTTGGATAAATTACACTAAGTAAGCAAAATAAACATAATCCCTTTAAAAGACTGTTCAAAACAAAAATAACATTAGCATGGAACTCTGGATTGAAACATGGAATAGCAAATGATGCAAAGTTCTGATAGAAATGTTCCACCGATCCACAAATATTTGCTGTGGAGATGCTGATGGTTGTTGTATTGAGAAGGGTGAATTAAATGCAGATTGTATGGAAACCAATCTGGTACAAATGAAAGATATTAACCCATGGACTGGATAAGCAGAACAGATGAAGTCATTTTTTACAAATGCCACACAGAAGTGCCACCATGCGTTGTTTTTCTAATGTCTGCAGTACACTTTGAATCCATTTTCTTCTCATGCAGAACAGAAAAATGTGACCCATTAAGTGTATTATTATCCAGAGTATGTGCCTCGGTGGTGTCCTTGGTTATGATTGGAGATTTCACATTGAAATATACTTTTGGTTCAGCCAAATCTGGCACTGTCAAAGAAAAACAAAAGGCGAAAATTACAATAACTCAATGATAAAAAGTTGGTAAAAAGAAGGGGGGGGTGACAATGAGCAAGGAAAGGATGCTTGAAGTACAGGAGACCCCGGGGCATGTGCCTCTCGTAAACAGGTTCACTCTCTTGGAAGCTGTCGGGACAGAAGATGATGCCAGCCTGGGAGGCGGTCAGTTCTGCGAGTCAACAATTGGTGCTGAAGCAAAGCCGAGGAGACAGATGTCAGGCAGAGCTGTGGTAGTAGGGGACTTCATAGTGAGAAGTACAGAAAGGGGTTTCTGCGGCAACAGGAGAGATATAAGGATGGTGTGTTGCCTCCCTGGTGCCGAGATCCAGGATGTCACGGACCGATTGCAGGGAATCCTCAAGAGTGAAGGTGAACATCCGGAAGTGGTGGTGCATGTCGGCACAAATGATGTGGGGAAGAAGAGAAAAGACATTCTACAGCGTGACTTCAGAGAACTCGGAAGAAGGCTGAAAAGCAGGACTTCCAGGGTGGTTATCTCCGGTTTGCTTCCAGTTCCTCGTGCTGGAGTGGCCAAGAACAGGGAGATAATGGATCTGAATGTGTGGCTGAGGAAATGGTGCAGGAAGCAAGGATTTACATTCTTGGACCATTGGGGTATGTTTCGGGGTAAGGATGAATTGTACAAAAGGGACGGGTTGCACCTTAATAAGTGGGGGACCAGCATTCTGGCAGGCAGGTTTGCCTCTGCAACACGGGTGTGTTTAAACTAGGTAGTGGGGGGGAGGGGACGAACTGGAAATATAAGGATGGAGATAAAGGGAAAGTGAGAATAAGAAAAGTTAAGAATGACAGCAGAATCAACAAAGCAGAAAGCTCAAGAAGGGATTGTACAGTATGGCCAAGTGAAATAGGAATTGATATGGTAGGTCAGGGGAGTAATGAATTAAAAGTATTGTATATGAATGCACGGAGTATAAGAAATAAAGTGGATGAGTTTGAGGCACAGTTGGAAATTGGTAAGTATGATGTTGTGGGAATAACAGAGACATGGCTTCAAGTGGACAGGGCCTGGGAAATGAATATTCAAGGGTATACGTCCTATCGAAAGGACAGACTGATGGGCAGAGGGGGTGGGGTGGCTCTGTTGGTGAGGAATGATATTCAGTCCCTTGCGAGGGGGGACATAGAATCAGGAGACGTGGAGTCAGTATGGATAGAACTGAGAAATTCTAAGGGTAGAAAGACCCTAATGGGAGTTATCTACAGGCCCCCAAACAGTAGTCTGGGTGTAGGGTGTAAGTTGAATCAAGAGTTTAAATTGGCATGTCACAAAGGTAATGCTACAGTTGTTATGGGGAATTTCAACATGCAGGTAGACTGGAGGAATCAGGTTGGTACTGGACCCCAAGAAAGGGAGTTTGTGGAGTCCCTCCGAGATGGATTCTTAGAACAGCTTGTACTGGAGCCTACCAGAGAGAACGCAATTGTAGATTTAGTGTTGTGCAATGAACCGGATTTGATCAGGGACCTTGAGGTGAAGGAGCCATTAGGAGGTAGTGACCATAATATGTTAAGTTTTAATCTACAGTTTGAGAGGGAGAAGGGAAACTCGGAAGTGTCAGTATTACAGTTGAACAAAGGGAACTATGGTGCTATGAGAGAGGAGCTGGCCAAAGTTCAATGGAACAATACCCTAGCAGGGATGACAGTGGAACAGCAATGGCAAGTGTTTCTGGGAATAATGCAGAAGGTGCAGGATCAGTTCGTTCCAAAGAGGAAGAAAGATCCTAAGGGGAGTAAGGGGAGCTGTGGCTGACAAGGGAAGTAATGGACAGTATAAAAATAAAAGAGAAAAAGTATACATAGCAAAGACGAGTGGGAAGCCGGAGGATTGGGAAACTTTTAAAGAGCAACAGAAGGTAACTAAAAAGTCAATACATAGAGAAAAAATGAGGTAAGAAGGTAAACTAGCCAAGAATATAAAGGAGGACAGTAAAAGCTTCTTTAGGTATGTGAAAAGGAAAAAAGTAGTTAAGACCAAAATTGGGCCCTTGAAGACAGGAATGGGTGAATTTATTATGGGGAACAAGGAAAAGGCAGACGAGTTGAACAGGTACTTTGGATCTGTCTTCACTTGGGAAGACACAAACAATCTCCCAGATATAATAGTGGCCAAACGACCTAGGGTAATGGATGAATTGAAGGAAATTTATATTAGGCAGGAAATGGTGTTGGATAGTCTGTTGGGTCTGAAGGCTGATAAGTCCCTGGGACCTGATGGTCTGCATCCCAGGGTACTTAAGGAGATGGCTTTAGAAATCGTGGATACATTGGTAATCATTTTCCAATGTTCTATAGATTCAGGATCAGTTCCTGTGGATTGGAGGGTGGCTAATGTTGTCCCTCTCTTCAAGAAGGGAGGAAGAGAGATATCGGGGAATTATAGACCGGTTAGCCTGACGTGTGTGGTGGGAAACGTGTTGGAGTCAATTATAAAAGATGAAATTATGACACATCTAAATAGCAGTAACAGGATCGGTCTGAGTCAGCATGGATTTACGAAGGGGAAATCATGCTTGACTGATCTTCTGGAATATTTTGAGGATGTAACTATGAAAATGGACAAGGGAGAGCCAGTGGATGTAGTGTACCTGGACTTTCAGAAAACCTTTGATAAAGTCCCACATAGGAGATTAGTGGGCAAAATTAGGAAACATGGTATTGGGGGCAGAGTACTGACATGGATTGAAAATTAGCTGGCTGACAGAAAACAAAGAGTAGCGATTAATGGGTCCCTTTCGGAATGTCAGGCAGTGATCAGTGGGGTACCGCAGGGTTCAGTGTTGGGACTGCAGCTGTTTACAATATATATTAATGATCTAGATGAGGGCGTTAAAAGTAACATTAGCAAATTTGCCGATGACACAAAGCTGGGTGGCAGTGTGAAATGTGAGGAGGATGTTATGAGAATGCAGGGTGACTTGGACAGGCTGGGTGAGTGGGCAGATGCATGAAGATGTGAGGTTATCAACTTTGGTGGTAAGAACAGGAAGGCAGATTATTATCTAAATGGAGTCAAGTTAGGAAAAGGGGAAGTACCACGAGATCTAGGTGTTTTTGTACATCAGTCACTGAAAGCAAGCATTCAAGTACAGCAGGCTGTGAAGAAAGCTAATGGCATGCTGGCCTTCATAACAAGGGGAATTGAGTATAAGAGCAAAGAGGTCCTTCTGCAGCTGTACAGGGCCCTGGTGAGACCACACCTGGAGTACTGTGTGCAGTTTTGGTCTCCAGATTTGAGGAAGGACATTTTTGCTATTGAGGGAGTACAGCGTAGGTTCACAAGGTTAATTCCTGGGATGGCAGGACTGTCATATGACGAAAGATTGGAGCGACTGGGCTTGTATACTCTGGAATTTAGAAGGCTGAGAGGGGATCTTATTGAAACATATAAGATTATTAAGGGATTGGACATGCTGGAGGCAGGAAGCATGTTTCCGCTGATGGGTGAATCCAGAACCAGAGGCCACAGTTTAAGAATAAGGGGTAGGCTATTTAGAACGGAGTTGAGGAAAAATTTTTTCACCCAGAGAGTGGTGGATATATGGAATGCTCTGCCCCAGAAGGCTGTGGAAGCAAAGTCTCTGGATGCTTTCAAGAAAGAGATAGATAGAGCTCTTAAAGATAGCGGAATCAAAGGTAATGGGGATAAGGCAGGAACTGGATACTGATTGTGGATGATCAGCCATGATCACAGTGAATGGCGGTGCTGGCTCGAAGGGCCAAATGGCCTATTCCTGCACCTATTGTCCATTGTCTATTGTCTATTGTATAAATAGAAAGGATATCGAGACAACTTCTTACAAGGAACCTTCATGTTTTTGAAGAAGCTTCAGAAGTGAAATTAGGTTTGTTGTCTTATTGTCTCTGCCTAGATCCAGACAAAAAATGAGGACCAAATCCCTGTGATATTTTTGTACATTCTGAAAAACACCGAGTGTATAATACTTTTCACTTCAATCCAACTGAGGTTCTAATCCAATTTAATTTGACTGCAACAAGGAGAATTCCATTTACTTAATGCTTGATTGTAGTTGCTTTCTTTGTCTGTCCTTACAGACTGGAGCTGCCCTCATCAGGGTAACTGTAGAATAGCAGTATTGATTCATAATACGGTGTGTGTGTATATATATATATATATATATATATATATACACACACACACATATATATATATATATATATATATAAATATATACACATGCATAAGCATATCTATATATCTATCTACTTTTAAAGTTTTTTTATTTATTTAAATTGTCCCATTCAGGGCTAAAGATTTAATTGCTGCAGAGGATTTTTTACTCCTGTGGGATAACCTCTTTCCTAACAGTAGGGATAGTGGGGAGATTCACTCTGCTTGGCAAGGGGAACATTGCTGTGAAATAATCTTAGGTTCTGGGGCACCCTCTGTTACACTTTGTAACTTCAAAACTTTGAACTAGTTAAAATGAAGATGCGGGGATTTCGAAATGCAGGTGTAGTTCAAGTTTAGTTTAAATAAGGCACACACGGATCACGTGGTTGCGTGATGACCTATACAATTCACATACTTTAAACATAATTTGTAATTAATTATTTGAATGAACAGCCATGCTTTATCAACCAATCTATATATGTCATTACTCAAATATCACTGAAATACTAATTGAACAACACTCCTCCCTGCTTTGGTATAAACGATTTAGAATGCATCTCAACTACTTACACAGTAATTGCATGATACAGCTACGATATATGGACATCCACAACATAGTAAATGTTAAATATTCCCATTCAATTCTTAAGATTTCATCACTGTGGAGGATTTCTTACTCTTATGGTCTACCATCTTTCCTGACTAGGGGGAATCACTCTGCTTGGTTTGTGGCTGTTAAAGCTATTTCAGGTTCTGAGGCCTCCTCAGTGCTGGTTGCAGTCACAGAGAGCGGGTGCAGACTGCACAGACAGCATCAGACATTGGTATTGAATTCTGATCTCTGGAGCTGTGAGCCTTTCATTCTGTTAGGTATGCCAATGCCACATGCAATCTTGTGATGAAGCTGCTTTCAACAATGTTGCAAAGTGGGAAATTTCAGAATTTTACAAAGTGACAACAAAGATTCAGATAATTAATAGAATAGTTGGAAAAACAGGAAGAAAAATGACCAACCTAATGCACTCCGATGCCAGCTTTTCTTATGATCATGGCTGATCTGCCCCAGGCCCAATTTCCTCTTCTGTGTCACTTCTTAACAACCCTGAATTCCCTAATTGTTCAACAAGTTATCAGCTTCCACTTTGAGAACTCCCAAAGATCTAGCCTACAAAATCCTCTTACATGGAGAATTACAGAGATTTGTCACTTGTCGAATGACGTATCAACAATGAGTACAACTTGGACATTTAACTAAATCTGATATTGCTAGTCATGACCTGAAATACCAACTGTACTATTCCCTTCACAGATGCTGCCTGAACAATTGAGTTGCTCCAGAATCCTGTTTGTTGCTTGTTGCAGATCTTGGTCCCGTTAGAAGGAAGCCTTTATACAGTGCTTTCCATAAAGTCTTTTAGAGCTAATTCAGTCATTGTAATATGGGAGTCAGCTTGCTCGCGGCAAATCTTCAGTAAGGGTATTCAAAGAATATCAAGTTTTTTTTTAACAGTTATTAGGATAAATTATAATAAATATTGGCTCCCTTCATGAATTATTTGATAGAATGACACCAGGAAACTTTCCTATCATTTCTCCCCAAATAGTACCTTGAGACCTTTAACCTGCAATTGACATTTCAGGAAAGGAAAATATCCTTGCTGTATCCATCCCACTAAGCACCGCATAAGTATTTTCAGTGTTTCAATTGGAAAACGTCTCATTCTTCTACAAACACATGAACACAGGAATCCATCTGGTGAATCATTGCATTCCATCGAACTGATGTATATCCTTCCTCAGATTGGGAGACCAGATCTATACACAACAATCTGCATGTGGCCTCACCAGACCCATTATAATTGGAGCAAAATATATTTATCCTTGTCCGCAACTGGTCCTGCAATGATGGTCTAAATGTTTTCTGTACCTGCACGTTAACCTGCCGTGATTTGTGTCCGGAGATACCCAGAGCTGCACAAACATCATCAACTTTCACTCTGTCATTGGTAAAATGGACTCTTCACTTCACAATGTACCTTGTCACAATTTTGCATCTTATTATCTACCTGCATTGCAGTTTCTCTGCAGCTGTTAAACTTTATCCTGCACTCTGTTATTGTTTTAACACGTGCTACCTCAATACACTGTATGATGAATTGATCTGCATAAATAGCATGCACAACAAGATGTACTTCAATACATTTTACAACGATTATAATCAGAATCAGAATCAGGTTCAACATCACCGGCGTATGTCATGAAATTTGTAGTTATGAGGCAGCAGTATTTTGCAATAATAATAATAACAGCAGTGATTTACAGTATGTATATACAGACTCCTTATTGCAATTGTATGGAGGGCATTTGTAAAATTAAATGTGTAGTGCAAAACAAAGTGGAGAGGTACTGTTCATGGGTTCACTGTCCATTCAGAAATCTGATTGCGGGGAGAAGCTGTTCCTGAATCATTCAGTGAGTGCCTTCGGGCTTGTGTACCTCCACCCTGAAGGTAGTAAGAAGAAGAGGGCACGTCCTGATTGATGATGGTCCTTAATGATGAATGCCAACTTTTTGAGGCATCGCTCCATGAAGATGCTCTGGATGCTGGGGAGTCTCGTGCCCAAGATGGACCTGCAGCTTATTTCAATCCTGTGCATGCCCCCTCCTTCCCATACCAGACGGTGATGTAGCTAGTTGGAATGCTGTTCACCGTACATCTGTAAAAATCTGTAAGTGTGTTTGTTGACATACCAAATTCCCACAAACTTCCAGTGGAATGTAGCTGCCATCATATGTTCTTTGTAACTACATTGAATTGTTGGGCCCAGAATAGATCCTCAGAGATGTTGAAAAAGGAACTTGAAATCCACTTGTCATCCCTCTATGTGTGTTATCTCGTCCTACCCTTTCTGAAGTTCTCAATCACTTCTTTGGTCTTACTCAACTACGCAACTTTGGCACTTAACTGGTGCTGGTCTCCAAGTCCACACTTGTGACTACATCTCCAAGATAATGATTGATTAATCTGTTGTGAAACGTTTTGGCATCCTCTAGTCATATAAGATAGAGGTTCTGTTTCCAAATTATCAGCAAGAATTCTCAACAACTGATGCTGAGACACAAGTTCAAATACCATCATGGAAACAGTTGAATTTGATTTTTAAACATGCAAATAAAACGCTAATCTCAGTAAAGATAACAACGCGTCTTGAATTGCAGTAAAATGCATCTGGTTCTCTAATGCAATCTCCGGCAAATTTCTTGTTGTATTTACCCTATCTGTTGTTACAGATTCAATAATGAACTTTATTTTTAACTGTCTCCTCATTTCAGATTCAAATAGGGATAGCAAATAAATGCAAGCAGTACCAATGATGTCTAGGTACCTTCTGTCAAGGGATAAATTTGGAAAAATCAATAGAAAAAAAATATTTAAGAAGGAACAATAAGTGGCAGCTTAGCAAGTATTGGCTGAATAGAAATGGCATGATGAGTGCAGATGAAATGGATGTTTAATATTTGCTTTTCTAATTTTGGAAACTTTGAATCACACAGGACAAACCTATTCAGTCCTTTGGTCTTTTTCCAGCTCATTGATAGAGCTGTCCAATGACTCCCATACTCCTGCTCCTTCTTCCATAGCCCTTCATATTCCTTTATCATAAATACATAGACAATCCCTTTTGAGGGTCATTATTAAATTTCCACCCACCGTCCTTTCAGCTAGTGAATTCTACAAACGTTTGTAGATTAGAATATTCACAGGGTGTGAAAAACATGCTTATCTTCCCTTTGCTCATTTTGATAATAACCTTAAATCTGTGTCCTCTGTTTATAAATCTCTCAATGAGAACAATTCATCCTCATCTTTACAAACACCATAATGTTCAACACCGTATTTAAGGAGTGGTTCAATGTGGGTAAACATACATCACACAGGTCACTGAAGGACTTGGTGTGCCATCTATTGGCTGCCCCTTATGGTGAAGGTTTTTAAACTGTTGGTCTATTTTCAGTGGTTGTGTATACAGGTGTCATAGCAAGTTATTTTAGTTAAGGGGCAGTATTACCTCTGAGGTGATGGGGTCAACAATGCAACAGAATATGACCCTTTTGAATTTTTTAAAGGGGTTTACATTCAAAACAACAGAGGAGCATTTAATGCAAAACACTGGAGGAGCTCAACAGGTCACACATCATCCATGGAGATGAATGAAGACCTGATGTCTGAGGCCAGATTGTCGTCTCTTTACTCCTCTGTATAGACGCTGCCTGCCCCGTAAGTTCCTCCAGCATATTGTCTGTCTTAATCTGTACTTCCAGCAAATGCAGAACCTCTTGTGTTAGTGATCAGCGTCTAATGGAACTCAGCTCTATTTCAGAAGTTAAAAGTTAGATGCATTGGGAGAAATTAGAGTAAGTGTGCGGTATAAACATAATCCTTTCAAAAGACTATTCAGAACAACATTAGCATGAGCATGGAACTCTGGATTGATACATGGAATAGCAAATAATGCCAAGTTTTGATATAAATGTTCCACCGATCCACAAATATTAGCTATACAGACATTGACGGTTGTTGTATTGAGAAGGATAAATTAAATGCAGATTGTATGGAAACAAATCTGGAACAAATTAAAGACAAGCAGACCAGGTGAAGTTATTTTATCAATACTGCACAGAAGTGCCACCATGGGTTTTGTTTTTCTGATGTACATTTTGAATCCATTTTCTTCTATTTCAGAATGGAAAAATGTAACCCATTAAGTGTATTATCATCCAAAATATTTGCTTTGGTGGTGTCCTTGGTTATGATTGGAGATTTCACATTGAAATATACTTTTGGATTAGCCAAATCTTGCACTGCCAATGAAAAACAAAAGGTGAAAAATACAATAACTCTTTTACAAAAAGTTGGTGTAAATAGAACGGATATCGAGACAACATTTCACAAGCAACCTTCATGTTTTTGAGGAAGTTTCTGAAGTGAAATTAGGTTTGTTTCTTCCTATCACTACAGAGAACCAGAAAAAAGTAAATGAGAACCAAATCCCTGTTACATTTTTGTGCATATTTTGAGGAACATGGAGATAATATTGTTTTTCACTTTAATCCAACTGAGGTTCTAATCCAATTTAATTTGACTGCAACAAGGAGAAGCCCATTTATTTAACGGTCGATGTCATCTCTTTCCTGGTCTGTCCTTACAAACTGGAGCTTTCCTCATCAGGGCAACTGTAGAATATCTGTTTGATTTATATACAGCTCTGCACTAAGCAACTTAAAATACCATTTCCCATTTTTGTGACTTTCAAAATAGACTGATAAACACAATAGTGCAGTGAAATTCCAACAAAGGTATATGACAATGACTGAAAGAAGAACAGCACCAAGCTCCAATAGGATCTTGTATGCACACAATATCCAATACAACTCAAGACAGCTCAGAGACTTAAGGCTGTTGAAACGATATTGCAATGCTTGTTGTTGTAATGAAAGATGAAGCACTGAACAGTGATATCTCCCATTGTCAGGATCGTGCCAAGAGATATCCAACGTTAAGTTGAGAGTAGAATGGATCTCCATATGACATTGACAGAAAAAAGGACAAATTAGGAGGGAATAAGTCCCCTTGAAAAGAACGTGGTCAACTATGTGAGGAGTCAATGCAGATGGACAATATTGAAAATCCATAGAAATTTTGATCAAGACATTATAAAATAGGTAAATTCCTGAGGCCAGATCAGGTGTATCCTAGTATACAGTGGAAGAAAGAGGAAATATTGCAGGGGGTCTTGGGAGGGATATTTGCATCAACTTCAGCCAGAGATGAGGTACCGGAAGACTGAAGCTTCTCGAATGTTGTGCTTTCATTTAAGAAGGACTGCAAGGACAAGCCAGTGATCTATAAGCTGCCAAGGCACTCAGACTTCAGTTCTTTGCGGTTGTGGGACACGCCCCTGGGGCCTCACGATAGGCCACTTACAGGACCAAGAAAACGAGCGCACCTGCAGGGTTCACAGCCCTGTAAGTGAGCTGACTCTATCAGTGCCACAGACTGAAGCATTGTGGGAAAAAACAGAGCATCAGGAACAGTGAATCGGCTGTCAGGGCTCTGCACTCAGTTAATCGCTCTCTCTCTCTCACTCTCTCTTTCTCTCTCTCCCACTCTCTTTCTCACTCTCTCATTGGTTAAGGAGACTTTGTTGCTAATTCTCACGTCAGAGGACTCGGACAACAAGTGACATGGCAGACTCTATCATTGTAATTCAGCGAGTTGTTTGTTGGTCTCCTCTCTTGCTGTGAATGGGCGACAAGAATCTTAGGTTGTATGTTGTATACATTTCTTGGATATTAAATGGGTTGCTGAACTATTAAGGTTAATGTCTTTGCTGGGAAAGATACTGGAGGAAATTCTGAAAGACTGGACCTTCTAACATCAGAATCAGAATGAGGCTTAATATTGCCGACATATGGACACCAGGAAACTTGAATTTACTTATTCTTTCCTCATCTGTTTCCTGGATGAGAATGGGTGTGTATTCCCTCGTCTTACACTTTCTGAAGTTCGCAATCATTTCCTTGGTGTTACAGATGTTGACTGCGAGGTTGTTGCTGTGACACCACTTAACTATCTGAGTAATTTCACTCTTGTACTCCCAGTCATTGCCATCTGAATTCTCCCAAAAACAGTTGTATCGTCAGGAAATTTATAGATGATATTTGAGCTGTGCCTAGCCACAAGATTCATGGGTGTAGAGAGAGTAGAATGATGAGATGAGCACACATCACTGAGCTGCATCAATATTGACTGGAAAAATTGGCAAGGTGTCGACTGGAGTTCCTTTTACCAAAATGCATTGTCATACATCTCCCGACATTGTATTCCATCTGCCAATTTTTTCCTCATTTTTCCAATTTGTCAAAGTCCTGTTGTAATTGCATTGCTTCTTCAGCACTACCTACCCTTCATCTCTCTTCATATTACCTGCACACTTTGCCACAAAGCCATTAATTCGACTATCCAAATTACTGACAAACAATGGGAAAAGTAGCATTTTATCTTGTTAAGCAGCGTCATGTGTGGGACCTAATCAAATGCATTTTGAAAATCCAAGTAAATGACATCCACAGTCTCTCCATTGTCCAGCCTGCTTCTTACCTCCTCAAAGAACACTAGCAGATGTGTCAGGCAAGATTTCACTTCACAGAATCCATGCTGACTTTGACTTATTTTTATCATTAATTTCCAAGTATCCTGAAACCTCATCCTTAATAATAGACTCCAACAATTTACCAGCCACAGAGTTTAGGCTGTCTGGTCTATAATTTCCTTTCTTTTGACCTTCTCTCTTCTTAAAGTATGGAGAGCGATTTGGAATCTTCCAGTCCTCCGGGAACATGCCATAATCACGCGATTCTTGAAAGATCATGAACAAAATCTCCGTTATTACTTCAGCAACCTCTCTCAGTACTCTGTGATGTAGTTCATCTGATCCATTTGACTTATCCAACTTAAGACCTTTGGATTTCTCTAGCACTCTTTCTTTCCTATTAACAATAGCACCTGCTCCTGCTCCCTCACACTCACGAACCTCTGGTGCACTGCTAGTATCTTCCACACTGAAGACTGATGCAAAATACCTGTTAGGCTCATCTGCCATTTATCCTCCATTAGTACCACATCAGTGTCATTTTCCAGTGTTCCATTATCAACTGTCACCTCTCTTTTACTCCTTATATAATTGAAAAAACTTCCTGTGTCCAGCTTTATACTATTGGCTCCTTTGGCATCATATTTTATCTTTTCTCTTCTTATAGCTTTTCTAGTTGCCTTTTATTCGATTTTAAAAGCTTCCCAATCATCCAAAGTCCCATTCACTTTTGCTACTTTATATGCCCTTTCCTTGGCTTTTCTGCAGTCCTTAGCTTCCCTTGTCAGCTACGGTTGCCTACCCCTGCTGTCCAACAACTTCTTCTGTGGGACTTATCTCTACTGTGTCTTGTGAACTATTGCCAGAATCTTCAGCCAACTCTGCTTTGCCAATTTCCTCCACCAATCCGCATGGGTAAGCTCCCCTCTTATGCCCCTGTAATTCCCTTTATTGCATTGTGATACCGATGCGTATGATTTATGTTTCTTCCTGTCAAATTGCAGTATGAATTTAATCATATTATGATCACAGCAACCTAAGGTTTCCTTTATATTAAGCTCCCTAATAAGTTCTGGTTTATTACACAACACCCAACCTAAGATAGCCTTTCCCCTATTAGGCTCAAGAACAGACTGAGCTAAAAAGCCACCTCATAGGCATTCAATAAATTCCCTCTCTTGTGAACCAACACCAATTTGATTTTCCACTTGCCTTTAAACCAGTACTTTCCCTATCCATAATTAATTTAAAATGAGTAGAACAGTGGTCACTGCTCCTGAAGAGTTCCTCCATGGTCGCTTGTCCTATAGCAAGTAACTGTATAGTTGGCAATCTGGGGAACATGGAAAGATGTATTTTTAATCATAGATTAAAAATATATACTGCTAATGCACTTTGAAGCTTACACGTGGGTATTTGTATTATATTGTGAATCTGTCATTTTAGGATGTACAACGTGTGTAGGAAGTATCTGTAACACATTTGAGATATTGATGAATTCAAGGGATAAATAATGTGTACAAGGTAGTGCCATTAAGTAAAAAATAGTTAACAATTTATTAAATACAATAGCTGACATATTATTTCTTTGTTATTATAGGAAAGCCTTCGAAAGAATGCAGGAAGCAAAGGGAAGATTACCTGTTACATTTCATGGGATAAGTAAAGAGAATGAACTCCACTGCAACAGGGTGAATAACCAAAGGACAGAGACTAACGATTAGTATCTGCAAATCAATAACAGTATGAGAAATATATTAGCCTTGAGCTTTCAGGTAATTGGGCAGGACTTTTATGAACTATTATCCAATCAAATTATCAAGTAGTTTCAGGTCCAGAATTCAATTTCTGAAAAAAGTTCTGATTTACCCTCAATGTAATGCAAATGAAGAAAGTTACAGGAAATGGTTTACTCATACTCTACAACACACAAAACATTGCTTGGCGTGATAAATTGAGGCATCTCAATGGATGTAAATAGTACTACTCAGTTTACTTTTTTCACTTTTACAGGCATTTGCAGGTTCTTTAAAATCACTATCCCAATTTGCTCATTTGGGAAATTGACAGTAATTTCTCCAAAATCATGCCGCTGGTCTCTGCCTTTAGGAATCCAACTGCTATTACAATGCTGACAACTGGAGGGCAGATATGGGGTGTGAATTCATTGCTGATAACATGACCTGAAGCAAAGATATATTCTTCTGGAAGATGTTATATTAAACCTTAATATGTGCTGTGATGGCACTACCAGCCCCAGCCTGAGCTAGTTCATTCCATACCTTTCAAATGATAAAATTGTTCCTCAGGACTCATCAGACTAATCGTACGGTCCCTGGTTGCACACACTTAACAGAATCTGCAGAAGCTCTGGTTGCCGTGGATAGAAGATCTCATCAATAAGACTCATATTAATGACAATTCCATCATGTTTTCTCTGACACAGCTTTGCTCCAAGGAAAATAAGTCCTCCCTGACAACAAAAATACTCTGACCAATGTGACATCATGGTGAGGCTAATCTTTATCCCCTCCAGAGCAATCATATTTTTCCCACTGTGCAAACCGAACTGCAAACAAACTTTCAGCTCTGCTGCCACTTTCAGGACATTGGCAGTTCAACAACAAGGTCCCTTTGTTCCTCCACACTTCCCATTGCCTGACAATTAATGTGTGTCAGTACTATGGGACTTCACAAAATTTATCACTCATTCCTATCAATTGTTACGCCAATCTTCGCAATGATTCCTGCGTTTCTATGAGCAAAGATTAGACTTTCAATTTCAACAACACCAAGAATTTTGGAATATTCTCAAAACTTATTAACAATGTATCTTTCCTCACCATTTTACACAAGCTGCATGTACATATTTCAAAGGAGGATGACAGGATATCAAGACAGGTGAGATTAACTTTGTCATGTGTATCTATTTAATACTGGCATAGAAGCTGTGACAGGGCTTGAATGCTATTACTTCCTACATAGTGAAAACAAGTGACATACTTTAGGTGACAGCAAGGCTTCACTTCTAGATTAAGTCAATACCTTCTATGCTTGCTTTGACCATCAGTAAATGGTGGCACTTTCATGAACTCACAGAGCCCTGAATGACTCAGTGAATTGAGTCTCTGAGGTTGACATTAGATCATCCTTCAGGAGGGTGAATCCATGGAAAGCATCTGGCCCAGATGATGTACCTGGCAGACTGTTAAAGAATTGTGTTGATCAACTGGTGGGTGTTTTGATTGATATTTTCAACCTCTTACTTTAGTCTGAGATACCCACCTGCTTCAAGCAAGCTTCAATTATATGGGTGCCTCAGAAGAATGTCGTTATCAGTCTTAATAACTATCGTCCAGTATGTCTATCATCCACTATGATGAAGTGCTTTGTGAGGCTGGAGATGAATCATACAATATCAAATCTTGCCTGAGAAGTGACTTGGATCTACTCCAATTTGCCTGTCATCACAACAGGTCAGCAGCAGATGCCATTTAATTGGCTCTTCACACAATCCTCGAACATCTAGGCAGCAAAGGTACATACATCAGGATGCTCTTCGTTTACTGCAGCTCAGCATTACTATGATCCTCTCAAACTAATCAATAAGCTTCAAGTCCGAGGGATCAATGTCTCCTTGCACAACTGGATTCTTGATTTTCTCACTTGCAGGCACCAGGCAGTCAGATTGGCAAGAACATTTCCTCCACAATCTCCCTCAGCACTGGTGTACCACAACACTGTGTGCTTAGCTCCCTGTCCTAGTGCTTAATGCTTTTGACAATGAGGCTAAGCACAGCTCCGATGCCATAGCCAAGATTCCCTATGACACTTCTGTCATTGGCTGAATCAAAGGTGGAGATGAATTGGCATATTGGAGGGAAATTGTAAATCTGACTGCGAGGCACCAGAGCGACAACTTCTTACTCAATGTGAACAAGATTGAATTGGATAGGGTTAGTAATTTTAAATTCCTCAGTGTTATCATTTCTGAGATCTGTCCTGGGTTCAGCAAGTAATTATAACTACAAAGGAAGCAAGGCAGTACCTGTACTTTCTTCGTAGTTTGCAAAAGTTTGGCATGCCAACTAAAACTCGGATGAACTTCCGCAGATGTGTGGTGGAGAGTATACTGACTGGTAACATCATGGCTTGGTATGCACACTTCAATACACGTATGGAAAAAAACTATTAAATGTAGTCAATATGGCCTTCTCCATCAAGTGTAAGGCCCTCAACACCATTGTGCATATCCATATGCAGCACCATCACAGGAAAGCATCATCCATCATCCAACATCAAGGACTGCCACCATTCAGGTCCTGCTGCCTTTACACTGATGCCATCAGGAAGAAGGAACAGGAGCCTCAAAACTTGAAGCACCAGGTTCAGGAATAGTTATTACCCCTCAACCACAAGGCTTTTGAACCAGAGGGGATAATTTCATTCAAGTTCACTCGCCAAATCACTGAATAGTTCCCACAACCTATGAACTTACATTTAATGACTCTTCATCTCATGTTCTCGATATGTGTTGCTAATTTGTTTAAGTATGTATTATTTATTTTTTATTTTTATTTACTCTCTGCTCAAGCAGGTAAAACCTGAGGTAAGGGCAGATCCAAATGCACCCATTTCTCAATTGTGAGGAACTTTTGGTCTACTGCAGTGGTGTTTAGTTTTGTGGCTTTATGAAAGTTTATCTAAATATTACCGTGTAGCCCAAATTGTTTAATGCTATTGAGCAGTGCCTTTGGGATGATACCAGTTTGTATAGAATACTATCACTACAATGTATACCCTGTTCATGTTCCAAAATCCTTCAATTATCTCTTTTAATTCAGCATATTTTCACTCCTTGATTTCTATATGCTATGTGTTTGGAATGGCTATATCTATTAAGCAAATTGCTTTTACTTGTTTATCTTGCAATATTTTATCCTGATAGTTAATATTTTCACTGTAATAATGGATTGGTTGTAATATAACTTGTAGGACTGCCTCTAAAACTGGGTCATCCTTGTATTTATAGTATGGTAGGGAGTCTTTTCCTGAGTATGTATTTTTTGAAACAAGATTCTGGTAAATGATGTTTACCTCTTGATTGTCCCTATGGAAGTAATTAGGTTGAGTTGAACTGCTGTATTATCCTGTGATGTGTTAAATTGTTTCTGTTTTCTCTTGGAATTTTCTACATTTATCATCTTGAATTTGTTGGTGTTCAATTATGTGTTTTTGATATTTTTTTCGTTAGGTACCTGGCCCTGTATTGCTACAAGGAATAACTCTTGTTTCTGGGAAGAAGTTTCCAACTCTGACCCAGGTGTTCAGTGCTTCCTTGTTAATATCTATTACTGTATGTATTAAAAAAAATTCTCTCAGATCAAGCTGGTAAAACCTGAATTGCAGGCATTGCCAAACACACTCATTTCTGAATTGCAGGGAACGCTTGGAGTATTCTGGAGTATTGTGGATTTCTGAAGATTTACAGACATATTCCTGTGTAGCCCTAATTGTTTAATACAGTTGTGTAGTGCCTTTGGGATGATACCAGTTGTAGTACTACTATTGGGACAATGTATACCCTGCTCATGTTCCAAAGGCTTTCAAATTCCTCTTTTAATTCAGCATATTTCGGGTGTTTTTCACTTATTGATTTCTGTAGGTAATGTGTGCTTATAGTGGTTGCATCTATTAAATAAGTTGTTTTTGCCTGTTTATCCTATGTTATTATTTCCAGGTGATTATTATAATTTGTCCTATCTGTAATAATGGACCAGGCATAATACAACTTTCTACATTAATCATCTTGAATTTGTTGATCTTTTATTCTGTATTTTTGAAAGAAATTGTGTAACTGTCTGGTCCTGTGTTGCCACAGGGAATCCTTCTATTTCTGGGAAGAGATCTCCAACTCTAAGCCAGGCATCATGCGCTTCCTTGTCTACATCTAGTCTGCTCAGATTGTGGGGACGTCTTCCATGGAGGGTCATGCTCTGCCATTGGTGAACTTTTCCTTCCGTAGTGATAATTTCTTCATTTACTTTGGTTGTACTCTCATTTAAGTTTAGAATTGTACACTTCTTATCAGAATTCCATTTGCTCACATGAAGTGCTGAATCCAGATTTCATTGATTAAAGTATATCTTCAGAAGTTTTATATAACTGTTGTGCAGATTTTTAATGACTATTATTCCTCTTCCTGTTTCTGTCCTAGGTAGTGTTAATCTAAGAGCATTCGAGTGTATATAATGTTTCCTGAAATTTGTCATTCAGTTCTTATTTTTCTTTGTAAATTTTCTAAATCGGTTTCAGACCAAGATATTATGCCAAAAGAATGTGTTAATATACAGTAGGTATAGGGAAAGTATTTATTGTCTTTGTAATATTATTACTGTTGATCTCTGCTTAGCTGATTTCATTAAGCCTTGAAGTAAACTCTGTCAAAGATTTTTCCTTTCTCACACTATGATCTATTTTCATTGCTTGTTGCTATATGTTTCATATTCATCTATTGGTTGTGTTGTATCCTGCTGCTCCGATTTGTGTTCTATTAGTCCTGTTGCTCCTTTCTAACTGTTGATATTCTGCATTTATCCAGTCCAAAGATCATGTTTACATCTTCAAAAAGTAGTTCTACTGTTTCAATTAATTGCTTTAGCTTTACTGATAAAGGAGCATATAATTTCAAATTATCCATGTATAGAATGTCGGTTAAGGTATAACTCATTTCATTGCTTCTGATTTGATACCCGATTTTCGTCAGATTATTATTATTTGGAGCAAAGTGCTTTCAATAATGCTGAAATTCAGTTTATACTTAATAATGTGTTGAACCATGCATTGTCATGTGGAATTAATGTACCTGTCAATTTGTTTAAAATGAGAGTAAGTGTAGATTCATATCTTAAATTAGCTCAGTTTAATTGCATTTCATTGATGTCTTACTTCAATTGACTGGGGTAGTCTTAAATACAACACATAATCGACCTTTAGCTTTTGACATGGTAGGCATGAAGATTTTACATGCAGCTGTCCAGTCAGTTAAGCTGTTCCAGAGTTATCCAGAGAATGAACGCTGTGCTCCCTCATATCGTTCTGAGTTATGGGGCTCCTAATGGGCCACAAGTCTATGTACCTGTGCAAAACATCTAACAGAGTGTACATCAACATGAATGGAGAAAATACCATCTTGCACTCCACCAAACAATTATTTTATTTTACCTCTCAGGATAGCTAATGCTGCCTGGCCTGCTGAGTTCCTTCAGCATTTTGTGTGTATTGCCTAGTGACTGATGTGGTTCTTTCCATTACAGTTAATTTGTTGCTAACTATGATCCTGTGTTGGGAAAAGTGTGGTGATTCTAAAAGCTCCACTATTTTTCTAGTAGTGCTGATCTACTAGAAATTACCTAATGTTGAGATCGACATTTATTGAGCACTGTGAGTGAATGTACTGCACATGCTTTTTTAATATGCATAACCTATTTGATGCGACCACAAAGATTTCTCCTTTTACAAAGAAAGGGGCTTCCCTTCCTCCACCATCAACACTGCTCTCAGCATCTCTTCGATTTCACCCACATCTGCTCTTACCCCATCTTCCCACGACCCTACCAGGGATCGCGTTTTTCTTGTCCTCACCTGCCTCCGCATTCAACACATAATTCTCCGTAACTTCTGCCACCTCCAACGAGTTCACACCACCAAGCACATCTTTCCTTCCCCCCACTTTCTGCTCTTCGCAGGGATCACTCCCTCTGCGACTCCCTTGTCCATACGTCCCTCCCCACTGATCTCCCTCCTGGCACTTATCCTTGCAAGTGGACAAGTGCTACACCTGCCTCTACACCTCCTCCCTCACTACCTTCCAGGACCCTAAACAATCATTCCAGGTGAGGTGACACTTCACCTGTGAGTCTGTTTTGATGATTAATGTGTTCCATGCTCCTGGTGTGGCCTGCTTTACATCGGTGAGACCCAGCATAGATTGGGAGACTGCTTCGCCGAGAATCTATGTTCCATCCACTAGAACAAGTGGGATATCCTAGTGGCCACCCATTTTAATTCCACTTCCTATTCCCATTCCAATATGTCCATGTCCTCCTTGACTGTCGTGATGCGGCCACACTTAAAGGCCACACTCCAATCACTGGAGGCAGCGCAAAGTGATGATGGCACGAAATGGCGACTCGTTTCTTTTCATCTACGGAGACAGCTCTATTTCCATCTTTAATTTCTCTATTTTTCCCTTTCAGGCTTCTTTTGAAGACTGTGACCCGGAGTTACATGCTAACTATGGTTCTTTACTGGAATAGGACCCACTCTCGGGGTTTCATACAGTAATTGGCTGTTGTTCGGCACGCTGGGGACTCAGCTTATGAGGTCGGCTTGCCTTTGGAAGTCTAGGACCTGGGGGCTCTGGAAACGGGGGGATCGAAGGTCGGTGTCCGTGCAGGAGATCAGTGTGGCTTGGGAGTCGGAGGATCTGTGGTTGTGTGCCCAGAGACTCGAGATCTTTCGGCTCAGAGCTTGGAAAGAGCAACGTAACGGACTTTTAACATCGTAAACCAGTGATTTGTTTGTTATATTTGTGAAACGTAGACATCTACTTCTCCCTTATTAGGGAGTGAGAGGGCCTGTGGCATGTCGAATACCGGGTGAAGGACGTAGTCTTTGGAATACTGCAAGTCTGTGTCTTTACTGTTGCTTTGCTCATACTTGGGTGCTCGGAGGAGGGTGCCGATGTTTTTTTTTGCCGGTGGGGGGAGGATGGATTGTTGCTGGCTGCCAATTATGCGCGGGAGAGAGGGGAGCTGGGGGGGGGTACTTTGGGGTTCTTACATTTAACTGTCGTTCATTCTTTGGAGCACTCCTCTGTTTTCATGGATGGTTGCGAAGAAAGAACATTTCAGGATGTATATTTTATACATTTCTCTGACATTAAATATACATTTGAAACCTCTGAAACCTTTGAAACTTAGTTTGGAGGAACAACACCTTACATTCCACTTGGGTAGTCTCCAGCCTGATGGCATAAACAGCTATTTCTCAAACTCCTGGTAATGCCCGCAGCAACCACCCAGCTTTCTCCATTTCAGATCCCCTTTTCGCTCTCTCACCTCGTCTACTCGCCCGCCTTTTGCCTCCCCTTGGACGGCCTTACCATTTTTTCTTTCTTCCATGGCCTTCTGTCTCTTTCCCAATCAACTTTCCAGCTCTTTACTTCATGCCTCACCCTCCAGGTTTCACATATTACCTGGTGGTTCACTCACCCATCTCCCACCTCTCAAATCCATTCCTCAGGTATTTCACTCCAGCCCTGCCAAAGGGATTCGGCCGAAAATGCCGACTGTACTTTTTTCATAGATGCTGCTTGGCCTGCTGCATTCCTCCAGAATTTTGTGCGTGTTGCTTGGATATCCAGCATCTGCAGTTTTTTCTCTTGGTGTTTCTAACTTGTTCAGACTTGTTTTACACTTAAGTAACTGTATGAATGTTTGATCTAAGATATGAAAAGGTGTAAAATTCACCTAGAAAACGTTAATTAGACCTCAAGCAGAAGTAACTGCGCTGTCTTTCCTCAAGTACATGAATGGTATTTTATGCGAACGAGTGGCAATATGTTTCAGAACATTCTATTCCTTACTTCTATGAGGGAGTTTGCCATCAACTCAGTGACTTTAAAAACAAGCCAAGTCGGCTTTTCTTTCCAGCAGTGGTAGTTCTATTTATTGTAATAGTTATGCTCAATGGTTTATTTCTTGGACTTGAAGTGGCAATACAAGTGGATTTTGTGACAATGTGTGAGTAAGGTGGTAAACAAGGAAAACAACGTGCTTTCCTGCAACTCACGGCACAATGAGTATAACAATTGGGAATTTATGTCGTGGCTGTATACGTAAGTAGGCCATATTTGGAGTACTCTGTGCATTTATGCTTGATGCATCACCAAATAAACTGATTCCTAAGCTCCGGAGCCTGGGCCTTAGCACTCAGCTCTGCAGCTGGATCTTCAACTTCCTCACAGACAGGACCCAGGCTGTAAAAATAGGGGACAAGCTCTCCTCTACAATCACTCTGAGCACCGGTGCCCTACAAGGCTGTGTACTCAGCCCCTTGCTGTATTCACTGTACACCCATGATTGTGTAGCCAAGTTTCCATCGAACTCAATATATAAGTTTGCTGATGACACAACAATTGTAGGCTGTATCTCAGGTAATGATGAGTTTGAGTACAGAGAGGAAATTAAGAACCTGGTGGCATGGTGCAAAGACAATAACCTATCCCTCAATGTCAGCAAGACAAAGGAATTGGTTGTTGACTTCAGAAGGAGCAGCGGACCACACGACCCAATTTACATCAGTGGTGCACAAGTGGAACAGGTCAAAAGCTTTAAGTTCCTTGGGGTCAATATCACAAATGACCTGACTTGGTCCAACCAAGCAGAGTTCACTGCCAAGAAGGCCCACCAGCACCTTTACTTCCTGAGAAAACTAAAGAAATTTGGCCTGTCCTCTAAAACCCTCACTAATTTTTATAGATGCACCGTAGAAACCATTCTTCTAGGATGCATCACAACCTGGTATGGAAGTTGTCCTGTCCAAGACCGGAAGAAGCTGCAGAAGATCATGAACACAGCGCAGCACATCACACAAACTAATCTTCCGTCCTTGGACTCACTTTACACCGCACGCTGTTGGACCGGTGCTGCCAGGATAATGAAGGACATGACCCACCCAGCCAACACAGTTTTCATCCCTCTTCCCTCCGAGAGAAGGCTTAGGAGCTTGAAGACTCGTACGGCCAGATTTGGGAACCGCTTCTTTCTAACTGTGATAAGACTGCTGAACGGTGACCAGGATCTGTGCCGTACCCTCCAAATATCCGGACCTGCCTCTCATTTTTTTTTGCACTACCTTACTTTCCCTTTTCTATTTATGATTTATAATTTAAATTTTTAATATTTACTATTGATTTGTACTCCAGGGAACGCAAAGCTCAGAATCAAATATTGCTGTGATGATTGTACGCTCTAGTTTCAATTGTTTGGCGACAATAAATTAAAGTAAAGTAAAGATGGATATGAATTTACTGAATGGTGTGTCAGAAGAGGTTCAAAAGGATGTTAACTGTATTGTGCAGTATAACTGCTGGTGAAAAGTAGGGAAATGTAAATTGTTTTCATGCAGCCGGTGAGGCCGAGGGGTGACCTGATGGAACATCATGAGGGACTTAAACAGAGTAGATGGTCAAAGGTTCAAACACTGGGAAATTCAAAGTTCAAAGTAAAGTTTATTAACAGAGTACATACATATCACCGCATATAATACTTCTTCTGCAGACATACTGAGCACATCTATAAAAAAGTAACTGTAAACTTTAAACATTAGTAAGTGTAAACACACTGTGCAAATGCAGATATGAATGAAGAATAATAAACAACAAGCATAAAACAACAATATAAATGACTCCTTAAATGAGAGTAGCTATCCCCTTTTGTTGAATGCCTTAATGGCTGAGAGGTAGTAACTATTCTTGAAGCTGGTGGTGTGCGTCCTAAGGCATTTGTACCTTCTACCTGATGGTAGCAGTGAGAAAAGAGTTGGCCTGAAAGATTACTTACTGCACTGAAAGTTACATTCCACTGTGAGGAATGAATTATTTGTTATATATGGACAAAAGTAGGTGAGGATGTTGTATTTTGTATGTCAGTGAATCAGATGGGTTTGCACAGCAGGTTTGTAGGTTCAAAATTCTTATTGTCAGTTCTAGCATTTCATTCCATGTTTTTATGGTTTATTGAACTACAATAGCCCAGATGCAGGGATAGGGTACAAAACAACATTCCAGACATGTGGACAGCAGCTGAGTAATTTAACTGATTGAAGAATAAGGCTGGGGATGATCTACTTTCCAAGGATAGAAGCATGTCAGATTGTGGACTATCTAAATCTGCCATGAAGTACATATGCCACCTCAGTAAGTTCTGCACATGGAAACCTCCCTATGATGTTATTATATTGGTCACTTACTAAATTTAGTCTGGATACATGAGTATCTATTCTGTTCTACTATGAAATCATATGGCTGGGTAGGGGGACAGTGGTGGGAGGGGTTCCATTAACATTAAGGAACCCAGAGCCGGCATGATGAGAACTTTCTCTCAGCTTAGCATTTGAAGCTTGTCACAATTTACATTCCACCATTATTTTCACACCAAACTTAATATTCCATCATTGACTTATCGGATTTAGTGCCTGGGTCAAAAATTAGACTCATATACTTTTTAGTCAGAACATGGCCAGCTGCGATGTATAGAGTTGGCATATCAATCCTTCAGAGGAAATGATAAAATGAATGATATTTTTCAGCATATGCCATGATAGCAGGTGTTTCCTGCCAGCTCAGCAAATAAACAACTTTTTGCAGAGAGCTTCTTGTATCAATGTAGAATGTCGCAAGACCTTTATGTACACAAAGAATAAAATGTTAAATAACATTTAATAGTCACTGTCTCAAAATCTTCTTTCTAATTGTTTGTAAGAAAAACAAGATGCAGTTCACCTACGTTGAAAAGCTATAATGCATGAGTGTGAGTTATCATATTCCATAGCATCTGTGGCAAGTTGCCATGAATACTCAAAAAGAACATGTTTTGCTTGTTGCTCTGAAGTAGTTCCAGGTGTTGATATCTGGGCAAAAGCAATTGCAATGGCAAATTCTAGAATCTGTGCAATATCGGCAAACAGCTTGAGCACAGCACACTTGAGTATAAAATCTGATAAGAAACAAACAACTGAACTCAAATGAGTAAATGCAGCTAAACCGTCTATATTGTTATATTAAATAACAGAAGAGACCTGTTTCACATTGAAGTGTCATTAATACCATTAGAACTTGTGGCATTATTTGAATTTTGAGCAACACTCATAAAATGCTGAAGAAACTTAGCAGATCAGGCAACATGGATGGAAATAAATACTGTTGATGTTTTTTGACGATACTCTGTAGTCAGTTGTAGTGTGAATTATATCCGGAGGTTTGATTTATGTGCTAATTAACTAGCATATGGTATAGACAAAGAAACCTATGATATTCATAAATTGCAAAAAGAATTACACCAGGTGTTCCAGAAATGGAGAGGTGAGATATTATTCATTATGAACAGTGGTGATATGGGAAGCGTGGATAAGAGGCATGCTGAAATCTGGCACACGAGTTTCCAGAGAAATGGTAATATCTATAATATTCTTTTGTACCCAACTCCAGCAGCAGAAATTAGCAAAATAAAGAGTCCTTAAACTGAGACCACTGGTAGTGCGAACATCAGAAAAGGAATCGAGTGCAGTTAGACACTTTTGTTCAAGAGCCTGATGTTTGAGGGGCAGTAACTGTTATTGAATCTCTTGAAGGAAGTCGTGGAGCACTTGTACCTTCTACCTGATGGCAGCACTGAGAAAAATGCATGGCCTGGTTGGTGAGGATCTTTGATGTTGAATGCTGCTTTTCATGTCAGTGTGCTCAATGGTTGGAAGGTGATGTACTGGCTGAATCTGCACTACCTTTGGAAGGACTTTCTACTCAAATGCATTGGTGTCCCCATACCAGGCCATAATGAACCCAGTCAGTACACTTTCCACCACAAATCTACAGAAGTTTCCTGGGATTTTATGACATGCCATATCTCCGCAGACTCCTGTGAAAGATTTAATGTCATGCATCTTGGCAATTATATTTATATAACGGGTCCCTCAAAGGTCCTCTGATACAGTGACACCCAGGAATTTAAAGTTATTGCCTCTCACTGCCTCTAATCCTCCAATGATTACTGGCTCATAGAAACATAGAAGCATAGAAAGACATACAGCACAGTACAGGCCCTTCGGCCCACAAAGCTGTACCAAACATGTCCCTACTTTAGAACTACGTAGGCTTTACTCATATCCCTCTATTTTTCTAAGCTCCATGTAGCCATCCAGGAGTCTCTTAAAAGACCCTATTATTTCTGCTTCCACCGCCGCCACCGGCAGCCTATTCCACGCACTCACCACTCTCTGCATAAAAACCTTGCCCCTGACATCTCCTTTGTACCTACTTCCAAGCACCTTAAAACTATGCTCTCTCGTGCTAGCTATTTCAGTCCATTACTGCGTTTACTACCAATCAAATAGAACAAATGCAGTGGAATTAGAAGAGCAAACTTACCTTGTGCTTACATTGCTGTTGGTTGCCTTCATTGAAGCCTGGAACAGTAGTCGAAAAGAAACCCCCAGTACACCGACAGTTTCATCATCGTACCACCGTCATCGAAAAGGCCTTCCATCTTTTTATTCTCTACAAACAAGTACTTACCTGAAAACTTTCAAATGTCTCTGGTTCCCCTCTGCCCTCCAAATTGTTCTGTCACTCATCGTTTTACATCACTTTTTAGCAGCTGACTCCTTGCAGCTGGATTTCTATCCATGCCATTAAGATATTTTGAAAAGAAAACTTGATTGTAGTAGACTTTTGCCACTCACGTAAAAACAATAAGAAAGAAGGTCTTCGTCAAATGGGGCACACCAGAGGTTATAACTGAGCGAGCGAGAAAACATATCCGTGAAAGATAGGCTTTACGCAGACTCGGAGAAAATAATCCAAGCGAAATATATAGAGAGATGTTGTAATCTCAACATAATAGACCTAGCGTACTTTTTAAGACACATTATAATGATCATGGGTGCTAGAGAATATTCTTCCCTTCTAGGAGATTGAGGAATCTCTGCAAAGTGATTTTTATGCCCGGGAAAATGACAATTTTTTCTTCAGTCATGGAAATAGCGCAGAATATTTGGCATGACATCGAGAGACAGAGATGAATAAAAATGAATGATAAAATATAATTCTTTTCTTCCTTTGTCCCATCGATATGAGTCACCGAAAAAAAATAATTAAAATGATTTGGCACGGAGAGGTGTTACCAAGCGTCTGCTGATAGCATGCTTCGGGACAGGAGTAGAGAATTATTTATTAACATGATAAACTATGTCGTGGGTAGGTGACAAATGAGAAATATGATCACAGACTTAACCTAAAACACAGTCTTTGCAATGGGCTGAATAACCCTCTGGAGGGCGCAAACTATATGCTTTATGACCAAAGGCTTTTAGAGTGCAAATATCGGGTCAATGACTTTTCTCAGCTCATTGGTTTCTAAGGGGAAGGTGAAAATGGATCCGAGAAGTCCATGAAAGGACATGTCCTTTCTCATTGGCGCCTTTCAGTAAACTGTCGTTCATGCCTCAATTTAGTGAAAATCTATTGGTAGTCTTTTTTTTAACCATTAAAAAGTAGTTGTCAAAGAGTTAGCTTTCACATCAATTGGAATTTTAAAAGGTTTTAGAAGGTTTGCTCGTTTAAAGTCGGGAACCACCGCTATCACTGACTACTAGGAGAATGCTGTGGTCCTTTTTGGCACTGCTTATATTGCAGATCTGGAACTGTGAGTTTATTGAGAACATTTAAAGTAATAGGTTATAGACGTTGTTTATTATTAATGTCTACAGCACATTCGCGTAACTTTATTGCTCTGTTAGCAATTGCTGTGGAGTACGAAATACATAAACAATTGTATTTCTCTCTGAAGTTTGTCATTGTGATGAAATAATGTCGATATGTTATAACGGTGGAAAATGTCTTTCTCCTGTGAATTACTCGCCTATGCAAATCAACTCTTAATGTAATTAGAAACAAATGGCAAAATAGACCAGAAAACGGGCTGATATATTTCTATTCCATAGGCCATTATAGCAGCTCGTTAGAGTCCTGGATCCAGGAATGAGGTTTTTAGAGCTCCTGTTGTTGTTTCTGTAGTATTGGGTTTCTTTGGGATTGGGTTGCTAGCCTCACGCCCAACCCTCCTGCTTTCTCTGCCCGGCTTGGGACCGTCTATGGCGGTGTTTGTTATAAACATCACATCCGCACAGCTTGCGAATTAACATTCTAAATCGATTACTTATCTAAGTTTATCAGACCTGGTAAGCAAGCACTGTTGGAACAGAGTGCACCAGAGTCCGGTGTATATAACTCGGTGAGTTTGAACACCATCCAAAACTGAACGCTCGCACACATTCCTATCACTGGAAATTATAAATTACACCACTCTCTACCAACATATGAACACGTGAAATGATCAAATATAACAGTGCATTTAATTTCAGATTTTGAAAAGGCTTTTTCCATTTGTTATGTTATACAGCAAATACTGTTAAACAAAACACTGTTTCTATTATTCTTAAATACTACATTTGAAAATTGGTGCCAGTGAAACTTCCAAATAGTGCTGGAGTTTAATTAGTCTTCAAATATCTTATCTTCAAATGTGCGATATTATTTAATTCTGCATTGTAAATCTGCACGTTCGGCCGCCCGGAGAAAACAAGCACACCTTTTACTTAGTGCACTTTCCCGAGTTCCAATCTATGGAAGTGAAGAATCGTAGATATTATGATGTTGAACTTTGCGCCACATTCGTGTTCTCTCCGTCCGAGTTAAACTCACCATGCAGAATTTTGTGAAAAAATGTGACTGTATTCCTTATCTCCTTTCAGTACTTTATGTTGGATATTTAGTGTTTGAAATTCACTTGATGGGAACCTTCAGGAGAACAGCAAAAGACACACGATTCAGGCAGACATTGCTGGTTTGCACTTCCCATTGAGATTTCTGTCAAACAGTTCACCCTGAAATTGCACCTTAACAAGGAGGTGTATGCCTTAGTCTCATGAAATCTCCATTCACAAACCAGCGGGTGACCCGAACCAATATTACAAACTGAATATTAATTGGAGTTTTTCAGAACCGAAGAGTAGTCACTGTGAGGAACAACAAATCGGAGTGTAGTGTGTATAACTCAGTTTATATAAGCAGTAGCCAATGCTGGAGCTGTTCCTGCCTGAACATTCGTACCCACTCCCATCGTTGGTAACTATCTGTTAGTCTTTCTACCAGAACGCGGCACTGTGAAGTGAACGAGTTTGAAAAATGTATTTAGATTCAGGTTTTGGCCACGGTTTTCATAACTAAAATTATTCTGCTATACAGAGAACACTTAATATTAAAAACAAGGGGAAATCTGAAGATGCTGGAAATCAAAACAATACACATATAAATATCCTGCTGAAGGGACTCGGCCCGAATTGTCAACTGTTTACTTTTATCCATAGATGCTGCCTGGCCTGCTGAGTTCCTCCAGCATTTTGTGTGTACACTACATATTAACTTTGTTATTGTTCTTGAATTATTCGAAGGATGGTAACACTGAAACTTCCATACAGTGCTGGACTTTAATTAGTTATCAATTATCCTCAATTATGTGCGAGTATATATCAATCTTATTTTAAAATATAAATTTTGTACTTTTATGCATCCCGAGAACAGTAACCAAACTTTTTCGCAATGCACATTTCCATGTTCCATTATATGCATGGGAGGAATTGCAGTCCTCGGGCTGTTGAACTTTTTTCTACATTCCATATTCGTCTGTCCAAATAAAATTTGTGGTGCATAGTTCAGTAAAAGAAACACGCGACTCTATTCTTTATTTCTTTTCTAGCACTTTATTTAAAGCGTTTATTGTTTGACTGTCAAATAACGGGAACCCTCTGGCACCATCAACGAAACAAGAAATTGAGTTAACCTTAAGTTGACTGTTCAACATTTCTGGAAAGGAAGCGGAACAGAATACATCTTAACTTTACACCTCGTTGTGGAATACTTCTGTCGTTAGTTCCTTCCATTAAAATAGAAGTATGGCATCTATAAGATTTTCATTGTAGATGTGGTTCACAGACGTTTCACTCCGAGGAATAGGGGCTCACACACTATAAAGCTTTGACCAGGAATATTTCTACTTTGGGATACTTATTCCCTGTATTTAAGGATAGCCAATGCAGATCAGAATACAACATCATGGTAATTTCATCCGTAAGTCATTACTAGAAATTCGACACTGACTGACAATAATTGCCGCTGCAATCATTGTTCATAATTTCTCATTAAGTTATCATCTAAGTACTGTAAATTGAAAATTAACTGATTTTGTGTAGTTAGCAATACATGTTAACATTTAAAAATACGAACTCCTGCGGGACTTTAAATTGCAGCATTTTGTTGCGTGATATTCCCCATTGCGAAAAAAGTTAACTTAAATTCACCGGTCGAAAATAGAGTTATAGTGTCATGCAAACAATGATCATGCAAAGATCCCGGTCCACTCATCGAGTCTGCACCGATCAGCAACAACCCCTTTATAAGCTAATCCTGTTTTGAATTTCCTTCTTTCTCAATCTACAGCCGTGGATTGTACTATTCACCCACATAAAAGCGATACTTTACAGTTGTCTTTGAACTTATCATAAAGCTCGTCTTTCAGAACTGTGCAAAGCTAGACTGTCACAAGGGAAATATCCAAAATCTATAGAGGCAGCTTCAGGGGGCACGATCAAACCGAGATCGCTGGTTACCAAATGCATCGGCTGTATGAGCTACTAAACATTCTATGCATATCCTATCGGCAATCACGGTGTTGCTCTAGTGGTCCAATTGCAGAGATGTGCTTTGATTCGAACCGCTCATGAGGTCTCAGGGTCATAGAGTAATTGTTGGAGTACACTGTAACAACGAAAAAGGCTCTTCAGCCAACCTACCCTGTGTCTAACCACTAATCTGCTTATTCCCAACGACCTATACCGGTAGCATAGCCCTCTATACCCCTCCCATCTATGTAGCTTTCTAAATTTCTTTAAAATGTTGAAAACTATCCCGCATCCACCACTTGCACAGGTAGCTCATTTCACACGCTCACCATTACCCCACGCCCTCAATGGATAAAGCCTGCTTGCTTTTACCCTTCCGAACTCCTTATCATTTTGTATACTTCTATGAAATATCCGCCTAATCTTCTATGTTCAAGCGGATAAAGTTCTAACCTATTCAGCCTTTCCCTATTACTCATGTTCTCAAGTCATGACAACATCCAAATTAGTTATTTTTTTCTCTGCACTCCTTCAACATATCTAATCTCTCCTGTAGGCAAATGTCCAAAACTACATATAATAACCAAATTGAGTTTCATCAAAATTTTATAGAATTTCAACAGAAAATTTCAACTCCTGTACTCAATATATTGGTTTAAAAAGGCCAAAGGCTTACATTACACTACTTTACAGGACTATGGATTGTGTTACCAGATCACTCTCTTATACAGCGGTCCTTTGTACGCTATCGCTCGCCGTGTAATATCTAACCTGGTTTGCCATCCTAAATTGCATCACCTCACACCTGTCTGCATTAAATTCCATCTGCCTTTGTCAGCCTATTTTTCCCAGCTGTTTCAGATCCCGCTGCAAGCTTTCATTGTCTTCTTCGCTGCCCACGACAGTCCCAATCTTGGCGTCACCTGCAGATTTGTTAAAGCATTTTCTCACATTGTCATCTGGATCGTTGATATAGATGACAAACGCCAAACTGCACTGCAGCAATTGCTGTGGCATGTAACAAGTCACAAGCCTTCAGTGTGAGAGGCAATCATCTACATCCTCACTCTTCCTTCTCCTGCAAATCCAATGTCTAATTCAATTTGCTATCTCATCTTGAGTGTCAATCGACTAAACCATCTTGATAAATTTTCCATGCTAAAGTCAATGCGAACATCATCCACTGCTTTCCCTTTATCGCGTTTCCTCGTAACATAATAAAAAAAACTATAATATTATTTAGACACGACGTACCGCGCACAAACTCATATTGACTATCCCTAATCAATCAGCTGTATATCCAAATACTTATATATTCTGCCTCGTAGTATACCTTACAGTAACTTTCTCACTACCGATGTGAGGCTCACTGGCCTATGATTTTGCAGCGTACTCCTGCAACTTTTCTTGAACAACGTTAGCTATCCTCATATCTTGCAGTACCTCACTCTCAGCTAAGTATCTTTTAAATACCTCTGCTGAGGTCCCTGCAGTTTCTGCACAAGCCTCCGACGTGTTTCGACGGAGCACCTTGTTTGGACCTAGGGATTTATCTAATCCAATTTGCCTCAAGAGAGCAAACGTTCCTTCTCTGTACATTGTATCGAGTCCATGACCTCGCTGCTGCATTGCCTCAAATGTATAAACTCTGTTAACGTCTCCGGCATAATTACACATGCAGAAAAATCATTTAAGATCTCTGCCATCTCTTTTGGCTCCTCGCATTAGGGTAATGGACAGATTTTGTCAATTGCTATCTTTTTGCTCGGAATATATCTGTGGAAGCCCCGAGGAATCCCCGTCACCTTGACTGCAAGAAAAAAAAATGAAATCATGCCTTCTTTTAGCCCTCCTGATTTCCTTCATCATTGTTCTCTTGCATTCCTTATACTCCTCAAGCACCTCATTTATTACTGTCTGCCTCTACCTGCAGCAACTCCTTCTTTTCTTTATCAGGGCCTCAATACCTCTCGAAAACAAACGGATATTAAACCTGTCATCATTGCCTTTTATTCTGTTCGAAACATACAAACTGCGTTATCAAATTTTCACTTCTGTCTACCATGTTCTTAGTGAGGATACCTTTGTCAGTCCACACTTGTCAGATCCATTTTGATTAACATGGAAATTGTCCTTTCTCCAATTTAAAACAACATCCCAAGGACCAGAACTAACATTTTCGTAATTACATTGAACTTAATGGAATTTTTATATTTAGATGCAAAGAACTGCCCTACACAGCTGGCTGTCCCTTGTCCTGTCTCGTTTCCTAATATGTGATCTGGTATCGCAGTCCCTCTCTTTGGTACCTCTATGTACAGATTTAGGAAACTTTTCTAAACGGATTTGGCAACTTCATTCCCATCTAGCCTGTTTACAATATGTATATCTCAATCAATATGCGGAAAGTTAAAATCATCAACGATCACAACCTTATGCTTCCTGCAATAGTCTGTGATCACTTTACAAATTTACTCCTCTAAATCACGGTTTGGTGATCTATAATATAATCCCATTAAGATGGTATTACTTTCATGTTCCTCAGTTCTACCCATGCAGCCTCACTAGACGAGGTATTCAGGCTGTTCTACCTGACCACTGCCGTGATATTTTCCCTGATTAGGAATGCCATCATTCCCCCTTTGATGCTTTCCCCGCCCTATCACGTCTAAATCAACGAAACCACGGAATAATGAGCTGCCATTTCGCCAGGAACCAGTCTCACTACTGGTATAATGTCATAGTTTAGCGTGCTCATCCATACCTTAAATTCTTCAGCCTTTCCTACAACACTCGTTGCATTGAAATGTCCTGGACATAGCTCAGAGCAATAGTCCCATCCTTTTCAACTTATTTATTCGTGACCTTTATGTAGGCATCAATCATTGCTCAGAAGAGCCCCATTCTCTCTACTGGTGATGTGGTCCCCATCTTACTGCAACTGTAGTTTGAATTCTACCAACCACTACCTCCCTATCCTGAGCAGCACTGGCCGACCTTCCCAGTAGGATATTAATCTTCTTTCAAATTAGATGCAAACCATCCCTTCTCTACAAAGAGCCCATGATCCAAAAAGCTGAATCTCTACCCCCAGCAGCAGTTTTCATTGCCACGTGTTAACTGTCAATATCTTCCTCTTTCCGGCCTCATTACGACGCTTCACGGGTGGCAATCCTGATATCACAACCCTCCGCTTCCTGTCGTTTAACAACACCTAATTCCCTGAACTCACTTTGCAGGACCTGGTCACCCATCCGACTCATGTCATTACTACCGACATGGACCATGAACTTTCAGTATTCACCCCGTCAATTAAAAATATGGAGGTCACGACAAGAGATATTTCTGATCACGACACCTGGTAGGCAAAAATCCATCCGAGAATCTCGTTTTGACCCTAGAACCTCATTTCGCTTCCCCTAATTACTTAATCACCTATCACCACAGCTCGCCTCTTCTCCTCATTCCTTGTTGAGACACTGAGCTGGACCCAATGCCGGAGACCTGACCATTGTGGCTTTCCTCTGTTAAGTCATTCCCACCCCCTCAATGCTATCCAAAGCGACATACCTGATGTTGAGGGGAACGGCCACAAGGGAGCTCTGCACTGGTTGCCTATTCCCTTTCCCCTCTCACCACCCACCCCCCCAACCCCAGATATCTGTGTCCTGCACATAGGAAGATAAAAGATAGGAGCAGGAGTAGGCCATCTAGCCCATCGAGCCTGCCACGCCATTTAATAAGATCATGGCTGGTCTGTCCTTAAACTCAGCTCCATCTACCTGCCTTTTCCCCATAACCCTTAATTCCCCTGCTATGTAAAAATCTAGCTAACTATATCTTAAATATATTTAGTGAAGAAGCCACAACTGCTTCCCTGGGCAGAGAATTCCACAGATTCACCATTCTCTGGGAAAAAGTTTCTCCTCTTCTCCGTCCTAAATCTTCTCCCCTGAATCTTGAGGCAATGTCCCCTAATTCTAGTCTTACCTACCAATGGAAACAGCTTTCCTACTTCTATCTTATCTATCCCTTTCAAAATTTTGTTTGTTTCTATTAGATCCCCTCTCATTCTTCTGAATTCTAGAGAGTATAGTCCCAGTCGACTCAATCGCTCCTCATAAGTCAACCTTTTCATCTCTGGAATTAACCTGGTGAACCTTCTTTGCACTGCCTCCAAAGCCAGTATATCCTTCGTCAAGTTGTGAGTGGTGGTAAAAATCTTCTGAGGTGTATATATTTCAATGCTAGGAGTGTTGCAGGGAAGGCGGATGAGTTGAGGGCGTGGATTGACACGTGGAATTATGATGTTGTAGCAATTAGTGAAACTTGGCTACAGGAGGGGCAGGACTGGCAGCTTAATATTCCAGGGTTCCGATGTTTCAGATGTGATCGAGGTAGAGGAATGAAAGGTGGGGGAGTAGCATTGCTTGTTAGGGAAAATATTACAGCAGTGCTCAGGCAGGACAGATTAGAGGGCTTGTAAACTGAGTCCTTATGGGTGGAGCTGAGAAACAGGAAAGGTATGGCCACATTAGTGGGATTGTATTACAGACCACCCAATAGTCAACGAGACTTGGAAGAGCAAATCTGCAGAGAGATAGCAGGCAACTGCAGGAAACATAAAGTTGTGGTGGAAGGGGATTTTAATTTTCCATACATTGATTGGGACTCCCATACTGTCAGGGGTCTAGATGGTTGAGAGTTTGTAAAATGTGTTCAGGAAAGTTTTCTAAATCAATATATAGAGGGACCAACTAGAGGGGATGCAATATTGGATCTCCTGTTAGGTAACGAATTAGGGCAAGTGACAGAAGTCTGTGTAGGGGAGCACTTTGGTTCCAGTGATCATAACACCATTAGTTTCAATTTGATCATGGACAAGGATAGATCTGGTCCTAGGGTTGAGGTTCTGAACTGGAAGAAGGCCAAATTTGAAGAAATGAGAAAGGATCTAAAATGCGTGGATTGGGACAGGTTGTTCTCTGGCAAAGATGTGATTGGTAGGTGGGAAGCCTTCAAAGTGGAAATTTTGAGAGTGCAGAGTTTGTATGTTCCTGTCAGGATTAAAGGCAAATTGAATAGGAATAAGGAACCTTGGTTCTCAAGGGATATTGCAACTCTGATAAAGAAGAAGAGGGAGTTGTATGAAATGTATAGGAAACAGGGGGTAAATCAGGTGCTTGAGGAGTATAAGAAGTGCAAGAAAATACTTAAGAAAGAAATCAGGAGGGCTAAAAGAAGACATGAGGTTGCCTTGGCAGTCAAAGTGAAGGATAATCCAAAGAGCTTTTACAAGTATATTAAGAGCAAAAGGATTGTAAGGGATAAAATTGGTCCTCTTGAAGATCGGAGTGGTCGGCTTTGTGTGGAACCAAAGGAAATGGGGGAGATCTTAAATAGGTTTTTTGTGTCTGTATTTACTAAGGAAGCTGGCATGAAATCTATGGAATTGAGGGAATCAAGTAGTGAGACCATGGAAACTGTACAGATCGAAAAGGAAGAGGTGCTTGCTGTCTTGAGGAAAATTAAAGTGGATAAATCCCCGGCACCTGACAGAGTGTTCCCTCGGACCTTGAAGGAGAGTAGTGTTGAAATTGCGGGGGCCCTGGCAGAAATATTTAAAATGTCGCTGTCTACGGGTGAAGTGCCGGAGGATTGGAGAGTGGCTCATGTTGTTCCGTTGTTTAAAAAAGGATCGAAAAGTAATCCGGGAAATTATAGGCTGGTGAGTTTAACATCGGTGGTAGGTAAGTTATTGGAGGGAGTACTAAGAGACAGAATCTACAAGCATTTGGATAGACAGGACTTATGAGGGAGAGTCAACATGGCTTTGTGCGTGGTAGGTCATGTTTGACCAATCTGTTGGAGTTTTTCGAGGAGGTTACCATGAAAGTGGATGAAGGGAAGGCAGTGGATATTGTCTACATGGACTTGAGTAAGGCCTTTGACAAGGTCCCGCATGGGAGGTTAGTTAGGAAAATTCAGTCGCTAGGTATACATGGAGAGGTGGTAAATTGGATTAGACATTGGCTCGATGGAAGAAGCCAGATAGTGTTGGTAGAGAATTGCTTCTCTGAGTGGAGGCGTGTGACTAGTGGTGTACCACAGGGATCAGTGCTGGGTCCATTGTTATTTGTCAGCTATATCAATGATCTGGATGATAATGTGGTAAATTGGATCAGCAAGTTTGCTGATGATACAAAGATTGGAGGTGTAGTAGACAGTGAGGAAGGTTTTCAGAGCCTGCAGAGGGACTTGGACCAGCTGGAAAAATGGGCTGAAAAATGGCAGATGGAGTTTAATACTGACAAGTGTGAGGTATTGCATGTTGGAAGGACAAACCAACGTAGAACATACAGGGTTAATGGTAAGGCACTGAGGAGTGCAGTGGAACAGAGGGATCTGGGAATACAGATACAAAATTCCCTAGAAGTGTCGTCACAGGTAGATAGGGTCATAAAGGTAGTAATCTCGGGATTACTGCCTGTGCAATGCGACAGTGAGAGTAGGAATGCGATGAGGTGGAGGATAAATGCGTGGTTGAGGGATTGGAGCAGGGGGCAGGGATTCAAGTTTTTGGATCATTGGGACCTCTTTTGGCGCAGGCGTGACCTGTACAAAAAGGACGGGTTGCACTTGAATCCTAGGGGGACCAATATCCTGGCAGGGAGATTAGCGGAGGCTACTGAGGTGACTTTAAACTAGAATGGTTGGGGGGTGGGAATCAAATTAAAGAGGCTAGGCGTGAGGAGGTTAGTTCACTACAGGGGGATGGGAACCAGTGCAGAGAGGCAGAGGGGTGTAAAGTGAGGGTAGAAACAAAAAGTACTATGGAGAAAAGTAAAAGTGGCAGGCCGACAAATCCAGGGCAAGCATTAAAAAGGGCCACTTTTCAGCATAATTGTATAAGGGCTAAGAGAGTTGTAAAAGAGCGCCTGAAGGCTTTGTGTGTCAATGCAAGGAGCATTCGTAATAAGGTGGATGAATTGAAAGTGCAGATTGTTATTAATGATTATGATATAGTTGGGATCACAGAGACATGGCTCCAGGGTGACCAGGGATGGGAGCTCAACGTTCAGGGATATTCAATATTCAGGAGGGATAGACATGAAGGAAGGGGAGGTGGGGTGGCGTTGCTGGTTAAAGAAGAGATTAACACAATAGAAAGGAAGGACATAAGCCGGGAAGATGTGGAATCGATATGGGTAGAGCTGCGTAACACTAAGGGGCAGAAGACGCTGGTGAGAGTTGTGTACAGGCCACCTAACAGTAGTAGTGAGGTCGGAGATGGTATTAAACAGGAAATTAGAAATGTGTGCAATAAAGGAACAGCAGTTATAATGGGTGACTTCAATCCACATGTAGATTGGGTGAACTAAATTGGTAAAGGCGCTGAGGAAGAGGATTTCTTGGAATGTATGCGGGATGGTTTTTTGAACCAACATGTCGAGGAACCGACTAGAGAGCAGGCTATTCTGGACTGGGTTTTGAGCAATGAGGAAGGGTTAATTAGCAATCTTGTCGTGAGAGGCCCCTTGGGTAAGAGTGACCATAATATGGTGGAATTCTTCATTAAGATGGAGAGTGACATAGTTAATTCAGTACAAAGGTTCTGAACTTAAAGAGGGGTAACTTTGAAGGTATGAGACGTGAATTAGCTAAGATAGACTGGCAAATGACACTTAAAGGATTGACGGTGGATATGCAATGGCAAGCATTTAAAGGTTGCATGGATGAACTGCAACAAATGTTCATCCCAGTTTGGCAAAAGAATAAATCAAGGAAGGTAGTGCACCCGTGGCTGACAAGAGAAATTAGGGATAGTATCAATTCCAAAGAAGAAGCATACAAATTAGCCAGAGAAAGTGGCTCACCTGAGGACTGGGAGAAATTCAGAGTTCAGCAGAGGAGGACAAAGGGCTTAATTAGGAAGGGGAAAAAAAGATTATGAGAGAAAACTGGCAGGCAACATAAAAACGGACTGTAAAAGCTTTTATAGATATGTGAAAAAGAAAAGACTGGTAAAGACAAATGTAGGTCTCCCACAGACAGAAACAGGTGAATTGATTATGGGGAGCAAGGACATGGCAGACCAATTGAATAATTACTTTGGTTCTGTCTTCACTAAGGAGGACATAAATAATCTTCCAGAAATAGTAGGGGACAGAAGGTCCAGTGAGATGGAGGAACTGAGCGAAATACATGTTAGTAGGGAAGTGGTGTTAGGTAAATTGAAGGGATTGAAGGCAGATAAATCCCCAGGGCCAGATGGTCTGCATCCCAGGGTGCTTAAGGAAGTAGCCCAAGAAATAGTGGATGCATTAGTGATAATTTTTCAAAACTCGTTAGATTCTGGACTAGTTCCTGAGGATTGGAGGGTGGCTAATGTAACTCCACTTTTTAAAAAAGGAGGGAGAGAGAAACTGGGGAATTATAGACCGGTTAGCCTAACGTCGGTGGTGGGGAAACTGCTGGAGTCAGTTATCAAGGATGTGATAACAGCACATTTGGAAAACGGTGAAATGATTGGACAAAGTCAGCATGGATTTGTGAAAGGAAAATCATGTCTGACGAATCTCATAGAATTTTTTGAGGATGTAACTAGTAGAGTGGATAGGGGAGAACCAGTGGATGTGGTATATTTGGATTTTCAGAAGGCTTTTGACAAGGTCCCACACAGGAGATTAGTGTGCAAACTTAAAGCACACGGTATTGGGGGTAAGGTATTGGTGTGGGTGGAGAGTTGGTTAGCAGACAGGAAGCAAAGAGTGGGAATAAACGGGACCTTTTCAGAATGGCAGGCGGTGACTAGTGGGGTACCGCAAGGCTCAGTGCTGGGACCCCAGTTGTTTACAATATATATTAATGACTTGGATGAGGGAATTAAATGCAGCATCTCCAAGTTTGCGGATGACAGGAAGCTGGGTGGCAGTGTTAGCTGTGAGGAGGATGCTAAGAGGATGCAGGGTGACTTGGATAGGTTGGGTGAGTGGGCAAATTCATGGCAGATGCAATTTAATGTGGATAAATGTGAAGTTATCCACTTTGGTGGCAAAAATAGGAAAACAGATTATTATCTGAATGGTGGCCGATTAGGAAAAGGGGAGGTGCAACAAGACCTGGGTGTCATTATACACCAGTCATTGAAAGTGGGCATGCAGGTACAGCAGGCGGTGAAAAAGGCGAATGGTATTCTGGCATTTATAGCGAGAGGATTTGAGTACAGGAGCAGGGAGGTACTACTGCAGTTGTACAAGGCCTTGGTGAGACCACACCTGGAGTATTGTGTGCAGTTTTGGTCCCCTAATCTGAGGAAAGCCATCCTTGCCATAGAGGGAGTACAAAGAAGGTTCACCAGATTGATTCCTGGGATGGCAGGACTTTCATATGAAGAAAGACTGGATGAACTGGGCTTGTACTCGTTGGAATTTAGAAGATTGAGGGGGGATCTGATTGAAATGTATAAGATCCTAAAGGGATTGGACAGGCTAGATGCAGGAAGATTGTTTCCGATGTTGGGGAAGTCCAGAACGAGGGGTCACAGTTTGAGGATAGAGGGGAAGCCTTTTAGGACAGAGATTAGGAAAAACTTCTTCACACAGAGAGTGGTGAATCTGTGGAATTCTCTGCCACAGGAAACAGTTGAGGCCAGTTCATTGGCTATATTTAAGAGGGAGTTAGATATGGCCCTTGTGGCTACGGGGGTCAGGGGGTATGGAGGGAAGGCTGGGGCGGGGTTCTGAGTTGGATGATCAGCCATGATCATAATAAATGGCGGTGCAGGCTCGAAGGGCCGAATGGCCTACTCCTGCACCTATTTTCTATGTTTTCTAAGTTTCTATAAAGAGAGCTTTCGGTACATTGGCCTTTATTAATCGAAGTATTGAGTATAAGAGCTGGAATGTTATGATGAGGTGGTATAAGGCATTGGTGAGGCCGAATCTGGAGTATTGTGTTCAGTTTTGGTCACCAAATTACAGGAAGGATATAAATAAGGTTGAAAGAGTGCAGAGAAGGTTTACAAGGATGTTGCCGGGACTTAAGAAACTCAATTACAGAGAAAGGTTGAATAGGTTAGGACTTTATTCCCTGGAGCGTAGAAGAATGAGGGAAGATTTGATAGAGGTATATAAAATTATGATGGGTATAGATAGAGTGAATGCAAGCAGGCTTTTTCCACTGAGGCAAGGGGAGAAAAAAAACAGACGACATGGGTTAAGGGTGAGGGGGGAAAAGTTTAAATGGAACATTAGCGAGGGCTTCTTCACACAGAGAGTGGTGGGAGTATGGAATGAGCTGCCAGACGAGGTGGTACAAGTGGGTTCTTTTTTAACATTTAAGAATAAATTGGACAGATACATGGATGGGAGGTGTATGGAGGTAATGGTCCATGTGCAGGTCAGTGGGACTAGGCAGAAAATGGTTCAGCACAGCCAAGAAGGGTCAAAGGGCCTGTTTCTGTGCTGTAGTTTCTATGGTTTCTATGGTAAGTATGGAGACCAGAACTGCACACAGTACTCCAGGTGTGGCATCACCAGTACCCTGTATAGTTGCAGCATGACCTCCCTGCTCTTGAATTCAATAGCAATGAAGGCCAACATTCCGTTTGCTTTCTTAATAACCTATTGCATCTGCAAGTCAATCTTTTGCAATTCATGAACAAACACTCCCAAGTCCCTCTGCACAACAGCATGCTGCAACCTTTTGCCATTTAAATAATAATCTGCTCTTCTACTATTCCTTCCAAAGTGGATGATCTCACATTTACAAACGTTGTATTCCACCTGCCAGACCTTGGCCCATTCACTTCACCTATCTATATCCCTCTGCAGACTCTTCACATCGTCTGTACAGTTTGCTTTTCCACTCAGTTTAGTGTCATCAGCAAATTCTGCTAAGCTACAATCAGTTCCCTCTACTAAATCATCAATGTAAATGGTAATCAGCTGCGGGCCCAGCACCGACCCCTGCGGCACCCCACTCACCACCGACTGCCAACCGGAGAAGCACCCATTTATACCAACTCTCTGCCTTCTACTGGTTAACCAATCCACTATCCATGCCAATACACCTCCTCTGACTCCATGCATCTGTATCTTATTTATAAGTCTCTTGTGCGGCACCTTATTGAATGCCTTCTGGAATTCCGAGTATATGAGAACCACCTGTTCCCCTCTATCTACTACACTAATTATGTCCTCAAAAAATTCCACTACGTCTGTCAAACAGGACCTGCCTTTTTTGAATCCATGCTGCGTCTGTCTAATGAAACACACTCCTTTCTAAATATTTCGCTATTTCTTCCTTAATGACAACTTCAAGCATTTTCCCGACTACAGATGTTAAGCAACTGGCCTATAATTGCCCGTCTTTTGCCTATATCCTTTTTTAAAAAGTAGCGTGATATTTGCTGTCTTCCAATCCGGGACCAGCCCAGAGTCTGGAGAATTTTGATAAATGATTACCAATGCATCTACTATAACTTCTGCCAATTCCCTCAGCACCCTGGGATGCATCTCCTCAGGACCAGGGGACTGATTTACCTTCAGACCCTCTAGTTTGCTCATCACCATCCCTTTAGTGACAGTGATTTTAACGAGGTCCTCTCTTCCCATTTCATCCATAACATCATTCTTTGCCATATTAGACGTGTCCTTCACCTTGAAGACCGACATAAGATAGTCGTTCAATGCCTCCGCCATTTCCTTATCACCCAATATCAATTTCCCCTTCTCATCTTCCAAGGGACCTACATTGACTTTAGCCACTCTCTTCCGCTTTATATATTTATAAAACTTTTGCTATTTGTTTTTTTTATATTTTGTGCTAATTTAGTTTCATACCCTATCTTCCCTTTCCTTAATTCTTGTTAAGTTGTTCTTTGCTGCTTTTTACAGTTTTCCCAATCCCCCAGTCTCCCACTACTCTTTGCAACTTTGTACACATGAGCTTTTCATTTGATATCATCTTTTATTTCCTTAGTTACCCAACGCTGGCTCTCCTCACACTTACCGTCCTTACTTTTGACTAGAATATACTTTTGTTGAGCACTGTGAAAAATCTCTTTGAAAGTATTCCACTGTTCCTCAAATGTCCTACCAAATAGGCCTGTGCTCCCAATCCACATTAGCAAACTCATTCCTCATCCTGTTACTACCTCTCTGCATGTCCTGTCTATAAACCTCTCATCTTCTCGAATAACCCTGAGTTCATTTGGTTTCTACAACAATTCTTAAACACTGTCTCTCAGAAACTGCAGCTGGATGAAGACTTGCAGTTGTAGTCGCCAAGGACACTGGATGTCGTTCTTCCATTTTACATTCTGCATGGGAAACATTTTGGTATTGTGTCTGGCACACCACTGTTCCGATTGTGCAATAAAAAAGAGAGAATAAATAGTAATAATAATAATAATAATAATAATAATAATAAAAAACAACACACAGCCTATGCCATTCTTCACGGAAGGCCCCAATAAGCCAAAGCCTCAGCTCTTCACTCCAGCACTGGCCCAGTCACACAACAGCCTCTAAACCTAACTTATGTTTATTGGTCCTTCCCCGTGCCTAATTATATGCAAGCCGATGTCTCCTCTGGAGCTGTCACATGCAAAGTGTGCCACTACCTCTTCTTTAAAACCCTGTCCCCTTCAACACAATCCGATGACTTCTCGGGAATATGGCGCACAAAATGTGAAATTTCTACGTTCACTTTGTCATAGTGCTCTAGTTTCCTCACACAGGCAAATCACTTTTCGGTTGGTAGGTTAATTGGCTACCAACAGTATCTCCTTAGTGCAATTTTCAATGCAGCCAAAGGACAGTTTATTCGGGAGATATAAGATGTGCAGACTAATGGGAAGTAGAGTAATGAAGGTAATGATCTTGTTCTTCTGGACTGAATACGGGACCGAGGGATTCAACTAATTCATTTTTTATCGTTACGTAAGACAAGAATTAAAAGACTGATTTTCCACTATACACATCGTGGAGTTAAACAACAGTGGAACTGAAATGATAATGCTACAACTTTCAGGAATCACCTGAAAATTCTTTATGAATTATTAATAAGCAAAAATATTCCCCGAAAATTCCATTCCACTGAAGGACTTGACCTATAAATATTCCATTGAGTGATATATGACAAAATATTTATCATGTTAATGACTACTTCCTTGTTCACATTCAACGAGTCGGAAACAATTGCGTGAAAAAGGTTCACGAAGTATACCAGCGCCCTTGAAGTTTGTGAACATCACCAAACATTTCCCAGTTCGTAGACATCGGATTCAAGAAAATGGCAATGTTTGAGTTGTTTCTGTCACGGGAGCAAGTTGTGCGAGCACTCAGACATGGGGGATAACCAAAAGTATGAACGGAGCGATCTGTAAACGTTGGAATATCATCTCGCACTATCCATATAAAATATGAATATATAGGTTATCCTTGTCCTGCTTAAGTGGAAAGCATGTTGTTCTGAGGCAGAGTCTGGGAGCAGATCAGTTGCCTTTTATGCAGTAGGTAATATTGGGAAAGAGAAGTGGTATGCTGATCTAACGTCGGCAATCTGTTCTCGTCATTTCAAATAACCAGATATAAATGAGTTGCAGCGAAGAGGGTATTAAGATCAATGAATATGTCAACGGGATCATTTAATATTGTTTTTGTTTTTGAAGACAAAATTATCACGAACACAAGCAATGCACGGGAACTAAGAGCGGAGGACTGGGCTGATGCATTAGCATAGATTGCACAAAGTACCTTTCGTCTGGAATAAATAATTACCATGGCATTACAACCAATATTCAGAACTAGCAATCTCTGATTAATACGTTCTGAATAGTGATGTGCCGGAAGAATCAGCACTGCGTCCGATGTTAATAATATCGTAAAATGGATCAGCAAAGTTGTTGATAACATCAAGCTTGGTGGCCTACTGGACAGCGACGAAGGCTATGAAGTCTTGCAGAGTGATCTGGACCAGCTGGGTCAATGGGCTGAAAAATGACAATTGGAACTTAAAGCAAAGAAGTCTGAGGTGTTGCACTTCAGAAGGACAAACTCGGGTAAGAATCGAACGGTCGGGCTGAGGTATGCGGTAAAACAAAGGAATATGGGAATACAGATTCATACTTCCCCGAGTGTGACATCACAGGTAGATAGTCTGGGAAAGAACGCTTGTGGCACATTGACCGTCATAAATGAGAGCTTTGAGTACAAGATTTGGGATGTTACTTCGAATTTGTATTCTGACCTTGCTTGGTGTGGCTGAGTTTGGAATATTGGTTGCACTACTGGGCACGTACTTACGGGAAAGAGATGAATAAGCTTGAAGGAGTGCAGAGAAAAATTACAAGGATGTTGCCAGGACTGGTGAACTTGAGTTACAGAGAAAAGTTGAATAGCTGAGCACTTTATTCCCTGGAGCGTATACCGTGAAGAGCTTATAGAGATATACACAATTATGCGGGTTATAGACAGGGTAAATTCATGCAGCCTTTGTTTCCTTTAGGTTAGGTGACTCCAGAAATAAAAGTCATAAGTTTTGTAAAAGATGAAATATTTTCGGGGAATCTGAGGGAGACTTTTACACTCAGAAGGTGGCCCGATCATGGAGGGAATTGCGGGCTGAAGTGGTAGTTACGGTTTCAAGTTATACTTTATACTTTATTGTCGCCAAACAATTGGTACTAGAATGTACAATCATCACAGCAATATTTAATTCTGCGCTTCACACTCCTTGGATTACAAATACTAAATATTATAAATATTAAAAATAGTTAAAATTAGTAAATATTAAAAATTTAAATTATAAATCATAAATAGAAAATAGAAAAATGGGAACCAAGGTAGTGCAAAAAAAACCGAGAGGCAGGTCCGGATATTTGGAGGGTACGGCCCAGATCCGGGTCAGGATCCGTTCAGCAGTCTTATCACAGTTGGAAAGAAGCTGTTCCCAAATCTGGCCGTACGAGTCTTCAAGCTCCTGAACCTTCTCCCGGAGGGAAGAGGGATGAAAAGTCTGTTGGCTGGGTGGGTCGTGTCCTTGATTATCCTGGCAGTACTGCTCCGACAGTGTGCGGTGTAAAGTGAGTCCACGGACGGAAGACTGGTTTGTGTGATGTGCTGCGCCGTGTTCACAATCTTCTGCAGCTTCTTCCGGTCTTGGACAGGACAACTTCCATACCAGGTTGTGATGCACCCTAGAAGAATGCTTTCTACGGTGCATCTATAAAAATTAGTGAGGGTTTTAGCGGACAGGCCAAATTTCTTTAGTTGCAAAATTTACAACATTTAAAAGATGTTTGTATAGGCACATGTGTAGGAGCGCTACGAAGGGCTACGATAGGGGAGCTGGTAAATGGGGCAAATCAGAACACTGCCTCGGCATGGACCACACTGGCTGAAGGGCCTATTTCTATGACTGAGTTTTCGTGGTAAGCCAGAGAACTTGACCTAATTTGAGGACAAATGAGCTAGGGTAATCACAGTGGTCCTAAAAAAAATGCTGTTCTGTGCTTCATTTACCTTGCACTCGTAGAGGCGCACCCATCGTCGGCCATTCACATGTGTTATAGAGGAGAACTGTATAGATGTGACCACTAACCTTACAATGAGAGCATGTGTCCAGATGTCAGCAGACTGAAAATAATTTTCAATGTAAGAACAATTTGGGAATTATCAGCTACCTACTTGTTATTATAGTGTAATTAACACAAATAGTTGAGAAAGTGAAACCACTCTTGTGTAACAGTCCACTATAGGCCGTCTCACATTATTGATAAGGTATTTACCGCTGATAGTTTTCTAAACTTCATGGCCTCCCACGAGCAGCTCCGCTTCCACGTCCCACACACGCGTCCACAAATCAATCTAATTATGCATTTCTTGTTTTAGGGCGTCCAGGAGTTTGTCAACTGGACCCATCAGGTAATCTTGCTTAATTTTCATTGAGCGTGGGGCTGGGTTTGATTGTCACTGAAGATCGAGCTGAGAGGTGACTGCTGATTTCACATGGAGCGGAAATCTGCAAGCTCACTGCAGGTATTCGGCAGAGAAATAACGCCAGTGACATTGTCCCAAAATTTAAAGGAGTTCCTACCGTTTATTGAAAACGCAAACACGTTGTGTTGTTTGAATTTCCAGCATCTGAAGATTTTCTCGTGTTTGCGTTGCCAATTAACTTTCCAGCTCTTAGCTTCTTCCCCTCCCCCTCCTGTCTTCTCCTATCATATCGGATTTCCGCCTCCCCCTCCCACTTTCAAATCTCTTACTACCTCTTCTTTCAGTAAGACCTGACGAAGGGTCTCGGCCCGAAACGTCGACTGTACTTCTTCCTATTGATGCTGCCTGGCCTGCTGCGTTCACCAGTATTTTGTGTGTGTTCCGACAGTTCATTCTGTCTTTGAGTGGTGTGATTGAAATCACGTTAAGTAATTTGGACTCTTTCTCCATTGACCTCCAGTTCCAGGTGTGTCTCCCCACGTCCAACCAAGTTTGGGTTTTATCCCTGAATTGATGAGGGCTGAGTGCAGCGAGACAATGACCCGAGCAGTCTAACAGCCATCTCCTCGTTCCCCGAAAAGTGAAAACGAACCAGCAGCTCCGCTGTTTTAATTTCTGGGAGATATCTTGTTTCCCGGAACGACTGGATGACTTCCAGTTCTCCGGATGAACACACGGCACCTGCGGAGATTAAATGGTTGGGGTGGGTGGGCAGTCTGCTGAGGACAGACTAGCTGCTATCTTTATCTAATGTTAAAGACTGATCTTTCATTTACTCATATTTTCCAGAAAGCGTGAAGTTGAGGTTGATGAATGGAAGCAGTCGATGCGCCGGAAGACTGGAGGTTTACTATAAGGAATTCTGGGGGACTGTGGTTGGACTTAAATGGGACCTGAAGGACGCGGCTGTGGTGTGCCGGGAGCTGAACTGCAGCGAAGCGCTGGATGTCCCGCCTTATTCACACTTTGGCGCAGGTTCCGGACCTATTGTGACCTGGGAGATTGAGTGCAAAGGGAGCGAAGCAGCTCTGCAGGAGTGTAAATCTCAACCTTGGGGTCATTATCCGCTTCCACACACGGCGGATGCTGGTGTCATCTGCTCAGGTAAAATCAGACATTCTTTCCCCCTGGATTATTGTGTGCAGTTATGATCACCTAACCATAAGAAGGATATCAGTAAGATAGAAAGATTGCAGAGAAGATTTACTAGAATGTTGCCGGGTCTTCAGGAGTTGGGTTACAAAGAAAGATTGAACAGATCATGACTTTATTCCTTGGAGCGTAGAAGAATGAGGGGAGATTTGATAGAGGTTTACAAAATTGTGAGGGGTATAGACAGTGTAAATGTGAATAGGCTCTTTCCACTTAGATTTGGAGAGATAAATACGAGAGGACATGGCTTTAGGATGAAAGGGGAAAGATTTAGGGGGAACATTAGGGGGAACTTCTTCACTCGGAGAGTGGTGGGAGTGTGGAACGAGCTGCCATCTGACGTGGTGAATATAGGCTCACTCAAGTTTTAAGAATAAATTGGATAGATATATGGATGGGAGAGGTCTGGAGTGTTATGGACTGGATGCAGGTCAATGGGACTAGCGGAATAATGTTTCGGCACAGACTAGAATGGTCGAATGGCCTGCTTTCTGTGCTGTAGTGTTCTATGGTTTTATGGCTCTATGGTTCCGACCGATTGATGACTTCCTGATGTCCCGACGGTAAAATAATGCGGACCGACTGCCGGTCGCCAGTGATGTGAAACTAATTCTGTGTTGTGTCGAAATTATTCCCGTCATGTTGCGATCGCAACTTTTGTTACCGAACTTATACACCGATATTAATAAAGCACCTACATTTCGTACATAGTACTCGACACTTAACACAATTTTTGGAAGAGCTAAGCGGAAAAGCACTATCTGCGGTGCAAGACTAAATGATTGTCAGGATAGACACAAATCCAAATCTGAACCAGAGAGAATTCTTCTACAAAAAAAAAAAGCACATTCCGCTGAGGTCTTCCGGAGTTTCTCTTTAGTTGTTCCGTTTTTCAGCATTTGCAACGATACAGTCATGGAGTTGTTTGACTATGGAAGAAAGCTGTGTGTGTATTCCCTCAGGATTTACACACTGTACGCCTATGTAGTTCCTGATGCAACATTAGGTCTCAGATAAAAATAAGCAACACAGTGACTTCTGCTCCTTTCTTACAAATGCTGCCTAACCTGACATATATTTCCAGAGATTTTGGTTTAAGATCAGATTTATTGCATCTGCGTTTATTTTTATGTTGGCATGACACTGGGTGGGTGTCATTGTTTCCTGACATAAAACTGTTAAGGTAGCATGAGAGCTAATGGCTGATCTGCGCGTCTTGTGAATCAATTTCCTCGTGGTACTTTTATTTGTGAGGTCAATGACTGTGCTTCCAATACCAGTTAAATTAGGTGCAATGCACTTGGTCGTCACTGAATAATGTTATATATCGGCAATGGAGAAAATTAATGCACATGGTGGTAGCAAGGATGTTTAAGATTTTGCAAATGGACTCAGACGAGTTACCTTGTTCTGAATCATCTCAAATAAGTTGAGTATTATGGGAGCTGATCCATGTTAGCATTTCCTGAACTTCCCATGTTTTGACTCATCAATAATAACGTGATATTGGGGAGAATCAAATGACACCTTTGCTGCCTCGTAAATAAAGATTGCACAAGTGTCATCGCCGTAGCATTTGTCGGACTCCTCCAGTTCATGTTTGACTGATAAGTTACAGATGATGTGATGTAAAATCTCAGAATGTCGAGGCGAGATGACACGAGCTTCACTTGTATTCCTGACACGTGTCCACTGCACCAGGTATGAGCTCCCACTTGATTAATATTTAAGCCTTGCATTACCTGCGCAGGAAATTAAGCCAAATGTGATCATTGTAAAAAGCATCAGTGAAATTTATCTGCTTTCGAGATATAGAGACAATGCCATCTCTGTAATCTGATTGTGGTCTACTTGTTCCATAATGTTTCATAGAAGGAAGAAATAAAGTCTGCAAATGTCAATAACCTCACATTTACGGTAACCCGTCTTCCCTCCGACGTTAAATTCCATATATATTCCAACAGCAAATACACATATGATTTCAGGCCAGCTTTCTTCCTCCCTATCTCTGTAACTAACACGGTTTTTCTTCTCGGTTCTAAGGAAGAGCCTTCGCCCTGAGACATTCTCTCCACAGATGTTTCCTGACCTTCTGTCTGCTTCTAGCGTACTTCTGTTTGGTTCACACGTCTGCAATTTGCAGTGTTTTAGTTTGCGTTTCACATCCTACCAAATGAAAACCAGTTCTCCAAAATGACGAAGTGTGATTAATATCCGAACAAAGTTAAGGGCTCGTACAATTTTGGTAAGTCGGTTTCGTGGAACTTGCAGCGTAAACCACGCCGCTGTCTTGAAAGAAGCTTTCGCTTTGAGGACGAATAGGTTATCCAAAGGGGAGAGGTACGTCAAGTTGTGAAAATAGCAATATCGAAACCTCAGGCTGTGAACACTTTTCTTTGAAACATGGGCCATGCGAGAAATCCAGTGTTACAGAGAAACATCTGCTCGATCTTGCGTACATTTTGAGTTGAACTGGGCAGTGAGTTCAGATGGGTTTCTTCGTGATTGACAGGGAACTCTTTTCTCAAATTTTATATCCGACAGGCTTAACATTCAGAGACAAAGAGTTATAGAATAGTACAGAACAGCAACAAGTCCTTCGATTCCGTGCCGAACCATTTTAGCTGCATACTCCCAACTACCTGGACAAAGATCATAGCCCTCCATGCCCCTATCTACCATGTACATATCTAAACATATTAAAAGTTGAAATCACACCCACTTGCACCACTTTCGCTCACAGCTCGCTTCACACTCACACGACCTCCTAGGTGATGCAGCCCCCTTATATGCTCCTGAAACTTTTCACCTTTCACCCATGACATCTAGTTGTAGTCCCACATAAGCTCAGTGGAAAAATCATGCTTGCATTTATGCTCTGTGTACCGCTCATAATGTTTTATACCTCTGTTAAATCTCCCCACAAATTTCTACATTCCTAGGAATGAACTCCTCAACTATCTGACCTTTCCTTATCACTGAGATCCTCCAGTTCCGACAACGTCTTTGCAAATATCTCTGTACTCAGTCAACCTTATTTACGTCTTTCCTGTAGGTAGGTAGGTCCCAGATCGTTTAGTTCGACAGCACTCCTAACTGCCCTACCGTTCCTGGGTGCCAATATTTTCTAGAATATACCTCGGGTACTCAACACAGGAGATGTCTTGTCCTCATTGCTGCTATCAGGATGGAGGCATGGAAGCCTGAAGGCGCACAGTCAACGATTCAGGAAGAGCTTCTTCCCCTCTGATATCCGATTAGACATGATTATCCCTAATCAGCCCCTGTCTATTGAAATATTCATATATCCAGTCCTTTAGAGTGCCTTCCAATATCGTTCCCACTTCGGATGTGAAACTCGTCGGCCTATAATTTCCTGGTTTATTTTCAGAGCACTTATTAAAAGGTGGAACAGCATTAGAGGTCTTCCACTCTCCAGAACCTCGGCTGCCTCTGAAAAGGATTTAAGTATCCTGCTACAGTACTGCAGTTTCTTCACTTGCTTCCCACGGTGTCGCAGGGTACACCTTGTCAATCCCTGGGGATTATCCACTCTGAATCGCCGCAAGACAGCAAACACCTCTTCTCTGTAACGTGTCCACGATCTCGATACTGCTTTACCTCACTTCTATACAATCTGTATGCGTCTCTTGAGTGAATATACATGCAAAAAAAATCTATTTAAGACCCCCCCCCCCCATCTCGTTTGGCTCCATGCATGGATTACCGTTCCGGTCTTTCAAAGGACCAACTTTTGTCCCGTGCTATTTTTATTTGTTCTAGAATCCCTTTGTATTCTCCTTCATATTGTCTGCAATGGCAATCTCATGCCATATTTTAGCTCTCATGATTTCTTTCTGAAGCGTTCTTTTGCATATCTTGCACTCCATAAGTACTTCATTTGTTCCGAACTGCCTATACCTGTTAGGAACCTCTTTTTTCCCTTAAGCAGAGCCTCAATATCACTCGAAAACAAAGGTTTCCCCAACCTGTTATAATTGCTGTTTATCCTAACAGGCAATAGAAGCCTTGTAATCTCAAAACTTCAACTGTGAAGGCCTCCTACTTTCCAAGTACACATTTGCCAGAAAACAGCCCGTCTTAATGTACACTTGCCAGATCCTTTCTCTAGGTCAACCAAATTATTAATGTATCTTGAATGTTAATTAACCCGCACTTAATTCATGTTAACAGTGTTTAAATATGAAATATGATTTTACTAAAATCGTTAAAGCCATTGAGTTTTGTGGGCAACCATGGTCTGGCTCATCCCTGCAGTTTGTCAACGCCCGCAAAGGCCGGGACTTGCATGCACCAAGGAAGACAGTTGGAAAGGCACCTTGTGATTAGCGATTTTCAACGTGGATTTATGTTGGGCAATCTTGTCTCACTAGCTTGAGTATTTGAGGAGGTAGTGGAGTGTTAAAGAAGGCAGAACAGTAAACTTTCGTACTGTTTTTCACAAGACTCCTCAATGTATATTTTTGGAACAGGCAGACACATGGGTTCCAACGCGAATTGGCCAATTGGATCGATAATGCGCCGCACGATAGGAAACAGACCATAATGGAAAATTGAATGCTTCTCCCATTGACAATCTGTGACAAATGGCGTAGCACAGAGTCCTATATTTATATACATATCAACGACCTCGATATGAATGTGTGTAGTATCATTACAGAGTTAAGGAATCAGAATCAGAATCAGAATCAAATTTAATATCACCGGTGAATGTGGTGACATCTGTTGTCGTTTTCTTGCAGCGGCAGAACATTGTGATACATTATAATAAAAATATGAATTCAAGCAAATATATGCATATAACATAGTTAAAACAAAAGTGTGTTGTAAAAAAATATAGTAAGGCAGTGTCCAATAGCCATTCCAAAATATGATGGCAGAGGGGAGAAAGCTCATCCTGAATCGGTGAGTGTGTGCCTTCAGTCTCCTACACCTCCTTATTGTTGGTAGCAATGAGAAGTGGTCATATTCTGGATGATGGGGGCCCTTAATGATAGAGGCCGCCTTTTTGGGACACCGTTTCTTGAAAATGTCGTGGATGCTACGGAGACTAGTGCCCATGATGAAGCTAACTGAGTTCACAACTGTTTGCAGCTTCTTTAAATCCTGCGCTGTAACCACCCTCCAAGACTGCAATGCGGCCAGTTATAATGCTACCCACGACACAACTGTAGAAATTTGCGAGTGGCTTCGGTGTCATACTAAATTTCTTCAAGCTCAAATAAAATACATTCTCCGTCATGTCTTCTTTGTAACTGCATCGATGCATTGGGCCGAGGGAGATGTTGACACTAGGAACTTGAAATTGCAAACTCTTTGCATTTCTGATTCCTCTGTTTGGATTGGTGTGTATCCCCTCGTCTTAAACTTTCTGAAGGTCACAATCAATTCTTTGATCCTGACGTTCAGTGCAAGTTTGTAGTTGCGACACCAATCAACTGCCTTATATATCTCGCTCCTGTACGCCTTGTCGACACCATCCAAAATTCTGCCAACAATTGTTGAGCCGTCAGCGAATTTATAGTTGGGATTTAAGCTGTGCCTAGCAACTCAGTCATGGGTGTAGAGAGAGTAGAGTAGTGGGCGAAGCACACATCCTTGAGGTGCGCCGGTTTTGATAATCAGCGAGGTGGAGATGGTATTTCCGGTCAGCCCAGACTGCGATCTTCCAGAGAGGAAGTCAAGGATCAAGCTCCGCACAGGCTTGGAGCTTTCCACCAGAAAGCTTGAAATGCTTGAACTGAGGTCAATAAACCGCATTCTGATATAAATATTTGTATTGTCCAAGCGACCCAAGAAGCATGAAGAGGCAATGTATGGAATTGACCTGCGTAAGTTGAACCTGGCCTTCCTGTATAGTCCTGGGTTACTAGACTTAAATGCCAGTAATCTAGCCCTCAGTAGTTTACGAATCTCCTGGCTCATCCACAGTTTTTGATTCCGCTATGTACAGTATGTTCTCGTTGGCAGATACTCGTTCACAACGGTTTTAAGAAAGTCGATGTTCGAAATATATGGATAGCTAAAATGATATTATCTTAAGCTGGAGACGCTGAAAGATGAAATTGAACATTGGCAGATCCATCTCCATAAATACTAGAGGATGCAGCTTAGTGTAGCAAGTACGGACATGACAGATAGTAAGGAGGAGGGCTAGAAGGAATGTTGAAAAATTCTGATAAATACAAAGAAGTTGCGGTTTATAGCTTCATAGTTCGATAAAGTGGCAGCACGCGAGGATGGAGGGATTCAGAGATCATATATCATATTTGGCATCGGAAGTAAAAATAAAGTCCAAAAGAGTTGTGTCATCGTGATAAATCAGTATAAGACACTGGTTAGGCCTCGCTTGCAGGAATACTAACTGCAGTTCTGCAGCCATTTTATAATGGAGGAGCAGAGGAGATGAACAAGAATTTTGCTTGAAATAGAGGATTTTATTTATGGGGAAAGAATGGAGAGGCTAACTTCGTTTACCACAAAATGAACATGGACGAAATATGACCTGATAGAAGTGTAGAAAAATGTGAGGGAAGGATGGTTAGATTTTCACATTTTAATCAAGAACAGAAAAGTAAGCATTTAAGTTAAAATGGATATGAGGATAAAGTTACCCTGACAGAGAGTGAAGGACATCTATAATGTTCCAATGTTCAGATCCTCTTCAGGTGAGCTCTGTTCTTCAAAGTTGGAATCCAACGGCATATCTGCTTTACTGCATTCATAACCCGCGTCCCTGCCCAGGATGATGATTTCCCCCCACCCCGATCTGCTTCGCTGTTAAAGACATGTTTCTTAAGCTTTTGAACACTATCCTTACTCGTTGTCGGTAACGTGGGAAAATGGCAAATATTTGTGTATATTTGTCGGTCATGTGTGAGGCAGCGGAAGATTTCAGGCTGCTTAGTAATGTCTGCTTAGTAGAAAGGACGCAGGGATAAAGCAAGAAACTGATGGTCCTTACACCAGCGATATATACGTTTCAAGAAAATGATTCTAACACGATAACTGTGCACTTGCGATAACCAGATGGGCTTTGTCTGGGGAAAACTGTGTGCCATAAATTTTTTGAGTTTTTATTTTCTTCTGGAAAAGTTAATCAAGTCGATTGACGAGTACAAGGCGGTAAATATTTTCTCCATGGACCGTACATATGTCTTTGCATGGCAGGTTGGTCCAAGAGGTGAAAGAGTGAGGTAGCCATTTGGATATAAACTCTTACTGGTCATAGGACGGAGAGGGTAGTGACAGACGGTTATCCATTCCATTTTGAGAACGGAGTACTGTGTTTACCTTGTGCCTGTTGTATACAGTATATTACAGACATGGATGACAATCCAGGTGGAATGACAAAGAAGTGCATGGATGGTGAATTGATAAGAAAGTTGTCCATCTGTACATAAGGATCTGGATCAAATGGAAAAGTCTGCACGGGACTGGTAGTTGAAAAATAACTCAGATGGGCGCGAAGATGTGTATTTTTTTAGTATTTAAACCAGCGCAGGACATACATAGTAAATCGGTAGATGTTGAGGGTTGTTATTTGAACAGAGAGGGCCAAAGCGCAAGTGTTTGATTCACTAAAAGTAACAACACAAACCGGCTTGTGTAGAAACCATCTGGCGTACCTTCCTTCATCGGCCGGGGATTTGAACAAATTTGTGGGTCGTCTGGTTACCGATGTGCGCGATGTCGGTCCGAATGCAGTTTTAGTGTTGTGTGCAGTGCTGATCTTCACGCTACTGGAAAGACGGTCTTAAGCTGGAGAGGGTGCAGAGAAGAGTCAGGTGGATTTTGACAGGACCGTACTGCTTGAGATATAAGAATCAGTGGTCAAGGTGGGAATATTTTTACTGAGGACGGCTGAGAGGTTAGCTTATAGCAGTTGTGAAATCATTTGAAAGGCAAACAGAAAGGAGCCTGATAAAGAAATGTTCAGTGGAATAGGGAGCAAGAGCATACAAATGGGTAAGCGCAGATAGGATTCTCGCTGGACACATTGAAGAACGCTTGAAAAACTTGTGTCTATGCTCTAAACTCTAATACTTCAGCAATCAGGGAAGATGAAGGGAACAGAGAATGGCGTTGCAGGTAACTTCGGACATACGTTCCGTCATCAATAATTCCCCAAACTATTAATTCAACCCGAGTGCAGCTCAAAATTGCACTCGATCTTGCAGATATACTGAATCATAGGACTGAGGGGAAAATAAATGCTTGTAAAGCAAGTAAAACTATGGTGAATTTGAGCAAACTTAGTGCAACAAACACAAGGTGTATTTTCGTCATACTATTACAGAGCGGTTTGAACGTCGGACATGGCTTAATTGAAGGCTAATCAGAAATACGCATATTGATTTTTGCAGAGACTCCAGCAGATCGGTAGCAGGGTGCATGAGAGAACGTAAAATAGCTTTTTTTTTTAATATCACTGTCTAGTTTCAATTAATGTGGAAACAGAGAAAGGATGCTTTCTGAGAAGTACTGATATCCTGATGTGAAAATCAGTGAAGTTGTTGACAGGACAAACCGACAGCATGCACTTGTGATACAGAAATCGTTTAAATCGCATTGCAGAATATTCTCGATCCGGACTGCAGAGAGTGCGTTGAGCACATGCAGCATTAACTTGCAATATGTGAGGGAAAACTGTTCGGTCTGGTGCCACAATGAATCCACCAGCACTCAGTAAGTAGGGTGCACGAGGGAGGAGGGAAAACATGCTAACTGTCTGTGACCAAATTTGAATCCCGACGATTTCGGAACGTAAAATTATCTGAAATCAAATAGTCATTATGATAACTGCGCATTACATTTTTTTTCCAGATCACAGAGCTCCAAGATTGGTGTCTGGATCTGACGAATGTTCGGGAGGACTGGAGGTGCTGTTTGGTAAAACCTGGGAAAGGGCTTGTGTCCCGCACTGGGATATGGAAGATGCCAATGTTGTGTGCAGTCAGCTTCAATGCGGAGTTGCTGTTTCTGTGTTGAGTGGAACCCGTATTGAAGAGGGAAATGAACAGTCACAGAGTGTTGAATGTCAGGGCAATGAATCGACCCTTTCGGACTGTCCAGTTTCTTCAACTAGGCATAATTGCAACCACATGAATGATCTCATTCTGATCTGTTCCGGTGAGTACTAGGATTCAGAGTAAATCAATGGTAAACTTTGATGGCACTTGGAAATCAATAGTCAGTTCTCAACAGTTCTTCCTGTTAAGGGCTTAATAGTGCAGCAATATTAACCGACATTTTGGGGGTGCGGAGCCTTAAGAATTTCGTATTGGTCAGCATTAATGATTGATTTTAATGTGGGGGACTGAAGGAGGAATTGAAAAATGCCTCTATTTGGAAACTTCGATGGGCTAAAACAAGAATCATTCATCTAAACCTGATGAATATGCTCTTAAATTCGACAGACAGTAAATATATAGATAGATACTTTACTGATCCCAAAGGAAATTCCTGTATCACTGTAGCATAACAGGTGCACAGATGTACAAGTATTATAAGAGAAGTAAGAAAGAAAGAACATTAAGCTCCTCAAACAGTCGAACAGGAGGGTCAATAAGAGTTGGTACATTAACAAATTTGTTCGGCCTCGAAAAACAGATTTTCCTGAATCATATAACCATATAACCCTATAACAATTACAACAGGGAAACAGGCCATCTCGGCCCTTCTAGTCCGTGCCGAACTCTTACTCTCACCTAGTGCCACCGACCTGCACTCAGCCCATAACCCTCCATTTGTTTCCTGTCCATGTATCTATCCAATTTAAATTTAAATGACAACATCGAACTTGCCTCAACCACTTCTGCTGGAAGCTTGTTCCAGACAGCTACCACTCTCTGAGTAAAGAAGTTCCCCCTCATTTTACCCCCAAACTTTTGCCCTTTAACTCTCAACTCATGTCCTCTTGTTTGAATTTCCCCCACTGACAATGGAAAAAGCCTATCCACGTCAACTCTATCTATCCCACTCATAATTTTAAACACCGCTATCAAGTCCCCCGTAAACCTTCTACGCTCCAAAGAATAAAGGCCCAACTTGTTCAACCTTTCTCTGCAACTTAGGAGATGAAACCCAGGCAACATTCTAGTAAATCTCCTCTGTATTCTCTCAATTTTATTGACATCTTTCCTATAATTCCATGACCAGAACTGTACACAATACTCCAAATTTGGCCTTTCCAATGCCTTGTACAATTTCAACATTACATCCCAACTCCTGTACTCAGTGCTATGATTTATAAAGGCCAGCATACCAAAAGCTTTGTTCACCACCCTATCCACATGCGATTCCACCTTCAGGGAACTATGCACCATTATTCCTAGATCCCTCTGTCCTACAGCGTTCTTCAATGCCCTACCATTTGCCATGAATCACAGGAGATTGGGCTGCTAAAAAAAGAAGCATGGTTGGACGACTGAAGAGATAAGGCCAACCAATTCAAATCAGCTACTATTATCTTCAGGCTAGATGGTGTACGATATTACTGTATGGAAATGTATAGAAATGGATACAAGTAAAATACATGATGGTAAATGTGCAAAAGTCTGCTGTGATTCGATTGATTTGTGGGAAAAGAATGTTAATCCTGCAGCACTAATATAAATGACAGAAAAAACCACAACTGGAAAACAAAATCAGAAAATTAGAAATATGTTGAAACATTGCTTTGCTTTGGAAATTGTAGCAGGAAACAGAAGCCAAATATCTTCAAAGAACATTATTGAAATGAGATCAGGTAATAATGACAAAATGAAATAACAAAATAATAGTTGGAAGAAAATTGGTTACCCAAAAGTCTGATAAATCGCCATCAACAGACAGAAACCAGAAGACTTCATGACAATTTTGAGAGAATGCGATTTAATAGGAAAACCCGTTGCCCTTTATCAATGCTGCGGCAGGGAATGCAATTAAATTTATTTCAGATTCTAATTCGTTCTAAGATTGATAATCATTGTCATGTGGAGTATTGCAGTAGTAAATTCCTGAGAACCACCTTCACCGTCACTGACCACAATCATGGTTACAGAGATGGAAGTTAAGAGAACTATTAAAGGCTTGGAGATTACATGAACCTGAACGTTCAAAGTTCAAAGATCTTATTCATTTTATTACCAAAGTACATATATGACACCATTACAACCCAGTGATACAGACAGTACGATACGACACATTCCGATTGACACTACCCACGATAGAAGGAGGAAGACGAATATTAGACATAAAAAATACACAAGTCAGATAAAGTTTCTAAAGATATATTTTTATCAATGTAAACAAGATTCAGCACTCTATGCAAGCATATGCAATTGCGATAAGAAGCACACGCGACTAGACTGAAGTGCAAGCACATCCCAGAAAAATGAAAGAAAATTATCACTGTAGAAGCTACAGTTATCGAATAGAAGAACATTACTGTCCATGGAATACACCCCCGGGATCCTGTCAGCATAGTAGCGTAAAGGGTAGCATAATTATTTACAGTACAGGCGACTATTGTTCAATCCCTGCCGCAACCGGAAAGGAGTATGTAAGTGCTCTCCCTGACCGCATGGGTTTCCTCCGGGTGCTCTCGTTTGCTCCCACAGCCCAAACATACACCGGTTTGTCGGTTCATTGATCATCGTGAATTGGTCAATGATTAGGCTAGGAACAGATCGCGAATAAGAGAAAATCTACAGATGCCAGAAATCCAGGGTAACAAACACACTGGTCGGTGACATCGAGGGGCCGAAAAGGCCCAGTCCGTGCAGTATCGCAATAATTCTGAGCAGGCTAACATCGACAATGAAGTGTTGAACCCTGATCCGAGTTGAGAAGAGCTCTCCGAGTTGGAGACCTCTTCCTAGAAACAGATGGTTTCACTGTGGCAACAGAGGACCAGGTGGTTAACACACACACACACACACACACACACACACACAAATAAATCAGAAATACATAATAAAACACCAACAAATTCAAGACGGTCAATGCAGAACGTGGCAAGAGAAAACAGAAACAATCCAACACATAACAGGATCCTGCTGCAGCTTAACAATCTGATTATTTATTCAGGCATAATCAAGTGGCAAACATCATTCACCAAAGTCATCAAATCATAACTTAATATGCAAACTCATAAATAGACCGTAAATTACTATAATTACAAACCTGATCCTGTGTTACAGCAAATTATATTACAACAAGCCCATCATTACAGAGAGCATAATCTATAATGACCAGCCGACTATAAAAATTCAGGATCAGCAAGCAAGAAAATACTCAGTTAATCGATGTTGTCATTCCAACCACACACAGCATATAAAACTCAGTGAAGGAAAATCACCAGAAATATGCTGAATTAGAAGAGGAAATGGAAATACTATGCAACATGACCAAGGTATACATTGTCCCAGTAATAATATCTACGAGTGTTATTATCCCAAAGTAATGACACAATAACATTAAACAATTCGACCTACACAACAATATCTAAACGAACCTTCAGAAGGTTAAATTATGAAACAACACCAGAATAGTCCAAAAGATCCCAGCTATGCCCGAAACGCAGGTTTTACCATGTTAGCTGAGAAAAAGAAAGTGATAATATACATACTTCTACATGGACGATTTGAAATTATATGCTAAATAGGCTATACGCTCTTTCATGAGTAAAGCTAAAACAATTCATTCAAAAGTAGATCTATTTTCTGAAAAGATTAACATGAACTTTGGGCGATATAGGTACAGAACACTGAACGCAAAGTAAGGTGCGATAGAACTAGTAAAACAGATCACAGTTCCATAAAGGTGAGAACGATCGATATAATTTAGTTCAAAGCTTAAGAAAATCTTTAAAACAGAGCTCAACAGTAAATATATATCAAAGGCAATAAACACTTTTGCTACACCTATATATTTGTGTTCTTTTACCATAGTATCTTGATACAAAACTGTTCTGGAAAATTTACAATGAAAAATAAGGACGAAGATGTCGAATATTGGAAAAACAAACCTATGCACACTCGAACGCATGGAGATTAACACAACCTGGAATAAAAGGTGGAAGAGGAATAACAGACATAAAAATATACACAACATTCAGATAAAACTTCTACTGATACATTTTCATCGACGAAAACAGGATTTAACAGCCCACTCCTGCACATGAAATTCTGAGACGCTGCATACAGCACTAAACTTAAATAAAAACACAACCAGAAATATGAATAGATTATCACTATTGAAGAGAAAGCTAGCCAGTGGCAGAGTATAACCCTCCATTGGATATATCCACACGATTTGAGCAGACTATATGTTTACAAGGAAGTGTCGAATTCCTCACTCGGAGTTGGAGATCTCTTTCCGGAAAGAGGGCGGTTCCTTGTGGAGATACAGGACAGAAAACATAACAACAAATCAAAATACATAATAAAAGAACAATAAATTCAAGATGATAAATGCAGAGCATTTCCAGAGAAACCAGAAATAATCTAGATATTGCAGGATGCAGCAGCAGTTTAAGTCAGCCCGATTACTTACACAGGCACAATCAAATGACAAATATCATCTACAAAAAATCTTGCTATAAACTGTATACTTTATCATAAATAAAAGTTTTATCCAGTTTTAGAGGCAGAAATTGAAAATATTATATTGTGAACTATCCTTTATTTCAGATATTAATTCCATAATCGTCAGGATATAACATTACAAGGTAAACATGCAAGAACAAATTAATGAACAGATACAGCCATTCCAAACACATCAGAGTTCCAGAAGCCATTAAGCGGAAAACAGCAGAAATATGCTTAATTAAAAGAGGAAATCGAAATACGATGGAACATGGACAGGATATACATTACATTGTCCGAATAACAAAAATTGTTATCATCCCAAGTTCACTACACAATAGCATTAAGCAAATAGACCTATACAGCAATATTTATGTAAATCTCCAGAAAGACACAATATTAAGCATGACTGGGATAGTCCTAAACTTCCTAGCAATTGTAAAATGAGTGTGCTTGTCTCAGGTTTCAGCAGCATGAGCTGAGAAAAATAATAATAAGTAAGCAAAAAATATCGAGAACACGAGAGGAAGAGTCATTGAAAGTGAATCCATATGTTGTGGGAACAGTTCGGTATTTGGGTGAGTGAAGTTAAGTGACGTGATCCCCTTTGTTTCAAAAGCCTGATGATTCAGAGGTAATAACTGTACCCGAACCTGTTGGTCTTGATTCTGTGTCTCCTCTGCATCTCCTTGCTGATGGCTGCTGCTTTCCTGCGGCAGTGTCCATGTAGATGTGCTCAGTGACGGGGAGTGCTTTAACCATGTTGGCCTGGGATGTATCCGCTACCTTTTGTAGTGTGGCAATGTGAACGGAATGGGTATGCAAAGATCATGAAATTAGGGACTAATACTTAGTTGAAGTGTACGTATAAAAATGTAAATTAAGAGCTGTTCTTCTCACCTGCATGGCCTAAAGTTTGTCACGTGTGTGGCCTCATGCTTGAAGCAATGGTCGTCTTCAAAAGCTTCAAATGGACCAGAGTCCAGATGGGTTTAAAGAACAATAAGAATCATGAATTGGAAACAGATGATCGCGATTGAAACAGTTAAAGAGCAAGGCTGCAGTGTACTATAGACTGTATTACTTTTCGTGAAATCATGCTTCACAGACACAATTGGAAAGCTGTTCAATCGCGTAAAGAAAAGGTGAAAATTGAAACCATTTCGCCGTTTTATTAGCTTCCCCTGTTTTGTTATTGAGAATAATTATGTGTTATTGATTATAACTAATACAGGGAAAAATGGACCACGACTAGTTGATGGAGAGAACAGATGCTCTGGTCGTGTGGAAGTCCTGCACGGAGACAAGTGGGGGACGATTTGTGATGAATACTTCAGCCTGGAAGATGCGGCCGTAGTCTGCGAGCAGCTACAGTGCGGTGCAGTCAATGCATCTAGCAAAACTTCTTACTTTGGCGAAGGAAACGGGCCGATGTGGAAGGATAATTACGATTGTCTGGGGAACGAGTCTAAAATAGCTGATTGTCCAGTCTCAGCCTGGGCTCAGATTAGCTGTTCACGTGGGAATGAAGCCGGTCTCATCTGCACTGGTGAGTCACAAAAAATGTAGGGTTGAAACAAGCTGTTCTTTGGTCGTAGTATAATCATAACTGTGACGTTTTAACCAATTGATCGAATCAGCAGTTTAGTGGCGCCCATGCACTACTGCGATTTCGAAGAAGATAGTGTCGTTCCTCCCTTTCCCAACGATAGGCCATGATACAATTTCCGTGACATTAATGATAGATCGAACTTGAGCATGGAGCAGATAAATCGGAATTTTGGAGAATAATGCTATGCAAGGACAGAGGATGACGTCAATTGATGTAGCTGGATGGTAGCTTTTGGCACGATGTAATGGAGATATAATATTTACGCAGAGAGTACTGGCATTATAGGGTTTATTGACAGGTTGCTGAGAATCAATATGAAGTGAATTCGATTATGTGCAATTCAGTATTGTTACATAGAATTTAAACATTTGAAGGCAGCACACTCCCTTCGGTCCACGATGTTTAGATCATACGAGCCTAAGACATCGGAGCAGAATTAGGCTTTTCAGACCATTGAGTCTGCTCCGCCATTCCGTCATGGCTGATGCCGGATCCCATTAAACCCCATACGCCTGCCTTCTCGATAAAACCAACAACCAACGACCAATCTTTGTGCCGACATTCTAACCTATTCTGAGATGAATCTAATTTTTTTTCCTACTACGTAATCCTACATCTTTTTCCATCATCCATGTGCCTTTTTAAAAGTTTCTTAAATGGCCCTATTGTATCGGCCTCTATCAGATCTAGCAGCAGGTCGTCCCACGCTCACTTCACTCTCTGTGTAAAGACCGTAAATTTGATACGCGCGCCCCCCACACTTTCCTTCTAACAGCTGAATATTATGCCTGTTCTTTTAGACCCTTGGGGAAAGTCTTTATCTATCCAATGTATATAACAGTCTTATCACCTTATATACCTCTATCAAATCACAACTTATTCTGCTTCTCTCCAAAGGAAATCCGAGGATTTTTTTTTTACTTCCTGTGTGTGTATTTTTTCCATCCTCACGTACGTGGGGAGGAGTTGCAAAGCGTTTTTCCGATGGTTATTAAGGTACAAAATAAAGACATTTCCGGAAGACCCGTTACTCAGGTATCAAAATACGCCATCCCTTCTGTAGTTATCAGTACATTCAAAGGGTAACCTCTCTGACTTACGTTTCCAGTCCAATTTTCTGAGATGAAGTACACAAACAGTTTTTATTGCTCTTCAGTGGACCGATGAAGTTTACTGATATTTTTCCCTTCCTGTGTAACACGTGGAAAATTAGTGTGTAAAGAAAACTTCGCATTTATTAGCTGAAAATGTATGGAATACTTTGGCTTGGTATGTGTTTTACGCTTTTTTGATATTGCAGATGAAATGTGGTCTTTGAGACTGAACGACGGGGGAAGCCGTTGCGATGGCCGAGTGGAGTTGTACGATAATGGTACCTGGCGTAGAATGCAGGATAACTACTGGAGCATCAATGAAGCTAACGTTGTCTGTAGACAACTGCGTTGCGGCTCTGCGATATCCGCCTACAACTCTTCACGGTACCCAGAGAATGAACGGCCCGTGTGGGTGACCGAAGTTCAATGTGAAGGAACTGAGTCGCATCTCCGCAGTTGCAGAACAACCAAGTTGAATCGGTCTTCCTCTGATGTTACGGGCGTCGGTGTCCTTTGTTCAGGTGAATATTATGACATTTCTGGCAATGGGAGTTTATAAACAGCTGTGACCATTTGTAATACATTGAGAAATTCAGAGCAATTGACACATGCAGAGAGGTATCTGACCACCTGACAATGTCGGCGCAGACAGTCAACTCCCCTGTTGAAGGAAGTCCATATTATACTGCACCCCTTCCTCCAACAGACACACAGAACTCTGTCCGTGGCCCCGCCCGATAGAGTCTACAACTTCTCTGGAGAATACAGGGAATTTACAAAGGGCAATTAACCTACCAGCCTGCACAACTAGGGCAGTTGAATTAAAATTGTAATACAGAGGAAAGCCACGTCTTTCCGGCCAGATAATGCAAATTTTAAGCAGACAGTATGTATTTAACCTGCTTCACTGGAAACGTCAGATTTAGCCGCGGCGTATACGATTTTACGCATTCGTTCACATTGGGTTGTGTGCCAACCGAGGGTGACTGCAGTGCGACGAAATGTGGGATTTTTTTTTCTGCGTTCCCTTGACCCTAATCAGGCTTTGCAATAGAATTTCTACTAATTTCACACGACTAAAATCACTGCATATATACTTCGAAGAAGTTTTGCCTGTCGCATAGCTTTCATGCAGCGTCTTCTTATGTGAAGCCAAAAATGATAGGAAAGGCACATTAAAATTGAAGGAGGAAGTTGAGCATTTGAGCAAGCGAGACATTCTGTGAGGGGGAGATTGCAAGGAGTTGATTGGAGGAATAAAATATTGTCAACTTTGGAGTACTACCGATGATTTATCTTTAGCTGCAAATTAACACTGCTGAACTATCCGAGTCAGGACAATCCACGTTGAAGTTCATTGGAACATGTCAGTATGTGGCTAACATTTTAAATACTGAAACACGGCAAATCTCTGATAGCTTATCTGTACTAGGAAGTGTTCCCTATTCCAGACTGAGGAAAGGGGGATGTTTAATGAAAAAGTTTCATGATATGAGGCAAAGGAAAGAATTTTCAGATACTGAAATCAGGCTAAATATAAGAAGGGCGTTTCGAATCTGATGAACCGAACAAAGAGCAAACATATGCGGTGGTACTGTGAGGCAGAAGTTAGTTATGATTTGAAATATTGGGAATTAGATTATCAAAGAAAGAGTCAAACGCGACGCCAAACATGATCACTGTTTATTGAATAGTTGTCAATGGATCAGCCTGCTTATTACTCAGGTGAGGTTTGATTATTTGTGTCTGTGTGCGCAAAAGAAAATACCATGCACTATTTTATTTTTGCGTCAGTGTGTATCAGTGGTAGTGTTGTGGCGCATTCATATTCTCCTATTAATCCTGAAACAAAATGATTTAAGCGATTAATTTTGAAGGTGTCTCTGAAAGTCCAGTTTTGATGTAGTCCACGGAATGTGATTGGAGGCTTGATTATAGATGAATGCAATGTTATTATTTCAATGAAAATGAAGTTAACTTGGATACCATAAGACATTAAGACCATAAGATATAGGAGCAGATTTAGGCCACTTGGCCCTTCGAGTCTGCTCCGCAATTTCATCATGGCTGATCCAATCTTCCTCTCAGCCCCAATCTCCTGCCTTCTCCCCGTATCCCTTCATGACTTCACCCATCAAAAATCTATCAACTTGCACCTTAAATATACATAAATATATATACTTGATCTCCACGCACAGCTGGCTGTGGCAATCAAATCCACAGGTTCACCACTCTGTAGTCAAATCAACCCCTCCTCACCTCCGTTCGAAAATGACGCCAGTCTATTCTGAGACTGTACCCTCTGGTCTTAGACTTTCCCATCGCAGGAAACATCCTCTCCACATCCACTCTCTAATGGTCTTTCACCATTCGATGTTTCAATGAGGTACCCACTCAGTTTTCTGAATTCTGGTGAATAGAGGCCCAGAGCCATCAAACTTATTTCTTAGTCCTTGTACCCTCTCTAGTTTCCTCACATCCATTCTAAGAAAAGAGCTCAATTCTGCTCACAATGCTCCAAGTGCTGTCTCACCAGTGCTTTAGAAAGATTGTAAATTACTTCTTTCCTTTGATATTTTTGTTCTCTCCAAATAAATGCTAACACTGCATTTGCCTTTCTCATCACAAACTCAATCTTCAGATTAACCTTCAGAGAACCCTTCATGTACTCCCAAGTCCCGTTACACCTCAGTTCTTTGTATATTCTCTCCACTTAGAAAATCGTCAACCCTATCATTTCTTCTACCAAAAAGCATGACCATACACTTCTCGACATAAACATCTGAATCTAAAAATGTATTTTCAGAAATGTGATCTATGAACGAATGTTAATTTGGTAGGAAAAATCAGCTGCCAAATGCAGTCTTTTTTCTTGGACAACTACCAAAAGTTGTACAGTGCATCCTCGCAAGAGCAGTTTTATTTCCGTGCAGTAGACTGGACGTGGGAGGTGACGAAGGAACAACCCGAAATATATATTTAAAAAAAACATTAACATGGTTATAATTCGTTATTTGGCGTTTAACTTGCTTTTTATGTTAGTGCAGACTTATTGATGAATGCAACTTTGTTATTGATACTTGTCTTGCCTAGAGATACAGTATTTTACCAATTAATGACGTAGAAAGGAAACTAATTTTTAGATTATTAGAACACTCAGTGCTCTTTTATTGTCGATTAGAAATGCATACATGCATTAAGAAATGATACAATGTTTTTTCCGGGGTAATATCACAGAAAACAGATCATACCAAAGACTACCACTGACAGAACCACATAATTATAACATATAGTTACAGCAGTGCAAAGAAATACCAGAATTTGATGCAGAACAAACCATTGGCACGGTAAATAAAGTCTCAAAAGTCCCCGAGTCGATCGACTCCCGAGTCCCCGATAGCGGCGGCAAAAGGGAAAAACTCCCTGCCATAAACCTCCAGGCACCGTCAACTTGCCGATGCTTTGGAAGCAGCCGACCACAGCCGACACCGAGTCCGTCCGTCCGTAAACTTCGAGCTTCCGACCAGCCTCTCCGATACAGCCTCCTGAGCGACATCCTCTGCCGAGCGCCTTCGACCTCACCCTGGCCGCTGGAACACGCAAAGCCGAAGATTTCGGGGCCTTCAGCTCCGGAGATTCCGGTTACCACACAGTAGCAGCGGCAGCGAAGCGGGCATTTCAGAAGTTTTCCAGATGTTCCTCCGTACTCTCACGTCTGTCTCCATCAAATTAAGATTGTGCACGGTCCCTTACTTGGCGGGTAACAGGCATCAGCAGCGAAGTGGCCGCGCACGCCAAATGAACAATAGCATTGAAAATGTTAATTATACGCAACTGGACTGAAGGCATGACGTTAGTCAGTAATATCCAGTGTTGATCCGTTGTTTATGGGAGGCTATGAGAATAAATCGGCAAATTATACGCTGTTGAGGCTGACTTAAGTCGTGTGTACATTACTAGAAGGCTTTACAAGGAACTGGATATATAAATATTTGAATAAGCAGGGTCGGATGAGAGAGAGGCAACATCGCTTCGTGCAAATCACATTGGTCTTTCCTCGTCTCCTGTCTGACAGGATCCGTCGCTGCCCATGAGACAGGCTACATATCGAGATCGTGCCCAGCCTCACTGACCTGTTGCTGGTTTACAGCATGGGAGTGACGGGTCATATGCCCGCTGACCTTATCCATTTGGTCATTCAGTAATTGATCCACCTGAAGGAGAAGGAGAAGCAGGACAAGGATCTATGCCCGTCAATGCCGATGCAGTTCCATGCAGAGCAAGTCCAACAGCAATAACGACAACACCGAAAATGGGACTGAGTCTGATTTTGAAGAAAGAGTTGTTAAGATATTAATTGGAAAAGAGTTTCAGCTTGTGTGGCAACTTATAGTATTTACACGTGGTTAGCAGGAATGTTGATGAAGGAAAGACAGAGAACCTTGTCTACATGGACTTTAGCAAGGCTTTTGGCAAAATCCTCGTGAGAGTTCAAGACAGTTGATGGCTTCACATTTACAATGAGGTCGCTAACTGGATTTGACGTTGGTTTCCCGAGAGAAGCTGAAGTGTGACAGTAGGCTGTTGTCTCTCCATCTGAAGGCCTGTGATTAGCGCAGTGCCGCAGGGATCAGTGCTGGATCCGATTTTGTTTGTCTTCTATATCAAAGACCTGGATGATAATCTAGCAGCTCAGTCTGCAAAATTACACATTGTAAATTAGTGGAAGCGAGAGAAGCTATCAGAACTTGCTGCGGAATCTTGAGTAACTGGAAAAAATGGGCTGAAATGGCATTTGGAATTTATTGCACACTCCTGTGAGGTTTTGCAATTTTGGAGGACAAACCATGATAGGACTTACATAGTGACCGGCAGGGCAATGAGGAGTGCAGTAAAGCAGATGATTTGGGAAAACGGATCTGTAATTTCGTGAAAGTGGAGTTGGAGGTAACTAGGGTCTTCAAGAGAGATTTGGATCCATCGAGTTTCCTAAATCGAAGTAGTGAGCACAGGAGTTGTGAGGTAATTTTGAAGTTCGATAAATATTTCTGAAGATTGAAAGTGCATTTATTGTCAAATTGTGCATAGAGAAAACAAATCAGAGATTCGTCTTCCCGCAGGAATCATAGTATCTGAAAACAGGCTAATATAATTGCAGGCCTTGTAATAAAGATCGTTCATCACTGACTTTAGATAAACCATCCTGGGATTCATATCATTCTCATATTCGACGTCGTTATTAAATGCTTCTGTACAAACTCGAATATTTCTGCTTAGTATCTGAAGAAGTAATTATTCAAAGTCCGGTTGAGTCTGAGGTCCGGTTTCGCCATTATTGCCGTTGGGCTTGATCTTCGGTGAATCTCATTGACAACGGCGTGCCGCCGATCCTCGGCCGGCTCCTCCTTCTCCTTCAGTCGGAGGAAGTAATGGATGGCGAACTGGAACATACCTGCGGGCCTCTATAAATAGATATTTTTTTCATTAGTTGAATACACCAAACAAATGCTTTCTAAATGGTTGCCTATGACATTATCATTGATAGGTCGAATTAATGCTATTAAAATGATAGTTTTACCGAAATTCTCATATTATGTTTCAAGCAGTTCCTTCCTTTGTTCCTAAAACGTTCTTTGACAGAATAGATTCTATATAGGCATGCTTTAGTCTCGTGAGACCATGGATTTGCGCTTTGGAAGGTTTCCAGGGCGCAGGCCTGGGCAAGGTTTTATGGAAGACCGGCAGTTGCCCATGCTGCAAGTCTCCCCTCTCCACGCCACCGATGTTGTTCAAGAGCAGGGCACTAGGGCCGATACAGCTTAGCCCCAGTGTCGTCGCAGAGCAATGTGTGGTTAAGTGCCTCGCTCAAGGACACAACACACTGTCTCCGCCAAGCTCAAACTTGCGACCTTCAGATTACTAGACGAATGCCTTAACCACTTGGCTACGCGCCAACACCCTAATCATATTATACCTATTAGCGCATTTTTTTTCCAATATTAATCCTATTTATGACAGATGCAATATTGAAGTGGCCACTTTAAATCATATGTTTTGGTCTTGTATAAAGCTAGACGACTTTTGCAGAGATGTTTTTAAAATGCTATCAATAGTCTTGGATCTGGATTTACAACCTAATTTACTTACGGCAATTTTTGGGATTATCCCATTGGAAGCAGGAAAAATTCCTGTTTCCGCTCAACGTATGACAGCCTTTTCGACTTTATTGGCTAGGGGAGCTATTTTATTGAAGTGGAAGATTCCAATCCACCTACTGTCTTTTTTTTGGCTTTCCTCCATTATGTCCTGTTTAAGTTTAGAGAAAATAGGATGTTGGACATTTGATACATCCTTTAAATTTGAGCAGATATGGCGACCTTTTATTCGGTATTTTCATTTGATCTGATTCATTACTCTTCCAATTTTTTTTTTTTCGAAGTTTTAGATTTGATCAGGAAGTCTTTCCCTTTTTCTTGGTTGTAACCTCCGAATGGACTGCCCTGTCCCCCCCTTCTTTTCTTTTTTCCTAGTGCAGTGTTTTCTTTTCCTTTTCATTTTAAATTCAAAGTTTTTCCCTCTCTTTGTGTATTGATAAGAGAATTAGTTGTCCTGTTTTTTAATTATATATTGCATATTTGCTTATTACTACGTATAATTATGATAATATCTATTTCATCTTTTGTTTATATTGTTGCTGATATATATATTTGAGATAATTCTCCCCTTGTCTGTATATATGTTTTCTCTAAATCAATAAAAAAGATTAATAAAGAAAGAAAGGAACATATCTGCGGGAACCTGCCTCAGCACCTCCACGGCGTAATCCAGCAACAGGACGGTGAAGCCTGGCCGGATTTCAATACTCATCCGGGCTAGTGGGCATCGACGGGCTCTGGCAGACAGGCGATGAGATAAGACATTGATGATACCAGATTTGCAGTATTATGCCCAGATGTGGTCACCTACTTACAGGAAATACATTAACAAGGCTTGAAGAGTGCAGAGAAAATTTAAAGTAACTTTGCCTTGACTTGAGGTGTTTTCGGATAAAGTTGAAAAGATTAGAATTTCAGTCTCTGCAGTGTACGAGAATGAGGAGAGATGTTACAGAAGAAAATGATTATAAGGGAGAAAGATAGAGTAAATACAAGCACTTCCATCCCTTCGACCCCGCCCTCCCCCCAATGAAGTCATAGGTTGAAGTTAAAAGACCAAGTATTTAATCGGACTCTGAGGGGTATTATCTTCATTCAAAAGGTGCTGGGAGTGTTGAAAAAATACTGTAGAGAAATTTGGATACATACCTGGAAGGGAGTAGTATGGTGGGCTATGATCCGAATGCAGATAGATGTCACTGAGGAGAATAATACTTAGGCAAGAAAAGCCTCTATCTGTGCTGTGTAATGACTCTTCGACTGTATTATTGATTGGGCAGAGTATGCAAATCATGTCAGATTACTGAGGGCGCCGACATGTTCGTTTCTCGGGGAGCAACAACAACAGCGACAAATAAAGCTACCCTTTTGTGTAATGTTGATTCTGTAAAGTTTGGCTATTTGAACCAGTGACTGAAATTGCAATGGAGTAAAACATATATTTCAACTTGTTCCTCGTAACGGTGGACTAATTCTGTACAGTATCCCTTCTCACGATTAGTTCAATAAGAATCTGTACTTACTGTCCGGAAAGACTGAAGCTTTCCTAGAGAAGTTCGATCATACTTCATATATCTTCTAGCGACTATTATTACTATCCAGGGATGAGTGCTTTGGAGCTTCTCTTGTCGTATCTGTAACAATGATTTTTTTTTGTGATATGGGGTTGCCAACCATCCTACATTCGGTTCGGGGGTTGGGTCTTCCCATGGCAGGGTAACATGTGCTCGACCGGAGCGAAAATATGCTAGCCAGCGAGAACCCAGTTGGCAAGCTGCTAATTAAATACTGAAATTGAAACCGTTACTGATGTTCATTGGAAACGAACCAACGGGCAGGCAATGCACATGGTGACATAATCCGTACGAACACAAACTCCTGGGCCCTCAGAGGCTCCATCTTCCTCTTACCCCAACCCTCCCCTCTCCATTGACACCTCCAGTAACTCCTGGGCCCTCAGAGGCTCCATCTTCCTCTCACCCCAACCCTCCCCTCTCCATTGACACCCCAGCCTCCCCCCTCCCGCCTCTGATCCCAGCTCTCAAGATTCCAGCCTTGAACTCCAGGTCGGGTCTTTATGTGCTGCTATTGTGACTCCCGTCTCCCCTTCTCCCACCAATACTCTGCAATCCCGTCTCTCTCAGATCCCACCGTCAGCTCCTGGGCCCGCAGAGGCTCCATCTTCCTCTCACCCCAACCCTCCCCTCTCCATTGACACCCCCAGCCTCCCCCCTCCCCTCCCCCCCCCCTCCGATCCCAGCTCTCATCCATGCCGGGTCTTTACCATCCCCTTCGACCTTCAACTGTCGGAGACAGAACGCTCTGTCCTCAGTCAGAGCCTTACCTTTGTCCTCCTTCGCCCACACCTCAGCGAGTTCCGTGTTCGCCATGATGCGGAACTTTTCTTCCGCCGTCTCCGTCTCCGAGCCTACTGCTTCGACAAGGACTCTTCCACCCCCACCGATGACCCCTTCTCCCGTCTTCAACCCTCCTCTTCTTCATGGACACCCCGCTCTGGTCTTCTGCCTGCTCTGGATCTCTTTATCGCTAACTGCCGACGGGACATCAACCGTCTCGACTTCACCGCACCTTGTCCCCATTCCAACCTCACTCCTTCGGAACGCTCTGCTCTCCACTCCCTCCGCACTAATTCTAACCTTATTATTAAACCCGCCGATAAGGAGGGTGCTGTTGTAGTCTGGCGTACTGACCTCTACCTTGCCGAGGCACAGCGAGAACTCGCGGATACTTCCTCTTATTTACCCCTCGATCGTGACCCCACTAAGGAGCACCAGGCCACTGTCTCCCACACCATCACCGACTTTATCCGCTCAGGGGGTCTCCCATCCACTGCTACCAAACTTATAGTTCCCACACCTCGCACTTCCCGTTTCTATCTCCTACCCAAGATCCACAAACCTGCCTGTCCTGGCCGACCTATTGTCTCAGCTTGCTCCTGCCCCACCGAACTCGTTTCTGCATACCTCGACACGGTTTTATCCCCCCTTGTTCAATCCCTTCCTCCCTATGTTCGTGACACTTCTCACGCTCTTAAACTTTTCGATGATTTTAAGTTCTCTGGCCCCCCCACCGCTTTATTTTCACCATGTATGTCCAGTCCATATATACTTGCATCCCACATCAGGAAGGTCTCAAAGCTCTACGCTTCTTTTTGGATTCCAGACCTAATCAGTTCCCGTCTACCACCACTCTGCTCCGTCTCGCGGAATTAGTCCTTACTCTTAATAATTTCTCCTTTGGCTCCTCCCACTTCCTCCAAACTAAAGGTGTAGCTATGGGAACCCGTATGGGTCCTAGCTATGCCTGCCGTTTTGTTGGCTTTGTGGAACAATCTATGTTCCGTGCCTATTCTGGTATCTGTCCCCCACTTTTCCTTCGCTATATCGACGACTGCATTGGCGCTGCTTCCTGCACGCATGCAGAACTCGTTGACTTTATTAACTTTGCCTCTAACTTTCACCCTGCCCTCAAGTTTACCTGGTCCATTTCCGACACCTCCCTCCCCTTTCTAGATCTTTCTGTCTCTGTCTCTGGAGACAGCTTATCCACTGATGTCTACTATAAGCCCACTGACTCTCACAGCTATCTGGACTATTCCTCTTCTCACCCTGTCCTTGCAAAAACGCCATCCCCTTCTCGCAATTCCTCCGTCTCCGCCGCATCCGCTCTCAGGATAAGGCTTTTCATTCTAGGACGAGGGAGATACCTTCCTTTTTTAAAGAAAGGGGCTTCCCTTCCTCCACTATCAACTTTGCTCTTAAACGCATCTCCCCCATTTCACGTACATCTGCTCTCACTCCATCCTCCCGCCACCCCACTAGGAATAGGGTTCCCCTGGTCCTCACCTACCACCCCACCAGCCTCCGGGTCCAACATATTATTCTCCGTAACTTCCACCACCTCCAACGGGATCCCACCACTAAGCACATCTTTCCCTCCCCCCCTCTCTCTGCATTCCGCAGGGATCGCTCCCTACACAACTCCCTTGTCCATTCGTCCCCCCCATCTCTCCCCACTGATCTCCCTCCTGGCACTTATCCGTGTAAGTGGAACAAGTGCTACACATGCCCTTACACTTCCTCCCTTACCACCATTCAGGGCCCCAAACAGTCCTTCCAGGTGAGGCAACACTTCACCTGTGAGTCGACTGGGGTGATATACTGCGTCCGGTGCTCCCGATGTGGCCTTTTATATATTGGCGAGACCCGACGCAGACTGGGAGACCGCTTTGCTCAACATCTACGCTCTGTCCGCCAGAGAAAGCAGGATCTCCCAGTGGCCACACATTTTAATTCCACATCACATTCCCATTCTGACATGTCTATCCACGGCCTCCTCTACTGTAAAGATGAAACCACACTCAGGTTGGAGGAACAACACCTTATATTCCGTCTGGGTAGCCTCCAACCTGATGGCATAAACATCGACTTCTCTAACTTCCGCTAATGCCCCACCTCCCCCTCGTACCCCATCTGTTACTTATTTTTATACACACATTCTTTCTCTCACTCTCCTTTTTCTCCCTCTGTCCCTCTGAATATACCCCTTGCCCATCCTCTGGGTCCCCCCCCCCTCCTTGTCTTTCTTCCCGGACCTCCTGTCCCATGATCCTCTCGTATCCCTTTTGCCAATCACCTGTCCAGCTCTTGGCTCCATCCCTCCCCCTCCTGTCTTCTCCTATCATTTTGGATCTCCCCCTCCCCCTCCAACTTTCAAATCCCTTACTCACTCTTCCTTCAGTTAGTCCTGACGAAGGGTCTCGGCCTGAAACGTCGACTGCACCTCTTCCTAGAGATGCTGCCTGGCCTGCTGCATTCACCAGCAACTTTTATGTGTGTTGCTTGAATTTCCAGCATCTGCAGAATTCCTGTTGTTTGAACACAGACGTTATTGTTATTTGGGTACATCATAACAAAAATAACAAAAGCAACAACAAAATCATTAAATGTTTTGTTAACTTTTGACATTGCCCAGTCGAAATATGAACTGAACTGACGACAAAACAGATGCAGAGTAAGCTTTACACTTAAAACAGATATTCACGACACTTTCCATAAAGATTAATTCTGCACAGTGTTTCCAACACCAGCTTGGTGAAGTTTCAATGTAACTGCCTGGAACGTTTGAGATTTTCATAGAAGGTGAACACAATTGTGTGCACTAGTAGTTGGGAAAGAAAATTATGGTTAAAGGTAGTTCCCATTGCAAATAAATAATGAATCAGAGGAAGTGACAGACGAAGTAGTTGTGTTGTATCTATTCATCAAAGAGCGGCATTCACTTCCCAGTCCTTTTCTCCAGAAGTGTATGCCACAGGTTGGCTTATGACAATCTTACATGCATCTTGGAACATCCAGTATGCACTTGCTGCTGTTGCTCTGCTGTTTGATGTGAATTCCGTTTATTGACAAGTCACCAAATTGTTTTCGTATATTAGTAGATTTTAAACCAAAATATTATCTGTACGATCAACGAAAGGCTCAATTATCTTCGCCGGTATAAACATACAGAAGAGAATGGCACATCAGGATCTACAAAAGAATATCGTTCCATTTTAAAGCTGCTTTAGACGAAACTTGTTATGACTGCGAATTTGAAATACATAGTCAGGTGCAAGTGCATGTAGATCAGTTTCTTAGTAATTGCTGGCAATAAAGCCAAGAGGATCACAAGTTGGCCTGAAAGTTATTGTAATGCGACAGCTGGAGGCTTTCAACTCGAGAGACAGTGGTTAGATACTGACTTCTCTACGATCTGGTCCACTTATCTTCCCACTGCCGTAGGAGGTGATGACATCCTGCAAACTGCAGGGAATCACTTCGAGGAGACGACTAGGCTACAAACAGTGAACATATTCAGGTAAAGTTGTGCAATTCCGCACAACAGCGCGGTCAACGCTTGACACTGTGATTGATGTATGGTCCTGAATACAATGTGTTGGACAAAGAAAACCGTACCTAGCAGATCCCATGCCCGTCTTTTTCTCGAATGTGGTGTGCGAGAACCTGTGTCCAGCATAAACAAATGACGGAGCTTCCACCTTTGCATAAAACTCAAAAACGCGCTGTATGAGATACCGAAGTTTTCGGGCTTTTTATGTGTTCTTAGATTTTATACGTAAGCATCTTCAGCTTTATGCTTTCGATGATATCATTGCACAATTATTTTCAAAATTGTATTTCAGAAGAACTTGCAGAAATTGCGAACGAGTTGATTTGTTCAATTTTTAATGGAATGAATAATCTCATATATTTCTGTTCAACAGGGCACTTGCAATTAAGGCTGTCCGGAAGTGAAGATGCATGTGCTGGAAGACTGGAATTTTATTACAACGGATCCTGGGGAACAGTCTGTGATGACTCCTGGGATCTAGTTGATGCTAATGTTGTCTGTAGGCAACTGGGCTGTGGATATGCTTTGGAAGAAAAATATGTTGATTACTGTGGACAAAGCACTGGAGAGGTTTGGTTGGATGAAGTGAGATGTTCGGGTAATGAATCACATCTCTGGAAATGTCCTTCAGCTCCGTGGGGCCAGCATGACTGCAGCCATAAAGAAGATGTGACAGTAAGGTGTTCCGGTAAGGGTACTTCTATTGTGCTGATCCTCCGCAGTACAGTATATGATTCTTCCGTTCTGAGATGTCGGAATCGTATTATGGTACCCAGTAGAATTATTGGCAATGGATTGTTTGTGTAATATTTTCACTCTGCATTTTGGATCTAAAATAATGAGCATTTTGGATGTGAGTACCTCCGTCACGACTGCAAAAGATGAAAGACAATCAAAAACCAAATGCGACAGAAGCTTGAGAAACAATTCTTTAATCTACTTCTAAATCTCATTTATTCTTCAAGATTTGAAAGATAAGAAGATAGAGGGGTGAATGTGTAGTACAATGAAAACCTTACTGACAGCGTGAAAACGTATTAATCAATGTGATAGTTAGAGCAGCCAGATCGACTTATGACATGTTCTATTACCTGATGCATTCCTTATAGTAAGAATTTGAGCTATTTACTCTCGGCCAGTGTATTTGATTTTTATTTTGATGTAGAGTGCTATATTATACTTTTGAGGCCCAACAAAGCAAGTGACCACTTAGCCTCCAAAGTACGTCCTGGAATGTGGAAAGAGACTGGCGCAGCCTGTGGAAACCAAGTGTTCACGAGGAGAACTTAAGAACTCCTTACTGGTAGCGACAGTATTGATCCCGGATGTCCGTCCATAAAATAGCGTCACGCTAACGGCTGCGCTACTGAAAGAAAAACGCAGAAAAAAATGACAAACTGAAAAATCTTGTTCTTTTGCAGATAAATAGCTAAGACATCATACGATATCGATTCTTGAAGAATAAGTGAGATTTAGAAGAAGACAAAGCATTATTTCTCAAGCTTCTGTTGCATTTGACTTTTTCAATGAGAGGACGGGACGGGAAGGAAGAAACGAATAGGAAGTGATCAGAAATATGACTTAATAAGGAACCAAAAGCTCATCTGAGTAACAGTTTTGCGAATTGAACGTAGATGCTGATTAGAGCAATCAAGCCGCTAAGGGGACTAAATTATAAACACGGACAATAATATTTGCAAGATAGATAGAATGGAAGAAGTGCAGGAGAATTTTGCTAAGACTTTGAAGACCGAGTTCTGTACACAGGGAAGAATATAGACCCATCTAAAGCAGTTGCATCAAAAAGCGACTTGGAATTTGACTGGTGGACTCTGAATAATGGACAGTTGATACACGGAGGGACATATTCCTTCGAAAAGCTGAAAGATTGATCGTTACTTATAAAATTTTGAAGAGACTTTTATCCTTTATTTCCATCAATTTACTTCCTTCAGCTCTCCACACTGTCCTCATCATACTCAGACAAAAATAAAACGAAATGTTGTTTTTCATCTTCCACCAAAACAATGCCCAGATTCAGTGCATGATCCTTCGCAGTTCCCGTGAAATCCAATACAATTCAGCCAAAAGGACGACATTTCCCCTGCACTACATTCCGCAAATCGGTAGAATACCTCTTTATTTTATTTCTAATTTGATTATCCTTCCACACGTTACCCTCCCTGAAGTATTTCGAGTGATTTATATTTTTATGTATTGCAGATATCTATCACGTGTTTTTTTCTGTTTTACAAAAACAATTTAAGTTTGCTGCTGTATGAAAACATTGTGACGAACTTTGCATTAACTGCTTTGTTTTCAGAACACAAAGAAATGTGCCTGATGAGCGGAGGTCGGCGATGTAAAGGCTGGGTGGAAGTGCGGTACAATGGGACGCGGGGAACAGTTTGTTCCAGGACACTGGATGAAAAGGCTGGGAACGTGATTTGTAAACAAATGAAATGCGGACCCATGATATCTGTTAAATATAACTACCAGACAGAAAGAAAGGAATTAGGTCCAATATTACTGGATGAGATAAAATGTTCTTCGTACGAGTCGACCCTTTGGCAGTGTCATGCTGACCCGTGGGGAAAACACAGCTGTGACGATTGGGAATATGCAGGGATTGAATGTGAAGGTAACAGAAGATATCCATTACGTGACGATTTGTATTTTAAGCATAGATGTTAAAAATAAATAGGCATTATTTTTCTCTTCTGATCAGAAGTCAAATTACCGGAGGGTTACTGCGGAATGGTCTGCGATTCACGGAATATACCTGATACTCCCCGGTTAGCAGGTGAACTATGCTACAAATTACAATATCAATTTAATTGAGTTCTGAAGTTGTGATTAACACAATGTAAATGTTTTCCGATTCCTTTCAGAATTACGTTTGCGACTTTTTGGCGGCAACAACAATTGTTCAGGAAGGTTGGAGATTCGGTCCAGTAATACCTGGGGCACTGTATGTGATGATTCCTGGAACATGGCAGATGCCGATGTAGTCTGCAGGCAATTGGGCTGTGGCTCTGCCCTTTGGACTACGGCGGTGGAAGTAAATAATCAGGGCGTCGGTGATATCTGGATGGATGAAGTGAAGTGCAAAGGGACTGAATCTTTTCTGTCCAGTTGTTCTTCCTCTCCACTCGGTCAACATGACTGCGATCACAAGGAAGATGTCTTTGTCTTTTGTTCCAGTAGGTATCTTTGCGCAAATGTTTATGTTCTGTTCAACTGATTTGTAGAATTAGGAGCTAGGAACAACTGGAAAAGAAATCCAACAAACACGAAGTTGCTAAGCCTTGTCCAATAAATGTCTTTACAGAAATGTCCAGTCTTCCAGCTGGTTCCACCCATTCAGGTAATTGATATTAAAGCATTATTGATTATTCGAGTTCTAAACAAGGTTTATAACACTGATATCCCTTTGTTACTGTTTATTAATTACAATGGTCGCCCCTGAGTGTTTAAAATATTTACTGTAATCCTTACTGCTTCATCAAGAATTTGAACCCGGATATGGCAAAATTCTTATAATAATATATCCAACTCCAGTCAAATGTTTTGATGAGATGACAGGATTTCGTCACTGGGGTCATCGTCTCATTATTAACCATCCACAAAGGGCCTTGCAAAGGTGTTCTTATTGAAACCTTGGAGAATTTTCATACACTTTTGATGAAGGATTGCTGATCTTTGGCTGAGTATTAATAATTTATTCTTAACATGCACTGCAATCAATATTATCTCTGACTTGGAGAAAAAAGTGCAAGTTTTTAGTTCATTGATATGTCAATGCGGAAGCAATTGCTGTTTTAGTAGTATTGAAGTCATATGGATCTGTTACATATCATGTATTTTGTTCATCATTATGGTAATTCCAAGCAAGCCCACTACCATATTTCAGACCCTATGGGACAATCCCTCCCTCTGCTACTAGATCCGTGACTTCACGATCAACAGACTGCAATCTAACCACCGATGTTCCACAACGTTATGCCCTCTGACACCATCCTCCTCCCTGAACATTCAAGGTCTGCCTGACTAGATTCTGCTCTAACTCCATCCACACGTGTGAGATGATATCATCTTAGCAGGCCATATCAGAGTAACGAGGAGTTAGACTACAGGATGGATAAAGTAAGCTATGTAACATGGTGTATTTTAAAATATTCTTTCCATCAGTGAGCATCTTGCTCTTTACATTAACATTATTGAGAATGTGCGTGTGAGAGCTTCAGGTTCCTAGGAGTGAATATCGCCAGACGTGTATCCTGGTCCTACTATGTGGACGCCACGGCCAAGGAAGATCAGCAAGGCCTCTATTTCCTCAGAAACCTATTTATATTTGCATGCCTGTCCAGCCTTACCAATTGTCACCGAAGCACTACAGAAATTACCCCATCTCGATGCATGTTCTTGGTCTGACAGGTGCTCTACCATGGACTGCAAGAACCTGTAGACGTGTGGTCACAGCTCATCAAGTAAGCGAAACCAGCCTCACCTATGTGGATTCAGTCATACCTTCTCACTACTATATATAGTAGGCAGTATAATCAAAGACCCTTCCAACTCAGGCATTCTCTTATCTGTCCACTCCATCAGACTGAAGATACCAAAGACTGAAAACACGGACAACCAGGCTCCATCTCGCTTGCATAAGACAATTAATAAAATCCCCGGTACAACACTGTGGACGTTTGACACTACATTGTACTTCGTTATGATCTTGTTTTCTACAGTTTATTGTACTGCATTTTATCTGTAGCTGTTACACTTTATTCTGCATTCCATTATTGTATCATCGAGTTCTCCCACACCGTCCAGTGATTTGCACTGTATGGAAAATATGTAAGGCACACATTTCAATGTACAGTTTCTTGGTAAATGTGGCAATAATGAACCAATTCCAATAGGAATTCCAAAATTTTCATTCTTTGCCAGTGTGCGCTGGCGCTGGAAGAATTGAACATTTGACAGATGCCCTTCCACTTCCTATGAGTTACTCTAATTTCCTGTTCATGGCAAGTATGGTGTGTGTCTGTCTGTGGTGTACTCATATTACCCACATGCGCAGTTTTGTGTTGCTTCTGGTCGGGTGTCATTTGTGGTGAATCTAGAGCTTACAGGTGTCTTCTGTTTTCACCCGATTCCACACAGCACGGTGAAAAATGTCGTCTTCTTCACAAAGTATCTTTTCCTACATAACTGCAGTGCAGCAGTTATGAGTTATGGGGACACAGAGAAAAAGCACGAGATAGAAATTAAACATGAGCGCTATTCTGGGTATCTTTTTCCTCCTGATAACATCTGCCCTCCTATATATTTGTGCTTCAAACCTAGCATCGCTTTCACGAGTGGGTTGCTGGTGATCATTAAAGTCGCCGAGTCTTTTTGCAAAGCTTGTTGGTCTCGGGATGTTTTGAAGTACTTGTGAAGAAAGAAGAGTTATAAATCCAGGGTTGTGCAAGAAAGTTTTTTTGAGTTTTCTTCAAGCGTGTTTTTCCTGATAGACCATGATTTCATTTGGCCTGGAGAGAACGCAGACGCCTTTGAGAGATAAATATGAAATTGGACGACCGATTTTACTCTTTACTATAATTGGGAGACAAAAAATATGCGGCGTGATAATGCAGGTAGGGAAAGCTAGTACCACCTTAAACCAATGTTCAACACAGTTTAGCAGCTCAACCTGCCATAACCCCATGATTGCAAACGGCATATTTCAATCCCATGACCTGAAAAACTCGATTAGGTGAGCAAAAAGTGGAAACTCTTTTAGTTCCAATGGCATGCTTTACTTTGTAGTTTAATATTGCAATTCCATTACTTTGATGCCTACATTTTGAGTATATCTCTAGCTGCCACACGGTGTGTGGATGGGGTTTGGAATAGGTATGAATAGTAGAAAATCACGAGCAAACTTGGATCAGTGGTCATTTGTTTTCAGGATAAATACCTCTTTTGCAAAAATAACGTGTGTTCCCTCAAGATATTCCCAGGACGTTCTGTGTGCGTATTATTTCTTATTACAGTCAATATTTGCAGCCACTTGTGTCTTTCTCCAACGTCATAATAACCCATATTATTTACCTCTGTTTCTTTCGACTAAGTAGTCGTTATCTTTCTGCAAATCTTATTTTGCGAGTAATTAGGGATTATGCAGATTTACCTCAGTACTTAAATTTAAATATTATTCTTTGTAAATGTCTGAAACTTAAAATTGTAGTGCCTGTTTTAAATTTATCTAACAAATCTGCGTTTAAGTATTCGTTGTTGTCTGTGTTACTCTTGGAATCGTCCTCGTGGCCGAGCTATTCACATTGAAGATGCTAATAAGAAGGCAGTCAGCAAGAATAGGTAAGATTCAAAAATTGCACTTTATTATTGTTCAGAATAGTATTTTATTTATTGGTAAGAGCAATAATGCTCTTTTCCCAGAAGTCCGTGTTCTTTTTATCGGTTACCATCGAGACGGTGTCCACATCTATGCAGTCATAAGAACCTTGTCGTCATTTGCAATGTAATGTGTGAATGCAGTCCATCAAAAATGAACAATTATTTTTATATAATCTAGATATGTCTTAAATTGAATCTTTCCGATTACACTGTAATTAGCCCATATTTCGAGATAAAAATAGTGCTGAAGGAATCTTACAAGTTATTTTTTTACCAACAGTAGTATATATATTTATCTCCTGTTGTTAATTTTAGTAGAGAAGAGTTAATTCTTCTATTAGGAACTTGTAAGTAAACATGATATTCCCAACTCTGACTTCAACAGGCGCCTTGTTACGAGGGGGAAACTCACCTGATATACTTTACCAAGCAATTTATGAAGAGATTGAGAATACTCCCCGCATCAAGAAGTTGGATGATACAGGAGATTCAGGTGTGTTTTGTAAATTGTCGTTTACTTTTCAGGCGATAAACGCTTCTTCCATTCATAAGGTATTAGAGATCAACAAATACCAGAAAAAGATAACAAAACATACTTCAAGGTTGAAATTAAAATCCTGAGATCGCTAGTTATGGAAGTCCTATGATAACATGTGTGAGTGGGCCAAAGTTATAGGAGAAATTCAACTTTACCTCATACACTTTTCAGCGAAGAGAGATGGAGTGTGTACGCAGATCTTTTTCAATTAAAATTTCTTCCTGTCTTTCTTATTGCACAGTTAGAGCAGTGGGGAGGCCAGGTAAAGACAGTGCAAGGCTCATTTTGCAGGGTGTAGCAAGGTGGAGAGATAACCCGTATCCCCGATGACTCCTCCTGCAAGAGGTACAGTTTCCTTCAGACCGTGTTTATAGTTCGAGCTGGAAATGGCTGATTATTCGGAAGGCTAACTGGTTGATCGACAGTACTTATAAAGAGGCTTTTACACCCAAGGTGCAGGAAACAATTGTCAGTCTGACTGTCAGCAGTGGACAGTGCAGAGTACCACTGTCGCTGTTCTCATTAACGACACCTGTACCACTTCGGAGACGTGGGGGGATATCCATGCAGAGGACAGCCACAATGGTAAGGCCTGTTTCACTGACTCCGGCTCTGAGACCCGGACAGGCCAGGAAGAGAAGTTGAGAGCTGTAACGATAGGAGCTGTAATCATAGTGTGTCGATGAGAACGGAATTCCCCAATAGCACATTGCATCCCGGGTACCAAGAGTCCAAAGCATTTTTAAGTGGGAGGCTGAGCAGCCAGACGTCATGGTTCTCGTCAGTACCAATGATATTGGCAGGAAGCGTGATGAGGTCCAACGAAGTGAGTTTCAGGTGTTACATGCTAAGTTGAAGAATATGGCCCCATTGATCATGATCGCAGGACTGCTGCCCGTGGCATGTTCTATTGAGGTCAGAAACAAGAAGATTATACAGGTTGATACATGGTTCAGGAGATAGTGCAGGAGAAAGGACTTCAGATTTTTGGATTATTGGACTCTCGTCCGGATAAGTTGGGACCTCCACAGAGGAGAAGGGTTGCAAATGAACTAGTGGGTGAATAATACCTTTGTTGGAAGGTTGACTAGTGATGCACGCTGTGGAGGGGCAGCCGGTGGTGTCTGTGATTTTAAACTAATGTCGCAGGGAAATGGGAACAAGGGTTAAAAGCAGATCGTGGAGTGCTTGTGGCATCAGTGTTGTTATGCCAACATAAAAAGTCAGGAATCGAAAGTCTGAGCAGGGTGTGACTATTATTCTGAGTTGTATATACTTAATTGCAAGAATCGTTGTAGGAAAGGCGTATGAGCTTCGGTCATCGATGAGCACGTAGGATGATTACGTTATATCCATCAGTGAGATGCGATTACAACAGTCACAGTGATAGAAAAATACAGCATATAATATGTTCATTTGGCCCATTGATGTCATGCCAAACTATTTAAACTGTCGAGTCCTATCGACCTGCACCGGATGATAGCTCTCCATACCCATACCTCCCAAGTTCAAAAGCAAACTTCTATTAAACATTGAACTCGAACGCACATGCACCACTTGCCCTGACAGCTCATTCCATGCTCTCACGATCCTCTGATTGAAGACGTCTCCCCTCATATTCCCCTTACATATTCACATTTCACCCTTAAGCCATGACCACTAGTTGTCGTCCCACCCAACCAACGTGGAAAACCCTGCTTACATTTACCCTCTATATCTGAGATGCAACGGTACTTGGGAGTCCTCGTACAGGATTCCCTTATAGTTAACCTCCAGGTTGAGTCAGTAGTGAAGAAGGCGAATGCAATGTTGGCATTCATTTCTAGAGGAATAGAGTATAGGGGCAGGGATGTGATGTTGAGGCTCTATAAGCCGCTGGTGAGACCTCACTTGGAGTACTGTGGGCAGTTTTGGTGTCCTTATTTAAGAAAAGATGTGCTGACGTTGGAGAGGGTACAGAGAAGATTCACGAGAATGATTCCGGGAATGAGAGGGTTAACATATGAGGAACGTTTGTCCGCTCTTGCACTGTATTCCTTGGAGTTTAGAAGAATGAGGGGAGACCTCATAGAAACATTTCGAATGTTAAAAGGCATGGACAGAGTGGATGTGGCAAAGTTGTTTCCCATGATGGGGGAGTCTAGTACGAGAGGGCATGAATTCAGGATTGAAGGGCACCCTTTCAGAACAGAAATGCGAAGAAATTTTTTTAGTCAGAGGGTGGTGAATCTATGGAATTTGTTGCCACGGGCAGCAGTGGAGGCCAAGTCATTGGGCGTATTTAAGGCAGAGATTGATAGGTATCTGAGTAGCCAGGGCATCAAAGGTTATGGTGAAAAGGCAGGGCAGTGGGACTAAATAGGATGAAATGGATTAGCTCATGATAAAATGGCGGAGCAGACTCGATGGGCCGAATGGCCTACTTCTGCTCCTTTGTCTTATGGTCTTATGGTCTATATGCCCCTCATAATATTCTATTGGTCTATCTAATGTCCCCTCAGTATTTAACATCCTAATCTATTCAATCTTTCCTAATAACTCAGGCTTCCGGCCTTGGCAATACCCTTGTAAATATTCTTTGCATCCTTTCAATCTTGATTCCCTCTTTCCTATTGATAGGTGACCACAACTGCACACAATACTCCAATTTATGCCTCAGCAAAGTCTTATGCAATTTCAACATATCAATCCACTTACTGTACTCAATACTTGGGTTTGTGACGGTCAATGTGCCAAATGATATCTTTACGAATGTACCTACCCGTGACACCACTTTCAGTGAATTATGACCTTGTATTCTCTGATCTCTTTATTCTAACAATGTTTAACATCTCGCACATCTGCAGTAAATTCCACCTGCCATTCTTCAGTCCATTTGTCAATTTGGTCCAGATCTCGCTGCAATTTCTGATAGGATTTCTTGCTGTCCACTACACCCGTAAACTTGGTGTTAGCTGCAATTTTGCTGATCCATTATCATCGGGGTCACTGATATAGATGAAAATCAAGACTAGGTCCACCACTGATCTCATCCGACCATAAGACCATAAGACCTGGGAGTAGAAATAGGTCATTTAGCCCTTCCAGTCTGCTCCGTCATTTAATCATGGCTGATATATTGTTCTGTCCTGCTCAACTCCACTGCCTGACCTTCTTCCCGTAACCTTTGATGCTGTGGCCAGTCAATAACCTATCAGTCTCCGCCTTAAATATGCTCAAAGATCTGGCCTCCACAGCTGACTGTGGTCACAAAATTCACAAATTTACTCTTCTCTGGCTAAAGAAATTTATCCACATCTCTGATTTAATTGGGCGCCCCTGTATCCTGAGCCTATAATGTCACATCATTGGAAATGTCCGTTCTACATCAATTCTGTCCGGGCCTTTCAACATTCGAAAGGATTCAATGCGATCAATCCTCATCCTTCTGAATTCAAGCGACTACAGGCCCAGAGCCATCAAACGTTCCTCATGCGATAACGCTTATATTGCCGGAATCGTCACCATCAATCTCCTCTGAACTGTCTACTTGTCACAGGCCTTCAGTTAGACAGACAACCATCTACATCTACTCTCTGTTTTTTTTTCCTGGAACCAAATGTCTAATCCAATTTTATACCTTATTTTGAATACCTTGCGACTGAACAATCTTTAACAACCTCCAATGCAGGACCTTGCCAAAGGCCTTTCCAAAGTCCCTGCAGTCTAGATACACTGCCTTGCATTAATCGATTTTACTGGTAACTTCTTCGAAAATCTCTATCGGTAGATTAGACTTGTCTTACCACGCACGAAGCCATGCTGACTATTCCTTATCTGTCTGTACAAATATTCATATATCCGGTTGCTTAGAATACCTTCCGACTTTTTTTTCCCACGACTGATGTCATGCTCACTGGCCTTCAGTTTCCCAGTTTTTTTCTCCCCCAGAGCCTTTCTTGAACAGCAGAACAACATTAGCTATCCTCCAATCTGGTATGTCACCTGTCGACTTATATATTAGTGCTAGTGTTCCTGCCATATCTGTACTTGCCCCCACCCTAATTTGGCTCAAGGCAGCAAACAAACCCTCCTCTCTAATGTGTATATAGTTCCTGAAGTCGATGAAGCTTTTCCTCACATCTATAGACTCTGTGTCTGTCTCACATGCAAACACAGATTGAAAAAAGAAGCTTAATTTACAATCACCCACATCACTTTTGGCTCTACGCATGGATTACTAATCTTATATTCCAATGGATAATTTTGTCCGTTGGAATACTTTTGTTCTCAACAAAAGTGTTCAAACCCTTAGGATGCTGCTTCACTTTGTCGGTTTGGGCAAACTCATGCCTTCTTTTAGCCATTCTGCTTTCTTTCTGAAGTGCTTTCTTGCATTTTATATACGCCATAGGTACTTAATTTGTTCGTATCTGCGTACACCTGCGATACACCATTTTTTTCCCTTTAACCTGGGCCTCAATATCTCTGGAAAACGTAGTTTCCCTCATTCTTTTATTCTGATAATCCACATACACGCTTTCTAATCTCAAAATTTCACTTTTGAAAGTCTTCCACTTCCAAAGTACACGTTTTCCAGAAAACAGCCTTTCACAATCCATACTGGCTAGGACCCTTCTGATACACAGGCCTCTTTCAACTGCCCTGTTTGTTCCTCTATTAACAGATCGAGGGTCGCACATTCTATCGCTGGGATTGAAAAAATAAACTTTTCTGAACACAATTGGCAAATTCTATCTCCTCTTGTTCTTTTACAGTATGGGAATCCTAGTCAATCAGTGGAGAGTTAAAATCACCTACTCTAGCTAAACTTAGATTTCTTGCAGCACTCTGCGATGTCTCTACAAACTTGTTCCTCTTCGTCCTGCAGACTTTCGAGTAGTCTGTAATATAATCACATTAACGTGGTCATGTCTTTATTATTTCTCAGTTCCACCAATAATGCCTCACTAGACCAGTTGTCCAATCTGTCATGACTCAGTACTACCGTGGCATTTTCCCTGACAAGTAACTCCACCCCACACCCCCGCTCTGACGCGTCTGAAATAATGGAACCACAGTCCTGCCCCATGCAACCAAGTCTCACCGTTGGCTACAATAGCATAATACCATGTGTTGATCCATGCCGTGAGCTCATCTGCCTCTCATACGATACTTTTTGCATTGAAGTACATGCAACTGAGGGCATTAGCCACACCATGCTCAACCTTGTTTCCTGTCTTTGTCCACTATCATAACAATATCTGTCTCCAGAATCTCTGTGTTTTGGTACTCTGGTTCCCATCAACGTGCAACACTGGCTTAACTCCCCTTCCCATCACCCCACCCCAACGTGCATCAAAAACAAACCTTCCCGCTAGGTTACTAGTCCCTCTCCAGTTAAGCGGCAAGCAGACTTGTCCGGACATTTGCACTGTTCCTCGACAACAGTCCAATAATCCAAAATTCTGACCACCTCGCACCTACATTAACTCCTTAGCCACGTGTTAATCTGTGTGATACTCCTATTTCTACTAGCACGTGGCACAAGTAGCAATCCAATGATTACAAACCTGGATGCCCCGGCCTTTAACGTAACACCTACTACCCTGAGCTCACCTTGGCGAACCTCGTCCCTCTACCAATCTACGTCTTTGTTACCTACACGGATCACGACCTCTGTCTGTTCACCCTCTCACTTAAAAATGCTGAGGACTCAGCCTGAAATCCGAGAGGCAAGATTACATCTGGCAATCTCGTTCTCATCCTCAGACTCTCCTGCTCTTATCACAACAGCTCACCTCTTCTCCCCCATTCCCTTCTGAGTCACAGAGCAATACTCAATGGCAGAGACCTGGCCACTGTCAGTTTCCTCTTCTAGGCCATCTCCCGTAACAGCAACCCACGTGGCGTTCCTGCTGTTGAGGGGGATGTCCACAGAGGTAGTCTGCACTGGCTGTTTAACCACTTTCCGCTTCCGGACTGACACCATTTCCTGTGCCCTGCACCTTGGGTGTAACTATCCCTCTATATATCCCATTTATAAGCTCCTCATTGTACTGAATAATACAAAGTTCATACAGATCCAGCTCGAAAGACTAAACGCGGTGCGTTAGAAGATGCAGCTGGATGCATTTCTCACTGGTGTAGTTGTGAGGGATACTGGAGTCTCCATCCTTTTCTAACTGAGCAAAAATAAAGATGGAAAAAGAATACATAGACTGTGGGGAAAAGAAAATCGACCTACAGCTTGTCGCTTTCTCTCACTCAATCCTCTCCTTGCTGATGCCTTAAAAAACTGAAGCATCAAAATCCACACTGTATCACTTTTATCTACAACGATGGCCGCTCCGCTTACCCCGGTGTACTGGACAGCGAGGTTCTTTGTCAAAGCCTCAGATCCTGAGCAGATGAAAAAAATTGGCTGTAAATGGAGTACGGAATTTTTTTACAGACACGTGTGAGGCGTTGCACATGGTAGGACTTACACCGTGAGCAGTGGATTACCGAACAGTGCTGTAGAGCAAAGGAATCTCGGAAACCAGATACATTATTCCCTGATAGATGCGTCAATAGTAGATAGGGTCATAAAGAAACCTTCTGGCACGTTGGGATTCATAAGTCAATGCACTAAGTACAGGAGTTGGAATGTTGTGTTGAAGCTGTGGAAGACGTTGTTGAGGACTAACTTGAGTATTATGTGCAACTTTCGTCACTTACCATCGAGAAAGATACCAAAAAGTTTGAAGGAGTGCACAAAGCTTATCCGGATTTTGCAGGACTTGGGGTACAGGGGAAGGCTGCACCTCCACAGCACTCTATGACATGATATCAGCGTAGCATATGTGACAATACTGTCACTGAGATAATGAAGCGTTTATGAATTCTGTTCCAAAGGTAAAAATTAAACTTTCTATCAGCTATCTTTTTCATTGACTTCCAGACTCTGGTTCCATTAATTCCATGAATCAAATCGACTATTACACCAGTGACCCGTTTACCGGCACCGTTCATGGGCCAGAATGTACTGAAGGAAACCCCTGTGTCTGTGGTTGGTGCATGTTTTGCGTTGTGATTCTGTTTTTATTTTCGACTTATAACTCATGCTGGCCGCGAATATACACTAAATAAGGAATGTGTACACGCATGTACGACGTACACTGATCGGAGATCTCAGACTTATGTAACTGATTTACGTTAATTCATTCATGCGATAATATATTGTATAGGAGTGAGGTGTGTAATTGAACGAAATGCCATTTCTTTTTTCCATTGCGTTTTGCTCATTTCGTCGTGGGGGCTTTGAAAGATAATTAGTGCGCGGTGTTCGTGCAGAATAAGCTGGTCATAACCAGGGCACAGATAAACATCGGTCTTCCATCGAAATGCCTATCACACAAAGAACAAATAGAATATCTCTCATTCAGCAGAGTGCACTGTACAACGTATGCTTACAGGATAACGATTTGATTTATACTTTCTCCTAGACGTGGCTTCAAGCGAATACGGCGGTGCTGGAAGTGAGCTCATTGATTCACTTGATGCTCCGGTCCTGATGACCGGCAGTGTCGACAATCTCTGATGTTCACAGTTGCTCAAGATGACCACAAAAGTGAAGGTGAATGCAGACTCCTTCATATGCGTAGTAACCGACACTGGGGCTAGCAATTCATTAAGCGGGTTATGATTTCGTAGAACACAATCTTTAATTTGTATTTCTTAAAGATACGTGTCCTGGGAAAGTAGTTTACAAGCAGTTCTGTTATCAGAGACAAAGTTGTCATCCCGGAATCCCGTCCGAATCACGTGACTCTAAGATATTGCATATTCCACGTCTGTTTCTCTTTTATATATTGCATTTCGATCAATTAAAATTATTTCCAACCAACTCTCCCCAGCAACCCAACCTTCGATACAGATGAGATGCATGAAATCCGCACTGCTGATTAAATTATTGCCGTTCATCTTCAATAGTTAATCCTCGCCATACGGTTCTCCCACTCGCGTATTGAATTTGGTATTTTTCGTTTCAAACGGCACATAATCGTGCTAGGTTGAGGAGACTAATACTTTCAGTGAGAGTAAACAATGGCTTATAATTTCGTCAATGAAATAAAAAGGCAGAGTAATATTTCAAATGTTACTTAATTTCAGTCCACACTTAACCGACATAATGTGTCTTACTTTGTAGATTATCAGAAAGTCCATGGTCCCATCTTCCAATGCGAGCCTTGAAGAGAATGGAAGAAATGTTCTGACTCACATGGAGGAGCTCTTCATTCATCGGTCAAGAAGGATGACCATGCATTTCTTCAAATTGTGTCTTCTCGCGAAAATACCAATAGTAGAAACATTGACTTATTTTGAGCATATGTTCTTTGACTCTTGTACGATAATTTTCAAGAAAACATTTTTATTCAGTTGAATGTAAACAATTCTAGTAAATGAGGAAATATCAGAATATCACTCGAGAAGAAGAATCACGGCCATTTCTAATGCTAAATTATTGCTTATAGGAATTTGCTTGTATTGGACTTTCCAGAATTCCGTACAGTTGTTAACAATATCCTTGGGTGTTCAGATGAAGGACTTACGGCTTTATCGCGTTTTGTTTTTGTTATGATCGCTGGCAGTCGCTGATTCATTGTAACGTTCTTCGAGCAACTTAAATAAACATATAATTTCATTAACAAGTTCATATTTTGTCCGAAGCACGGACACTGTCATTTGAGGGGCGCTGGGAACGGACCCAAATGCGAGACGCAGACAATGAAGTACAAGGAACAGGACTTGAGTAGAAGAGGGATATGACAGGATACAGACAAGGAGCAGGGAAAAGAAAGCCGACTTGGGCTTGGACCCCGAGCCAGAGACTGGACAAGGACCCAGAACCTGGGTCTTGCCTCGGGCTCGGACCCCAGAACCAGGCATGGGCATGACATTACTGCAGGACTGGAGGCAAGGGTCTAGAAGCTTGGAGGCAGACTTGGGGTCTTGAGGCTGGAGGCTTGAAGGCAGGCTTGGAGTGTTGAGGCTGGAGGCTTGGAGGCAGGCTTGGAGTGTTGAGGCTGGTGGCTTGGAGGCAGGCTTAGAGTCTTGGTCTTGAGGCTTGAGGCTGGGGTCTTGGTCTTGAGTCTTGAGGCTGCAGGCTGGGGTCTTGGTCTTGAGTCTTGAGGCTGCAGGCTGGGTTCTTGGTCTTGAGTCTTGAGGCTGCAGGCTGGGTTCTTGGTCTTGAGTCTTGAGGCTGCAGGCTGGGGTCTTGGTCTTGAGGCTGCAGGCTGGGGTCTTGGTCTTGAGGCTGCAGGCTGGTGTCTTGGTCTTGAGTCTTGAGGCTGCAGGCTGGTGTCTTGGTCTTGAGTCTTGAGGCTGCAGGCTGGGGTCTTGGTCTTGAGTCTTGAGGCTGCAGGCTGGGGTCTTGGTCTTGAGTCTTGAGGCTGCAGGCTGGGGTCTTGGTCTTGAGTCCTGAGGCTGCAAGCTGGAGTCTTGGGTCTCGAGGCTGCAGGCTGGGGTCTTGGGTCTCGAAGCTGCGGAGGCTGATAACTCAGAGGCTGGAGCTCAGAGATAGACTGGGAACTGTACATCAACATAGAGCCAGGACTTATTCTTCGAAAAGCCAGCACTCATCTTTAACACAACATGAACATGAGACAGGACAGTACATAGACAAAGAGCTGGGACTCATCCATAGACAAGCCAGCACTCAACTTTATCTCCATACCAAGGTGGGACAGGTCCACCTGTTGGGTAACGGCAGAACGGCCTGACTTACCCAACACAGGCAAAGACAAGACAAGACAGGAGCCCCCGAAGGGCAACGGCAAACAGCCTGACTTACCCCACGGAGGCCAGGACAAGAAGAGACAAACACCAAAGAACGACAGACAGTTCCACCTCTGCTTCAGGGTTGCTTCGAGTCGCAGTTACAGCCAGCAACCTCAGCTGGCTACAGAAACAGCCGGATCACTACCTAGCTCGGAGTGCCTGACAGCTACTCAGCTGGCCCAGGAAACAGCTTAAACCATACCGCAAGGACAGCTCTGACTACTGACAGTAAGGCTCCATGAAGCGATGGTTCTCCAACACGGCCTAAAGATGGCAAGTGGCCACACTAGCCTTCAACCAGCAGGCTGCTCACAGGGGATCTTGACAAGACAAACCAACCACCCACACTCAATCCCAAGGCTACTTATATTCCAAGCCGCAAAATGGGAATCCGGTGCCTATGATTAACTCAATCAAAACAAGGGACAGCTGGAAGACCCGGAGTCCTGAGTCCATAGACCGGTCCATGAACGGGAATGCGGACTTCACGGACTAGATCATGACAGACACTGAAGGGAGGAGAGAAGGTGGAGGGGGATGGAGAGAGAAAGGGAGAGGGGGAACGAAATGAAAATAAATGATTGAATTGAGAAATTGGTAATAAATGTATGTCTTGCCAATGATACCAAGACCTGTTGAAGTCATGAATGAAAGAAGAAAGGAAGGAAGAGTGAGTAAGGGATCCTTCAGTTAGTCCTGACGAAGGGTCTCGGCCTGAAACGTCGACTGAACCTCTTCCTGGAGATGCTGCCTGGCCTGCTGCGTTCACCAGCAACTTTTATGTGTGTTGCTTGAATTTCCAGCATCTGCAGAATTCCTGTTGTTTGAGGAAGAAAATAAATGTAAGTTTCACTCGCATTAATCCTCATCTACATTCTAAATGGACGTCCCTATTTCTTGAGGTTGCATTATCCGTTCTTCGACTCCCCAAGGAAATGAAACATCTTTGAAAGATAGACTCTGTCGAGGGTTTTCAACATTCGATGTATTTTCAATGAGATTCCACCCCTCCCCTGCCATTCTTCTGAATCCCAGTGAGCACAGGACCAAAGCCATCAGACGAATCTCGTACGATAAGCTTTGCAATCCTGAAATCAAGTGTGTTAACCTTCTATGAAACCTGTCCAATGTCAACAAATCCTTTCTGTGATAGGGTGCCCAAAATTGCTCAACGGTATTCTAAGTGAGAACACGCCACTGCGTTCTGAAGCGTTAACATTGTAGCCTTGTTATTATATCCTGGTCCTCTGTAAATGTATGCTAACATTGCATTTGCCTTTATCATTATAGACACCTTGCATATTGACCTTTCGGGAATCCTGCACGAGGACTCCGAAGTCCATTTGCACCGCAGAACTTCGACTTTTCTTTACATTTAGAAACTCTTCTAAACTTTTATTCTCCAGCCTCTCGACATCCGCAACTCTACCTTCACTTCTACCCATTGTCGTCTCGTCCGAAATATTGGCAAAAAAACAATTAGTTCCATTATGCAAATCATTGATGGATACCTTAGAAAAATAGCGGTCGCAAATATATCCCTGTTGAGCCCTGGAGTCAGTGGCAGCCACTAGAAAAATGTCCCTTTAGTCCAACACTTTACCTCCTGCCATTCAACCAATGCTCTGTCAATGCTAGCATCCTTCCTGAATAACCATGAGCACTTAACATTGAGAGGGTACCTCACGTGTGACACATTGTTTAAGGTGTTCTTAAAGTCTCAGTACATAACGTTCATATATTCTCCATTGTCTATCTTGCTTGTTGTTTCTTCAAGAATTCCAAGAGATTTATGAGGCATGGTTTTCCCTTAAGGAAACCAAGCTAACTTTGGCCTATTTTACCTCTAAGTACCCGAAACGACATTGTTAACAATGGATTGCAACATCTTCCCAAACTCTGAGGTCTGACTAACTGGCCTAGATTTTCTTTTCTTCGGCCTCTCTTCCTTCCTGAGGAGTGGAGTGACATTTGCAACTTTCCAGCCCTCAATAGGCATACCAAAATCCATTGATTCTTGAAAGATCATTGCTAATGCGTCCGCTACCTCTTGAGCCACCATTTTTAACACTCTGGTGTTTAGACCATCTGGCACAGGTGACCTAAAGCTTCAGACCTTTCAGCTTCACGATCACCTTCTCCCGCTTAAATGCAACTTCACGCACATCTGCTCCCTCAAACTTTCGAACTTCTGGCTTACTGCTAAAGCCCTCCACAGTAAGGACTAATGAAAAACACGTACTCAGTTCGTCCGCAATATTCCTATTGCCCATTCCTACCTCTCCAACATTATTTTTCAACTGTCATGTATCTAATCTTGCCTCTCTGCTGCACTTTATATATGTGAACAAACACTTGCTATCGTCTTTAACATTATGGGCTGGTCTACCTTCGTATTGCGCCGTTTCCTGCCATGAATTGTTAATTGCATTCTGTTGGTTTATCAAAGCTGTCCACCATACAACTTACAACTAATTTTGTTCCATTATATGCTCTCTCTTTAGACTCCTTTTTTGGGTTTCACTCTCTTTTCAGCCCTCTTTTCAGTAACCTGCCTTTAGAATATCTCTCCTTCTTTGGGATGTATCTGTACTTCACCTTCCGAATGCTCCCAGAAGGTCCAGCAATTGCTGCTCCGCCGTCATTTATGCTATTGCCTCCTTCCAATAAATACTGGCCAGCTCCTAACTCCTGATACGGATTCAACTGAATTTAACATCTCGTTCTCCAACTTTAGTGCGAAATCTGCCACATATGATTACACCCTCCTTATGGTTCTTTTACCTTAAGCTCTGTAATCTTCTCCATTTCGTTACAGAGCACCTTAACCATAAAAGTGACCCCTAGTGGGCTCATACACGGGCGGCTTCACATTTCCGCCCTCGGGATCCAGTACCAACCTGGTTTTCTCATACTATCTGTATATTTTAATCCCCCTTGACTGTTGGGGCATTGCCTTTTCGATGCACTTTCTATCTTACCTCATCATTTCTATACCACAGATTTGCTAAGGTGGATAACACGCATCATTTTCTTTTTAAACTTGCAGTTTCTTGGATCGACCCACAATGGCTCTACACCTTATGCCAACTGTTTCTAATGATTAATTTTTTTTTTTTTTTTTTTTTAGCAACTGAGCCACCTGACCTCATCTATCTACTTACCTTTCCTACGATACATCATATTCGTGGAAGTTTAGCTCTCAGCTATATTCTTCTTTCTGCCACAATTCAATGAATCAACCTCGTACATGCCAACCTATAACTGTGGGACAAGTTTATTTACTTTATTCTGTTACTTGCCTGCATTCAAATATTACTACTTCTGTTCTGTATTCTTCGTCCTTTTCGATTTTTTCTGTACCTTTGGCATTACAACTCCTCCAGCTGACTGCCGTTTACTATCCACTACACACGGCGTCGGTTTGGAAAACAGCAACACCATTCTTAGCCCTATCACTCTGGCCCAAATTTCCCTGAAAGTTTATTTCAAATCCTTCCGAAAAGCACCAGTAACCCTGCCCACAAGGTTACTGGAACACTCCGATTCAGATGTTACGTGTTCTTTTGCACAGGCCATACCAGGAGATATCAGAATTATCCAGAAAGCTGAACTTCTGCCCCCTTCGTCCCCTCGCCAGTACTAGTTCCTCAGTCACGGATTCATCTGCCAAGTAATAATATTCTCATCCTGACTGGCGCGTATGCATCACTCCTGTTTGTTCGACCCCTCCCTCAAAGGTATCCAAATTGAAATACTGATTATAGAGGAGAACGGGCAGAGCGATACTCTACTTAATGCGCTTTTCCGTTCCTTCTCCTGCAGTCACCCAGTTACCTACTTCCTGTAACCTAAAGGTGACTACCTTCCCTGTAGCTTTGATCTGGCAGTTCCTCACGACCTGTATGAACCAAACGTCATCGAGCTGTAGTTCCTTTTACTCAACACGTTCTTTTAGGAGCTTCCGATCAGTGCGTTTAGCGTACCTGTATTTCCCAGGAGACTAGAGCTCTCCCAGAATTTCCAAAACTCCCACACAAAACAAAACACTGTCCCTGAAGTGATACTTATTGGACTAGTGGTGCCTCAACAAATGAGGAATCCCGAATAAAGAAAAGGAAAATACTTACCAGATACGTACCTCGCCAATTCGAGAACTCAGCAGAACCAGATGAGCCAAACTGATTCCGACACTGCCCAATTCACACAATGACCGCTCCAACAATTGCTGCTTCGCTTACCCATACATTGTTTTTGTTCATATCTTCTAATGTATCCCATTAATTGATTGGCTGAAGCCTAACTCCGAAAAGCTACTGCAAAGTTCTGCCATATTAAATCTACAACCGTGATCCAAAGTGAAATCGTTGACGTTTTCCATTCTCACGCTCATTGACTTGGCGCAGGCCATATCCTTATATACGTGTCCTCTGCTTACTGCCGTCCTACTGGAGACAGATCCTCCTTATCCATGCAAATATTCCTGATATTTTCAACATTTTCTCGCAGAGGGTTCGCATTCAGTAAGCCCTCCAATAAAATAAGTTTTCAGTTCAGTGTTTCGGATGTTTTGAACGCTGATATCAATAGCCAGCAAAACCGTGGGGATTCCGCCAATTCAGAAAAGCATACCTGAACATACAGCGATTCGCTGCATGTCTGCAGCTTTCTCTATGACTGATGCCGTATCTCCATAACAGATTGGACTATTTCAATTACTTCCTAGGGAGTGGGTATTTGAACAAAGTGGATGGTTTACAACTGAACTGGAGTGGGACCAATAACTTTACTGTAAGATTGGCTAGCGATGCCCTGGAGGTTTCAAACTACAGCTGCAGTGTGCTGAGAGAGACAGCTTCAGAACAGCCGGTGCAGTTCTTGTAGGGAAAGTAGATGTTAGGACTGGAAACAAAAACAGCAAATGTTGGACGTGATCTACGTTGATTTTACTTCTATGAAAGGGGTATTTTATATAAGGCAGCTGCCCTTAGAGTAGACACCAGAAGGCGAAATTATGATATTGTAGCCGTAGCTGAAACTGAGATGCATGAAAGACAGGCCTGGCAGCTCAATAGTCTGTGTTTCTGTGGTGTTAGGTATGACAGAAGGCGAGGTATTAAAGTGGGAGGTTTAGCTTCATTCGTCCGGGAAAATATCATGGTAGCGCCCAGATAGCAGTGCTGAGAGAGTCGTCAACTGAGCCGATACTTGAGGAACTGAGAAATAAAACAGAGGTGACCACATTAGTTCTATTATTGTTTAGACTGTCCAGTAGTCAGAGGGATTTAGACGGTCTAATTTATGGAGAGGTAGAGGCCAGCTGCGAGAAGAACAGTTGAATGGTAGATTATTTTAGCTTCCTCACATCAACTGAGAATCGCATACTGTAAAATGCCAGGCTGGGATAAAACAGTCAACTGTTAAGAGAAACTTCCGAACAACGTATGAAAGCTTCAATGAGAGAATGTGCCCGAGATCTCCGATTAGGGAACGAGTCACGACGAGTGTCGTAAGTACTTTTGTATATAAAGGAGAGAGAATTGGGCCTAGCGATCGCAATTCGTCTAATTTCGAACCAATGATGCAGAAAAATAGAAATGGTCTTCTCTTCGAGATTATAAATTTCAGGAGTACGTTTTTTTTTTTGGCGTTAGAAATGACCGTGGAAATGTGGATTGGCAATGGTGATTTAGTGGCAAAGTGATGCTTGGTAGCAAATTGAATGGATCTCCAGATGTATTCAAAACATTTGGCCGGTGTAAATTATTGGAAGGCATTCAAAGAGACAGAATATTCAAGAATTCTGATAGACAGGGTCTGAACAGGGATAGTCAGCATGACTTTGTGCGTGGTAAGTCGTGTCTAAACAGTCCTATAGTGGTTTTCAAGATGATTACCAGGAAAGGTGATGAAGGAAAGACGGTGGACCTTGCCCACATTTAGCTTTACAAGGCCTTTGACAGAATCCAGCATGGGAGGCTGACGCAGGAGCATCTGTCGTTTGGAATTCATGTTGAAGGAGTTAATGTGATTCAACCCTAGCTTCGCAGGATTAGCCAACTAATGGTCGTAGAAATGTGCTTTCTGATTGGATGCCTGTCTTTAGGAGTGTACCGCAATGTCCGCTACTGGGTCCGTTGTTGAATGTCATCTACATTAGGATTTGGGTGAAATTGTGCGAACGTTAATCAGTAGGTTTGAGCATGGGTCAGTGTTCAGCGAGGAATGTGATCAAAGCTTCCAGCGTTGTCCTGGACTGCAGTAAAAAGGGACTAAAATATGTCAGATGGATTTGAATCTGGACGTCGGTAGTGGGTTGCACCTTGAGGTGACAAACTACACTTACATTGTGAACGGCAGGACGTTGGAAAGTGCGGTAGAGCAGAGGGCTCTGGAATATGGTGTCGAAGGCAGACAAGTTGGTAAAGGGAGTTTTTTTTGGCATATTGACCTTTATTTATCCGAGTATTATATATAGGAGCTGGGATGTTATGCGAAAGTTGCAGAAGACGTAGATGAGTCCAACTTTGGAGTACTGTACTGTAGGCATTACTCTTTATCTACCTGCATTGCAGCTGTCGATATGATTAGAGGAGAATAGGGACAATTAGCCAGGATATTTCCGGAAAATGAATACAGGAGTTGTAGGATGAGATTAAGTAGGCTATGACTTTATCCCTTGGAGTGTCGGAGAATGTCTGGAGATCTAATACAGGTAGAAAATTAGGAGAAATAGAAATAGAAATTCCAGGACGAAGGGTTTCGGCCCGAAACGTCGACTGTACCTCTTCCTAGAGATGCTGCCTGGCCTGCTGCGTTCACCAGCAACTTTGATGTGTGTTGCTTGAATTTCCAGTATCTGCAAAATTCCTCGTGTGGCAACAGATGTAGTGAAGAAACTGAGAAAAGGGTATATGATTTTTACTGTATATATGGTAGGAAAAGGTATAGTCAGGATAACCATGGGAATCAGTAGCTTTATAAAAGATATCCTGTCATTTTTTTTGTCTCCAGAGATGAGGATAGTGGAGTGCAAAAAGGAGAAACAGTGGGTAGGAGATGCACCAAATCAATTTACGAGCAGGATTGAAGTTAGAGGCAAAGTTGATGCAATTGACCAGCGCAGCATTGATGCATGAAGCAGTGACAATTCAGTCGTCAATGCAGCGGAGGAAGTGTTGGGGAATATAAACAGGGAAGGTTGTAAAGATGGACTATTCTACATAGCCAGCAAAGAGGCAGGCATAGATGGGGTCCGTGCGAATGCTTGTGGCTAGCCCACAACTTTAGGGGATTTTTAAGGATTGAAGTAATTTTTTTATTAACCAGTACATATATGTCACCTAATACGACGCTGGGATTAATTTTCCTGCGGCATACTCATCAAATCCATAGAACAGTAACTGTAACAGAATTAATGAAAGATCAACTGGAGTGCAGCAGAAAACAGGCTGTACAAATAAAGGTATACATAGCTTGTAATAAATAAGACGTACATGATAAAATGAAATAAAGATCCTTATAGTGCTATCATTGGTTGTAGAAACACTTCAGTGATGGGGCATGTGAATGTAGTTATCTGTTTAGTTTAACAGCTTGATGGCTGAGAGGTAGAAACTGTTCTTGAACCTGGTAGTGCAAGTCCTGAGGCGTTTATACCTTCTATATTATTGCAGCAGTGAGAACAGACCATGATATTATGGTTGGGGATCTCTGATTACAAATAACACGTTCCTACGACAGCATTTTGTGTACATGTGCAAATAGATGGATGTGTTTTACTCATGATGTTCTGGGCGGAATCCAATGTCTTTTGGAGGATTTTCCGTTCAAAGGCATAGGTGTTTCCATGCCAGTCGAAGGTGCAGCCAGACAACACTCTCTCCACTACACATCTATAGATGTTTATTGAAGTTTTAGATGTCATGCCGAATCTCTGCACACTCCCAAGATAGTAGAATTGCTCCCCGACTTCCTTCGCAATTCCACTAACATGCTGTGTCTAGGAGAGATCCTCTGAAATAGCAACACACAAGAGCTTAAAGATGCTAACCCTCTCCACGTCTGATCCTCTGATGAGGTCAGACTTATGGGCATCTGGTTTCTCAGTCTGAAGCCTGCTATTTGTTCCTCAGTCTTCCTGACACTGAGTGAGAGGTTATTGTTATAACATCACTCCGAATAATTCTTAAATAACCTCCTGTATGCTGATTCATCACCACTCGTGATTCGGCCCATAATAACGTTCTCATCAGCAAAAGAGCATTTGGTATTGGGCCTGTGTTTAGTCATGTAGTCACAGGTATAAAGAAAGTAGAACAGAGGATTCAGCACAGAGGCCTTTGGTGCACCTGTGCTGATGGACACCATGGAGGCGATGTTGTTGCCAATCAGAACTGACTGGGGTCTGCAAAAGAGGAAATCCAGGATGCAATTGCACAAGTTGGAATTAAGGCCAGTTCATGGAGCTTATACATTAGCTTTGGGGGTTAATTGCACGAAATGCTGAGGTGTAATCGATAAAAGTTCCAGGACTGAATGAAGAACCAGTGAGATGGCATCTGTTGTGTACGTACTGCTCTGGTAGGCAAAGTAGAGCAGAACCAAATCACCTCTCGATCAGGAGCTTATATATTTAATCACCAGCCTCGCAAAACACTTCATCACTGTGGATGTAATTGCCACTGGGTGATAGTCATTGACACAGAACACCATGCCCTTCTTAAGCATGATTATAATTGAAGCTGCTTGAAGCAAGTGGGTATCACACAGTGCCGAAGCGAGAGGTTAAAGATTTCAGTGAATACAGCAACTAGTGGGTCAGCAAGGGGATTTAGTAGATAGCCAGGTGCCCCGTCCGGTGTTGATGGTTTCCATGGATTTACCCCCCAGAAAGTAGTACACACATCAGGTGATCAAGGGATCATCGGGAAATGTGGAGTTATGTGATGATTCCTCCATGTTCTGATGGTCAAAGCGAGCATAGAAGCAATTGAGCTCATCTGACAGTGAAAGACTGCTGTCTCCATGTCGTTTGACTTAATTCGTAGGAGGTGCTATCATTCAAGGCCAACCACAGCTGCCGAACATCCCTCACTGACAGTTTGGTCCGGAGTCTCCACTTGGCTTGCGAGATGGCTTTCTGGAGGTCATACCTTCAAATTTTGCTGCTTCCTTGGTCCCTAGAATTGAATGCCTCTGATCTGGCCCTGAGCAAATATCGGATCTCACGTTTCATCCAGGGTGTCCGAATCGGAACACTCTAAATGCGTAAGTGGGGACTCTTCCATTTACAGCTGTTTTAATGAAGTCTATTGCAACAATGGTATATTCAATCATATCTCTAGAAGAGTGGTTGATCATGACCCAGCCCACTGACGCAAAGCCTTCTACGACCGCCCGTTAGTCATCCTGATCCCTGGAGCTTTGCTTTTTATGCTCTGCCTCTATGCACGTCAAAGGAGGAGAGCCACACGATCTGATTTACCAAAATATGATCTGGGAAAGGAACTGCCGGCATTCCTTACCTTAGTGTAGCAGATGTCTATTATGTTGGAACCTCTGGTAATACTGGTTTTATTCCGTTGATAATCAGGCGGGTTTGCTTCAAACGAGCCTCTTTGAAGTCTCCGACTATAATTTGAAATGCGTCTGGATGGAGTTTTACTTGTCGGGAGACAGCATCATGCAGCGTCATGAGTACTTGCTTTTAGTCGGCCGCTGGTGAACTCCTGAGGCAAACAGAGTGGACGTCTTTTGACCGTTAGGTGTTCCAAGTCGAGGAACTCAAGTTCGACCCACCTGTCACATAGGAGCACTAACGAGAGGTAACCAGAAAACATACGCCTTTTCCCTTCGCCTTACCTGAATCCGCAGTTTGCACCATTCTGTAAATCGTAAATCCTTCTGGTCTGACTAAAGACTAGATAACATTTACCGACAACTCCAAAAGCTGGTGATGACGGATTCTCTTGGACAACTGAAAAATCACAGAGCTTTTGGTACGTCATGACTACACTGAACTATAAACACCCATATATGCATATCATACCTCACAACCACTTTGAGACACAGGAAAATTGAAATAGAGCACCCAGAGGAACTCTATGCAGTCACTGGGAGAGTGTATAAACTTTGCACAGACAGCATCAGACATCGGTATTGAAATCAGATCTCAGGTGCTATGAGCCATTCGTTCTGTTAGCTATGTCAAAGTTGCATGTGGTCTTCTGGTGAAGGTGCTCTCAACATTGTTGCAAATAGGGTAAACATCAGAATTTTGCTAAGCAACATTGAAGACTCAGTTAACTAATAGAAGAGTTGGAAAAATAGGACAAAATGGCCAATCTAACTCAGTCCAATGACAGCTTTTAATATGATCATGTCTGATCTGCCCCATGCCCGATTTCCTCTTTGTGTCACTTCCAAACAACTCTGAATTCCCTGATTGTTCAACAAGTTACCAGCTTCCTCTTTTAGTGCTCTGAAAGATCGAGCCTCTACAGTTCACACGCAGAGCTTCAGCGATCCATCGCTCTGTGCAATGATATATCAATAATGAGTACAACTTGGACAATTACTTAAATCTAGTATTGCCAGTCTTGACCTGAAATGCCAACTGTAATTTTCACTTCCCAGATGCTGACTGAACCTTGTTTTTTCTTTGTTGCAAATGCTAGTTCCTTTGAAAGTTAGTCTTTATGAAGTCGCCTGGAGTTAATTCAGTAGTCATGATGTACAGTAATTGCTGTAATATGGGAGTCAGCTTGCTTTCGTTAAGTCCACAATGAGGGTAGCCAATGAATAATCAAGCTTTTTTTTCTAGTGGAGTTATTAGTTTAAATTATAATAAAATGATCTGCCTTCATGAACTATTATTAGATAGATTGACACCAGGAAACTTTCCTATCATTTTCTACTCGATCAGCGCCTTGAGACCATTAACCTGAAAATATCCTCGCTGTATCCGTCCCACCAAGCACCGAGTAGGTATTTTCAGTGTTTCAATGAAAAAAAACATTTTATTGTTCTACAACAAAATGTTCACAGGAATCAATCTCGTGAATCATTACATTCCATCAATCACTAGTGTATCCTTCCCTACATAGGGAGACCAGATCTCTACACAATAATCTGCATGTGTTCTCAGTAGACCCTTATAATTGGAGCAAAACATCCTAATTCTGGTACGCAACTGGTCCGGCAATGATGGTCTAAATGTTTGCTGTACCCGCAAGTTAACCTGTCGTGATTTGTGTCCAGAGATAACCAAATCTTCACAAATGTCAACAACATTTATCTGCCATCGATAAAATAGAGACTTCACTCCTCAATCTACCTTGTCTCAATCTTGCACATTTTTATCCACCTGCATTGCACTTTCTCTGCACCTGTTGAACTTTATTCTGCATTCTATTATTGTTTTAACACGCACTACCTCAATACACTATGATAAATTGACCTGGATGAAGAGTATACAAGACAAGATGTACGTTAATACATTGTTATCAATATCACCGGCATGTGTCATGAAATTTGTTGTTATGTGGCAGCAGTATTTGCAATACATCATAATAAAAAGCAGTGAATTACAGTAAGAAATATGTATATGCATACATTTTAATGCAATTGTATATATTGTACATGTGAAATTTAATGAGTATCGCAAAACAAAGTAGTGAAGTACAGTTTATGGGATCACTGTCCATTCAGAAATCTGATTGCAGGGGGGAAACTGTTCCTAAATCACTGAGTAAGTGCCTTCTCGCTCATGTAACTCCTCCCTGGATGTTGGGGAGACTCTTGCCCAAGATGGACCTGACTGAGGTTACAAATCTCTGCAGCTTATTTGGCTCCTGTGTGTACCCGCTCTCTCTCGCCCACCAGCTGGTGATGCAGAATGCTGTCCGTAGTACCATCTGTAGAAATCTGGGAGTGTGTTTGGCGACATTCCAAATTTCCACAAACTTCAAATGGAATGTAGCTACTGTCGTGTCTTATTTGTAACTGCATTGATTTGTTGGGGCCAGATTAGTTCCTCAGAGATGTTGACACAGGAAATTGAAATCCATTTGTGGTCCCTCTATACAACGCACACAAAGTGCTGGAGAAACTCAGCAGACCAGGCAGCATCTATGTAAAAGTGTGCAGTCGACGTTTTGGGCCGACAACATTAGGCAGGACTCAAGTCTGCTGACTTCGGCAGACCCTGAGCACTACTGAAAGGTCTTATCTCGAAACATCGACTGTACTCTTTTCCATAGATGCTGCCTGGCCTGCTGAATTCCTCCAGCATTTTATACATGTTGCTTCCAGCAGAGTTTCTCCTGTTTGTGATCCCCCTATCAGTGTTCTCTCGACTTACCCTTTCAGAAGTTCACAATCACTTCCTTGGTCTTACTGCATGTGAGTTGAATGTTGTTATGGCGAAACTACTTAACTACCCGATATATCTCACTCATCTATGACTTCTTGTCACTATGTGATATTTTGCCAACAATAATTGTGCCGTTATAATATTTATGTTGGCGCGTGGCCAAGTGGTTAAGGCATTTGTCTGTGTGATCTGAAGGTCGCTAGTTCCAGCCTTGGCCATGATAGCGTGTTGTGTCACTTAACGACACATTGCTCTGCGACGACACTAGCGCCAAGGTGTATGGGTCCTAATGTCCTTCCCTTGGACAACGTCGATGGCGTGGAGAGGAGAAACTTGCAGCATGGGCAACTGCCGGTCTTCCATACAACCTTGCCCAGGCCTGCGCCCTGGAAGCATTCCAGGCGCAAATCCATGGTCTCACAAGACTAACGGATGCCTATTATATTTATGAATGGCATATGAGCTGTGACTTGACACACAGTCATTGGTTTAGAAAATATAGAGCAGTGGGCTAAGCACACGTCCTTGAGGTACGCCAGTGTTGATCATCAGTAAGCTGGAGATTTTATTTCCGATCCACACAGAGTGTGGTCTTCCCGTAAGAATGCAAATAGAAGTAATAACAATCATAATTTTAAATACTCCACATATGAGATTTTCCACAAAGTAAAGCTACATTTCAAATCACAGCTGACATGATCTATATGAAGTATAGGAATTCTCTCCTGGTGACCTGGCTGGTATTCAACCACTGAAACTGATCATGCATCATATTGTGTAAAGAGACTTGTCATGTGCAAATACTCTGCTGGCCGTTTGCTCACATTGAGTGCACTTAAAAACACATTTAAAAACATTGTCAGAAAAATATTTCAGAGCTATCTGCATATGACAGAAAAAATGATATTGCTCTCATACTAAAGGAGCGGACTGCCAGATATAAAATGTCTCTCCTGTCCCGGATTCACTTCTTACCCACAATTTCTTGTTCCTCCGCCTCCCCCTATTCATTTCTTCTGGCTATAGCTCTCCTTCTTCCAGTCCTAATGTAGGGTCTTCACCTGAAACGAGTACTGTTCATTTCACTCCATATGATGCTGCCTGACCTGTGAGTTTTTCCAGCTTTATTTTTCTTGTGTATTTATCCATAAAATTCCATGCAAATATGACTGGATATACGACCATGATATTTTCATTATCAGTTTAACTTGTGGAACATAGCATTAGAAATTGTATGAGGTGCAATGTGGTGGATTGTCTGAGAGTGTTGATGACTCTGAAACATTGTTGTGTGCTGGTCTATTTATACAAATGATATAATTTCCTTGATTTTTTTACATCTGCAATCTCCAGTCTGCTTCCTCTAATGGGATTCATTTCAACAGAGGACTTCAAAAAATAACTATTATTTGCTACGTTACTGCACAAGTGAAGGCTTGTTTCAGTGCCACTTATCTGGTGCTGGTCACTTCCACGTCCACACTTCTGACTACAACTTCAAGAGAATGATTGATTAATTAGGCTCAGTAATGAAAGATAGAGGTTCTGTTTGTGAAGTATCAGCAAGAATTCTCAACAGCTGCTGGTGAGACACTGAAATTCCATCATGGAAACAGTGGAATTTGAACATGAAAATAAACCTCTTATCTCAGTAAGAATAACAATGACTTTTGAGTTGCAGTAAAATGCAGTTGGTTCTACAATGCAATCTGGGTCAAATATATTGTTGTATTTGCCCTATCTGTGGTTGCAGATGCAATAACAAACTTCATTCTCAACTACCTCTTCATTTCAGATGCAAATAGGCGTAGGTAATAAATACAAGCATTACCAATGATATATAGATATTGTCATGATATAAATTTAGAAAAATCAATAGCAGAAAAATATTTAAGAAGGAAAAATAAATGACAGTTTGCCAGACATTAGCTGAATAGAAATGGCATGATAAATGCAGATGAAATACACGTTTAATACTTGCTTTTGTGTCAGTACATTTTGGAATCATTGGAATCATTCAATTCCCCTTTGAGATTCATTGTTAAATCCCTATCCACAGTCCCTTCAGCTCGTAATTTCCCGAATAGAATATTCACAGAGTGTGAAAATAAAAACGCTCATCTCTCCTTTGCTCGTTTTGGCAATAACCTTAAATCTGTGTCCTCTGTTCATAAGTCTCTCACTGAGAACAATTCATCCTGATCTTTAAAAACACCATATTTTTCAACACCGTATTTAAGGAGTGGTTCAATATGAGGAAATGCCTTCATCACACAGGTCACTGAAGGACCTCGTGCGCCATCTATTGGCTGTGCCTTATGGAGAGTATTTTCAAACTGTTGGTCCATTTTCAGTGCTTGTGTATGCAGGTGTCATGGGAAGTTATTTTAGATACAGGACAACATTACTTCTGACAAATAGAGATAACAATGCAATAGAATATGTCCTTTTTGAAATTCTTTCTATAAGTTTTCATTCAAAAGAACTGAGAAGAATTTAACACAAATCCTGGAAGAACTCAACAGGTCAGTTTTGTCATTGGTCTCCAAGTACTTGAAAACTCGTTCTTAACAATATATTCCAACACTTTTCCAGCCACTGAGGTTAGGCTATCTGGCCTTACTCCATCCTTAAAGACTGGAGAGACATTTGCAATCTTACAGGCTTCAGAGACCTTGCCATAATCAAATGATTCCTGAAAGATTATGACCAATGCATCCATCATCTCTTCAGCAACCTTAATCAGGACTCTGGGATCTGGCTCATCTGGTCCAGATGACTTGTCCACTTTAAGACCTTTGGGTTGCCGAGCACTTTTTTCTTTCTACTGCAAATGGCACTCGCTCCTGCTCCCTCACACACACGGGCCACTGGTGGACTGTTTGTGTCTCCCACAGTGAAGACTGATGCAAAATACCCGTTAAGCCCACCTGCTAAATCTTTACACCCCCATTACTACCTCACCAGCATCATTTTCCAGTGTTCCAATAACAACACTCATCTCTCTCTTTCTCTTTATATAACTGGACAATTTTTCAGTGTCCTGCTTTATATCATAGGCGTGTTTATGCTCATATTTAATTCTTTCTCTTCTTATAGCTTTTTTAGTTGTCTATTGTTGGATTTCAAAAGCATCCCAATCATCCAAATTTCCTTTCACTTTACTACCTTATATGCCTTTTCTGTGGCTTTTATGCAGCCCTTAACTTCTCTTGTCATTTACAGTTATAACCCTCTGCTGTTTGAAAACTTCTTCTTCTGTGGGACTTATCCATCCTGTGCCCTGTGATCTATTATTGAAACTTTAATCAACTCTGCTCTGCCGACATCCTCGCCAGCATCCTCCCCCAATCTACCTGGGCAAGCTCATCTCTCACGCCTCTGTAATTCCCTTTATTTCATTGTGATAATGATACGTACAACTTATGTTCTCCCTGTCAAACTGCAGTATTAATTCAATCATTTTATGATCCCTGCCTGCTGATATTCCATTACGTTAAACTCCCTAAGAAGACTGTCTTATTACATAACACCCAATCTAGTATCGCTTTTCTCCTAGTAGGCTCAAGTGCATTCTGATCCAAAAAGATGTCTCGTAGGCACTCAATAGAATCCTTGTCTTGTGATCCAAAACAGACCAGATGTACCCAATTCCCTTGCAAACTGAAGTTCCTCATTACAATTGAGGTATCTCCTTATTATTTGCATTTTGCAGCTCCGTTTGCAATCACACACCACATCTTGTTTACTATTTGGAGGCTAATAGATGATTTGCATAATGTACTTTTTATTTAACTTTGCTGTTTTTTTAACTCTATCCACAAAGATTCATCATTCTCTGATTCTATGTCACCTCCTTCTTAAGATTATTTCTTAAGCCGTTACGTCTTCAGCGATTTGATCGGGGCACGACTGCGCAAGCATGCGGACGTCAGCCAGGTAGAAGAGCAAGAAGAGTATAAAAGGCGACCGCTTTATAGAGCGGGCCTCCAAGGAGTGGGCGACGGATTAGAGGGAGACAGGGTAGCAAGGCACTTGCTCAGCAGGGATTCGGCGGTAGCGCGTCGCGGCGAGGTAGGTTGTCTGTGTAGAATACAGACATGAAGTGTGCATGTGAGGCCGGTGTTCTGTCCCGATTGTCAGATACGGGATGTCCTGGAGACTCCCAGCCTCCCGGACCACCACGTCTGCGCCAGGTGCGTCGAACTGCAGCTCCTTAAGGACCACCTTAAGGAACTGGAGATGCAGCTCGATGACCTTCGTCTGGTCAAGGAGAGTGAGGAGGTGATAGATAGGAACTATAGACAGTTAGTAACACCGGGGCCGTACGAGACAGATAAGTTGGTAACAGCCTGGAGAGGAAAGGGCAGGAGTCAGAGGTTAGCATACCCCTGTGGCTGTCCCCCTTAACAATAAGTATCCTACTTGAGTACTGTTGGAGGGGACGCCCTACCTGGGGGAAGCAACAGTGGCCATGCCTCTGGCACAGAGTCTGGCCCTGTGACGCAGAACGGTAGGGAAAGGTAGAGGATGGCAGCAGTGAGAAGGAACTCTATAGTTAGGGGGTCCGACTGGCGATTCTATGGACGAAGGAAAGAAACAGGTGTTAGGGTCTGGGAAGTTCCTGATCGCGTCGAAGATATCCTGAAGTGGGAAGGAGAACAGCCAGAGCTCGTGGTACATATTTGTATTAACGGGATAAGTAGGAAAAGGGAGGAGGTCCTGAAAACAGACTACAGGGAGTTAGGAAAGAAGTTGAGAAGCAGGACTACAAAGGTGGTAATCTCGGGATTACTGCTTGTTCCACGTGATAGTGAGTATAGGAATACAATGAGATGGAGCATAAATGCGTGGCTCAGGGATTGGAGCAGGGGGCAGGGATTCAGATCTCTGGATCTTTGGGACCTCTTTTGGGGCAGATGTGACGTGTATAAAAAGGATGGATTGCACTTGAATTCCAGAGGCACCGATATCCTGGCGTGGAAGTTTTCTAAGGGTATTGGGGAGAGTTTAAACTAGAATTGCTGGGGTTTGGGAGCGAAATGAAGAGAAGGAGGAAGAGGCGGCTGCCCCACAAAAAGAGAAAGCTTGGAGACAGTGTGAGATGGAGGATAGGCAGGTGATAGGAAATGGGTGCGCTCAGACTGCTGGTTTAAGATGTATCTATTTTAATGCAAGGAGAATAATTAACAATGCTGATTAGCTTAGAGCGTGGATCAGTACTTGAAGATATGATGTTCTGGCCATTCCAGAGGCTTGGATGGCTCAGGGGCAAGAATGGTTATTTCGAGTGCCAGGCTTTAAATGTTTCAGAAAGGGCAAGGAGGGAGGAAAAAGGGGTGGGGCCGTGGCACTGTTGATCCGAGATAGTGTCATGGCTGCAGAAAAGGAGGACATCATGGTGGGATTGTCTGCAGAGTCTCTGTGGGTGGAATTTAAGGACAGGAAGGGGTCAATCACTCTACTGGGTGTTTTTATAGACCACACAATAGTAACAGGGATATCGAGGAGCAGATATGGAGACAGATTCTGGAAAGGTGCAATAACAGAGTTGTTGTGGTGGGAAATTTTAATTTCCCAACTATCGATTGGCATGTTTAGGAGTTTAGATGTGGATGGAGTTTGTTAGGTGTGTTCGGAAGGTTTCTTGACAGAATCTGTCATTAAGCCTGCAAGAGGAGAGGCTGTACTTGATCTCGTATTGGGAAACGAAACCTGGTCGTGGAAGAGCATTTTGGAGATAGTGATCAAAATTCTGTCTCTTTTACCATAGCTTTGGAGAGGGATAGGAATAGACAAGTTAGGGAAGCCTTTAATTAGAGTAAGGGAAATTTGAGGCTATCAGGCGTGAACCTGAAAGCATAAGTTGGAAACAGATGTATTCCGAAAAACGTACGGAAGAAATGCGACAAATGTTCAGGGGTTATCTGCGCGGAGTTCTGCATAGGTATTTTCCAAAGACACAGGGAAAGGATGGTAGGGTACAGAATCCATGGTGTACACAGGCTGTTGTAAATCTAGTCAAGAAGAACAGAAGAGCTTACGAAAGTTTCAAAAATTCGATAATTATAGGGATCCGGAAGATTATAAGGCTAGCAGAAAGGAGCTCCAGAATGCAATTAGGAGAGCCAGAAGGGCCATGAGAAGGCCTTGGCGGACAGGATTAAGGAAAACCCCAAGGCATTCTACAAGTATGTGAAAAGCAAGAGGATAAGAGATGAGAGAATAAAACCAATCAAGCGGACAGTGGAAAAGTGTGTATGGAAACGGAGGTGATAACAGAGGTATTTAAAGAATACTTTGCTTCAGAATTCATTGCGAAGAAGAATCTTGACCATTGTAGCGATGACTTACAGCGGACTGAAAAGCTTGAACATATAAATATTATGGAAGAAGCTATGCTGGAGCTTTTGAAAATCATCAAGTTGGATAAATCATCGGGTCCGGACGAGAGTACCCCAGGCTAATCTGGGATGTGAGGGAGGAGATTGCTGAACCTCTGGCGATGAACTTTACATCATCAATGGGGATGGGAGAGTTTTCAAAGGATTGGAGGGTTGCGGTTATTCTTCTCTTGTTTTACAATGGAGTAGATATAGTCCGGGGAATTATAATCCAATGAGTCTTACTTCAGTGGTTGGTAAATGGATGGAGAACATCCTGGGAGGCAGGATGTATGAACATTTGGAGAGGTAGACTATGATTAGGAATAGTCAGTATCTGTTTATCAAAGGCAGGGCGTGCCTTACGAGCCTGCTCGATTGTTTTTGAGGATGCAACGACACCAATTGATGAAGGTAGAGCAGTGGATGTAGTATATATGAATTTCAGCAAGGCTTTTGGTAAGGTACCCCATGCAAGGCTTATTTAGAGCGCTTGGAGGCATGGGATCTGGGGGGGGGGGTGTGGCGGGGTGGGTGTGTATTGCTTTGTAGATCCAGAACTGGCTTGCCCACAGCAGGCAACGAGTGGTCATATTCTGCATGGATTTCGGTGACCAGTGGTGTGGCTCAGGAATCTGTTCTGGGACCCATACTCTTCGTGATTTTATAAATGATCTGGACGAGGAAGTGGAGGGATGGGTTAGTAAATATGCTGATAACATAAAGGTTGGGGGTGTTGTGGATAGTGTAGAGGGCTGTCAGAGGTTACAGCGGAACATAGATAGGATGCAGAACTGGGCCGAGCAGTGGCAGATGGAGTTCAACCCAGATAAATATGAGGTGTTTAATTTTGATAGGTCAAATATGATTACAGAATATACCATTAATGGTAAGACTCTCGGCAGTGTGGAGAATCAGAGGGATCTTGACGTCCAAGTCCATGGGACTCTCAAAACTGCTGCACAGGTTGACTTTGTGGTTAAGAAGGCATACCGTGCATTGGTCTTCATTAATCGTGGGATTGAGTTTAGGAGTTGAGAGGTAATGTGTAGCCATATAGGACACTGGTCAGACCCCACTTGGAGTACTGTGCTGAACTCTGGACGCCACACTACAGGATGGATACGGAAACCATAGAAAAGGTGCAGTGGCGACTTACAAGGAGTTTACCTGGATTGGGGAGCATACCTTATGAGAATAGAATCAATGAACTCGGCCTTTACGCCTTGGGGTGACAGAGGATGAGAGGTGACCTGATAGGGGTGTATATCGCCTCTGCCTTCTTGCCTGTCCTTTGGATACAAAGTATACCCTTTGATGTTAAGCTCTCAACTGTGACCTTCTTTCATCCACGACTCACAAATGCTCATTACGTCATATTGACAAACGTCTATTTGCGTCACGAGTTCATTCACGTTATTCCGATGCTACGTGCATTTAAACACAATGCCTTCAGTCCTGCATTCTCCGCCCTTTTTGAATTTTGCCTCGGTGGTACAATTTACCTCTTTGCTCTGTCTGCATTTTTACCCGATCACAAGGAGGAGAAGAAGATGGCGGCGCGACGCAGCGCGCAGCGGCCACTCCTGTGATATGATATCTGCTGTCTGTCAAGTAGGGTGCCGTGCACAATCCTGATTTGATGCAGACAGACATGAGAGCACGGAGGAACATCTGGAGAAACTTTTGAAATGCCTTCTTCGCTGCCGCTGCTATTGTGTGATCCATATCTCCGGAGGAGAAGGCCCCGAGTCCTTGGCTTCGTTTGTTGGTCGGCGCCAGGTGCAGCGGCGAAGCGCTGGGCAGAGATGGTGCTCGGTGCTCGGTGTCGGAGGGCTGGTGGGAGGCTGGAAGTTTTCGGATGGACTCAGAGTCGGCTGTGGTCGGGTGCTTCCAATGCATCAGCAGTTCTCGGCGCCTGGAGGTTGATAGCAGGGAGAGTTCTGCATTTTGCCTCCTGCTATCGGGACTATTGGGTCGATCGGAACTTTGAGACTTTGTTTTTTACCGTGACCATGGTCTGCTCTTTATCAAATTATGGTATTTCTTTCCACTGCTGTAACTATATGTTATAATTATGTGGTGTTGTCGGTGTTAGTCTTGGTTTGTCCTGTTTTTTTTTTGTGATATCACTCTGGGGGAACATAGTATCATTTCTTAATGCATGCATTTCTAAATGACATTAAACGAGGACTGAGTGTTCTCATAATCTAATCTAATCTAATCTAATCTTGTCATCTACTATTTTAGTGTCATCTGCAGACTTACTGACGATGCTATGTTTATTCTCATCAAAATCATTGATATAGATGACAAAGAGCGATGAATCCAGTACTGAGTCCCAGTGAACAACGGTTAACATGGACCTCCAGTCCAAAATGCAAACTTCCACCAGCATCCTTTGCTACCAATCATCAAGCTAATTCTCAATCTGATTAGCTAGCTCTTCCTGATGCCATGCCATCTATCTTGCAATAACAGTCTATGATGTGGAACTGCATCTACTGTCCTGCCTTCATTGATCTTCGCCACTACTACCTCAAGAAAAAAAAAACACTCACTCAAAATTGTGAGACATGATCCTCCATAAAAAAGCCTTGTTGTTTCTTAAGTCAAAATCGCTGTTGTGAATTGCTTGTATATCTTTTACGGAAGAGTCCCTTGTAGTAACTAATTTGCCAAGCACAGTAGGCATCTTGGTGTATAACCCTCAGATTTCACTTTGCTGCACATTTTAAATAAAGGCACAGCATTAGCCACACTACAGTCTTCCAGCAATTCACCCGTCATTATGATGAGGTATATCTCTTAGCCAGAACTTCTTAATTTTATCTCTAGCTTCACAATATGCCCTTGAATTTAGCTGATGAGACTCCGAAATTTATCTACCTTTGTATATTTTAAGACATGTCATGCCTCTTCTCTGTTAAAGTGGACAATGTACAAGACCTCCCCATTAACCTTCTCTCGATCGGATGTGTTCTTGTCTTTCTCTATTGCAAAATCAAAGGAGGAAAATGCACTGAGGACTTGTCCCATCGCTGTGGGTTTGAACAAGTATGTTCACTTTGGTCTTTGAGTAGCATTACTCTCTCTTTAGTTGCTATTTTTAACATTGCAGTAGTTATAAAAAAAACTCTACTTATTTTCCATGATTTCTTCTGCCAAAGATATCTCATGCATTTTTTTTTTGCCCTTCCAATTTAATTCTTCAGTATACTCCTGGAGCCCATTACTTAGAGGTTGATATATTTTTGAATAATAAGGGTGTCAAAGGTTACGGGGAAAGGCAGCAAACTGGGGCTGAGAGGGATAATAATTTAACCGTGAAGGACTGGGGAACAGAGTCAAATTGCCGAATGGCCTAATTCTGCTCTTTTGCCTTATGGTCCGATGAGCTTCCTAGACAAATGTTGGCATGCACCAGGACTATACCTCCTTAATGTCCCTGAAAAGAGTCTCAATATATCTTGGCTTTCAAGGTTTCGAAATTTATCATCCCCTAATTCAGCCCAACAGGAATGGCGATGTTGAAACCTTGATATGTCACTTTTGAAATCTTCCAACTTGCCATATGTCATATTGCTTGCAAATAACATATCCCAACCAGCCGCTACTCATTCCACTCTAATACTGTCAAAAATTCCGTTGCCAAAATTTCGAACTTTAGAATGTGGACCAGATATTTTCCTATCCATAACTAATTTAAAATGAATGGAACAATGGCCACTGGTCCTGAAGGTACCTCCACTGCAAAGCTGGTCACTTCTATTTTTATGTAATTGTACAAATTGTTTATGTGCATTGAAGTTTACATGAGGGTGTTTGTATTATATTGTGAATCTGCTACTTTAGGATGTACAACATGTGTAGGAAGATTCATTTGTGATATTAATGAATTCAAGGGATAAACACTGTGTTCAGGGTAGTGCCATTAAGTAAAAGAACAGTTATGAATTTATTAAGTACAACAGCTGACATTTTATTTACTTGTTTTCATGGGAAGGCCTTGGAAAGAATACGGAGGAAAATAATACAGCAATAATTCAGAGATAAGACAGATTGTTCTGGTAATGGTTCAGGAAGAAAACGGAAGGTTAACTGCTATATTTCATGGGATATGTAAAGACAATGATTTCCACCGCAACGGAGTGAGTAACCAGGGACAAACACTAAAGATTAGTATCTGCAATCCAATCACAGAATGAGAAATATGTTAAAGTTGAGAATTCAGGTAATTGGACAGGTCTATTATGAACTATTATCCAATCAAATAATAAAGTAGTTGCAGCTCTACAATTCAATATACCTTCAGTTTATGAAAATCAAAGTTCAGATTCACCCTCAATGTAATACTCATCAAGAAGGTCAGGGGAAATGATTTACTCACTTTGCTTGCAAAGTCGGAGGATATCGGCCTCCTGCTCAGGTACATTTTGTGAAGAGTGCCCAACTTGGCATTCGAACAGGGCATTCTTGCACAGAATGCCGTAGTGTATTGTAGCAGTCCTCCGCCTATGAATCATAGTCGCGCCACTGGTCTCGTCTTTCTGAGGCCAGGGATCTTATAGTTCGTTTGAGTTCTTAATTCACCTGTTCCGTCTTCCCATTGGACAGCGGGTAAAACCCAGAAGAAAGACTCGCCTTTACCCAAATCTGCGTGCAGAATACCCTCCGAAAATTTCATGCAATTTGCTTCCACGGTCTTCCACGATGGATTGATTAGTTGGTGAAGGATTTTTAAATTTAGATTTTAGATTATGACAACAGTCAGTCCTCTTTTATTGTCATTTAGAAATGCATACATGTATTAAGAAATGATACAATGTTTCTCCGGATTGATATCACAGAAAACAGGACAAACCAAAGACTAACACAGACAAAAACTACATAATTATAACATATAGTGACGGCAGTGCAAAGCAATACCATAATTTGATGAAGAACAAACCATGGGTACGGTAAAAAAAAAAAGGTCTCAAAAGTCCCCGAGTCGATTGACTCCTGAGTCCCCGATAGCAGGCGGCAAAAGGGAGAAACTCCCTGCCATAAACCTCCAGGCACCGTCAACTTGCTGATGCCTTGGAAGCAGCCCACCACACCCGAGACTGGGTCCATCCGTCCGAAAACTTCGACCCTCCGACCAGCCCCTCCGATACAACCTCCCAAGCACTTTCCTCTGCCCGCCTTCGACCGAGCCCCGGCCGCTGAAACAAGCAAAGCCGAGGATTTCGGGGCCTTCCGCTCCGGAGATTCCGGTTACCACACAGTAGCAGCCGCAGCGAAGCGGGCATTTGAGAACTTTTCCAGATGATCCTCCGTACTCTCACGTCCGTCTCCATCAAATCAGAATCGTACACGGTCCCCTGCTTGAGGTTGGGTTGGAGCTCTTTATTCCGAAAGCGCGCTTCGCACGCCAGCAGGTATCGTTGGCCCTCTCTTAGCATTCCAGGCCAGCAGGTTCTTCTCTAAATTAACTCGAGTGAGTGTTCATTCTTGATGAGTCCCCGTTAAAGTACCTGCGAGCGGACGGAACAGACGATCCTGGGTCCTCACTTACGCCTGGGGCTTGAGAATACGGACGAAATTTCACCAAGGAACTGGCGCTATCACCATACCTTCTGTAAACTGGTGGTGACCTGCGCCTCTCTTTAGGGTTCGTCGAACTAGGGAGAGAAACCATTCAGTTTCGATTATTTAATCCGGGCGGTATGGCAGGATGAAATTGAAGCGGTTCAAGAAAAAAGACCGTCTGGAATGTCTGGAATTCTGTCTCTTAGCCTCCCGAATATAAGCCAGGTTATTGTGATCTGACCATGCAGTAAAATGTTCTTGGTCCCCTCAAGCCAGTGATGCCGTTCCTACAAACTCAACTTCTCCGCGAACTGCTCGCTACTTCCGATATCGCAGTTCACCTTTGCCGGGAATAGTTTTCTTGAGAAAAACGCACACGGGTGCAGTTTATTGTCCGAAGGTGTCCGTTCAGACAACACAGCACATACTGCGATGTCCAAGGATTCCATGTCCACAATGAATGGAAGTTCCGGTTTGGGTGGAACCAAAATAGGAGCTGTGGTGAACCACTATTCGAGCGCTGCAAGGAAGCCTCCGCTTCCGTACACCAAACAGAATAACCCATGGATCTCTTGCAGCTGTCAGTGGAGCCGCCTGTGTACTGACGTTCCTGATAAACATTCTGGTCAAGATTGCAAATTCCAGGAATCGTCGGACTTGATTCACATTGGATGGTTGTAGCCAATCTTTGTTTGCCTCTATCTTAATAGGACCCATCTTCAGATTGCATTTGAGACGATAAAAAAAAACAAAAATGAAATGTTAGTTACTCAAAATTCGGATTCGTCCAGCTTGACGTTAAGTCAATGGTCTGGAATCAATTGCACACAAATTCCCGAAGTTACAATGAATATGCTAAGAGCGGTTACTAGACGATAAGACCATAAGCTATAGGAGCAGTATTATACCATTTGGCCCAGCGTGTCTGTTCCGCCATTTCATCATGGCTGATCCAATTGTCCACTCAGCCCCAATCTCCTGACTTCTCCCCGTATTCCGTCATGCCCCGACCAGTCAAGAATCTATCAATATCTACCTTAAGTATACATTATGTCTTGGCATCTACACAAGCCTGTTGCAAAGAGTTCCACAGACTCACCACTCTTTGGCGAAAGAAATTCCTCCTCATTTCCGTTCTAAAAGGGCGCGCCCCTATTGTGAGACTGTGTCCTCTGATCTTAGCCTCTCCCAGAATAGGAAACATGCTCTCCACATCCATTACAACAAGGACTTTCACCATTTGATCGGGTTCAATGAGGTCACCCCTCAATCTTATGAATTGTTGGGAATACATATCCAGCGCTATCAAACGCTCTTAAAAATGTGCACAACAGGAAAGGTACAGACAGTGATAATATTCACTGGAGATTAGTGTGCAAACTTAAAGCACACGGTATTGGAGGTATGGTATTGATGTGTATAGAGAATTGGTTGGTAGACAGGAAGCAAAGAGTGGGAATAAACGGGACCTTTTCAGAATGGCTGGCAGTGACTAGTGGGGTATGGTAAGGCTCAGTGCTGGGACTCCAGTTGTTTACAAGATGTATAAATGACTTAGACGAGGGAATTAAATGCAGCATCTCCAAGTTTGCAGATGACACGAAGCTGGGTGGCAGTGTTAGCTGTGAGGAGGATGCTAAGAGGATGCAGGGGGCTTGGATAGGTTAGGTGAGTGGGCAAATTCATTGCAGATGCACTTTAATGTGGATAAATGTGAAGTTATCCACTTTGGTGGCAAAAACAGGAAAACAGATTATTACTGAATGGTGGCCGATTAGGAAAAGGGGAGGTGCAACGATACCTGGGTGTCACTGAACACCAGTCATTGAAAGTGGGCATGCAGGTACAGCAGGCAGTGAAAAGTGCAAATGGTGTGCTGACACTCATAGCAAGAGGATTCGAGTACAGGAGCAGGGAGGTTCTACTGCAGTTGTACAAGGCCTTGGTGAGACCACAGCTGGAGTATTGTGTGCAGTTTTGGTCCCATAATCTGAGGAAAGACATTCTTGCCATAGAGGGAGTACAAAGAAGCTTCACCAGCTTGATTCCTGGGATGGCAGGACTTTCATATGATGAAAGACTGAATCGACTAGGCTTATACTCGCTGGAATTTAGAAGATTGAAGGGGGATCCGATTGAAACGTATAAAATTGGACAGGCTAGATGCAGGAAGATTGTTCCCGATTTTGAGGAAGTCCAAAACGAGGGGTCACAGTTCAAGGAAAAAGGGGGAGCCTTTTAGGACAGAGATGAAGATAAACTTCCTCACACAGAGAGTGGTGAATCTGTGGCATTCTCTGCCATAGGAAACAGTTGAGGCCAGTTTATTGGCTATATTTAAGAGGGAGTTAGATGTGACCCTTTTGTCTAAAGGGATCAGGGGCCGACTCCTGCACCTATTTTCTATGTTTCTATATTTATATTCATATATATTGGCCTTATTTGGTATCTGTTAATATATATCAACAATTTTCTTAAAAATACTGTATATGTGCACGAATATTAGACAGAAATTAAAATCTCTCTCTTACCGAAAGGAGAAATCACAAATGATCCATCAAAATATCCTCCTATCGTTAACAACCTTTCCAAAATATGCGAATGATATTCAACCTGATTCTGATTCTTTTGCTTGTTCACAAATGATATATATAATTGTAACATCTTGAAGCTAATCACCGCTCGCTCAGATGACCATAATACTCATGTAGAGGAGCAGAAAGGATGCCCGAACGGCATGAATGAATATAAAGAACAGCTGATAATAGTTTCGGTAATTCGTAATCAAATCCGTTGGAAAAGCAGAAATATATTTTGTTGCTATATTGACGACCAAATACAGCAGATTTTGTCTCACAGTCATGTTTGTTTGAATTTATAATAGGACTATGCCCATTGCTTGAGGAATGCCTTCAACATCTGATGAACCATTGGCGAAATATAATGTACCTATCGAAGAAAAAACAAAAAAAGAACAGTCATCATTATCAAAATAAAACATTGCATTTTGTCGGGCGACTCTCAAACCCCACTACGGTTTTGAGTACCTTTAAGCATGTTGTCTAATTTACTGAATATGACAAAAATGCGGTATCAAACCGTATCAACCAAATCATTTTTAACTTGACACACTTTGTGTCCAAGGACTATTTGAAATTATGCGCTCCCTCGCCAGTAAATTAAAGCAATTAATTCAATGGCAACAGAAAACATAGAGCAGCGAGCGTACAGCGCAGGAATATGTTCTTCACCCCCTCCCCCCCCCCCCCAAGTTGTGGCGAACTAGATAAAAATGAATAAAAGTAAGACCTCAGAAAGTAAACTTTACTATCTACACAATATCCATCTACCTGCATCTTCCTCATATTCATATGCCTATCTGAACGTTTGTTGAATGCATCCTTGGTAATTCATCGGTCTGAACAAATAACAAGAAAGGCTCCTACATTCAAAGTGCAAGGAGACTCAAAGAGGTGTACAAGATAATGAGAGGCATTGGTCGTGTTGAAAGTCAGACGGTTTTTCCCAGGGCTGAAACGGCTAGCACGATAAGGCATAGTTTTAAGCTGCTTGGAAGTAGGTACAGAGGAGATGTCCGGGATAGGCCTTTTGTCAAACAGAGAGTGGTAAATACGTGGAATGAACTGCCGACGGCGGTGCTGTAGACATAAAAGATAGAGTCTTTTAAGAGAGTCTTGGATGGATACATGGAGCTTCGAAAAATAGAGGGTTATGGGTAAGCCTAGGTAGTTCTAAGGTAAGGATATGCTCGGCACAGCTTTGTGGGCCGAAGGGCTTGTACTGTGCTGCAGGTTTTCTTTGTTCTATGTTCTATGTTCTCGTCAAGCTCGGAGGGCTCACTTCTCCACACTGTTTAATTTCATCCTTACTCATTCCTCCCAGAAGCAAGAACACCGAGGCCGACGCTCTCTCCTGGCAGTTGGACGGAACTGAGGAAACGCCCGATCCAGAGCCCAGTATTGCTTGTTCATGTATTGCTGCTCCGGTGATCTGGGGAACAGAGGTGGGGGTGAGGGCTGCACAACAGACGGATCCAGGTCCGGTTGGGGTTTTTCCTCTCCGGCTTCTCCACAACAGGTTATAAAGAAGACAAACGGAATTTTGGCCTTCATTGCTAGAGAGATTGAATTCAAAAGCAGGAACGTCATGCTGCAGCTGTACAGAGTACTGGTGTGGCTGGAGAAGGAGTACTGTCTGCAGTTCTGGTCTCCATACACGAGGAAGGATGTACTGGCTTTGGAGGAAGTGCAAAGGAGGTTCACCAGGTTGATTCCATGGATAAAGGTGTTACCCTATGAGGAGAGATTGAGTCGCCTGGGGCTGTACTCTCTGGAGTTCAGAAGAATGAGAGGGGTCTTATAGGAATACACCAAATTTTGAAAGGGGTAGATAAGGTAGGAAAGTTGTTTCCATTGATAGGTGAGACTAGAACTAGAGGACATTGCCTCAAGATTCAGTGGAGAAGATTTAGGACGGAGATGAGGAAATTTCCCAGAGAATGATGATTCTGTGGAGTTCTCTGCACAGGGAAACGGTTGGTGCTTCCTCACTAAATATATTTAAGAAACAGTTAGATAGGTTTTCACATAGTAAGGGAATTAAGGGTTATTGGGAAAAGGCAGGTAGATGGAGCTGAGTGTACGGACAGATCAGCCATGATCCTATTGAATGGCGGGGCAGGCTCGATGGGCCGGATGGCCTACTCCTCCTGCTCCTACTTCTTGTGTTTTTATGTTCTTATGGCTGTTTGTTCCTGCAGCGGTGCGTTCCAATGTGTTTCGATGGGGTCACCGCTTCAGTTTGGATGCTATACGGGAATTCAACGGAATGAGGAGCTTATAAAGAAACAACTTTGGTGGCCATCTATGCGCCGGGATGTCCATGACTTTGCATCGGCCTGTCGCTCTTGCGCTCGGAACAAGACGTCACGCCAGCATCTAGCGGGTCTGCTATGTCTACTCTTTGTATCCCTCGCCGCTGGTACCACCTATCGGTAGATTACATTAATGAGACCCCCCTGCCTAATGGAAACACCGCCAATTTGGTCGGTATGGATCGATTTTCCAAAGCTTCCCAGTTTATTGCCCCGCCTAAGCACCATCGGTTCATGAGGCTGCCACACCCATGGTTCAAAATATGTTCAGGCTCCACGGCTTCCTTCAGACATTGTGCCTGATCGCAGACCACAGTTCATTTCACTCTTATAGAAGGTTTTCTACTTTCTTTTAGGAGCCACAACCAACCTCTCGTCTGGATTCCACATCGAATCAAATGGGGAATCTGAGAGAGTGAACCCGGAGTTGGAGATAACCAAAGGCTGCCTTGCCCCTTCCAAAACGAAGTCCTAGCGATCCCTATTGCTTTGGGCAGTCCTCCTCCTCGAATATGTCTGCAATTGAATGCCAGAAGGGATTCCAGCCACCGCCCTTTCCATGACCAGGAGATTGATGTAGGACTCCTGCTGCTGTACAGCTGATACAGTGCTAAAAGCGCACCAACAGACGAGCCAAGGCAGTACGACTGCGTTCCCAGACACAACATGCCGGACAGACTGATTGGCTCCGCAAAAAGGTAAGACAACTTAAGCCAGGAAAGTAGGATTAGTTCACATAAAGATATCTTCTCCTGAAAGCTGAGGGGCGCAAATTGATTCTGTGCTCCTTGGGATCGTTTGCAGTTGAAAATGCTGCCAACAACATCTCTTATAAATTGTGTCTACAAGCATTATTGAAGATCCACCCAGAATTCCATGCTTCCCAGCTCAAGACTCTTCCCTGGCCTCAGTCATCCCACTATTCTGTCCTCCAGGCTTGGTAGATTCTTTCCGTGTCTGCATGGTCCGGCACCTTCTGGTACCTTGCCCAGTACAATGGTAATGACCAATGATTGGGAAGGGTGCCCCCTCGTGTTAGCCATTTCAGCCCAGGGAAAAAGCCGCTAACTATCCAGAGGATCAATGCCTCACATCATTTTTCACACCTCTATTAGATCACCTCTCCTCCGCCGTCGCTCCAAGGAGAAAAGGCCAAGTTCACTCAACTTATTCTAATAATGAATGTGCCACAATCCAGGCAACATCCCTGTAAATCTCCTCTACACCCTTTCTGTAGTTTCCACATCCATCGTGTAGTGAGGTGACTAGAACTGAGCATAATACTCCAAGTAGGGTCTGAACAAGGTCCTACATAGATATGACATTACCTGTCGGCACTTGAACTCAATTCCACGGTTGATAAAGGCCAATACACCGTATTACTTCTTAACTGCACAGTCAACCCGTGCATCAACTTTGAGTGGCCTATGGACTCGAATCCCAAGATCCCTCTGATCCTCCACGCCGCAAGAGTCTGACCATCAATACTATATTCTTCCAACATATTTGACGTCCCAAAACGAGCAACTTCACACTTAGATGTGTTGAATTCCCTCTCAGACCTATCGATGTCCAGCTGGAATCTCTGACAGCCTTGCATGCTGTCCACAACTCGCCCAACCTTTGTGTCATCAACAAATATACTAACACATCTCTCCACTTCCTCATCCGGATCATTTATAAAAATCACTAAGAGAAGAAGTTCCAGCACACATATCTGAAGCACACCACAGCTCTCCCACCTCCATGCAAACTATGACCCGTCAAATCCACTCTTTGCCTTCTGTAGTGAACACAATTCTGGATCCATAAAGCAAGATCCCCTTGGATCCCATGCCTCCTTACTACCTCAATAAGCCTTGCATTGGGTACCTTATCAAATGTCTTGCTGAAATCCATAAACACTTCATCTATTGTTCTACCTTGATTGATGTGCTTAGTCACATCCTAAAAAAAATCAGTCAGCCTCGTAAGGCACGATCTGCCTTTGACAAAGCCATGCTAACTACTCCTAATCATATTATGCCTCTCCAAATGTTCATAAAATCTGCCTCTCATGATTTTCTCCATTATCTTACCAACCACTGAAGTAAGAGTCATTGGTCTATAATTTCCTGGGTATCTCTATTTCCTTTTTTGAATGCGGGAAAACATCTGCAACCCTCCAATCGTGCGAAACCTCTCCCGTCCCCATTGATGATGGAAAGATCATTGTCATAGGTTCAGAAATCTGCTCCCTCGCCTCCCACCGTAGCCTGTGGTATATCTCGTCCTATCGCAGTGACTTATCCAACTTGACGCTTTCCAAAAGCTCCAGCACATGTTCTTTTTAAATGTCTATTTGCTCAAGCTTTCAGTCCGCAGTCATCCATTCCTACATTCGTTAAAGTTCTTTTCCATAGTGAATACAGAAGCAAAGTATTTATTAAGTACCTCTGCTACCTCCTCCGGTTCCACACAAACATTTCCACCCTGTGACACCGAATTAGTCCTATTTTCTCACATCCTATCCTCTTGCTCTTCACATGCTTGCAGAATGCCTTGCGGGTTTCCTTAATTCTGCTCACCAAGGGCTTCTCATGGCCCCTTCTGACTCTCCTGATTCCATTCTTAACCTCCTTTCTGCTAGCCTTATAATTTCCTGGATCTCTATCATTACCTAGTTATTTGAACCTTCCGCAAGCTTTTCTTTTTCTTCTTGACTAGCCTTTTCTTCTTTTCTACAGCCTTTTTATTCCATGTTTCCTGTACAGTATCATTTTTTCCCTGTCTCATTGGAACGTACCAATGCGTAACACCACGCAGAGGTAGCACACGTAAATATTTGCCATATATCTGCCATACATTTCCTTGAGAACATCTGCTCCCAATTTATGCTTCCAAGTTCCTGGCAGATGGCTTCATATTTCCCTTTACTCCAATTGAAGGCTTTCCTGACTTAACTGCTCTTATCCTTCTCCAATGCTCTGGTAAGGAGATAGAATTGTGATCACCATTTCCAAAATGCTGTCCCACTGAGAGACCTGACACCCAACCAGGCTCATTTCCCAATACCCGATTAAGTACAACCTCTCCTCTTGAAGGCTTATCCTCATATTATGTCAAAAAACCTTCCTGAACACACTGAAGAAACTGTACCCCATCTAAACACCTTGATCGCGGGAGATGGCAATCAATATCGGGGAAATTAAAATCTTCCATCAAGCCAACCGTGTTATTATTGCACCGTTCTGGAATCTGTCTCCCTATCTGATCCTCGATGTCCCTGTTACTATTGGGTGGTCTATGAAAAACACCCAATTATTGATCCCTTCCTGTTTCTAACTTCCACCGACATAGATTCAGTAGACAATCCCTCCATGATTTCCACCTTTTCGGTAGCCGTAACACTATCTCTGATCAGCAGTGCTACACTCCCCACGACCTTTGCTTCCCTCCCTGTTCTTTCTGAAAAATCTAAAGCCTAGCACTCTAAGTAGCAATTTCTGCCCCTGAGCCAAACAAGTCCCTGTAATGGCCAGAACCTCATAGCTCCAAGTACTGATCCACGCTCTATGCTCATCCGATTTGTTCATGATACCTTGCATTAAAATAGCACATCAGTATGAGCGCATCACTTCTCTATCACCTGCCTATCCACCCTCTCACAGTGTCTACAAGTTTTCTGGATCTGTGAGCCAACAGCCCCTCAGTCTATCTCTTCAGTTCGGATCCCATCCCCAAGCAATTCTAGTTTAAGCTCTCCCAATAGCCTTAGCAACCATCCCTTCCACGATTTTGGTCTCCCTCGGATTCAAGTGCAACCTCTCTGTATTGTGCAGATCACGACTGCCCCAAAAGAGCTCCCAATGATCCATAGATCTGAATCCCTGCCCTCTGCTGCAATCCCTCATCCACGCATTTATCCTCCACCACATTCTATTCACTGCCACTCACTGTCACGCGGCACAAGCAGTCATCCCGAAAATACTAGTCTTGTGGTCCTGCTTCTCACCTTTTTTCCTTCCTCCCTGTAGTCTGTTTTCAGTACCTCCTCCGACCTATGTCGTTATGTACCACGACTTCTGGCTGTTCACCTTCCCACTTCATGATATCGTGGACGCGATCAGAAACATGCTATACCCTGGCACCTGGGATCTTCGGGTGTGTTCAGAATTATTCGGCGGCCCAATCAGCGGCAGGGACAGAGAACAACGAATTAAATAAAAGCTCAGAACGGACTAGCTCGGGCTGCCATTATTGGGAGAAAGCCACTGGTTAGAGTAGGTGGGTCAGACTTTGGTTCGAAGGAGGATTCAGCTCGAGGGAAAAGTTGGCTCTTGGTAAGATTCTGTTAACGTCCCCTTTTTTCCTCTTACCGTATTTAATGCAGTACATAGCCGTTGTGGTATTTCCTGCTGGATACTAGGGATCACAGGAGACCCAGAATCTCCCAGGGAACTACATATACGTCAGTGCATCCAGCTGCAGATATTTGCAGACCGTGTCAGGGATCCAGACCAGCAGCTGCATGACCTTCTGATTGTACGGGAGAATCAAGAGATAATTGATCAGAGTAACAGGGGAGTAGTCACCCCTATTTACAGGAGGCGACAAGCCGTTGACTCTCAGAAGAAATGGAAATATGACTGGGCTGTTAGCGCAGAGCGCCTCTGTTGCTGTTCCCCTCAATAATATACATACCGTTCTGGATTCTGTTGTGGGGGATGACCTCCGTGGGGAATATCACAGGGAACAGTTTACTGGCACTGAGCATTGGTGTTAAGGATCCGGCCTGAACAGTGGGTCGAAGGGCCTCTGCTGGTGTCCCTGGATCACGACAGTCTTTAATTTCTGCTTTCTTTCACCTGGCCATGTGGGTTCTGGCCCAGCCCCTTTCCTGTTTGGACTTCCTCCAATTACCTGTTTGTCTCCTCATTTGCACCCACCTGTTTCTAATTTTCACTCATTACCCTGTCCATTTAAACCCTGTCTTGACGAGCATTCTCACCCAGTTCGTCCCAGTTCTGACCTGTGTCGTTCTAGCCTGTCATTGCGACTTCTGCCAACCGGTTTTGCCTGATTCTGTGTTTTGGATTTTGCCCGTTCTTGGACCTGATTTTTGCCTGTGCGCTCTGTCTGCCCTCTCCTGACTGCCTTTCCTGGTAAGCCTCTGCCTGCCACTTCGGATTCGTGCCTTCCTTCTGTTTTTGAAAGACTGTGGCCTTTGGGTTCCCTAATAAATCCTGGTGAAAAAGAATTCATTGGTCTGCACTTGTGCGCCACGGAAACTCGACAGAACGAACTGGCCAGGATGGACTCAGCGGAAACCAATCAGGTGCGTGTGGCCCGCTTCCGACAGGGCGTGTTGTTAGGGAGACATGTAACGCAGTTCGCCTCTATCAACCAGTCGAAGGAAGCCTTCTCCGCCACTCTGAGCAGCATAGCCTCCCAGCTACAGCAGGTTCAGCTGGCACTGAGCTCTAACTCACCTTCTCTTGCTGCGCCATCAGCCCCACGGACTCCAACCCAACCAGCCCGAGAGCCCAGTTTACCTCCACCTGAAATTTACAGTGGTGTACCAGGCATCTGCAGATCCTTCCTGTCTCAATGCTCGCTGATTTTTGAGCTGCAACCCACTACCTTTCCCACTGATCGATTCCGTATTGCTTATGTTATCACGCTGTTGTCAGGAAGAGCAAGAGAGTGGGGTACGGCTGTGTGGGACAGCAAAGGCCCTTTTTGCCACACGTTTAATGACTTTTGTGAGGAGATGAGAAGAGTCTTTGACTGTTCCCAGCAGGGCCGAGAGGCAGCAAGGGAGATGTTGCGAGTTCGTCAGGGTGACCGTTCTGATTCGGACTCCGCCATTCAGTTCCGCACACGAGCCGCCACTACCAACTGGAATTCGGCGGCCCAAGCTGACGTGTTCCTCTATGGGCTGAGCGAAGAGGTTAAGGGCGAACTAGCCACTCGCGACCTGCCTGCTAGCTTCCAAGAGCTGGTCGATTTGCCCATTAGGATTGACAGCCGCATAAAACAGCGTCACCAGGAGAGTGATATCCGGGGGTCAGGAAGAATCACCAGGGGGCGTCTGACCTCTTCCCAGCCAGTACGCAGATCTCCTTCCTCGAGTCCTCAGTCACCCCCATCCAGCCCAACGGAGCTGATGCAGATTGATCGCACCCGTCGGTCTCCTTCGGAAAGACGGAGGAGAGTCAGTACCAACTCCTGGCTGTATTGTGGTCAGGCTGGTCACTATGTATCTACCTGTCCCGTAAAAGCCGACGTTCGCTCGTAAACGGGGGACTACGGGCGAGCAGTACTGCCTTCCCCCAGTTCCCCGTCACTCGAGCCCTGCTACCTGCTTTTCTACTGGCTGAAGGGAGGAGACGCACCGTTTCAGTTTTTATCGACTCTGGGGCTGAGGGAAACTTTGAGTTCCAGCTTTCTGGCCAATCTCGGTATGCCACTCACCCGTCTGAAGCAACCCCTGGAGGCCAGAAACTTAACCGGAGTGAAACTTGCCATGGTTACCCACTCTACAGCTCCACTGAGTCTCCTCATTTCTGGCAATCACCAGGAGAGCATTGCTTTCCATGTAATGGATTCCCCCAAAGCTGAAGTTGTGTTAGGCCACCCATGGCTAGCTCAGCACGGTCCGCACATTAATTGGGCTAATAAGTGTTAAGCAAGAGTCCTTTCTGCCTAAATCATTGTCTGCGTGTTGCTCATGCTACTCAAAGTCCGGTTCCTCTGCCTACAGAGGAGTTTCCCGATCTGTCCTCTGTACCCCCTGAATATCTGGACCTAAAGCTGGTATTCAGCAAGACTCGGGACACCATCCTACCCCCACATCGCCCCTATGACTGCGCTATAGATCTCGTCCCGGGAACCTCGCCACCTAGGGGTCATCTGTATTCCCTGTCTCCACCTGAAAGGGAAGCGATAGACGAGTATATCCAGGAGGTCTTGGCTGCAGGAATTATCCATCCCTCTTCCTCCCCAGCAGGCGCAAGGTTGTTCTTTGTAGCCAAGAAGGACGGGTCCCTGCGTCCTTGCGTGGACTATAGAGGTCTCAGTGAGGTCACCATTAAGAGCCACTATCCTCTTCCTCTTATGTCATCTGCATTTGAATTGCTCCAGGGTGCTTCTATCTTCTCCAAGCTCCACCTCCGCAACACTTACCATCTGGTCCGCATAAGAGAGGGGGATGAGTGGAAGACCGCGTTCAGTACGCCATCTGGGCACTACGAATATTTGGTAATGCCTTTCGGGCTTGCTAATGGTCCTGCTGTGTTCTAGTCCCTGGTGAATGGCGTCCTCAGAGATATGCTGAATCAATTTGTATTTGTGTACTTAGATGACATTCTGATATCTTCTAGGTCCCTCTCTGAACACATCCAGCACGTCCGTCGGGTGATCCAACGACTCCTGGAGAATCAGCTATTTGTGAAGGCGGGGAAGTCTGAACTTCACCGGAGTTCACTTCGTTTCTGGGATATGTCATCAGCGCTGGAAGAATCCAGATGGACCCTCAGAAGATCAAGGCGGTAGAGAAGTGATCACAATTCGCCTCTCGACGAGATGTCCAACGCTTTCTTGGGTTTGCCAACTTCTATCACCGATTCATTCGAAATTCCAGCATCCTGGCTGCCCCGCTGACTGCTCTAATCTCCTCCAATTCGAAGTTCGTCTGGGATCCAGCGGCTGAGAAAGGTTTTCCTGATCTAAAGTCTCGTTTCACCACGGCACCTATCCTCCTTCAGCCCGATCCCACAAAGCAGTTTATTGTAGAGACTGATGCCTCTGATGTAGGAGTAGGGGTTATACTGTCACAGCGTTCAGCAGAGGAAGACAAGCTAAACCCGAGCGCCTTTTATTCCCACAAATCTTTGCCCGCAGAACGCAACCATGACATCGGCAATCGAGAGTTAGCGGCTATTAAACTTGCTCTTGAGGAATGGCGGCATTGGCTTGAGGGAACGACTACTCCTTTTCTAGTCTGGACGGATCACAAGAACCAGTAATCTATCCATTCAACCAAACGCCTCAAATCCCGCCAGGCTCGGTGGTCCCTGTTTTTTGCCCGTTTTAGATTCAGCCTGGCCTATCGTCCTGGCTATAAGAACGGCTAGCCTGACGCGCTCTCCAGGCAATTTCTAACAACCGACGTGGCGCCCGAGGTTACGACCATTCTCCCGAAGCAACGTCTGGTCACCGCAACACAGTGGAAGATTGAATCTGTGATCCAGTCTGCCCAGCAGTGTGAGTCTGTTCCTAGTGCCTGCCCTGATAATCTATTGTATGTTCCCCAGTCTGTCCGCTCCCAGGTTCTCCAGTGGGGACACACCTCCAGACTGACATGTCACCCTGGCATCAGACGCACGATGGCTTTCATCAGTCGAAGATTTTGGTGGCCATCCCTGAGGAAGGATTTTGAGAGCTTCATTTCTGTCTGCCCAGTCTGTGCACAGAACAAGACCTCCAGCCAGCCACCAACTGGTCTCCTGCACCCCCTGCCTGTTCCTAGAAGGCCCTGGTCACACATTGCGCTGGACTTTGTCACCGGACTCCCCCTGCCCGACGGTAACACTATCTTTCTTACCATAGTGTATCGCTTTTCAAAATCGGTCCACTTAGTTCCCCTTCCCAAGCTGCCCTCTGCCAAAGAGACTGCCAACCTGGTGATTGAGCATGTTTTCCGTATTCACGGTCTCCCCGTTGGAGTGGTATCTGATAGAGGTTCGTAATTTACCTCCCACTTTTGGAGGGCCTTTTGCAAGCTACTCGGGATCAGGGTTAAACTCTCATCTGGGTTTCATCCACAGAGTAATGGCCAGACCGAGCGGGCTAATCAGCAGATGGAGGTAATGTTCCGTTATGTGACGTCTCAGGAATCTTCCTCTTGGAGTCAGCAACTTCCCTGGGTCGAGTACGCCATTAATTCTATGCCTTCTGCTTCATCAGGTTTATCGCCATTGCAGTGCTGTCTTGGCTATCAACCCCCCTTATTCGCGTCTCAGGAGGAGGAAGTGGGCGTTCCCTCAGCCGAAGCGTTTGTCCAGAAGTGTTCACGGACCTGGAGACGAGCACGAAAGGCGCTGCTTCAATCTAGAGCCAGAATGAAGCAGCAAGCAGACCGTCACCACATCGAGCCCCCCCGTTCCTGCCAGGGTCAGAAGGTGTGGTTATCTTCGCGTGACATCCCCTTGAAGGTGGACTCCCGAAAACTGGCGTCACGCTACATTTGAACTTTCCCCGTCACCGGGGTGATCAGCCCTTCGGTGGTACGTCTAAAACTACCCCCTATCCTTCGCAGAATCCATCCTACATTTCATGTTTCAAGGATTAAGACCTTTGTCTGCAGCCCCCTCTGTCCCGTCCCCCTCCCCGTCTCATCAATGGCTCAGAGACCTTCACTGCGCGCCGATTACTGGACGTTCGACGCAGAGGTCGTGGACTGCAATACCTCGTTGATTAGAAAGGCTATGGCCCCGAAGAGAGGGGTTGGGTTCCCGCTCGAGATATCCTGGATCCCTCTCTCATGAAGGACTTTCATAGGAGCCATCCCGTACCAGCAAGAAGGGCGTCTGGAGACGCCCGTGGGGGGTGGGTACTGTTAAGGATCCGGCCTGAACACTGGGTCGAAGGGCCTCTGTTGGTAGCCCTGGATCACGAGGGTCTATAATTTCTGTTTTCCTTCACCTGGCCACGTGGGTTCTGGCCCAGCCCCTTTCCTTTTTGGACCTCCTCCAATTACCTGCTTGTCTCCTCCTTTGCACCCAGCTGTTTCTAATTTTTCCTCATTACCCTGTCCATTTAAACCCTGTCTTGACGAGCATTCTCTGCCAGTTCGTCCCAGTTCTGACCTGTGTTGTTCTAGCCTGTCATTGCGACTTTTGCCGGATTCTGTGTTTTGGATTTTGCCCGTTCTTGGACCTGATTTTTGCCTGTGCGCTCTGGATTGTCTGCCCTCGCCCGACTGCCACTCCTGGTACGACCTCTGCCTGCCATTTCGGATTCGTGCCTGCCTTCTGTTTTTGAAAGACTGTTGCCTTTCTGCTCTCTAATAAATCCTGGTGAAAACGTGTTCATTGGTCTGCACTTGAGTGCCACCGAAATCCGACGATGTGTCAGTGGAGCACAAAGGAAAGAGGAAGAAGGAAGTAAAGCAGTCATAGGGGACTTGATAGTGAAACGAACAGACAGGACATTCTGTGGGCGTGAATGGGACAGAGAATGGTATGTTGCCTCCCAGAAGCTAGTCTTGGATCGTGTCCACAGTATTTTAGATGGGGAAGGAGAATTGCCAGATAAATTAGTAATTATTAGTACATAGGAAGGAAAACCAAAGAGGTTCTGGGAAAAAAAAATAAAATAGAGACCGAGGCAGAAAGCAGAGAAGCAGACATCATAAATTGTATATTCTCTATTGCTCCCTGTACCGCGTGACAGTGAGGGTAGCAACAAGCTGTTTCGGCAGATTAATGCGTTGCTGAGAAACTGGTACAGGGGTCAGGGCTTCAGATGTTTGGATCATTTGTACCTTTCTGGGGGAAGTATGACCTGTATAAAAGTAACCATAGAACAGTACAGCACATGAACCGGCCCTTCGTCCCACAATATTATTGCGGACCTACCAAATAGTAAGTTACAGAAAAAGCAAAATAAAATCCGTCCTCCTAACATAATATTCATATCCCTCCATCTTCCTCAATTTCAGGCCTCTCTTCAAAGTCTGCGATGTAAATGCCTTTTCTTCCCTACCATGATGCGCATCCCAGGCATCCAGCATTCTCTGAATAACAACAAACGTCCACTTCGAGCCCCTCCCATGTTCAATGCATGCTCTCTGGTATTCGACGTTTCTGGCGTAGGAAAAAAGTATTCCCTGTCTACTCTTTCTATACCTCCCCTATTTTTTATTAAACATTTTTCAGATCCCCCTCAGCCTCTGCCGTCCAGAGAAGACAACCCAAGTTTCTGCAGCATCTCATGATAGCACATGCTCCCTGAAGCAGGCCGCATCCTGGTGAACCTCTTCTGCACCGTCTCAAAAACTTCAACATCCTTTGTTCTGTACTGTGACCAGAACTGTGTAAGATACTATAGATATGGTCAAACCAGTGTTCAATGAATCTGCGAAAAAAACTCTTGACTTTGGAACTCAGTGTATCGGTTGACAAAACCAACTATTTCAAAAGCCTTCCTCACCTTACCGAATTGTTAAGCCTCTTTTCAGTAGCTATGAGCTTGGGCCCCCTATAATCGCTGTGTAGGAGCACGGTTAAGGATTTTGCCCTTAAAAGTGTACAGCCTCCTGGCGTTTTCCTTACGAAGGTGCAACACCTCACATTTATCTTGGTTAAACCCATCTACTATTTTTCTGCCCACATATGAAACTCACTTGTATTAATTGCCAGACTTCTATATTATCCATAATTCTCCCAATCCTGGTATCAACCACAAATTACCACCACCCTCATCTATATTTTCATCCAGGTCATTAACATACATCAGGAACATCAGAGGTCCAGCATCGATCCCCGTAGAACACCAATAGTTACAGAATTCTAGATTGAATAAATCGACTGCTACGCTCTATCTTCCACATGCAGGCCAGTTTTAAATCCAAATAAACACTTCTCTTCGAACCCAATCCTAGTCTTCAGGGGTAGCCTCACATGAGGTAATTCGTCAAACACCAAACTACTATCCATGTAGACGACACCGACGACTGTACATTCATCAATCTATTTCAGCAACTAGTCAAAAATTCAATAAGACACGACTTCTTGGGGTTGTTGTGAGTAGTGTGGGGGGCTGTCAGACGTTAGCGAGGGATACAAATAAAAATAGGATGCAGAAGTGGCAGATGGTGTTCAACCCAGATAAGTGTAAGGCGGTTTATTTTGGTAGGTCAATATGATGGCAGAATATAGTATGAATAGTAAGCCTCCTGGCAGTGTGGAGGATAAGAGAATCTCGGGGTCCGAGTCCGTGGGACGCTCAAAGCTGCTGCGCAGGTTGACTCTGCGCTTAAGAAGGCATACAGTGCATTGTCGTTCATCAACCGTGGGATTGACTTTAAGAACCGAGAGGTAATGTTACAGCTATATAGGACCCTGGTCAGAACCCACTTGACGTTCAGTTCCGGTCACCTCACTACAAGAAGAAAGTGGGAACTATAGAAATGGTGCAGAGGAGGTTTACAAGGATGTTGCCTGGATTTGAGAACATGCCGTATGACAATAGGTTGAGTGAACTCGGCTTTTTCTACTTGGAGTGGCGGAGGTTGAGAGGTGACCAGATAGAGGTGTATAAGATGATGAGAGGCATTGATCGTGTGGATAGACGGAGGGTTTTTCCCAGGCTTAAATGGCTAATATGAAAGGACACAATTTTAAGCTGCTTGGAAGGAGGTGCAGAGGAGATGTCCGGGGTAGTATTTTTTTTCTCATCTCTCACAGGGAGAGGTAAGTGCGTGGAATGGGCTGCCGGCGACGGTTGTGGGGGCGGTAACTCGTGGATGGGTGCATGGTGCTTAGAAAAATAGAGGGCTATGGTAACCCTAGGTAATTTCTAAAGTATGTACATTTTCGGTACAGATTGTGGGCCGAAAGGCCTGTACTGTGCTATAGCGTTTCCGAGGTTTTTCTCTGCTGAAAGCCATGTTGGGTCTCCCTAAAGTGCTCATGGGCATTTAAATGCTCATATAGTCTATCACTGAGAATTATCTGCAGCAATTTCCCTACAGCTGACGTGAGACTCACCAGTCCATAGTTTCCAGGATTTCCCCTTGTTCACTTTAAATAAAATTCCAACATTAACCACTCGCCAGCTGTCCGTGACGTTGCCCGTGCCTAGAGAGGACACGAAGATACTGAACAGATCCACAGCAATATCGACACCAGACTCCCTGAATAACCTGGGCTAAATTCCCTCTGCTTCTTGACATCTAAACGTCCTCACTTATGTATGCACTCAACACTCCTGTTCCTCCATGTCATTTTCCTTGATAAATACTGAAGTAAAATACTGATTAAACATAACTCGCATTCTTCGCATCCAAGCAAATGTTCCCTTCTTTTATCCTTGAGAGAACTTGTCCTGTCTAAATTTATTATTTTATATGTATATAAAAAGTTCCTTGGTTTTCACGTTTATCTTACTTTCTAAAGGCTACTCATGGCCCTTCCTGGTTTTCCTAATTAATTTGTTGAATTATTTTATTTTGGCTTCTTTATAATTCTCATCTGCTCAGTTTGACCACAATTTTCGAAGCGTTACATACGTTTCCTTTTTCTTCTTCACTAATTTCATCAATTCTCTAAACATCCAAGGCTTTCCTACCTGTCTGTCCCTATCCTTCCTTCTAAAAGGAAGATGCATTTTCTGTACGCTTTGCAATTGATCGTTCATCATCCTCCATAGCTCTGACGAGAACCAGAAAAACCGCGATTCGATTAGATATCATTCGTTTCTGCCATATACCCTCATAACTTTACCTACTCCCATTTAAGATTCTCCCGTAAGGAACATACATATCTTTATCTACAGCCAACCTGAAAGTTAAGTAGTGGTAGTCACTGTCTCCTCACTGCATACCTACTGAAAGTTCAGTCACCAGGGTAGTCCCAATACAAACCATTTTATCGTCTTTACGAAAATCTCCTTGATACACTTGACACATTCGATCCTTGCAAAAGTTTCCAGTTTATATTAAGCGATTGAAATCTCCCATGACAATAACCCCCATTGGCTCAATGTAATGAGAGTGATCAGACCAGTTTGTCCTGACCGGTTCAAGCTGGCAGTAAGACAACATACGGAATCATGAAGTGGTAAGGCTGCAGCAATGGAAAACCACGACATTGCATCTAATGGCCATTTTATTAGGTACCAGGGGTAACTCGGGAGCAGAAGATAGCAGCGTGACGCAGTTCGCAGTGGCCACTTCGGTGGTGATACCGGGTATCTGTCAAGTAGGGTGCCGTGCACAATCCTGATTTGATGGAGACAGACGTGAGAATACGGAGGAACATTTGGTGAAAATTCTAAAATGCCTTCTTCGCTGCGGCTGCTACTGTGTGATCCAGAATATCCGGAGGCGAAGGCCCGGAGTCCATGGCTTTGATTGTTGCTCTGCGGCCGGGGGGGGGGGGGGGGTGGTGTCGTAGCGCTCGGCCAGAGGATGGCGCTCGGTACTCGGTGTCGGAAGGCTGGTCGGAGGCTCGAAGTTTTCGTACGGATTCAGAGTCCGCTGCGGTCGGGTGCTTCCAATGATGCGGGTTCGGCAAGTTTGCGGTACTTGGAGGTTCATGGCAGGGATGGTTTCTCCCTTCTACCGACTGCGTGAGAAGATGGGGCTATCGGAACTTTGAGACCTTTTTATTTTACCGTGCCCATGGTCTGCTCTTTATCAAATTACGGTATTGCTTTGCACTGTTGTAACTCTATGTTATAATTATGTGGTTTTGTCAGTTTTAGTTTTTGTTTGTCTTATGTTTCTGTGATATCATACAGGAGGAGATTGTATCATTTTTAATGCATGCATTTCTAAATGACAATAAACGAGGACTGAGTGTCCTCATAATCTAAAATAAAAGTGAAGTGAGCCCTGACTGTATATACTTCTAAGGTCAGCTTGGTTTCTACAATTTAGGAAGCTATTTTGGTTGAACCTCTATGCAAGCAACACTTTGCACTTGGTTCAGGTAAATTCTACATTCTACAGAAATTCTTTAGTCCTCGTTTAAATTTGGGCCTGATGTAATCCTACATAGTATATTAATTATGGTCTGTAGTTCCTAATACTGCCATCTGCTGAGTTACTAACCATATCAGCTACTTTCTCAGGCAAATCTTTAATGCTGTTGGCAAACATATGTAGACATAGAAGTGCGACTGCTGGACTACACTGGTAGTTGGTCTGGTGCCTGTAAAACAAACCTCCAGGACTACCCTCTGATTAATAACACTAAAGCATGTTTGGATCCAACACGCTAGCTCACACTGTATTCCATTTCATCTGACCTTATGGACAAGCACACCAAGAGGGATATTGAAAAATATTATCCATATATCCAAGAAGGTATCTTCCCCTACACTATCAACGTCAATTTTTGTAGTTAACTTTTCAAAATCTCAATTAAGCATGGGCAACAGGATTTCCAGGGGAAAAAAAGCTACAATGACTCTACCTCATCAGCCCTCTCTTTCAAAAAGAAGGTAGACGCTGTGCATCGGAGTCTATTGCTAACTTTCCTAACATCGTTGTTGTTGTTATTTTTATTATTATTATTATTATTATTATTACTCAAGGAGCCATAATTCACTGTTTTTTTTTTTCCTGGCAGTTCTTCATAATGAAAATACAAAATTACCCACGTTCCGGGCTTTCAGAGTTCAACTATCAATCCTGTCTGGATTTGGTATTCTGAACAATCAGGATAAACTGTTTAGTACGGAGGTTGTTGAACTCTTCGAACAAGTGATCATAAAATTGCTAGACTCGTTTATTTTTGGTAAAACATATCAGCGAATCAAAAATTATTAAATGGAATTTCAGAAAGGCAAAGCTTTTGCAAGTGCAGCAAAGTCTATCGAAGATAAATTGTATGGAACTGCTTTACTTTGCGACAGTTGAGGAACATTGGGGTCTATTTAAAGAGGTAATATATGCAGTGCTGTGATTGTTCATACCCAAGGTCGAAGAAGCTGTACAACCAATAGATCATCTACGGTGATCAATAAAAGTCTACTTAACATTTTGAAGAAAATACTGTTAGATAATGAATAGATGGAACACAGTAATGGTGTTAACCTTAGGACATATGAAAATATGACAGCCGAGGTCAAGGGAGAAATCCGGATTGCCAAAATGCAGGTTGAGAAGGATTTTGCTGAGATTGTCCTCAAGAAAAAATTCCAATGCTGTAAGAGTAAAAGAAAAATCCAGGAGGATGTTAATTGTATTAGTAAGAATAATGGTGTGTTAAATTATGCAGAAAAGATACGGCGTTTACTCAAACATATATTGCTAACGTCTACACCTGCGAGTATGCCTGCAATATGCCACTTGTTGAAAAGTAAATGAGGGTATTTAAGCGATCTACAGATCTTAGAATGTGAGGTCCTGCTTCTGCTGAATAAGCAGAAAGTTAATGTATGTCCAAGGGCAGAGAACATATATCCAAGGGTACTTTAAGAGATGTATAATTATATATACTGTTACGTACACACAGCTCTGGGAGAAGTAGCTGGGGGAAGTGCCGGTTAAATGCACGTAACACCAAAAGCATCAACAGCATTAGAACACACCTGGAGTCTGGTTAACAAACGCTTTTATTAGTAACTATTAATTATAGTAAACTTAAAACAGATAATCCAAGAGTTAGATGTTAGGCATACATAGGTGTATAGTTAAAGTTCCCAAACTTAACAAACTGAGGTGGTAAAATGATAGGAAGAGGTGCAGTCGACGTTTCAGGCAGAGACCCTTCCTACAGATGCTGCCTGGCCTGCTGCGTTCACCAGCAACTTTGATGTGTGTTGCTTGAATTTCCAGCATCTGCAGAATTCCTGTTGTTTGTGGTAAAATGATACAGTCTTACGATGATGTGGTAAGCAAATTCAGTTCAGTTCATGGCACTGAAGTGAGAGCGAGGTATTTGTAATCCAAACAATCAAATGTCGTCGATCTTCTCGTTGGCTTCCGAATCCTTCAGGTTAGCCAAACCTGACGACAGAAAAGGGGGTCCCCTCTTGTAGTGGTGAACCACCAACCAAGGCTTGGGTTAAATACAGTGGCGGCTCCCAGAGGGTCACCCTTATACGCACAGCGATGACCACTTATCCACCTCTTCTGATCGATCCACAACCCACCCTCGTGGGCACTCAAAGAGTTCAGTAACTCTTTGGTCACCAGCCTTTATACGTCTCCTCTGTGTGTCAGCAGGAAAGAAAGCTGACTTTGCTTAAATACACACACACTGAACACCCGCTGTCCATCATGTAACTCCTCCCTCGCTCTCTCGCTCTCTTTCTCTCTCTCCCTCTCTCTCTCTCGCTCTCTCTCTATCTCTGTATCATCACAAACAGACAGACTTTCAAAGTATCTCGCTCCTCCCTCTCTCTATCTCTCTCTCTCTCTCAAAGGCATAACACTCAAGAGTCCGTCACAATACAAATCACTATTTTTTGCATTTCCAAAGTCATTGAAGATTCGTGAAATCCATAACGACTGAAAATTGGCTAGCATTGTCCCAGTACATAAGAATGCGATGACAATGACACTGGTAACGTTAGTCCAGTAATCTGAACATGTATCCTAGGTAAGATAATGTAAATAATACAACAAATCATGTTTTAATAATATGCTGATGTTTCTAGGAACGGACAAGTAAAAATAATGATAACATAGAGGTGTTGGTATCACTTACTTGTCCGATCAGAAGGCTTTCAAAAATGTACCACACGAGAGGTTAACAATCAAATTACATTTGATAGGGATTCAGCGTAATGGTGTTTGAATAAGTGCAGAATTGCCTCAGAAACAGAGTATCAGCGAGTTACCGTGACAGTATAATTTACATACAGATGTTAAAAGAAAGGATTCGCAGGAATCATCGTTGTGAACGTTGATGTTCTGAAATTACATTAATGATTTAGATATGCACATAATAAATACACTTTTAAAGTTTACCATTCTCAGAAAATTAGAGGGAAGGGCTGATAATATTCAGGCAGCAGAATAAATGCAGTTACATCGAACCAAAGTCCAGGTGTGGGCAGCTAAATAGCAGATAAAATTTACTGTAAGTAAATGTAAAGTATAACGCATAGGAAGTAGAAATAGCAGATGTTAATATACAATGTGGAGTCCTTAATTGGAAAGTGTTATGTATGAGTCGGATTAGGGTGCGCTAGTGGACTCAGCACTATCAACATTTAGATAATGCACAGATGTGATTAGTAAGGCTAATGGAATGTTAGGCTACATAATGCGCTCGGTGGCTTTCAAGACTTGAGATGTTCTCCTTAAGCATTATAAATGCAGTTGTGGGGCTACACCTTCAGTACTGTGTACACTTTTAGGCCCCGTATTGTACGACAGATGTGAACGCACGGGAGAGAGTTCAGAGAAGGGCGAATAATTTCATTCCAGGTCTTCAGGGTATATGTTCTGTGTTGTCTTTTTTTTCTTTTGCCGTGAATATGGAAAGGAGATAAATGTTAAGTACGTATAACCGAGGGAAACTTCATGATCGTTAATGTTCGCAAAAACATAACAAAACAAAAAATCATTACAAATTGATGTTGTAATTTAATGATTTGGAGTAAGTGATAATTATATTGCATCGTTGTCTGACATGAATCTCTCAATAAACCTCCACTCACCTGCTTCGCGATTGAATGACGGCTGAGTAATTGCGAATACAGAGACGACTTTACAATCAAGACAATTCTCTGCACTCATCAGGATTCTTTACAAGTAGCATAAAATTTCATGCCACCCGTAGAAATGGCAAAATATATGTGGTCATTCAATTTTCCCTCTTGCAATCTCATTTACTCTGCCCGCGTCCCGTGCTCCCGGCACGCCACCGAAGTGCCAACAATTCATAATGACCAATGAAACTGCACAGTAAAATATCTTAGATCCGTATGAAGCTTGTGGGACGCAACCTTCGTATCAAAGAGAAGGCAATATTGTAACTGAGGATACCTGCAAATTCCTAATTGGCAGTACCTGTGATCAGAACCTAAACAAATATCTGGAACTGTAAGCTACAGCCTTGCCTACCAATCGTTCATTAAAGTTGCGTAACCTATATGTTTATGTGTTCACACTTCTCCTTGCTGGAAATCATCAGCTGGAAATTCAGGACCATGTTACTTTTCCGATATAGATCAACCAATGTTTCTTTAATATATCACAATCACATTTTTCATCAACATACAAACACGTAAATTGCTCCCAGATGGCTGAGTGACACTGGTAACACTGTCTTTAGGTTTATATTGGCGTATCAGACGCACGGCAAAAATAACTTTGATCCATTATACGGCAGCAAAAGTGTTGATGAACAAATTATGTGTTCAACGAAATGATAGCGTATCGTGTCATTTGTCAGTCTACTTATAATACCAACAAAATTATATTTTTATTTGCAAACATATCAACTGGCACTTGTTGGGAAAACACTGAAACTACTGGCACCTCTGGCGTCGAGCCTCCCTGGTTTGAGATTCCAGATCACAAGTTTCAGCTCGCTCATTATGCTTCACCTCAGTGTCATCACCGTCAACTGAGGTTCGAACCTCATTTGACCTGAGTTGAAATGCAAACCCATGCACTTATTGGATCAGATTTAAGCATAGGAATGATTTCCTGACAGAGCGCTTATCCGGCGTTCTACACGAACCTCTCATCAACTGCCGCAAGCACTTGTTTGTTACCGATTCTAGAACAGAGAACATAAAAATCTACTGCACAATACAGGCTCTTCGGCCTACATTGTTTTTTTGCGGACCATATAACCTAATCAAAAAGCTGCCCAGAAATTCCCTACTGCATTGCTCTCTGTTTTTCTAAGCTCAACGTACCTATCTAAGAGTATCTTTAAAAACTCTATTGTATCAGCCTCTACTACGGTCGCTGGCAGTACATTCCATGCACCCACAAGTTACGGCGTGAGAAACTTACCTCAGACATTCCCCTTGGTCCTACTTCTAACCAGCTTAAAACGATAACCCCTCGTGTTAGTCATTTCAGCCTTGGGGATGAAAAAAAAACAAAAAACCTCTGACTATCCACACAACCAATGCCTCTGATCGTCTTACACATTTCTGTCGGGCCACCTCTCGTCCGCCGTCGCTCCAAGCAGAAAAGGCCAAGTTCACTCAACATATTCTCAGAACACATGCTCTCAATCCAAGCAACATCCTTGCAAATCTCCTCTGCACTCTCTCTATAGTACCGGCATCCTTCCTGTAGTGAGGTGACCAGGACTAAAAACAGCACTCTAAGTTGGGGCTAAGTAATGTCTTACGGGGCTTTATCATTACCTCACGGATGTCGAACTCAAACCCACGGTTGATGAAAGTCATCACACAATATAGCTTCTTAACAACAAAGCTTCTGTCTAAGATGCATCACAACTGTCAATTTGAAGAGGGTGCAAGTAGTTAATAATTTGGCTTAATCTGAAATTCGTGGAAGTTGATTTTTCCTCACAATTCTTACTTCCTTCTCTGAGCTACCAAAGTAGCACCTCTCCTTCCTCCTGTAATTCCGCTATTTGTCTAAGATTATATTCATGCTTGTTTTAAAATTTGCCGCATGACACATGAGATAACACAATTGGAATTATTGATTAGGATAAAGCTGCTTTATAAATAATTACTTACAATAATTTCCGATTTGTGATGGTTTCCCCGATTGAAAGGCATGTGTTGAAAGGAAATAATCCTCCTTTGAGCGCTAGTGAGTGGGAGAGTCTGAGAAAGTTATAGGCAAAATAAAGTCGCACACGCATAAGTATGTACCTAATTTTCTTCATGGAACTTATGGCGGAAAGAATCGGCTTTAAAATTATATGACACCATGACTCTATTTTCTTTGACACAACTATTAATTTTCCTAATTCCGTCGTGGACGGTTCCAAGCAGGCTGCGAAAGAAGGATGCTTGCAACTCCATCCCGTCAGAAACACAGAACTGCAGAAACGCCAGAAGAATATCCAAAAACTTCCTCCCTGGGAGAGGAAGGATCTTCGAACTTTGGTTACATCTGGGAGTAAATGTCAGGATTGGCACAGGACAGAGGAATCTTGCAAGTTACTGGCGGTGGCCTCTGCTCAGAAAGGGTGATGGGCTTACAAAATATAAATTATTCTGACCAGTACCTTACCAATTCCCAATTAGAACCATAGAACTATAGAAACTACAGCACAGAAAACAGGCCTTTTGGCCCTTCTTTGCTGTGCTGAACCCTTTTCTGCCGAGTCCCACTGACCTGCACACGGACCATATCCCTCCATACACCTCCCATCCATGTATCTGTCCAATTTATTCTTAAATGTTAAAAAAAGAACCCGCATTTACCACCTCGTCTGACAGCTCATCCCATACTCCCACCACTCTCAGTGTGAAGAAGCCCCCCGCTAATGCTCACTTTAAACTTTTCCATCCTCACCCTTAACCCATGTCCTCTTTTTTTCTTCTCCCCTTGTCTCAGTGGAAAAAGCCTGCTTGCATTCACTCTATCTATACCCATCATAATTTTATATACCTCTATCAAATCTCCCCTTCATTCTTCTACGCTCCAGGGAATAAAGTCCTAACCTATTCAACCTTTCTCTGTAACTGAGTTTCTCAAGTCCTGGCAACATCCTTGTAAACCTTCTCTGCACTTTTTCAACCTTATTTGTACCCTTCCTGTAATTTGGTGACCAAAACTGAACACAATACTCCAGATTCGGCCTCACCAATGCTTTATACAACCTCATCATAACATTCCAGCTCTTATACTCAATATTTCGATTAATAAAGGCCAATGTACCGAAAGCTCTCTTTACGACCCTATCTGCCTGTGACGCCACTTTTAGGGAATTTTGTATCTGTATTCCCAGATCCCTCTGTTCCACTGCACTCCTCAGTGCCTTACTATTAACCCTGTATATCCTACCTTGGTTTGTCCTTCCAACGTGAAATACCTCACAGTTGTCTGCACTAAACTCCATCTGCCATTTTTCAGCCCATTTTTCCAGCTGCTCCAAGTCCCTCTGCAGGCTCTGAAAACCTTCCTCGCTGTCTACTACACCTCCAATCTTTGTATCATCAGCAAATTTGCCTATCCAATTTACCACATTATCATCCAGATCATTGATATAGATGACAAATAACAATGGACCCAGCACTGATCCCTGTAGCACACCACTAGTCACAGGCCTCCACTCGGAGAAGCAATTCTCTACTACCACTCTTTGGCTTCTTCGATTGAGCCAATGTCTGATCCAATTTACCACCTCTCCATGTATACCTAGCGACTGAATTTTCCTAACTAACATCCCATGCGGGACCTTGTCAAAGGCCTTACTGAAGTCCATGTAGACAATATCCACTGCCTTCTCTTCATCCACTTTCCTGGTAACCTCCTCGAAAAAATCCAATAGATTGGTTAAACATGACCTGCCACGCACAAAGCCATGTTGACTCTCCCTAATAAGTCCCTGTCTATCCAAATGCTTGTAGATTCTGTCTCTTAGTACTCCCTCCAATAACTTACCTACTACTGACGTTAAACTTACCGGCCTATAATTTCCCGGATTACTTTTCGATCCTTTTTGAAACAACGGAACAACATGAACCACTCTCCAATCCTCTGGCACCTCACCTGTAGACAGCGACTTTTTAAAATTTCAGCCAGGGCCCCTGCAATTTCAACACCAATCTCCTTCAAGGTACGAGGGAACACTCTGTCAGGTCCCGGGGATTTATCCACTTTAATTTTCCTCAAGACAGCAAGGACCTCCTCCTTTTCGATCTGTACAGTTTCCATGATCTCACTGCTTGTTTCCCCTAATTCCATAGACTTCATGCCAGTTTCCTTAGTAAATACAGACGCAAAAAAAAATATATATATATCTAAGATCTCCCCCATTTCCTTTGGTTCCGCACATAGGCGACCACTCTGATCTTCAAGAGGACCAATTTTATACCTTACAATCCATTTGCTCTTAATATACCTGTAAAAGCTCTTTGGATTATCCTTCACTTTGACTGCCAATGCAACCTCATATCTTCTTTTAGCACTCCTGATTTCTTTATTAAGTATTTTCTTGCACTTCTTAAACTCCTCAAGCACCTTATTTACTCCCTGATTCCTATACATGTCATACAACTCCCTCTTCTTCTTTATCAGAGCTTAAATATCCCTTGAGAACCAAGTTTCCTTATTCCTATTCACTTTGCCTTTAATCCTGACAGGAACATACAAATTCTGCATTCCCAAAATTTCTCCTTTGAAGGCTTCCTACCTACCGATCACATCCTTCCCAGAGAACAACCTGTCCCAATCCACGCTTTTTAGATCCTTTCTCATTTCTTCAAATTTGGCCTTCTTCCAGTTAAGAACCTCAACCCTGGGACCAGATCTATCCTTGTCCATGATCAAGTTGAAACTAATGGTGTTATGATCACTGGAACCAAAGTGCTCCCCTACACAGACTTACGTCACTTGTCCTAACTCGTTTCCTAACAGGAGATCCAATATTGCATCTCCTCTAGTTGGTCCCTCTATATATTGATTTAGAAAACTTTCCTGAACATATTTTACAAACTCTAAACCATCTAGACCCCTAACAGTATGGGAGTCCCAATCAATATATGGAAAATTAAAATCCCCTACCACCACAACTTTATGTTTCCTGCAGTTGCTTCCTATTTCCCTGCAGATTTGCTCTTCCAATTCATTTGGCAGACATTTAAAACATTTGATCACCTGAACCCAGAACTGCAACGCTAGTGCTCTCGATAGAAAGCAGATTTGTCGTGAATCCACTGCAATTTCGGAGTTGCATCTCGTTTCGTTCACGCTGAACGTCATTCACACAAACGATGATTTCACTCTCTCTGTATCCCAACGACTTGTATCCCGATATGGCGGATCGACAACCCAGCTCTCTATATACCACGATGGAATCATTTATATTCCAGATGTTTTCCTGCACTGTCGCCCAGTTACCATTGTAGTAAACCTCCACTCGGCCATAGCAGTGGCTTTCCTCATTTGTTAGTCTGGCGACCAACTTTCACGTGTAAATAAAAGAAAAAAAAAACGTTAAGTGACGCGCTTAACGGAAGGGAAAGTATCCCATAAATTGACAGCGTCAACAATTATCCTGTTCAACAATTCGTTGTAGTTGTTGCTCTTTTCTGTCCAGCAATATATCATTTTGCAAAGCGTTATCAGTCTATACAGAAAACAGCCCGCAGCATTCAATTTCGGGTTATTGGTTCATCAAAAAGAAACAGGAAGTATTTATTGTAAACCACCAATTTGGAAACAAGTTAAGTTACTGCTTAGAAATCTAATTAAAGCTAATTCTGAGATCTGCAGTGTTCCTTTTTTTTATGGCAATGGCTCCGGATGTCTTTTCATACTTTGTACTTCTGATCTATCATTAATGGGCAGCACCCAAGGAGACACTTGTAGCCCCCCTGGCCACCCTCAGGGTCGCTCGGCTCGCTGTCGTCTAGGGAAAACAGCCTCGGCTCCGCCAAACTGGGTAATTCGTTTGTGTGGATGCTGTGTGAGGTACCCCACCCCGCCCAAATAACAGACAATACACCAGATGCAATTAAATGATATACAGTTTATAGATATTACTGGAACTATATATTTAAAAGAGAATAAAATATAAAAGGAAAATAAAAGGCTCCACACTTATCAAAGTTCAATCTCTTCGTGCACAAAAACCGTTGGAGCTCAAGGGCCTTCTTCTTCACCCTGCGACCCCCTCGGACCACCTCGACCGGCCGCCTGGGACCAACAACCGTGGTCGACCAGACGCTCCCCACGAGTTCGTCTCCGTTTCCTCGCCGAATGTCCCGCTCGGGGTCCGACCCCGTTAGCGGACTCACAGCATCTCGTCCATCCTCTGTCTCGCTCTCCCCGCTTCTCCCCCAAAAACCCGCGCATACAGTATCTTCAAATACACCAAAACCATAACAACTTTCCCAATTGGTTAATAGCGCTCTGTTATCGCACACTAAATAAAAACAAACTGTTAGCGCTAACTTTCTCAGCCTTTAACAGAACAAAGCCGCATTCCTCAAATTAGCATAACAAAGACGCCATTTTAATTAGCCTCCGCAGTAACATAAAAGTCGAAACCCCCTTACACTCTCCCCCCACCAAATAAAGTCATGTCCTCATGACTTCTAAATAACTTGTTAACCGGTCCTGCAGACACACAACACACACATACACAGACACACACAGTGACAGTGCTCCCCAAACAGTGGACCTTACTCCCGTCCCACGGGCGCTGCATAGGCCAACCTGTCTGGGAGCTTCTTAACCCTCCGAGACCTCCGTACCCCCTGACCTAAACCCAAAAGGCTCAGACACTACTCGGGATACCTCGGGCCTGCTTGCCAACTCCTCTCTCAGTCAGGCCACCACTACAGCTCGGAGCCCCCTGTCCCGTGTCCGGGGCCCCTCCCCTCCTCCTTCCTGGTCCTGCCATAAGTCAGACTGCCCACAGCTAGCCCTCCCCACTACACCTGACTCAGTGGGAGAAGGGCCAAAGGTCTCTTCCTCAATCCCGGGGAAGTTAGCGAAAGGCAGCATGTACCACATGTGCAGCACGTCATCCCTCGAATCCGTATCCTTCCTCATTCCCTCGATCGGTAGCTGCGGTTTAAGTTTCTCCAAATTGAAACATTTAGCCGGGGCTACCCCTTCAGCCTCCTGCAGTCGAGACGTCAGCTTCTTCGGGGACTCCTTCAACTCTCGCCACAGCCTCAGCAGTTCTGACTCAGGGTTCCTGGCCATCTCAATCTGGGACGCAGTTACCCCACCAGCTTCTTCCTCCCTGACCTGAAAAGCAGCAGTTAAAGGATGTTCAGCCTCCAGTTGTTTCTTCCTGAGGACGTCTTCCAGGTCAACTTTCAGTTTTTCCACTTCATTTAAACTCGCGATAGTCACCTTCAGGGTCCTTTCAAGCGTCCGCCTCCCTTTTCCGAGATCTGTCCTCCATTTCTTTACCTCCTCGGGAGTGTAGTCAAACTCCCCTCCCTGGGCTCTCGGTTTTCTGTTGACCTTAGTCAGAACACTTCCTTGATCTTCCCCAACTTGCAAGTCTTCCAATCTGTTCTGAATCGACGTCTTCAGTTTCTGCTGATCCCTTCCAAGGTGGGTCATTGTTTCTTCTCGCTGGATTAATTCATCAGTACATGACCGCAGTACGGTGCAAATCCCCTCTCTTCTCTGTGTCTCATTCAGATTGACGACCTGGGTTTCCATCCCCCGGTCGACCAACGTCTGTCCCAACACCAGGAAGTTCAACTGGTATGTCGGGTCATTTTCCTCACATTGCACCAAACTCCTCCGTCCAAAAACTCCTCCACATTTGACACTTCGCTTTGATCGCCCGGGCTCAGCCACTCGCCTCGCCTCATAGTCCCCCCAGGCGAATCCAAGCTCTAGGCGGTCATCCACATACGTCAAAACTCCACACACCTTCACTTCCCTCATGGTCTTCCTCATTCCCTGCGGGAAGGATGCAGGGGCTCCGGATATGCCCCTGGGCATCTTTTTGGATCGGAAGAATCCTAGGGAACTAGTAACGGCCGACTTCGGCTCAACAGCCGCACTCCTCAGGATCTGGCAACATCCACTCCTCATATGCAGCACATTAAACCACATCGCATCATCCCCACACACGCTGCCTTCATCTTCCACGCCGCTAGGGTACATTTGCCGCGACCTCTCTCTCACTGAGGTGTCTTCAGCGGTCAACTCCCCTCCCTCGTGGTGGTTCGGAGCGTCTACTAAGAGGGTCTCACCCTCAGCTACTTTCCGCAAGCCGTACCACCGCTGGGTCCCGTTTAAATGCGGTACCGGCTCAAGGCTGCTAGACACGTCCTCAGAAGCAACTCGACACGCTTGGTGCCCAGAAAATGCCTCCATGAACTCCAGGGTCATTAATCAATCATCGTCTTCTGGATAACTACTGCCACTAGTACCCAAAGTCTCCGGTGCCCTTGCGGTTGTCAAGGATAAATGCTTCAGGCACCGGTTGTAAAACGAACTGTACAACAACTTGATCTGTGCGCCGGGGTCGAGGATAGCTTTAGCATCGCTTCCCTCTATCCATAGCCTCACTCTGGAGCGTGGCCCCTCTAAACCTTCAGGAATAGGGTCCTTTCCTTTCGGAAGTTCAGTGGTACATTGCTGGGAAAGTGCTTCCCCAGAGACCCCAAACCGTTCCCCCACTGGGCCTCCACTAAGTTTCCCAACACCTCTCTGATCAGCTGAACAACTGATCCCCTGAAATGATCCCCCTGGCACTGCAAGCAATTTAGCCGCCCTCCTCGCCAGAGAAGACACACTGAAAACTTTCCCCCTTCTTTCAAATAACTGACAGCTGTCACTACGGTGTAAGTGAACCTGACAGCTCTAACACCGTCACCAGCCCGCCTACTCAAACTTTCAACCAATCCCTGTCGCTCTCCCTCAACCGAGCCTGCCACTCATCTAACAACTGAGAGATCCGCTCCGCCCACGTCTCACTCGCCTCCGCCCCTCCTGGGGTGAACACTATCCCAAGTGCCAGGCGGAGCCTGCCAGAGCTAGAACATTTATTCGCAGACCCTATCTACAAATCAGACCACTCTTCCCTCGCTCTCCCAACCGCATGGGCAGCTCCGAGTGCCACCTCCAACTCGTCAATGCCAGACCGAACTCGAACAAAGACCTCACCCACCACGCATACAGCAATCACCAGCAAATAACCCACAGAGACACACATTACAGATTTAAACAGGGTACCCACACAGCATACCAGCAGACTCAATCCCGGACAAAGCCCACACAATGTAACCCCCCCCCCCCGGCCACCCTCAGGGTCGCTCGGCTCGTTGTCGTCTAGGGAAACAGCCTCGTCCCCGCCAAAGTGGGTAATTCGTTTGTGTGGATGCTGTGTGAGGAACTCCACTCCGCCCAAATAACAGACAATACACCAGATGCAATTAAATTATATACAATTTATAGATATTACTGGAACTATATATTTAACAGAGAATAAAATATAAAAGGAAAATAAAAGGCGCCACACTTATCAAAGTTCAATCTCTTCGTGCACAAAAACCGTTGGAGCTCAAGGACCTTCTTCGTCACCCTGCGACCCTCTCGGTCCACCTCGACCGGCCGCCTGGGACCAACGACGGTGGTCGACCAGACGCTCCACACGAGTTCGTCTCCGTTTCCTCGGCGAATGTCCCGCTCGGGTCCGACCCCGTTAGCGGACTCACAGCACCTCGTCCATCCTCTGTCTCGCTCTCCCCCCTTCTCCCCCAAAACCCCGCGCATACAGTATCTTCAAATACACCAAAACCATAACAACTATCCCAATTGGTTAATAGCACTCTCTTATCACACACTAAAGAAAAAAACAAACTTTTAGCGCAAACTTTCCCAGCGTTTAACACAACAAAGCCGCATTCCCCAAACTAACATAACAAATTCGTTATTTTAATTAGCCTCCGCAGTAACATAAAAGTCAAAACCCCCTTACACACAGAAAATAAATATTAACAACTTGTCCAGATACATTCAAAGACACTTTTGTACCAGTAACGGATCATTCTACAGGAATTACATTTGAAAACATTTATTTCAATTGCTTCCCGTCAGAGTTCTGACGAAAATTTATCACTTTAAAATTTCCCGCAGCCATTCTTACATACTTAATTTAAATAGATTTCCCATTATCAGAGTGACTTCAAACAAAACGACAGAGCGACGGAGGATGAGAGGTGACCGAAGAAAGGTGTGTAAGATGATGAGGGGCATGGATTGTGTGGAAAGCCAGAGATTTTCTCGCAGGAGCTGAAATAGCTAGCAGGAGGGGGCATAGTTTAAGTTGTTTGGTAATAGGTACGGAGGGGATGTCAGGGGTAGGTTTATCACACACAGAGTGGTGGGTGCATGGAATGCACTGACGTCGGCGGTGGTGGAAGTAGATAAAATAAGGTATTTTATGAGCCAATTAGGTAGCTTCACGGGACTTAGAAAAATAGAGGGCTATGCGCTCGGGAAATACTGGGCAGTCTCTAGAGCAAGTTACATGGTCGGCACAACATTGTGGGCCGAAGGGCCTGTAAGGTGCTGTAAACGTCTATGTTCTATGTTCTACGTTAAAAGGCCATTACTCTACGCTTATGAAATTAGTTTGCTACAGAACGGCCGAAATTTTCCCTCGATATCTGCGTCAATTTTCAATGGTATCAGTTAAGGTCAGAGAAGGTATGCAACTTGAAATCTTCACTCTTTGCAGATATTCATAAGCTAGAAAAAATAACAAAAACGTTAGAATCGCAACGCTAACTAATTAACGGAAATTAATATAAATTAATGAAGGAGCTATCCCATTGGGTTAAAAGGCGTAAAAGAGAGCAATGGATTTAAGTCTGACATGTAACCATGAGACAGCAGAGTTTGTTAAATTGTGTTTAATGTCGTGGAAGTTGAAAACTCTACGACTCAAGAAAACCGTATTTCCGTTCAACAAACTTTGCTGGTTTACATTAGCAGAGAAGACGGGCATTATTCTCATGTGAACAATTAAACTGGTTCCAGGCTGAAACTGGTCAATCAGATAAACCGCCTCATCCCCCCAGCAACGGTTGTGTCCTTTCCACACAAGACGTTTTCCTTCACCAAACTACGTACCTTCAAGGGATGCAGTAACTACACTGAACTTCGTACGTTCGCAGAACAGCAACAACCGCCAAGCTGAAGTACACATCACAAATTATCCCTCACTGCTCTCTGTGTAGATTTGAAACTCGGACAGAACATGTGGGCTTCTCGCCCAACAATCGTGGTCCGTCATTCACTGTCTTAGTAGGAAATGATACTGTCAATGCAGCATTCTGGCTAAAGAAGTTCCTCTTCATCTTAGTTCGAAATGGAACACCATCTGTTCTGAGCTGTGAGATTCCTCCCTAAACTCCCTTACCTTGGGAAGCATCCTCTCCACATCCGCTGTACCTAGGCCTTTTAAAATTTGGTAAGTTTTGATAAATACCCTCCAACACACCCCCGCCCCCTCCCCCCGTCCCCACTAATACAGATCGAGAGCCATCAATCAGCCCTCCTACGCGAAACATTGCTTTCTCGGAATTCCTCTCGTGAACTTGCTCTGACCATCTAAGACGTCAGCACGCTTTTTCTTAGATGAGGGACCCAAAACGGCTCTCAATGCTGCCCTTCCAATTGAGGTCTTACCAATACCTTACGAAGGCTCAACATTATATGCATGATTTTATATTCTAGTACTCCGGAAAAGAATTCTAACATTATGGTTACTTTCATCACGACTGACCCAATGTGCAAGTCAACCATTAATGAATCTTGCATAAGGACTCCTAACTCCTTTTACACATCGGATTTCTGAGTTCTCTCTCCATTTAATAGTCTATAGTGTTATTTCTCCTACCAAAGTGCATTACCATACACCTTCCGAAACTATATTTAATCTGAAACTACTTTGCCCATTCTCTTCATCTGTTTCAGTCCTTCTGCGGTCTCTCTGCTTCCTCAACGTTAGAAGTCCCTCTTTCTGTCATTGCATTGTCCAAAAAGAGTCCCGTCATAGACCCCTGTTGTTCTTCACGTCACTAGCTGCCTAGAGATTCGTTTATTCCCAAATTAGGATAACAATAAACACAAACAAAAAGATTTCAAAACTGAAGTTCACTAAGTGATTCGGACATACATAGTTCAGTGCAGAGCTAAATTAATGATGCGGAGCAGCAAGCTGAACCAACCTGTTCCTCGACTATGATATATTGTGTCACTGAAATTGGTAGCAATTAGAAATTAGTATTCATTAGGGAGAGTATTAATTAGGTTTTGGTTAGGCAATATAAAATTATTTGATGTGTCTTTTGCAGGGTTGAGATAGATTTTTGGAATTGAGATGTTGGTTTGTCTTGCAGCTGATTCTGAATGGACAGTGCCCATTCTGGAGCTACAGTGGGAAATTTGCTTCCAGATGCATCATGCTGCTGCACCTTCCCCCTTCACTTGGAATTTCTCGAAATCTATTATGTTCCCAGAAGTAATCCTGACCTACTGTTACCTCAAAATGAGAGAGTAATTATCGTGTAGCACGTTCAGCATTCTTAAATGCTGTGATATGAGATGGCAGTTTTAAAGCGATAATAGAATGCTCAGAAAAGCATTTATATAAATGGTTATTGCTAAATTTCCTGGAAGTATAAATGGCGGGATATAGGCGGGATGATACACAAGACATGATAATGTGCTAAAATACAGTGATGCCTGTGTTGAACTTGAATGCTATGGAAACCACGAAATTAATGATTTCAAGATTTCTGGTGAAGATTACCCAATAATCAAAGCTTATCAATAGCAAGCATAGATAAGAACAGTGAACATCCAGAGGGCTTGCAATTCATTCTGTAGTAAATTTAGGTGGAAGCAATGCAGCATGTTGTGAAATCGCTTTTTGGAAGTAGTTCAATTCCATCTGATAGGTTTGCAATTGCAGAGAATATTGGAACAAACACGGTGCTGGGTGCCAAGCTACCTTTTCTAATTGAGCAGTGAGGATAATTTGAATGCTCGCTACATATCGGTGGAGCCAAAAAGAAGGCAAGACAGGGACTATACTTCATTAAGAGTTTCCAGAGTTTTGGTAATCAAAACAAACGCTCAAGGATTTCTATATATGTACCGTGGAGAGCATTCTAACAGTCTGCATCCCTGTCTGATATGGGGGAACTGCTGAACAGGACCGAAAGGAACTGCAGACGTTGTCAATTTAGCCGGTTTCATCTTGGGAGCAAGCCTACAAAGTACCTATGATATTTTCAAGGGTTGGTGTCTCAGAAAGACAGCGTCCATTATTATGGACCTCCAGCACCCAGGGCATGTCCTTTTCTGACTGTTACCACCAGGTACGAGTTAGAGAAGCCCGAAGGCACACACTCAGTGATTCAGGACTAGTTTGTACCTCTCTGCCATTGGATTCCCAAATGGACATTGAAAACCACCTTTTTTTTTAACATATATTATTTCTTTTTTTTGCACGATTTTAATCTATTCCATGTAAGTATGCGGTAATTTATTTATTTATTAATGTGTTTATTGTTACCATTTTTTCTTCTTCTATGTTATGTATTGCAGTAAACTGCTGCAGATAAGTTACGAAATTTCACGGCACGTGCCAGTGATGGTTAACCTGATTCTGATTCTGATTCTCTTTCCAGTATTCTTCTTCAAAACATTTGTTTTAATAGGCTTGAGGAAATTAATGTGACCTGTTTTCAGTTATGCGGTAAAGTTGACTGTGTCATTTGTCTATTGTTATTGCTTTGTACGGCCAGTCAATGTTCCTAATTATCACAGGTCCATAGGTATGCCATGATAAACTTACTTGCAGCAACTTTACTGTTTCACAGTACCCACTCTGTTTGATACTCTCGCACACCTCATTGATTGACATATCTTTTCAGCCAATTATGTGTGATAAACTCAAAGCATCAATGCATGCACTCATGTCCACGTCTGAAGATTTTGAGCCAAAATATTAGAACTAGGAAGAAATGTGATCCAAGCAGCTTTCACCATGAAATGATTATTTGTGACATACGCATAGGTTTGAGTATCTCCAAAGCTGCTGATCTTGTGGGACATTACAGAAAAGTGATGCAAAAACATACAAAGAAAAAATGTTTTTGTCTGTGTGTGTCAGTTCTGTAGGTGAGAATGCCTTGTTAATGAGAGGCATCAGATGACAATGTTCTGACTGGTTCAAACTGACAGGAAGACGACAGTAACTCAAATAATCGAAGTAACAACGCGTTATAACAGTGGTGTGCAAGGGAAAATATTGGATGGCACAGAATATTGAACCTTGAAGTGGATGGTCGACAGCAGCAGAAGACCATGAACTTCAGTTACCACTGTAGTACATAATAAAGTAGTCACTCAGCGCAGCATCATATAACAGGCAATCACAAGAAAAAAAAACAATTTTTGTTAGAAAAGGCAGAAATCAGAATAAAAAAGACCAATCCATGTGAATACAAATAAAGTCATAGTTTTGCCAAACACTAGTATATCCATTGCTCCAAAAACCGAATGGATGAAAAGAAGTGGCTGTTCTTGAATCTCGTGGTATATGACTTTAGGCCACCAGACCCACTGACCAGTGGTGGCTGTGAGCAGATGGCATGTACTGGATGGTGAGGATCATTGATAATGGATTTTGCCTTCTTGCAGGAGATATTATTAATGTGGAGAGGGATATGCTTGTGATATACTGGACAGAGTTCACTACTCTCTGCAGCTTCTTACATATTCCTGCATATTTGATATGCTTTGTCAGACCACAATGCGTTCGTAAGCACACTTTCACCATTCTAACTATCTTTTTAATGTTCAGTGACAAGAGGAACTAATTTAACCTCCAAAGAAATTAAAGACTGAAACACATTCGACTTCATACATTAAAACAAAATGGGAAAAGGAAGGATGGATAATTATATCTGAGGAAGAGCGGACAATAATATGAAGATATCAATGGAAGTGTACCAGTTCACAGAAATGGAGGGAGTTCGGATGGAAAAACGTGATAAGAAATTTTATTACACACTTTCAGAAATCCCATTATGATAGTAACCTCCCTGTTTGATGGAGGAATTGTAGAAATCAAAATATAAGCCAGTATCATATTTTCTGGAATTGCCCCGTTATCAAAGACGAAGTAGTGGGATGCACAATGCCCTACAAGACATTTTTAAATGTTAAATACCCTATGAAGTAAGACCATAAATTTTGGGTATGTTTCTCATGAATGGTTGAAAATAGACAAATATTTAATGCATATACTGCTGGTAGTTGGCGAAAAGAATCTTACCAGTAAATGGTTATCACAGGTGAGCCCAACTTTAAACACATGGATGAAAATTACAATGGACGTTTACAAAATGGAGAAGATAACAGCATCTGTTACTCATAAGTTGGAACAATTTGATTCATACTGGGAAAAATGGTTCAACTACATAACACCTCGTAGGCCTGATTTTATTCTCACAAATCAATGAACATGTTTTTCAAAAAAAAAAAATCACTCCCTACTTGTACACAGTTATCTCCTTTTCCTTTTTCTTTCCTTTCTCTCTTTTCTATAGGTGTATACCTCAGATAAATACTATGTGGAGAATTGTGGCAAATATGATTACATGATCTATATGTACAATAATCACTGCTCTCTTGCGTGTGTCGCTGAACTCTCGAAGGTCATCTGATATACCAATTGTCATGGTCCGTATATTCCAGCATCCTAGTCTGAGTGCTGGCTTCTTTCTTTGTCTGCTAGTTGTGCTTGGTGCAGCGTTTACAGTCCGCAGTTCGGGCTACTTGTATCCCTAAGCCCCACGCACCCAGTGGAGCGGGCAGATTGTGGTGGGACAGCACCTAATTGGTTGGGGGCTGCCCAGTTTAAGGCGGGCGGTAGCTGTCCAGTATGACGCGATGGTCTCTCGCTCCGTCGATAGCAACCCCTGGCGCCTTGCTCTATGCCAGTCGAGCGCAGGCTTATAACCAGTAGACTGCTGCTTTCCGTGTTGTGCCATCGCGGTGAGGCGACGGTGGAGTGTTCTCTCCAGGGCGCAGACCTGGGCATGACATAACAGGCGAGACCATCAATGACAAAGGCAAGCAGATGGAGAGATGGGTGGAGCATTACTCTGAACTCATCTCCAGAGAAAACAGCATCTCGGACAGCGCGCTAGACGCCGTGGAATGCCTGCCTGTCATGGAGGAACTTGATGCATTGCCGACTGGCGAAGAGCTGAGTAAAGCCATCGACAACCTGCCCACTAGAAAGGCACTAGGATTGGATGGGATTCCACCAGAGGCCATCAAATGCGCAAAGGGCGTCTTGCTAAACCACCTGGCACGAACTACTGTGCCAGTGCTGGACAGAGGGAGCAGTACCGCAAGACATGAGAGACTGCAACATTGTCACCCTATATAAGAACAAAGGGGACAGAAGTGACTGTAACAACTACTGGGAAATCTCCTTGCTGAACATCGTTCGGAAGGTCTTCGCCCGTGTGGTCCTGAACAGACTGCAGAAAATAGCCGAAAGGGTATATCCCGAGTCTCAGTGCGGTTTCAGGTCAGAACGCTCCACAATCGACATGATCTTCTCCCTTCGACAGCTACAAGAGAAATGCAGAGAGCAAAGACAACCACTTTACGTCGCTTTCATTGGCCTTACGAAGGCCTTTGACCTTGTGAGCAGAGACGGACTGTTCAAAATCCTCGCCATTATTGGTTGTCCCCCGAGGCTCCTCAGGATAGTTCAGTCATTCCACACAGACATGAAGGGCGTCGTTCAGTTCGACGGCTCTTCTTCGGAGGCCTTCAGCATCCGCAACGGTGTGAAGCAGGGCTGTATGCTTGCCCCCACCCTGTTTGGCATCATCTTCACAGTCATGCTGAAGCATTCCTTTGGAACATCAACTGATGCTGTCTCCCTCCACACCAGATCAGACCGGAGTCTGTTCAGTCTGTTCCGGCTCAGGTCGAAAACCAAGGTTCACGACGTACTAATCAGGGACATGTTGTTTGCAGACGACGCGGCACTGGCAACACACTCTAAAGAGCAAATGCAACGCCTCATGGACAGCTTCTCAAGAGCCTGTCAGGACTTCAGCTGGACCATCAGCTTGAAGAAGACCAACGTATTGGTCCAGGGCGTTGAGTACCCCCCGCCATTACCATCAACAACTACGAGCTGGAGATAGTTCACGAGTTTACATACTTTGGCTCCACTATCACGAAGTCTCTCCCTAGACCCCGAGATCAACAGACGGATCGAACGAGCAGCCTCAAGATTCGCCAGGCTGACAAAGAGAGTCTGGGAGAACAGAAAGTTGACGACATACACCAAAGCTGCCGTCTACAGGGCCTACTTCTTCAGCACACTGCTTTGCGGCAGCGAGACCTGGAGCCTCTACTACAGACAAGAGCGGCGTCTCAACGCTTTCCACCTTCGCAGCCCGAGAAGCATCCTGAACATCACGTGGACTGACCGAGTCACCAACAATGAGGTCCTGGCTCGCGCCCAGGTACCGAGCCTCTTCACCCTGCTCCAACAACGCTGTTTCCGCTGGCTGGGCCACGTACACCGCATGTCAGATTGGAGGATCCCGAAAGACCTGCTGTACGGGGAATTGGCCTCCGGCAGGAGAGCACAAGGGCGGCCCCATCTTCGTTTCAAAGACGTTTGCAAGAGAGACATGAAGTCACTGAAAATGAACGTCGAGAAGTGGGAGGACATCACAAGCGATCGCTCTTACTGGAGGCTGGAACTACGCAGAGGTCTAAAAGGAGGAGAAGGCTTGCTGCTGAAGAAAAACTCACTCGTCGGAAAAATAGCACCGAAACAACACTGGAGGATAGCGTCTTCAAGTGCAATCGCTGCAGCCGAGGCTGTCACTCCCGTGTGGGTCTCTACAGCCACAACAGGCTCTGCTCTAGTATAGACTGAAGCAAGACTTTCCAGGCGCAGATCCATAGTCTCGCGAGACTAACGGATGCCACCACCATGTACAATATCAGAAGTACATCTTATGGAAATGTATGTTTGATGATGAACTTCAAGAAAAAAGAATAATTACAAAAAATAAAATTAAAAAAAAAATAAAGACTGGCAACCAAGTCAACCAGCATATTTTCAGTCATCTCTTTCAAAGTTAGTATATAGATCGTTAGTCTTGGAGATTCAGCAGTTTTCAAGCTCATTATCTCGCAGGTTTTGATTAATACAAATATTTTTATTTCTCCCCCTGATTAAAATATTGGTATGAATTATTTCCTTCCATTGTGTCCCAAATTCCTTTTCAACATTTCCAACAAAGGTTTCCTGTCCTCTGTTGCTTTGAGCTGCACGTGAAATAATTCCAGTTCCAGAGCAGATTCAGCTCATAAAAAGTAATTTCTAAATACCAATGAATTGCAGCAGTGGGAAAATAGCATGGTCTGGATAGTGAAGGCTATTGATAGATGCCACTTTCGTGTGACAGTGTTTCATGTAGATATAGTCAATGGTGGGGACTGTTTTACCTGCGACGCACTGCTCAGTATCCATTCATTTTTGTTGGCTTTTCTGTTCAAGGGCAATAGTGTTTGCATACCATGCTGTCATGCAACCAGTTAGCATGCTATCCACTGCACATCTATAGAAGTTTGTCAACGTTTTATGTGATACGCAGATTCTATGCAGACTTCTAAGACAGATCAGATGCTGCCATGCTTTCTTTGTCATGGCACTTACGTGATGGACACAGGACAGATCCACTGAAATGATTAAAATAAGGAATTTAAAGTTCCTGACCCTCTCGACCTCTGACACCGATGAAGAATGGCACATGAACCTATGGTTTTCTCCTCCTGTAGTCAATAATCAGCTCCTTAGTCTCGCTGATATTGAGTGAGAGGTTGTGCTTGTGGCGCCACTCTGCTAGAGTTTCAATGTCCCTCCTAGATGCTGATTTGTTACCACCTTTGATTGGGACAGCGATATCATCAGCAAACTTAAGTTTGGCTTTGGAGTTGTGCTTAGCCTAACGGTGTCATACGGGGAGGGCGGGGGGAGGGGGGCTCGCTGGGACCGGACTCAAATGCAAGGCACAGACACTGAAGTACTAGGAACAAGACTAGGTAAGTCAAGCAAGCAAGGCAAGTGGGGAAAAAACGAAGCTGGACAAGACACAGGCCGTAGACGAGGCTAGGATACAGGGCCTGGGCTAGGAGTGGACTAGGGAAGCGGTACCTGGACGAGGAACTAGGAACTTGGAACCTGGATAAGGACTCGGAGCCAGAGACTGGACACGGACTCGGAAACTGGGTCTTGACTCGGGCTCGGAACCCGGATCTAGGCTAGTACAAGACGTGTCGACAGGACTGGACGTCAGACTCCTGGATAGGACAAGGGAACCCCAGCACCGGGCTGGGCGAAGTACTCCTGGGCCGGGCGAGGCACATGGACAGGACGAGAACACTAAGCCTTGAGTTGGTCGAAGGAGAACAGGAACGCACAGCCTTGGTCGAGGGAGAACAGGAACGCAGAGTCTTGGTCGACGGAGAACTGGAATGCAGAGCTGTCGTCGAGGGAGAATAGGAACGCAGAGCCTTGGTCGAGGGAGAACAGGAACGCAGAGTATTGGTTGAGGGAGAGCAGGAAAGCAGAGCATTGGTCGTGAGAGAACAGGAACATGGAACACAGAGCCGGGACACCTCCTTGGGAACAGGACATGGGGCTGGGTCTCTACACAGAGTCAGGACCTCTCCTAGAGAGCAGGACGTAGGGCCGGGACTCATACACAGAACGCTGAGAGACAGCTCTCACTCAAACAACAGGAATTCTGCAGATGCTGGAAATTCAAGCAACACACATAAAAGTTGCTGGTGAACGCAGCAGGCCAGGCAGCATCTCTAGGAAGAGGTGCAGTCAACGTTTCAGGCCGAGACCCTTCGTCAGGACTAACTGAAGGAAGAGTGAGTAAGGGATTTGAAAGTTGGAGGGGGAGGGAAAGATCCAAAATGATAGGAGAAGACAGGAGGGGGAGGGATGGAGCCAAGAGCTGGACGGGTGATAGGCATGAGGGATAAGAGAAGATCATGGGACAGGAGGTCCGGGAAGAAAGACAAGGAGGGGGGGAGGGGATCCAGAGGATGGGCAAGGGGTATATTTAGAGGGACAGAGGGAGAAAAAGGAGAGTGAGAGAAAGAATGTATGTATAAAAATAAGTAACAGATGGGGTACGAGGGGGAGGTGGGGAATTAGCGGAAGTTAGAGAAGTCGATGTTCATGCCATCAGGTTGGAGGCTACCCAGACGGAATATAAGGTGTTGTTCCTCCAACCTGAGTGTGGCTTCATCTTTACACTAGAGGAGGCCGTGGATAGACATGTCAGAATGGGAATGGGATGTTGAATTAAGATGTGTGACTCTCACAGCTATCTGGATCATTTCTCTTCTCACCCTGTCTCTTGCAAAAACGCCATCCCCTTCTCGAAATTCCTCCGTCTCCGCCGCATCTGCTCTCAGGATGAGGCCTTTCATTCTAGGACGAGGGAGATGTCTTCCGTTTTTAAAGAAAGGGGCTTCCCTTCCTCCACTATCAACTCTGCTCTTAAACGCATCTCCCCCATTTCACGTACATCTGCTCTCACTCCATCCTCCCGCCACCCCACTAGGAATAGGGTTCCCCTGGTCCTCACCTACCACCTCACCAGCCTCCCGGTCCAACATATTATTCTCCGTAACTTCCGCCAACTCCAACGGGATCCCACCACTAAGCACATCTTTCCCTCCCCCCCCCCCCTCTGCATTCCGCAGGGATCGCTCCCTACGCAACTCCCTTGTCCATTCGTCCCCCCCCCCATCCCTCCCCACTGATCTCCCTCCTGGCACTTATCCGTGTAAGCAGAACAAGTGCTACACATGCCCTTACACGTCCTCCCGTACCACCATTCAGGGCCCCAAACAGTCCTTCCAGGTGAGGCAACACTTCACCTGTGAGTCGGCTGGGGTGATATACTGCGTCCGGTGCTCCCGATGTGGCCTTTTATATATTGGTGAGATGCGACGCAGACTGGGAGACGGCTTTGCTGAACATCTGCGCTCTGTCAGCCAGAGAAAGCAGGATCTCCCAGTGGCCACACATTTTAATTCCACATCCCATTCCCATTCTTACATGTCTATCCACGGCCTCCTCTAGTGTAAAGATGAAGCCACACTCAGGTTGGAGGAACAACACCTTATATTCCGTCTGGGTAGCCTCCAACCCGATGGCATGAACATCGACTTCTCTAACTTCCGCTAATGCCCCACCTCCCCCTCGTACCCCATCTGTTACTTACTTTTATACACACATTCTTTCTCTCACTCTCCTTTTTCTCCCTCTGTCTCTCTGAATATACTCCTTGCCCATCCTCTGGGTCCCCCCCACCCCGTCTTTCTTCCCGGACCTCCTGTCCCATTATCCTCTCTTATCCCTTTTGCCTATCACCCGTCCAGCTCTTGGCTCCATCCCTCCTCCTCCTGTCTTCTCCTGTCATTTTGGATCTCCCCCTCCCCCTCCAACTTTCAAATCCCTTACTTACTCTTCCTTCAGTTAGTCCTGACGAAGGGTCTCGGCCTGAAACGTCGACTGCACCTCTTCCTAGAGATGCTACCTGGCCTTCTGCGTTCACCAGCAACTTTTATGCGTGCAGCTCTCACTCAAGGTAGCGGCAAACGGTCGGACCTACCCAGAGGAGGCGAGGGCACAAAGAGACTGTTCCCAACACAAGGTAGCAGCAAACAGCCAGGCCTACCTAGCGAAGGCGTGGACACAGTGACAGTTCCCAACTCAAGGTAGCTGCGAACGGTAGAACACGCAGGCGTGGACACAAGCGAGGGAGCAGGCGAGGCTTCAGGCGAAGGTAGCAGGCGACGGCCACAGAAGGAAGAGGAACGGAAGGGAACAGTCCAGCAAGCGAAGCTGAACCTAGGAACGGTTTATGTAGCCAGCTCAAAATGGGAATCATGTGCCTCAATTAAGGCACACAACAGGACAAGGGAAAACTGGAAAACCTGGAATAAGGAACAGTGGACCGGACCATGAACCGGAATGTGGACTTCACGGACCGGACCATGACACACGGTTACCAGTGCTTATTTGTGAAATAACTGAAACGAGGAGCTTAGCACACAACTTTCCATCCTGCAAGTATTTGTTGCTACATTAAAACCAGGATGTCTATTTCCGAAGGTGCAGAGGAAGCTATGTTCAAAGCAGGATCTCTATTTCCAAAGGTACCTTATCATGGATTTGAGGTCATGTAACCTTCATTGTTTTTCACATCCTGTATCTCTGATGCATATTGATCTTCAGCATATGCACAACATATTTTCTTTCTGTTACATTCTCGTATTCTCCTTCTTAGCTTCCTCTTAACACTTGCCTTACAATCTACAGTTCATGTAAAATATTTATGGATCGGCATTCTTGCCACATATCCATTGAAACATAGAGTGAAATTCATTGTTTTACGCCAATTGGCCCACTCCGTTCACAGATCGCACTGGGTGCAGTCTGCAAATCTCACCACTCTTCTGGTGCCAACATAACACGCTCACACACTAGCTGTAGAGTACATGTTGGGAATGTGGGAGGAAACTGGATCTCCTGAAGTACATCAGCATAGACCCGTGGAGATTGTGCGAACTCCTTACAGACAGTGATGAAAAACAGACCCCAATTAGTAATCTGTGGCCCTGTAAAGAGAACGCACGAACCAATACGCGATCGTGCAGTGTGAGATTTGAATAGTGTATTGTGCAATTTGGTTAAACTTCCTGTAGTCCTAACTTCCAGATCAGAATATGACAATAGTTGTGAAGTAAGTCAAAACTGGAGCCAAGATATAGCATTTATCAACTTATTGCACTGGAACAATTCATACTTTTAACAATTCAGTTGTTATACGTGCGTGGCGGTGAACTAACCCAAGTGCAGAACACCGGAGTCGGGGCAGAGTCGGGAGGAGTTTTGCCGTAGCGAGCGTGGAATCGGCTTCCAGGAGAGTTTTTATCCGAAGTCTTGTGTTTGGAGAGAATCCAGCAGCGATGTTAGACTCAGAACTGACAGTCCTAAGAACCATGAAACGAGGTTACTAACACCGGAGTCGATCAACGAACTGGCAGCACGTTGTTGTGATTACAGGGTCTTTATCCCGCATTTTCTGATGGAAAACAGGTGTGCGTACTTAGTGAAACCTGGGAATGATTAGAAATTAAACGAGGGGATTGAGACCCGATTCCTGAGGTAAATAATAAGGTGGGCGATTGCCAGAAGGGACCTTGACAGGATCGCATCCTTAACGGAATCCTCTAGGCGATCCTCCAGGCCTGTCTGGATGGACCCGATGAAAAACTGGGATGAGGAAAGGGTCTAGAATGAAGGAATGGGGCACCCAGGAACGCTTTTCTGGACCGTACCTTTCCCAGTCCATCAGGTATTGGAAACCTCTGCCCCGACAGAGCACATACAGTAGTCGTCGGATAGTGTATGCATGATGGTTGTTGATGATACGGGCAGGTCGGAGAGTCTCAGACGGGGGACACAAGGGGCTGATGGAAACTGGCTTTAAATGGGAAATAGGAAAAGTCAGGTGGATGCGCAAATACCTTGGCAGTTTTAGGGAGACCGCTGCGGGATTGATAACACTTTCGACCTTAAGCGGTCTCAGGAAACAAGGGGCGAGTTTCCTCTGCTCGTTCTTGAGCGGGATGTCCTTGGATGAAAGCCACACCATCTGCCCAGGCACCGGAGCTCGGTGTTGGTCGGCCGTCTTTTTACTGCAATTTGCTGATCTTAGTAGGGCCGTGCGTGTCTCCTCCCAAACCTTAAGGCACCGATCGATATGGTTCTGAAGCGATGGTACCGCAGTCTTCTCTTATTGCGCGTGGAACAGCGGAGGTTGGTATCCGAGGGAGCACTCGAATGGAGACTTTCCAATGGCAGAGCTCACCAGAGAGTTGTGGGCGTACTCAGCCCACGGGAGGTGGTCGCTGCAGGTCGATGGGTTGTTTGCCGTTACACAACGTAGCGTCGCCTTCAGGTCTTGGTTGACCCATTCCGTCTGTCCGTTCGTCTGGGGGTGGCTGACCGATGCACCTAAGTCTTGATAGAATGCATTCCATACCTGCGAGAGGAACTGGGGACCTCTATCGGAGACGATACCAGCGGGGATTCCGTGGAGGCGGAAGACGTGGCGGACGAGAAGTTCTGCGGTTTCTTGAGAGGAAGGGAGTTTTGGGAGGGCTACGAAATGCCCCGCCTTGGAGAACCGGTCTACCACGGTGAGTACGGTGGTGTTTCCATGTGAAGGGGGTAAACCGGTGACGAAGTCCAGGGCGATGTGCGACCATGGACAACCAGAGACAGGTAGAGGGCGAAGTAAACCTGCAGGTGGCCGATGAGAGACTTTTCCCCGGCGCTCAGATGGAACTGCGAGACATAGGAACGGGTATCCGCCTCCATGGATGGCCACCACAAGTGTATTTTAGGAGCGCTAGGGTCCGATCACGCCCGGGGTGGCAGGTGAACCAAGATGTGTGTCTCCATTGGAGAACCTGAGACCTGACGAAAACGGGCATATACAGGCGATCTCCGGGTCCATTGCCCGGGTCGGAGTCGTCCCGTCAGGCTTCCATTACTTTGGACTCGATCTCCCAAGTGAGAGTGGTAACCACGCAGGATGGTAGGAGGATAGTCTCTGGGCTGGAGGTGTCCTCCTTGGAGTCGTACTGGCGGGAAAGCGCGTCCGGCTTCCCCTTCTAGGACCACGGATGTTATGTGAGGGAAAACTTGAACCGTCCAAAAAATAATGCCCAACAGGCCTGACGGGAGTTCCAGCGTTTGGAGGTCTGAATATACACCAGGTTTTTATGATCAGTCCACACCACAAACGGCTGTTATGCCCCCTCTAGCCAGTGACTCCATTCTTCCAATGTTTGTTTGACCGCCAGGAGTTCCCGAATCCCTACATCGTAAATCCGCTCGGCGGGGGACAGTCGGGGAGAATAGAAGGCGCAGGGGTGAAACTTTTCGTCCGAACTTGATCGTTCGGACAGGATTACTCCTATCTCGGAGTCAGAGGCGTCCACCTCAACAATGAATTAACGGGATGAGTCCGGATGGACCAAGATGGGAGGAGCGGTGGTGAAACGCCTCTTCATGTCTGTGAACGCTGAGTCAGGTTCGGAGTCCCAATAGAAGAGGGTAGTAGGCGAGGTAAGCCGGGTAAGGTGGGCCGCTACACGACTGTAGTCTCCGATGAATCGGCGGTAGATGTTTGCACAGCCCAGGAATCGTTGAATTTGTTTGCAGGTCGTGGGCCTTGGCCATTCTTCCACCGTCCAGATATTTTCGGGATTTGCTCTCACCTGCCCGCTCTCAATAATATAACCCAAGAAGCTGACCGAAGGAACGTGGAACTCACATTTCTCCACCATCACAAATAACTAGTTTTCCCACAGTCCCTGGAGGACTTGACGGACTTGGTGAACGTGTTCTTGGGGGGTGCTAGAAAATATCAAGATAAACGAATACGTACCGATTAATAAAATCCCTCAGTACGTCATTGAGTAGGGCTTGAAAAACGGAGGGAGCATTGGTGAGGCCAAACGGCATGACCGAATATTCCAAGTGGCCCAAAGGTGTATCAAAGCCCGTCTTCCACTCGTCCCCCTCCCTTATCCCTTATCCCTTATCCTAGGCTTTACGAAGGTCCGTCTTTGACAAGATGTTGGCTCCATGCAGTGGTTCAAAAGCCGACCTAATGTCGGGTAGAGGGTATTTATTCTTAACTGTTATACTGTTTTGGCCTCTGTAATCAATACAGGGCAATAGCAACCCGTCCTTCTTTTCTACAAGAAGAAACCGGCGTCTATAAGTGAGCATGAAGGTCTGATAATGCCCGCCGCGAAGGACTGGCTAATGTATTTCTCCATGGCCTCTCTCTCCAGTCGGGCTAGGTTAAAAAGGTGACTGGTGTGCAGTGAGGCCCCGGGGAGAAGGTCGATGGCACAATCATATGGGCGGTGCGGAGGCAGGGAAAGGGCCCGTTGTTTACTGAATACCTCTCTCAGGTCATGGTATTCTGTGGGGGCTCTGGACAAATCGAGGCGTTCCAGGACTGGTGGGGTCGCTGTAGCTTCCCTGGGAGATAGGGCTGACCGCAGATAGTTGGCGTGGCAAGTATGGCTCCATTTGGCTGTCCATCGATGTGGGGATTGTGTTGGGTCAGCCATGGATACCCTAGAACTACCAGGGCTTGAGGTGAATCACTGAGACTGAATCGTACCTCCTCCCGATGGTTGCCGGATAGGATCAAGGTCAGGGGTGGCGTACAGTGGGTCACCAGAGGCAGCAGTTTTCCGTCCAGGGCCCAGGCCTCCAGGGGAATAGTTAGCGGCTAGCGAGGTATTCCAGCCTGGGAGGCTATGTCTTCGTCTTGCAGGTTGCCCTCGGTGATTGTTGGTAATTCACGGCAGCATGGATCTGAATCCGAGTCTACAGGGCTGAAGGGAGTATCGTCCAACTCATCAGGGCCCCGCTTTTCACTGGTGAGCCTTCCCTTTTGGCCGCTGAGGGCATGTATCCAGGAAATGTTCTGGCTGGCCACAATAGTAACAATCTCCAGCTCCTCACCTCCGAAGTCGTTCGACGGAGGAGAGAAGGTTTCGTTCCAGCTGCACCGGTTCATCCCCCAGGGTGGTGGGGACGGTCGGAGCCGGAGCTGCACTTGGAGCGGCTGGGGAAAGAAGACTGTCTGAGACTAATAAGGTGGACAGTGGGCTTCCCCGAGGAGAGGGGTAACTGGTTCTTTCTCTCAGCCGCTCTTGCAGTCGATTATCTAATCTAGTGGCTAGCGAGTTCAGAGAGTCCAGACAGGCCGGGTCGTGCTTCGCTTCTAATTCATCCTTTATCTTGTCCGAGAGACCCTGTCGAAACACCTCTCATAGGGCCTCGTCATTCCACCCTGAGTCTGCTGCGAAGGTTCCGAACTCGATGCAATACCTTGCTAAGCTTCGCGAAACGTGACGAAGAGTCAGCAACCGTTTAGCGGCGTTCTTACCACGAATCGGTTGTTTCAAGTTCTTCCTCATTTCAGCGACAAAGGAGGAGAAGGAGGAACAAACCTCTGGTCGATTATCCCATATCGCGGTTGCCCAAGCCAATGCAACCCTCGTAACAGCCCCATGATGTTCGCAATCTTGGATCTATCTGAAGTGTAGGTACGTGGCTGTAGCTCAAAGACCAGAGAGCATTGTAACAGGAAGTCCCGGCACATCCCTAGGTCCCCAGCGTAGGGTTCGGGCGCGGGTACATATGGCTCTCGAGTGGACAGTGTTGCTCATCTCAGGGGCGACGCCATCCTGAAAGGGTGCGGTTTGGGTAGTGGGGGTTCTTGGAAGGGACGGAGAACGGGAAGTGGAAACTCGGTCCACCTGCTCACAGACCTTCCATACATTCGTGGATAGCATCCAAAGGTATTCGGTGACCTCCCTAAATAGTTGGTCGTGGGCGCCCAGTAGGTAGCCCTGGCTGGCCAGGGCCTTTTGGACGGGATCCGTGTCCACTGGGTTCATTATGGACAGTTTGATCTTTTACACGAGAGTGGCGGGTGGACGAACCCGAGTGCAGAACACGGGAGCGGGGGCAGAGTCCGGAGCTGTTATTGCGGTAGTGAGCGTGCAATTCGTTCCCAGGAGAGTCTTTACCCGAAGTCTTGGGTTTGGAGAGAATCCAGGAGCGATGCTAGACTTAGAACTGACAGTCCCAAGAACCATGAAACGAGGTTACTCACTCACCGGAGTCGACCAACGAACTGGCAACTCCTTGTTGTGATCACTGGGTCTTAATCCTGCATTTTCTGATGGAAAGCAGGCGTGTGTAGTTAGTGGAACCTGGGAATGCTCCGAAATTAAACAAAAGGATTGAGGCCCAATTCCTGAGGTAAATAGCAAGGTGAGGGATTGCCAGAAGGGACCATGACATATACAAACTACTTTAGTGAGTTAGTCTCTGTGTAAAGGCATAATTGGGAGAAATGTTGCATTAAATTACTTCACGTTGCGTGTGCAACACACCAGACATCTGAATGCCATTTCCCTCCTTAAAATTTAGTCATTAACAGAATTTTAGCTTGTTACTCTCTGGAGAACCACATCTAGAATGACATTCTAATAATGTGGCTAAGTACAATTCTCCACAAACTTGGTTCAGCTTACCACGACTATTCCATGAAAGCAAGCGCATTAATCTAGATCGTTTAGATTAGAATATTGCTAATCTCTTGTTTACTTGGCTAATTTTCTCAGTTACTGCAAAGCTAACTTGCGACTCTAACTCAACAGAGAGTGGTTTTGCAATTTGTCAACCATTAGGCGGCCACTCCATGCTCTTTCACTTTTGTCATTTCCATTCGAGCTTTTGACAAGATCTTTGTATTTTCGATTAGATTTGTGTTCGTTTTATTGTGGAAAAATATAATCAAAAACTCACAGAACTTTTAATTCACTAAAGCTGTTAACAAATGCAGTATTTGTATTGCTCTCTTTATGGTGACCTTCTGAAACAGGTTGCGATCAGATTACTCAGCCATTTGTAGTGATGAAAATATAATTCCTGGAGAACAACCAAGATATGACACCTTGTTAAGTGGTTACACACCAGTATTCTCTCACTCGCTGTCAATACTAATTGTTGACTTTGGAAAGTGGAACATTGTTCAACATATGCAAGTTTACATTTTTGGATCTGTGGAGAAGGGATCAACAACTTTACAGTTCTCTGTGTTAACATATGGGATGACCTGTTTTGGGTGCAGCACATAGATGCAATTGCAAGGAAGGTGCAGGAGCATCTCTGCTCTCTTTGGAAACAAGAGAAGATCTTCAGATGCAGGAAATCCAAGCAACACAGAAAAAATGCATGAGAAACTGAACTGGAGGATGTGTCCTGTCCTGCTGAGTTCCTCTTGCATGTTGTGTGTGTATCTACTTCATTTGAATGTTAGCAGGGTTCAACCTCACGTCTAGAACAGCAAGTCAAATCTGCTGGAACGCAGCAATGACATATACCGAATCACCAATGGTTGTATGTTCTTTAGGTGCTGATTCACGAAAGCAACATATATCATCAAAGAGCCCCACCGTCAGGCATGAAGCACAGAGGCCTGAAGTCCCACCGTCTGTATTAAATATACAGTTACTTCCCTTCGGACATCCGGTTCTTGAACCAATCTAGTAACCACCTGAATTGAATTGAATTGCTTGAATTTTCAGCATCTGCAGAATTCCTTGTGTTTACGTTAATAACCACCTCAGTTTTGCAATCCTGTGACCACTTTGCACTACAGTTTGCATTTTTCTTCTTATTTTGTTCCTTCCTGTACAATATATTTTCTTGATAATGTTTTGTATGTGATTCTATGTGTATATGATACTGCTGCAAGTAAGTTTCTCATTGGCCTTGTGTATACATATATTTGTATATATGACAACAAATTCACGTTTGAAGTGAAATTTAAAACTTAAGTATTGAAATTATCTTAAGAGCAAATCATATAATCAACAAGAAGGAAAATATACAATTTTAAAACATTCGTTCTTTCTAAAATTTCTGTAAATCCGAACCTCTGGTGCTCTCTGTGTGTACAGTAGCTTGCAAGCTTTCAGTGTAAATTTGTAAGTTTTGACTGGGCGCTCTGGACTCCTCCCATACAATGTTGTGGTTAGTTTCCGATTCTGCGAAAGTTAAGCACACTATGGAGCTACTCCAGATGACCAATAAATGTGTTGCCACGGTCACGATCGTTAATTCCCTATCTTGCTCCTAATTTCCTTTGACTGTGCTACGGTTCCGACCGTTAAATTCCCAATTGCTTCAAATTCTCTTTGATGAATGCACACCTGGTTTCCATCAAGACCTGCAGCATAAGAACCCCGGCGATACAACCACTAGTCGCCAGATCATTGTTTTTTTTTTTTTTTTCCCCTGTGTGATAATTAAGGTTTCCCGGCCGCTTAGGATCCTGTGTTCTAGGTTTTGCTCCAGTTTCAGGGTTCCCCTATGAAACTGCTTCTCTCTGTGTCAATGCTCCGTGTCAAGGCTCCGTGTAAAGGCTCCGTATCAAGATCCCTCCTGTTTGCTGTTCAACATTTACGCCCACACTCAATCTTCGTGCCTGTCTCCTGCACTTGGGTTCGCCTCATTCGCTCATTGCAACAAAGGCAACATCTGAACGAACAAATTATTGAAGATGAATGGGTCATATGTAATTAAAACACGCCACTTCACCTACTTTGTATATCAAATATGTCTGGGTTTGTTGGTTAATCGCGCGCTTCAATTTGTTCCAAATGATTGATTGAAAATGAATGACGGAAGTAAAATACAGGATTGGTGTGAACCCCTGTGCTGGTTGGCTTGCACGGATTTTATGGGCCAAAGTGCTTATTTCATTAACAAATGAATCCACAACTCTGCATGCCTTGGTCGTGCAGAAGGTGCACCAACAATTTCAGAGGAAATTGACTGACTAATTGCAATAATACTTCAGTGTTGTTAACTTCACCCCAAATCAGTAAATTACCACGCCACATACTTTACTGTCTTCCACCAAACTCTACTTGGATATGACGTGTCTGAGATAATCTTTTAAGTTCATAACAACAGCTTCCAAGATTAATACTACTTTTTAAAATTTAGTGACAAAGCACACATGGAGTCTAAAGTCTTAGACTGCTTGGACGATGGCCTCCGTCATCCATTATTGTTTTCTCTTGCTTATCAATCCCATCCGCCGATTGGTCCCATGTCAGATCTCTATTATGCTGCCGTGATCCTCCTATTCTATTTGGTCATTGGAACTCTGTGAAATCTCCTCCTCTCAATCTTCTGATGCCCAGATTGGTCAATGGCCACAGTTCAGTTACGCTGTTGTGATCCGCTGCTCTCTTTGTATGTTCGGCAGTGGACCTGCGCGAAATACCTTCCTCCTCAGTCTTCTGTTTTCCTGATTTTAGATCCAAATAAATTCCTGCATTCCGTCAGAGCATTTTCCTGCTTAGTTAGTGGACTGTTAAATTCAAGGGATAGGTAATTGGTACAAGATATTGACATTACATGTAAAAAGCAGTTGTGAATATATTAAATATAACGGGTACCATTTTATTTCCATGTTATGATGGAAGGGCCCTTGGAAAGAATGCCTAGGACATTCAACACATGAATGACCCAGAGACAAGACAGGTTGTTCTCGTAAGAGTACAGGAAGCAAAAGGAAAATTAACTTTTCTATTTCATGGGAGAAGTAAAGACAAATATCCTGACTGCAACAGGAACAGTGATTAATGAATAGAAGCGGTAAATCAATAGCAATCAGAAATGTGTTGGTTTCAAGTCTTCCGGTAATTGGGCGTGTTAGTTATAAACTATAATCCAGTCATATTATCCAAGTATTTTCAGCTCCACGAAAAATAATTAATTCTTCTGTCTGCGAAAAGAATTCTGAATCTCTCTTAGTATAACACTCATGAGCAACTGATGGCAAATTATTTTCTCTCACTCTACAGCTCACAAAACATTCCGCATGACAAATTGAGGCATCTCAGGTGGGTTTATGGAGTACCACTTATTATAATTTTCATTTCTGTATGGATTTAGAGTTTCTACAAAATCATTCTCTAAATTTGTTCATTTGGGAAATTGCTCTTAAAATCCTGTGGCTGGGAAAGGCCTTCGGAAATACAACTGTTATTTCAATGCTGACCACTGGAGCGCAGAGGCGGGGCATGTATCCAGGCGTCAAAATGCGCTGCTATCATGATCTGAAACAAAGGTTTATTTTTCTTGAAGAAGTTATATTCAATCATAATATAAGTTTTGCGATGGCACTGCCTTCCCAAGCCCCACTGACAGCTGATTAATTACATGCCCTCTAGGTTATTAAATTATTCCTCAATACAAGTAAAAACCACATACTCATCACTTTTATTCATCCACTGACTGGTTGCAGACACGCAACCGAATCTGCATAAACTCTGGTTGCCATGGAAAGAAGTTCTGATCTAAGACACTCATAAGTCAATACAATTCTATCATGTTCCCTCTGACTCAGCTGTACATCAAGGAAAGGAAATGCCGCCTGTACACACCTCCTACAACAGAAAGATTATAACCCATGCAACATCATGGTGAGTCTCATCTTTTATCGTCTCCAGAGCCATCATTTTCTTCCCAATGTTTGGTATCAGACTGTAAACAAATTTACAGCTCTGCTACCAAAATTCAGGACCTTGGATTTTCAATAACATAATCTCTTTGTTCCTCCACATTTTCCAGTGTATAGAACATAGAACATAGAACATAAAATAGTACAGCACGGTACAGGTCCTTCCGCCCACAATGTTGTGCCGACCCTCAAACCCTGCCCCCAATATAAACCGCCATCTTAGATTCCTCCATATACCTGTCTAGTAGTCTCTTAAACTCCACTAGTGTATCTGCCTCCACCACTGACTCAGGCAGTGCATTCACACGCACCAACCACTCTCTGAGTGAAAAACCTTCCTCTAATATCCCGCTTGAACTTCCCACCCCTTACCTTAAAGCCATGTCCTCTTGTATTGAGCAGTGGTGCCCTGGGGAAGAGGCGCTGGCTATCCACTCTATCTATTCCTCTCATTATCTTGTACACCTCTATCATGTCTCCTCTCATCCTCCTTCTCTCCAAAGAGTAAAGCCCGAGCTTCCTTAATCTCTGATCATAATGCATACTTTCTAAACCAGGCAGCATCCTGGTAAATCTCCTCTGTACCCTTTCCAATGCTTCCACATCCTTCCTATAGTGGGGCGACCAGAACTGGACACAGTACTCAAAGTGTGGCCTAACCAGAGTTTTACAGAGCTGCATCATTACATCGCGACTCTTAAACTCTATCCATCGACTTATGAAAGCTAACACCCCATAAGCTTTCTTAACTACCCTATCCAACTGTGAGGCAACTTTCAGGGATGTGTGGATATGTACCCCGAGATCCCTCTGCTCCACCACACTACCAAGTATCCTGGAAATTAATGTGTTGCCTGAAAACTATGCTGTTTGGACCTCCCAAAATGTATCAATTATTCTTATCAGGACTGAAATTAGGTTGCAATTGTCATGCCAATCTTATGATGCGATCAATATCTTTCTGTAAGCAAATATATGCTCCTCAGTTTCAACAATAACAAGAATTTCAGCAAAAAATGTATGAACATCTATATGTTGTATATGTTGCATGCACATGTTTAAGATTAGGATGAGTAAAAATGGAGACAGGTGTTGAACAAGGAATTAACATTTTCCTGTATATCTGTTAAATACTGTTGTGGCAGAATGCTGACAACTCTTACAAAGTTAAAACACGTTGACATTGGTGACAAAAAGGCTTGCTCCCAGATGAACTCAATATATCTTCTATGCTTACGCTAACGATCAAAAAATGGAGGCACTTTTACGAACACCATTAGCCCTTGATAAGCCTGTGAACTAAGGCTGATGTGAGAGGAGGGTATGCCTAAGGAAAGCACTTGGCCCAAATAGGTTAGTTAGCCGACTACTAAGAGCTGGACTGATCAACTGACTGGACTTCTGACAGTCTTTATCTTCTTGCTTTGACAGACTGAGGTACTTATCCCTTTGGCAGACTGAGGTACTCACCCACTTCATGTCGTCTGTAATTACATCGTTGCCTAAGAAGAACGTGCTAAGCTAGCTCAGTGACTATCGTCCAGTGCTCTGGGAGGCTGGTCATGAAACAGACAGTATTAACTCCTGCATGAGAAGAGACATGGATCCAGGCTAATTTGCCTATTATCAGAATAGATCAGCGGCTGATGCCATTTCATTGGCTGTTCATACAATCCTGGAACATCTGGACAGCGAAGATACATGCATCAGGATTTTCTTCACTAACTGCAGCTCAATATTGAACACAATGATCCCCAATTGGTAGGTTTCAAGTTCTCGGATTCAATATCTCCTTGTGCAATTGGATCCACGGTTTCCTCACTTACAGTCCCCAGACGGTTCAAATTGAAAACCATTCTTCCACAATCTCCCTCTGCTACAGGTGCACTACAAGACTATGGGCTTAGACCCATGTTCTATCAGTTTTATATTCTTGACTATGAGGCTAAGCATAGGCCAGAAGCCATAGATAATTTGCCAGTGAGTCTACTCTAGCTCACTCAAAGGTGGAGACAAATCAGCATATAGGAGGAAAATTGAAACTCCCGCTGAGAGGTCAACACAACAGCAACCGCTTACTCGGTGTCAACAAGTCTAATGTGCAATGTTAGATTCCTCGTTACTATATTTTCAGAGGATCTGCCCCGGGTCCAGCACGAATATGCCATTATGAAGGAAGCACAGCAGTGTCTCTACTTTCTTAGAACTTTGTGAAACTCTGGCATGTCAATAAAAATTTCGACAACCTTATATAAATGTGTGGTTGACAGTATATTCACTAGTCATATCTCGGTCTGGTATGGAAACACCGATACTTGCATAGAAAAAAAAAACAAAAGTAATAGATACCACCCAGAACATCAGAGATAAAATCTTCCCCACCATTGAGCACATCTATATGCAGCGCCGTTACAGGAAAACAGCATCCGTTATCAAGGACCATACCATTCAGGCGATGTTCGGTTTTCAGTTCGGCCATCAGGAAGAAGGTACAGAAGCCTCAGGACTTGCACTACCAAGTTCATGAAAAGTTATCATCCCGAATCCATTGTGCTCTTGAAATAGAGGTGAGAATGTCATAGTTTAAGATGGTAAATCCTGAGAAAGGGGAAGAGCCAAACACAATGATTTCTCAATTGCTCGGGATTTACTCACTATTCTAGTGGTGCTTAGTATTGTGGCTTTCTGGGGAGTTACAATAACACTGCTGTGTGGGCCTGATTGTTTAAGGCTGTTGTGTGGTGACTTTGAGATGATACCAGTTGAAGATAATAGTCATGGGTCGTGTATATCTGTTCATGTTCCGTAGCCTGATAATTCCCTCTATTAATTCAGCATTTTCTGTTGATTATTTATACTTATTGATTTCTGTATAATGTTTGTGTTTGAAATTGATACATCCATTATATATTTGCTTGTTTGTTGTGTGATGTTATATGCGGGCGATTATTGTTATCTGCAAGAATGGATCGTACATAATATAATCTGTAGGTCTCTGATTCTAAAACTTGATCATGTTTGTATTTATCAGAAGGTTGGTTGTCCTTTAAGAGTTTCTATTTTCAGGTCAGATTTCGGTGAATGATACTTGCCATTTGATTTTGCCTGTCTACGTAATCACAATGAGTGAAAATGCTGCAAGAGCTTGTAATGTAATAGGTTTGTTCTTTGCTCCTCTTGGCATTTTCTGCTTTTATCACGTTGAGTTTATTGGTCTTTCATTATGCATTTCTATGAAAATGTGTTGTGTTCTCAACCTAGTCCTGTATTGCCATAAGGATCCATTCTATTTCAGGGAGAGAATTCTTCAACTCTTAGCCAGTTGTTTAATGCTTTCTTGTCGGCATCCATTTTTATTGACATCTACTATTATTATTATTATTATTTTGAAAACTTTTTTTTTATCAGCTCAAGCTGGTAACCCCTGAGATGGGGACATAGCGAAACAGGTCCATTTCTAAATTGCGAGATACTTTCAGAGTATTTTCGTGGTGTTTAGAATTGTGGCTTTCTGAATGTTTGCATAGATATCTCTGTGTAGCCATAATTGTCTAAAGCTATCGCATAGCCTCTTCAGGATGATAACAGTTGTATATGTCGCCATTGGTACAATGTATACCCTGTCCATGGTCTAAAGTTTTTCAATTTCAGCTCTTAAGTCAGCATATTCCACGTGTTTTACAGTTATTGATTTCTGTAGGTTAGGCATGTCTAGAAGTGTTATTTCTATTTAGTAAGTTGTTCTTGCTTGTTTGTTCTGCGTTATTATTTCCAGACTGTTAATATGGGTGGCCCAATGTGCAATCGCTCATAATATAATATAACTTGTGGCATTCTAACTCCAACACTGGATCAGACTTGTATTTATAGAAAAGTGTGATTTGATTCATGAGTATGCAAGTTAAGGTAAGATTTTGGTGAGTGATGTTGGACAGTTAATTTTGTCCATGTGTCACAATCGGGAGTGCTGGCAAAGAACCCAAATGGAAGACACAGACACTGAAGTACAAGGAACAGGACTTGTCTAAAGTAAGGACGTGACAGGATACAGGCAAGGAGCAGGGACAAGAACGCAGACTAAGGCTAGGGAAAGCGGGACCAGGACTAGGAACCATAGACTAGGAGACAAGGCTTGGACTCCGAGCCCGAGACTGGGCAAGGACCCAGAACCTGGGTCTTGCCTTGGGCTCGGATTCCGGAACCAGGCAAGGACATGACATGGCTGGGGTCTAGCGGCCTGAGCTAGGAACCATAGACTAGGAGACAAGGCTTGGACTCCGAGCCCGAGACTGGGCAAGGACCCAGAACCTGGGTCTTGCTTTGGGTTCGGATTCCGGAGCCAGGCAAGGACATGACATAGCTTTAGGACAGGACGTGGCTGGGGTCTAGCGGCCTAAGCTAGGAGACAAGACAAGGCTCGGACTCCAAGCCCGAGACTGGACAAGGACCCAGATCCTGGGTCTTGCCTCGGGCTCGGACTCCAGACCAGACAAGGACATGACATGGCTTAAGGCTGGGGTCTTGGGTTTTGTGCTTGACTTGAGATCATCGAGGCTTGGGATCTTGGATCTTGAGCTTGGCTTGGATCCTCGAGGCTTGGGGTCTTGGGTCTTGAGCTTGGCTTGGGATCCTCGAGGCTTGGGGGTCTTGGGTCTTGAGCTTGGCTGCAGGCTGGTATGTTGGGTCTTGAGCTCGGCTTGTTATCCGCAAGGCTTGGTTTTTTGGAGCTTAGCTTGGAATCCTCGAGGCTTGGGGTCTTGGCTCTTGAGCTTGGCTTGGGAGCTTCGAGGCTTGTGTTCTTGGAGCTTGGCTGCGGGATCCTCGAGGCTGATAACTCGGAGACTGGAGCTGAGAGACAGACTAGGAACTGAACATCAACAAAGAGCCGGGACTTATCCTTCAACAAGCCAGGGCTCATCTCTAACACAACACAAACATCAGACAGGACAGAACTTAGACATAGAGCCGGGACTTATCCTACGACAAGCCGGGACTCAAGTTCATCTCCACACCAAGTTGGGACAGGTCCACCTGTTGGGTAACGGCAGGACAGCCAGACTTACCCAACAGAGGCAAAGACTAGACATCCCCCACCCCCCACCCCGCGCAGGGCAACGGCAAGACGGCCTGGCTTACCCCACGGAGGCGAAGACAAGACAAGCCATGACGCCCCGCGGGACAACGACAGGACGGCCTGACTTACCCCACGGAGGCGAGGACAAGAAGCAACAAACACCAACGAACAACAGATAGTTCCATCTCTGCTCCAGAGTATCTCCCAGACGCAGTTCAGCGAGCAACCTCAGCTGGCTACAGAAACTGCCAGATCCCTACCTAGCTGGCAGTGGCTGACAGCCACTCAGCTGGCCCGGGAAAGAGCCGAATCCATACCGCAGAGACTACTCCAACAAGTCGCAACAAGGTCCATGAAGCAGTGGTCCTCCAACCAGGCCTAGAGATCACAAATGGTTTAATCAGCAGGTCGCTCCAAGGGGGACTGACAAGACAAACCAACAGCCCACACTCAAACACAAGGCTACTTATATTGAGAGCCCAAGGATGGGAATCAGGTGCCTTTGATTTAGTCAAACAAGGGACAACTGGAAGACCCGGAGTCCGGAGTCCATGGACCGGACCGTGAACCGGAATGTGGACTTCACGTACCGGACCATAACACCATGTACGTAAACAAATTGATATAAACTGCTGGAGGATCCTTTAATATGTTGGATTGTTCCTTGTTTCGCTTGGCAATCTATACATTTATCGCCTTGAATGTGTTATTCTTTTATTATGTATTTTTAGATATTTTGATTTACCCACTGTGTTTTGTTAAAGGATAGTTTCTTGGGCGTTCTGATATTCCAGAGGTCCAGCTCAGCTCGGCGAAGCTTATATAAAAGACTAGCTTCGCGGGCGTACGGACACTCCAGAGGTCCGATCAGCTACGAGAGCAGAGCTCCCATAATTATATCAAAGTACAGAAGGACCAAGCGAGGCGGCCGTTGTTGGGAATAGGCCTGCGGTGAGAGTAGGAGTGTCAGAATTTGTCTGAAAAGGCTTCGAAGAGAAGAGGCTGCGTCCAAAGATACAGCTTATAACATTTGGTCTTGGGTGCAGATTGCACAGTGCAGGCAGGATGCCAGATATGACAGTGGAATGCTCTTCTGGTAGGATGTGGGAATTCATGGAACCTGATAGTCTGCCAGATGACTAAACCTGCGGGAATGCAACCAACTCCAGCTCATGAAATGTGCCATTAAGGAGCTAGAGCAGGAGTTGGATTAATTTAGGATTATTGGAAGACAGAACTATTGATAGGTACAATTTTTGAGCAGGTGGTTATATCAAGAGTGCCGAATTCGGGGAGCAGATGGGTGAACACCGAGAGAGGTAAAAGGAGAAGGTAGTCAGTGCAGGGTCACCATGTGACTATTCCCCTCAGCAACCGTTATACCCGTTTGGATACTGCCAGGGGTATGACCTATCGGGGAAAGGCAGCAGAAGCCAGTCCAATAGCACAGTAGTCGGTTCTGAGCCTCAGAAGTGTAGGGTGAAGTCAGGCGGAACAATAGTGATAGGGGAATTGATAGTTAGGGGATGGATAGGAGATTTCGCGGCAGCAACAGAGACGCCAAGATAGTGTGTTCCCACACATGTACTAAGGTCCAGGATATGTCTGAGCAGTTGTAGAATATTCTGGAGTGCGTGCAACGGAAGGTCAGGGACATATTGGTACCAATGTTATAGGCAGCAGAGGGGTACAGGTCCTGGGCAGTATGTTTACGGGTTAAGGAAAGAGGCTGAAAAGGAAGCCCTCCAATCCCCAATGTCACGAGTTAGGGATAGTCAGACAGGAAGATAGCGCAGATAAATGAGTGGCTGAGGAGATGGTGCCGGGGGGGCAGAGTTTCAAGTGCTTGGATCATTGGAACTTTTTCTGGGGAACGGGTGATTAATATAAGTGGGGTGGGTTGCATCTGAACCGGAAGGAAACCAATATCCTGGGAGGGAGGATTACTAATGCTGTTGGGAAGGGTTTAAACGAGATTTAGGGGTGGGTGGGAACACAAGTGAAGAGGCAGAGTTCGGGACGGTTGGCGCACATGTAGGGTGTTGATGAGGAAGGTTGGGTAGATGTCAGAGCTAAGAAGCACTCAGCCAGATGTTTTGAGATGTGTCTATTTTAATGCAAGTAGTATCATCGGAAAGGCAGATGAACTTGGAGCGTGGATCAATATGTGGAGCCATGATGTTGTTGGCACCGCAGAGGCTTGGATAACTAGTCATCCGGCAGATCTCTCGATTGGAGAGTATTTTGGATGTAGTTATGACAACACAATCTCCTTTACAGGGCGCTGGAGTCGGATAGGAGCAGACAATTTGGGGAAAAAAAAAACATTTTATTGGTGTAGAGGGCAATATGATACTATTAGGCAGGAACTTCAGAACATAAATTGGGATTAGGCGTTCTCAGGGAAATGCACGGCAGGAATGTGGCAATTGTTCACCATTGAAGCACGAAAGCATGGTACGATAAAATAACCACGGTGTACAAAATGTACAAAACGACGATGTAGAAAATCTAGTTAAAAAGAAAAGAACAGCTTACGAAATGTACAAGAAACTAGATACTGTTAGAGCTCTGGAATATTACAAGGATGCCAGGAATGAAATTAGTAGAGCTATAAGGGGCCATGAAAATGCCTTGGTGAGCAGGGTTCAGGAAACCCTAAAGCATTCTACAGGTATCTGACGAGGAAGAGGACGAGCCCTGTGAGAATTGGATTAATCAGGACTGAGATGGAAACATGTGCATGGAACCGGAGGTGGTAGGGGAGGTATTTACTGAATACTTTGCTTGACTAAGGAATTTGGAATTCGTGGGGATGACTTCCAGTAGCTTGAAACGCCTAAGTGTATAAACATTAGGAAAGTTATTTTGCTGTAGCTTTGGAAAGGTATTAAGTTAGATAGGTCACGGGGACGGGACGATTCAAACCCCAGGCTGCTGTAGTACGCAAGGGAGGATATTACTGAGCCTCTGGCGACGATCTTTGCATCATCAATAGGGACGGGAGTGGTTCCAGAGGATTGGAAGGTTGCAAACGTTATTGCCTTGTTAATAAAAGGCTGTAGAGATAACCCAGGAAATTGTGGAGTGGACCAGTGAGTCTTACTTCAGTGGTGGGAAAGTTGTTGGAGACGATCCTGAGAGGCAGGATTTATGACCATTTGGAGAGGCATAACATGATTAGGCATAATCAGCATTGCTTTGCCAAGGGCATGTCATGCCTTCTGAACTTGATTGATTTATTGGAAGATGTAATAAAACACATTGGAAAAGGCAGAGTAGTCGATATACCGTAAATGGATTTCAGTAAGGCATTTGATAATGTTCCCCAAGCGAGGGTCATTCAGATGATATTGAGGATTGGGATAAACACATTATGTGGAGTTCAAACTCGATGAATGTGAAGTGGTTAATTTAGGTAGGTCAACTTTGGAGACAGAATATAATATTAATGATAAGAGTCTTGGCAGTGTGGAAGCTCTGCGAGGTAATGGGGTCCGTATCCACAGCACGTTCAAAGCTGCTGTGCACGTTGACAGTTTTGTGAATAAGCGGTAAGGTGTGTTGACCTTCATCAACCGTAATGTGGGATTTAATTCAAGAGCCGAAATAAATTTTCGGCTATATAAGACCGTTGTTAGAACCCACTTGGAGTACTGCGTTCAGTTCTGGTCACCTTACTACAGAAATGATGCGGATAATACAGAGAGAGGGCTGAGGAAATTCTCCAGGTTGTTGACTGGATTAGATTGGAGAGCATGCTTTATGAGAATAGCTTAAGTGAACTTGTCCTTTTCTAGTCGGAGCGATCGACGATAAAAGGTGACCTGAATGAGATGTATACTATGATGCGAGGAATTGATAGTGTGGATAACCGGAAGCTTTATCCCCCCAGGGATAAAATGGCTAACACGAGGAGTTATAGATTTAAGGTCCTTGGAATTCGATACAAGTGGGATGTCAGAGGTAATTTCTCACATATAGAGTAGCGTGTGCATAGATTGCACTATCAGAGATGACGGTAGAGTTGGGTACGATATGGTATTTTAGGAGAATCTTAGATAGGTACATGGAGCCCAGGAAAATGAAAGGGATGCGGTAAGGGCATTTTATGCAGTTTCTAATGTAGATTACATGGTTGCACAACATTGTAGGACAAAGGGCTTGTAATGTGCTGTAGATTTCTGTATTCTGTGCTCTATATTAAAGCCACCTTGTCCAGCATTGACACAAGAAACACTTCTGTTTCGGAGAACAGGTTTCGAAGTCTAAGCCAGACATTCACCGCTTCCTTGTCAACATCTATGGAGATTCTTCCATGCAGGGTCATGGTGTCCCATGAGTTAATAATATCTTCAATAGGGATAATTTCTTTTTTTTTTCCGGTTTGTGTTCTCATTTAATTTTAGTGGTGTATACTTCCGATCAGATTTGCATATGCTCACGTGGAGAGCTGAATCCTGTTTCCATTAGTGAAAATATAGCCTGAGAATTTTGAACGGACTCTTGTGTAGATTTATAATTTATATTTTTCCTCTTAACCCTTCTGTCCCAGGTAATGTTAGCTTAAATGCATTCCAGTGTACATAATGTTTTCTGAAATGTGTCATGTAAGTTCTTATTTTGCTTTGTAAAAATCAGTTTCAGGCCAATATAGTATGCCAAAAGATACATTAATATCAGTTAATCATTATTATTAGGATTATGGAAATACATGTTGTGTTGGCGCATGCCCAACTGGTTAAGTCGTTCGTCTAGTGATCTGAAGGTTGCTAGTTCGAGCCTTGGCTGAGGCAGCGTGTTATGTCCTTGAGCAAGGCAGTTAACCACACATTGCTCTGCGACGACACCGGTGCCAAGCTGTATGGGTTCTAATGCCCTTCCCTTGGACAACATCGGTGGCGTGGAGAGGGGAGACTTGCAGTATAGGCAAGTGCTGGTCTTCCATACAACTTTGGCCAGGCCTGCGCCGTGGAGACCTTCCAAGGCGCAAATCTAAGGTTTCAGGTGACTAACGGATGCCTATTATGATTATTATAGAAACATATTTCTTCTCAGCTCACCTTAGTGAAACATGAGATGCGGGCATAGCCGAGTAGGTTCATTTCTCAATTGCTGGGAACTTTCGGACTTTCAATTTCGTCTTAGAATTTCCGATTCTGTAGTTTTTCTCCCATTGATTTTGTAAGTTTTGGCTGTTTGGAATGACTATATCTATAAAGCAGCCATGCATTATAACGTGCACTTACTGAGGCAGTCAATTGTTTTAAAGCGACAGGAAGTATAGATTCCGCTGTTAAATTACCTTGATTAATATCATTCTGTCTTTAATTGACCGAGATTATCAAATTGCTTTCATTTGAGCATGGGAGGCTAAGAGGCCACCCGATATAACGGCATGAGAGACATAGACAGACTAGATGATCAAAAGGAAATATCTAGCACTGGAAGTCAAAGGTTTGTACAGCTTTATATTTGGCACCGATATGTGATATGTGAGGATATAATTGGCGGTAGGGTCTGTTCTTGTGATGTAATGTTCGATATGCTGATTATGACCAAATACAAACATATTTCCATGAATGTATAAGTAATAGAGACACGGGGTATCCATAGAAGGAGCCCAATGAGAAGTTGACATTTTACTCTTTGTTTTGCGGAAAAATTAGTATTGTTATGTCTGGCTTTCATTCCATTATATATAGAGAGACATTTGTATGCTTGTAAAAGAATAATTATTTTATCATAGCAATACGACTCATGCTGCAGGCCCTGAGATAATGAAGACACGTGTTCATGCAGAAACCTGCCCTGAGATTAGGAATGTGTTTAAGTATTTGCTGAAATCTTCATTCTTTGTATATTTCTATATTATTAATAAAGGGGAGCAAGTATTTCTGGCTCGGAACTCCAAAACGATACCACTGTGTCGTGTGGTTACAGGTCGGGATGTTGGAGTTCTACTTCAATCTTCGCGTCTCCGTTCGCCCCGTGGATGCAAGTGTTTTTCACGGTCCTCCGGGTTTCTCTCGAGGTTAGGTTAATTGGTCGTTATAAATTGCCCTGTGTTTCGGTTAGAATTAACTCGGGGTGGTCGCAGTTTGTAGATCAGTGTGGCTCGAAGGGCCAAAAGGGCGAATCTCACGCCCTATCGTTGAACAAAATTTAGAAAAAAATTCCACTAAAATGTCAGTTCATGATATGCAATTGAGATTCACTTAGATGCCAACGTTTTGAGTTGGCACACTGAACAACGTGCAAGACGTGGATCGCACTATATTTGTGGTGAATTGTGTGTACAATCCAAAGCTTAAAGACTGCTGCCTATTGTAGTTATAGGATACACATGGGGAGAGTAGAAGTGGACAATTCGTGGGAAAAGTGTGTGGAGGGTGGGCAGATTAAGGAAAAAAAAATCTTTGTGAGACGTGGACGTCAATGCACTAGCGGTGGTCAATGCACTAGCGGTGAATAGTGTGCACGGTCCAAAGCTTAAGGACTACTGCATCAGGAAGTTAGAGTGTACACATCAGAATAGGAGGAGTGGGCACCTCGTTGAAGGTGCGTGTGGCTGGCGGACATATGAGGGGAAGGATCTGTGGGATAACCGATTTGTGCTGTGTATACGAAATGAGAAGATGGGGAGGAAAGAAAACAGGAGCACATTACCTGGAACAGCAGGATTCACTTTCCATATCGTCTACTTGCAGAATACCTGGAACAACGTGGGACGCTGTTCTTTAGTTTGAATTTTGCGTCACCCTGACAATGGACGAGGCCGAGTGTATATTGGTCAATGTGGAAAATGGAACAGGAGGTGAAATGGCCTGAAACTGGGAGTTCCAAATTGTAAACAACAGGAATTCTGCAGATGCTGGAAATTCAAGCAACACACATCAAAGTTGTTGGTGAACGCAGCAGGTCAGGCAGCATCTGTAGGAAGAGGTGCAGTCGACGTTCAGGCCGAGACCCTTCGTCAGGACTAACTGAAGGAAGAATAAGTAAGGGATTTGAAAGTTGGAGGGGGAGGGGGAGATCCAAAATGATAGGAGAAGACAGGAGAGGGAGGGATGGAGCCAAGAGCTGGACAGGTGATTGGCAAAAGGGGATACGAGAGGATCATGGGACAGGAGGTCCGGGAAGAAAGACAAGGGGGGGGGGGGACCCAGAGGATGGGCAAGAGGTATATTCAGAGGGACAGAGGGAGAAAAAGGAGAGTGAGAGAAAGAATGTGTGCATAAAAATGAGTAACAGATGGGATACGAGGGGGAGGTGGGGCCTTAGCGGAAGTTAGAGATGTCGATGTTCATGCCATCAGATTGGAGGCTACCCAGACGGAATATAAGGTGTTGTTCCTCCAACCTGAGTGTGGCTTCATCTTTACAGTAGAGGAGACCGTGGATGGACATGTCAGAATGGGAATGGGATGTGGAATTGTGATGGCTATGAGAAAGTATCGGCTTAGTGCACTGTTTTAAGATCGCTCTCCATTGAGATCCTGGTTATGGGATAATAGTGCTCAATCAAATGCAGCTATGTTCCTTGGTGCGAAGTATCTCAAAATATTGAGAGATTTATAATTTAGTTTTATACCCTTATTGGTTATTGCACTGAAACTTGCATTCGACGGTGAGGAAGGAATTCTGACAAGAACAGGCCACATCCTGCATTTTGTGTATCGTGGAATCAGATGGTTTGGTGCACCAGGTTTGTAAATTCAAAATTCTTATTGCTGCATCAAAGGTTTCATTCCAAGTTCATATGGGTTCTTGAAATACAATAGACGAGCTGCAGAGTTAGGGTATGAAAGAATATTCAATATTCTACGCATGTAGTCTGCAGATGAACAATTAAACCAATTGAAGAATAAGGCTGCGAATGGCTTACCCTTTCAAGAATAGAAACATTTCTCACTCTGGACAATTCTTATATTCTATTAGGTCGCAATTCCAGCACAGAAGTTCTCTTCAGATTTCTTGAAAAAGTCTCATAAGAACACAAGAAGTATGAGCAGGTGTAGGCCATCCGGCTCATTGAGCCTGCCCCGCCATTCAATGAGATAATGCATGATCTGTCCATAAACTCAACTCTATTTACCTGCCTTTTTCCCATAGCCCTTCATTCCCTTACTATGTAAAAACGTATCCAACTGCATCTTAAATATATTTAGTAAAGAAGCCTGTACTGCTTCCCTGGGCAGAGAATTCTACAGTTTAACAACTCCCTGGGAAAACAGGTTTCCTAATCTCCGTCCTAAATCTTCTCCCCTGAATCTTGAGGCAAAGTCCCCTAGTCCCCTGGAATTACACCTTTCTAAATGTTTCGGTAGTTCTTCCTTAATGACAACTTCAAGCATTTTCATAATTACAGATATAAGCTAACGTGCCTATGGTTGCAAACAACAGGAATTCTGCAGATGCTGGAAATTCAAGCAACACACATTTATTTTAAAGTGGCGTCACATTTGCTGTCTTCCAATCCGCTGGGACCTGCCCAGAGAGTTTTGATAAATGATTAACAACGCGTCCGTTGTAAACTCCGCCATTCTTTCAGTACCCTGGGATGCATCCCATGAGGACCAGATGACTTATTACCCTCAGGCCTTCTAGTTTGCTCATCACTATCTCTTTAGTGATGATTTTATCTATGTCCTCACCTCCGATTTCCTCCATAACATCCTTTTTTGGCATATGAGATGTGCCCTCCACCGTGAAGACCCACGCAAAATATTCGTTCAATGCCTCAGCCATTTCCTTATCATCCAAACGTTCGAGGACGGCCGATCTGCGACAAATGAAGGAGTGACTGAGGGCATTGGCTGAGAAGGAGCGGTTGATTTAAAACTCGGTCGAGACGAGCCTGCAACACAAACGTTCGAGGTCAGCCGAGGTGCGACAAGTGAATCGAATTAGTCAAAATATCAGCCAATATAATCAAGGTTTGCTCTAGGGGAGCGGCCTGTCAAGGAGCGGCCTTGTCGAGGGAAGTGCCTTGTGAAGAAAGTGCGAGTCTTTGCCTCAAGAGTCTTTGGCGAGGAAGGTGAGGGAGGAGACTACGCTACAGTTGGACAGGGTGAGAATTGATGAAGAAATAACAGGTCAACTGATTCAGTGTGCTGCTTGCATGATGTGGGAGATCAGGGACGTTGCTGGTTCCTCTGGCTGCTACAAAGTGGAAAGTGTGTCCAGATTCAGCTCCTGAAGGACCGTGTTGAGGCTCTGGGGAGCAACTGGATGACCTCGGTTTCATCCGGGAAACAGAGATTTTTCTGGACAGGACCTGCAGCGAGATCGTTACACCGAAGATACCGGAAGAGAGAAGGGGGACGAAGATGAGGAACGGATGGATGCTTGGAGTACAGGAGACCCCAGGGAATATGCCTCTGGAAAACAAGTTCGCCCTCTTGGAAGCTGTCGGAACAGAAGACAGTGCCAGTCTGAGAGGTAGACGGTTCTGCGAGTCAAAAAATGGCGCTGAAACAAAGCCGAGGAGACAGACGTCTGGGAGAGCCGTGGGAGTAGGGGACTCCATAGTGAGAGGTAGAGATAGGGATTTCTGCGGCAACAGGCGGGATTTAAGGATGGTATGTTGCATCCCTTGTGCCAGGATCTAAGACATCACGGACAGATTGCAGGGCATCCTCAAGGGAGAAGGTGATCAGCCGGAGGCGGTGGTGCATGTCGGCAGAAATGACATCGGGAGGAAGAGGAGAGACATTTTGCAGCGTGACCTCAGAGAACTCGGAAGAAGGCTGAAAAGCAGGACCGTCAGGGTGGTTATCTCGGGTTTGCTTCCAGTTCCTTGTGCTGGAGAAGTCAGGAGCAGGGAGATGGCGGATCTGAATGTGTGACTGGGGAGCTCGTGCGGGAAGCAGAGATTTACATTCTTGGATCACTGGGATCTGTTTTGGGGTTAGGATGAATTGTACAGAAGGGACGGGTTATACCTTAACAGACGGGGGACCAGAGTTCTGGCAGGCAGGTTTGTCACTGCTACACGAGTGTGTTTAAACTAAGTAGTGGGGGGGGGGGAGGGGTAGAACTGGAAATATAAGAATGGAGTTAAAGGGAATGAGAGAATAAGAACAGTTAAGAAAGACAACAGAATTATAGGGGCAGAAAGCTTAGGAAGGGATCGGAGAGTATAACCAAGTGCAATAGGAATCGATGCGAACGGTGAGGAGAGTAAAAAGTATTACTTTAAAAGGATTAAACGTATTATATATTAATGCACGGTGTATAAGAAATAAAGTGGATGAGCTTGAGGCTCTTTTGGAAATTGGCAAGCATGATGTTGTGGGAATAACAGAGACTTGGCTGCAAGGAGACCAGGGCTGGGATATGAATATTCAGGGATATATATCCTATCGAAAGGGCAGACAGTTGGTAGAGGGGGTGGGGTGGCTCTGTTGGTGAGGGATGAAATTCAGTCACTTGCGAGGGGGGACGTTGGATCAGGAGATGCAGAGTCAGTATGGATAGAACTGAGAATCTCTAAGGGCAAAAAGACCCTGATGGGAGTTATCTACAGGCTCCCAAACAATAGCCTGGATATAGGGTGCAAGTTAAATCAAGAGTTAAAATTGGCATGTCGCAAAGGTAATTCTACGGTTCTGGGGGATTCCATCATGCAGCGAGACTGGGAAAATCCGTTTGGTACTGGACCCTAACAAAGGGAGTGTTTGGATTGCCTCAGGGATGGATTCTTAGAGCAGCTTGTATTAGAGCCGACTAGGGAGAAGACAATTCTGGATTTGGTATTGTGAAATGAGCCAGATTTGATAAGGGAACTCGAGGTAAAGGAGCTATTAGGAGGTAGAGACCATAATATGATAAGTTTTAATCTACAATTTTAGAGGGAGAAGGGAAGATCGGAAGTGTCGGTACTACAGTTCAACAAAGGGGACTATGGATCCTTGATGGAGGAGCTGGCCAAAGTTGACTGGAAAGATACCCTAGCAGGGATGACAGTGGAACAACAATGGCAGGTATTTCTGGGAGTAATAGAGAAGGTGCACGATCAGTTCATTCCAAAGAGAAAGAAAGATTCTAGGAGGAGTAAGGGGCGACCGTGGATAACAAGGGAAGTCAAGGACAGTATAAAAATAAAAGAGAGAAAGTATAACGTAGCAAGGATGAGTGCCAATCCAGAGGATTGGTAGACGTTTAAGGAGCAACAGAAAATAACTAAAAGAACAATACGGGGGCAAAGATGAGGTACGAAGGTAAGCTAGCCAAAAATATAAAGCAGGATAGTAAAAACTTCTTTAGGTATGTGAAGAGGAAACGATTAGTTAAGACCAAAGTTGGGCCCTTGAAGACAGAAATGGGTGAAATTAGGAAACGGGGAGCAAGGAAATGGCAGACTAGCTGAACAGGTAGAATGGATCTGTCTTCAATAGCGAAGACACAAACAATCTCTCAGATGTAATAGAGGCTAGAGTACCTAGGGTAACAGAGAAACTGAAGGAAATTCGCATCAGGTGGAATATGGTGTTGGGTAAACTGATGGGACTGAAGGATGATAAATCACCAGGGCCGGATGGTCTGCATCTCAGGGTACTTAAGGAGGTGGCTCTAGAAATCGTGGACGCATTGGTAATCATTTTCCAATGTTCTATAGATTCAGGATCAGTTTCTGCGGATTGGAGGGTAGCTAATTTTATCCCACTTTTTAAGAAAGGAGGGAATGAGGAATTAGGCAATTATAGACCAGTTAGTCTGACGTCAGTGGTGGGGAAGATGCTGAAATCAATTATAAAAATGAAATAGTGGCACAATTGGATAGCAGTGGCAGGATAGGTCCGAGTCAGCGTGAATTTACGAAGGTGAAATCATGCCTGACTAATCTTCTGGAATTTTTTGAGAATGTAACTCTAAAAATAGACATGGGAAAGCCAGTGGATGTAGTGTACCTGGACATTCAGAGAGCTTTTGATAAGGTCGAAGATAGGAGATTTGTCTGCAAATTTAGAGCAAATGGTATTGGGGGTACGGTACTGACATGGATAGAAAAGTGGTTGGCAGACAGGAAACAAGGAATAGCGATTAATAGGTCCTTTTCAGAATGGCAGGCAGTGACTAGTGGGATACCGCAAGGCTCGGTGCTGGGGCCGCAGTTATTTACAATATACATTAATGATTTAGATGAGGGATTATAAGTAACAATAGCAAATTTGCAGATGACAGAAAGTTGGGTGGCAGTGTGAAATGTGAGGAGAATGCTATGAGAATGCAGGCTGACTTGGACAGGTTGGGTGAGAGGGCAGTTGCATTTTGATGTGGATAAATGTGAGGTTATCCACTTTGGTGGAAGAACAGGAAGGCAGATTACTATCTGAATGGTGTCAAGTTAGGAAAAGGGGAAGCACAATGAGATCTAGGTGTCCTTGTTCATCAGTCACTGAAAGTAAGCATGCAGGTACAGCAGGCAGTGAAGAAAGCTAATGGCATGTTAGCCTTCATAACGAGGGGAGTTGAGTATAGGAGCAAAGAGGTCCTTCTGCAGTTGTACAGGGCGCTGGTGAGACCACACCTGGATTATTGTGAACAGTTTTGGTCTCGAAATTTGAGGAAGGACATTCTAGCTATTGAGGGAGTGCAGCGGAGGTTCAAGAGGTTTATTCCCGGGATGGCGGAACTGTCTTATGTTGAAAGATTGGAACGACTGGCGTTGTATACACTGGAATTTAGAAGGATGAGAAGGGATCTGATTGAAACATATAAGATTAGGAAGGGATTGGACACACTGGAGGGAGGAAACATGTTCCCGATGTTGTGGGAGTCCAGGACAAAAGGCCACAGTTTAAGAATAAGGGGTAAACAATTTAGAACGGAGTTGAGGAAACACTTTTTCACACAGAGGGTTGTGGTTCTGTGGAATGCTCTGCTTCAGAAGGTAGTGGAAGCCAATTTTCTGGATTCTTTCAAGAAAGAGTTGGATAGAGCTCTTAAAGATTGTGGAGTGTAGGGATATGGGGAGAAGGCAGGAAAAGGGTACTGGTTGTGGATGATCAGCCATTATCACAGTGAATGGCGGTGCTGGCTCGAATGGCTGAATAACCTACTCCTACACCTATTGTTTATTGCCTATACTATCACTTTCCCCTTCTCGCCTTCCAAGGGACCTACGTTGACTTTAGCCACCCTTTCCGCTTTACATATTTATAAAAACTCTTGCTATCTGTTTTTATATATTGTGAGAATTTACTTTCATACTCCATCTCCCTTTTTCTTATTTCTTGTTTAGTTGTTCTCTGTTGCTTTTTAAAGTTTTCCCAATCCTCCCGTCTCCCACGGCTTTTTGTGACTTTGTACACATCAGCTTTTAAGTTGATACTATGTTATATTTCCTTAGTTATCCAAGTCTGGCTTTCCCCACGCTTGCTCTCCTTACTTTTGACCGGAATATACTTCTGTTGAGCACTGTGAAAAACCTCTTTGAAAGTATTCCACCTTTCCTCAACTGTCCTACCAAATAGCCTGTGCACTCAATCCATTTATGCCAACTCCTACCTCATCCCGTTGTACTGTCCCTTGTTCAAACATAGTACACGAGTTTTAGATCTAACGATTTCATCCTCCATCTGAATGAGAACTTCAATCCTACTATGATCACTCTTTCAAGAAGATCCCTGACTACAAGATCACTAATCTTACCTATCCTTTAGCACAGGACTAGATATAAGATCGTATTTTCCCTTGCAGGTTCACTAACATGCTGCTAAAGAAAGCCATCACATTTCAATATGATTTTATTATATTAATCGTGCAAAATTGTTACACGGGGCTTTAAGGTGTGGAATAAAATGCAAGACACAGACCGTGAAATATAAGGAACTGGACTAAGATTATCAAGAATTCAGGGGACGTCAGGAAACAAGGATTGATCAGAGGGTAATTCAGGAGAAAGCAAAGTGGAAGTAGAAAGAGGCAAGGCTGAATATCGACACAGGCCCTGGACTACACTAGAACTCAGAGCCTAGGCTAGGACTTGGACTAGGAGCACTGGATCCGTACGTCGAACTTGGAGCAATGAGCCTGGACGACGAACTCGGAACAAGAGTCTGGACAGCGACCCGGAACCTGGGTCTTGACTGGGACTCCGAACCTGGGTCTTGACTGGTACTCCGAACCTGGGTCTTGACTGGGGCTCAGAACCAGGGTCCTGACGCAGACGCGGAACCCGGGTCTAGGCTAGGACACGGGACTAGGATCTTCGCTAGGACTCGGGACTAGGGTTTGGATCTGACTTGAAACTCGACTGTGACTTGGATTGGAATTGACATTCGACTGGGACCGGGAACATGAGGCTTTGACCTGGACTGGACTGGAACACGAAGCCTCAACCTGGACTGCACAGGAACACGAAGTCTTGACTTGGGCCAGACTGGAAATCGAAACATAGAGCCGGAAACCGTCCTTGGATACAGGACATGGGGCCGGGAATCTTCTTACACAGAATACAGAGCCAGAACCCCTCCTTGGGTACAGAACATAGGTCCGGGACTCTTAGACACGGAACACTGAACAGGAAGAAACAGATCTCCACACAAGGTAGCGGCAAAAGGTCGGACTTACCTAGCGAAGACGAGGACACAAACAGGCAAGACCACACAACGATAGACTGTTCCTTATCTTGACGCGACAAGGCTCCAATCTCACTCCGGCAGGTTAACTTAACGGGGATTCTGACGAAGTCGCAGGCGACGTTGCAGACGAGGGCACTGAAGAAGGTTACCGACGAAGTTTCAGACCAGGTTTGAGATGAGGTATCTCTTGGGATTCTGACGGGAACGGTCCAGCAACTACACTGGACCCCAGAGCTATTTATGGTGCCAGCCCGAGACGAGAATCAGGTGCCTCAATTATGGCCCCCAATGGAACAAGGGAATAACGGAATAACCGGAGCATGGGATCCACGGACCGGACAGTGAACCGGAATGCGGATTTCACGGACCAGACGGGAAGAGAAATTCGGTCTGGACAGATGAGTATATATCCTGCTCAGAAATAATACTGGGAGGGTGGTGGTGCAGGTGTTTCATCAATATTAAGGATGGTGTGATCTATCTTTTCAGTTACCATTTGAACTTTATCTCTCCTTAGATTCCAACATTATTTTCACACCAACTTAACATTCCAACATTGTTTCTTTTGGATTTAGCATATGAAATAGAAATTTACTCATAAACCTCTGAGTCAGTGCATAGTCAGCTGCAAAGTACAGAGCTGGCATATCAATAATTCACAGGAAATGATAAATAAATGATATTTTCAGTATACGCCATGATAGCAGGTGCTTCCTGCCTGCTCAACATACAAACAGGTTTTGCCGAGGCCTTCTTGTATCGATGCAGACTGTGGCAAGAACTTCATATATACAAGCAATAAAATATTAAACATCGTTTTATATTCATTGTTTCAAAATCTCCTTTATTATTGTTTGATAGAAAATCAACATGCAGCTCACGGAGGTGGAAAAGCTGTAATACATGAGGTGATTTTTTGTATTTCCTAAAATCCCTGGCAAGATGCCATGAGTCCTCAAGAAGACCATTTTTACCTTGTTTTTAGAAGCATAGAAAGCCTACAGCACAATACAGGCCCCTCGGCCAACGATGCCGTGCCGAACATATCCTTACTATAGAAATTACCTAGGGTTACCCATAGCCCTCTATTTTACTAAGCTCCGTGTACCTCCATATATTCAGGAGTCTCTTAAAATACCCTATCGTATGCGCCTCCACTACAATCGCCGGGAGACCATTCCACGCACTCACCATGCTCTGCGTAAAAAAAAAAGACTTTCACCTGACATCTACTTCTACCTACTTTCAAGCACCTTAAAACTGTGCCCTCTCGTGATAGCCATTTCAGACCTGGGGACAAGTCTCTGAATAGCCACACGGCAATGCCTCTAATCATCTTGTACACATCTATCAAGTCACCTCTCATCCTTCGCACTCCAAGGTGAGAAGGACAAGTTCACTCAACCTATTCTCATTGAGCATGCTCCCCAATCCAGGAAACATCCCTGTAAATCTCCTCTGCACCGTTCTATCATTTAGCAGAAGCATTATCAAGTGATTCTGGGGTAGACCATCCAGAGGTTATTGCCATAATTGGATGTAAGTGAAATTTCCATTCAGGGCAAGCTACCACTTCATTTTACCCTGCATATTACACTCAATATTTCCTAAAAGGATAATACTGCACATCAGGATATTTAATTTGCCTACACCTTTCCATCACTCCTATATGCTCCTTACACTGAAAGGATCCGTGGAAGGACGAGCATCAGCAAATCATCTATGTAAATCAATATTTTGTTTTTTTTTTAAAGATCAGATGGTAAATTCTGGTCAATCTTTCAATCAGAGATGATGGTATTAATTTCATATCTTCAGTTCTGTCTTTCTTTTCCACATCTCTGAACTTATGTTCACTCTTCCTGATTCAGTTTTCCATTTAGTTTATGCTAGTCCTTATTTGGAACTGTTTTTCATATTGATCACTTTTTATGTTGTAAAAAGAAAGTCGCAGGGCAAATTAACGTTGTTTTGTGTCATCAAGTACTATCTGGCCTATTGGGTGCATCTGGCAGCTCTCGGATGATTTTCTCCCTTTTACGTTGCAACGAATTTCAGTTAGGCTCTACAGATCCCTCTTTTGAATTATTCACTTGAGACTACTGCTGGCAGTGTGCCTATACATTACCGATTCTCAATTTCTAGAGGAATAGAGATGCTCTACCACCCTCCAGAGAGGAATCCCCAGCAGTGTTTGCAAATTTCTGGCATGCCTACCCAAGATATCACGAGCAAAATTATATCAGCGACATGTAGTGCTGCACCTCCATTTTTTAACCCCCAACCTGTACGAAAAAGGTTTTAATACGTTATCTTTATGGCTAAATAAAGCAGTAAATAAGCAAAGGCATCACCTGAGAGCACTGTGATGTTTCAACATGAGGTGTCTCACGATGCAGTGGCACCAGATTGATGTTTCCGAGAACATGTGATGTTGGATGATACTTTTGAAATCCTCGCAGGGCTGGTTTGCACATCAGTTTATGGATATTAAACGGCTGCAATGACAATACGATTTAAAATTGTTTGTATTCTCCAGTTTCTTCTCAAAAATTAATATTATTAAGTTAGGAAGAAGTTTTCTAAAATGATTAATTTATTTCACTCTATCTAAGTTATTATTTCATTTGTAGTAAAACGTCGAACGCACGCATTTAAGCAACATGACCTATTTTTTTAACTAAAGTTCGTAATTATTGTTATTATTTCATTAGGCAATGAAAATCACTACTATAAAATGCCTTGAGAAAGAATTCTCGTCAATACGGACACGCACTCTCATAAAGTTTCAGCACCCCTGCATTATACTGTGGAGAACCCTGAAACCTACCACGAGTGGCAGGCACAGTTAAAGAGAAAGTAATCAGTCTTGGAACTTTGGCCTGTTACCATGTCCGATAACAGCAACAACACAATGATTACGACGTAGAAGGTACAGAAGACATAGGAAATGAAAAGAGCGACTGCATTAGCCACAGAGAATAGACTACGAAACAGTACAGGTCCAGGCGCCTGTTTTCACGATGTCTGTGTGAACACAACACCAAATTAAACTAATCCTTTCAGCCAGTACGTTTCAACATACCTCCGAACTCTGCATGTATATCTGCCCATCTCAAAGTCCACTGAACTCGGCTATATTATATACTTCCACTTGCAAACGTGTGAGCGCGTTCCAGGCATCCACTGCTCTCTGGAAACAAACTGTCCGATACATTCCCATTATACCGTCGCTATCCTCACCTTCAAGCTGCTGTACATTTTCTAAAAGTTGATATTAATGCCATAGAATACATATTCTGGCTGCCACTTATAATTGTATGTATTCTGATCAGGTCTCCCCATAGCCTCTGACACTTAAGACAATTAATTCACATCTGTCCAAGCTCCCTTCACAGCTAATCCAATGTAACACAGGCAGTGTCCTGGTAAAATCCTTATTCACTCTGTTTAAAATCTCTGTATATTGTTAAAATAATCGAGTATAATGGAACTTAGTACTTCAAGTGCAGCCACAGAAAGCTCTTGTACAAGTGTGTTATGAATTCCTGACTCCTATACTGGATGCTTCCAGCATTAAAGACCGGGTTGCCATGTCCTTTCCTCTCCAGTATGTCTCCCTGATTTGACCTCCCAAGATGCAAACCCTACACTTGCAAGGATTAAATCTGATTTGCCATTTCTCCACTGAGAGGTGGAAATCATTCCCATCGTGTTTCATCGTTTGATAACTGTCTTCATTGTTCACACTTTATCGATATCAGTATCATGGATAAACTTACACGTCAACCCATCAATTATACCACGTTTAAACAGAGCTCCCAGCACCAGTCGGTGGCAGACGCCACATGGTACTCCCTTCCTGACAGATGATTATGTTTCAATCACAACCCAAGGTTCCTAATGGGCAAGTCAATTCTGAATCCAAATGATCCGTTAACTGCGTTCATTTCATCGTAATTTTTTTTCTGATAAACTCACCATAATGCTCTTTGAAACAGCTTATTAAAGCCCATGTAAACAGCATCCACTGGTCTACCGTCAGTAATATCCTTGGTCACTTTCTGAAAAGCTTTGTGCAGTTGGTAAGTAAATAACTTGCCTCAGAAAGCCATGTGCACTGCCACTCATGTCCTATTATTTTTAACACTGATATCCAATGGATTATATCCAGCAGAATCTTCCCAAAAGTTTAACGACCACAGCTGTGAGGCGCCCCTGCGCACAAATTCTTGGAAATCCCTCTTTTCATGCTTATACAAGAGAACAAAAAACATTTGCTGATGTCAAGTTTCCTCGGCAGCCTGTTTGGCGGTAGAGAAAACCCCCATCTAAGCCATAACCATCTTCCCTTTTGTTTTTCTCCCTAAACTGCGACGAATCACATCAGGTCCTGGGGATTTATTCATCTGAATGCCCTTCAGAATACTCTGCACTCTGCACCATCCATTTCTTGATCTCAACATGCCCTAGTTCATTATAGTAGTTACAAATGATCTCATACTCTTCATTAGTAAATAGAGATGCAAAGTATTCATTTAGTACTTTGGCAACGATCTCCATCTCCAAGCATGAATTGTCTCTCGTAATCACTCCCTGGTGCACTCTTAAATTGAAATTTTAATATAAAATCGTTCTTGGTTATTTTTAATCGAATTTGCCAAGTCTATTTCATGTCCAGGTTGTCCCACCCCTAATATAATGTCCAGTCTGGACTTTTTCCGATTGGATTATCAACATGTTGTTTCAAGCAACAGCATTGGAGCACATAATACATTCTGCTCTTGTTTGGCCTCTTCTACTGGTGCAGTGCCCATCAATATGGAATAATTTAAAGTCTTTTCATGCTGGGCCTCCAGGCCTGTTTTTCTGTTTCGTACTAGATTTTAGAATGGCAATAATATATTTCTATCAGAATGACTGCATCTTTCCAAGTTCTTAGTTCCTCAGTGAATCAGCCTTCCATTGATGTGCACTGCTAGGGCAGCTGCAGCATGCTCCCTCATCAGTAACGTAATGTCTTTTTCAGTAACCATTTTTTAAAAAAAAATCCCCTCTCTATCACTTGTGCAATCTTGAAGTCTTAGCAAGTTGAGCTGCCAGTCAAGTCGGTCTCACAACCATAATTCTCGCAGCAATGGACACAACATCATAGACAATACATACTCCATGCTCAATATTCAACCGTCTTAAAATTAGTACTCTTTCATTTGAAATGAACACATTTCAACCCATAGGTTCCACAATACTCCTTAACCTCTCCCTGCCTGTTCTTCCTTTCCGATTTAATTGCCAAATCCTTGAACAATCTCTGCAACTCCTGAATTGAAGGTTTAGATCCCAACTAATACCTCCCTGGTTTAAACCTTACCAAGTACAACAGATGAACTTTCATGCAATGCTTCTTGATAGCTCTCCGGTTTAGATGCAAATACTCTCTCCTGTACAGTTGCAGTGCCCCAGAAGAACGCCCAAATACACACATATTGGAAGTCATCCTACAAACCACATAACCCTGTATTAACTGCAATCTCTCTAAAACTTTTTCTACATTATTATAGAGTAGTAACCCTATGATGAGAACTCTGCTTAAAAGTTCGTGTCTAACACTCTAAATTCTGTTTGCAGAACTACAGCTGTCTTCCCGTCTTCGCTGCAAAATGAACCACGACTCCTTGCGCCTTATCGTTTCTATCAAAATGTCACAATATCTGCATGGATACTGTGAACCGAAGCACATAACTCCGCTGATTGGCAATATTTTCCATCCAACAAAAACAAAATCTAGTGAATTTAAGAAGAGCCAACTAATTACCTTGTGCTTATATTGCTCTTATTCGGTATGTTCACAGGAGCCTGGTAGTTTAAAGATACCATTATGCTGTACTTCCACTATGATGTCAGCACTATCAAAATGCCTGCTGCGTTACAGACCAGCTGATTTTATTTTTTTCTTTCGCTGCAGACAAGACTTACCGGCAAAAGAAAACCTTGCAAGTGGGCTTTTCTCCTTCATACTGGAGCACTTGCTCTGTCACTCATCGTTCTACACTCATCATCTGTCGACTTGCAGCTGCAGTTTTGTCCATGCAGAGAGGAACTTTCTTTTAAAAAAAAAGCTATATTGGTGTGGTAAAATTTCGCTACTCACTGAAAAAACAACACGATCGGAGATCTTGCTGAAGTGGGGCATATTAGAATCCTTTACCAAAGGTATGTGATAGAGTGACTGAGAGATCATGTCAGTGAAATAAACACATTACGCAGACTGGAAACAATGATCCCGACAGGTAAATGAAGAGATGCCGACAACTCACAATAACAGACTTAACGTGTATTGTTAAGTCCCGTAAAGTGCTGGATAATATTCTTCCCTTCTGGGAGATCGATGTGGCTTTTTTTTTCTTTCGGCATGTGGTAGGGAAATATCAGAATATTCGGTGTGATATCGAGAAACATGTATAGGTAAAGATAGATGAGAAGATGAAATATTTTTGTTGATTGTCCTCATGGCAGAAAAAGAATAATGCGGCAGTCAGCTCTGAGAGGTGTTTTCAAACGGCTGCTGATGAGACACAGTCTTTGTGATCGTCTTCTGGGGCGGCAAATTTATACGTACGAAGGATGTTAGAGTACAAGTATCGGGTTGATGACTTGTCATATTTTCTCAGTTCATTGGGTTCTAAAATTCCATTAAAGGGAACGTTGTTTCTCATTGGTGCGTTTCTGCACACTGCAGTTCATGCCTAAATTTAGTGAGAAGGTGCTGGTTGTTTAAAGAAAAACTGTCGATACTCTCAGAAAGCAGTGCCAAAGAGTTAGCTTTCAGATCGATTGGAGTGTTAGAAGGGTTTAAAAAGAGCATTCTATATCTGCAGTTCGTGATCGATTGAAGTTCAGGAATACATCGCTCCCTTTGACTCCCAGGAGAATGATGCGGCGTTTTTTGGGACTGATACTGTTGCACATCTGGAATTGTGAGTTTATTGAGAATATCGAAAGTATTCATTTATTATTAGACACGTCCGTTATTATTAAAGTCTACAGTATATTTGTTTATCTTTATCACTCTGTTACTATCGTTGAGGAATATGGATTTCATGAACAGCTTCATTTTTCTCTCAAGTTTAAAGTTGCAAGAAAATAACGTGGATAGCTAAAATTGTAGCAAGTATCTTTCTTCTGCGAATTTCTCACCTATAACAATCAAATGTCAAAATTCGAGACAAATAGCAAAATAGACTAGAAAAGGGGATGATGTACTTCTAATTTATAACGATAGCAACTAAGAAGTGAAATTTAGTATTACATTGGTAGTTAAATTCAATACTTATTTTTCAAAGCCTTTGTTTTCCCATATTGCCTTTTGTTAGCAACATTTCATATCTATTTGGCCCATTATAAGTTTTTCCAATAGATCGCATGGACTTCTAAGTTTGAATTTCCCATTGAGATTTATATCAAAAGCGAACAGTGAAATAGCACCTAAACAAACACTAACTTATTTACTTAAGCCCATCACACCTACTGGGGCATACGCTGCGGACAGCAGCTCGCCAGATTCCTGCAACCAGTATGAGGTTTTTTCACATCTTCTGTTGGTGTTTGTCTAGCACTGTGTTTCTAGGGGATTAAATTGCTAAACCCATGCCCAATACTTCACCTTTCACTACCTGGCATAGGACCGTCGGTGGTGGAGTTTCTCAAAAACATTCCATCAGTGGCACTTGTAAGATGACGTTCGTAATCGATTATTAATCTGAATTTATCAGACCTGGCGAGGAAATACTGTTGGGCTACAGTGCATCGGAGTCTTATGTTAATAACTAACTGAATTTGAACAACAGCCATCGCTGCAGCTGTTGCAGCCTGAACATCGCTGAAATCCCTATCACTGAATATTATCTCTTGCACAGTTCTCTACCACTTGTGACACCGTAAAGTGAAGGAGTTTAAAGAATGCATTTATGTTCGGTCTTTCGAAAGTCGATTCACACTGATAATCTTTAAAATCATTTTGGTACTGAGCGACAATTGTTAAGATTAACACAGTTGGTATTATTCTTCCAAGCAATATTTGAAAACTGCAAACACACACTTCCCTACAGTGATGGTATTTAATTAGGTAATACTGATCTTCAATTATGCGATATTATTTATCGCATTTTTATTTCTCACTGGCGTGCGCCCGGAGATATCAGAACTCTATTTCCCAGATGGGCTTTCCCGAGTTCCATTCTATTGATGTGAAGAATCACAAATGTTACGATGTTAATTTTTGCCGCATTCGTATTCCCTCCGTACCAGTAAAACTTTCTTTGTCGAATTCTGTGGGGGAGAAAAAAAAACGATTTTAATCTTTTTCTGCTTGCAGCCCCTTTATGTAAAATCTTTCCTGTTTTGCTCTCGTAATGCGGTCCTTCAGGCGAACAGCAACAGCAAAGGAATAATATTAACGCAGACATTGCTCTTCAGAACTTCCCTAAAGATTTCTGTTAAAAGTTCACCGTGAAGTAGCACCTAAAGAAAACAATGTATTTCTTAGTCTCATAACCAACCTCCCATCCCTTCTTCAAATAGAGGGAGAACTGAAGCAGTTGTCAAAACAAATTATTAACTGTAGCGTTTCAGAAATTGAGAGTGATTACTGTTAGGAAAAAGCACAGCGGGTACAGTTCCTGGAATGAATAAATGTGAACAGCACTTCCAAGCTGGAACTGCTCCGAGCTGAACGCGCCCACCTATTCCTATTACTGGTAATTATCACTTACAGCTCTTTCTACCATACATGTGTTTGAGCAATGTATTTAAATTCAGGTTTTGGACAGACTATTTTTCTTAATATACATCACTAATATCATTCTGTGATACAGAGAGCACTTAATATTATTTTTGTTATTATTCTTAAGTAACTCGAAGGATGGTAACACTGGAAAGTCCATACAGTGATGGATTTTAATTTGTGATCAGTTATGCTCAATTATGTCACATTATGTATCAATCTGATTTTGAAATATATATTTATCTGGTGCTATTGTTTTACATTTAACTCCTTTGCTGAGTACTTCTGTTGTTAGCCGCTTCTTTAAAAAAAATGTAAGACACATATCAGATTTTAATCGCCGAACCGTATCACAAATATTTCACTCTTTGGAACAAGGGCACCAACACATTATTTATAAGCTTGTTAACCATGAACAATTTCTCCTTGGACTTACAATATCTTATTAATTCCCTGTGTTAAAGGATAACCAATGCAACATTGAACAACAACATTATTATTTCATGCGCGAATCAGTAGTAGAAATTGGGCACTCCAATTTACGATGAAATTATTGTTCAGAGTTTCGCAATAAGTTGACAGCTCTGTCAAATCGGTATTAATGGATTTACAAATTTCTCTGCGTATAAATATACTCCCTCCTGCCACGTTAATTGGTGACATTTTATCCTGTTACATTTCCCGTTGCAAATAATGACGGCTTGATTCCACTGTCCGAAGACAATTATATCGTCATCGCAGCTTACAAAGATCCCGGTTCATTCACTGAGTGCGCGCAATCAGCAATAAAACATTTATACATTATTCCTGTTTGCTATTTCCTACTTTTTCAATCCGCACCCCTAGATTGTACCATTCACCCACATCAACGTGTTAATTTACAGTGGTCATTTAAATCAGACCGCTGGTCTCAGTGAAGTGGGCAAAGCTAAAATGTCACAATGATAATGTACATACGCAACACAGACCACACTAGAGGACATGATTGAACCCAGATCACTGGTTCCTCAATGCACTGCTGTCTGAGCTAAATATACCATAAAATATCCTTCAGGCTATTATGGTCTTGCAGCAGCAATCCGATTGTGATGATGCGGTTTAATTCCATCCCCCCTTCTGTCATAGAGTCGTAAACTACAGCACAGAAACAGACCTTTCGGCGTATCTAGTATGGAACTAAGTTGAGATAATGGAAAACATCACATACTAACTTTTACAGGAACTCACCAGGCCAGGCAGCATAATGGAAAAGTGTAAACTGGGCTGATAAATGGTCTCGGTCCTCAACTTCGACAGTTTACTCTCTTCCATACATCGCTGCCTGGCCTGTTGGGTTCCAATAGTATTTTGCGCTTGTTGCTTCATGTTCCAGCTTCTGCAATTTTCTTGTCTTTTAACGGAAAACATGCAATGTTCAGCGAGAGAATTTGGTATCATGTCAATTGTCATTTACTGAGTTGGAAATGATGGGAGAGGAAAGTTTTATGCAGTTCCAGCTGCGGGAATATCATCACGTCATTTCCAATAACTGAGTGACACAGGAGTTCTAGTGAACGGGATATTTAAATGAACGAATCTAGCAAAGGTATCATTTCGAATAATTTTGGCTTTTGAATATAAGTGCATCCTGAAATTCGGTGTTTGTGACGGAGGTATGATCTAAAACGAGAGGACAAAGGAATCAGGAAATACAGATCCACATTTGCCCGAAAGTGGCATCACAGGTAGCAATGATCTTAAAGAGATATTGCGGGATATTGGCCGCCACGATGCAAAGCATAGAGCACCGGAGTTGTGATGTCCTGTTGAAGTTGTGTAAGGTTTTGCTGAGTCCGAATTTGGATTGTTGATTGCAGTTCTGTTCAGCCTCCTACAGGAAAGATATTAATACGTTGAAAGAGTGCTAAGAAAACTTACAAGGATGTTACAGGGACTTGTGGATTTGAGATATAGGGAGAGGATTGTGGTTTATTCTGTGGGGCGCGTTTAGCGAGAGATGAAGATGTATGCAAAATTATGCAAGGCATAGATAACGTAAAGATATAGAATTTTTTTTTTCTCCTGAGGTAATATGAGTCTAGATATACAGATAATAGGTTCAGAATAAAGGATGATATATTTACAGGGAATCGGGGAAAATCTCTACACTGAGAAGATGGTACGCTAATGCGCTGAAGTGGTGGATGCGGTTTCATTTGAAACATTTAGAAAAAGTTTGAATTGGTACACGGATGGGAGGGTTATGAAGGGCTGTGATTCGGTTGCGGATAGATGGAACCAGGCAGACAGCTGGGTCGGTACGGACTGATAGGCTGAAGAGCCTGTCTCTCTGCTGCAGCGCTCCATGACGCATTGAATGTTCGTGGTAAAGTCAGTTAATCTGTTCAGATGTCACAAATACGATAGGACAGACGACGTGGTCCGACAAGCCTAATTGTCTTTGTTATCTTTACCGTACATTCGTAGAGGCGGAACAATCGTCCACGATGCAGAGATTTCAGACAGAAATAAACGGATGTTACCCCCAGTGTGAAAATGAGAGGTTGTGTCGAGATGTCAGCAGACTGAAAAAAATAATTTTCACTACCAGACCACCTAATATGAATTAACTCGTGACTATAACGTCACTTAAAACAAATAGATGCGAAAGTGAAACTACTTTTCTGTTACAGTTCGGTCTAATTCGCCTGACTTTATTGCTTGGAAACTCCCGGCTGATAGTTTCATAAATTTGATGTCCCGCCTCCCCGTATACCTCCGCTTCTACAACCCAACGTTACCGCTCCACACGCCGCACACAACTAACTGTAATCATATAATTCTTGTTTTAGGTCGTCCCGGGGAGTGCCAGCAAGACCCGTCAGGTAATCTTGCTTATTTTCATTGCGCGTTGGGCTGGGTCTCATTGTCTCTGAAAATCAGGCTGATAGGTGACTGCTCACTTCAGGCGGAGCGAAAAGCTGCAAGCTGGCTTCAGCGATTCAGCAGAGAAATTACCCCACTGGCATTGTCCCGAAGTTTCAACGCGCTCCCACTGCTTATTCCATCTCTGCGTGCTGAGGCTGATTTCGAGTCGTTCTCATTTGGCCTCCGGTTCCGGGAACGTCTCCTCACCTCCAAGCGACTTGGGTTCTGCTACTGTATTGATCAGGGCTGCGTGCAGCAGGTCACTGACCAGCCACTCTCAGAAAATTGAAAACGAACGAACAGCCTATCCGGTTTTCCTGGAAGCGGCCATATTCCCAGGAACGAGCGTGTGGCTTTCGGTTCTCCGAAAGATCTCCAGCTCACTGCCTTAATCTGGTCACATTTAACAGTCCAATCGTTATGTATAACAGGCCTGATTTTTATCTATTGATCGTCACGCCTATATGCGGAGTTTAAATGTTTAGGAGGAGGTGCGTAGGGGTAGCCGTTCGTTGAGCACCGGTTGACCGCCATCTGAAAACAGTGAAGTGTGATTTTTCATTTCATGATATTTTCCAGGAAACCTGAAGTGGAGGCTGGTGCATGGGGGCAATCGATGCGCTGGGAGATTGGAGGTTCATCACGATGGACACTGGAGAACTGCGTATGTTGCTCGTTGGCAAGAGCGGTTCGCGACTATCGTGTGCCAGGAGCTGGGCTGCGGCGACGCGAGGTCTGCCTCGCTGAGTAACCGTTTTGGGGAAGCTGACAGAGCCGATGTGCTCCTGTATTGCCTTGGAAGCGAGACCTCTCTGCGGGACTGTGAAATTTTCCCATACAATCCTTTTGACAACAAGGAAGTCGGTGTTATCTGCTCAGGTAAAAGTCCGAATTGTGACTTGTCGGTCCCGCCGGTTTGATGGCATTGTGATGTCCGATTGTGAAATAATCCGGACCGACAGTACCCTGCCGGTGATGCGAAACTAAATCCCTGTTGTGTCGACATTACTCAATTCGTGTTGTAATCGCAATTTCTTTCATCAAACACATAATCTACCATTAGCTAAACACGTACCTTCAGTGCGACCACACAATCATAACATTTAGGAGCAGAATCAGGCCGTTTTGAACATTGAGTGTGCTCCGTCATTTTATCATGGATGATCTTCCCCGCCATGTCATCCAAATTTCCTCTCAGCCTCAAAACACCTGCATTCTGCTCCTATCTCTTCATGCCCTCACCAATCAAGAATTTATCAAACTCTTCCAAAAATGCAATTGAAAACTTGGCCTCTACAGCCGCCTGTAGCAAAGTACTCCACAGGTACACCACTCTCGGGCTAAAGAAACTCTCTGGTAATTACCTTTTTAAAAGATGCCACCTCTATTCTGAGGTTGTGTCCTCTGGTCTTGGACTCCCTAACCATTGAGACTACCTACTACACAGTCACTCCATTAAGGTATTTTACCACTCGATAAGTTTCAATGACCTTAGCCGTCATTCTGACCGTATTCCCTGACCCATCATGCCACCTTTATAATGCAAGGCATTCAATTCTGGAATGGTTTTCGTGAATCTCCTTTGAACCCTGTCCAGTGTCAGCACATCATGTTTAAGATAAGGTGCTCAAACCTGCTTCCAACACTCCAGGTATGGCCTCAACAACGTTTCAACATCACGCCCTTGCTTTTATATTCCAGTCCTTTTGAATTAAATGCTAACACCGCCTTTACCTTTCTCACCACAGACTAAACCTGCTGCTTAAACTTTAAGGAATCCCGTAAAAGGACTCCTATGTTCCTCTGCACCTCTTTTTTTTCAGCCATTCAATCATGGGTTGATCCAGTTCTTCCAGTCATCCCCACTCCCCTGCTTTAATCCCATAACTTTTGATGCTCTTGCTAATCAAAGACCTATCCATCTCTGCCTTAAATACACCCAATGACTTGGCCTCCACAGCCGATCGTGGCTGCAATTTCCATAGATTTCTCCGCATCTCAGCTCTAAAAGGACATCCTTCAATCTTGAAGTCGTGCCCTCTTGTCCTAGAATCCCCTACCATGGGAACTATCTTTGCCATATTTAATCTTTTCACGCTTTTTATCATTCGTAATGTTTCTCTGAGTTCCCCCCTCATTCTCCTGAAGTCCATGGAATACAGCCCAAGATCTGCCAGACGTTCCTCATGCGGTAAACCTTTTAATTCTGGAATCATTCTCTTGAATCTGCTCTGAACCCTCTCCAATGTCAGTATATCCTTCCTAAAATAAGGAGCCCAAAACTGGACACAATACTCCAAGTATGGTCTCACGAGTATCTTATAGAGCCTCAAGAACACATATCCGCTCTTATATTCTATACCACTAGAAATGAATGCGAACATGCATTTGCCTTCTTCACAACCGACTCAACCTGGAGGTTAACCTTTAGGGTATCTTGAACAAGGACTCCCACGTCTGTTTGCATCTCTGCATTTTGAATTCTCTCCCCATCTAAATAATATTCTGCATGTTTATTTTTTCCACCAAAGTGCATGACCGTACACTGTCCAACACTATATTTCATTTGTCACTTCTTTGCCCATTCCCCTGAACTATCTAAGTGTCTGCAGATTCTCTGTTTCCTAAACACTACACTCTCCTCCACCTAAATTTGTATCATCGTCAAACATAGCCACAAATTCATTAACACCGTAGTCCAAAACATTGACAAACATTGTAAAAGCAGTGGTCCCAACACCGACCCCTGTACTAATCCACTGGTAAACGGCAGCCAGCCAGAATAGGATCATTTTATTCACACTTTCTGCTTTCTGCCGACCAGCCAGTGCTCTACCCATGCTAGCAACTTCCTTGTAATTTCATAGTCTATTTTCATGCTAAGCAGCCTCATGTGCTGCACCTTTGTTAATGGCCTTCTGAAAATCCAAGTACACCACGTCCACTGCATCTTATTTGACTACTCTGCTTCTAGTTTACTCATAAAATTTCAGTACGTTTATCAGGCAGGATTTTTTTTTCAGAAAACCATGCTGCCTTTGGCCTATCCTGACATGTACCTCCAGGTAGGTCATAATCTCATCCCAAACAATCGATTCCAACAACTTCCGAACCACTGTTGTCAGGCTAACAGGTACATAGTTTCCTTTCTGCTGCCTCCCACTCTTCCTAAATAGCGGAGTAACATTTGCAATTTTCCAGTCATCCGGTACAATGCCAGAATCTATCGATTCTTGAAAGAGCATCGTTAATGCCTCAACATTCTCTCCAGCTACTTCCATCAGAACCCAAGGGTGCATTCCATCAGGTCCAGGAGATGTATCCACCCGCAGACCATTAAGCTTCCTGAGTAATTTCTCGGTCGTAATTTTCACTGCACAAACTTCAATTCCTTGACACTCTTTAATGTCCAGTATCCTTCACACGTCTTCCACTGTGAAGTCTGATGCAAAATACGCATTCAGTTAGTCTGCCATCTCTGTACCTCTCATTACAATATCTCCAGCATCATTTTGTATTATTATTATATTTACTTCAACTCTCTCTTACTATTTGTATACTTAAAAAAAAGCTATTAGTATCTGCGTTGATATCAGTCGCCAGCTTCCTCTCATAATTCATCTCTTCTTTCCGAATAACCCTCTTAGCTTTTTCCTACAACTTTTTAAAAGCTCCCCAATCCTCTACCTTCCCACTAGCCCTGGTTTCCATGTATGTCATCTCCTTTGCTTTTACTTTGGCTATGATAATATGGTTAACTTCTAGCAAATTTGCAGATGACACCAAGATGGGTGTATAGTGTACAACGATAAAAGTTATCATAGCGTGCAGAGATATCCGCATCAGCTGAAAGAATAAACTGAAATTGGAAAATGGAACAATACAGGCAAGTGAGAGATTTTTCCCTTCGTTAAAACCAGCCAGGATATAACTTACACAGTAAACAGTAAGGCACTGAGGAGTATGGTAGAACAAAGTGATCTGAGAATACAGTTCAATAGTTTGCTGAATGGGTATCACATGGAGATGGTCCCAGGGCAGTTAGTTTTGAGTAGACAGTTTGCATCAGTTCCTCAGCCCTTCCAAATCATCCTATTCTTACCCTGACTCGTGCGACCCGCGGGCAATAATCCAGAGATCACTACCCTGGAGGTGCTGTTTTTGAGTTTCTAACTAACTCCACAAATTTTCTCATCCGGTCGTACACTCCTTAGCTACCTACTGTAATGCACTGCAGCCGATTAGTAGCAAGACATCTGCCTGTTCACTCTCCCTCTTTAGAATGCTATGTGCTCGATCCGAAACGTCCCTGACCCGAGACTGGGAAGCAACAAACGTTCCGGTGTCCTTATCGCGCACACAGAAAATCGTCTCTCTTCCTCAGGCTATGAAATATCCTATTCCAACTGCACTTCTACGCATCGCTCTTCTTTCTGAGCCACAGACTCTGGCTCAGTGCCAGAGGACCAGTGACTGCGGTATCCCTCTGGCAGGTCATCCACCTAAAAAGTATCTGAATCGGTATATTCATTATGGGAAGGAACGGCTGCAGGCGGACTCTGCACCGGCTGTGCATTTCGCGCCCTTCTCCTAATGTCACCAAGATACCTCGTTCCTAAAACCTCGAGGTGATTACGCACCTGCAACTGCTTTCTATCACCTCCTTACTTTCCATATGAGACAAAGGTAATCGAGCTGAAGCTCCAGTTCCTTAATAAGTGATCTGAGGAGCTGTAGATCGATACAGCATTTGTTGCTTTGTTTGTTCGTGAGACTGGAGGTCTCCCATATTCCCGCATCTCACACGCAGTACAAAACATTGTCCCGGGAGCCATTCTCACTCACTACTATGCCGAAGCACAGGTGTAATAAAGAGTTAATAACAGAAAGCGAAACGTACCAGATACTCTGCATCACCCAATCCTGATAAGCCAAAGCCACTCTGGACACTGAGAACAATGGCCAATGACAGCAGTCCTCTTGTCCCAATTCATCTAGGCCGACCATGATGAAAATGTCAGTGAATTCGATTTGTTTACATTTGCTCTCGAATACCTATGAAGATACTCTTTTTTCATAAACACTGTCCAAAAACTTTGAAATGTTATTCAGTGACCTGCCTAAAACACTTACTGCGGCAGGTCACCCATACACGTGCCGTCAAAGGTCCCACTGGTGTCGCTTCGAATTTTTTCCACTTCTTACTTTGAATGCCTGCTCTTAGCTTTTGTTGCTTTTCTTTTGGATAACAGCTGTATGTATTCTCGTGATTCACACACCTCTATATATATATATATGTCCTCCTATCTCCATTTTGCAGTACAGCCGGCTAGACCGCATAGGGGAATCGGGAATTACAATTTTCCAAAATCAAAGGCTGAAAATATAAAATAATGTCAATGAATATTCAAATTAACGCTTAACTTGAACCGTAACTGTACAGCGAGAAGTAGAATTCACACCTTTTTTGATCATACTTCTTTATACATTACTTTTCTTCTGTTTTTCAACGTACTTTCTGCTGCAAAATGGGGTCTCGTATAAAAATAAATAAACAAATGCAACCTATTTATGCATCCTGGCCTGAGATGTATTTCCAGAGATTTGGGTTTAGATCAGATTTTCAGTTTTATTGAATACATTGACGTGATATTGGGTGGATGTCATGAATATTGACATGACGCCGTGTGAATGTCAGGGTGGCAACAGTCTTAAAAGCGAATCTGCGGGTGCAGTGAATCAATTCCCTGGTGATAATTTTCTTTCTTTGAGGTCAGTGAGAGTGTCTTCAACAACCGTGAGATAATGTTGCAGCTATATGGGATTCTCGCCAGACTCCACTTGGTCGCCTCACGATAGGAAGGACGTGGAAACCATAGAAACGGTGCACAGAAGATTTATAAGGATGTTGCCTGGATTGGGCAGCATACCTTATGAGAATAGGTTGAGTCAACTCGGCTTTTCTCCTTGGAGCGACGGAGGATGAGAGGTGAGGTGACAGACGTATACAAGATAATGAAAGGCATTGTATGGCGTGGATAGTTAGAGGCTCTTCTCCAGGGCTGATATGGCTGGCACGAGAAGGCATAGTTTTAAGGTGCTTGGAAGTAGGTACAGAGGAGATGTCAGGAGTAAGTTTTTTTTTTTACGTACAGAGTGGTGAGTGTGTGGAATGGGCTGCCGGCGGCGATGGTGGAGGCGGAAATGATAGAGTATTTTAAGAGAGTCCTGGATGGCCACAAGGCGCTTAGTAAAATAGAGGGCTATGGGTAAAGCCTAGGCAGTTCTAAGGTACGGACATGTTCGGCACAGCTTTGTGGACCGAAGGGCCTGTACTGTGCTGCATGTTTTCTCTGTTTCTGTGTTTCTAACATGTAGAGCATGTGCAATGCAATTGACCCAAGGTAGCATACTGTTATGTTTCAGTGATGGAGAAAATGTGTGCCTGGCGTGGTAGAAGGGATGTGGGAAATGAACTCAGATAAGCATGTAGCCCTGAATGATGTCAGACTTCTTGATTATTATGGGAGCTGATACAGCTAAGCATTGCCAGATCTTCCTCAGTTTTGAATTATCGAAGATAACATGACGTTTGGGATAATCAAATGAGACTGCTGATGAATGGTAATTAATGTCTGTAGAAGTGTTGTTGCGGTATCATTTATGTGTCTCATCTAGCCTACGTTCAGGTCATGTTTGACTTCTGTGTTATGGATGCCGTGATGTAAAGGCCAGGAATGTCGAGGCGAGTTTTACTGGTACGTGCAGTCTGAACGCTGCGCACAAGTTATGAGCTCATGCCTGATTAATATTTCCGCCTTGTAATTCCTGCTCTGAAAGTGAGGATGAATGTTTTATTGTAGAATGTTTCATGCGCGAAGCTGATTTCCTTGCGTGAGAGCGAGAGAAAAAAAAAAAAGGAACAGTTCCGTAGTCTAATGCTGGACGAGCTATTCTGTAATCTTTCAGTCAAGGCCGAAAGCTAATCTGCATATATCCACGGTTTTCAAATTTACGGTCATGGCCGTCTTCCAAACGACATTATATTCCACATACAAACCAACAGAAGATGCACATATGATCTCAGACCAAATTTATTCCTTTTTATCTGAGCAATTTTTTTTTTTTCTTCTTCTCGGTTCTAAGAAGAACATCGGACCTGAGAAGTTACGTTTTCTCTCTGTCTCTCTCCACAAAACATCCAAACCTTTTTTTTTTTTTGTCTTCTAGCAACCTGTTTGGTTCAAATCACTGTAATTTTCATGGCTTTATTTGGCTGACGCATCCGATCAAATGTCCTTGTTATCTATTTCCCAAAATCTTAGAAATGAAAAAGGCAGGGAAAATCAAAAAGAGTGAATACAGGATGAAAGGTGGTATGTTTGAAATTACTCCATACACCGAATAAAGCAAATGTTGTATCACTGTTACTGGTTAGTATGTATGACGCTGTAGGCATTACTGAATCAGGGCTGAAAGATTATAGATGGAAACTTAACACCCAAAGATTGTACACTGTATTGAAAGGACAGACGGGTAGGCGGAGTGGGTGACATGGCACTGGTGTGGCACTGTTCGTAAAACGTGCAATTAAGCTATTAGAAAGAGGTGCCAAAGCACTGGAAGGCTATTGTTGAATTGTTGTGTGAAGAGCTAAAGAACTGCAAGGGTAAAGTGGGATTAGATGCAGAAAGGATGCTGTGTAAAAATTGCAACAGGTGATAGAAAGTGCATGTCAAAAGGGCAAAGTGGATGATTTCAATGCGCATGTAGACTGGGGGAAAAACATGTTCGCACTTGATCCAATGAAAAGTGTGTGGCAGGGTGCCTACACGTTGAGCTCTATTTTAAAGCAGCTCATAGTTCAATCGACTGTGTATCGGATTTTCTCGATTGTGTGCTCTGCATTGAGCTGTAATTCATTCGAGAGATTAAGGTCAAGATAAAGGGATCCTTCGCGGCCAGGAATCAAACTATCATTTAATTAGCATTGCAATGTGAGCAGGAGAAGCTAAACACGGATCTCTCAGTATTCCAGTGCAGTAAATGGAATTATTGACGTATGAGTGAGGAGCTCGACAAAATTAATTTGAAATGAGCAGTAGTGTGGATATCGACAGAGCAGCAATAACAAAACGTTCAGGGAGCAATGCCGAAGGTGCAGGTTATATACATCCCAAAAAGGAAGGATTGCAAAGGCAGGATTACACAACCGTGGCTGACAAGGGAACAAAAATGAGTGGGAAGTTAGATGACTGGGAAGCTTTTAGAAACCACCAAAAGACAACTAAATGAAACGTCTTTAAGTAGATAATAGATGGAATACGAAGTAGAGCGAGCTAATAGTATTAAAGAAGAGAGAACATTTTTCTTCAGGTATATATAGTGTACAGTAGACGCGAGAGTACATATCAGACTACTAGAAAATGATGGTGGAGAGGTAATAATGGTGGACAACGAAGTAACGGACGAACTACGTACATATCTGGCATCAGTCTTCACTATGGACGACACCAACAGTGCGATGAATGTTCGAGGTTGTGAACGGGTAGAAACATGTGAAATTGCCATTACTATGAAACTACATTTGGTAAACCGAAAGGTCTGAAGATAAATTATTTTCCTGGAACAGATAATGTACACCCCAGAGTTCTGAGAGAGGTGTTGAATAGATTGAGAAGGAATTTATAATGATCTTTCAAAAATCAATTAATCCTGGGAAGCTCCCGAGGGATGAAAAATTGCAAATGACTCCCCATCTTTTAGGAGGTAAAACGGCAGAAGAAAGGAATTTATACGTCACTTAGTTTGACCTAACTGGCTGGGAATAATTTGTAATCCATTGTTAAGGATGATGTTACGGGATTGCTGGAGGCACATGATTAAACAGACCGTAGTCTGTATGTTTCCCCCCCCCCCCCCCAGAAAATGCCTTGAAGAGATAGGAAGCAGCATAGACAAATGAGGATTGGTGGATATTATGCATTTGGATATTCGGAAGGTCATTGCCAGGTGCCACACATAAGACTCTGTCAAGTTGTGATCCATACTGTTACAGTAAAGAAGCCAGCATGGATAGAGTATTGGCCGATTGGCATGAGGCAAACAGTGGGAATAAAGGGACTGTTGTCTAGTTGTCTGCGGATGACTAGTCGTGTTCCTAGGGTCGGTGTTGGAATCAATTTGACTTTCCTTATATTTCAATAATTTGGACGATGGAAGTTTTTTTTTGGCCACATTTACAGACGATATGAAAAGAGTGTAAACGGCATTCATAGCAAGAGGATTCGAGTACAGGAGCAGGGAGGTACTACTGCAGTTGTACAAGGCCTTGGTGAGACCGCACCTGGAGTACTGTGTGCAGTTTTGGTCCTTTAATCTGAGGAAAGACATCCTTGCCAGAGAGAAGGATCACCAGATTGATTCCTGGGATGGCAGGACTTTCATATGATGAAAGATTGGATCGACTAGACTTAAACTCGTTGGAATTTAGAAGATTGAGGGGGGGATCTTATTGAAACATATAAAATACTAAAGGGATTGGATAGGCTAGATGCAGGACGATTGATCCCGATGTTGGGGAAGTCCAGAACGAGGGGTCACAGTTTGAGGATAAAGGGGAACCCGTTTAGGACCGAGATTAGGAAAGACTTCTTCACACAGAGAGTGATGAATCTGTGGAATTCTCTGCCACAGGAAACAGTTGAGGCCAGTTCATTGGCTGTATTTAAGACGGAGTTAGATATGGCCCTTGTAGCTAAACGGATCAGAGGGTATGGGGGGAAGGCTGGTACAGGGTTCTGAGTTGGATGATCAGCCATGATCATACTGAATAGCGGTGCAGGCTCGAAGGGCCGAACAGCCTACTCCTGCACCTATTTTTGTGTTTCTACGTTTCTATGTTTCTAGTTGAGGGGCTATAAATTTTGAGGAAATAGATAAGCTACAGTTTGATGCAGACAGATTACGAGAGTGTGATGTCAGCATTCATTTCGAAAGAACTGGCATTAAAAGCAATAATGCCGTATTGAAGCCTCGTAAACCACTGGCGAGTCCGCGCTTAGAGTATTATGGGTAGTTCGGGTCCTTATCTAAGAAAGGATGTTCTGACATTGGAGACAGTTCACAGGAGGTTCACGAAAATTATCTGGGGTTTGAAAAGCTTGTTATATGACGAGCGTGTGAACTACTCGTTTGAATTCAGAAGACTGAAGAGTGACCTCATTAGAAACTGGAATGTTGAAAGATTTCGAGAGGGTGGATGTGAAGAGGGCGTTTCCTATGGTGGAGTACTCTTAAGAACAGGGGACTCAACCTCAGAATGGAGGGGCGTCCCTTTACTATGGAGAGGAGGAGGGATTTATTTAGGCAGAAAGTGGAGAATCTGTGGCATTCGTTGCCACGGGAGGCAGTAGAGGCTGAATCATTGTGTACATTTAATGCAGTAGCTCCGAGATTACCCGCTTTGGGGAAGCTGACAGATCAGTTGTGTACTTGCATTGCTTTGGAAGCGAGACCTCTCTGCGGGAATGTGCGAATGCACGATCCTATTCTTATGACTACCAGGAAGTTGGTTTTATCTGTTCGGATAAAAGTCCGAATTTTGACTCGTCGGTCCCGCCCGTTTGATGACATTGTGATGTCCGATTGTGAGATAATCCAGACCGAAAGTATCCTGCCGGTGATGTAAATGTTGTGTCGATATTACTCAATTCGTGTTCTAATTGCAGCTTGTTTCAGCAAAAACAAATCTACCATTAGTTAAACACGTACCTTTAGTAAGCCCATACAATCATAACATTTAGGAACAGAATCAGGCCTTTTTGCTCATTGCGTGTGCTCCGCCATTTTATCATGTTTGATCTTCCTAGCCATTTTATCCAACTTCCCTCTCAGCCCACAAACACCTGAATTCTCCTCGTATCACATCATGCCCTGACCAACCAAGAATTTATCAAACTCTTCCCAAATTACATTTGAAGACTTGGCTTCTACAGCCGCATGTAGCACAGAACTCCGCAGGAACACCACTCTCGGGCGAAAGAAACTCTCTGGTAATCTCTTCTTTTTAAAAAAGATACCACCTCTATTCTGAGGTTGTGTCCTCTGGTCTTGGACTCCCTAACCATAGGGAATATCTACTACACAGTCACTCGAAAAAGGCCTTTCACCACTCAGGAAGTTTCAATGAATTCAGCCGTCATTCATCTGAAATCCCAGACCCATCATGCGATCTTCATAATGCAAGGCATACAATCCCGGAATTATTTTCGCGAAACTCCTTTGAACCCTCTCCAGTGTCAGCACATCATTTTTAAGATAAGGGGCTCAATCCTTCCAACACTCCAGGTATGGCCTCACCAACGTTTCAACATCAAGCCCTTGCTTTTATATTCTGATCTTTTTGAAATAAATGCTAACAGCGCCTTTGTCTTTCTCACCACAGAACATAAAGGAAAGCCGTACAGGACTCCTAAGTTCCTTTGCACCTCTTTTTTTTCAGCCATTCAGTCATGGGCTGAACCAATTCTTACAGTCATGCCGACTCCCCTGCTGTCTCCCAATGTTATTTGATGCTCTCGCTAATCAAGAACCTATCCATCTCTGCCTTGAATACACCCAATGACTTGGCCTCCACAGCCGGTCGTGGTATGAAATTCCACAGATTTACCACCCTCTGACAGATGCAATTTCTCCGCATCTCAGTTCTAAAAGGACGTCTTTCAATCCTGTAGTCGTGCCCTATTATCCTAGCATCCCCAACCATGGGAAATAACTTCACCATATCTAATCTTATCAGGTCTTTTAACATTCGGAGCGCTTCTATGAGATCCCTCGCCACCCTTCACCTGAATTCTAGAGAATACAGCCCAACAGCTTCCAGACATTCCTCATATGGTAACACTTTCATTTCTAGCATCATTCTGGTGAATCTTATCTGAACCCTCTCCAATGTCACTATATCCTTTCTAAAATAAGGATCCCAAAACTGCACACACTACTCCAAGTGTGTTCTCACGAGTATCTTATAGATCCTCAACAACACAACCCTGCTATTATATTCTATACGTCTTGAAATGAATTCCAACATGCATTTGCCTTCTTAACAGCTGAATCAACCTCGAAGTTAACCTTTAGAGTATCTTGCACAAGGACTGTCAAGTCTCTTTGTATCTCTGTATTTTGAATTATCTCCGCATCTAAATAATAGTCTGCCTGTTTATTTTTCCACCACAGTGCATGAATATACACATTCCGACATTGTATTTCATTTTTCACTTCTTTGCCCATTCCCCTATACTATCTAAATGTCTCTGCAGGCTCCCTGTTTCCTCAACAGTACCCGCTCCTCCACTTAACGTTGTACCATCGGCACATTTATCCACAAATCTTTTCATACCGTAGTTCAAATCATTGACACACATCGTAAAAAGCAGTGGTCCCAACACCGATCCCTGTGGAACTGCATTGGTAACCGGCAGGCAGCCAGAATTGCATCCCTTTTTTTCCCCACTCTCTGTTTTCTGCCGACCAGCCAGTGCTCCACCCATGCTACTAACTTCTCTGTAATTCCATAGCGGCTATTATCATGCTAAGCAGCCTCATGTGCTGCACCACGTCAAAGGCCTTCTGAAAATCCAAGAACACCACTTCCACTGGATCTGCTTTGGCTACCCTGCTTGGAATTTACTTATAAAATTGCAGTAGGTTTGTCAGGCAGGATTTTCCTTTCAGGAAACTAAGTTGGTTTTCGCATACTTTGTCATGTACCTCGGTGTACTTCATAATCTCATCCCTAACAATCGATTCCAACAATCTCACAAACACTGATGTCAGGCTACCAGGTCTATAGTTTTCTTTCTGCTGCCTTCCACCCTTCTTAAATAGCGGAGTAACATTTGCAATTTTCCAGTCATCCCGTACAATCTCAGAATCTATCGATTCTTGAAAGATCATCGTTAATGCCTCCGAAGTCTCTCAAGCTACTTCCTTCAGAACCCAAGGGTGCATTCCGTCTGGTCAAGAAGCTACATCTACCCTCAGACCATTAAGCTTCCTGAGCTCTTTGTCGGTCTTAGTTTTCACGATACAAACTTCACTTCCTTGATGCTCTTGAATGCCCGGTATACTGCAGACATCCTCCACTGTGAAGTCTCATGCAAAATACGCATTCAGTTCCTCTGCCATCTCTGCATCACTCACTACAATATCTCCAGCGCTATTTTGTATTGATCTTATATTTACCCTCACTCTCTTTTATACTTCGTATACTTAAACAAGCTTTTCGTATCGCCTTTGATATTAGTCGCCAGCTTCCCTACGTAATTCACCTTTTCCTTCCGAATGACCGTCTTAGTTTCCTTCTGCAACTTTTTAAAAGCTCCCCAATCCTCTATCTTCCCACTAGCCCTGGCTTCCTTGTATGCCCTTTCTTTTGCTTTTACTTTGGCTATTATAATATGGTTAACTTTCAAAAAATTTGCAAATGTCACCAAGATTGGTGGTGTAGTGTACAACGAGGAAAGTTATCATGGCGTGCAGAAAGATCTGCATCAGCTGAAAGTATGAGCTGAAGTCGGTAAATGGCACAATGCATGCAAGTGCGAGATTTTCCCTTCGTTAAAACCAGCTAGGATAAACGTTTGTCATGGTCAGGTCCGTGAAGTCCGCGCTCCGGTTCACAGACCGGTCCGTGGACTCCAGACAACAGGTCTTCCGGCTGTAGGTTGTTTCAGTTGGGCTTAATCATACGCACCTGGTGCTGATCTTGGGGCTGGGAATATAAGTGGCACTGGGTTAGAGTGTGGGTGCTGGTTGGTCACGTCAGTATCCCGGCCTCGCCTCCGTGGGGTAAGTCAGGCCGTCTTTGCCGTTACCCTGAGGTTGGACTGTTCCCTTCACCTCCCCTTCCTTCTGTAGCCTTGCCTGAAGCCTTGCCTGTTTCGCCGTCAATTTCTACCGACGGAGCAAGACCGGAGCCTTGCTGTGTCTAAATAAGGAACTGTCTATCGTTTTTTGGAATTGTTTCTTTTGTGTCCACTTCTTCGCTAGGTAGGTCCGGCCGCTTGTCGCTACCTTGTGTTGGAAACCGTCTCTTTGTCCGATCGCCTCAGCTGGGTAGGTCCGGCCGTTAACCGCTACCTTTGGTGGAGATCGGTCTCTATGTGCTCTGCTTACGAATCCTGGCCCTACGTCCTGCTCCCTAGGAGGGGTCCTGACTCTGTGTAGAGCCCCAGTCCCAAGTCCTGTTCTCAAGGAGGTGTCCCGGCTCTGTGTTCCATGTCCCTGTGTTCCTGTCTCTCCCAAAACCAAATGTCTGTGATCCTGCAGCACACATGAAAGGTGCTGGTGAACGCAGAAGGTTAGGCAGCATCTCTAGGAAGAGGTACAGTCGACGTTTCGGGCCGAGACCTTCGTCAGGACTAACTGAAAGATGAGATAGTAAGAGATTTGAAAGTGGGAGGGGGAGGGGATTATATATATAGATGATCTCTCTCTCCTTTTTCACGCTCTGTCGCTTTCACTATACTCCTTGCCAATCCTCTGTGCTTCCCTCTCCCCTTTCTTTCTCCCTATGCCTCCCGCCCCATGATCTTCTCATATCCCTTTGGCCAATCAACTTTCCAGCTCTTGGCTCCATCCCTCCCTCTCCTGTCTTCTCCTATCATTTCGGCTCTCCCTCTCCCCCACCCCTCCCACATTCAAATCTCTTACTATCTCTTCTTTCAGTTAGTCCTGACGAAGGGTCTCAGCCCGAAACGCCGACTGTACCTTTTCCCAGAGATGCTGCCTGGCCTGCTGCGTTCACCAGCAACTTTTATGTGTGTTGTTTGAAATTCCAGCATCTGCAGATTTCCTCGTCTCTGTCTTCCTGTTCCCCCAAGACTAAAGCTACGTGTTTCTTGTTCTCCCAAGACCAAGTCAAGGCTTCCGATTCTGGTCCTGTACATGTGTCTCGTCCTGTCCTCCTGCCTCGCCCAGCCCAACAGAACCTCGTCCTGCCCAGGAAAAGTTCGAAGAAACCAAGCTTCGTCATATCCTCGACTAGTTCTGGGGACCGAGCCCGAGACAAGACCCAAGTTCTGGGTCCTTGTCCAGTCTCTACCTCGGAGACCAAGCCCATGCGCCTAGTTCCCAGTTCCTTGTCCTGGTCCCGCTTTCCTAGCCGATGTCCTTGGTCATGTATGTATTCCTGTCCTAGCTCCTAGTCTGTGTCCTGTCCCGTCCCTAAGCCGAGTCCACTCCAGTTCCTACTACTTCAGTGTCTATGTCTTGCATTTGGGTCCGCTCCCAACGCCCACCTTCGGACAACCTTACACTGTAAACTGGAAGGTACTGAGGAGTATGGTAGAACAAAGTGATCTAGGAATTCAGTTCAATTGTTTGCTGAATGTGGCATCACAGGGAGATGGTCCCAGTGCAATTAGTTTTGAGTAGACAGTTTGCATCAGTTCCTCAGCACTGTCAAATCATTCTCTTCTGACCCTCGCTCGTGCGACCCACAGTCAATAATCCAGAGGGCACTACCCTGGAGGTGCTGTTTCTGGCTTTCTAACTAGGTCCACAAAGATTCTCATCCGGATGTACACTTCTTTCCTTCCTACTGTGAGTCCCTGGTGCCAATATGTAACAAGACTTCTGTTTGCTCACTCTCCCTCTTTAGAATGAAATGTGCGCGATTGGAAATGTCCCTGATCCAAGACTTAGATTGAAAATACCATCCGGGTGTCCCTGTCGCGCACTCATAAACTCGTTAGCCTAACGTCGGTGGTGGGGAAACTGCTGGAGTCAGTTATCAAAGATGTGATAACAGCACATTTGGAAAGTGGTGAAATCATCGGACAAAGTCAGCATGGATTTGTGAAAGGAAAATCATGTCTGACGAATCTCATAGAATTTTTTGAGGATGTAACTAGTAGAGTGGATAGGGGAGAACCAGTGGATATGGTATATTTGGATTTTCAAAAGGCTTTTGGCAAGGTCCCACACAGGAGATTAGTGTGCAAACTTAAAGCACACGGTATTGGGGGTAAGGTATTGATGTGGATAGAGAATTGGTTAGCAGACAGGAAGCAAAGAGAGGGAATAAACGGGACCTTTTCAGAATGGCAGGCGGTGACTAGTGGGGTACCGCAAGGTTCAGTGCTGGGACCCCAGTTGTTTACAATATATATCAATGACTTGGATGAGGAAATTAAATGCAGCATCTCCAAGTTTGCGGATGACACGAAGCTGGGTGGCAGTGTTAGCGGTGAGGAGGATGCTAAGAGGATGCAGAGTGACTTGGATAGGTTGGGTAGTGGGCAAATTCATGGCAGATGCAATTTAATGTGGATAAATGTGAAGTTATTCACTTTGTGGCAAAAATAGGAAAACAGATTAGTATCTGAATGGTGGCCGATTAGGAAAAGGGGAGGTGCAACGAGACCTGGGTGTCATTATACACCAGTCATTGAAAAAGGGCATGCAGGTACAGCAGGCGGTGAAAAAGGCGAATGGTTTGCTGGCACTTATAGCAAGAGGATTCGAGTACAGGAGCAGGGAGGTACTACTGCAGTTGTACAAGGCCTTGGTGAGACCACACCTGGAGTATTGTGTGCAGTTTTGGTCCCCTAATCTGAGGAAAGACATCCTTGCCATAGAGGAAGTACAAAGAAGGTTCACCAGATTGATTCCTGGGATGGCAGGACTCTCATATGAGGAAAGACTGGATGAACTCGTTGGAATTTAGAAGATTGATGGGGGATCTGGTTGAAACGTATAAAATCCTAAAGGGATTGGACAGGCTAGATGCAGGAAGATTGTTCCCGATGTTGGGGAAGTCCAGAACAAGGGGTTACAGTTTGAGGATAAAGGGGAAGTCTTTTAGGACCGAGATTAGGAAAAACTTCTTCACACAGAGAGTGGTGAATCTGTGGAATTCTCTGCCACAGGAAACAGTTGAGGCCAGTTCATTGGCTGTATTTAAGAGGGAGTTAGATACGGCCCTTGTGGTTACGGGGATTAGGGAATATGGAGGGAAGGCTGGGGCGGGGTTCTGAGTTGGATGAGCAGCCATGATCATAATAAATGGCGGTGCAGGCTCGAAGGACCGAATGACCTACTCCTGCACCTATTTTCTATATTTTCTATGTTTCTATGTCTCCTTTCCTCGAGCTATGGAATATCCTATCACAACTGCATTTACTTGCATCTCTATTCTCTTCTGAGCCACAGACACTGGGCACAGTGCCAGAGCACCAGTCCCTGCAGTATCCCTCTGGCAGGTCATCCACCTCCACAGTATCTGAATTCATATATTCATTATAGAGAAGAACGGCTACAGGCGGACTCTGCACCAACTGTGGATTTCCCGACCTTCTCCTGATAGTCACCAAGATACCTCCGTCCTGAAACCTAGGGGTGATTACGTACCTGTAACTGGTTTATTTCACTTTCTTACATTTCCCTATGAGCCAAAGGGAATTGGGCTGAATCTCCAGTTCCTTAATAAGTGTTCTGAGGAGCTGCAGCTCGGTACAGCCTTTGCAGTTTTGTTTGTTCATGAGACTGGAGGTCTCCCAGAATTCCCACATCTCACACGCAGTACAACACAATGTCCCTGGGGCCATTCTCACTGCACTACTATGCACAGACTTAGGTGTAATAAAGAGGTAAAAACAGAAAGCGAAATGTACCAGATACTGCATATCACCCAAACCTGATGAGCCAAAGCCACTGTCGACAATAAGAACAATGGTCAACGGCAGCGGTCCTCGTGTCCCAATTCATCCAGGACGACCCTGATAAAAATGACTGTTAATTCCATTTGTTTACATTTGGTCCCAGATGCCTATAAGCATACTCTTTTCATAAACACCGTCTATAGAACTTTCGAATGCTATTCATTGACCTGCCTGAAACACTTCCTGCGGCAGATCACTCATACACGTCCTGTCAAAGAGCCCATTGGTGTCGATAGGAAGAATGTTCACTTCTTATTGTGAACCCTGTTCTTCGTTTTTGTTGTTATTTTTTTTTTCTTTTGGGAAATAGCTGTGTGTATTCTCGTGATTCACACACCCCTATAAATATGTATGTTCTCCTATCTCCAAATTGTAGTACAGCCGGCTAGACCGCATATGGAAATCGGGGCTTACAGTTTCCCAAAATCAGATGCTGAAAATATGAAATAATGTCAATAATCAATAAAATTTAGTGGTCGGCACGTGGCCAAGTGGTTTATGCGTTCGTCTAGTTATCTCAAGGCTGCTAGTTCGAGCCTCAGCTGTGGCAGCCTGTTTGTGCCCTTGAGCAAGACACTTAATCACACATTGCTCTAGTCTGTATGAGCAGTGGCGCCCCAACATAGACTTCCAATCTGCGCCTTGTAATGCATCAAAATTCCCGACGCAGGCCTCTCATGGTCTGAGTCGACATTCCCTCCCCAATACGTAACTTGAACAATAACTGTATAACGATAAGCAGAATTAGCGCCTTCTTTGCTACACTTCTTTAAAAGTTACTTATTGTCTGTTTTTCCACACACTATCTGCTGCAAAATGGGGTCTCGTATAAAGGTAAATAAACAAATGCAACCCATTATGCACCTGACCTGAGATGTATTTCCAAAGATTCGGGTTTAGATCAGATTTCCATTTTTATTGAATACATTGACATAATATTGGGTGGATGTCATGAATATTGACATGGCACTCTGTGAATTCCAGCATCGGTCTTAAAGGCGAATCTGCGTGTGCAGTGAATCAATTCCCTCGTGGTAATTTTCTTTCTGTGAGGTCAATAGCTGTGTCTTCAATAACCGTGAGGTAATGTTGCAGCTATGTAGGACCCTGGCCAGATCCCACTTGGTCGACTCACGATGAGATGGACGTGTAAACCATACAAAGACTGCAGAGAAGGTGTACAAGGCTGTTGCCTGGATTGGGGAGAATGCCTTACGAGAATAGATTGAATTCGACCTTTTCTCCTTGGAGCGACGGTGGATGAGACGTGACCTGACAGAGGTGTCCAAACTAATGATAGATATTGATCGTGTGGATAGTCAGAGGCTTTGCCCCAGGGTTGAAATGGCTAGTATAAGAGCGCATATTTTTTAAAGTGTTTGGAAGTACGTACGGAGGAGATGTCAGGGGCAAGTTTTTTTTTTAATGAAGAGAGTGGTGAGTGGGTGAAATGAGCTGCCGGCGGCGGTGGTGAAGGCGGAAACGATAGGGTATTTTAAGAGACTCCTGGATGGCTACATGGAGCTAAGAAAAATAGATGGCTATGAGTAAAGCCTAGGAAATTCTAAGGTAGGGACATGTTCGGCACAGCTCTGTGGGCCGATGGGCCTCTATTGTGCTGGATGTTTACTATGTTTCTATATTTCTAACATGTAGAGTATGTGCAATGCAAATGGCCCAAGGTAGCATACTGTCATGTTTCAGTGATGGAGACAATGAGTTCATAGCTAAGTAGAAGGAACGAGGGAAATTGAGTCAGATAAGCTTGTTTACCCTGAATGATGTCAAGCTTCTTGATTATTATGGGAGCTCGTAAACGTAAACATTGTCAGATCTTCCTCAATTTTGTGTTATCGAGGATAACATGATATTTGGGAGAAACAAATGAGACTGCTGATGAATGGTAACTAAAGACTGTAGAAGTGTTGTAGTGGTATCATTTATGTGTCTCATCTAGTCCAAGTTCACGTCATGTGTGACTTCTATGTTACGGATGCCATGATATAAAGGCTCAGAATGTCGAGGCGAGATAACGTGAGTTTTACTGGTGCGTGTAGACTGAACGCAGCGCACCAGTTATGAGCTCATGCCTGATTAATATTTCCACCTTGCAATTCCTGCTCAGAAAATGAGGACGAATGTTTCATTGCTGAGTGTTTCATGCGTGAAGCTGATTTCCTTGCGTGAGAGCGAGAGAAAATAAAACGTCACGCCCACCGTATTCTAATACTGGACGACCTGTACTGTAATGTTTCGGTTAGGACCGAAAGCTAATTTGAATATACCCATGGTTTGCAGAGTTACGGTCATGCCCGTCTTCCCAACGACATTAGATTCCACATACAAACCAACAGAAGATGCACATCTGATCTCGAACCAACTTTATTCCTTCTTACCTCAGCAACATGTTGTTTTCTTCTCGGTTCCACTGAAGAACATTGGACTTGAGAAGTTACATTTTGTCTCTGTCTCCACGAAGCATCCTAACCTTCTTGTTGTTGGTCTTCTAGCGTATTTTTGTTTGGTTCAAATGACTATAATTTGCATGGTTTATTTTGGCTTTCATATCCGATCAAATGTGCTTGTTTTATGTTTCGAAAGTCTTAAAAACGAAGAAGGCAAGGAAATTTAAAAAAGGTGAATACGGGATTAAAGGTGGTATCTTTGAAATTGCGCCGTACACAGAATAATGCAGATGTTGTATCACTGTTACTGGTTAGCATGTATTTCGTCGTAGGCATCGCTGAATCGGAGCTGAAAGATTATAGATGGTAACTTAACGCCCAAAGATTGTACATTGTATCGAAAGGACGGACAGGTAGGCTGAGGGGGTAAGGTGGGACTAGTGTGGCTCTGTTCGTCAAAAGTGCAAGCAAGCTATTAGAGAGCGGTGCCAAAGAATAAGAAGTCCTTTGTTGAATTGTTGTAGGATGAGCTAAAGAACTGCAAGGGTAAAATATGTGATTAGATACAGTTCCCTAAACAGTGGTAGGGATGCTGTCTACAAATTGCAACGGGTGATAGAAAGTGCATGACAAAAGGGCAAAGTTACGAGAGTGGGTGATTTCAATATGAATGTAGGTTGGCGAAAAAACATGTTGGCGCATGATCCAATGAGGGGTGTGTGACAATGTGCAGATAAACACGGATGTCTCAGTATTGCAGTGGAGTAAATGGAATTATAGACGTATGAGAGAGGAGCTGGACAAAATTAATTAGAAATGAACGGTAGCAGGGATGTCGACGTTCAGGGAGTAATGCCGAAGTTGCAGGAAGTATTCTAAAGACAACATTACACAACCGTGGCTGACAAGGGAACAAAAATGAGTGGGAAGTTAGATGACTGGGAAGCTTTTAGAACTCATCAAAAGGCAGGTAAAAAGTCATTCAGCAGATAAAAAGATGGAATACGAAGTTGAGCTATCTAATAATATTAAAGAATACAGCAAATCTTTCTTCAGGTCCCTAAGGTGTATAGCAGAGGCGAAGGTACATATGGAACTATTAGCAATTGATGCTGGAGAGGTAATAATGCTGGACAAGAAAATAGTGGATGAGCTAAATAGGTATCTGGCATCAATCTTCACTGTGGAAGACACTAACAGTACGATAAATGTTCGAGAGTGGACGTATGTGAAATCGCCATTGTTATGGAAATACTTTTGGGAAACTGAAAGGTCTGAAAATAAATTATTCTCCTGGAACAGATATTATACACCGCAGAGTTTTGAGACAGGTGTTGAATACATTGAGAAGGAATTGGTAATGATCTTCACTTAATGCTGACATGGCTTTCGAGGAATGGTTAATTGTAAATGTCACCCCCATCTTTAAGAAGAGAAACTGGCGGAAGAAAGGAATTTATAGGCCAGTTAGTTTGACCTAACTAGCTGGGAAGAATTTGTAATCCATTGTTAAGGATGAGGTTACGGGTTTCTGGGAGGCAGATGATTAAATAGACGGTACTCAGCACGGTTTTCTTCAGAAAATTCCTTGAAGAAATAGGAAGCAGCATAGACAAATGAGGATCGGTAGATGTTATGCATCTGGATATACAGAAGGTCACTGCCAGTGTTCCTAACAAGTTATTATCCATACGGTTGCATTAAAGAAGCCAGCAGGGTAGCCTATTGGCCTATAGGCAGGAGGCAAACTGTAGGAAGAAAGTGACTGTTTTCCAGTTGGGTGCTGGTGAACTAGTCATGTTCCTAGGGGTGTGTGTTGTAATCAATTTGTTTTTCCTTATATTTAAATGATTTGGACGACAGAAGTCGTGGCTTTGTGACCACGTTTATAGAGAATATTAAAATAGTTGAGGGGAAAGTATTTTTTTAGGAAGTAGATAAACTACCGGTTGATCTAGATATATTAGGAGAGTGCGATGTCAGCATTCATTTCGAGAAAACTGAAGTACGAAAGCCACGATGCCATGTTGAGGCCTCGTACGCCACTGGCGAGTCGGGGCTTAGAGTATTGTGGGTAGTTCGGGTCCTAATCTAAGAAAGGATGTTCTGATTTTGGAGCCGGTTCGCAGGAGGTTCACAAAAAATATTTGGGTTTGAAAACTTTGTCATATGAGGAGCGTTTGATCTACTTGTTTGAATTCAGAAGAATGATGGGTGACCTCATTGGAAACTGAAATGTTGAAAGATCTCGGGAGGGTGGAAGTGAAGAGGGTGCTTCCTCTGGTGAAGGACTCAAAGAAGAGAGGGCTCAACCTCAGAATGGAGGGGCGTCCCTTTAATACGGAGAGGAGGAGGGATTTCTTGAGGCAGAGAGTGGAGTATTTGTGACATTCGTTGCCACGGGCGGCAGTGCAGTCTGAGTCATTGAGTGCGTTTAATGCAGTAGCTCAGGGAGTTTTGATAAGTCAGAGCACGATGAGGTACACGAAAAAGGCGGAAAGTGTGGGCTGAGAAGGAAAATGGATCACAGATGACGACAAGGTGAAGCAGAGTCGATGGGTCAAATAAACGACTGTCCAACTGAAGAAGTTACCCCTCATGCTCCTCTTAAACTTTCCACATTTCAACTTTCATCCACAACCCATAACTTCCAGTCTTACCCAAACTCACTGGAAGAAGATTGTTTGCATTTATCTTGTCTATACACCTCATAATTTTGTATACCTCTATCAAATCTCCACTCAATCATCTACGTTTCATAGACTAGAATCGGAATTTATTCATACTTTCTTTATGACTCACATCCACTAGTCACGTCAACAATCTTCTATTTTTCCACACCCTTTCAAACTAATTACATCTTCCCTGTAGATCGGTGATCAAAACAGCACACAATACCGTAAATTAGACCTCACCAACATTTCATACAACATCAACATACCACCCGATCTCATTTATTCAGTCTGTGTATTATGAAGGCCATTGTACAAAAAGATTTCTTTACGTCTCCTCTACCCGTGACGCAGGGTTGAATGATTATGCAACTGTTTTCCCAGATTCGTTTTGCTCTACAGATCTCCACAGTGTGCTACCGTTCACTGTGTAAGAATTACCTGGTCGCATCTCGCACTTGTCTTTATTAAATGATGTCTGCCGTTTTCAGACAATTGTTTCTAGCTTTTCCACATCCCACTCTGAGTTCTGATCAACGTTATCGTTGTCCACTACAGCCCCAAACTTTGTGTCATCTGCAAGTGTGCTGGTCAAGTTAACCACAGTGTCATCCAGATAACCAACATGGATGACAAACAACAACCGACCTATCACTGATTCCTGAATCATTCCACTCGTCATAGATCTCCAATCAGAGAGGCAACCTACTTCCTTTCTCTGGCTTCACCAACATTGCTAATAACTGGTCGAATTTACTACCTCATCTCGAATGGTGAGCGAGTGAACGTCGATGACCAAACTGTCATGCGTGACCCTGACATATGTCTTGTTAAAGGCAACGTATACAACTTCCACAACCTTGACTTCATGGACATTCCTGTTGATTACTTCGTTAACAAACTCCATAACTTTGATTAGACAGGATTTACCACGCTGGAAGACTTGCCGACTCTCCCTAATCAGTTCAAGACTACCCAAACACTCATTTAACCAGTCCCGTAGAGTACGTTGAATAACTTACCCACTACTGACATCCGGCTCATTGTCCTATAATTTCCAGGATTATTTTTAGTGCCTATTATAAATGCCAGAACAACATTAGTGGTCCTCCAATCCTCCGGTACCTCACCTGCGGCTAAGGATATTTGAAATATCTCTAATAGAACCTTGCAACTTATTCACTTGCCGCACAGAGGGTCCGAGGAAACACCTTGTCAGAACCAAGATATCTGCGCAAATCAGCAAACACTTTATCTTCTGTAATCTCAATCGGTTTCATTAAGTCGAAGCTGATTTCCATCTCATCTGAGACTTTGTTTCCATCTTCTGAGGAAATAGGGATGCAAGCATCCGTTTAAGATCTCCCCCATCTCTTTTGGATCCACGCATCGGTTACCATTCCGAAAATCTACAGGTCCAATTTTGTCCTATGCAATCCATCTGCTCTGAACTTATCTGCAGATTGTCTTAGTACTCCCTTAACCTTGTCAGCCAGGGTAAAATAATGACTTCGTTCAGTCCTCTTAATTTCTTTCTTAAGTGTTGTCTTCACTCTCTTTAACACTATATCTACTTAATTTGTTCCTACCAGCCGGTTCCTGCTGTGCACCACTTTCTCTTTTTTTCTTATATAGAGACTCAGTATTACTTTAACATCACAGTTTTCTAAGACCCTTGCCAAAGAGTCTCGGCCCAAAACGTCGACTCTACTTTTTCCGTAGATGCTGCCTGGCCGGATAAGTTTCTCCAGCATTTTGTGTTTGCTGCTTATATTTCTAGCATCTTCACAGTTGATCTTTTCCCTAAACCTTTTATATTTACCTTTTAATTTGAACGGAACGTACAGGTTTTTAACTCTCAAAATTTCACCTTTGAAGGCCTACCACTTAAGTAGTACACCTTTTCCAGATACCTGCATGTCCCAATCTACACAAGCCTGGTCCTTCCTGATGACATGAAATGTGGCCTTTCTGTCAGTCAGCGGAAGTGCCATTTTATGTGTTCAACGTTAATTAGCCCATATTGATTGCCTTTCATGGTTCCAAAATATAAAACACGTTTTACTAATACGTTAACATAAATGGGTTTGGTGGGCAAGCATGCACTGGCTCCATTCCTGCAGATTGTCACAGTTTGCAAGAGGAGAAATTGGGGCAGACAACATTTGAATTCACCTAGAGAAAGAATATTTAGATAGACAGCTGCTGATTAGGGATTTCCAGCATTGCTTTGTGTCGGATAAGGGGTGTCACTACTTTTGGTATTTGAGGAGGTAGTGGTATATTGCTAAAGACAGAGTAGTAAGCCTCCATAATGTTTTTCACACGACTGTGCATTGGTACATTGGTTCCAAGGCGAGCTGGCTAATTGTATCTATAATATGCTGTGCTAGAGGAGACAGAGATTCACAGAAGATGGAATGTTTTTCAATAGAAAGATCTTGAGCTCCGCAGCATCATAATTCGATGAAATGGAACTGGAGGTTGAAGTGGGCTAGGAGAAGTCATATGGGGCAATTGCCATAATCAAAATAAAGCATAGAATAGTTGGCGAATTATGATAAAAATATAAGCAATGGTTAGGCCACAGTTGGAGCACAGACTGCAGTTCTACAGACATTTTGCTCTAGGAAGAGCAGAAGGGATGAGTAAGATTTTGTTTTCCTGTAATGTTGGATGTTTTTTATGGAGAGGGAATGGTAAATTGGAATTCGTTTATCCAAAGTATGCAAGGGATAACTCGAAACTGATAGAAATATGCAATATATACAACAGAATGAGAGTTAGATATCCTAAGTCTCTCAAGACCACGAAGACAGATATTAAAATTAAAATGGATTTCAGGATAAAATTGCCCTGATGGGAGTGGAGTACATCTACAACATGCTAGTAGAGACAAATCTTAGAATCCAACAGGTATTCCGCTCTACAGCATTAATTCCTCGCGACATTGCCAAAGAAAATATTTGCCCCCTACCCTAATATGATTGTTATTAAAACATGTTTTGTAAGTATCGAATTCTATCCCTGCCCGTTGTGGGTAACGCGAAGAATCTGCACATTCCTGAGTGGCTGAAGACATGGTGCAGGAGGGAGGAATTCAGATTTATAGATAATTGGACAGTTTTCCAGTGAAGGTAGGATCTGTTCTGGCTGGAAGGTTTACATCTGAACTGGAGGAGGACAAATATTGTTGTAGGTATGTTTGCTAGAGAGGATCCAGTGGATTTAAACTAGATACAAGGGGGGAGGGGAACCAGAGTGTAGGAACAGATGTAGGGGAGAAGGAAGAAAAAGCAAATAGTAAAGTTGTTTGCACAATTAGTGATAAACAGAGAGTAACAGAGGAAAGTTTCTGAAATGCAATTATTTTAACGCTTGGAGAATTATGATGAAGGTGGATGAGCTTAAAACATGAATTGATACCTGGAAGTATGATGTGGTAGTTATTAGTGAAACATTGTTACAGGAGGGGTGCGATTGTCAACTAATTATTCCTGGATTTTTTTGCTTCAAGTGTGATAGCATCAGAGGGACAAGAGGGGGAGGTGTTGCATTGCTTGTCAGAGAAAACATTACAGCTGTGCTCTGGCAGGATAGATTAAAGTGCTCGTCGAGGGAGGCTATTTGGGTGGAATTGAGGAATGGGAAAGGTGTAGTAACACTTATAAGGGTGTATTATAGACCACTTAATGGGGAGTGAAAATTGAAAGAGCAAATTTGTAAGGAGATAGAAGATATTTGTTGTAAGCACAAGGTTGTAATTGTGGGAGATTTTAATTTTCCACATATAAACTGGGAAGCCCATACTGTAAAAGAGATGGATGGTTTGGAGTTTGTAAAATGTGTGCAGGATAGTTTTTTTGCAGCATTTCATAGAGGTACCAACTAGAGAAGGGGCAGTATTGGATCTCCTGTTAGGGAATGAGATAGGTCAGGTGACGGAGGTATGTGTTGGAGAGCACTTCGGGTCTAGTGATCACAATGACATCAGTTTCAATATAATTATGGAGAAGGATTGGTCTGGACGTATGGTTGAGATTTTTGATTGGAGAAAGGCTAACACTGTGGAGATGCGAAATGATTTACAATGAGTTGATTGGGACAATTTGTTTTATGGGAAAGATGTAATAGAGAAATGGAGGTCATTTAAAGGTGAAATTTTGAGGGTACAGAATCTTTATGTTCGATTTAAGTTGAAAGGAAAGCTTAAAAGTTTGAGAGAGCCATGGTTTTCAAGGGTTATTGGACACTTGGTTCGGATAAAGGGAGATATCTACAATAAACATAGGCTGCATGGAGTAAATGAGGTACTCGAGGAATATGAAGAATGTAAAATTAATCTTAAGAAAGAAATTAGAAAAGCTAAAAGAAGATACGAGGTTGCTTTCGCAAGTGATGTGAAAATAAATCCAAAGGTTTCCACCGTTACAACAAATAGCAAAAAGATAGTGAGGGATAAAATTGGTCCCTTAGAAAATCAAAGTGGACAGCTATGTGTGGAACCAGAAGAGATGGGGGAGATTTTGAAAAAATTCTTTTCTTCGGTACTCAGTAAGGAGAAGGATATTGGATTGTGTAAGGTAAGGGAAGCAGGTAGGGAGGTTATGGAAACTAGGAAGGTTAAAGAAGAGGAAGTACTGGCGCTTTTAAGGAATATAAAGTGGATAAGTGTCCGGGTCATGACAGGATATTCCCTAGGACCTTGAGGGAGTTAGTGTAGAAATAGTCGGGGGTCTGACAGAAATATTTCAAATGTCATTAGAAACGGGGATGGTGCCGGAGGATTGGCGTATTGTTCATGTTGTTCCATTGTTTAAAAAAAGGTTCTAAGAGTAAACATAGCAATTATTGGCATGTAAGTTTGACATCATTTGTGGGTAAATTGATGGAAAGTATTCTTCGAAATGGTATGTGTAATTATCTGGATAGAGAGGGTCTAATTAGGAACAGTCAACATGGATTTGTGCGGGGAAGATCATGTTTGACAATTTTCATTGAATGTTTTTGAAGAGGTTACTTGGAGAGTTGACGAGGGTACAGCGGTGGATGTTGTCTATATGGACTTCAGTAAGGACTTTGACAAATTTCCACACGGAAGGTTAGTTAGGAAGGTTCAATCGTTAGGTATTAATTTTGAAGTAGTAAAATGGATTCAGCAGTGGCTGTATGGGAGATGCCAGACAGTAGTGGTGGATAACTGCTTGTCACATTGGAGGCAGGTGACTAGTGGTGTGCCTCATGGATCTGCACTGGTTCCAATGTTGTTTGTCATATGCATTAATGATGTGGATGATGGGGTGGTAAATTAGATTAGTAAGTATGCAGATGATACTGATATAGGTGGCGTTGTGGATAATGAATTAGGTTATCAAAGCTTGCAGAGAGATTAGAACCAGTTAGAAGAGTGGGCTGAAATATGGCAGATGGAGTTTAATGGTGATACATGTGAGGTGCTACATTTTGGAAGGACTAACTAAAATAGGATATGCATGATAAATGATAGCGCATTGAAGTATGTAGTAGAACAGAGGGATGTAGGAATAACGGTGCATAGTTGAAGAACATGGTGATGCAGAAAGCTTTTGGTATGTTGGCCTTTATACATCAGAGGATTGTGCACAGGGGTTGGGATGTAATGTTGCAATTGTACAAGGCATTCGTAAAGCCAAATGTGGAGTGTTGTGTATAATTCTGTTCACCGAAATATAGGAAAGATGTCAATAAAATAGAGAGAGTACAGAGAACATTTACAAGAATGCTACGTAAGTTACAGAGAACTTTTGAACAGGTTAGGACTCTTTTCTTTGGAGCGTAGAAGTTTGAGGGGGTACCCAAGAGAGGTATTTAGAATTATGAGGGCTATAGATAGATTTGACGTGGAAAGGCTTTTTCCATTGAGAGTAGGGGAGATTCAAACAAGAGGACATGAGTTGAGAGTTAGGGGGCAAAAATTTAGGGGTAACATGAGGAGGAACTTCTTTACTCAGAGAGTGGTAGTTGCGTGGAACGAGCTGCCAGCAGAAATGGTAGAGGCAGGTTCGATATTGTCATTTAAAGTAAAATTGGATAGGTATATGAACAGGAAAAGAATAAAGGGTTATGGGCTGAGTGCGGGTCGGTGGGACTACGGAAGAGTAAGCGTTCGGCACCGACTAGAAGTTCCGAGATAGCTTGTTTCCGTGCTATAATTGTTATATGGTTACATGGTTGGTATATGTGTGTACCTTCGTTTGTCTCTTCTGAGGAAGCAGAAGATCGCCGGGTGTCCAATAATATCTCCTTATTATAAAGGACTCGAGTATAAGTCAAGGAAATAAGTACTAATGATACTAATATCAGCGAGAGCACCGTTACTGTCATGGTCCGGGCCGTGAAGTCCGCATTCCAGTTCACAGACAGTTCCGTGGACTCAGGACTCCGGGTCTTCCAGCTGTCCCTTATTTTGGTTGAGTTAATCATAGGCGCCTGTTTCTCATCTTGGGCATGGAATATATCTTGTGGCTGAGGAGTTGATGCACGGAGCAGGGTTTCAGATTTTTGGATCAGTGGGATCTCTTCTGGGGAAGGTAGGACCTGTACAGATTGGATGGGTTGCACCTGAACTCGAGGGGGAGCAATATCTTTGCAGGTAGGTCTGCTAGCATGTTTCGGGAGTGTTTAAACTAATTTGCAAGGGGGATGGGACCCGGAGCGAAAGAGCAGTGAAAGAAGTGCATGGAGTAAAGCCTGATCTAACATATAGAGAGGCTTTGAGGAAAGAGAAGCAGAATAAACGGTGTAAAGGTAGTAAGGGAGAAGAGCTGAAGTGTGTGTACCTCAATGCAAGAAGCATCAGGAACAAAGGTGATGAACTGAGAGCTTGGATACACACATGGAATTATGATGTACTGGCCATTACAGAGACTTGGCTGGCACCAGGGCGGGAATAGATTCTCAACATTCCTGGATTTCAGTGCTATAAAAGGGATACGGTGGGGCGGGGGGTGGAGTGGAGGAGCGGTGGCATTACTGGTCAGCGATACTACTACATTACAGAAAGGGTGGGTAATGTTGCAGGATCCTCCTTTGAGTCAATATGGGTGGAAGTCAGGAACAGGAATGGAGCATTTGCTCTATTGGTAGTATTCTATAGACCCCTGGTAGCAGAGGAGCAGATTGGGAGGCAGATTTTGGAAAGGTGCAAAAATAACAGGGTTGTTATCATGGGTGACTTTAACTTTCCTAATATTGTTTGGCACCTGATTAGTTCCAAGGGTTCAGATGGGGCAGAGTTTGTTAAATGTGTCCAGGACGGATTCCTGTCATAATATGTGGACAGACCGACTAGGGGGAAGCCATACTAGATCTAGCACAAGGTAATGAACCGGGTCAGGTCACAGATCTCTCAGTGGGGGAGCATCTGGGGGACAGTGACAACTGCTCCCTGGCCTTTAGCATTATCATGGAAAAGGATAGAATCAGAGAGGACAGGAACATTTTTAATTGGAGAAGGGCAAATTATGAGGCTATAAGGCTAGAACTTGCGGGTATGAATTGGAATGATGTTTTTGCAAGGAAATGCACTATGGACATCTGGTCGTTGTTCAGAGATCTCTTCCAGGATGTTAGGGATAAATTTGTCCCGCTGAGGAAGATAAAAAAAACGGTAGGGTAAAGGAAACATCTGTGACAAGCGAGGTAGAAAATCTAGTCAGGTGGAAGAAGGCAACATACATGAGCTTTAGGAAACAAGGATCAGATGGGTCTATTGAGGAATATAGGGAGGCAAGGGAAGAGCTTAAGAAGGGGCTTAGAAAAGCAAGAAAGGGGCATGAGAAGGCCTTGGCGAGTAGGGTAAAGGAAAACCACAAGGCATTCTTCAATTATGTGAAGAACAAAAGGATGACAGGAGTGAAGGTAGGACCGATTAGAGATAAAAGTGAGAAGATGTGCCTGGGGGCTGTGGAAGTGAATGAGGTCCTCAATGAAACCTTCTCTTCGGTATTCACCAATGAGAGGGCACTTGCTGTTGGTGCGGACAATATGAGTGAACTTTGATCTTCTGGAGCATCTTGATATTAAGGGAGGGGAGGTGTTGCAGATGTTGAAATACATTATGACGGATAAGACCCCGGGGCCTGACGGAGTTTTCCTGAGGCCGCTCCACGAGGCGAGGGAAGACATCGCTGAGCCTCTGGCTAGGGTCCCTATGTCCTCGTTGTCCTCGGGAATGGTACCGGAGGATTGGAGGGAGGCGAATGTTGTCCCTGTCACAATGGGAACATTGGGAGCAAGAATGGGCGCAAATGCAAGACACATCTTGTGAGGTTACTTAGATTTAGTTTATTGTTCGATACCAGGAGAGCTAGGCAGGAGCAGGAGTAGCGAACTGAACGAGGACTTAGGACTACTACAAGGCTGGGACTAGGGGTCTGGGCTAGGACTCAGAATTGGATGCCAGAACTAGAGGAGACGTAAAGAGGCTAGGGTATGGACTCCGAGCAAGAGACTGGGCAAGGACCCAGTACCTGGGTCTTGCGTCTGTCTCGGACCCCAGAACCAGGCAAGGATATGACATGGGCTAGGGAGAGGAGGAACATGAGAACACAGAGCCTCGGTCTCGGGAGAGCAGGTACATGGAACCATGGACACATACACAGAACACAAAGCCGGGACCCCTTCCTGGGTTCAGGGCATAGGGCCGGGACTCACACAGAGAACAGAGCCGGGACCCCTCCTTGGGAGCAGGACATAGGGCCGGGACTCACACATAGAATAGAGAGCCGGGACCCATCCTTGGGTACAGGACATAGGGCCGGGGCTCACACACACAACGGAGAGCCGGGTCTCCTCCTTGGGTACAGGACATAGGGCCGGGACTCACACACAGAACAGAGAGCCGGAACCCCTCCGTGGGTACAGGACATAGGGCCGGGACTCATGACTCCCGCGGGGCAACGGCAAGACGGCCTGACCTACCCCACGGAGGCGAAGACAAGACAAGACAAGACATGAACCCCCGCGGAGCAACGGCAAGACAGCCTGACTTACCCCACGGAGCCGAGAACAAGGCAAGACATGACTCCCCGTGGAGCAACGGCAAAACGGCCTGACTGACCCCACGGAGGCAAGGACAAGACAGGACCAACACGAAAGAACACCAGACAGTACCTATCTAACTCCGGCGATAGAACTAGACCGAAGTGCAGGCGAGGGCTGCAGACGAGGGCTAGAGGCGAGAGGGGCAGAGAAGGGATTCAGACAGGGGGGATAGGATAGGAATCACAGACCGCCAGGGCCAGGACTCGACTCGGAACTTGGAAGCCGCTAGGGCCAGGACTCGACTCGGTACTTGACTGCCGCCAGGGCCAGGACTTGACTTGGAGCCTCAGGGTAGTGGCGAGATCTCGACTCGGCCCGGGAACAGTAGACAGCGGTTCTTGATTCCCTCCAGCGGTTTAACTGACGGACCCACCTCGGTGAGGAAACTTTGCAGGCTCGCTTTGGCTAAGTAAATTGACAGGGCTGCTGCGTTGAGGAAAGGCGAATTACCGGCTCTCGCTTCGGCCGGACACTAGGCTTCTTCCGGCCAGATGACACTGGCACGCCGTACCTTTGGTGACTTTCAAACGCTCTCGCGCTGAACGGCTGAAGCGGAGGGTATAAACTCCCGGTTCAGTGGAGAGTAAATTGCCTCCAATCATCAAAGCCGAGGGACACGGGAAAACAGGGAACCAAAGGAAAACCAGGAGTCAACGGTCCGGATCGTAACGTAAACAAACTAAATTTAAAGGGACCCCGATAGATAGGTACTGCCTAGTGTCCATTCGTGTTGGTCTTGTCTTGTCTTGTCCTCGCCTCCGTGGGGTAAGTCAGGCCGTCTTGCCGTTGCTACGCAGAGAGTCTTGTCTTGTCTTGTCTTTTCGCGTCTTGTCCTCGCCTCCGTGGGATAGGTCAGGCCGTTTTGCCGTTGCCCCGCGGGGTCATGAGTCCCGGCCCTATGTCCTGTACCCAAGGAGGGGTTCCGGCTCTCTGTTCTGTGTGTGAGCCCCGGCCCTATGTTCTGCTCCCAAGGAGGGGTCCCGGCTCTGTTCTCTGTGTGAGTCCCGGTCCTATGTCCTGAACGCAAGAGGGGTCCCGGCTTTGTGTTCTGTGTATGTGTCCATGGTCCCATGTACCTGCTCTCCCGAGACCGAGGCTCTGTGTTCCCATGTTCCTCCTCTCCCTAGCCCATGTCATGTCTTTGGCTGGTTCTGGGGTCCGATCCGGGCCATGACAGTCCCCCTTGTTCAAAAAAGGTACTAGGGATAGTCCGGGTAATTATAGAACAGTGAGCCTTACATCTGTGGTGCGAAAGCTGTTGGAAAAGTTTCTTAGAGATAGGATCTATGGGCATTTGGAGAATCATGGTCTGATCAGGGACAGACAGCATGACCTTGTGAAAGGCAGATCGTGTCTAACAAGCCTGTTAGAGTTCCTTAAGGTGGCGACCAGGCATATAGATGAGGGTAGAAGAGTGGATGTGATTTTATGGATTTATTAAGGCATTTGACAAGGTTCTACAGGGTAGGCTTATTCTGAAAGTCAGAAGGCATGGGATCCAGGGAAGTTTGGCCAGGTGGATTCAGAATTGGCTTGCTTGCAGAACGCAGAGGGTCGTGGTGGTGGGAGTACATTCAGATTGGAGGATTGTGACTAGTCGTATCCCACAAGGATCTGTTCTGGGACCTCTACTTTTCGTGATTTTTATTAACGACCTGGATGTGGGGCAACTCATTTTATCATGAGTTGATCCATTATCCCACTTAGTCCCACTCCCCCGCCTTCTTACCATAACCTTTCATGCCCTGGCTACTCCGATACCTATCAGTCGCTGCCTTAAATACACCCAATGACTTGGCCTCCACTGCCGCCCCTGGCAACAAATTCCATAGATTCACCACCCTTTGGCTAAAAACCAAAATCTTCGCATCTCTGTTCTGAATGGGCGCCCTTCAATCCTTAAGTCATGCCCTCTCGTACTAGACTCACACATCATGGGGAACAACTTTGACACATCCACTCTGTGTCAAAGCTGGCGGAAGTTCCAGAGAACTAAGTGCCGATTCCGAGGTTGTTGGGCTCGTAGATGAGGACAAGAGGAGCACTATCCCTGGACAGGTGGCCGAAGGATGGACTATGAGCATAGTTGAGTGAAATGGAAGAGACGCAGTTGAGGGCAGATCTGATGGCAGAGAAAGGGTAGCACCTTTCTTTGGAAAAGGAAGACATCTCCTTTATCCCAGAATGGAAAGCCTAACCCTGAGAGTAGATGCGGCGGAGTTGGAGGAATTGAGAGAAGGGGATGTTTTGTTTGAGAAGTAACAGGTTTGGAAGAGGTATTGCCCAGGTAGTTATGAATGACCGTGTGTTTATAATAGACATCGATATATTCGCTGTTTCCGGAGATACACTGAGATCGAAACAGGGCAGGATTTTTTTGGAAATGGTCCAGGTAATTTTGGGGGCAGGGTGGAAGTGCGAGGCATAGTTTATGAAGTTGACGAGCTCCGCATTTGTGAAGGGAGCAACACCAATGCAGTCATCGATGTTGCGTAGAGAAAGTGGGGGAAGGACCCACTTGGAGGCTTAGATTTTTCCATGTATCCGACAATAATGCAGACACAGCTGGAACCCATGCGATGGCCCATAGCTACACTCTTGCTTTGAAGGAAGTATGAGGAGGAAAATAAGCAATTATTAACTGTGAACACATGTTCCACTAGATGGAGGAGAGTGGTGGGGGAGTGTAACTGTTTGGGTTTGGTGTCCAGAAAGAAATGAATAACTTTTATGCCTTTCTGGAAGAGGATGGAGCTACTGGACATCCCCAGTGTGGAACAGGGAACTTGAAAGGATCCGGAACGTTTGAAGTGTCATAGATGTTGGTAGAAAGGGAATGAATTGTGGATATAAAACAGAGCCGCGATACGCACTTATGAGTTCAGTGTCTCCGGAAAAAGCTCTTTCAAAACTTTGGGATGTAGTGCATCTGGTGCAACTGAGGTATCTACCTTAAGACGATTCAGTTTGCCTAGCTTATTTTTCCTTTTAAGAAAAATGTACTCATTCTTGCTCCCTGTCATTCACGGACCACTGTCGCGCTGTTAAGATCTTCCACAGTGAAACCTGATGCAAAGAAATTATTAACAACATACTTAGTTTCTTTGCCCCCATTACTACCTCATCAGCATAACTTTCCAGTGTTCAGTGTTCCACTATCAACTCTTATCTCCCTTTTGCTGTGCATATAACTGAAAAAAAGCTTCCTATTTTATACTATTGTCCAGTTTGCCCTCCTATTTCAGATTTTCCCTTCTTATGGCTTTTTCGTTGCCTTTGTTGGATTTTAAAAACTTCCCAAGCATCCAACTTCCCACTCACTTTCGCTACATTAAATTACCCTTCCCTTGTTTTTTTTTTTTTTTTTTTTTTTTGGTGCAGTCCTTAACTCCTCTAGTCAGCCACGGTTTCATGCCACTACCATTTGAGAACTTCTTCCTCTGCAGGCCATATCCACTCTGCACCTTGTGGACTATTCTCAGAAATTTCAGACACTTCGACGCTGCCATCATTCCCGACAGTAATTTTCTCCAATCCATCTGGGTAAGCTCCTTTCTCATGTTTCTCTAATTTCCTTTATTTCATTGCGATACTAAAACGTGTGAGTTTTGCTTCTCGTACTCAACTTGCTGTATGAATTCAATCATATTATGACCATTGCGTTCTAATGATTTCTTTACCTGAAGTTCCGCAACAAAATCTAGATTATTGCATGACACCCTTTCTAAAATCGTTTTTCAATGAGGAGGCTCAAACACAGTCTGCTCTAAAAAAGCCACCTCTTAGGCATTTAACAAATTCCCTTTCTTGTGATCTGACACCAAGATAATTTTCCCAGTACCATTTCATATTGGATTTCACCATTACAATTGCAACATTGCACATACTGCATGCCCTTTCCTGCTCCCTTTGCAATTTCAACCCTGCATCTTGGCAACTAATATATGATTCCCATAATGTTTTTCTTTTACCTTTTCCGTTTCCGAACGACGCTCACAAAGATTTAACATTCTCTGACTATATGGCACATCATTTTGATGTTGTAATTGCATCTCTTTCCGACACTGCTTATGTATTCCTGCCTGTATTTTCGATATAAAGTATATCGTTGATATTATGCTTCCAACTATCACCTTCTTTCAGCTACGGCTCAGTAATGCCAGCAACGCAACACTAATAAATCACTAATTGTGCCACAAATTCACCCACCCAATTTCGAATACTTCATGTATTTAAATACAGTGCATTCAGTCCTGCCCTCTTCGCTCTTTTTGATTTTGGCCTTTCTGGTACAATTTATCTCTTTGACAGATAAAGAGATTAAAATCTTTGTGCGTATATCTACGACTGGGGAAGAGGGTTGTGGAGAATACCGTGAACAAAATACTAGGGATATTCGTAACGCCCACAGAAGGGCTTGCTAACATTTCAGAACCAACGAAACTCACGATCATATTAAAGCAATGTGCATCATGCAGATTTCCCACAAAGAAACAGAACGTGGAATATCCGATTCACTCTGAGATTGGCACAGTCATTCCTGAGAAGGAACTTCACAGACACTGTCAACAATCTTTGCTTCAAAGAGGGAACTAAAGCACGGGATTGATAGAATATACATGAACATTAAATTTCAAATTTAAAGTGGATTTGTTACCGAACTACATATATATCACAATTAATATATATGAATTTTCTACTTATGCTGCCGTTAATGATAAAAAAAAATCTACCCCTGCTACTACTACGTTAACAAAATAAACCGTGGCATTTTCCAAGGCAACTCTTGAAGTCCACAAAGGTTCTGTCTCGCTGCAAACTGTTTCTAATTTATTGAATCGGCCGAAAATTTGTTATCAAAACAGAAAAAATGAAACAAGCTTTACCTTAACACACTTTTTATACATGGATGAAATTAGAAATTCTTTCATCAGTTAAGCTAAAACAACTAACTGAAATCGTAGATGTATTTTGTAAAGATATAAACGATGAACTTTGGACTGGATAAATATTTAACATAAAGAAATGTGCACTGGAGTTTATGGAATACAAAGCAGAACAACACAACACGATACAACTGATGGGTGATTATGAAACATGTAAGTATCTGGGATATCAACAAGGAAAGAAAATAGATCATAATATGGTAAAGGCAAAATAATAATACAGAATTTACTTCAAGGCTTCAGAAAATCTGCCAAATTGAGATTAAGAGAAAAATTATAACAAAGACAATAAACACATTCGCAATACCAATATTAATGTATTTATTTTTGCGTGATTTTTTTTTCCAACACCGATCTGGAATATTTACAAAGAAATTAATAACTGAGATGACAAATTCATGTTCATCCGAATGATCTTAGATTATATCTACCTGTGGCAGAAGGGGAAAGCAGAAAAACAGGCATTTCAAAGCTACAAAATAGTCAGATGAAACTTCGGGGATATAATTTCATCAACGAAAACGGTAATCAGTACTCCACGCAAGCATATTCCATTCTGATAAGAAGTATACACTACTACACGTTATTAAGACCATAGGTAAGGAAAGGTACCTGGCATCCAGCATATCTCCCGTTAGCGGACGACTTCCTCCCACGCTGCTCTGACGTAGTGGGAAATCGCGTACGAGACATTTTACAGCAGTCGTTTGCCATTGCCTTCTGCTAGGTGAGTTGTTTTTTTTCTTCAAAGAGATCTTAACGCAGCACTGAAGAAAAGCGTGCAGGGGAGCTGGCTGGATTCGAACTCGTGACCTCCAGCCCCACAGTCCAGCGCTGATAAATAAGACCATAGCCAGAAAAATAGAGACATTTCAACTATTTAAGAAAACGATAGCCAATGGGACAGCATTAGGAAGAAATCGATAGAAGACATCCGCACGAACTGACCAAATTGGACGTCGAACAACTGGCTCAGAGTTTGAGACCTCTTCCCAGAAACAGAAGCGTTTCTTGTGGCAAGACAGGATCCGGAGCTTAACAAAAAAAAAATCAAAGATATATAATAATAGATCAACAGTTACAAGATGGCAAATGTAGAAAACACAGACATAATGCAACATATAACAGGATCATGTAGCTGTATAACACAAACTGTTTACTTATACTGGCACAATCAAGTGGCAAATGTCAAACATCAAAATCTTGATTTAATATGCAAATTTAAAAATAAAATCACACCTTAGTACATATCCCAGCCTGGTCCAGTTTTAAGTCAGAATCCACAAACTACGTTCAATAGAAAAGTATATACGAGGGTTGATTGATAAGTTCGTAGCCTAAGGTAGAAGGAGTCAATTTTAGTAAACATGGCACCTTTATTTTTCAACATAGTCCCCTCATACATTTACATGCTTAGTTCACCGGTCGTGGAGCATACTGATCCCCTCTTTGTAGAAGTTGGCGTCTAGGAACTCCAGAGGTGGTCTACAGCAGGGGTGATTGATAAGGTCTTGCCCTAAGGTAGAAGGAGATGAGTTCTTAACTTCAAACTTTCTGCCTAATCACTCAAAGAGTTGACTTGCACGAACATGTAACGAGAACTCATCTCCTGATGTCGATCACTCCTGATGGTCAAAGACGCCGACTTCAACAAAGAAGGGATCCGTATGTCCACGACAGCTGGACTAGGTGTGGAAATGTAGGAGGGGAATATGTTGAACAGTAAACGTGCTAGGTTTTCCAAAATTGACTCCTTCTACCTAAGACTACAGACTTATCAATCACCCTTCGTACATACATATCGAGGATCGTAAAATTAGGGACCATCAATTAAAGGAAGTGTGCGACATAAAATACATGTAAGGACCCGTTCTTGTCACGGATATAACCTAATGTTCGCAGCAATGGTCGTTATGTGTTAAGGCGTTCAAAAGGAACACATTCCAGCCAGAACACCAGCAGATTTTCAGAACAATCAATGTTCAATTATTGGAAATAAATGATCCAGAGCTAACGAGGTGAAAAACAAGGTTGCATGAACGTCCGTTCACTTATACTGCACAGCCACGTTTAGAAGGGTGTTCATTCATGAATAAGGTGAAACAGGAAGCACCTTCTCCGTTGTATTAGTGTACTCTGCTGTGCTATTGGGTGAAATTAACTGTCTTCAAATATTTCCCCACAGGGATGGGTGAACTACGACTGGTTGGCGGGGAGAACAGATGCGCTGGCCGTGTGGAAGTCCAGCATGGAGGCCAGTGGGGAACACTTTGTGATGAATACTTCAGCCTGGAAGATGCAAGCGTGGTCTGCGAACAGTTACAGTGCGGTGCAGTAAAACCAAATCGCAAAGATGCTTATTTTGGCGAAGGCAAAGGTCCGTTGTGGAAGGATAACTACCGCTGTCTGGGAAACGAGTCACGATTAGCTGATTGTCCAGTCTCAACTTGGGGTCAGATTAGCTGTTCACATGCGAATGATGCCAGTCTCATCTGCACCAGTGAGTCACAGAAAATATATGACTGAAATAAAATGCCTTTTGGTCGAAGATATATTCAAAACAGTAACCTTTTAATCAATTGAATGTCTCTGCCTTTTAGTGGCGATTATGTTGAATTGTGATTTGAAGCAGATAGTTGGCGTGCCTTTGTTTTCCATCGATAGTCCAGCAGGCCATTTCCGTTATCTCACAAATATACCATACTTGAGTACAGAGTAAACGTGTTCTGATGTTTAGAGAATAATTGCACAAAAGGAAGAAGGGTGATGACAATTGATATAGCAGGATAGTAGCTTTGGCACGATGTAGATATCCCCACATACAGAAATGTAATATTTGCGTAGATACTACTGAAGTCATAGATTTTATTGAAGATCTGATAGGAGGCAATATGAAAGGAAGGGCCGCATTTAAGCTGGCTGAGTAAGAAGAAAATCTGATATTGTTACCTAAAACATAGAAAACTGCGGCCCGGCACTCTCCCTTCCCACAATATTTCCCCGACCTTTTTAACCTACTCTAAAATAAGTCTAATCTTTCCTTGCTGCACAAACGTCCGTTTTGTTTCTGTCGTCCATGTGCCTATTTAAGGGTTTCTTAAACGTCCCTAATATATCGGCCTCTATCAACACCACTAACAGGACGATCCAAGCACACGCCAACCTCTGCGTGAAGGATTTAACTCTGAAATCCCAGCGATGCGTTATTCAAACCACTTTAAAATTAAACTTGCTTGTACTTGCCATTTTTCCCTTGTGGGAAGTCCCTATGTATCGACTTTATAAAATGCCATTACTATCCTGTACACCTCTATCGATTAACACCTTATTCTACTTCGCTTCAAAGAGAAACTCCGTGGCATATTTATTTCTCGGTGTGATTTTTTTTTTCCGTAACACCCCAAACCGAAAGCAGGGAGAAGCAGCAAATCCCTCAAATCCCGTCTGCGGTACTTGGCTTTGCTGTCAGGTAACAAAGTAAAGAAACTTGCGAAAGACCCCGCTTGCGTCAACGGAGAATTGTCGGTAGGTATTAGAATACGAAGTGCATTCAGCATTTATCAGTACATTCAAAGTTTAACCAGTCTTTCACACGTTTTCAGTCCAATTTCCTGCGATAAACTACAGAAGTTATTCTTATAGATTTATTATAGACTGATGAACTTTATTGATGCTGCTCGCATTCGAAGTAACATGTGGAATATTCATGTGTAAAACATACTTTACAGGTAATAGTTGGTAATGTGCAGAATGGCTTGAAATAATATCTTTTTACCCCATTTTTTCGATATCGTAGATGAAACTTGGTCCTTGAGACTGAACGATGGGGGCAGCCGCTGCGATGGCCGAGTGGAGATGTATGATAAAGGTACTTGGCGTAGAGTGCAAGACAAATTTTGGACCATCAATGAAGCAAGAGTTGTCTGCAGACAACTGCGTTGCGGCTCGGCGATAGCTGCCTACAACTGCTCAAAGTACAGAGAGAATAAACGGCCCGTGTTGTTGACCGAACTTCAATGTGAAGGAGACGAGTCGCACCTCCGAAACTGCAAGAGCTCCATGTGGAAGCGGTCTTCCTCTGACATCACGGGTGTTGGTGTCCTGTGTTCAGGTGAATATCGTTAAAAGGTGTGCAATGGAAATTTCTAAACTGGTGTCGCCATTAATAATAAGTTGAGATATGCAGAGCCATTGAGTCATATAGATATGTATTGGGCTAGCTGGTCATGAGGGCACTGACAATCAACTCACCTTTTGTAGGATTTCGATCTTATACCACACACTTCAACCTGCTACAAAAATTCGTCACCCCACTGCTTCGCAGACTCTAAAATTTATTTGGATATCAGAGGGAATTTACAATGTACAACTTTGGGAGGTGAATCAAAACCTAAGTACAGATGAAAGTCACATCTTTAGGGCCAAAATATGTAAAATTCGCACAATCTGGCATTGAATCTGCTTCACTGGATCTGTGATGCAACCGCTTCAGATGCTGCGTACACGATAGCGCTCTTTCATTCACCATTGGGTTGTGCGGCAGCAGTGCGACAGAATGAGCGATTTGATTTACCTCCTACCTTAGGTGTAATCAATCATCGCTACGAGATTTATATTAACTCTTGCAGAGCTTTCAAGCAAAGTCTTATTACGCAATGTCGAAATGACAGGATATGCACGTTGAAATTGAAAGCGGAAATCAAGCATTTTAGCGAAAAGGAGGACTTCAGATATGCGAGTTTGCAAAGTGGTGATTGGAACGGGAAGAGATTGTGAGTCTCAGAGAACTGTTGATTATTCACTGTTATGACAGCTGAAATATCAGAGTCAGGAGAATACATGCTGGAGTTTGCTGGAATATGTCAAAATGTGACATTTTTTAAAAGTACTGAAGCACGGTAAATCTCTGCTGAGTTGCCAAAACTAGGGAGTCAGACAGATTTCAGACTGATGCAAGGGGAATTTATTTTTCAATTATTTTATTGATTTATAAGAATAAGGATAAATACAAACCAGAGGAGAGGTGGTCTCAAATACATATTTCAATAATAGTAGAAACAAAGAAAGGGATATACACTGTCAAAATCATATATATTATTAAGCTAATATAAAGAATGAAAAGAACCACTTCTCCTCTTAACAGCTCATAGCAAAAAAACATACTCAAGGTTTCTAGTTATTGATTAAAAAAAACACTAAACTAAACCTGAAACAAAAGAAGTGTGTGTGTGTGGGGGGGGGGGGGGTGGCGGGGTAGTGGTTGTGGGACTGGTCAGTCCGTATTGAGGATACAATTAAAAAAAAGGGAATAAATTCTTCTGGTCAAATCTAAAACTTCGCGGAGAAGAAAAAGAAAATAACTGAAAAAGTAAGAAGAATTAGATCGTATGAAAATATTGAATAAAAGGTCGCCACTTTTGTTCAAATTTAAAAGTTGTATCAAGCGTCCGACTCCATGTTTTCTCCAAACTTAAACAAGGCATTATGGAGGAGAGCCAAAAAGCGAAAAATTAGTCGGTGGATTGGGATCCTTCCAGTACAATAGAATACCTTTCCTAGGCAATAAAGTTGAGAAAGCTATCATGCATTGAGCGGAAGCAGGAAGTTTTCCAGATTATGTTGGAATAATCCCAAAGATTGCCGTAAATTAATTAGGTTGTACGTCCAAACCTATGACTTTTGATAACGTTCTAAAAACATCTCTCCAAAAATTATTTAACTTTATGCAGGACCAAAGCATATGAGTTAAGGTAGCCACCTCATTGTTGCATCTGTCACATGCAGGATTTACATTAGAAACAATATGCGCTAGTTTATCTTTGGACGTATACTCAATCAAGGAGGGACGAGCACAGATAGATGAATTATTAACTAAATGACAAATTTTATTCCACTGATTATTTGAAAGTGACTCTTGAAGTTCCAATTCCCAAGCACGTTTAACTTTACCATTAGACATCATTCGTAAATTCAATAGTCGTTTATATAAAGTGGCTATCAGTCCTTTTTGAAATGGTTTAAACTGAAAGATAACATCTATCATAGTTGGTAAATGAGCAACTGGGTAATTCAGTAACAAATCGCTTAAAAGAAAAAAAAAACTCCTGACTTGTAAATGTCTAAGAAATTGTGCTTTAGCTAAACCATATTTGTCCACTTGCTGGGAAAAAAAGACATTAAACAATCTTCTAAAAACAAATCGAGAAAAGTTTTCTTTCCTCTTAGTTTCCCATGGTAAAAAGGCCTTATCTAAAATTGATGGTTTAAAAAAATAGTTAAAATGGATATTACTAGAAAGAACAAAGTTTCTTAAGACAAAAAATCTGCGAAACTGAAACAAAATTTTTAATGTATGTCTAACAATGGGACTAAGATCTTGTCTACCAATCTTAGAAAATAAACAGGGAAGAGGAGCTCCCAGTAAAGAAGCTAAAGAAATCCCCTTTCCGGAGTTCTCCTCCAAATTTAACCATGAAGGACGGGCCTGGTTGAGTAGTGGACAGCTCTTTCTATGGGGCAGGTTTTGTCTACACAAACTTACAGAGTTTTTTTTTTTCCCTAGAGGTGACCAGAACGTTGATGAATGGTAGATAGTGAATGTATGCTAGATGGACTTTAGCAAGGCGATTGATAAAGTTCGCATGGGAGCTCATCAAGATAGTTGAATCTCTTGACATTTGGGGTGAGGAAGTAATTTGGATGTGACATTGGATTCGCGAGAAAAGCCAGAAAGTAACAGTTGCCACTCCGACTGAAGGCCCGTAGTTAGTGTTGAGCCGCAGAAATCATTACTTAATGCATTGTTATTTGTTGTATATGTATGTTCTATGTATATAAATCAATGGCCTGCAGGATAATGTAGTAACTGGATCTACAAGTTTCCAGATTGAGGATCAGTGGACAGCGTGGGAGGCTATCAAATCTTGCAGAGAAATATAGAGCAGCTGGGAAAAAAAATGGGCTGACAATGTCATGAAATTTGTTGCAGGATTGTTTGAAGTGTTGCACTTTTGGAAGAAAATCAAGGAAGGACTAACATAGTGAGCAACAGGTAATGGGGTGTGCTGTAGAACGAGTGATCTGGGAATACAGATCTGTAATTCCTTGAAAGTGGTGTCACAGTTATTTAGGGTCATAAAGTGAGATTTGGGCACTTTGGGTTCATAAATCAAAGAATTAAGCACAGCAGTTGTGATGTTACATTGAAGTCGGATAAAAGTTATTTTATATGGCAAAGTTATTTCCCACGGTAGGGGATTCTAGGACATGAGGGCACAAATTCAGGATTAAAGGACGGCCTTTTTGATGCGGAAAATTACTTCAGAGGGTGGTACATCTGTGGAATATATTCCCACGAGCAGCCGTGGAGATCATTGGGTGTATATAAGGAAGAGCTAGATTGGTTACGGATTAGCCAGGGCATCAAAGAGTAAGGGGTGAAGGTACATTAGTGAGGATGTCTGGAAGAATTGGATCAGCACATGATGGAATGGGGTAGCAGAGTCGATGGGCCGAATGACCTACTTCTACTCCTATATCTTATGGTCTTATGGTCTTATAAAGTTTGAAAATAGATTTATTATCAAAACCTGTATCGAGAATACCGTTCCCCGATTCGTCCAATCACAGGCAGTTACGAAATTTTAATACAGAATAATATCCTTGGAGGCTTCCTGCAATATGGATTACAGATTATTTTTGGATAAACCAGCCTGAGTTTCATACATCCTCATCGTCTTCATCTGAATTACATGCCTCCGCACAATCTGAAACTCAGGCAGGGGAGGGGTAGAGGTCCTGTTCAGTACGTTTAGGGAGTGAGGAAGGAGGATGATGAGCAGGACCTCGAAAGTGGTAATCTCCGGATTAATCCCAGTTCCACGAGCTATTGAAGGTCATCCAGCACAGGAAGATAGCGCAGATGAATGAGTGGCTGAGGAGATGGTGCAGGGGTCAGGGTTTCCATTTCTTGGATTATGAGAATCTATTCCGGGCGAGGGAAGATGTGTACAAGTGGACAGGATTGCACCTGAACTTGAGGGGAACCAAAACTCTGGGAGGCAGATTTGCTAATACTACTGGAGAGGGTTTGAACTAGGTTTGCAGGGTGGGGGGGGGGCGGGAACCGCAGTGCAGAGGCAGAGGTTGAGGTGGATGGTGCACAAGTAATGAGGAAGGACAGGTAGTTGATGGACAAAGAAGCACTCATCCAGGTAGTTTGAGTTGAGTCGATCTTAATGCAAGGTGTATAATACGCAAGGCGGACCAATTTAGAAAATGGATCAATACGTGAATACGTGGAACTATTACAGCAATATGGGTGTCTCAGTGGCAGGAATGGCTACCGAGTGTGCTGAGCTTCAGATGTTTGGAAAAATGACAGGGAGGGAGGCAAAAGAGGCAGTGGTGTGTCACGACTAATCAAGGATTGTATCATGGCTACAGAAAAGGAGGAAGTCATGGAGGAATTGCCTACTGAGTCATTATTGGTGGAAGACAGTAACAGGTAGGGGTAAAGACACCACTGGGTGTTTCTTTATAGACCACCCCAATAGTAACAAAGACATCGAAGAGCAGATATGATGGTCATTTCTGGAATGGTGTAATAATAATAGGGTTGTTGTGATAGATGACTTGAACTTTGCTAATATTGACTGGCATCTCTTTAAAGCAGGGGGTTTAGATCGGGTGAAGTTTGTTAAGTGTATTCAGGAAGTGTTCCCGACAAAATATGTAGATACTCCAACTAGAGGAGATGCTGTATCTGATCTAGTTTTGGGAAATGAACCTGACCCGGTGTCAGATCTACTGGTCGGAGAGCTTTCTGGAGGCAGTGATCACAACTCTATATCTTTTACAATGGCACTGAAGAAGGATAGGAATCGAGAATTTGAAAAAAAAAACACTTAATTGGTGCAGGGGGAAGTACGATTCTATTAGGCAGAAACTTGGTACCATAAATTGGGAGCAGATGTTCTCAGGGAAATCCACTGCAGAAATGTAGCAAATTTTCAGGGAACATTTGCATGCGTTCTGCATTGGCATGTTCAAATAAGGCACAGAAAGGATGATAGGGTAAAACAACCATGGAGTACAAATGAAGTAGAAAATCTAGTTAAGAAGAAAAGAAAAGCTTACGAGAGTTTCAAGAAACTGGGTACTATTTGAGCTGTAGAAGCTTACGGAGGTGTCAGTAAGGGGCTCAAGAATGAAATTAGGAGCTAGAAGGGGCCATGAGAAGGCCTTGGCGAGCAGGATTAAGGAAAAACCCAAGGAATTCTACAAGTATGTGAAGAAAAAGAGAATGAGCCGTGAGAAAATAAGGCCAATCAGAAATGAGAGGGAAACGTGTGCACAGTGCTGAGGAGGTAACCGCGGAACTTAATGAATACTTTGCTTCAGTTTTCACAAGTGAAAAGGAAGTTGGCAATTGTGGAAATGACTCACAGCAGAGTTAAACTTTTAATTGTAGAAATACTTCTCAGCAGGGCTTTGTCAAGTGCATGTTATGCCTTACGAGCCTGATGAATTTTTGAGACTCATGCAGAAAGTACTGAGGCATGGGATCTAAGGAGACATTGCTTTCTGGATCCAGAAATGGCTTGCCCACAGAAGGGAAAGTGAGGTTGTAGACGGTTCGCTTTCTGCATGGAGGACGGTGCCATTGCTGTTTCACATTGGATCTGTTCTAAGATCCCACCACTTTCTGAGTTTTATAATTGATCTGGATGAGGAGCTAGAATGGTACGTTAGTAAGTTTGCTGATGACACAAAAATAATGGGGGAGTTGTGGGTATTCTGAAGGGTTGTCAGAGGTTACAGGGCGACACCGATAGGATGCAGAACTGAGCTGAAAAATGGCAGATGGGGTTAAACCCAGGTAAATGTGAAGTGGTTCGTTTTAGGAGGTCAAATTTGAAGACAGAGTATAATGTTAAAGGTAATTCTCTTGGCAGTGTGGAGGGTGAGCGAAATCTTTGCTCCATGTCCATAGGACACTCAAGATTGCTGCGCAGATGGGCAGTACTATTCAGAGAGTATGATGTGCTGCCTTCATCAACGGTGGGATTGAATTCAAAAGCCGTGAGGTAACGTTGCAGACATATAAAAGCGTTGTTAGATCCCACTCCGAGTACTGTGTTTTGTTCTCGGCATCTCACTACAGGAAAGATGTGAATACTATAGAGACAGTGCAACGGAGATTTACAAGAATGTTATCTGGAATGCAGAGATTTCCCTTGGAGAATAAGTTGAGTGAAGGAGACGTTTCCCCTTGTAGGGACGGAAAATGGGAGGTGAACTGATAGAGGTGTATAAGATGATGATGGGACAATTCATCGTGCTGATAGCCAGAGGCTTTATCCCAGCGCTAGAATGGCTAACATTAGGGACCATAGTTTTATGGAGCTTGAAAGTAAGTACAAGGGGGATGGCACAAGTAAGTTTTTCAAACAGAGAGTGATGGGTACGTGGAATACACTGCCAGCGATGGTGGCAGAAACGGAAACAATAGCGTTTTTTTTAAAGAAACTCTTCGATAGGTACGTGAATCTTAGAAAAGGGGATGCGGTAGGGAAATCCAGCCAGTTTCTAGAGTGGATCACACAGTCGGCACAACATTGTGGTCCGAAGAGCTTGTGATGTGCTGTACATTTCTTTGCTTCCATGTTTCTATTAAACTCCTTCTTTGAAGTCTTAACAACTAGCTGTTCAAAGTCCGGCCTTGACCAGGTTTCTGTCGCCATTATTGCCGTTGGACTCGGTCTGAATCCCCGGCCGCCGTTCCTCTGCCATCTCCTCCTTTTCCGACAGTCAGATGGCGAACTGGGTCAGATCAGCAGGTCAGTGCCCGAGCACCTCCTCGCCGAAGGCTGTAAGAGGTCGATGAGGACGGGTAGGATCTCATAATTCAACCTAGCTCATTACCAGCGACTGATTAATCGGCGTGTTCTGGCAGACAGGTGGTCAGAACGTTGATGAGATAAGACATTGATGAGAATTGATTTCCTGTATGAAGTCCATTTCTGGCCACCCGCTGACAGGAAATATGTTAACAAGACTGGAAAAGTGCAGCGAAAATCTACAATAATGTTGTCAAGATTGAGGCGTTTTAGGGAAACGTTAAGTATGTCAGAACTTCAGGACCTGGACCGCTGGGGAATGGCAAGAGACTGTATAAAGCCAAACGAAATTATGAGGATTATAGATAGCCTAAATGCAAGCAGTAGGTTGTCACTGACATTTGGTGAGACTAAAACAATACGCCAGAGATTAACGGCAAATGATGAAATAGTTAAGCGGACTCGGAGGTGTGGCTTCTACACTCAGAAGGTGCTGACACTGTGGGAAAACTGTCTATGGTAGACACGGGTTCGATTTTAGCATTTAAAAGAAATTTGAATACATATCCGGAAAAAGCGGGTATGGAGGGCAAATCCCGAATGCAATTCCATATGAATTAGCATAATAATAGTTAGGCTACTAGTTGATGGGCTGAAGAGCCTCTTTCTATGCTATAGATCTCCAGGAATATTTGACTCTGTAATAGATCGGGCAGAGTAGGCAAACCACGTTTGAACTGAGGACGTAGACATGATTGTTCACTGGGGAACAACGAGAAGCCCTACAAAAAATGTTTCCCATTTGTGTGATGTTCACTCTGTAATATTCTCTTATCTGAACTGATGACTATAAAGGCGACGGTATAAAATTTATACTTCAACACCTTCTTCACAACAATTGAATAAATCTCTACAACATCTCTTCTCAGGAGAAGTCCAGTAACATTCTGTACTAACTGGCTGCACAGATTGAGATTTTCTTGGAGATGTAAAATGCCGTGATTATTCAAACATACAACATCCTGTGAGAACCAACCACAGTCACTGCAGTTTCCTTTTCACTAATAAGAATCAAGCATCAATGGACATGGCTGAAAGACATGGAACAGTGAACTATTGCTGGGATCAAATAAGTTCTTCGAAATTAAGGCATCGATCTCACTGATACATAGGGTGAAGGAGTTTATGTGATTAAATATATTTAATGTGGAAGTACATAAGTGTTTTATCTGGAGGTAATTATATATTTGATTTGAGGGTTAAAGGGAACAGGAACAGGTGAAATAAAGTCCATCATATAATTCTCCGTAACATCCGCCACCTCCAACGGGATCCCACCACTAAGCACATCTTTCACTCCACCGCTCTCTCTGCTTTCCGCATGGATCGCTTCCTACGGGACTCCCTTGTCCATTCATTCTCCCCCCCCCCCAACAATCTCTCCCCACCGATCTCCCTCCTGGCACTTATCCTTGTAAGCGGAACAGGTGCTACACATGCCCTTACATTTCCTCCCTCACCACCATTCAGGGCCCCAGACAATCCTTCCAGCTGAGGTGACACTTCACCTGTGAGTCGGCTGGGGTGATATACTCCGTCCGGTGCTCCAGAGGTGGCCTTCTATAAGTTGACGAGACCTGACGCAGACTGGGAGATCATTTCGCTGAACACCTACGCTCTGACCGCCAGAGAAAGGAGGATCTCCCAGTGGCCACGCATTTTAATTTTACGTCCCATTCCCATTCTGATATGTCTATCCACAGTCTCCTCTACTGTAAAGATGAAGCCACACTCAGGTTGGAGGAAGAACACCTCATACTCCGTCTGGGTAGCCTCCAATTTGATGGCATCAACATTGACTTCTCAAACGTCCGCTAATGCCATACGTTATTTATTTATATACACACATTCTTTTTCTTTCTCTCCTTTTCTCCCTCTGTCCCTCTCACTGTACCCTTGCCCATCCTCTGGCTTCACCCACCCTCCCCTTTTCTTTCTCCCTAGGCCTCCCGTTCCATGATCCTCTCATATCCCTTTTGCCAATCAACTGTCGAGCTCTTGGTTCCATCCCTCCCCCTCCTGTCTTCTCCTATCATTTCGGATCTCCACCTCCCCCTCCCACTTTCAAATCTCTTACTCGTTCTTCTTTCAATTAGTCCTGACCTCGGCCCGAAACGTCGACTGTACCTCTTCCCAGAGATGCTGCCTGGCCTGCTGCTTTCACCAGCAGCTTTTATGTGTGTTGCAACAGATGAAATGTTGAGTCATGTATAGATTAGTCATCATCGTGTTTTGTAGAAGAACAGTCTTGAGGTGCAAGGTGACATAATTTCACGCCTTTTTAATTGTGCGTTATGTTCGTAACCGTCTTAATGTCAGAAAAGAGAAAAAGTGGGCATCCTAAATCACCGCATTCTACGTTTATTTTAAATAAATCTGAAGGACGATAGCAAGTAAAGTAAAAGCCAGAGTATTTGTTTGGTTGAAGTTGCTGCATCCATGAGGTCCTTCTAGGGCATAGTTCTTGCTTTTTGTGAGATACATATCAAGGGCATCCTGATCCACGATATATGCCACTAGTGCATAAGGGGAAGAGGCAAATAGAGCCCTAGTCAATTTCATGGAAGCAGGAGATGGAAAATGGAGTGAGAGTAGAGCGAGAACAGGTGGGTTCATTTCGGAGAGCACACATATGTCATGTTTAATTCCAATTTTGCCTGCTGTATCATCACAGTGTGCATCATCCCAGGATGAGAAACTGACAAACAAAAAAAAAATCCTTATACCTGTATGTTTCACGTTGATCTCGCAATTTCTGGTCCTCAGTGATAGTGATGTACCATGCTTTCTGTGCTAACGAAACATTCCCGTATTGTGGAACTGTAGCTCTGTTTTAGCGGATTCTTGCTGCAGCATTTAAACCAGAATCTTTGAAAATTTATTGTGTATGGCAGTGCAGTAATGATGCTGCGGTGTCAAGACATTGTATTAGTTTGGCTTTGAAACTGCAAGTTTTCAACTCTGTGCACATCACCGCAGTAAATAGATGAGTGCTTATCACCCCAGAAAATGGATGTCTGCTTGACTATAGCTGAAAAGTATGTGAAGAAAGGACATCCATTTGTCTATTCATTAAAGAAACACATTCAATGCCAGAGTACTTCTCTAGCAGGGTGGAACACTCCTGGTTTTGTTACCAGTTGGAACTTACAACATTCGCGCTCCAACTCTCATTTATACAGTATCGTATTTTTACTTCTTTGACAGTATCACGTTACTTTTTTCCTCATATTTCCCTGTTTATTTGACACACAGCTTCGGGGGACAGTACTGGTGTGTAAGTGTGTACGTGTTGGATAATGACGCTAGGGCATTGAAATGCAAGCTGAAATACGTAATGGGTTGAAGGTGAATAAAACTGATATGACTCTGAAATCTGACCATACACCATCGAAGAAGTGGAAGCAGGAGTTCCCCAGATAACAATGATTATTGGCAGAGGATGAGAGAGGGGATCCTGTAGGAGAAGTGGAGAAAGAGAGAATAGGAACGGTATGGTGTAGATATTGCCAGAAGGGAGATGTGCTTGTTCCAGATACTGCCATACGAAATTTTGATCGTGATAAAGTTAGTGATGAGTGCAGCTCATGAAGCAGTCAGGAATACGTTCAGATATTTACGTCTGGTATGGTAAATGCAGGATTGTCCATGTGATGAGAAATGAAAGAATAAATAGAAGCAGAGATATTGAGTTGTTGAGTTACGTTTATCAAAAATATTTATGGCTGGTTACTCAAGACATGGGTGAAATACGATAAAAAGTGGTTTCACTGCTTATCCAACAATTACTATCGGATGTACTAGCGAAATGCTCTGGGAGTGTGTGTTTTCTTTTTTTCTGGTTTGTCGTTGTGTGCACTAATGTTTGAACATGAAATAATTTCAAATAAAATTTGTTCATCAGAATGTATGTTAATTAATAATGGTGGAACGAGTTCAAATGTCTTAATTTATGCAGCATAAGTATTATTTTTACAATTGATTTTTTGTGCAGTCATACAATGGTGATAGGGAAGAATGAGCAACTTTGCCTGCTGGCAAATACAGGGTTTTTTTTTAATCAAGTGAAGGATGTTGTGTTCGTATATATCTTGTGCAGATATAAATCCTGTTAAAAGAATCTTAATTTGGAATCAATTATACTTCGCAGGAACAAAATAAAACAAGGAAAATGGAATTCTAAGTGGAACTTCCGTTTTCCCACGTTTCCACAAGCGCGATTTATTTTTTGCTCTGTAATAGATTGGGAGTGGGACATGGAGAAACATTAACCGGAAACCATAATAAGCAATGTGTTCATAATTCAGCGTCTAGCCCGGTATGTTGTTGAAGCCTGCTAGCTGACTGTCAGCATCTGATTTCTATATGCACTAATTCGTCCTCTTAAGCTCCATCAATCCTTCTGGAGCATAGGCCGCTGTTAGCAACACGCCAGTGTTCGCTATCCCAGATCAATCTGGTGTGGGTCTCATGATCGAAATTGGACCGTCCCTGTGGACTTCACCACATGACGTCCTATGTCTGAACATCCAAGGATACACGGTGAATCGGAAGGATAGGAAGGTAGGCAGAGGGAGAGGCGTGGCTTTATTGGTAAGAAATGATATTAAATCATTAGGAAAAGATGATATAGGATCGGAAGATGCAGAATCTATATGGGTTGAGCTAAGAAACCGAAGGGGTAAAAGGGCTCTGATGGCATTTACATATAGCCCTCCAGGCTGCAGTGATGTGGACTACAAATTACAACAGGAAATAGAAAAGGTTTGTCAGAAGGGCAGTGTTATGATAATTCTGGGGATTTTAACAAGCGAGTGGATTGGGAAAATCGGGTCGGCACTGGATCTCAAGAGAAAGAATTTGTAGAATGTCTGCGAGATGGCTTTTTAGAACAGCTTGTTGTTGTGCCAACTGAGAGATCGGCTGTATTGGATTGGGCATTGTGTAATGAACCGGAGGTGATAGAGAATTTGATGTGAAGGAACCCTTAGGAGCCAGTGATCATAACATGATTGAATTCACTGTGAAATTTGAAAAAGAGAAGTCGAAATCTGATGTGTCGGTATTTCAGTGGAGTAAAGGAAATTACAGTGGCATGAGAGAGGAATTGGCCACAGTTGACTGGAAAGGGACACAGGCGGAAAAGACGGCAGAGCAGCAGTGGCTGGAGTTTATGTGAGAAGTGAAGAAGGTGCAAGACAGGTATATTCCGAAATAGAATAATCTTTCGAATGGAAAAAGGAGGCAACCGTGGTTGACAAGAGAAGTCAAAGCCAAAATTAAAGCAAAAAAGAGGGCATACAAGGAAGCAAAAATAGTGCAAAGACAGATGATTGGGAAGTTTTTTAAGGAAACTAAGAAGGTCATTAAGAGGGGAAAGATTAACTATGAAAGGAAGCTAGCAATTAATATCAAAGAGGATACTAAAAGCTTTTTCAAGTATATAAAGTGTAAAAGACAGCTAACAGTAGATATAGAATCGATGGAAAATGATGCTGGAGGATATGTAATGGGAGATAGGGATATGGCGGAGGAACTGACGAGTATTTTGCATCAGTTTTCACTGAGGAAGACATCAGCAGTATATTGAACACTCAAGGGTGACAGGGAAGAGAAGTGTGTGTAGTCACAATTACGACAGAGAAACTACTCCGGAAGCTGAATAGTCTAAAAGTAGATTAATCTCCCGCACCAGATAGAATGCACCCTCGTGTTCTAAAGGAAGTAGCTGTGGAGATTGTGGAGGCATTAGCGATGATCCATTAGGAATGGATGGTTGCAAATGTCACTCCGCTATTTAAGAAGGGGGCAATGAAGCAAAACGGAAATTATAGACCTGTTAGCTTGACATCAGTGGTTGGGAAGTTTTTGGAGTCGATTGTCTAGGATGAGGTTACAGAGTACCTGGACGCATATCACAAGATAGGCAGAATTCAACATGGATTCCTTAAAGGAAAATCCTGCCTGACAAACCTATTACAATTTTTTTGAGGAAATTACAAGTAGGTTAGATAAAGGAGATGCAGTGGATGTTGTATATTTGGATTTTCAGAAGGCCTTTGACAAGTTGCCACACATGAGGCTACTTAACAAGATAAGGGCCCATGGAACTACGGGAAAGATACACATGAGGATAGAACGTTGGCTGATTGGCAGGAAACAGAGAGTGGGAATAAAGGGATCCTATTCTGGTTGGCTGCCGGTTACCAGTGGTGGGCCACCGGGGTCCGTGTTGGGACCGCTTTTTTTTTACATTGTACACAAACGATTTGGATTATGGAATAGATGGCTTTGTGGTTAAGTTTGCTGACGTTATGAAGATAGGTGGAGGCGCCAGTAGTGCTGAGGAAGCGGAGAGTCTGCAGAGAGACTTGGATAGATTGGAAGAATGGGCAAAGAAGTGGCAAACAAAATACAATGTTGGAACGTGTATGGTGATGCACTTTGGCAGAAGAAATAAACGCCAGACCATTATGTAAATGGGGAAAAAAATCGAAATTCTGAGATGCAACGGGGCTTGGGAGTCCTCGTAGATAAACCCTTCAGATTAACCTCCAGGTTGAGTCGGTGGTGAAGAAGGCGAATGCAATGTTGGCATTCATTTCTGGAGAAATAGAGTATAGGAGCAGGGATGTGATGTTGAGGCTCTATAAGGCACAGGTGAGACCTCACTTGGAGTACTGTGGGCAGTTTTAGTCTCTTTTTTTAAGAAAGGATGTGCTGACTTTAGAGGTGATGCAGAGAAGATTCACGAGAATCATTCCGGGAATGAGAGGGTTAACATATGAGGAACGTTTGTACGCTCTTGGACTGTATTCCTCGGAGATTAGAAGAATGAGGGGAGACCTCATAGAAACATTTCGAATGTTGAAAGGCATGGACAGAGTGGATGTGGCAAAGTTTTATTCCCACGATGGGGGATGCTAGTACGAGAGGCCATGTCTTAAGGATTGAAGGGCGCCCATTCAGAACAGAAATGCGAGGTTTTTTTTTAGTCAGAGGGTGATGAAACTATGGAATGTGGTGCCACAGGCAGCAGTGGATGCCAAGTCATTGAGTATATTTATGGCAGAGATTGATAGGTATCTGAGTAGCCAGGGTATCAAAGGTTATGGTGAGAGCGCGGGGGAGGGTACTAAATGGGAGAATGGATCAGCTCATGATTTAATGGTGGAGTGACCCAACGAGCCGAATGGCCCGTTCTGCTCCTTTGTCTTATTTTTTTATGATCTTATGGTCTTCGGTGCGAAGATGATTCCTCTCCTAGGGATGAGGTCTTCTCTTGGCTTTTCTGTAACAATGTGTTTTTAACTCCCCCGCGGGATGTTGTGGCTAACCCTCCCACCTCCGATCAACGATACACACACGTATCTTCACCGTTAGAGGATTGCAGACGGCAAAGATACATCGCCATCTACAAAATAATATCGTCCCATTTTAAATCAGGTGTGGACGAAACTCGTGTGACTGTGAGAATGATGTATTTAGTAAGGACACACCTGCATATACATCAGTTCCTTATCAGTTGCTGGCAAAATGGATAATTGGATCATCCCACAATCTCACGATGTCCCGAAAGCCATAATAATTGGATAGCCGGGGGTTTTCGAACTGGAGCGACAGTGTCAGATAATCACTTCCCTGCAATCTGATCCACTGATCTTCTCGCTGCCCTGGATGGGGACCACATTCGGCAAGCTGTACGGAAGCACTTGAGTGGGTGACTTGTGCTGCAGACAGTGAAAATATCAGGTTGGAAGATATGAAACCCCAGAACAGCATCGCAAATACTTGGCACCGTAATTAATGTATATTCCTGAAAACAGTGCCGTTGCTAAAGGAAATCGCACCTGGCAAGTTCAATGCCTGCCTTTTCCTGCTGGGTTCGAAGGTAGCGTGCGATAATCTGGTTTAAATATAAAGAAGTGTCAGCTCGTACACCTTAGTAGAAAATTCACAATCCCGCTCTGTTACATACTGGATTCTTCCAGCCTTTTTGTTGTTGTTTTGCCATATATTAAAGCAAACTGATACTTAAGCAGCGGCAGCATTAAATATTCGGTGATATTATTGTACAATTATTTTCAAAACATAGTTTCTGAAAACTATGCAGAAATGCGAACGAGGTGATTAGTTCAATTTGTTATCGAAATAATAATCTCATACATTTCTGTTCAACAGGCCACTTGCAATTAAGGTTGTCCGGAAGCGATGATGCATGTGCGGGAAGACTGGAAATTTATTACGACGGATCCTGGGGAACAGTTTGTGATGACTCCTGGGATCTGCTTGATGCTAATGTGGTCTGTAAGCAACTGGGTTGTGGATATGCTTTGAAGGAAAAAACAATTCATGGTCATTGTGGACGAGGCACTGGAGTAGTTTGGCTGGATGAAGTAAATTGTTCTGGTAATGAGTCGCATCTCTGGGAATGTCCTTCAGCTCCGTGGGGCCAACATGACTGCAGCCATAAAGAAGACGTGACAGTTCAGTGTTCCGGTAAGGCTACTTCCATTGTGCTGATTTTCTGCTGTGCGTTTTGATAGTCATCATTTTAAAGATGTGAGGAACATTTTATGGCATATAGATGGAGTATTGGCAAACGATTGTCTGTGTAACATTTCCCTCCACATTTAGGAAATTAAACAATTAACTTTTTGCCTCCGAGTACCTTCACCAGGGCCTCAAAAACGAAAAAGACGTACAATTTTGAGCAGCAAAGAAGATAAAGGGGTTGATGTGTAAAACAATGGCAGCCCGCTGATAGCATGAAGACGTATAAATTAATATATCAGTTCGAATAACCAGATCGGATTATGGCATGTTGTTTGCCTGATCTGTTCCTTATGATGAGGTCGTGAGCTATACACACTCGGCTAGTATATTTTATTTGTATTTATTTTTATTCAGAGAAAGAGTTCTGTATCATACCTTTCCGGCCCAACGAATTAAGTGACCACTTCAGCTACAAACTATGTCCTGGAATGTGGAAGGAGACTGGGGCAGCCGGATCAAACCAGGTGGTCATGGGGAAAACGTACAAAATCCTCACAGACATCCGCGGTATCACGGCTTGCTGGTTCTGAAACAGCATTACGCAAATAGCTATGGTACTGAAAGAAAAACAATGAAGAAAATCGATAAACATAAGGGATCAATTCTTTTACAGCTAGACGCGAACATTTAAATACCTAACTCTGGACAATACGATACTGCTTTTTGAAGAATAAGTGACATTTCGAAGAAGATTAAGGAGTTATTTTTTTTTCCGCTTCTCTTGCACTTGATCGTTCAACTGAAGGAACACACGGGGTCGAAAAATAATTTCAGGGCCAGATTGGCGATGTTAATAACGAACAAAAAGCGCACCTGACAGACAATTTTGCGAACTGAACGCAGGAGCTGTTCAGAGCGATTAACCTGCTGAGTAGAGATCAAATCGTGAACATAGACGATAATATCTGCAAGATATATAGAATTATAGAAGTGCAGGAGAATATTGGCTTAAAATTTGAAGACTGTTTGAGTCCTGGAAGGAAGGAAGATCATAGTCACATCGAATAACCTTGCATCAAAAAGTGATCTGGAAATTAATAGACTGGGTCTGATGAACGGGAAGAGGGTACACCGTGAGAGCGATTCGTACGAAAATCGTACGATTCGTCATTATTCATAAACTTTTCAATGGACCTTTATTGTTTTCTTTTTCCGTCCATTTATTTCCAGCTCCTTCTGCACTCTCATCATGTTCGGACAAAAATAATATAAAACTTCTTCCTCATATTTCATCAAAACAAGACCCAGATACAGTGCAAAATCCTTCGTAAATCCCGGGAAATCCAACACAATTTCACCAAAAAAACACTTCCCCTTCTCCACATTCCGCAATTCCTTGGAATATTTCTCTATCTTATTTCTTATTCGATCATCCTTCCATACCTTACACTATCTTATCAGTGTTTCGCGGGATTTATATTCGTTTATGTATTTCTGATATATATATATATATCGCATGTAATTTTCTATTTTACAAATAGAATTTCAGTGTTTTACTGTATGGAAACATTGTGACGAGCTTTGCATTAACTGCTTTGTTCTCAGAACACAAAAAAATGCGCCTGATGAGCAGAGATCGGCGATGTGAAGGGAGAGTGGAAGTGCTCTACAATGGGACATGGGGAACAGTTTGTTCCGAGAAGCTGGATGAAAACGCTGCAAACGTGATCTGTAGACAAATGAAATGCGGACCCCTAATATCTATTGAATATTACTTCTATAGATATGGAAAAGGATCTGGTCCAATATGGCTGGATGAGATAAAATGTTATTCGTACGAGTCGACCCTTTGGCAGTGTCATGCTGACCCGTGGGGCAAACACAACTGTGACCACAAGGAGGATGCAGGAGTTGAATGTGAAGGTGACAAAAAAATGTATTACCTGATGATTTGCATTTTAAGCAAACATGTTAAAGTTATATAGTCAACATGTTTTCTCCTATCTTCAGAACCCATAATACGGGAGAATTACAGCGCAGAGGCCTGCGATTCACGAAATTTATTTGGTTCTCAAGGTTAGCAGCTGTTCCATGCTACAAGTTGAATATCAGTTTCAAGTTAGTTTCGAAGTTGTGATTGATAGAATATAATGGTTTTCTTGTTTCACTAAGAATTGCAGTTGCGTCTTTCTGGCGGCAACACCAATTGTTCAGGACGGTTGGAGATCTGGTACAATAACACCTGGGGCACCGTATGTGATGATTCCTGGGATATGGCCGATGCCAATGTTGTCTGCAGACAATTGGGCTGCGGCTCTGCCCTTCGGACACCAGTGCCGGATAAAAATATTCAGAGCGCTGACGACATGTGGCTGGATGAATTGAAGTGCAAAGGAAGTGAATCCCTTCTGTCCAATTGTCCTTCTTCTCCAATCGGTCAGCATGACTGTGATCACAAGGAAGATGTCTTTGTCGTTTGTTCTAGTATGTATCTTTGCACAAATTTGATGTTATCTTCAACTGATTTTTTGAATTTGGAATTAAGAACCTCTGAAAAGTAAAATCCTAAAAAGATGAAGTTGCTGAAATTTGTCCAATAATTGTCTTCACAGCAATGCTCAGACGTCCCGACAGTTCTGCCGTTTCAGGTATTTGATATGAACGTTTTTTTTTATTATTACTCGTGTTTCAGTCTAGAATGATAGCTGTGATATCCCTTTGCTACTTTTTGTCAAATACAAAGGTAGCCCTGAGTGCTTAACATACTGTCTGCAATTATTATTTTTTTCATCAGGTATTTGAACCAGGACGTTGCAAAATTCTTTAAAATAATATATCCAACTCCAGTCAAAAGTTTCGACGAGATTAAGGGATCTGGTCACTGGGGTCATTGTCTCATTATTGACCACCCAGAAAGGGCTGTGAAAAGATGTTCTTGCTGAAACTTTGAAGAATTTTGATGAAAGGTTGCTGATCTTTGACCGAGTAATAGTAATTAATTCAGGTCTTGTGCTGGAACCAATATTATCAATGATTTGAAGAAAAAGTGCAAGATGTTAGTTCATTGATATGTTAATACTGAACCATTTGCTGATTTGGAAGTTAGTATCGAAGTCATATTAATGAGTCCAATTTAGCTTATTTTGTGCATCAGTATTGTACTTCAAAGCAAACCCTTCACGATATGCCGGACCCCATGGGATAATGCTCTGCCGCTACACCTGTCACCTGTCGATCAATGTATCGCAACTTAACCACCGACACCCCACAAGATTGGGTCCTCTGTCCCTATCTGGTTACATGAGCATTCAAGGTCTGTGTGACCATATTCCCTTCTCTCTCCATCCACAATTCTGTAGGTGATATCACTTTAGTTAGCCATATCACGAGAACTCAGGGAGATTTAAAAAAGATCCCCAGTACAACACAATGTTCTCTTGACCCGACATGTTACTTCGTTATGATCTTGCCCTCTTTTGTTTATTTATCTGTTTTCTATCTGTAGCTGTTATAGTTTCTTCTGCATTCTATATTGTGTTAGCTTGTTCATCCTCACAATTTAATGACATGAGCTGTATGCACAATATGCAAAACACATATTTCAACATACTGTATGGTTCCAAAATGTTTACTGTTGTGCCAGTGTGCACCAGTGCAGGAACAATTGAATATTTGGTTTATGTCTTTCCACATCCCAACAGTTACTCTGATTTAATATTCATAGCAACTATGGTGTGCGTCTGACTCTGTTGCAAGCATATTACCCATAAGTGCAGTTTTGTGCTGCTTTTGGTCGGGTGTCATTGGTGGTGAAACTGCAGATAGTTTCTGCTTTCACCCCATTCCACATAACACGGTGAAGAGTGCCATGGTTTTCACAATGTACCTTTAGCACGTAATTGCACCGCTGTACTTATAGGGCAATGGAGAACATTGGAACATAAGAAATAGGGACAGGAGAAGGTCATTTGGCCCGTCGAGCCGGCTCCATCATTTAATAAGATCCTGGTTGATCTGGCCATGCACTCATCTCCACCTACCTGAATTTTACCTAAAACCTTTAACTCCCGTACTACCTAAACTCCTACCCAACCTTGTCATGACGCCTGCACTGTTTCATTCGGCAGAGAATTCCACAGATTCACCACTCTCTGGGAAAAGAAGTTCCTCTTCATCTCCATCTTAAATCTGCTCTCCCGAATCTTGAGGCTATGTCCCCTAGATCTAATCTCAACTACCAAAGGAAACAACGTTCCTTCCACTATCTTATCTAGCCCTTTCATAGTTTTATATATTTCTCCAAGACCTCCTTTCATTCTTCTGAATTCTGGTGTGTACAGTCCCAGGCGACTCAACGTTTCCTCGTAGTCTAACACCCTCCCCCAACTCTGGAATTAACCTGCTGAACCTCCTCTGCACCTCCCCCAAAGCCAGTATCCCCTTCCTCGAGACCAGAGCTGCACGCGGTACTCCAGGTGCGCGCTCGACAGCTCCGCATACAGTTGCAGCATAACCTCTCTGTTTTTAAATTCAATCCCACTAGCAATGAAGGCTAACATTTCTTTTGCCTTCTTGATAGCCTGCTGCAATTGCAAACCACCGTTTTGTGATTCATGCACAAGCATTTCCAATTCACTCCGCATGCTGATTTTTTTTTTTTTTTTACAATTTAAATAATAATCTGCTCTTTCATTTTTCCTTCTAAAGTGCATTTACCAACATTGTATTCCATCTGCCGGAACCTTGCACTCTCGTGTAACTTATCTATATCTTTCTGCAGTCTCTTCATATCTTCTACACAATTTGATTTTCCACTCAATTTACTATCAACAGCAAACGTAGATACACTGCAGTCGGTCCCCTCTTCCAGATCATTAATGTATATCATGAACATTTGCGGGCCCAGCATTAACCCCTGCGGCACACCACTCACCACTGATTACCAGTCAGATTAACACCCAACTCTCTGCATGCTATTGGTTAACTAATCAATTATCTATGCTAATACATCACCCCTAAATCAATGTATCTTTATCTTATGGATGTCTTTTATGTGTCGCCTTATCGAACAACTTTTGGAAATCCAAGTAGATAACGCCTATCGTGTTCCCTCCATCCACTGCTCTTTATATCCTCATAATCTCCAGTAAGTTTGTCAAACAGGACCTTCATTTGTTGAATCCACGTTGTACCTGTCTGATGGACCATTTTTTCCTGATACTTCGCTACTTCTTCGTCAATGATTACTTCAAGCATTTTCCCAACTACAGATGTTAAACTAATTTGCCTAAAGTTGCTTGCATTTTGCCTAATTGCTTTATTGAACACTGGCATGATATTTGACATCTTCCAATCCACCCGGACCTACCCAGAGTCCAGAGAATGTTGGTAAATTATTAGCGAAGTATCTAGTATAACTTCTGCCATTTCTTTCAGTACCCTAGAATGCATTCGATCAGGACCAAGAGACTTAACTATCTTTGGGCCCATAAGTTTGCTCAGCACTACCTCTTTAGTGATAGCTATTGTATCGAGGTCCTCACCTCCACTAGCATCCATAACATCTCTCTTTGCCATGTTAGATGTGTCCTCCACCGTGAGGACCGACACAAGTTAGTCATTCAAAGCCTCTGGTATTACCTCATTACCAAATACCAATTCCCCCTCCTCGTCCTCCAAGCCATACGTTCCCTTTCGTCACACTTTTCCGCTTTATATGATTCTGAAAACTTTTGTTATCCATTTATAGATTCTGTGCTAGTTTATTTTCATAATCTAGCCCCTACTTTCTTTATTGGTCGCTTACTAGTTCTTCGTTGCTTGAAGTTTTCCCAATATTCTGGTTTCACACTATTGACTTTATATTCACAAGCTTTTAGTTTGACACCTTCTTTTATTTTCTTAGTTGTCGGAGGCAGGCATTCCCCACCGTTATTGTCCTTGTTTTAATTGGAATATACTGATGCCTTCTTTTATTTTATTTGTTATCGAAGGCGGGCTCTCCCCATCGTCATTGTCCTTGTTTTAATTGGAATATACTGATGCCTTCTTTTATTTTATTAGTTATCGAAGGTGAGCTCTCCCCACCGTTATTGTCCTTGTTTTAATTGGAATATACTTTTGATGAGTACCGTGAAAAAATCTCTTTGAATGTATTTCACTGTTCCTCAACTGTCCCACCCTATAGCGTAGGTTCCCATAGTATTCACCACTGGTGCTTTCGACGTGACATTTCTCATCTTTCTACATTTCCTGTTCTACGGGTAATTCGGTATTATGGAGACTTTCCTTCGGACTAAAATTTTACTATTTGTCTTTCTAAATGTCAGGACCTAAAAATTGTCGCGCCAGTTTTAAATGTGTCTAATAAATTTGCATTTCAGTGGTCGTTGTTGTCTGCATTACCCTTGGCATCGTCCTCGTGGCTGAGTTATTTGCACTGACGGCGATAAGGATACGTCCAGCAAGAGGAGGTAAGATTCAACACTTATGCTTTATTATTTTTCAGAATATTATGTCATATCTTGGAAGAGCAACAACTGTTATTTTCCCCAGAAGTTCGCATTATTATCGGTTACAATGCGGATGATATTCACACCTATCTAATAATGATAACCCATCATTGTTTCTAATGTAATCAATCCAATGCAGTAGAACGACAATCAGCAATTATTTCTATATATGCAGATGTACCTTGTATATAAACTGTCTGATTTTGCAGTAATTTGCCCATGCCTGCAGATATGAACTATGCTGGGGGGATCTTCCAAGCTCTTGTTCACCAACAGTAGCATATAATTTATTACCCATTGTTAATTTCAATGGCAAAGGGGTTATTCTTCAATTAGAAACTCGTGAATGAACTTGATATTCCCAACTTCTACTTCAACAGGCGCATTGTTAAGAGGTGGAGACTCACCTGGTATCTTTTCCCAAGCAATTTACGAAGAGATTGAGAATATCCCTCGGATCACAAAGTTGGATAATAAAGAAGATTCAGGTGTGTTTTAGAAACATTGACTTCTCAAACGATATACAGTACACTTTTTCCATCTATAAGGTATTAGAGATCAGTAAATACCATGAAAAGGAAACAAAGCAAACGTCCAGGTTGAAATTAAAATTTGGAGATAGTTACTTATAGAATGCCCAATGATAACATCTGTAAGTGTGAACAGAGTGAGAGGTTAATCCTTAGCTCATAAAGTTTTCTGCGAAGAGCTTTGGAGGATGTACGTAGATTTTTTCTGTTGTTTAAACTTTCTGCTTTTCTTTATTATTGCACATTTAAAGTAGTGATTAAGCCAGGCAGGATAGCGCAAGGCTGCTGTTGCGGGATGGGAGATTTCAGAGAGTTATCCATTGTACCTGATGACTACACTTGTAAGAGGTACAGCTTACTTCAGAACGTGTTAAAGAATTAGAGCTCGAACTGGATGGTTATTCGGAAGGCTGAAGGGTTTATCGACAGCACTCTCATGGAGGTACTTGCACACCAGGCACAGGACGCAATCTACTGACTTCGGAATGGGGATTTGTTGGGGCGGCGAGCAGTGCAGAGTACGGCTGTAGCTGTTCCCATTAACGACAGGTGTACGGCGTGGGATACTGTTGGGGGATGTCCTTGCAGCAAAAACCCAGAATAGTTAGGTCTGTTTCACTGAGACCGTCTTGTGACTCAGAAAAGATAAGGAAAAGAAGAGGCGAGCAGTAGTGATAGGCGACCCATTGGTTAGGGGAACGGACAGGACGGTGCGTCTATGAGAATGGAATTCAGCGATAGTATGTTGCCTCACCGTTGCCAAGGTGAAGAACATGATGTCCAAAGCACTCTTAATTGGGAGGGAGAGCAGCCAGTTATTATGTTACACGTCAGCAGCAATGATATAGGTAGGACGCGCAATGAGCTTCAAAAAAGTGAGCTTAGAGAATTATATGTTAGGTTGAAGGATGCGGTCTCCATGATGGTAATCGCAGCATTGCTATCCGAGGCTCGTTCATGGATCGGTTCCTTTTGCTGCTCGGTGGGGCGGGGACAGCTGTTGGTGGTTGTGGTTTAAACTATAGTTGCAGGGAGATGGGAACAAGCGAACAAATGTAGATTTTGGAGTGGTTGTGGGGGAGCAGTTGTGAACCCAACAAGCAAAGTCAACAAATCGAAAGCTTGAGCATGGTGCAGCAAATATTCTGAGTTGCATATACTGAAATGCAAAACTCTTTTTAGGAAAGATGTATGAGCTTCGGTCATGGATGAGCACACAGGATGGTGGCATTGTAGCCATCAGTGAGACGTGGTTGCAGCAGTCATCGTCATAGAAATGTACAGCACAGAATCGGCCGATCGGCCCATTGAGTTAATGCCCAACCGTTTAAACTGGCTTTTACAAGCAACCTGCACCAAACCATAACTCACTATACCCCTACCATCCACGTACATATCCAATCTTCTGTTAAACATTGAAATCGAGCATGAGTGCATCACTTGCCCTGACAAATCATTTCACGCATTCAGGATCCTCTGAGTGAAGACGGTTCCCTTCATATTCCCCTTATATGTTTTCCCTTTCAAACTGAACTCATGACCTCTATTTGAAGTCCACATATCCTATGTGGAAGCGCTTGCTTACATTTACCCTTTCTATATCCTAATAATACTGTATGTCTATCAAATCTCCACTGGATATTCTATATTCCAAGGAATAACGTCCGAATCTATCCAATCTTTCCTTACAACTCAGGGCTTCCGGTCCCGCCAATATTGTTGTAAATATTCTCTGTACTCATTCAATCTAATTTACATTTTTCTGTAGGTTAGTGACCACAATTGCACACAATACTTCAATTTAGGCCTAATCGATGCCTTTTGCACCTTCTATATATCATCCCATGTACTATACACAATAATGTTATATATGAGGCCCAATGCGCGAAAAGCTGTCTTTAAGAGCGCATCCAACCGTGACGCCATTTTCAATTAATTTTGTATCTGTGTTTTCCAATATCTTTGTTCTACAGCACTCCTTAATGTTCTGCCGTTCACTGTTTAAGACATGCCCTGGGTGTTCCTCCCACAGTTCAACACCTCGAACGGCTACACAGAATACCATCTGCCATTTTGTAGCCCATTTTCCGAGCTGGGCCGGATCCCGGTGCAATTTATGACAGCGTTCCTTGCTGCTGCTACACCCCAAACTTGCTGTCATCCGCTAATTTGCTGAAGCAGATAACCACATTTTCATCCAGGTCATTGATAAAGATGACAAACAAGAACAGGCACAGCACTGATCCCTGAGGCACTCTACTCGTCACAGGAGTCCAGTCAGACAGCCAGCGATCTTTGGCCGCTCTCTGGCTTCTTCTACAAAGAAGCCTAATCCAGTTTACTACCTTATCTTGAATGCCGTGAGGCTGATCCAACTTGACCAGTCTTCCGTGCGGGACCTTGCCAGATGTATTTCTAATTCAGTCATTGATTTCAGTGATTTTCCTAGTAACGTCTACGATATTCTATTTAAGGTAGATTGCAGTTGTCTTACCATGCGCAAAATCATGCAGACTATCCCTATTCTGCTGATGTCTATACAAATACTCATATACCGGGTCGCTTATAATACCTTCCAATAACTATCCCACGACTGATGGCAGGTTCACTGGCCTATAATTTTGTAGTTTATCCTTAGAGCCCTTCTTAAGCAGGAATAAGAGTAGCTATCTTCCAAGCCGGTACCTCATCTGCCTATTTGAATATCTCTTCTCGGGCTCCGAACTTGCCACCCCCGTATGATCTGAAGGAACACTTTGTCAGGCTCTCAGGTGCATCCACCTTAATTTGTCTCAAGAGAGCAGACGACCCCTCCTCTGTGATCTGTGATTCCACGAAATCAACGCTGCTTTTCCTCATTCCTATAGACTCTGTTTTCGTCTCCTCTGTAAATGCGGGTGATAAAACTCAGTTTACATCTGTACGATCTCTTTTTGCACTACGCACGGATTGCTAATCTGACCTTCAAGAAGGTCGATTTTGTCCCTTGCAATTTTTGTTTTTCTTTACATATCCGTTAAATCTCTTCAGGTGCCCCTTCACCTTGTCTGCTTGGGCAATTTCATGCCTTCTTTTAGCACTTCATTTTCATTGTTCAGTGTTCTCTTCGATTCCTTACACGCCATAAGTACTTAGTTTATTCGTAACTCCCTTTACTTGCGAAAAACCTCTTTTTTTCTTAACTAGGGCTGAATATCCCTTGAAAGGTTAGGTTCCCTAGTTCTTTTATTCTGCATGCACACACAAACGTTGTATTCTTAAAATTTGACTCTTGAAGGCTTTCTAGCGACCAAGTACATCTATGCCAGAAAACAGCCTTTCCCAATCCATACTGCTCAGGTCCTTTCTGATATACAAACTTCTGTCAGTTGCCCTGTCTCTTCCGCTAATAAAACATCATGTATCGCACGCTCTATCACTGGCACTTCTAGGTACTGATGAAGGAAACTTTCCTGAATACAATTGTCAATCTCTATATTTTGTTGTTCTTTTGGAGTATCAGAATCCTGGTCAGTCTGTTGGGAGTTAAAATCACCCACTGCAACGACCTACTGTTTCTGGCGGCAGTCTTTAATGTCTGTACAATTTTGTTCTTCTAAGTCCAGCGGACTGCCGGGTAGTCTGTAACATAGTCCCAATAACGAGGTCAAACTTTTCCCGTTTCTCAGTTCCATTAATAATGCCTCAGGAGATTCTCCAATCTGTCATGACAGCACGAAGTGACATTTTGTCTGACTTGTAAAGCCAGCTTTCCTCTTTAATCGCTCCCGCTCTGACCTATTTGAAGCTATGTAACCACAGTCCTGCGCCCTTCAACTAAGTCTTACGAATGCCTACAATGGTATAGTACGAGGTGCTAATCCATGTTGTGAGCTAATTTACCTTCCCTATGATACTTCTTGTCTTGAAATATGCGCAATTCAGAGCATTAATTATACTATGCTCAAGGTTTTGTTTCCTGACTTTGTCAAAGGTTTTACCACATCTGACATACATTAATTTTGTCTGCCAATTAATCCAAACTGCTGATTATCCACTATTCTACATGCTAAGCAGCACGAGTCGCTGCCTGAGGCCAACTTGAGTGAACTTTGTCTTCTCAAGATTCCGCTCTGCAATTTGACATTGTTCTAAGGAAGAAAGTAGGGCAGGACTGGCAGCTTAATTCCAGGGTTCCGTTGTCTTAGACGTGAATGAGCATGAGGAATTATATTCAGAGACAAAGCTCGGACTGCAGAGGATATCTACTGAGGCGTTGTGGGTGGAAATGTGGAATAAGAAAGGAATGAAGACTTTAAGGAGAATTTTCAGACTACCCCACAGTCCGCAGGATTTAGAGGGCCACATTTTTGAAAAAGGAACACAGACTCTTTCATGAAACATAAGTTGTGAATCTTACTTTCCATCTATTGACTGAGATTCCCATACTTCAACGTTTGGGACAGAGTTTATCAGAAGTGTTTATGAGAGTTTTCCTAATCAGTACATTGAATGCCCAGCGAGAAAGAGCATGATACTAAATCTCCTATTAGGGAATGAAACAGGGCGAGCGGCAGAAGTTTTTGTAAGGGAAACTTTGCAGTTTTTCATCTAGTGCATGTTATGCCACTAGTTTCAAGATCATTGTGGAGAAGGATATATCTGGTCCTCCGATTAACATTCTTAATTGGAGAAAGGACACATTCGACAGTATCAGAAAGGATCGGGCAAGTGTGGACTGGAACAAGCTGTTTTCTGGCAAAGGTGAACTTGGTAAGTAAAAAGCATTCAAAAGTGAAATGCTGAGCAGCATAAAATTTGCATGTTGCTGTCAGAATAAAAAGCGGGAATAACATTGTTAGGAAACTTTGCTTTCGAAAGTAATTGAGACCCTGTTTAAAAAGAGAGAGATGCATAAAAGGAATAATCAGGATGGAGCAAGTGAGGTGAGGTGTACTGGAGATGTATAGGACATACGAGAAAGCACACAAAAAGGAAATGAAGAGGGCTAAAAGAAGGCACGAGGTTGCTCAGGTAGAAAAGTTGAAGGCGATCCCAACACTGTTACAGGTATGCTAAGAGCAAAGGTATAGGAATGCACACTTTATTTTCTTGAAGATCAGAGTGTTCGCATGGAGCTGAGAGGGATGATGGAGGTCTTTAATGATTTTTTGCATCAGTGTGCACTCCGGACATGGAAGGATTTTTTAGATGTTCAGCAAAGCAGACTTCAAGTCTACATTACATAGGAGCACGCGATGCTGCCCTGAGTCAATAAATTTCCAAGGCCTGACAGGGTCTTCCTTGAGACATCCGGGCATTCGAAATAAGGTGGTAATTTTGAATAGACATTGGCTTCACGGGGGAAGCCATAAACTGGTCCGAGATTATTACTTTTCTGATTGTAGGCCTATCCATCATGGTGCCACAGATGTCGTTTCTGGATGTCTTCGTGTTTGTCATTATTACTGACGATCTCGACGATAGTTTGGTCAAATGGAATTTGGAAATCTGAGCGTTAGAGCAAGATTGGGGTGTCGTGAACAGCGAGGAACACTGTCAGAACTTGCAGGAATTCCTGGCCCAGATGGAAAAGTTGGCTGTAAATGATACATGGAATTTAATACAGACAAATGTAAAGTGTTACAGTTTGGTAGAACTTACACCTTGAGCGGTGGATCATCGAGCAGTGCAGTAGGGCAGAGTGATCCCGGAAAACAGATGCATTATACTTTGGAAGGGGTGTCACAGGTAGAATAGGTCATAAAGGAAGCTTGTGACACATTGGACTTCATAAGTCAAAGTACTAATTAGCGGAGATGGGATGATGCGTTCAAGTTCTGTAAGACGTTATTGAAACCTAATTTAAAGTATTATCAGCAGCTATCTTCACCTATCCTCACGAAAGATGTCAAGGAGAATGAAAGAGTGCAGATGCAAAATACAAGGATACTGCAGGACTTGAGAAATAGGAAAAGGTTAAATAAATTACCTCTTCTTGACATAAAGTATTTAAGAATGAGGGAGATTTGTCAGCGACATGAAATGGTGGAAATATTTATCTAACAAAGAAAGGCAGACAATCCCTGAAGAGTATTGATAATGGCTCGGGTGAACCTTCTTATTAAGACACAGTGCAGAAAAAGGCAAAGGCAAACAACATCCGAAGAAAAAAAAATGCCGAGAACAATCGTGGTGATGGATAAAGACCATGATTGCACATGTCATACGGCAGAGCACAAAATGACAATAATGAGGAGGAGGATTTTAAATTAAGACCAGTGTGTAGCGTAATGCAGTCAGATTGTTTCCATTGAGGTTGGTTGAGACGAGAACTACAGTTAATGTGCTAAGTGTGAATGGTCAAATGTTCAAGGACAACACAAAAGATTTTTTTTTTCACTCAGAAGTTGTCGAAGTTGTGGAATGAAAGCTAAAGTGGTGGAATATGAACTGAGCAAAGAAATTACTGTAATGGAGAGAAAACAGATGTTTGTTTTGCTACAATAGAGAATGGAGGCTGTGCCCGCATCCGGTTTTAAACATCCACCATACTCTGGTATGGTCACTGAGATGACGAACAGTTTATGACTTCTGTGCCAAAGTTAAAATAAGTCTTTCCATCACCTATCTTTTTCACTGTCTCCCAGACTCTGGTTCCATTGATTCCTTCAATCAAATCGACTATTACACCAGTGACCCATTGAATGTCACCTTTCATGGACTAGAATATAATGAAGAAAACCACTGTGTTCCCGGTTGGTGCATGTTTTGTTTCTGCTTTTGTTTTCTACCTCTACCTCATGCTGGCCGCGAATAGAAACTGACAAAGGAAGTTGTACAGGCATGCACAATATAAACTGATCTGAGATCTAACACTTTTGTGATAGATTTGGGTTATTTAATGTGCGTGACAAAAGAGAAATCCTCTGTGGCTAAGCGAGTAATTGACCGAAAAGTTATTTCATTGTTCATTGCGTTTTACTCATTTCCGTGTGGAGGCTTTGAGGAATAATTCGTGGCTGGAGTTCGTGTGCAATACGTTGTTAATAGCCAGAGCATAGATAAATGTCCGTCCTTCATCGAAATGCCCATCGCACAAAGAACAAAAAGGATATCTCTCATTCAGCAGATTCCGCTGTACAACATGTGGTTTTGGGAATATCAGTTTCATTTATTCTTCCTTCTAGATCTGCTTCCGAGAAAATATGGCGGCCCGGAAAGTAAAACTGTTGATTCTCCTGATGATCTGGTCCTGATGGCCGACAAAGCCGGCGATCTGCTGATGCTTTCAGTTGCCCAAGATGGTCACGTAAATTAAGGTAAATGCAGTCTCTTTCACATGCGCAGTAGCTGAAACTCTGGGTAACTAATTAGTGACCGGCTTATGATTTCGATAAATGCAATCTTTATTGGAATTTCTTAAAAATACGTGTCCTGGGAAAGTGATTCACAAGTAGTTCTGTTCTCACGCAGACAAAATTGTCATCCCGGAGGCTTATCCGAAACACGTGACCCTACGATTGTGCATACCCCACGCCGATTTCTCTTTCTACACTGTATTTCCAGGGACTGAACTTATTTCCGACCTTATCTCCCCAGCAGCTGGTCCTCCTACACAGATGAGATGCACTAAATCCGTGCTGCTGATTAAATCGTTTCCGGTGATCTTCCATAATTTATGTTTGCCGTGCCAATTTCTCACTCGCATATTGAATTTGGTGTTTTTGTATTAAATGTCACATAATAAAGACTACTTAATTTGAAAACACGAATACTTTCACTGAGAATAGACAATACCTTACAATTCCATCAGTGCAATAAAAAAAACGAGCAATATTTCAAGTGTTATTTATTTCCAGTCTACTCTTAGCCGGCATAATATGTGAACTTTGTTTTCAGTCTCAGGTAGATTAGCAGCCACTCCACGATCCCATATTCCAATGCCAGTCTTGAAGAGAATGGAAATGCTCTGACTTCGATCGAGAAGCTATCCTTTCATCTATCAAGGAAAATGAGCATGCAGATCCACATCTTTTTGACTTCTATTGCAAAATTACCTGTGAGAGAAACATTGACTTATGTGGAGTATACTTCTGTCGACTCTTGTCCTGTTAGTTGCAAGAAATAAAAAAAAAAATTTGTTTATTTGTATGCAAATGTCCGGAGATATATAAAAAAAAGAATATATTTCGAAAAGAAAGATCATACCATTTTTGTCGATTGATTATTAAATGTAATTTGCCTCTATTAGCCTTTCCAATATCCTATGAAGTCGATTAAAGATAAATGGATTTACGGCTTTATCACGCTTTATTTTGTTATCGATGTTGGCAGTTGGAGATTCATTTTTGCATTGTTCTGCAAAGTTTCAGGCAAATTAAATAAATATATCATCGTATTAATGTGTTCACATTTTTCTCAAAACGCAAGCCAGATCAGGGGCACAGAAAGACCGCCACACTGTTTCCACATGAATTCCTGTATGCACCAGAGATACGTACCATGAGCATTAGGTTGTTCCTCCAACCTGAGTGTTTGAGGTGTGGGCGAAGGGGGACAAAGGTGAGGCCCTTACTGAAGACAGAGCGTTCTGCCTCAGACAGTTGAAGGTTGGAGGGGATGGTAAAGACACGGCATGGATGAGAGCTGGGATCAAAGGTGGGAGGGGGGAGGCTGAGGGTGTCAGTGGAGAGGGGAGGGTTGGGGTGAGCGGAAGATGGAGCCTCTGAGTACCCAGGAACTGATGGGATGTGAGGGAGACGGGATTGCAGAGAATTGGTGGGGGAAAGGGGGACGGGAGTCACAATAGCAGCACATAAAGACCAGGCCTGGACTTGTTCCGGTCGAATGGATCAGGTTGTTCCTCCAACCTGACCCACTCAAGCTGGAAGAACAGCAACTTGTATTCCGTCTGGGTAGCCTCCAACCTGATGGCATGAACATCGACTTCTCTAACTTCCGCTAATGCCCCACCTCCCCCTCGTACCCCATCCGTTATTTATTTATATACACCCATTCTTTCTCTTTCTCTTTCTCTCCTTTTTCTCCCTCTGTTCCTCTGACTATACCCCTTGACCATCCTCTGGGTTCCCCCCCTCCCCACGCCGCCTCGTCTTTTTCCCCGGACCTCCTGTCCCATGATCCTCTCATATCCCCTTTGTCAATCACCTGTCCAGCTCTTGGCTCCATCCCTCCCACTCCTGTCTTCTCCTATAATTTTGGATCTCCCCCTCCCCCTCCCACTTTCAAATCTCTTACTAACTCTTCCTTCAGTTAGTCCTGACGAAGGGTCTCGGCCTGAAACGTCGACTGTACCTCTTCCTAGAGATACTGCCTGGCCTGCTGCGTACACCAGCAACTTTGATGTGTGTTGGTTGAATGTCTTCTATTTCGTCAGTGTGCTTCATCTACGGACATTCGATTAAAGATTACTTCCACAACCAGTCACTTAATTCCACTCTGATGTACTCCAAAATTGAGGATTTGTTTGGATGAAATTTAAGTGGAGTTGTTATAAGCGTAAATTTTGAAGTGCATTAGTTACTGCATTCTCAGAATACTGTCCAGCTTCAGCAGGACGTGGAGATCGTTGTTGCTTTGTGACGAGTTTAGCAGCAAAATCACGGAATGAGAATCGAAGGACAGAATATATAATTCACTATTGCTGCTGCAGTACTGCATTTATTTAATAAACTTGTAAGCGGAACTCCAGTCGATAACACCATTCGTCTCCTGTCCTATAAATTCACATTGTTGCGTCTTAAACTTTAGTGGAGAAGTCTCATCAGCTGAGAACTGATGTCGCTTCAGGTCTATCATTTTGATAAATTTCTTGTAGGCTAACGCCTTATACCTTAATTGTTCATATAAGTCTGAACGGTTTACACAATTCAAGGGTATTCGTAGGTCAGTAATATACGTGCGTCCGGACAATGACATCGAGATTTTATGAAATTATGAAAGAAATAAAAATGGAAGAAGATAAATGTCAGTGTCACTCATGTTATGAGTAGAAATTATATGATGCAGTTGAAAAGGGTTTTCTGTGATTTTTCTTGTGCGGGAAGTTTTTTCGATCTTTGAATATCAGAATAATTTCATCTTTTAGCTGTTGATTGATTGAAGAGGTAATTTATCCAAAATTGGTGTTCTATATTCCAAAGCCTTTCTATTCCTTTAGACAGAACATTTTTAATGCAATGAAGCTTCAGGCAATGAAGTGCAGATCAGAACATTAGCTACTAGTGCAGAAAGAAATCGTCCCTCTTTCTGGTTCTTTCTGTATAATGTCAGAAGTCCATAATATATGGCAGAATTTGGCAATTTGATCCACACAGTCTCTCTGCCATTTAATAATGTAAGATCTGTTTCCATCTCAGCCCCAATCTGCTGCCTTCACTGCATTTCCCTTTATTCTCTGACTAATAAAGACTCTATAACATACACCTTAAATATACCGAAGGACTTCGCCTCCACGGCCGCCTGTAGAAAGTAATTACAGTGACTCACCACTCTCCGACTAAGGAAATTCCTCCTCACCGACATTCTAAGTGAACATCCATTTTTTGAGGTTGTGTTCTCTAGTCTTCGACTCCTGCAGCATATGAAACGTCATGCTGAACCATCTAATCCTTCTTGCAAATGACATATAATGTAAAAAGGTAACGGTCACAAACAGACCACTGTGGAACGCCTGAAGTGACTGGTAGCAAATCAGAAAATGCTCTCTTCATTCTAACACTTTATCAATCAGCCAATGCTCTGTCCATGTTCGTATATTTCCTGAAATACCATTGTCACTTAACGTTGAAACGTGCCTTGTGTGTGGCACCTTGTAAATGGGCTTCTGAAAATCCAAGTACACAAAACGCAAGAATTATATTCCGATTATCCTGCTTATTATTTCTTCAAAGAATTCCAACAGGTCTATGAGACATTGGTTTCTTTTAAAGAAGCCACGCTGACTTTGGCCTACTTTACCCTGTGCTTCTAATTACCCGGAGCCATATTATTATCAATGTATAGGTCAGACTAACTGGCCTATATTTTCCTCTGTTCTGCATCTCTTCCTCTCTGGAGAGTGGAGTGGATTTTTCAATTTGCCAGTCCTCAGGATTCATGGTAGAATCCACTGATTCTTGGAAGATCATTACTAATGCCTCCGCAATCACCTGAACCACCACCTTCCGAATCCTGGCGTTACAGCATCTTGTACAGGTGACTTATCTACCTTCAGACCTTTCAGCCGATCACAAAAACTCCTCCCTGGTAATGGCAAAGTCACTCACTTCTGCCCCCTCAAACTTTTGAAATGTTGGCTTACTGCTAATGGCTTCCACATTAAGGACTGATGGAAAGTACTTACTCAGTTCGTCAGCCATTTTATTGTTTCCCCATTATTATCTCTCCGGCATTATTTCATAACGTTCTGTATCTACTCGCGCTTCTCATTTGTATATTTCTGAAGAAATGTTTGGTATCAACTTTAGTATAATAGGCAAACTAACATTCGTACCGCATATGTTCCTTTGTGACTTTTTATTGCTCTTGTTGGTGTTTCAGAGCTTCCCAATTTTCCAACTGTAAACTAATTTTTGCTCAATAATATGCCCTCCCCTTGGCTTTTATGTTGACTTTGACTCTCTTTTCAGTTATGTTTGTGTCATCCTGCATGTAGGATGTATATATCCTGCACCTTCCCTATTGCTGCCAGAAATTCCAGTAGTTGCTGTTATGCCACCCGTGTCAGTGTTCCCTTCTAATCAATTTTGGCTGGCTCCTAACTCATACCTCTGTAATTCCATTAATTCCACTGTAATACTGATTCATCTGAACTTAACATGTACATTTCAAACGGTATTCATATATATTCTATCATATGTGACTACTGTCTCATTGCTGTTGTTGTACCTATTGCTCTCGAATCGTCGCCGATTGCTTGCACAGCATTCAATCCAAAATAGGTGATCCCCAGTGGGCTCATTCACGGGCTGTTATAAAACCATCGATGAGACATTCTACATTTTTTTTTCTCTCAGGATTTTGCCAAACTAGCTGCGTATTGAAATCCCCTATTACAGTCATAACATTGCGTGTTTGATACGCTTTCCATCCCCCATTGTAATTCTATACCACACCTTTGCTACCTTTCGGAGGTTTTTTTACATTTTGCATCAGCGTATTTTATCACTGGCAGTTTTTTTTTTTTAGCTCAATCCACAACGACTCCATAGATTCGGATTCTCTGCCAACTCTTTCCAATGATTTGATTGCACTTTTTTTTTCACCAGTGGAGCTACCCGAACCCTTCGGTCTACTTGTCTGTCCTTTCACACTGTCCTTGAAAGTTAAGCTCTCCCCAGCAGTATTCTTCTTTTAGTCACGACTGTGATGCCCATAGCGTCATATATTCCAAACTGTAACTTTACTATAATTGATTTATCTTATTTATTAGCATTATGTCCAGTCGAATAGTACACATTCAGTCCTGTATTCGTTGGCCTTTTTCCTTTGGCCTCTATCCATATTACAACTCTACTAGTTGACTGCTGTTTGGCCCTATCATCAGCCTCGCGTTGCTAGTTGTCTCACTACATTCTGCTTTGGTTTGAAAAACAATGACTCAGTCCTTAGCCCTATCATTCAGGTCATCATTCACCCAACAGGTTGTTTCTTATCCTCCGGATCAGCTCTAGGAAACCAGTCTACAACGTTATGTTTAAACGCGCAAACACGATGAAATCTGTAGATGCTGGCATTTCAAGCAACACGCATAAAAGTTGCTGGTGACCGCAGCAGGCCGTGTACGATTTCTAGGAAGAGGTACCGTCGACGTTTCAGGCCGAGACCCTTCGTCAGGACTAACTGAAAGAAGAGCTAGTGAAAGATCTGAAAGTGGGAGTGGGAGGGGGAGATCCGAAATGATACAAAGGCGTAGGGGGGGGGGGGGTTGGAGGATGGAGCCAAGAGCTGGATAGTTGATTGGCAAAAGGGATATGAGAGGATCATGGGACAGGAGGCCTAGGGAGAAAGAAAAGTGGCGGGGTGGGGGGAGAGCAGAGGATCGGCAAGGGGTGTAGTGAGAGGGACAGAGGGAAAACAAGGAGACAGAGAGAAATAGAATGTGTGCATATAAATAAATAACGGATGGGTTACGAGGGGGAGGTGGGGCATTTGCGGAAGTTTGAGAAGTCAATATCCATGCCATCCGGTTAGAGGGTACCCAGACGGAATGTAAGGTGTTGTTGCTCCAACCTGAGTAAAGATGTAGCTTCATCTTTACAGTAGAGGAGGCCGCGGATAGACATATCAAAATGGGAATAGGACGTTGGATGAAAATGTGTGGCCACTGGGAGATCCTGCTTTCTCTGGTGGACAGTGCGTAGGTGTTCAGCGAAACGATCTCCTAGTCTGCGTCGAGTCTCGCCAATATATAGAAGGCGGCTTCGGGAGCACCGGACGCAGTATATCACCCCAGTCGACTCACAGGTGAAGTATCACAACACCTCGAAGGACTGTCTGGGGCCCTGAATGGCCGTGAGGGACGAAGTGTATGGGCATGTGTAGCACTTGTTCCGCTTAAGGATAAGTGCCAGGAGGGAGATCGGTGGGGAGAGATGGAGGGGGGCGAATGGACAAGGGAGTCGCGTAGGAAGCGATCCCTGCCGAAAGCGGGGGGGGGGGCGGGGGATGGTTTTGGGAAAGATGTGCTTCGTGGTTGTATTTAACAAGGGGGATAAAACAGTGTCGAGCTATGCAGAAATGAGTTGGGTGGGGTAGGAGCAAGCTGAGAAAATACGTCTACCAGGACAGGTAAGTTTGTGGATCTTGGGTAGGAGGTAGAAACAGAAAGTGCGGGGTGGGGGAACTATAAGGTTGGTAGCAGTGGATGGGAGATGCCTGAGGGGATAAAGTCGGTGATGGTGTGAGAGACAATGGCCAGGTGCTCCTTAGTGGGGTCGCGATCTAGGGGTAAATAAGAGGAGGTATCCGCGAGTTGTCGCTGTGTCTCGGCAAGGTAGAGGTCAGTACGCCAGACTACAACAGCACCCCCCTTATCGGCGGGTTTTATAGTAAGATTAGGAATAGTCCGGAGGGAGTTGAGAGCAGAGCGTTCGGAAGGAGTGAGGTTGGAATCGGAACAAGGTGCGGTGAATTAGAGTCGGTTGATGTCCCGTCGGCAGTTAGCAATAAAGAGATCCAGAGCAGGCAGAAGACCAGAGCGGGGTGTCCATGAAGAGCAGGAGGGTTGAAGACGGGAGAAGGGGTCATCGGTGGGGGTGAGAGAGTCCTTGCCGAAGAAGTAGGCTCGGAGACGGAGCCAGCGGAACTCGCTGAGGTGTGGGCGAAGGGGTACAAAGGTAAAGACCTTACTGAAGACAGAGTATTCTGCCTCAGACAGTGGAAGGCCAGAGGGGATGGTAAAGATCCAGCACGGATGAGAACTTGGATCAGAGGGGGGAGGGGGGAGGGAGGCTGGTGCTAATGCCAGTACCCCATCTGTGATTTATTTATATACACACATTCTTTTTCTCTCTCTCCTTTTTTCTCCGTCTGTCCCTCTCACTGTATCCCTTGTCCATCCTCTGGGATTTCTACCTCTCCCCCTTTTCTTTCTCCCTCGGCCTCCTGTCCCATGATCTTCTCATATCCCTTTTGCCAATCAACTATCCAGCTCTTAGCTCCATCCCTCCACCTCCTGTCTTCTTCTATCATTTCGGATCTCCCCCTCCCCCTCCCACTTTCAAATCTCTTACTATCTCTTCTTTCAGTTAGTCCTGCCGAATGGTCTCGGCCTGAAACGACGACCTGTATGTGGCGAGCCGTTTTCAAAAATTATTATACATTGTGTAGTCCCATTGCCAAAAACCAAAACTGCACATCAATTTTGCTGACCATTATATGCACAGAGTCTACGTTTCCAGATGCGGCAATGCCACTCGGGAATATAACAGCTAAAACTATAATAAGGGCTCTGATAAAATTATTTCATTTTTTGGGTTGCCGAAGTAAATACAATCTGATCATGTGTTTTACATTCAATCATTCCTCAAATAATGTATGCTACCTGTGCAATGTTTCTGATGTTTTTGCAGATGACCAGCCGAGCGCTGCTGCGGGTACTGAATAAAATTGGAGAATCCACCAATTCTGAAAAAAAACCCTGAACATAACAAATCTACTGTAAGTCTGGATCTTCCTGCGTTACTGATGTCCGAAGCTCCCTCAGCCAGTGAGGCCCATTCACTTTCTTCTAGGGGTGGTGGGATTTGTGGAAAATGTACATTTGCAGCTGAACTAGTGTGAGACCAATAACGTTACAGGAGGTTTTGCTTGTGATGCCCCGGGAGATTCAAACTAGAATTACAGTGTGTTGGGAGAGACAGCGCTGGGACAGTTGGTGCTGTTGTGGTGGGGAAAGTAGGTGTTAGGACTGGACAGCAACTGAATAGTTGAGCACTTTGGGCCTAATTTTCGACGCTGCTTCCATTTCTGTGCAAGAGGTATTTTAACTAACGCAGATGACCAGGCTGAGATCATAACTTGCAATTATGACATTGTGGCATATTACTGAAACTTGGATACAGGCAGGACAAGCCTAACAGCTCAGTATTCCGGGGCTCCGTTGTTTTTGGTATGACGAAATGTGCGGTATTAAAGGAAGAATTTCAGCGTCATTCGTCTGGAAAAGATACCAGACAGCATTGCCGGGATGGCTCATCAACGAAAGGCACATGTGTACAACTGAGAAATGAAAAAAAAGGTATGACTACGTTAGTGTGATTATTTTCTCGATTTTCCAGATGTGAATGAGATTTAGAGCGGCGGATTGGTAGAGAAATAGCAGAAAGTTGCAAGAAAAACAAGGTGGTGATACTACGTAATTGTATCTTCTTCGTATTATCTGAGACAAGCAGACTGTGAAATGCCTGGATGGGATAAATCTGTCACAAGTGTTGAGGAGTCTTTCCGAACTCAACATAAAAAAGATTCAATAAAAGAGTGCGCACGAGATCTCCTGTTAGAAACAAGAAACGGCAAAGGACAGATCTACGAGAATGGGAAAATATTGGACGATCACAAATACATTAATTTTGAAGTAATGAATCAAACATATAGAAGTGGTTCTCTCTTGGAGATACTTAGTTTGACAAAGACATTTTTACATCATCAGAAAGGATCGTACAAATGTGGATAGGCAATGGATGTTTATTAGCAAAGTGATGCTTGGTAGGCAATTGCAAAGGCTCTGCAGCTGTCTTCAAAGCATAAATAGTCAGGAAATAATAGGCCGGTGAGCCCGAAGCCAGTAATGCGTAAATTATTGGAAGGCATTCCAAGAGATCGAATATTTAACAATCCTGATAGACAGGGTCTGGTTAGGGATAGTTTACATGTCTTTGTTTTTGGTAGGTCGTATCTAACCAGTCCTGTCGAGATTTCCGAGGAGGTTAGCAGGGAAGTTGATGAAGCAAAGAAAGTGGACGCTTTCCACTTGGAGCCTTCCAAGAACTTTGACAAAGTCCATCATCGGAGACTAATCCAGAAGCTTCAGTCGTTTGGATTTCAGACAGAATGAATAAATTGGGTTAAGCCCTGGCCTCGCCAGCGAAGTATGTTTTCTTATTGAATGCCTGTTCGTTGTGGTGTGCCAAAAAAAAAAACGATTGTGGGTCCGTTGTTGATTGTGAACAACAGTAGGATTTGAATAACAATGTAATAAATTTGCTTAGCAAATTTGAGAATGCGGCTATGTAGTAGTTATCGAGGAATGTGATCAAAACTTCAAGCGTTGACGTGGCCCCTAGCAAAATTCGACTGAAATATGGCAGATGGAATTCCATGCGGACGTGTGTGCTGTTGCAGTCTGACCATGAGACCATGAAATATAGGAACAGAGGTCGACCATTCAGACCATCGAGTATGCTCCGTCATTCAATCATGGGCTGATCCAATTCTTCCAGTCATCCCCACTCCCCTGTTTTCAGCCCATACCCTTTGATGCCCTGGCTAATCGAGAACCTATATATCTCTGCCTGAACTGCACCCAATGATGTGGTCTCTACAGCCGCTTGTGGCAACAAATTCCAAATATTTACCACTCTCTGACGAAAGTAATTTCTCCGTATCTCAGTTCTAAAAGGACGTCCGTCAATCCTGAACGTGACTTCTTGCCCGAAAACCCTGACCATGGGAAATAATTTTTCCATATCTAATTTATTCAGGCCTTTTAAATTTCTGAGTATTTCGAGGAGATCATCCCCCCACCCCCTTCATTCTCCTAAACTGCAGAGAATACAGCCCAAGAGCTGACAAACGATCCTAATATAGTAACATTTCATTCCTGGAATCATTCTGGTGAATATCTTCTGAACCGTCTGCAATGTCAGTATACCCTTTGTAAAATAACAAGCCCAAAAATGCACTCAATACTCGAAGTGTGGTCTCACAGGTGTCTTATAGAGTCTCAACATCACGGCCCTGCTCTTATTGTTTATACCTCCGAAGATGAATGCCAGCAGTGTATTCGCCTTCTTCACAACCGACTCAGCCTGGAGGTTAACCTTCAGGGTATATCGCACAAGGGCTCCCAAGTCCCTTTGTATCTCTACATTTTGAAGTATCTCTCCATCTAAATATAGTCTGCTCGTTTATTTCTTCCACCAAAGTGCATGACCATACACTTTCCAATATTCTTTTTCAATTGCCGTGTCTTTGCCTATTCCCCTAAACTATCTAAGTCTCTCTGCAGGCTGTCTGTTTCTTTGACAGTGCCCGCTCCTCCACCAGTCTTTGTATCATCGGCAAATTTAGACACATATCCACTAACACCGTAGTCCAAATCATTGGCATACTCGTGAAAAGCAGTGGTCCCAACATAGACCCCTGTGGAATTCCACTGGTGACCAGCAGCCATCCAGAATAGGATCCCCTTATTCCCACTTGCTGTTTTCTACTGACCAGCCAATGCACCGCCCACGCTAATAACTTCCATGGGCTCTTATATTGCTAACCAGCGTCTTGTGCAGCGCCCTGTCAAAGACCTTCTTAAAATCCAAGTACACCACGTCTGCTGCATCTCTTTTGTCTACCCTGAATGTAATTTCCTCACAGAATTGCATTAGACTTGTCAGGAGGAATTTTCCTTTCAGGAAACCATGCTGGCTTTGGCCCACCTTGCCATGTGCCTCCGGTTACTCCGCAAACTCATTCCTAAAAATCGATTCCAACAACTTCCCAACCACTGATGTCAGGCTAACAGGTCCATGGTTTCCTTTCTGCTGCCTCCCACTCTTCTTAAATAGCGGAGTAAAATTTGCAATTGTCCAGTCATCCGATACGATGCCAGAATCTGTCGATTCTTGAAAGATCACCGTTAATGTCTCCGCTATTTCTCCAGCTACTTCCTTCAGAGCCCGACGGTGCATTTCATCAGATCCGGGAAATTTATCCACGCTCAGACCATTAAGCTTACTGACCATATTCTCAGTCGTAATTCTCACTGCATAAACCTCACTTGCCTGACACTCTTAAATGTCGGTTATACTGCAGACGTCTTCCACTATGATGCAAGAATTCGCATTCAGTTCCTCCTCCGCCAGCACTGCATCTCTCATTATAATATCTCCGACGTCATTTTGCATTGTTCCTATATCCACCCTTGACCCTCTTTTACCCTTCATGTACTTAAAACAGTTTCGTCTCATAATTCTTTTTTTCCCCTTCCGAATGAACGACCTCCTTAGTTTCCTTCTGCTAATTTTCAAAATCTCCCCAATCCTCTATTTTCCCACTAGTTCTGGCTTCCTTCTATGCCGTCTCTTTCACTTTTACTTTGGCTCTGATGTCACTTGTCAGCCACAACAATGTTCTTCTACCCTTTGAAAATGTATTCTTATTTGGAATATATCTGTCTTGTATATCCCTCATTTTCGCAGAAATTCCAGCTGCTCTGCTGTCTTTCCTGCATATGGCCCTTTCCAGTCAACTTCGGCCAGTTCCCCTGTCATGTCATTGTAATTTCTTTTATTCCACTGAAAAACCGACAGGTTGGATTTTATTTTTTCCCCTCTCAAATTTCAGTGTGAACCCGATCATATTGTGATCGCTATTTCCTAAGGTTTCGTTAACCTTAAGGTCATTTATCACCTCCGGTTATTGCACAAACCTCAATCCAGCACAGCCGATGCCCTAGTGGGCTCAAAAACAAGCCGTTCTAAAAAAAACATTCCTTAGACATGTTACTAAATCTCTCTCTTGATGTCCAGTAATGACCTGGTTTACCCAGTCCACTTTCAATGTTAAAATCCCCAGCGATTATCATGATATTGCTTTTCTGACACGCCTTTGCTATCTCCTGCTGTAATTTGTAATCCACATTCCAACTTCTGTTTAGATTCCTGCAGGCAACTGTTATTAGGCTCCTTTAACCCTTGCCATTTCTTAACTCAACTAATTTAGACTCTACATCTTCCAGTCCTATGTCATCTCTTTCCACTGATTTAATATTATTTCTTATACACAAAGCCACAGCACCTACTATGCCTAGTAACCTGCCTTTACCCTATGCCTAATATCCTTGGAAGCTGAGCTCCCAATGGCACTCATCCTTTTGCCAAGTTTCAGAGATGGCCACAATGTCATATTTGCCAATCTGTAGCTGAATTTCAAGATCGTCCATTTTATTCCTTGTGCTGCGTTCATTCAAATACAACACTCTCAGTCCAGTGTTTGTTGCTTTCTGTTTTAACTGCACCACGCCTCTACTGCGCTGTAACTCATGCCACTGGCTTTGACTATGCCTCAGCTCCTGCCTTTTTTTTTTGTAATCTCTGTTGCACGCTATTTTTGCTTTCCCCTTCCTCAGTCCTATCACTCCGGTTCCCATCACCCTGCAAAGTTAGTTTAAATCCTCCCTAACAGCTCTCTTAAATGTGCCCGCTAGTATATTGGACCCCTTTGGGTTCAGGTGTAATCCATTCCTTCTTGTACAGGTCGTACCTCCCCCAAAAGAGGACCCAATGATCCAGGAATCTGAATTCCTTCTCCCTACACCTGTCTCTCAGCCACACATTAATACGCCTGATCATGTTAATCTTTAATTCGATAGCACGTGGCACAGGCAACAATCCTGAGATTACTACCCTAGAAGTTCTGCCTTTCAGTTTCCTAGCTAAATCCCTGACTTCTCTCTTCAGGACCTCTCCCCTTTTCTACCTACATAGTTTGTACCAACGTGTACCAAGACTTTTGGCTGGTCATACTCTCCTTTCAGAATATTGTGCACCCGCTCCGAGACATCCCGTACCCTGGCAGCTGGGAGGCAACACACCATGCGGGTATCTCTATCAGGCTGATAGAGCCTCCTGTCTGTACCCCTCACGATGGCATACCCTGTGTTTACAGCATTTCTCATCTTCCTTTTTCCATTCTTCACCACGGAATCAGGCTCAGGGCCAGAGACCCGATCGCCGTGGCGTCCTCTGTCAGGTTACCACCCTCAACCGCATCCAAAACGAGATAACTATTACTGAGGGGATGGCCACTGGGTGTTCTCTGCTATCTGAGCTCCTTCCATCCCTTCCCTGATCGTCACCCACTTATCAGTCTCACGGTGACTAACAGCCTGTGGCTCCTCTCCATCTTCTGTTCACTCGCCCTAATAAGTTGTAAGTCATCGAGCAGTAGCTCCAGTTCCCTAACACGGTTTCTCAGGAGCTGCATCTCGGTGCACTTGGCGCAGATGTGACCATCTGGGAGACGGGAAGATTCCCAGGATTCCCACATTCGACACCAAGAGAGGAATACTAACCCGACCGACATACTCGCTATTCCTCAAAAAAAAAGCAAAGGAAAACCAAACACAAATTCCACATACCCACTTACCCCACTGAAGCCCGCTTTCGCCGAAGCCTGAATGAGAAAAACCCGTCGATTCTAGTCTCGCCACTGGCCTACTCCCGACAATAGCTGCTCCGCTTATCCCTTCCTTACATTTATTTAGTTCGTCGAGATCAGTTGCCGTCGCGGACAGGCCCCGCACAATGCACTAATGCCCGCGAAGCTCTCGTCTTAAATCACTGACTTTGACCTGCGAGAAGTATTCCTCTGTCGAGCTCAGCTGCCGCCGCTAAAAGGCCTGTAGCAGTTTAACACAATGTGATTACCTGTACGTACACAGACACCATCAAGTGGCAAACATCATTCAACAAAACCTTGTTTTAAAATACAAGTTCATAAATGGAACCACACCTTACTCGAAATACAAAGGATAACCAAGCATGGACAATTCATTTAATAGATATCACCTTTCCAAACACACACAACTTACACAAATCAACAAATGAGAACACAGCTGAAATATGCTGATTGAAAACAGGAAAATGATACACTTTGTAACATGAACAATGTATATATTGTCTATATAGTAATAACTACAGATGTTGTCATCCCAAAGGCACTACACAACAGCATTAAATAATTTTGGCTGTAAACGAATATCTTTGTAAATCTACATAAAGCCACAATGCTAAACACGACTGGAATAGTCCGAAAATTCCTAGCAATTGACAAATGTGTCTGCTTGGTTATGCATTTATCTCAGGTTTTATCAGCTTAAGCGGAGGAAAAAAAATAAAGTTAACCAAAAGAAACGAGTATGCCCTCCATGAAAGATATCCCCACAATCTGAACAGACTGGATATTGACATGGAAGTGTTGTTCACCTGGGTAGGAGTTGGAGACTTCTTCCCAAAGACAGAAGGGTTCCTTGTGGCAATACAGGACCAGGAGGTTAACACAAAAATAACAAAAATCATAAATAAAGTCCAACAAATTCAAGATGATAAATATAGAAAATGTCAAGGGAAATGATAAACAATCCAACATATTGTAGTTACTGCATAGTGCGATTGCAGTTTAACACAATCTGGTTACTTACATGGCAAACATTATTCACCAAAATCTTGCTTCAAAGTACAAACTCATAAAATAAATCATCTGATCCTAGAAATACAAGTCTGATCCAGTTTTAGAGTCAGAACACCAAAGATTATTTTTCCTCAAATCCAATATAACAGATAGCACAAAATAAAACAAACATCCGGAGATAATAACATGGGATACGCAAACAAGAAAAACTTACTTAATGGATTTAGCCATTCCAAACACATAAATTACAAACTCAATAAGTAAAAAAACACCACCAATATGCTGAATTAAAAAAAAAACAAAACAAATTGAAAGGCTTTGGAACATGAACAGGCTATACATTTTCCCGAAAGTAATATACACAACTGGTCACATTTCAAGTCACGGCATTAAACATTAAGTTACACAACAATGTCTATGAACTTATTTAAGAAAACTGCAATAATAATCACCATTACAATAGTCTGAAGATTTCCAGAAGCTGGGAAATGTTTGGCGATGCACATACTTCAGGTTTCACAAGCTTGGGCTGAGAACAAAACTAAATTGCAATAATAGTAAAGTAACTATGGAAAAATACTGAGAACATGAGATAAAGTGTTCTTGAAACCCTTCTGCTCCAATATGAAGACATGGAAAATACTGCAGAGAAGATTCAGCAGAACGGCATGAACAAGAGAAAACCCGCAGAGGCTGGAAATCCAAGCAACACACACAAAATGCTGGAGGAACTCAGCAGGCCAGGCAGCATCTATGGAAAAGTGTACAGTCGACGTTTTGGACCCTGACCGTTCAGCAGGATTGGAGAGAAAAGATGAGGGTTAGAAGGTGGGTAGAGGGGTGGAAGAAACAGAGGACGATTTGTGAATTCGGGAGGGGGGTAGAATCGTGAGTAATGAGTTGGGAATTTGTTTGATGAAAGAGCAAATGGCTGGAGAAGGAGGAATCTAATGTGAGAGGAAAGAAGGAAGAAAGAAAAGATGGAGGAGCACCAGAGGAGGCGCAGGCAAGGAGATCGGGTGGGAGAGGAAAAGGATCTGGGAAATTTGAAAGAGGGACACGCGCGGAAGTTCGAGAAACCAGTGTTCATGTTATCAGTTTGGAGGTTACCCAGACGGAATATAAATGTTGTACTTCCAACCTGAGTGTGACCTTATTGCAAAAGTGGAGGACCCCCTGGATAGATATGTCAGAATGGGAACTGTTCTGTTTTCAGCACCATAATCTAAGGTATAACTAACCCTGCAAGACCATTTCTGGAATAAAAATGGAACGTTATTGCCACTGCAGAAGATCATTTAGTGTCGGATGGAGACTAAAAATAATTGGCAGAAAAGCAATAAGGGGATGATATGTGTACACTTTGAAAGATGTGGTGATTTTACTGGTGTAGTACATACCGTGAACTGTTAAAATTTGGATTGACTGAAGCCTCCAGATCTGCTGGGTGACTTCAGCGTCTTGTGTGTTTCTTAGTGAACATGTCTTCTGTTTGTGAAGCAAGATGCTATTCATGTCCTATGTTATGCACATTAGGATTGCAGGGTGAAAGAAATCACTTGCCCCTCACAATTCACAAATATGCAGAATTACTTGAAATCGTAAATCCAGGCATTTGTACTTAATATAAATAATTCAACTCATGTTTCATTTTGCTATTCGGCGGTCCTGGACAGTTTCCTTATCCAAATTACGTAGTCTGGTACGTAGACGGTAATCAGTGTTAAACCCCAGCAGTTGATCTTGACCCACAAGAACACAAATGCCATTTAATTGTGGGCAAGATGAGGATAGATGTGGACTTTCAACACAGACCTCAACAGGCTGTTGTTGATTATGTTTGGAAAAATATGGATATTAGTGAAAATAAGTTATTCTGCTCCATAATCTTGAACTCAGTGAAGGTGGCAGTAGTGAATCTCCTTGTAAAATTGAATAATTATGAATATATAAGCTTTTATATGTTCAGATGGCGCTTCCGAAGATGGGCGACAGCAGGCCGGTAAAACATAAAACAAGAGATTCGACTTAAACATTACTAAAATCATCATTCCTGAAGCAAATTTTGGTGAACTATCGTCGCAAGTGGCGAGTTGGCAGGTTCGGGCGATGAGCTGTGCTGGGGAATTGCGAGTTCGAGCAACGTTTCCGAGCCGCCGGGGGTGGCAGACGCAGATCGTATCGCGCCGGAGGTGGAGTGAGCGATTTGTAAAGGAGTCGATCCGGGAGAGTTTCGATATCCGGACATCGAAACCGGGTGGGTGGTTGGATCGCTCCAAGAGCAGAGCCGATCCGGTGAGATGCAGAACGTCTCCCGGCTGCGCTTGCCTGAAAGGTACCGGGAAGCCGGATCCATGTCCTCCAACATGGCACTACTCGGAGTTTGGACAATTGAAATGCGCACAACACGCTAGAGGAAATCAGCAATTCGGGCAGCATCCGTGGAAACGAACAGTCAACGTTTTGCGCCGAGACCCTTCGTCGGGACTGAAGAGGGAGGGTCCAAACTCAGGTTGGAGGAGCAACACCTCATATACCGTCTGGGTACTCTCCAGCCCCTTGGTATGAACATTGAATTCTCCAGCTTCCCGTAATTCACTCCCGCTCCCTTTCTCCATCCCAGTTTCACTCTGCCCCCTCCTCCAGTAGCCTATCAGCTCCTTCATGGTTCCGCCTCCTTCTACTACCCATTGTGTCTTCCCCTATTCCTTCTTCACCTTTTCTGCCTATTCCTTCCCTGCTTCCCCTTCCCCACACGCTGATCTTCCCCCTTACTGGTTTTTCACCTGGTACCTACCAGCCTTCACCTTCCCACCCTCCCCCCACCTTCTTTATAGGGCCCCTTCCCTCTTCCTCTTCAGTCCTGACGAAGGGTCTCGGCCCGAAACGTTGACTGTTCGTTTTCACTGATGCTGCCCGAGCTGCCGTGTTCCTCCAGCGTGTTGTGCGTGTTGCTTTGACCCCAGCATCTGCAGATTATTTTGTGGGGACAATTGAAACAACAGCCTAGATGGACTGAAAGCCCAACGGTCAAGTACGCAGTCGAGGGTAGGAAAGATTTCGCTCGCTTTCCAGCGCGTTTTTGGCCCGCTTTCCCGATGATAGGGGATAGAGGCTTCTGCCTGCTCCGGGAGCGGATCCGGGTCTCAATCCGGTGTTCGCTTGCTTCTATTATCTGCATGATGCATGTTCCCCACACCACCTGCCGCCCCCAATCTCTTTCTCTCTTTTTCTGCAGTGTTGTTTGGTCTTTTTTTTAAAAAAAAATTGGTTATTCCGGTTTTCTACTTTGTAGATAACTGTAACCAGAGAGATTTCAAAGTATATAATTTACACATTCTTTGATTATGAATGTGATTTGAATATAAAGGCAAAATAGGAAATTCTGCTGAACTTCCAGTTTCCCCATTTTACGGAAAGCAACAGAAGATATCGCAATAATAGTCTGGCCCATTTGGTATCTAATTATTTAACTTCAAAGAGTCATGAGACAGTGTAAACTTTGCTCAATGACTTTCAAGGACTATTGAGGATAGTCTTCTGTGACATGACAGATCAGTTTAATATAATTTGTTCGAGTCTTGCTGAAAAAGAACAGTACCAGGTTTGTATTTATAGTAAGGTACGACTTCTGTTTAGCGTTTGCATATTAAAGCAATATTTCGGTGAACATTGTTTGCCACCTGTTTGTGCCTGTGCAACGAATAAGAATGAACTAAATTGTTGTAGAATCCTGTAATGTGCTGCATTTTTTCCGGATTCTTTTGACATTTTTTGTATTTTTGATTTCTTGTTTTGCGTGTTAATCTCCTGGTCCTGTATCACCACAAGGAATCATTCCTTTTTGGATGAGGGATCCAAATTTAAGTCAAACATTCTAAAGCCATGTATCATCTGGTCTGCACAGATCTTGGGGTTGTCCATGAAAGATCATTCTCTTTCACTGGTTAACTCCGTCTTCAGTTTTCCGAGTTATGCTTTCAGTTAAGTTTAGTGGTGTTTAATTCTTATCAGATTTGCATATGCTTGAGTGGAGTCCCTAATGCTGTTTTCGTTAATGAAAATACGTCCACAGAAAATTTATGTGACTATTATATATTTTGATATCTGCTATTCCTCTTCTTCATTCTTCTCCAAGTAGTCTTAATCTAAGTGTGTTCAAATGCAGATAGTATTTTCTGAAAATTTGACATTTCAATTCTTATTTTTCTTTGTAAAATATCCGGATTGGTTTCTGAATAAGATATTATGGCAAAATAAAACAATGTAAGTACAGTGAAAGTGTTACTATCTTTGTAATATTTTTACTATTGATATCTCTTGGGCAGATTTTCTTAAGTCTTGAAGTACATTCTGTCAAAAGTTTTCCTTTAATTGCATTATGATGTATTTACTTTGCTTGTTGTTATCACAGGTAGTTATATGCTTCATGATCATCTTTCGGTTATATTGTATCCTACTACTCTATTGTGCATTCTATTAAATTTAGTGCATGTGTCTTTATGTTTAATATTCTGCACTTATCTAGTCCAAACATTGTGCTTATATCTTTCAAAAAAAGTTCTACAGCCAGACTATAGGCTTGAGGCAGCAGATGTGTGGCCAGCAGGGGAGGTAAGTGGTTAAGACAGTCATTGCAATGCGTTGGGTTGTTTCTGGTTTTTCTCGTCATTCTTTCTCAGCTCAAGCTGGTAAAACCTGAGTGAGGATTATAGCCAAGCACGCTCATTTGTCAATTGCTAGGAACTTTTGACTATTCAATTAGTGTTTGGTATTGTAGCTTTCAGAGCATTGACACGGATATCACTATGTTGCCCTAATTATTTAATGCAGTTGTGGAGAGCCTTTGGTGTGACACCAGTGGCAGATATTACTATCGGGCCAACGTATATCTTGTTCATGTTCCAAAGTATATTAATTTCCTCTTTTAATTCAGTACATTTCTCGTGCTTTTCATTGATTTATATCTCGGTTATGTGCGTTTGGAATGGTTATATCTATTAACTAAGATGTTCTCGCTTGTTTATCCGGTATTATTATATTCCGTCGGTCATTAAGGATCGTCCTATCCGTAATAACTGAACAGTCATAATATAATATGCGATATTCTGACTCTAAAACTGTATCTGGATTGTATTTGTAGTAAGCTGTGATTTCATTCATAAATTTGTATTTTAAAGCAAGATTTAACGAATAATATTTGACACTTCATTGCGCCCGTGTAAATATCCTGACATGAGTTGGTTTGTTTATGTGTTTTTTCGGCAATTTCTTCTCCTTCAGACATGGTGGCGGCGCAACTCGTCGCAGCGGCTTCTACGGGGTCAAAATAAGTGCTGCGGTAGTACTTAAAAAATACGTGTAACCATCGCAAGATCCTGCTGTACATGAAGAACACAAAGGACTGCAGGTCTCCACCATCAGCGAGTTGTTCGCTGCCGGAGATAATGAAGGGGCTGCGCAACGTGCTGCCGCCTCAGTCGATGGAGGCTCACTGTCAAACAGCGAGTGGCCGACTCGTTCGCTTTTCTTGTGATCGCAAGAACCATTTGAACATTGTTCATCTGGTCCGCCGCAAGTTCGATTCGCTGATGTATTGGATGCGATCAGGGGCGGATGGAGGGGCCTTGTCCTCGGTCGAGGTGAGGATTAGGCCTGAAACCACGGTGTCGCCTGTTTACAGCCACCGGGAGTGAGGGGTGAAGCCGTTGCGGTCCTCGGGTTTCGTTTGGCAGAAGGCAATCTCTGTTGTGGCCGACTGCAGACATTTTAGAGACATTCAATCGACACGGGCCTCAAGCTGTGATGTCGCTTGCTTTCAGCTACCGAAGGTGAGGCGTCAAGGAGCGGTGGGGCGCTGTTGAAGCGACTGAAGGTTTAAAATGGACTTAAGGGACTGGACTGTTGTCTGGTTGTGTTTTTACTAAAATTCTATATGTGCTTGTGTATGCGAGGACTGGGCCTCAAAGCCACGTATTCATCTGGCGGGAGTCGGGCGTCGTGGCGTGGACTGGGCCTCAAAGCCGCGGTGTCGCCTAGAGATCGTAAACACAAAATAATCTGCAGATGCTGGGGTCAAAGCAACACTCACAACACGCTGGAGGAACTCAGCAGGTCCGGCAGCATCCGTGGAAACGATCAGTCGACGTTTCGGGCCGAGACCCTTCGTCAGGTCTGTAGAGGGAAGCGGCAGAGGCCCTATAAAGAAGGTGGGGGGAGGGTGGGAAGGAGAAGGCTGGTAGGTTCCAGGTGAAAAACCAGCAATGGGAAAGATAAAGGGGTGGGGAAGGGGAAGCAAGGAGGGGATAGGCAGGAAAGGTGAAGAAGGCATAGTGGAAAACACAATGGGTAGTAGAAGGAGGTGGAAGCATGAGGGAGCTGATAGGCAGCTGGGGGAGGGGGTAGAGTGAAATAGGGATAGAGGAAGAGAGGGGGAGGGAATTACCGAAGTTGGAGAAATCTATGTTCATACCAAGCGGCTGGAGGCTACCCAGATGGTGTATGAGGTGTTGCTCCTCCAACCTGAGATTAGCCTCATCATGGCAGTAGTGGAGGCCATGTATGGACATATCTGAATGGAAATGGGAAGCAGAGTTGAAGTGGGTGGCTATGGGGAGATCCTGTCTGTTGTGGCAGAAGGAGTGGAGGTGCTCGACAAAGCGGTCCCACAATCTGCGTCGAGTTTCACTGATGTAGAGGAGGCCGCAACTGGAGCACCGGATGCAATAGATGACCCCAACAGTCTCACAAGTAAAGTGTTGCCTCACCTGGAAGGACTTTTTGGGGCCCTGAATAGTGGCAAGAGAGGAGCTGTAAGGACAGGTGCAGCACTTACGCTGACAGGGCTAAGTGCCGGGTTGGAGATCCGTGGGGAGGGACGTGTGGATCAGGGAGTGGCGGAGGGACCGATCCCTGCGGAAAGCGGAGAGGGGTGGAGAGGGAAAGGTGTGCTTGGTGGAGGGGTCCTGTTGAAGGTGGCAGAAGTTGCGGAGGATAATGTGCCGGATCCGGAGGCTGGTGGGGTCGTAGGTCAGGGCAAGGGGAACTCTGCCTCTGTTGTGGTGGTGGGAGAATGGGGTGAGGGCTGAAGTGCGGGAAATGGAGGAGATGCGGGTGAGGGCATCACTGATGACGGCAGAAGGGAAACCATGATCCTTAAAGAAAGAGGACATTTGAGATGTTCTGGAAGGGAAAGCCTCATCCTGGGAGCAGATGTGGCGGAGATGGAGGAACTGGGAATAGAGAATGGCATTTTTGCATGTAGCGGGGTGGGAAGGGGTATAGTTGAGGTAGTTATGAGAGTCAGTGGGCTCGTAGGAGATGTCAGTGGACAGTCTTGTCTCCAGCGATGGAGACCGAGAAATCGAGAAAGGGGAGAGAAGTGTCCGAGATAGACCAAGTGAATTTGAGGGCTGGGTGGAAGTTTGAAGTAAAGTCGATGAAATTGACGAGCTCAGCATGGGTGAAGGAAGCAGCACCAATGTAGTTGTCGATGTACCAAAGGAAAAGTTGGGGAGCAGTACCAGAATAGGTTTGGAGCACAGACAGTTCCACATAACCAATGAAGAGGCAGGCATAGCTGGGGCACATGCGAGTTGCCATAGCTTCGCCCTTAGTCTGAAAAAAAGTGGGAAGAGCCAAACGAGAAGTTATTAAGTGTGAGAACCAGTTCTGTCAACTGGAGGAGCGTAGTGGTGGTGGGGAACTGGTGAAGTCTATTAACCAGAAAGTAGCGCAGGGCTTTGAGGCCTTCTTGATGGGGAATGGATATAAGGCTTGGACATCCACAGTGAAAATGAAGTGGTCGGGACCGGGGAACTGGAAGTTATTGAAGAGGTGGAGGGCATGGGATATATCCCGGATGTAGGTGGGGAGGGATTGAACTGGGTGACAAAATGGAGTCCAGGTAGGCAGATACCAGTTCGGTGGGACAGGAGCAGGCAGAAACTATGGGTCTACCGGGACAGTCAGGTTTGTGGATCTTGGGAAGGAGGTAAAACCGAGTGGTATAGGGCTTGGGAATTATGAGCTTAGCGGCTGAGGATGGAAGGTCTCCAGAGTGATAAAGGCGGTGATGGTACTGGAGACAATGGTTTGATGTTTTTTTTGGTGGGGTCCTGTTCCAGGGGTAAGTAAGAGGAGCTGTCAGAGAGCTGCCATTTGGCCTCAGTGAGGTAGAGGTGCGTCCGCCAGAGAACTACGGTACCACCTTTGTCAGCGGGTTTGATGGTGAGGTTGGGATTAGTGCAGAGAGAGTAGAGGACAGTGCGTTCAGAGGGAGTGAGGTTGGAACAGAAGAGAGGAGTGGTGAAGTTGAGACGCTTGATGTCTCGACAACAGATGGAGATAAAAAGATCGAGTGCAGGTAGAAGGCCTGGGCGGAGTGTCAGGAGGAGGAGCCACCTACTTCAACTCTGCTTCCCATTCCCGTTCAGATATGTCCATACATGGCCTTCTCTACTGCCATGATGAGGCTAAACTCAGGTTGGAGGAGTAACACCTCAAATACCGTCCAGGAAATCTCCAGCCCTTTGGTATGAACATAAAATTCTCCAACTTCCGGTAATTCCCTCCCCCTCCATTCCTCTATCCTTATTTCACTCTGCCCCCTTCCCCAGCTGCCTATCACCTCCCTCATGGTTCCGCCTCCTTCTACTCCCCATTGCGTTTTCTCGTATTCCTTCTTCACCTTTCCTGCCGATCACCTCCCTGCTTCCCCTCCCCCACCCCTTTATCTTTCCTCTTACTGGTTTTTCACCTGGAACCTACCAACCTTCTCCTTCCTACCCTTCCCCCACCTTATTTATAGGGCCTCTGCCCCTTCCCACTACGTTCCTGGCGAAGGGTTCTGGCCGTCAAAGCCACGGTGTTGCCTAGAGGGCGTCGGAGGCTAGTCGACAGGCGATATCAGTGGGCTGGGCTCTGGAGTTTATATATACATGCATATGTTTTTTGTCGTTTTTATTGATATCTTATATGGGCTAGTTAACTTGAATACATCGAGCCGGGGTGGGGCGGGGGAGTGCCGAGGGGGGCTTCGGGACTCTCTTTACGTGATTGTGATCTGAAGTGCGTGACTGTGGGTAATGTGTTTTTGCATCTTGACCCCGGAGTAACGTTGTCTCTTTTGGCTGTATTCGTATGAGTTTAAATGACAATTAAATGAATTAAATTGAATTTTGCATTTTGACTTTGTTAGTCTTTTATGGTATTTAGATTTTTTTTGTGTTGTTCACCTGGCCCTGGATTACCACAGGAAACCTTATGATTCTACGGGGAGGTTTGACAACTCTGTACCAGGTCTTTGATGCTTTCTTGTCGACATCCAGTTTGTATAGATAATGGGGATGTCTTCCATGGAGGGTCGTGCTTTTCTATTGGTTAACTTTTACTTCAATAATGATAATGTCTTCGTTTTTCTGGGTTGTGCTCTCATTTAATGGTGTTTAGTTCTTATTAGAATTGCATGTGCTTGTGTGGAGTGCTAATTCTTGTCTTTATTGATGAAAATATGTCCTCAGAAGTTTTAGCTGACTGCTGTGTGGACTTCTAGTATCTGTGTTTCCTCTTTCCTCTCTTGTGTCCCAGGAGGTGGTTCTCTAAGTGCATTTGAATGTGCATAATGTTTTCTGAAATTTGTCATTTTATTTCTTATTTTTCTTATAAATTTTCCTGATTGGTTTCGGATGAGGATATTATGCGAAATGATTACATTAATCGTCATCGTCGTGGTTATCCCTTGAAGTTGAGGATGATGGTTTTCGTTCTGAAGAAGTGGCCCACAGAGTAAAGACTCTTGTGCATGTATTTGTTTAATGTGTTCTTGATGTTGCACTCCAAGAAGCATGCGATACTTCACAAATCAACCGATTCCAGTGGCATGGAAACCACGACGATTGGAGCTGATGGATTTGTTGCAGCCTTCATCTGCCTTCAAAGCCATTGACTTCGAAGTAACTTTGTCTGCCTATTCCACCGTTAAAGTCTTGGTTGGATTGTTCTTTGTCGGGGACCTCACCCTGGAGCTTACCGCCATGGGTGACCCTACCAGGAGCATAGCTCCAGAGGGATTGCTCTCGGGATCACAGGACCACACAGGCTTCTCCACCATGACAAGGTGACAATCCACGGAGAAGATACATTCATATAATTACAGTGAAAGTGTTTATTGCCTTTGCTATAATTTTATTGTTGAGCTCTGCTTGGCAGATTTTCTTACCTTGAAGTGAATTCTGTGAAAAGATTTTCCTTTATCACGCTATGCTATGATCTAATTTCTTCTTGATATCCCAGATACTTATGTTCATTTTCATCCATCAGTTATTGTATTGTGCTGTCCTGTTTTACTTTAATTCTATTAGCTTTATTGCACCTTTCTTTATGTTGAATGTTCTGCATTTATCCTGTCCAAAGTTAATCTATCTCTTTCGAAAGTAGTTCTAGTATTTGAATTAATTGCTTTAGCTTAACTGATAGAGCATATCAATTCAAATCATCCAAATTGGATCAGCAAATTTGCTGATGATACAAAGATTGTAGGTGTAGTAGACAGTGAGAAAGGTTTTCAAAGCTTGCAGACGGATTTGGACCAGTTGGGAAAATGGGCTGAAAAATGGCAGATGGAATTTAATACAGACAATTGTGAGGTATTGCACTTTAGAAGGACAAACCAAATTAGAACACAGAAGGTAAATGTTAGGGCACTGAGGAGTGCATTAGAACAGAGGGATCTTAGAATACAGATATAAAATTCCCTGAAAGTTGCGTCACATGTTGATAGGGTCGTAAAGAGAGCTTTTGGTAAATTGGCTTTCATAAATCGAAGTATAAGAGTTGGAATGTTATGATGAGGTTGTATAAGACATTGGTGAGACCAAATGGTCAATAGTTTACAGGAAGGATTTAATAAGTTTTAAAAAATGCAGAGAAGGTTTACAACGATGTTGCCTGGACTTGAGAAACTGCGTTACAGAGAAAGGTTGCATAGGTTAGGACCTTATTCGCTGGAGCATAGAACAATGAGGGGAGATTTGACAGAGGTATATATAATTATGATGGGTATAAAGAGGGTGAATGTGAGCAGGCTTTTTCCACTGAGGCTGTGGGAGAAAAAAAAAACAGAGGACTGGGTTAAGGATGAAGGGGGAAAAGTTTATAGGGAATGTTAGGTGGGGGCTTCTTCACACAGAGAGAAGTGGGAGTGTGGAGTGGGCTGCCAAAAGAAGAGGTGAATGCGTGCTCACTTTTAGCATTTAAGAAAAGCTTAGACAGGTGCACCAATTGAATTTAAGGACAGGATTGAAGTTGGAGGCAAAATTGATCAAATTGACAAGCTCAGCATGGGTGCATGAGGCTATGTGAATGCAGTCATCAATGTAGAACATGATATAATGAGATAAACAGCCTTAAAGTGAGATCTTTGGTTGTAGGGACATTGCAGTGATGGGGCAAGTGAATGTAGTTGCCCCCTTTCTTTTAAGAGCCTGATAGTTGAGGTGTAGAAATGGTTGTTGAAACTGAGGTAGGTACCCCTTCTACCTGATTGCAGCAGTGACAATAGACCATGATATGAGTTCTGGGGATCTCGGATGATAGATGCTGCATTCTTCTGACAGCATTATGTGTACATGTGCAAATGGATGGATGATTTTTACCCATGATGTACTGGGCTGAATCCATTACCTTTTGTGGTGTTTTACTTTCAAAGGCAATGGTGTTTCCATACCAGGCAAAGGTACCATCCAGACAATAATCTCTCCACGACAATACACTACTTTCAAAAGGGTTCTAAGAGTAAACCAAGCAATTATCGGCCGGGGAGTTTGATGTCAGTGGTGAGTAAAGTGATGGAAAGTATTCTTAGAGATGGGAAGAATCTAATTATCTGGTTAGACAGGGTGTGATTTGGACAGTCAACATGAATTTGCGCCTGGAAGGTCATGTTTGACATTGAATTTTTTGATGACGTTACTAGGAAAGTTGACAAGGGTAAAGCAGTGGATGTTGTCTATATGGACTTCAGTAAGGCCTTTGACAAGGTTCGACATGGACAGTTAGTTTGGAAAGTTGAATTGTTAGGTATTAATATCGAAGTAGTAAAATGGATTCAGCAGTGGCTGGATGGGAGATGCCAGAGAGTACTGGTGGATAACTGTGTGTCAGATTAGAGGACAGTGTGTAGCGGTGTTCCTCAGGGATCTGTACTGGGTCCAATGTTGTTTGTCATATATTATAATGATCTAGATGATGGTCTGGTAAATGGGATTAATAAGTATGCAGATGGTACTAAGATAGGTGGAGTTGTGGATAATGAAGCAGTTTTTAAAAGCTTACAGAGATTTAGACCACTGAGAAGAGTGGGCTGAAAGATAGCAGAGGAAGTTTAATGCTGATAAATGTGAAGTGCTACATTTTGGTAGGACTAATCAAAATAGGACATACGTGGTAAATGGTAGGGCATTGAAGAATGCAGTAGAACAGCGGGATCTTGGAATAATGGTGCATAGTTCGCTGAAGGTGGAACCTCATGTGGATAGGGTGGTGAAGAAAGCTTTTGGTATGCTGGCATTTATAAATCAGAGCACTGATTTCGGAGTTGGGATGTAATGCTGAAATTGTATAAGGCATTGGTAATGCCACATTTGGAGTATTGTGTACTGTTCTGGTCACGGAATTATAGGAAAGATGTCAATAAAATTGAGAGAGTACAGAGGAGATTTACGAGAATGTCACCTGGGTTTGATCTCCTAAGTTACCGAGAAAGGTTGAACAAGTGGGGTCTTTATTCTTTGGAGCATAGAAGGTTGAGGGGGGACTTGACAGAGGTATTTAAAATTATGAGGGGTGTAGATAGAGTTGACATGGCTGGGCTTTTTCCATTGAGAGTGGGGGGGAGATTCAAACAAGAGGACGTGATTTGAGAGTTAAAGGGCATAAGTTTAGGGGTAACATGAGGGGGAACTTCTTTCGTCAGAGAGTGGTAGCTGTGTGGAACGAGCTTCCAGCAGAAGCAGTTGAGGCAGGTTGGATGTTGTCATTTGAAGTTAAATTGGATAGATATATGGACAGGAAAGGAAGGGAGGGTTATGGGCTGAGTGCAGGTCAGTGGGACTAGGTGAGAGTAAGAGTTCCGCCTGGACTGGAAGGGCCGAGATGGCCTGTATCTATGCTGTAATTGTTACATGGTTATATGGTTACACATCTATAAAAGTTTATCGAAGTTTTAGATGTCATGCCAAATCTTCAGAGACACCCAAGGTAGTAGAAGTGCTCCTGTGCTTTCTTTGCAATTGTACGTATGTGCTGGGTCTAGGAAAAGTCCTCTGAAATAGTAACACCCGGGATCTGAAAAGTTGCTGACCCTCTCCACCTCTGAACCACCGGTAAGGACAGGCTCATGGACCTCTGGCTTCCATCTTTGAAGTCTGCAATCAGTTTCTTGGTCTTGCGGATATTGAGTGAGGGGTTGTTTTTATGACATCGCTCAGAGTAATTTTTAATCTCTCTCCTGTACGCTGATTCATCACCACTCTTGATTGGGTCCACAACAGAGGGTCATCAGCAAACTTGAATATGGTATTGGGGCTGTACTTAGCCACACAATCACGGATATAAAGATAGTAGAGCGGAGGGCTCAGCACACAGCTCTTTGGTGCACCTGGGCTGATGAAGATCATGGAGGAGATGTTGTTACCAGTCAGAACTGACTGGGGTCGACAAGAGAGGAAATCCAGGACACAAATGCACAAGATGGGGTTGAGGCAGGTCTTGGAGCTTATTGATTAGTTTTGAGGGGATGATGGTACTAAATGCTGAGCTGTAATCGATAAAGAGCATCCTGATGTATGTATCCTTGCAGCTGTCAAGATGTTCCAGCTCTGAGTGAAGAACCAATGAGATGACATCAGTTGTGAACCTGTTGCTCCGGTAGGCAAAGTGGAGCAGAACCAAGTCACCTCTCAGGCAGAAGTTGATATGTTTTTTTCACCAGCCTCACAAAACACTTCATCACTTTGGATGTAATTGCTACAGGGCGATGGTCATTGAGGCAGGTCACCATGCCCTTCATGGTTATTATTGCAGCCATTTGAAGCAGGTGGGTCACACACTGCTGAAGGAAGATGTTAATGATCTCAGTGAACACAACAGCCAGTGGGTCAGCATGGGTACTGAGTACATGGCCAGTTCCCTGGTCGGTATGGATGGTTTCCATGGATTCACCAACCTGAAAGCAGCCCACACGTCAGCTTCAGATACTGAGATCAAGGGATCATTGAGAGATGTGGAGTTATGTTATGGTTCGTCCATGTTCTTATGCTCAAAGCATTGAGCTTATCAGGAAGTGAAGCCCTTCTCTCTCCCATGTTGTTTAATTTAACTACATAGGAGGTGATATCATTCAAGTCCTGCCACAGCTGCCGAACATCCCTCATTGACTCAAGTCTGTCTGGAATCTCGACTTCACCCGTGAGATGGCATTCTGGAGATCATACCTGCACTCTTGTCACTTCCTTGGTCTCCAGAATTGAATGCTTTTGATCTGCCCCTTAGCAAATTGTGGATCTCATGTTTCATCCAGGGCATCTGATTGGGGGCAACTCTGAGTGAGTTTGTGTGGACTCCGTTGGTAAGGGAGTCTAGGACAACAGGGCACGACTTCAGGATTGAAGGACATCCTATTTAGAACAGAGATGTGCAGAAATTTATTTATTCAGAATTTGGTAAATCTCTGGAATTCATTGCAATGAGCACCTAGGCCAAGTCATTGGATGCATTTCAGGCGGAAATAGATAGGCCAGGGCATCAAAGCATATGGGAAGAAGGCAGAGCAGTGGGGATGACTGGAAGAATTGTATCAGGCATGCTTGAATGGCAGAACAGACTCGATGGTCCAAATGGCCTACTTCTCCTATGTCTTATGGACCCACTCATTTACAGCTGTTTTTATAAAGTCAAATGCAACAATGCTATATTCATTCATATCTTTAGAAGAGTGCTTCAACGTGACCCAGTCCACTGACTCAAAACCTCCAACGACAATCTGTTCCTTATCCTGATCTCTGGAGCTTTGCATTTAGGCTCTGCCTCTATGCAGGTAAGAGGAGGACAGCCAGGTAAATTGATTTACCAAAATGCAATCTGTGCAAGGCATGGTAGGCATTCCTCATCTTATGTAGCAGTTGTCCAGTATTGGGACCTCTGGTGCTACAGGTGATATGCTCTTAATAATTAGGTGGGGTTTGCTTCAAACAAGTCTGGTTGAAGTCTCCAACTATAATTTGAAATGCGTCAGGAGTTTTCTTGTCGGGAGTCAGCATTATGCAGCGTCATGCGTACTTGCTTATAGTCGGCTGCTGGTGAACTCCTCAGGAAAACTGAATGGATGGCTTTTGACCATCTAGATTCTATCATCTTATCTTATATTTGGAATAATAAAAATCCTAGACTGAGTAAACATATATTACAGGAATTAAAAAAAAAGATGGTGGTATGGCTTTGCCAAATATGGAATGTATTATTGGGCAATTACTATTCAATATATTACTTTTTGGATTCGTTACCCAGAGAGACATGACTGTCCTTCATGGTTGGATGTGGAGGAAAACTCAGTGAAGGGGTTCTCTTTGGCCTCTTTACTGGGAGCTCCTCTTCCCTTTTTGTTTTCTAAGATTATTAGACTTTAATCCTATTATTAAACATACTTTAAGAATTTGGTTTCAGTTTTGCAGATTGTTTGAGTTAAATAATTTTGTTCTTTCTGGTAATATCCATTTTAATTATTTTTTAAACCATCAATTTTAGATATGACCTTTGTAATTTGGAAAACCAGGGGAATAACAACTTTTTCAGATTTGTTTTTACGGGACTGTTTAATGTGTTTTTCTCGGTTCGTGGATAAATATGGTTTACCTAATTCACATTTCTTTAGATATTTACAAATTAGGAATTTTTACATGGTTTGCTACCAAATTACCCTTCTGCTTATCCACCTAATATGACAGATGCGCTTTTTTAGCTTAAACCACTTCAAAAATGGTTGAGAGCTATAATTTATAAACAAATATTGAATTTAGGAATGATACCAAAGGATAAATTTAAACGTGCCTGGGAATTAGAAGTTCAAGAGTCATTTTCAGATAATCAGTGGAGTAAAATTCTTCATTTGGTTAATAACTCATTTATTTGAGCCCGTCATTCCTTGACACGGTTCAAGGTAGTGCATCGGGTCCATATGTCAAAGGATAAACTAGCACATATTTTTTCCAACGTCAATCCCTATTTGTGACAAATGTAATAGTGAGGTGGCACTTTAACTCATATGTTTTGGTCTTGTATAAAGCTAGACAATTTTTGGAGAGATGTCTTTAAAACATTATCAGAAGTATTGGATCTGGACCTACATCTGAATTTACTTAATGGCAATATTTGGGATTACCCCATTGAAACCAGAAAATATTCCTGTTTCTGCTCGATGTATGGTGTCCTTTTGAACTTCTTTAGCTAGAAGAGCCACTTTACTGAAGTGGAAGGATTCTAATCCACCTACTGTCTTTTATTGGCTTTCCTCCATTATGTCCTGTTTAAGTTTAGGGAAAATAAGAAGTTGGACATTTGATACATCCTTTGAATTTGAGTAAATCTGGCGACCTTTTATTCAATAATTTCGTTTGACTTGTTTTACTACTCCTCCAATTTTTTGTAAGTTTTAGGTTTGATCAGAAATTCTTTCTTTCTTTTTATTTTGGTCGTATCCTCAGAATGGTCTGCCCAGTCCTTCTTTATTTTTACTTTTTTTTTGGAAAGTGTAGTGTTTTTTTTTTCTTCATTTAAAATTCGGAGTTTTTTCTTTCCCCCTCATGAGCTGATCAGAGGAGAATTGCTGTTTTCTTTTTTATTATATATTACATACTAGCTTAACACTATGTATGAATTTGATAATGTATATTTCAATCTTTGTATTGTTATTGATATATATATTTGAGATCATCTCTTGTTTATATTTATGTTCATTTTAAATCAATAAAAAGATTAATAAAGAAAGAAAAACTTGCTGAAGGAAAGTAAGAAGGTCATTCGGAAGGAAATGATGAATTATGAGAGGAAGCTGCCGACTAATATGGAAGAAGATATGAAAAGATTTTTGAGGTATATAACGGGTAAAAGAGAGTCGAGGGTAAATATAGGACGAATACAAAATGATGCTGGAGATATTGTAATGAGAGATGCAGCGATGGCAGTGGAACTGGATGCGTATTTTGCATCATTCTTCACAGAGGAAGACGTCTGCAATATACCGGATATTCAAGTGTGTCAGAGAAGTGAATGTTTGTGCAGTGAAAATTACGACCGAGAAGGTGCTCAGGAAGCTTAATGGTCTGAGGGTGGATAAATCTCCTGGACCTGATGGAATGCACCCTCGGGTTCTGAAGGAAGAAGCTGGAGAGATTGCGGAGGCATTCATGATGATCTTTCAAGAATCATAGATTCTGGCATTGTACCAGATGATTGGAAAATTACACATGTTAGTCCGCTATTTATGAAGGGTGGGAGGCAGCAGAAAGGAAACTATAGACCTGTTAGGCTGACATCAGTGGTTGGGAAGTTGTTGGAATAAATTGTTCGGGATGAGATGACAGAGTACCTGGGGGCGTTTGAGAAAATAGGCCAAAGCCAGCATGGTTTCCTGAAAGGAAAATCCTGCCTGACTAACCTAATGAATTTTTTGAGGAAATTGCAAGTAGTGTAGGGAAACGAGATGCACTAGGTGTGGAGTACTTGGATTTTCAGAAGGCCTCTGTACTGGCAACAAACTGCCGCTGTAAGAATAGATGGAGAAGTGAGTCAGTTTACGAAAATCAAGAGAGGCATTAGACAAGGGTGTGTTTTCTCCCCTGATTTATTTAGTGTGTACAGTGAAAAAATATTACAAAAAATGAGAGACATCTTGGGAATCAAAGTTGCCGGTGAACACATCAATAATTTCAGATATGCAGATGACACTGTGTTAATTGCAAGGACGCAGCAAGAACTACAAAACTTAATTGATATAATTGTTGAAACAAATGCAAAAATTAGTCTCTCCATCAATTGCAAAAAGTCAGAATGTATGGTGATATCCCAAAAGAAGGAGAATCCTATCTGCAGCCTAAGAATAAATGGGGAAGACATAAAACAAGTACAGAACTTATGCTACTTAGGAAGCTGGGTGACATCAGGTGGCAGGTGTGACATGGACATCAAAAGAAGAATAGGGATTGCAAAAGACAACTTTACGAGAATGAAGAGCTTTCTGACCAATACTAAAGGACAGTAATAAGTAACATGAGGAAACGAATTGCAGCAGCAGAGATGTAGTTTTTGAGGATGAAGCAAAGAATATAATGGACAAAACAAATATCTAACGAGGATTTCATGAATAGAGCAAACACAAAAAGAAAAATAATGTATGGGATCAGGAAAAGGAAACATAACTTCATTAGACATGTGATTTGGAAAGAGGAGTGAGAATGCACGGTAATTATGGGAAAGATTGAAGGGAAAAAAAGCAAGAGGAAGACAGACAAATGATGATGGAGACAGCAGCCAGAGAACTGGAAATGAATACTAATGAATTGATCCACTTGACCCAAAACAGGAATGTGTGGGCCATGGCAGTCAAAGCTCAAACCGGGCATTGCACCTGATGATGATGATAATGATTTGACAAGGTGCCACACATGAGGCTGCTTAGCAAGATAAGAGCCCATGGAATTACAGGAAAGTTACTTGCTTGGTGGAGCATTGGCTGGTCGGCAGAAAGCAGAGAGTGGGAATAATGGGATCCTATTCTGGCTGGCTAATGGTTACCAGTGTATTTCCATATGGGTTGGAGTTGGGACTGCTGCTTTTCACGATGCATGTCAATGATATGGACTACCGTATTAACAATTTTATGGCTAAAATTGCCGATGATATAAAGACAGGTGGAGGAGTGGGTCGTGTTGAGGAAACACAGAGCCTGCAGAGAGGGTACGATAGTTTAGGGGAATGAGCAAAGAATTGGCAAATGAAATACAATGTGGGAAAATGTGTGGTCATGCACTTAGGTGGAAGAAGTAAACAGACAGACTATTATTTAGGTGGGGACAGAATTCAAAATGCAGAGATGCAAAGGCGCTTGGAGTCCTTGTGCAAGACACCCGAAATGTTTACCTCCAGCTTGAGTTGGTTGTGAAAAAGATGAATGCAATGTTGGCATTCATTTCAAGAGGTATAGAATATAAAAGCAGGGATGTTGTGTTGAGGCTCTATAAGGCACTCGTGAGACCACACTTGGAGTATTTTGTGCAGTGTTGGGCTCCTTGTGTTAGGAAGGATATACTGACACTGGAGAGGTTTCAGAGAAGATTCGTGAGAATGAATCCAGGAATAAACAGGTTACCATATGAGGAACGTCTGGCAGCTCTTGGGCTGTATTCCCTGGATTTCAGGAGAATGGGGTCGTGGGGGATATCATAGAAACATTCGGAATATTAAAGGCCTGAACAAATGTGATATGGCAAAGTTATTTCCCGTGTTAGAAGACCCTAAGACTAAAGGGCACGACTTCAGACTTGAAGGACATCCTTTGCGAACTGGATGTGGAGAAATTACTTTAGTCAGCGGGTAGTAAATCTGTGGAATTTATTGCTATGAGCAGCTGTAGAGGCCAAGTCATTGGGTGTATTTAAGGCAGAGTTAGATAGGTTCTTGATTAGCCAGGGCATCATAGGGCATGGGGTGAAAGCACGGACTGGATGAATTGGATCAGCCGATGATTGAATGGCGGGGCAGACTCGATAGGTAGAGTGGCCTACTTCTGCTCCTATATCTTACGGTCTTATGGTGTGATGTATGGCAGCCTTTCTCCTAGTTGGCTCAATCGCAAGCTGATCCGAAAAGCCCTCTTGGTGGCTTTTCCAGATCCCCTTGCAATCTCAACCCCATAACTTGGCCAATATATGTTTCCAGAATGTTTTTTTAATGCTTGCAATTTTGTATCTCCACCTACAATGATTCAACATTCTCTGACCCTTTGTCACCTCTTTATGAAAAATGTAATTCCATCTCTTACTGACAGAGCCACACCACTGCCTACGCCTTTGTGCCTTTCCTTTTGAAACAAAGTATATTCTTTGAAGTTAAAGCTCCAAACTATGTCCTTCTTTCAGCCCGCAACATCATACTGACCAATCCCTAATTGCACCACCAGTTTCTCGACCTTATTCTGAATGCTGTGTGTATTTAAATACAGCACCTTCAATCCTGCATTCTTCATCCTTTTGAACATTGTCTGTGTGGTACAATTTACCTGTTTGTTCTGTCTACATTTGTACCGAATCACTGGCTTGTCAACAATCATTTTGGTGTCATCTGCACACTTACGAACGATACCTTGCACATTCTCATCCAAATCTTTGACATTGATAACAAATAGCAATGAACTCAGCACCAAGCCCCAGTGAATAACAGTTTACATGGAGCTCCAGTCCAAAGTGCAAACTTCCACAGCAACCTTTGCTAATCCTTTAACCGATTAGTTAGCTCTTCCTGATTCCATGCAATCTAGCTTCCAATAGCAGTCTGCCATGTGGAATCATATCTACTGTCCTGCCTTCTGCCATTTTGTTCACTGCTACTTCAGAAAAAAACTCTGTCAAAATCATGAGACATGATCCTCCACAAAAACAAAGCCTTACTGCCTATCTGTAATCAACATCTCTCTTGTGAAATGCTTGCATATCTTTTACCTAAGAGTCGTTCTGGTAACCTATCTGCCAAGCATAATAGGCATTTTGGTGTATAATTCTCAGGTTTTTCTTTTCTACATGTGTGGTAGAAATTGTTAAAACTACTGTATGATGGGATGGTTGACCATTCTGGAACAGCTGGACTAAAGATTGCTGATGTGTGTCAAGAATAATCTTGGATGATAAGCGCAGTACCAGGAACTCCAATAAATAAGATACTTGACCGCAGGAGCCAGGAGGGTGGATGCGTCTGGGGGTAAATTATGGGTCCGGATAACAGGAAGCAGGAAGAACTGTTGGACTCGCGCTGAGAGATAATTGTTCTGTTTTTTAAACAATTGATCATCTACTGACCATGGGATGCCAAACAAAGTTATGTGAAGTTGTATAAATATGAGCTCGGTATAACCTAAAAATCAAATTCCGGTGGCGGTGGAGACTGCTGCATTCTCTCCATGATATCATGTTAATAAACGCTTGAAACAAGACTCAAAGTCACTCTCGGTGTTCTTAGTTAGTGTTTCCACAGCAACATGTTTTAAGTGAAGGCACAGCATTAGCCAACTTCAGTCTTCCAGAACTTCAGCCATTATAATAATGAGTTGTATACATGAGCCTGAACTCCTTCAATTTTTCTCCAGCTTCCCAAAATGTTTTTGAATTCAGCTGAGTTATCTATCTTTGTATATTTTAAGACATTTAATACCTCCCCTCCCTTAATGTGAACAATCTGCAAACCTTCCTGGTAACTTTCTCTGGATTGGATGTGTTCTTATCTTTCTTTTTGGTAAAATGAAAGGAGGAAGATGCACTGAGGATATTGCCCATCTCTGTGAGTCTGCACGAGTATATACACTTTGGTCTCTGCGTGGCATTACACTCTCCCTTATTGCTATTCTTAACATTGAAAGAGTTATAAGATCTCTCCTAATTATGCAAAATCTCCTCTGCCAAACCTATCTCATGCATTCTTTTTGCCCATTCAATTTTCTTCCTGAGTATACTCCTGCAAGCCCATTGTTCAGAGATTGATAGATTCTTGATTAGAAGGGGAGTCAAAGGTTATGGGGGAAGGCAGGAGAATGGGGATGACAGGGATAATAAATTAACCATGAAGGAATGGTGGAACAGAACTGAATTGCCAAATGACCGAATTCTGTTCTGATGTCTTATGGTCCGATATACTTCCCTGTTGTCCCTGAAAAGAGTCTCAATCCCTCTCATCATTTAATGTTTCGTACATTTACCATCCATCATTTCACTCTTTCAGGAAACCTTGATGCGGAACCCTTGATATATTATTTTTAAAATCTTCCAATTTGCCAGATGTCCTCCTGCCTGCAACCAGCATATCCCAACCAAGCTTTGTACTTTTCACTCTCATACTGTCTAAATTTGCTTTGCCACAGCTTAGAACTTCCGAATGTGGATCAGTTCTTTCAATATCCAGAACTAATTTAAAATTAAGAGAACAATGGTCACTGGTCCCAAATGGTTCCTCCATGGAAACTGTAGTCACTTGTCTTGTTATAAGTAACTGTGTAGTTGGCAATCTGGGAAAATGGGAAGTTGTATTTTAAATCATTGAGCATTCTGTTGATGCGCTTTGAAGATGACATGAGGGAGTTTGTATTACTTTGTGAATCTGTCATTTTAGGAGATACAATATATATAGAAAATATCTGTGACATTTGTGATGTAGATGTATTCAAGGGATAAGTAACGTGTACAAGGTAGTGTCATTAAATTTTGAAAAAAAAAAAATTATCAATTTGTGAAATACAACAGCTGTCATTTTATGTATATGTTATTATGGGTAGGCCTTTGACAGAATGCAGAGCAGATTCAACAGAATGCTACAGGAATAATTGAGAGACAAGACATGTTGTTCTGGTAAGAGTGCAGTAAGCAAGCAGGAGATTACATGTTATATTTCATGGGACAACTAAAAGCAATGATCACTGCAACAGAGTGAGTAACGAGAAGACAGTGACGAAAGATTAGTATCTGCAAATCTATAACAGACTGAAAAATATATTAGCCATGAGATTTCAGGCCAGTGGGCATGTTTTTTATGAACTATTAACCAATCAAATTATAAAGTAGTTTCAGCTCCACAATTCAAAACTACTGTAGTTCCTGAAAATGTTCTGATTCCTACTCAATGTAATCCTCATGAAGAAAATCAGGGGAAATGATTTACTCACATTCTACAACTCACAAAAATTTCTTGGCATGACAAATTAAGACATCTCAATGGATGTAAACAGTACTACTCATTACAATTTTTTTCACTTGTACAGGTATTTAGAAGTTCATTCAAATCACTATCCCAATTTGCTCACTTGGAAATTTGATAGTAATTTCTCGAAAATCATACCTTGCTGTTCCAATGCTGACAACTGGAGGGCAGATGTGAGCCGTGAGTACAGTGCTGATAACATGGTCTGAAGCAAAGATTGATTCTTCCAGAAGATGTTATGTTAAACTACAATATGTGCTGTGATGGCACAGCCTCCCCAGCCCCACATTGTACTAGTTCAATCTATGTGTTCCAGATGATACAGCTGTTCCTCAGGACTTATCGCATTAATCGCACGTTCCATGGTTGCAGGCTGTTAACAGAATTTGCGGAAGCTCCGGTTGCCATGGATAGAAGATCTCATCAATAAGACTCATATTAATGACAATTCCGTCATGTTCCCTCTGACACTGCTGTGCTGCAAGGAAGATAAGTACCACCTGTATACCCTCTGTTACAACAGAAATACTCCAACCCATGTAACATCATGGCGAGGCTCATCTTCATCCCCTCCAGTGCATTTATATGCTTCACACCGTGTGGTACCAGACTGTAAACAAACTTCCAGCTCTACTGCAAAATTCAGGACATTGGAAATTGAAAACAAGGTCCCTTTGTTCCTCCATACTTCCTGTTGCCTGACAATTAATGTGTTTCAATGTCATTGAACCTCACAAAATGTATCAGTCAGTCCGAACAATTCTTATGCCAATATTACCAGGTGACTCATACCTTTCTGTAAGCAAAGATTAGACTTTCAATTTCATCAGCACTAAGAATTTCAGAATATTCTCGAAACATTAACAATGTATCTTTCCGCTTAGACAAGCTGCATGTACATAATTCACTGTAGGGTGAGAGGAAATGGAGACAAGTGGGATTAACTTTCTGCTGTGTATCTATTAAATACTGCCATGGAATTTGTGACAGGGCTTGAATGCTGTCACTTCCACCACAGTGAAACCAAGTGACATACTGTAGGTGACAGAAAGGCTGCGCTCCTAGATGAACTTAATACCTTCTATGCTTGCTTTGTCCATCAGAAAATGGAGGAGGCACTTTCAAGAACTCACAGAGCCCTGAAGGACTCAGTGGATTGAGTCTCTGAGGCTGACATTAGAGCATCCCTCAGGAGGCTGAATCCACAGAAATCATCTGGCCTGGATGTTGTACTTGGCAGCCTGCTGAAGACCTGCGCTGATAAACTGGCGGGTGTTTTCATCGATATCTTTAACCTCTTGCTTTGGCCTGCTTTAAGCAGGCTTCAATTATACGGGTGCCTAAGAAGAATGAAGTAATCTGCCTCAATGAATATCGTCCAGTCTGTCTATTATCCACTGTGATGAAGAGGTTTCTGAGGCTGGAGATGAATCACACAGTATCACATCCTTCCTGAGAACTGACTTGAATCTACTCCAATTTGCCTGTCAACACCACAGATCAGCAGCAGATGCCATTTAATTGGCTTTTCACACAATCCTTGAACATCTGGGCAGCGAAGGTACATACATCATGATGCTCTTCATTTTCCGCAGCCACAACGTACTATGATCCTCTCAAACTGATCAATAATCTTCAAGTCCTCAGCATCTATGTCTGCTTCTGCAAATGGACTCTTGATTTCTTCATTTGCAGGCACCAGACAGTCAGAATGGCAACAATGTTTCCTCCACAATCTCCCTCAACACAGGTGAACCACAAGGCTATGTGCTTAGATCCTGTCCTGGTTGCTGTATGCTTTTGACAATGAAGCTAACTACAGCTCCGATGCCGTAGTTAAGTTTGCCTATGACTCTACTCTTATTGGCCGAATCAAAAGTGGAGACAAGTCGCTATATAGGAGGGAGATTGTAAATGTGACTGCGAGGCACCACGGCAACAACTTATTGTGAGCAAGATTGAGGTGGAGAGGGTCAGTAACTTTAAATTCCTCGGTGTTATCATTTCAGAGATCTGTTGTGGGTCTAGCACATAAGTGCAATTGCCAGGGAAGCAAGGCAGTGCCTCTACTTTCTTCGTAGATTATGAAAGTTTGGCATGTCAACTAAAACTTTGATGAACTTCCACAGATGTGTGCTGGAGAGTACACTGACTGGTAACATCATGGTTTGGTATGGAAACATCAATGCACGTATTAAAAAACCTATGAAATGTAGTCGGTATGGCCCTTTCCATCAAGCGTAAAGCCCTCATCACCATTCAACATATCTGTATGTATCACCATCGCAGGAAAGCAGCATCCATCATCAAGGACTGCCACCATCTAGGCCTTGCAGCCTTCACACTGATGCCAGCAGGAACAAGGTACAAGAGCCTCAGAACCTGAAAGACCAGGTTCAGGAATAGTTATTACCCCTCAACCATAAGGCTCTTGAGCCCGAGGGGATAACTTCATTCAAGTTCACTCACCAAATCACTGAATAGTTTTCAAAACCTGTGGAGTTACATTTGGTGTCTCTTCATCTCTTCAACTCATGTTCTCAATATGTATTGCTAAATTATTTATTTTAATATTTATTTTTATTTATTTTTCGTTTTCTTTACTTTCTGCTCAAGCTGGTAAAACCTGAGGTACGGGCAGAGTGAAAAGCACTAATTTCCTAATTGTGAGGAGCTTCTGGTCTATTGTAGTGGTGTTTAGTTTTGTGGCTTTCTAAAGGTTTATATAAATATTGCTGTATAGCCTTAATTGTTTAATGCTATTGTGCAGTGCCTTTGCAATGATGCCAGTTCTATATAATACTATCGGGACAATGTTTACCCTGTTCGTCTTCCAAAGTCCTTCAATTTTCTCTTATAATTCAGCCTATTTCTGGTGTTTTTCACCTGTTGGTTTTTATACGTTGTAAATTTCGAATGGCTATATCTATTAAGTAAGTTGCTTTTACTTGTTTATCTTGTGACAGTTTATCTGGATGGTTATTATTTAATCTGTAATAATGGATTGTTCGTAATATAGTTTGTAGGACTCTGCCTCTAAAACTGGGTCAGGTTTGTATTTATAGTAAGGTAGGTTGTCATTTCCTGAGTTTGTGTTTATAGTAAGGTAGGGTGCCTTTTCTGAGTTAGTATTTTAAAGCAAGATTCTGGTAAATGATTTTTACCTCTCGATTGTCCCCATGTAGCTGTTGCAGCATCCTGTAATGTCTTGGATTGTTCCTGTTTTCTCTTGGTATTTTCTGCATTTATCATCTTGAATTTGTTGTTCTTTTAGTATGTATTTTTGATATTTTTTGTGTTAACTACCTAGTCCTGTATTGCCACACTGAACTACTCTTGTTTCTGGGAGGAAGTATCCAACAGGTGTTGCGTGCTTCCCTGTTGATATCTGATATTACTAACAACTATTATTGTTGTATATTTTTCTCAGCTTAATCTGAGAAAAACCTGAATTGCAGAGATAACCAAGCACACTCATTTTTTAATTGCAGGTACATTTTGCAGTATTCTATCGATGTTTAGGATTGTAGTTTCTGAAGATTTACAGAGAATTCCCGTGTCACCCTAATTGCTTAATACTGTTGTATAGTGCTTTTGGGATGATAGCAGTTGTAGTATTACATTTTTGACAATGCATACCCTGCTCATGTTCCAAAGGCTTTTGAATTCATCTTTTACTTCAGCATATTTCTCGTGTTTTTCACTCACTGATTTCTACAAGTAATGTATGCTTGTAGTGGCTATATTAAATAAGTTGTTTTTGCTAGTTTATCCTGATTTATTATTTCCAGATGGTTTTCTTGATTTGTCCAATCTGTAATAATCAATCGGGCATAAGGCAATTTTCTACATTGGCCATCTTGAATTTGTTGGTCTTTATTCTGCATTTTTGAATTTTTTGTGCTAACTGGTCCTGTAGTACAACAAGGAACCTTCTGTCCCTGGGAAGAGGTCTCCAACTCTGAGCCAGGCATTCTATGCTTCCTTGTCAACATCTAGTCTGCTCAATTTGTGGGGATGTCTTCGTGGAGGGTCATGCTCTTCCATTGCTGAATGTTTCCTTCAATAGTGATAGTTTCTTAATTTTTCTGGGTAGTGTTCTCATTTAACTTTAGAACTGTACACTTATCAGAATTGCATTTGCTCACAGGGAGCGCTGAATCCAATTTCCGTTGATTAAAATAGCCTTAGAAGTTTAATATGACTGTTGTGTAGATTTTTAATTTCTACTATTCTTCTTCCTCTCCTAGGTAGTGTTAATCTATGAGCATTCGAGTGTACATAATGTTTCCTGAAATTCATCATTTCAGTTCTTATTTTTCTTTGCAAATGTTCCAAATCAGTTTCAGACCAAGATATTTTTCCCAAAGAATATGTTAATATAGAGTAGGTATAGGGAAAGTATTTATTGTCTTTGTATTATCGTTACTGTTGAGCTCTACTTATATTTAATTAAATCTTGAAATAAATTCTGTCAAAGTCTTTTCCTTTATCTCACTCTGATTTATTTTCACTGCTTCTTGATATCCTAGATATCATATGTTTCAAATTCATCTCTCGGTTGTACTGTATTCTGCTGCTCTGCATTGTGTTCTATTACCTCTATTGCTCCTAAATAAATGTTAATATTCTGCATTTATTCAGACCAAAGATCATGTTTAAGTCTTTTGAAAATAGTTCCACTATTTGAATTTATTACTTTAGCTTTACTGATGAAGTGGCTTCAATTGACTGTGGTGCTCTGAAATATTTAAGCATTTATATCTCCCATGACAAAAACAATATCTTGAGATTTGCATCCTTTCTTTGCTTGTTCAAGCTCTTCATAGAATTTATCTATATCCTTATTTGTTCCATCTGTTGTTGGTGCATATACCTGTATAATTGCTAAATCAAATAGTTGTCCTCTGAATCTAACAAGGAGCACTCTTTCTGATATTGCCCAATGTCCTAAAACACTTTTTGCCATGTTTCTATCCATAAGAATTCCTGCTCCATTAGTATAGGATGTTCCACAAGAATAAATTAGTGTTTTATTTCTATTCTGACATGTTCAAGCACCTAGCCAACGAATTTTGCTAATTCCCATGATGTTAATCTTTAGTCTTTCTACTTCATTTATCACATTGTCCAGTCTTCCTGCTTGATATAAGGTTCTTGCATTCCACGTGGCAATAATGTTCTTTTCTGTTAGTTGAATTTTATGAGCAGTAGCTTGATGATGGTCGGGGATCCCCTGCTGACCAGAATCAACCCGACTGAGCGAAGCATCTTCAGAATTGTCTTGAAGCATTTGATAAAGTGAAGCACAATAAGTTATTTGAAATATTACAGAAAACTCTAGATCTAGATTAGAAGGACCTCCGCCTAATCAGAAATCTGTACTGGGAACAAACTGCCGTTGTAAGAATAGATGGAGAAGTGAGTCAGTTTATGAACATCAGGCGAGGTGTTAGGTGTTAGACAAGGATGTGTTTTCTCCCCTGATTTATTTAATGTGTACAGTGAAACAATATTACAAAAAAATAAGAGACATCTTGGGAATTAAAGGTGGCTGTGAAAACATCAATAATTTCAGATATGCGGCTGACACTGTTAATTGCAAGTACGGAGGAAGAACTACAAAACTTAACTGATATAGTTGTTGAAGAAATTGCAAAAATGGGTCTATCTATCAATTGCAAAAAGACAGAATGCATGGTGATATCTGAAAGGAAGGAGAATCCTATCTGCAGGCTGAGAATAAACAGGGAATACAGAAAATAAGTACAGAAGTTTTGCTACTTAGGAAGCTAGGTAACATCAGATGGCAGGTGCAACATGGACATCAAAAGAAGAATAGGGATGGCAAAAAACACCTTTATGGGAATGAAGAGTATACTGACCAATTCTAAACTAGGCATGACAACTCGCCTCAGAGTACTGAAATGTTATGTTTATCCTGTTATGTCATATGGCTCAGAATGTTGGACAATATCTAGTATCAGGAGGAAATAAATTGAGGCAGCAGAGATGAGGAGGATGCAAAGAATATCATGGATGAAACGAATATCTAACGAGGAAGTCCTGAACAGGGCAAACACAAAAAGAGAAATATGTATGAGATCATGAAAAGGCAAGGTAACTTCATTGGACGTGTGATTAGGAAAGAGGAGTTAGAATGCACAGTAATTATGGGAAAGATTGAAGGGATGAAAGCAAGTGGAAGACAAAGACCAATGATGATGGAGACAGCAGCCAGAAAACTGGAAATGAATACCAATAATTTTGATCCAGTTGACCCAAAACAGGAGTGTGTGGGCCATGGCAGTCATAGCTCAAACTGGGCACGCCACCTAATGAAGATGATGATGATGATCTTAAATACAACACACAATCAACCATTAGATTAAAAAAAAACACATGGAAGACACCAAGATTTTCCTGGCTGTTATCCGTACAGCTAAACTGTTCTAGTGTTACCCAGAGAATGAATGCTGTGCTCTCTCATATCCTTGAGTTACAGGGCTCCGAACAGGCCACAAATCTCTGCATCTGTGACATAGCTAGCAGTGTACATCAACATAAATGGAGCAAATATCATCTTGCACTCCACTGAAATGTCACCAGGTGCAGACATGGCCCAAATGTGAGTGAGAGACTGAAGTGCATCAATATTTCACAGACTTGAATGCAAACAGTGTTAAAGGAAAAAGAAAACAATAAATTTTAAGACAAACAGGACCGCTACCTAAAACTCTCAAATGGTGAACGAAGCCTAAATTGTGCTGAAAAGAACAACTAAGAATAAAACCAATACTACTCGCCTTCAGAGTCAGTTGACCTGACTATCCAGTCTCTCAGGCAATGCGGAATGCAGGCATCAAAGTGTTCCTGTGTCCGTGTCCAAGTCTCAACAGAATACGACGAAATGAACCGAGTTAAGTGCTATCAGAATGAAATAATAATTCGTTGACACGTGCATATTCACGAGTGCAATAGCCGTATCTGCTGTGCTGCCAAATCCGTTGTTATGACAACAACCCCCTCCCAGCCCCTGAGAGGCCACAGATCTGTGTCCTCTGGAAGTCCCGAATGAGGGACTTGTCCAAGATGGCCTTCAGTGGTACATTGCCAATATTGGAGCCAAAGACTTCCATATACAGACAAGAGCATAGACAGAGGTAGCTCGACCAAGTGACACCATGAGACAGATCATTCTGAAAATGAGGATCCTCCGATTGGAGCTAATCCGGCATCTCCTTTGATAAGAAAACTGACACAGAATCTGAGTTTATCAAGGTAACCTTAAACTTACACAGAAAGCACCAGGAAACCACTTTACAAAGAGCGAGTCGCTCAAGAAAACTACAAGAAACTCTAAAACCATTAAAAACTATTAATCAAAAATTAACCATTTCAGGTGGTCTAAAAACCTCGGAGCCCAAAAGCTCGCTGATGCCCTGCACAGCCCTGAAGAAGTCACTGCTGGAGCATCCCTCTCTGACACTAGATGGCCCTGGAAGACCTGAAATCTCGAGATCCAGGGAAGACTTGAGACACATAGGGAACTTGAGAGGGAGGGAAGGGGAACTCGAGAGGGAGGGAGACCTGGGATCCAGAGAGGCTGAGACCTGTGAACCCCAACACTGATATCAAGGAACCTCAGACAGGGCCAAGAGGGAGGCTTGGGAGTCCGAGATGGGGAGGAATTGAAGAACCCTAAACAAATTGAATAAGCTTTGGAAACAGTCAGAAAAATAAATACTCTCGGACATATAGAAAAGTCCTTGGGAAACATTGAAACTTGAAACCTAGAGAAGGAACCATTTCAAATCTTATTCAGTGTTTTATCTTTCAGAATTTTTCCAGAGACAGTGGGGATATACTCTGTATTCCACAGATCAGGACAGCGTAGCCAGTTTTCTTTCATCACTAAGCTAGGTGGTTCTCTGCAGATCTGTTTAATTTGCAACATGAAAGTTCTATTTTTCCATTCTGTACCATGACTTTCATCAAGGGGTTAAAATACTCTTGATGTGTTACTTCACTTACGTATTTGGACTTGTCTACCCCAGCATGTGAAGACAGACTCTGGCGGATTGAGTGGACGAGACCAATGGAAGGTCCAATGGTCAAGAAGGCGGTCTCTGCAAGCGTCGTGGAACGTGTAGAGCAGGACAAGACACAGAAGACGTCCTGGTCATCCACTGCGCCTAGTCCCATCTCCAGCCGTCTAGACACTGTCTTGCCACTGGATCCAGATGGGAATTGGGAAGAGAGAGTGAGGCTGACGCTGCGCAACTCTCCCTCACTTAAATCCAAATCACGCGCTAGTCTCGACACCATCATAATGGCGAAACTCGGTATGCAGACTCGGGACTCCCGAAATGTAAGTCAGGACATGCACTGAGAATAGAAGGCACCCTCTCCTCAGGCCACCAATGTCAAAACGTCATTGTTCAAACCTTGCTGAGTCCATTCCATGGCAAGTTCCTTCAAGCTGGAGACAGAAAAAGAGTTCATACATAGAAATTCCAACGGAACTTTGTTGCCTCGATGAATCGCTCTGGCCAGTGAATCTCATTGCCAAGGTTAGCTACACTCTTTGTGCGTGGTCGAGGTTTTCTGTCACTAGGTTTGGATATGACCCAAGTGCTGAGTGGGAGACTGAAATGGGTGGATATTTCACAGACTTTAATGTGAACAGTTTTAAAGGGAAAAGAAAACAAGAAACTCTAGACCAAACAGGACCGTTAGCTAAAGCTTCTAAATGGTGAAGGAAGCTTACACTGCGGCTGAGAAGAACAGCTAAGAATAAAACGAATACCACTATTCTTCAGAGTCGGTTGACCTGACTGTCCAACTTCTCAGGCAAGGCGGAATGCAGGCTGCGAAGCATTGCTGTTCTGTGTCCAAGTCTCGACACAATACGACGGAATGAATATCACAGTGCTATCACAATGAGAGAATAATTAGCTGACACGTGCATATTCACGAGCACAATTGCCGTATCTGCTGCGTTGCCGAATCCATGGTTGTGACAGAACCAATTAATATATATTTGCATCTCAGTTTAGTTAATGCTGCCAGGCCTGCTGAGTTCATCCAGCATTTTGTGTGCATTGCCTAATGATTGATGTGGTTCTTTCCATTGCAGTTAAATTAATGTTAATTATGATCCTCTGTTGGGAAAAGTGTGATGATTAAACAATTTCCACTACTTTTCTGATGTGGCTGATCTACTAGGAATGATCAAATGCTGAGGTCAGCACTTATTGGACATTGTGAATGAATGTACTCCATATGTTTTTGCAATATGCATCATAACCTATTGGATGCAAACACAAAAATTTCTCCTTTTTCAAAGTAAGGTGTTTCCCTTCCTCCACCAACAAACTGTTCTCAACCAAATCTCTTCCATTTCACGCATGTTTGCTCCTACCCCATCCTCCCAACTTACCAGGTATAGGGATTTTCTTGGGCTCACTTACCAGCCCACCAGCCTCCGCACCCAGCAGATAATTCTCTGAAACTTCTGCCACCGTCAATGGGATCCCACCATCAAGCATGTCTTTTTAGCACCCCCATTTTCTGCTTTTTGCAGTGATCGCTCCCTACACGACAACGTTGTCCATCATCACTCCCACTGACCTACCTCCTGGCACTTATCATTGCAAGTGGAAGAAGTGCTACACCTGCCCCTACACATCCTCCTTCATCACCATCCAGAGCCCTAAAGAGCCGTCCAGGTGAGGTAACCCTTCATCTGTGATTCAGTTGGGGTCACTTACTGTGTTCGGTGCTCCCGGTGTGGTCTCCTCTTCATTGGTGAGGCGTGATGTAGATTTGGAGCCGGCTTTGCCAAGCATCGCACAACAAGTGAGATCTCCAGTGGCCACCCATTTTAATTTCACTTCCCATTCCTGTTCCGATATGTCCATTCATCTCCTTGTCTATTGTTGTGATGAGGTCACAGTTAGGTTGGAGGAACAATATGTTACATTTCGTTTGGGCGGCCTCCAACGTGATGGCATGAAAAATATTTCTCAAACTTCTGGTAATGCCCCCCACTACACCCCCACCCCAATACACCATTTTCTATCCCCTTTTCCCTCTCTCATCTCATCCCGTTGCCTGCCTTTTGTCTCCCTCTGGAGCTCCTTCTCTCTTTTTCTTTCTTCCATGGCCTTCTGTCTCTTTCACCAATCTGCTTTCCAGGTCTTTACTCCATCCTTCCTATCCAGGTTTCATCTATCACCTGGTGCTACTCCTACCCCTCTCCCACCTCTTAAATCCACTCTTCAGCTATTCTTCTCCGGTCCTGCTGAAGGGTTTCGGCCCCAAATGTTGACTGTACTTTTTTCACTGATGCTGACAGGTTTGCTGAATTCCTCCAGTATATTGCGCGTGTTGCTTGGATTTCCAATATCTGCAGATTTTCACTTTTTGGTGTTTCTAACTTGTTCGGAATTGTTTTCAAGTTAAGTAGCTGTATTGGTGTTTGTTGTCAGATATGTAAAGTTCTAAAATTCACAGAGAAAACAGTAGTTAGACCTCAAACAAAAGTAACTGTGCTGTCTTTCCTTCAAGTACATGAATGGCATTTTATGCTGACGAGTGGTAATATGTTTTAGAACATTCTATTCCTTGCTTCTCTGAGGGAGTTAGCCATCAAATTGCTGGCATTAAAAGCAATTCAACTTTGCATTTCTTTCCAGCAGCAGTAGTTACATTGATTGTAATAGTTATGCTCAATGGTTTATCTCTTGGACTTAAAAGTGGCAATACAAGTGGATTTTGTGACAATGTGTGAGTAAGTTGGTGAACAAGGAAAACGACATGCCTTCCTACAACAGACGGAACAATGAGTATAACAATTGGGAATTCATATTGTGGCTGTATATGTCAGTATGCCACCTGTGGAGTACTCTGTGTGTTTATGCTTGATGGATTACAAGATGTATATGGAGACACTGAACGGGGTGTCAGAAGAGGTACACCAGGATATTGCCTGTACTGTGCAGTATATCTTCTGGTGAAAAGTAGGGGAAAAATAAATTGTTTTCATTGCAGCCTGTGAGGATGAGGGGTGACCTGGTGGAACATCATGAGGGACTTGAACAGAGTAGATGGTCACAGGTTGAAACACTGGAAAGTTCAAAGTTCATAGTTCAAAGTAAAAATTATTATCAGTATGCATACATACCACCACATATAAACTTTCTTTTGCACAAGATGCTTGAAAACACCCAATATGATTTTATTATGTTGATGAAGTTTCAACTTTAGTCTGGACAGCTGAGTAACTATTCTTTTCTAATATGACATCATATGGGGGTGGGGAGAGGGGTTACATCATTATTAAAGAATGCAGAGCTGGGATGGGGAGATCTCTCAGTTTAGCATTTGAAGCTTCTCACAATTTACACTCCACCATTTTTTTCATACCAAACCTAACATTCCAACATTGGCTTTTTTGGATTTTGTGTCTGGATTAGAAATTAGACCCATAAATTTCTTAGTCAGAACACAGCCAGCTGCGAAGTATAGAGTTAGCATATCAATACAGCAGAGGAAATGATAAAATGGATGATATTTTTCAGCATACGCCATGATAGCAGGTGTTTCCTGCCAGCTCAACAGATAAACAATTTTTGCAGAGACCTTCTTGTATCAATGCAGAATGTGGCAAGAGATTTTCATATACAAGGAATAAAATATTAAAAGCATTTAATGGTCACTGTCTCAAAATCTCCTTTCTAATTGTTTGTAAGATAAACAAGATGCAGCTCACTTACGTTGAGTGTGAGTTTATGTTCTCTGAATTCTGTGGCAAGTCGCCATGAATACTCAAAAAGAACATGATTAGTTTGTTGCTCTGTAACCGTTCAAGGTGTTGACAACTGGGCAAAATCAATTGCAATGGCAAATTGTATAATTCATACAATGTTGGCAAACAGCCAGAGCAGACTGCACTCAAAGGTTTAAAGGTCCCAAGGTCAAATTTAATGTTAGAGAAATGTAAACTATATACATCCTGAAATGCTGTTTTTTTTTTTTTCGCAAACACTCACGAAAACAGAGAAGTGCCCCAAAGAATGAGTGACAGTTAAACGTGAGGACCCCAAATTACCCCCTGCTCCACCTCCCGTGCATAGTCGGGTATAAAATCAGACCATAAACAAAGAGCTCCCTCCAAATGAATAATTGCAGCTCAACTGTCTAAATTGTTATATTTTATTAACAGAAAAAAACTTGTTTCATCTTGAAGTATCATTAATACCATGAAAGCTTGTAGCATTATTTGAATTTTGAGCAACACACACAAAATGTTCGAGGTAATAAGTGGACAGTTGATGTTTTGTGCTGATACTCTTGTCATCTGTTGCTGTATGAAATATATCCAGAGGTTTCATTTATGTACAAATTAACAAGTGTATCATGTAGAAAAGAAAAGCAATGATATCCAGAAATTGTAAATATAATTAATACCAGGTGTTTCAGAAATGGAATGGTGTGGTAATTTTCATTGTGAACAGTGGTGATGTGGAAAGTGTGTATTAGAGGCATGCTGAAATCTGGGACAGGAGATGGGGAAGTCTCCAAAAAAAAGAAACGTTTCTTTTGTGAAATGGGTAGAAGTTGTCTAGACCTTTGACAGATACTGTGTGCGTATAATTCTCTATTGATTTTTATAATATGGTCCGATCAAAGACACTTGCATGTCAGTAGGCTTAATTTGCATCGATATGATTCTGTTGATGAATGCAGAATTATGGCAGAATCATTTTGAAGAACCCTGGTGTAGAAAAATCTTAGGATGTTGCAATAAATTCGCCTTCCATTCTGGCCACATTACCCCCTCATTTTCTCGATTTACAGCATTTTATTTTTCCCAAAAGGATAATACTGCACTTCAGAGCATATAATTTCCAAACACTTTTCCATCACCTATCCATGCTCCTTTCATTGAAAATATCTCTGGAAACCTCAGGATCAGCGCCTGATCTATTCGTTCAGCTCATTTTAGTTTAATATGTAAATCAGAATCAAATTTACAAATGTCAGTTTGCAAATGCAGCTCAACTTTTCAGATAAAAGATGGTTATTAATTCTATAGGTTCTGATCTGTCTCTGTTTGCACATTCCTGAACTTATATTTACTCTTCATTTTCCATTTTCTCTGAGTTGGCACTTATTTAGAACCTTTTCATATTGATCACTTTTTTATGGTGTAAACAGAAAGTCATCGGACAAATGCAACATTAGTTCTGAGACAACAACTGCTATATGGCCTATTGAGTGTTTCTTGTACTTGTCACATGATGTGGTTTCCTTTTACATTGGAATGACTTTCAGTTAGATTCCACACATTTCTCTTTTCAATTTTTGGACTTGACTATGCTGCTAGCAATGTGACTCTATATTACCCAATTCTAATTTCCAGATAAATGGTAATGTCTATAATATTGTTTTATACCCCATCCCTGCAGAGGAATTAACAAGATGAAGAGTCCTTCAAGTGAGATATTTGGTTGTGAGAACACCAGAAACAGAATGTTTTGTTCAAGAACATGGTGGAGCGAGTCCTGAGACACGTATACCTGCTACCTGATGGCAGCAGTGAGAAAAGAGCCTGGCCTGGTTGGTAAGAATCTTTGATGATCCCAGTTCCTGAGAAGAATAATGTGGGCAACCTTAATGATTGTTGCCTGGTGGCACTCACATCGACAGTGATGAAATGCTTTGAGACGTTGGTCATGACGAGACTGAACTCCTGCGTCAGTAAGGACCTGGACCCATTGCAACTTGCCTATCGCCACAATAGGTCAATGGCAGATACAATCTCAATGACTCTCCACGTGGCTTTACACCACCTGGACAACACAAACACTTACGTCAGGATGCTGTTCATCGATTATAGCTCAGCATTTAATACCATCATTCGCACAATCTTGATTGAGAAGTTGCAGAACATGGCCCTCTGTACCTCCCTCTGCTATTGGATTCTCAACTTCCTAACAGGAAGACGACAATCTGTGCAGATTGGTGATAGTATGTTCTCCTCGCTGACGATCAACACTGTCGCACCTCAGGGGTGTATGCTTAGCCCACTGCTCTACTCTCTTTATACACATGACTGTGTGGCTAGGCATAGCTCAAATACCATCTGTAAATTTGCTACAATACAACCATTGTTGGGAGAATCTCAGGTGGTGACTCTAGGGTTTACAGGAGTGAGATATGCCAACTATTGAAGGGAAAGACGAAAGAACACATCCCAATCCTCACAGAGAGATCAGAAGTGGAGAGAGTGAGCAGTTTCAAGTTCCTTGGTGTCTAGATCTCTGAGGATCTAACCTCTCCCAGCATATCGATGTAGTTATAAAGAAGGCAAGACAGCGGTTCTACTTTATTAGGTGTTTGAAGGGATTTGTCATGTCAACAAATACACTCAAAAACTTCTACAGTTGTACCGTGGCGAGCATTCTGATCGGTTGCATCACTGTTTGATATGGAGGGGCTACTGCACAGGACCGAAAGAAGCTGCAGAAGGTTGTAAATCTAGTCAGCTCCATTTTGGATACTTGCATAAATAGTACCCAGGACATCTTCAGGGAGTGGTGTCTCAGAAAAGCAGCATCTATTATCAAGGATCTCCAGCACCCAAGGCATGACATTTTCTCACTTTTCTCATTTCCTCATCAGATAGCAGGTACAGAAGCCTGAAGGCACACATCAGCGATTCAGGAACAGCTTCATCCCCTCTGCCATCCGAATTCCTAAATGGATATTGAATCTGTGGACTCTGCCTCACTTTTTAACATATACAGTATTTCTGTTTTCGCACATTTTTTAAAAATCTATTCAATATACGTATACTGTAATTGATATACTTATTAATTTTTTTATTTTATTTCTCTCTCTGCTGGTTTATGTATTGCATTGACCTGCTGCTGCTAAGTTAACAAATTCCACGTCACATGCTGGTGATAATAAACCTGATTCTGATTTTCATGTCAATGTGCTCAATGGTTGGAAGGTATTTGCCCGTGATGTACTTGCTGAATCTATTACCTTTTTGTAGGATTTTTTACGCAAACGCATTGGTATTCTCATACAGGCCATATTGAAGCCAGTTAGTACACTGCCCACCACAATCTACATAAGTTTTCCAGAGATTTGATGACATGTCGAATCTCCGCAGGCTCCTGAGAAGGAGTTACTGCCATGCTTTCTTACAATTATATTTACATGATTTGTCCAGGAGAGGTCCTCTGAAGTAGTGGTCTTATTGACATTGAGCAAGAACTTGTTGCTATTAAACCACTCAGCCAAATTTTCACGCTCCACCCTGTATGCCGATTCATCACCATTTTTATACAGCCCACTACAGTGGTGTCTTCAGCAAACTTGTATATAGTGTTAGAGCTGTACATAGTCACAGAGTCATAGGTTTAAAGTGAATAGAGCAGGGGCCTAAACACACGTCCCTGTGAAGCTTCTGTGTTGATGGAGATTGGGCAGTACGTGTTTTTGCCAATCTGAAGTGAGTGGGACCTGCAAGTGGGGAAGTCTAAGATCCAATTGCATCAGTGGGCATTGAGGCCCAGGTATTGGAATTTACTGATTAATTTTCAGTGGATGATGGTATTACATGCTGAGCTTTAATTGATGAAGATATGTGTGCATCTTTGCTGTCCAGATGTTTCTAGGCTGTGCAAACAGCCACATGGCAGCTGTGGTTGCTTTGGTCCGCAAATTGGAGTGGATCCAAGTCGCCACTCAGACAGGAACTGAGATGCTTCAACAGCAGCATCTCAAACAACTTCATCGCTGTGGATGTCTGTGTAGAATGTGTGACCAATGTGTCATACAGCATATAGTGTTGCACCTCATTTAAAAAAAAATATCTCTACAAATAAAGGTAGATAATGCTTATCTTTATGGCTAAATGAGTAAACACATCACCCGAGAGGACTGAGATATTTTCACAGGAAGCGTCTCATCTTGGCTTGGAACCAGCGAGACGGTTATGAGCCCATGTGTTCATAACACCACAGGACGATAAGATACAGGAGCAGAATTAGGCCATTGGGCCCATCGAGTGTGCTCCGCCATTTCCTGGCATAAGCACTGCTACTATCTCTGTCAGCGCATCCCAGGCACCTAACACTCTATGTGTCAACAACCTGCCCAGTAAATTGCCTTTATACATTCCCTCACCTCATCTTCAACTACAATTTCTAGTATTTGACATTTATAACATAGAATAAATATTCTGGGTGCTGACCTCATCTATGCCTCGTACACTTGTATATATTCTGATCAGGTCTCCCTACAGCCTCTGACACACCAACCAAAATAATTCTCATGTATCTAACCTCCCTTTTGGGCTAATGCGATCTAACACAGACAGTAAACTGGTAAAACTATTCTGCACCCTGTTTAAAATACCCACACGTTCATAATGGAACCTAGTGCTCCAGATACCAAGCAAATGTTTTGTACAACTGCCTCATTAATTCCTGAATCATGAAAGGCATGGGTGTGAAGCGCTATCCTTTGATGTCCTTCTCCACTCTTCATGCTTCCTCAGTATCTGTGACATGAACAAACTGACAAGAAAACCCATTTGTGATATCACATATAACTAAGCTCTCAGCACCAATCACTGTGGAACACCACAAAATACTATCTTCCTGCGGGACTATTATCGTTCAATCACAACCCTCTGTCATTTAAGGGCAAGTCAATTCTGAATCCAATCCCGACCAACCCACCAGAGGGACACTTGTAAACAGATTCCTGAAGTCCGTGTGGACAACATCCACTGTTCTACTGTCATCAACAGCTTTGGTCACATTCTGAAAAGCTATGTGTCGTTGGTGAAAGATAACTTGTCCTGCAGAAAACCATGTAGTCTGTTCCCCTAACCATATTATTTGGATTTTTAATTCCATCATATTAATCCTATCCCTTCAAAAGTGAAAAAAAAAATCTCTACCACAACAGCCTCAGGTTTCTTGGATTAACCTATTTGCTTGTTTGTTGGTAGACAGGATCTTCATCAAAGTCCCAACAATCTTCACCTTTGCATCTCTCCCTAAAGTGGGATAAATCACATCAATCTCTGGAGATGCATTCATACGAATGATCTTCAAAATACTCAACATTATCTACTTCTTGAACTAAAAATGTCCTTGTGTATTGGAGTTGCTCATACTTATCCTATGTTCCTCTATGAATTCCTCATTTGTGACTAGAGATGCAAAATACCAGTTCTGTCCTCAGTCACCCTCTGGATCTGATTTGATGATTCTGACCCAGATGAGGATCCTCCCTTACTGATTGCCTGTAAATATTGGTACATTAAAGGCATCCACTATAGCAATATTGGATCATATAGATCTTCCCATCTTCTGCCTTCATATTTGTTCAGAGGTCCCGCTGATTATTGGGATGCCAATTATACAATCCTCCAGAGTGACTGCAGATTTTGTCATTCTTCAATCTACCCATATTACCTCAGTGGATAAGCCCTCCAGTATGGCCCCTTGTGATGTCAGCTATGGCATTCTCCTTCATTAGTAATGCAAGTCCTCCACCTTTTTTACTCCTTTTTCTATCACTTTTGCAATATTGAAATCCCAGAAAGTTGAGCTGTTAGTCCAGTCCCTCTCACAGCCATATTTCTATCATGGAGACAACATCATAGATAATGAATTGATCCAGGCTCTAACTTCACCAGCTTTACATCTAATATGCCTTTTTTTGGAATGGACATACTTCAGTCTGTCTGTAACAGAATATTCCTTAACCTCTCTCTTTGTGTCATTTCTTTCAGATGTAAATTTTATATATTCTACTTTCCCTTCAATCTCTACAACTTCTGATATCAAATTTGGATCCATACGATCACTATGATCTCTAGAGATTCTCTGTGCCTATCCTAATGTTACGTGACCACCCAGAGACTTTGTTGACCTTGACATCATGGAACAAGCTTATCATCCCAGACTTAATTTTGAGCCACAGAATTACCTCTCTGTATCTCTGATTTTAGAATCCCATATCATTTTCACTCAACTGAAATATATATACTCTGCCAGCAGTTGTTACAGTGTTCTGGCAAGCTCTGCCATTTATCCCCTGGAGAGGAACCCACATCTCAACAACACAAAGTTATATTTTTGACAGGTGCATAGGCACTGGAGTTTGGTGCGACCTGACACTACTATTTAAAGCCATCTCAGCCTTCTGTCTGCACGTCAGCGTGTGCAACTGCTGCTTCAACTGAATCACGATGTCTGAGACAAGATGAAACAGGAAAAACCTCACCAAACATAGTCTGCAGGGACTCCTGACCCCTGATCTCCTACATCTGATGGCAGGTGCATATCACTCCATTACTGCCATTACTACCCGTTCAATGAAACAAATGGAGTAGAGCTAAGGAAAAGCAACCTTAGCTTGTGCTTACATTGCTGTTGGTTGCTTTTTACTGAAGCCTTATAAACAAAAAGGAACCAGCAGTACACGGCAACTTTCACCATAATATCAATACCTTTTGTTCTCTCTAAACAAGTTCTTACCTGCAAACTTTCAAATGTCTCCGGCTCCTCCTCTCAGCTGCAAATTGTTCTGTCACTCATTGTTCTGCATCGCTTTGGTGTAGCTGACTCCTTGCAGCTGGATTTCTATCCATGAACATTAAGATATTTTCAAAGAAAACTTGAATGTAGTAGAAATTTGTCACTCAGGTAAAAACAATAAGAAGGAAGGTCTTCGAGAAGTGGGGCATATCAGAATCTTTAACGCAAGGTGTGCGAGAGTGTGAGGGAGAAATGGTATTGGTGAAAGAAATACATTACGCAGTATAGGAGATGATGATCCTAGCAAAATATATGGACGGATGCTGAAAGCTCGAAATAATAGACTTAAAGTACATTTGAAGGCACATTAAAATGATCATGGGTGCGGGAGAATATTATTCCCTTCTAGGGAATTGAGAAATTTCTGTAAACTGACTTTTATGCCCGGGAAAATGGCATCATTTTTTCTTTAGTCATTTCGTGTGGAAACAACATAGAATATTTGGTGTGACATTGAGAGACGGAGGTGAATAAAGCTGTGTGATAAGTTATAATATTTTTGTTCTTTGGTTCCATGAATGTTGGTCACACAGGAAAAGTAATTAAAGGGCATTCAGCACGGAGAGGCGTTTTCAAGCGCTTGCTGATAGCGTGCATCGGGACGGGATCTCGGAATCAGTTGTTAAAGTGGTAAACTGTGCCGTGGGTAGGTGACAAATGAGAAACATGATCACAGACAATGACCACTTTTCTAAAACACAGTCTTTGTAATGGGCTCAATAATCCTCTCGGCGCCGGTAAATCTATATGACCAAATGCATTTAGAGTGGAAATATCGGGTCAATGACTTTACTCAGTTCATTGTTTCTTAGGAGGAAGTGAAAATGAATCCGAGAAATCCATGAAAGGACATGTCCTTTCTCATTGGCGCATTTCAGTAAACTGTCGTGCATGCCTACATGTTGTGAAAATCTATGGCTTGATTTTTTTTTACCATAAAAAGTGGGTGTCAAAGAGTGAGCTTTCAGATCAATCGGAATGTTAGAACGTTTTAGAAGGTTTAAACTCAAGAACCACCGCTATCACTGACTACTACGGAATGCTGTGGTCGTTGTCGGCACTGCTTATGTTGCAGATCTGGAAATGTGAGTTTATTGAGATTATTCTGTTACTGGTGTGTTGTTTTCTATTAATGTCTACAGTACTTCCGTGTAATGTTATCGCTCTGTTACCAGTAGATGTGGAGTGTGGAATACAAAAACAAATGTGATTCTCTCTCAAGTTTGACATTGTGATGAAGAAAATGTGGATATGTTTAAACAGTGGAAAATGCCTTTCTCCTGTCAATTGCTCAACTATCGAAATCAAATCTTAATGTGATTTAATTTTCAGAGACAAATGGCAAAAGAGACCAGAAAATGGTCTGATTTATTTCTGATTTGACATGATAGAAATGGAGCCCTGAAATGTTGTATTAACGTTGTAGTTAAATTGAATACGTATTTTGGAAGTTTTTTGCCCTCTCTTTCTCTTTTGTTAGTATGGTTTTTGGCCTGTTGTAAGTGTTTCCATGAAATCATGAACTTCAGATTTTGAGCTTATCATTGAGATTTCTGTCAGACAGTAAACAGTGACATAGCACCTAAACAATGTCTTTGTGTATCTTAATGTTACAAACACTTACTAAAACCCATCAGACTTACTGAGGCATAGGCCGCCGACATGCTCGAGTAGCTTGCTAGACCACTGAGCCAGAAATGAGGTTTTTAGAGCTTCTGTTATTTTTTCTGTCGCACTAGATTTCTTTGGGATTGGGTTGCTAGCCCCGTGGCCAACTCTCCTCTTTTCGCTGCCTGGCTTGGGACCGTCCATGGGGATGTTTCTCATAAACACCACATCCGCAGCATCTGTGAATTATCATGCTAAATTGGTTATTAATTTGAGTTTATCAGACATGGTGAGCAAGAACTGTTGGGACACAGTGCACCAGAATTTGGTGTATATAACTCATTGAGCTTGAACAGACGCTGAAACTGTAGCCGTTAGAGCCTCAACGCTCGCACACATTCTTATCACTGGAAATTATGAATTACACCGCTATCTGGTAACATGTGAACCCGTGAAGTGAGCATTTTTTTTAAAATGCAGTTATTTCAGATTTTGAAATGGCTTTTCACATTTATCCTGGTATACAGTGAACACTGTTAAAGTTAACACTGCTGGTATTATTCTTAAATACAACACTTGAAAGCTGGGAGCAGTGGAACTTCCAAAGAGTGCTGCAGATTAATTATTCTTCAAATTTCCTATCTTCAAATATACAATATTATTTAATTCTGCATTTTAATTCAGCACTTTTGTACGCCCCAGAGAAAACAAACACATGCTTTTCTTAGTGTATTTTCCCGAGTTCTAATCTAGAGATGTGAAGTATCGCAGATGTTATGATTTTGAACTTTCTTCCACTTTCGTGGTCCCTCTGTCCGGGTTAAAGTTACCGTGCAAAACTTTGTGAAAATGGCGACTGTATTCTTTATCTCCTTTCAGTATAGTATTTGTTCGTCTCATAAAATCCCCATCCATAAACTAACGAGTAATCTGAATCGATATTACAACCGGAATACTCATCGGAGTTTTTCAGAACTGAAGAGTAGTCACTGTTGCGAAACAACACACCGGAGTGTAGTGTGCTTAATTCAGTGAATTTGAGCAGCAGCCACCGCTGGAGCTGTTCCTAGTTGAACGCTCGCATCCATTCCTATCACTGGTAATTATCAGTTATCGCTCTTTCTACCACCACACGGCACTGTGAAGCAAAGGAGCTTGAGCAATGTATTTTAGGTCAAATTTTGGTCACGTTTTTCATTAATAAAATCATTCTATTATGTTGAGAACACTTAATATTGAAAACAAGAGAAAACCTGGAATTGCTGGAAATTAAAGCAGTATACAGAAAAATGACCCGATGAAGGGACTCGGCCCGAAACGTCGACTGTTTACGTTTTTCCACAGATGCTGCCAGTTCTGCATGTTCCTGCAGCATTTTGTGAGGACGCAGAATATTATTTTTATTTTTCTTAAATTCTTCGAAGGATGCTAACACTGAAACTTTTATACAGATGATAATGTGTTGGAAATCAATGAGTTATCAAATATCTTGATTTATGTGTGATTATATATCAAACTGGTTTTAAAAGATAAATGTTGACGTTTATGCGTCCTGAGAAAAGCAACCAATCTTTTTGACAATGCACTTTCCCATGTTCCATTATATGCACGCGTGGAATCGCATTTCCTGAGCAGTTGAACTTTATTCCACATTCCGTTTTCCTCTGTCCAAGTTAAACAATGGGAAGATTTTAGTAAAATAAACACGCGACTATATTCTTTATTTCCTTCTGAATATTTTATTCAATATGTTTATTGCTTGACTGTCAAATAGTGGGAACCTTGTAGAAGACAGCACCATCAAATAAATGAGAAATTGAGTTAACATCAAGTTGTTGCTTAACATTTATGGTAAGAAAAAGGAATAAAATAATTCCCTTTTATTCGACTGATACAAACTAATTTGTCGAGTGCTACTATCTATATTGTTTACTTTTAGCTTGTTTGTTGCATTTTTCTGTGGTTGGCTGCTCTTGTTAAAATAGAATGTGGCATCTGTAAACTTTTAATCACAGATGTGTTTCGGAAACGTTTCACTCCAAGGAATAGGGGTACACAAATTATAAAGTTTTTTGACTATGAATGCTTCTTCCTCGGGATTGTGATATCCGAGGGGATACTAGTTCTCTGTATTTAAGGATAGCTTAAGCTGGTCTGAATACAAAAAGATGGCTATTTCATCCATAAGACATTCGTAGGAATTGGACCGTGACAGGCACTATTTCACGCTGCAATTATTCTTCAGAACTTCTCATTAAGGGAACATCTAAGCAACCTCAAAGTTAATTTGTAATATACGTCAGCATACGTACGCCTGCGGAACTTTAAATAGCAGAATTTTGTTTCGTTATATTTCCCGTTGCAAATAAAGATAACTTAAATTCACCGTCCGAAAACAGAGTTATATCGTCATGCAAACAAGCAGCATGCAAAGATCCGCGTCCACTCACCGAGTCTGCGCTGATCAGCAACAACCCCTTTATAAGTTACTCCTTTTTCAATTTCTTTCTCAATCTACTGGCGTGATTGTACCATTCACCCACATAAAAGAGATAATTTACAGTGGTGATTCAACTTATCGTGAAGCCCGTCCGTGCGTATATTTAAGGCGGAAGGTGATCGTTTATTTATTGGTCAGGGTATCAAAAGATATGGCGAGAAGACAGGTGTATGGAGTTCAGTGTGAAACAGGAGAAAATCTGCAGATGGTGTAAACCAAGCAAATTGCAGAGAATGCTGGAGGAAGACAGCAGGCAAGGCAGCATCTATGGACAAGTGTACTGCAGACGTCCTGCCGAAGGGTAGCTGCCCGAAACCTCGAGTGTTCCCTTTCCATAGATGCTGACCGGCCTGCTGAGATCCTCCAGCATTTCGTGTGTGTTTATGGGGTTGAGTAGGATCCGTGAACAGTAACGATGCAAAGGCGGAGCAGACTTCTTGGGCTGAATGGCCTTATCCTGCTCCTATGTCTTATGGTCCAAAACTGCACACAATTTTCCAATTTGAGCCTCAGTAATGTTTTATGGAATTTCAAGATAACAGCCCAGCTCCTGTACTCGATATATTGTTATGTGAAGATTTTCTTTACGACCCTATCTACCTGTGACGCCACTTGAAACCCCCTTACACACGGAACGATGGATCTTTATTACTAGAGTCCTCTTGTCTGCAGCACTACTTTGTGCGCTATCGCTCACCTAACCAATCGCTACGGCATGCCAGAAGTCACAGGTCTCCAGTGTGAGAGGCAATCATATAGATCCTTACTCTGGATCCTTCTGTAAAACCAATGTCTAATCCAATTTACTACTACTTCTTGAATGCCAAGCGACTGAACGATCTTGACCAATTTTTCATGCGGGACCTTGTCAAAGATCTTGCAACCTCAGTGTGGACAACATCCACTGCTTTGCCTTCATCGCCTTTCCACGGAACATAATCGAAAAGTTGTGTAAGATTGGTTAGATACGACGTTCCACGGGCAAGCTCATGTTGACTATCCCTAATCGATCGCTTTCTAGCCAAATGCCTATGTACGCGGTCTCCTAGTATATTTTGCAATAGCCTTCCACTTCTGATGTCAGCCTCACAAGTCTACGATTTTCTGGCGTGTCCCTACAGCTTCTATTGAACAACAGAACAACAACACCTATCCTCATATCCTGCGGTATCTCATGCGTGGATAAAAATCTTTTGAACAGCTCTACCAAGGCCCCTGCAGTCTCTGCATTAGCCTTGTTCAGGTTTCGAGAGAATCCGGACCCGGGAGTTTATCCAATCTAATTTGCCCCAAGAGAACAAACGCTGCCTGCTCTGTACATTGTATGGGGTCCAAGAACTCGCTGCTGCATTGGTTCAAATCTATAAAATCTTTAACTGCCCCGAGTAAATACAGATGCAAAAAAAATCATTTAAGATCACTGCCAATCTCTAATTGCTCCTCGCATAGATTAGTACAATGATTTACCGAGGACAAATTTTGTCCATTGCTATCCATTTGCTCTTAACGTATCTTTAGAAGCTCTTAAGATTCTCCCTCACCTTTTCTGCAACAAAATAAAACTCAAGTCTTGTTCTACCGTTCCTGATTTCCTTGTCCTGCATTCCTTGTACTGCTCAAGTACCTCATTTGTTGCAGTCTGCCTATACCTGCTGTATAGGCAGACTGGAACAAATGCTCCTTGTTTTCCTTAACCAGGGGCTCAATACCTCTCAAAAACTAAAGTATATTGAACCTGTTAATCTTGCCTTTTACTCAGGCAGAAACGTACAATTTGTATTTTCAAATTTTCACTTTTGTGGTCGTCATGGACACAGGAGGTCTCTCCGCATTTCCACATCCGGCAAGGGGAATATTTCAGTATCAAATCCGGTACCGCACTGCTCCAGATATGCAATAAGAGAAATAATACATTAAAACACAATATTTCCTCGTGGAAGCCTCAATGAGCCAAGCCTCAACTCTTCACTCCAACACTGGCCCAGTCACAGAAGCGCGACTTAAACTTAACTTATATTTGTTGGTCCTTGCTAAGTGCAATCATTGTCTTCTCTGAAACTGTCCAGAGCAAAATGTGCCGACTTTTACTTCTACTTCTTTTAAACTCTTCCACCGCCCATCACCTTAACCCAATCCGATAGCTCCTCAGGACTGTCCACAGACCACAGTAAGAGGAATTGTTTACCATTGGATGAAACTCAATACTGTTGATAGTCTTCCGAGAAGTGTTACCCTGCAAAGGTCACACCAAGAGCACAACGTGTAATACTGATGGAGGTGAAAAACAACCTAAAGGTAACAGCAAAATACCTGCAACAATTTCTGTGCATATATCCACCACAGAGGAAACCGCTGCTTTCCGAAAAAAAAAACTTTGCTGCAATTCTCAACTTTGCAAAAGACCACCTCGATGTTATGCAATACTCCTGGGACAGCGTTCTGTGCACAGATGAGAAAAAAGTTAAACGTTTTTGGCAGAAATGCACATTGCTATGTCTGGAGGAAAAGGGGCACTGCAGACCAACACCAAAACCTCATCTAAACTGTGAAGCATGATGGAAGGAACGTCATGGTTTGGGGCTGATCTGCTGCCTCAGGGCCTGGGCAGTTTGCAATCATGGAGGGAATATGAATTAGAAATTGTATCAAGACATTTTACAGGAGAATGTCAGGGTGACAGTCCGAAACCTGAAGCTTGAGAGAAGTTGAATAATGCAACAAGGCAACAAGCCGAAAGACAAGAGTAAATCAACACCAAAATGGTTCAAAAAGATGTTATTTCGAGTTTGGAATGGACGAGTCAAAGTCCCGCACTTAATCCTATAGAAATATTGTGGAAGCACATGAAGCCAGCAGTTCATTCGGGGAAGCTCACCAACATCCCAGTTATTGCTGTACAACGTGGTCATACCAGTTACTGAAAACAAAGGTTCACATATTTGTTTTTCCAACAAATACATATAATAATTAGATTTTTTTCTTTATAAAGAAATGAACAAGTATCGTGTTTTTGTGTTACTTTTTTAATTGGGTTCTCTTTATCTAGTTTTAGCACATGCAAAGGTCTGATCACATTTTCTACAGGGTTCACAAACTTTATCGCACCACTGCTAAGGATGTTGCCAGGACTGGCAGATTTGAGTTACAGAGGAAGTTTGAACAGATTTGCAGTTTATTCCATGGATCGTATTTGGGGAACAGCTTACAGAGACATACACAATTATGTCACGTACAGATAGAGTGAATATATGCAAGACTTTTCCCTCAACTTTAGTGATGGGTTCGGGTAAAAGATGAAATATTTACTGGGAATCAGAGGGAGACTTCTACACTCAGACGTTGGCGCGAACGTAAAGAATCGTGAATTCTATTGGTGGATGTGGTGTCAATTGCAGCACTTAAAGACGTTTGAATAGTTACATAGGTCAGAGGGCTACGAAGGGCTATGCTTTGGGTGCTGGTAGATGGGACTGGGAAAAATACTCGGTACGCACGGAATAATGGGCTGAATGGTCTGTTTCTGTGCTGTAGTGCTCTATGGCTGTTTTATTTCGCTAAAGCCAGTTAATTTGGGCAAACTTGAGATGTCACGAGTCGGGTAGGGTAATTACCGCGGTCCTAAAAAACTACTTTCCTGTGTCTCACTTGCCTTACACTCGTAGAGGCGGACCAGTCGTCGGCCATCCACAGGTGTTGTAGAGGAGAACTAAACAGATGTGATCTCTAACCTCACAATGTGAGGATGTGTCCAGATGTCAGCACACCGAAAGTAATTTCCAATGCAAAAACACGATGTGAAGTAACAGCTGTCGACTTGTGATAATGGTATCATTAAAACAAATATATGAGAAAGTGAAACCACTCTTCTATAACCGTTCGGTATACACCGCCTCACATCATTAAGACATTTCTGGCTGATGGATTTATAAGTTTGATAACCCGCCTCCCATGAACACCTCCGCTTCTACGTCCCAACGCGACAGCTCCACCACTAAATCTAATTATGTTTTTTTTTCCCCTTGTTTTAGGGCGTCCGGGGGATTGTCAGCCTGACCGATCAGGTAATGTTTCTTAATTATCATTTCGCGTAGGGCTGGGTCTGCTTGTCACTGAAAATCAAGCTGAGAGGTGACTGCTGAAATCCCGTGCAGTGATTCGGCAGAGAAATGACTCCGCTGGCATTGTCCAAAAGCTTAAAGGAGTTCACACAGTTTATTTTTGAGATTTGAGGCTGAAATCACGTTAAGGCTCATTTTAACCCTTTCTCCTTTGGGCCCCAGTTAGAGGAATGTCTCCTTCCGTCCAAACAAGTTTCGGTTCTATCACTGAATTGATGAGGGCTGAGTGCAGCGGGACAATGACCCGAGCAGTCTAACAGCTGTTCTCCGAAAAGAGAAAACGATCCCTCAGCTCAGCCTTTTTTTTTCCGCTGGGAAACGCTTTGCTCTCCGGAACAACCGGATGACTCCCGGTTCACCCAATGATCACGAGTTTACTCTCTGTTTTTGTCACGTTTAGCAGTTCGTGCGTTGTCTGCCACAGCCTGACAGTTCGTTTGATCATAACATGGCACCTGCGGAGTTTAAATGCTTGGGATGGGTGGGCAGAAGGAGCGGTTTACTGAGCATTGAGTAGACGCAATCTTAAACTAACGTTAAAGATTGATCTCCCATTAACTGATATTTTTCAGAAAGCATGAAGTTGAGGTTGATGAACGGAGGCAGTCGATGCGCCGGGAGACTGGAGGTTCACTACCGGGGAATCTGGGGGACTGTGCATGATTATAATTGGGACCTACAAGACGCGACTGTGGTGTGCCGGGAGCTGGGTTGCGGCAAAGCGGTGGATGCCCCGGGCGAGGCTCACTTTGGAGCAGGTTCCGGACCCGTTGTGGTCCAAAATATTCAGTGCAACGGAAACGAAGCAACCCTGCGGGAGTGTAAATCTTACACATGGGGTCATTATGGGTGGTCTCACTCCAATGATGCTGGTGTCATCTGCTCAGGTAAAAATCAGAATTTTGTCCCTTCTATCCCGCTGGATTGATGACCCCATGATGTCCCAGCTGTAAAATAGCGCGGGCTAATAGCCCGCCGCCAGTGAAGTGAAACTCAATTGGGTTATGTCGAAATTATTCCCGTCATGTGATCGCAATTTGTGTTACCGAACGTTTGCACCGATATTAATTAGGCAGGTACATTTAGTACGCAGTACTGGACTCGACACAGCGTTTGAAAGAGCTCAGCAGTCGAGCGAGATAAAATGCTGTCACGGCTGACACTGATCGCAAGCTGAAGCAGCGAGAAAATTTATACCAAATATAATGCATATTTCGCTGCGTTCCTCCATAGTATGTTTTTAGTTGTTCCATTTTCCAGCATTTGCATCGATAGAGTCATGGAGTTGTCAGCTTTTGGGGGGAAGCTTTGTGTATTCCCCTCATGATATACACATCTCAATGAAGATTGAAGTCCTCGTCTCTCCACAATTACAGTGCAGCCAGACAGATAGCATCTGTGAATATAGAATAACAACTTCCCAAAAGTCAGGTGCTGGAAATGTGAAATAACCTCAATGATGTTGCAATCAATGCAATCTCGTATAACAACTGTGGTGCCGAAATTAGAGTTAACACACTTTGTATCACCGTCTTTGCAAAATATTTTCCTTCCGTGTGTCCATGTAGTTCCTGCTGCAAAATAAGGTCTCGGTTAAAAGAAACAACATAGTAACTGCTACTCCCTCCATACAAATGCTGCCTGACCTGATATATAAGACAAACAAAGGAGCAGAAGTCGGCCATTCGGCCCATCGAGTCTGCTCTGCCATTTTATCATGAGCTGATCCATTCTCCCATTTAGTCCCACTCCCCCACCTTCTCACCATAACCTTTGATGCCCTGGCCACTCAGATACCTATCAATCTCTGCCTTAAGTACACCCAATGACTTGGCCTCCACTGCTGCCCGTGGCAACAGCTTCCATAGATTCACCACCCTCTGACTGAAAAAATTTCTTCGCATTTCCGTTCCGAATGGGCGCCCTTCAATCCTTAAGTCATGCCCCTCTCGTGCTAGACTCCCCCATCATGGGAAACAACTTTGCCACATCCACTCTGTCCATGCCTTTCAACATTCAAAATGTTTCTATGAGGTCTTCCCTCATTCTTCTAAACTCGAAGGAATACAGTCCAAGAGCGGACAAACGTTCCTCATATGTTAACCCTCTCATTCCCGGAATCATTTAGTGAATCTTCTCTGTACCCTCTCCAACGTCAGCACATCCTTTTTTAAATGAGGAGACCAAAACTGCCCACAGTACTCCAAGTGAGGTCTCACCAGTGCCTGATGTTGCCTCAACATCACATCCCTGCTTCTATACTCTATTCCTCTAGAAGTGAATGCCAACATTATCTGAATGGTGGCCGATTAGGACAAGGGGAGGTGCAATGAGACCTGGGTGTCGTTATACGCCAGTCATTGAAAGTGGGCATGCAGGTACAGCAGGCGGTGAAAAAGGCGAATGGTATGCTGGCATTTATAGCAAGAGGATTCGAGTACAGAAGCAGGGAGGTACTACTGCAGTTGTACAAGGCCTTGGTGAGACCACACCTGGAGTATTGTGTGCAGTTTTGGTCCCCAAATCTGAGGAAAGACATCCTTGCCATAGAGGGAGTACAAAGAAGGTTCACCAGATTGATTCCTGGGATGGCAGGACTTTCATATGATGGAAGGCTGGATGAACTAGGCTTATACTCGTTGGAATTTAGAAGATTGAGGGGGGATCTGATTGAAACGTATAAGATCCTAAAGGGATTGGACAGGCTAGATGCAGGAAGATTGTTCCCGATGCTGGGGAAGTCCAGAACGAGGGGTCACAGTTTGAGGATAAAGGGGAAGCCTTTTAGGGCCGAGATTAGAAAAAAAACTTCTTTACACAGAGTGGTGAATCTGTGGAATTCTCTGCCACAGGAAACAGTTGAGGCCAGTTCATTGGCTATATTTAAAAGGGAGTTAAATATGGCCCTTGTGGCTAAAGGGATCGGGGGTATAGAGGGAAGGCTGGTGCAGCGTTCTGAGTTGGATGATCAGCCATGATCATACTGAATGGCGGTGCAGGCTCAAAGGGCCGAATGGCCTACTCCTGCACCTATTTTCTATGTTTCTATGTTAGCATTGCATTCGCCTTCTTCACTACCGACTCAACCTGGAGGTTAACTTTAAGGGTATCCTGTACGAGGACTCCCAAGTGCCGTTGCATCTCAGAACTTTGAATTCTTTCTCCATTTAAATAATAGTCTGCCCGTTTATTTCTTCTTACAAAGTGCATAACCAAACACTTTCCAACATTGTATTTGATTTGCCACTTCTTTGCCCATTCTTCCAATCTATCCAAGTCTCTCTGCCAACTCTCCGTTTCCTCAGCACTGCCGGCCCCTCCACCTATCTTCGTATCGTCAGCAACCTTAATCACAGTGCCATCTATTCCATAATCCAAATCGTAGATGTACAACATAAAAAGAAGCGGCCCCAACACGGACCCCTGTGGAACACCACTGGTAACCGGCAGCCAACCAGAATAGGATCCCTTTATTCCCACTCTCTGTTTCCTGCCAATCAGCCAACATTCTATCCAGATTTGTCACTTTCCCGTAATTCCATGGGCTCTGATCTTGTTAAGTAGCTTCATGTGTGGCACCTTGTCAAAGGCCTTCTGAAAATCCAAATATTCAACATCCACTGCATCTCCCTTGTCTAGCCTACTGGTAATTTCCTCAAAAAAATTGTAATAGGTTTGTCAGGCAGGATTTTACTTTGAGGAATCCATGCTGAGTTCTGCCTATCTTGTCATACGCCTCTAGGTATTCTGTAACCTCATCCTTGACAATCGAAGCCAGCAACTTCCCAACCACCGATGTCAAGTTAACAGGTCTATCATTTCCTTTTTGCTTCCTTGCCCCCTTCTTAAATAGCGGAGTGACATTTGCAATCTTCCAGTCCTCAGGACCGATGCCAGAATCTATCGACTTTTGAAGGATCATCGCTAATGCCTCCGCAATCTCCACAGCTACTTCCTTCAGAACACGAGGGTGCATTCCATCTGGTCCGAGAGATTTATCTACCTTTAGACTATTCAGCTTCCTGAGTACTTTCTCTGTCGTAATTGTGACTGTACACACTTCTCTTCCCTGCCACCCTTGAGTGTCCGGTATACCGCTGTTGTCTTCCTCAGTGAAGACTGATGGAAAATACTCGTTCAGTTCCTCCGCCATCTCCTTATCTCCAATTACAATTTCTCCAGCATCATTTTCTATTGGTCCTATACCCACTCTCACCTGTCTTTTACTCTTTATATACTTGAAAAAGCTTTTAATATCCTCTTTGATATTCTTTGCTAGCTTCCTTTCATAGTTAATCTTTTCCCTCTTAGTTTCCTTTTGTAAGGTTTTAAAAACTTCCCAATCCTCTGTCTTCCCACTAATTTTTGCTTCCTTGTATGCCCTCTCCTGTGCTTTAACTATGGTTTTGACTTCTCTTGTCAACCACGGTTTCATCCTTTTTCCATTCGAAAATTTCTTCTTTTTTGAAATGTACCTGTCTTGCACCTTCCTCACTTCTCACAAAAACTCCAGCCACTGCTGCTCTGCCGTCTTTCCCGCCAATGTCCCTTTCTAGTCAACTTTCGCCAGTTCCTCTCTCATGCCACGGCAATTTCCTTTACTCCACTGAAATACCGACACATCAGATTTCGGCTTCTCTTTTTCAAATTTCACAGTGAACTCAGTGATGTTATGATCACTGCCTCCTAAGGGTTCCTTCACCTCAATCTCTGTAATCACCTCTGGTTCATTACACAATACCCAATCCAGTACAGCTGACCCCTAGTGGGCTCAACAACAAGCTGTTCTAAAAAGCCATCTCACAGACATTGTACAAATTCTCTCTCTGGAGAACCAGTGCCGACCTGATTTTCCCAGTCCACTCGCATGTTAAAATCCCCCACAATTATCATAACACTGCCCTTCTGACAAGCCTTTTCTATTTCCTGTTGTAATTTGTAGTCCACATCACTACAGCTGTTTAAGGCCTATAAATAACTGCCATCAGGGTCCTTTTACCCCTGTGATTTCTTAGCTCAACCCATAAAGATTCTGCACCTTTCCATCATATATCACCTCTTTCTAATGACTTAATATCATTTCTTACCAATAAAGCCACGCCTCTCCCTCCGCCTACCCTCCTATCCTTCCGATACACCGTGTCTCCTTGGACGTTCAGCTCCCAGAGACCTGCATCCTTTAGCCACGTCTCAGTGATGGCCGCAATATCATACCTGCCAATCTGTAGCTGCACGACAAGGTCAGCCACCTTATTCCAGAGTTTTTGGTTTAAGATCAGATTTATTACATTTGCGTTTATTTTATGTTGACACGACACCGGTCATGACATTGAATACTAACATGACATTGCGTGAGTGGCAGGGTAGTATGAGACTCAATGGCAGATCTGCGCGTCCTGTGAGCCAGTTCCTTCGTGGTACTTTTATTTGTGATGTTACCTTCAGTAACATGGAAATTAAGTGCAATGCACTTGGTTGAGACTGAATACCGTTGTGTGCCAGTAATGGAGAAAATGAGTGCCCATCGTGGTAGAAAGGAGGGTTAAGACGTTGAAAATGGACTCAGATGAGTTACTTTGTTCTGAATGATCTCAAATATCTTGAGCATTATGGGAGTCGATCCATGTTAGCATTGCCAGACATTCCTGAATTTTGACTCATCAATAATAACATGATATTGGGGACAATCAAAAGAGACATTTGCAGCCTGATATTTAAAGATTGCATAAGTGTTGTCGCTGTAGCCTTAGTGCGTCCCACCTCGTTTAGGTTCTGTTAATGTTTGACTGATAAGTTACAGATGATGTGATGTACAATCTCAGAATGTCGAGGAGAGTTGTTGTGAGCTTCACTTGTATTCCTGACGCTTGGTCTGTATGAACGCAGTACATCACGTATAAGCTATTATTTGATTAATATTTAGGCTTTGCGCTACCTGATCTGGAAATGAGGGCAAATGTTAAAAAGCATCAGAGAAATTCATCTGCTTGCAAGATATACAGAAAATGCTACATAGGCTGGTGCCCACAATGAAGCTGACTCAGTCCAAAACTTTCTGCAGCTTCTTTAAATCTTGCACGGTAGCCCTCCCACTCCCATCCCCACACACCCCATACCAGAATGCGATGCTGCCAGTTATAATGCTCTGCACGGTACAACTGTAAAACATTGCAAGTGTTTTTGCTGTCATACTAAACCTCTTCAAGCTCCAATAAAATACATTCGCCATCTTGCCTTATTTGTAACTTCATCAATATATTGGACCCAAGATATTGTCCAGGAAATGTTGTCACCCAGGAATTTGAAAGTGCTAACTCATTCCACTTCTGATTCCCCTATGTGGACAGGTATCTGTACCTTCTTCTTAACCTTTCTGAAGTTCACAATCAATTATTTGGTTCAGTGAAGGTTGTTGCTGCAATACCACACAATTGCTTTATATATCCCGTTCTGTACGACTCTCATTACTATCTAAAATTCTGCCAACAATTATTGTGTCACCAGCGAATTTGCAGATGGGATTTGAACTGTGCCTAAACACACAGTCATAGGTGTAGAGAGCGTGAAGCAGTAGGCGAAGCACACATCCTTGAGGTGTTCCAGTGTTGATAATCAGCGAGGTGGAGATGCTTTTTCCGATCATCGCAGACATTGCTTTTCCGCTTGGGAAATTAAGGATCCAGTTGCACAGGATGGTACAAAAGACCCAGGTCTGGAACATTCGATCAGAATGGTTGGAATGTTTGTTTTAAGCACTGAACTCTGGTCAATAAACAGCATCAATAAATTATGGTAGTTTCCAAGTGCTCCAAGGTAGCATGAAGAGCCAATAAGTGTGATAGCCATCCGTAAATCCAACCTGGTATTTTTTTCTTTTAAATGCTACTAATCTAGCTATCAGTTGTCTACAAACCTTCTGGCTTTTGATTCGGGTATGTACAGTATGTTCTCATTGGCCCATAGTCGTCCACAAGAAGTAGAAGATATGAAACATCGGGTAGGCAGAACAATATTATCTAGAGCTGCGGCCGCATAGAGATCAAATTGAACAATGCTTGGAATATTGGTACATTTATCTCGATAAATATGAGGGAATGCGGCTTAGCTAGCAAACGAGGACTTAAGATACAGTAAGGAGGAGCGGAAGACGGAATGTTGAAGAAGTTTGATAAATAGATCCTGCGGTTCATAGCTTCATAGATCGAATAAAGTGGCAACAGAGGACGGAGGGCATCGGAGATCTTATAACATCTTTTCTCTCAGAGGTCAAAATAAAGCATAAAAGAGTTGAGTCATCGTAATAAAACCTTGTAAAACACTATTTAAGTTTCACTTGGAAAACTAACTGCAGCTCAGCAGCCATTTTATAAGAAACTTTGGGAATGATTTTACTTGATGAATTGTAGAAGAGATGAACAAGGATTTTTCTTGAAAGAGGATTTTATTTATGGAGAAAAGACTGGGAAGACTGAATTCATTTTCTACAAAAGAACAAGGCCGACATGTAACCTGATAGATTCGTGTAGAAATGTGAGGAAAAGATGGTTAGATTTTCAGAAATCAATCAAGAACATAAAAACAAGCAATTAGGTTAAAATGGATATAGGTTTAAAGTTGTAATTGTGACCTACAAGACGCGACTGTGTTGTGCCTGGAGCTGGGTTGCAGCAAAGTGGTGGATGCCCCGGGGTGGGCTCACATTGGAGCAGGTTCTGGACCCGTTGTGGTCCAAAATATTCAGTGCAACGGAAACGAAACAACTCTGCGGCAATGTACATCTTACTCTTGGGATCATTATGCGCCGTCTCACTCCAGTGATGCTGGGGTTATCTGCTCAGGTAAAAATCAGAATTTATTCTATTCCATCCCGCCGGATTGATGACTCTATGATGTCCCGTCTGCAAAATAATGTGGGCTAACAACCCGCCGCCAGTGATGTGAAACTAAATCTGGGCTGTGTCGAAATTATTCCCATCATGTTGTGATCGCAATTTGTGTTACTGAAAATTTACACCGATATTATTTAAATACGTACATTTAGTACACAGTACTGGACACGATACAGCATTTGAAAGGGCTCAGCAGTCAAGTAGCATCTATGGAGCAAGATAAAATACTGTCAGGGCTGACACTGATCTGGAAATAAATAACAGAGAAATGTTATACCAGCAATAATGCGCATTTCGCTGAGTTCCTCCATATTATGTTTTTAGTTGTTCCATTTTCCAGCACTGCATGGACAGAGTCATGGCGTTGTCTGCCCTTGGGGGAAAGTTTTGTGTATTCCCCTCAAAATTTACACACCTCAATGAAGATTTAATCCTCGTTTCTCTACAATTATAGTGCACCCAGACAGATAGCATCTGTGAATATAGAATAACAATTTCCCAAAAGCCAGGCGCTGGAAATGTGAAATAACGTCAGGAGATGTTGCAATTACTACAATCTCGTATAACAACTGTGCAGCAGAAAGCAGAGTTAACACCTTCTTTGTATCACCATCTTTGCAAAGTATTTTCCTTCCGTATGTCCATGTAGATCCTGCTGCAAAATAAAGTTATAAATAAACAACATAATAACTCCTACTCCCTCTATACAAATGCTGCCTGACCTGAGATATATTTCCAGAGTTTTTCATTTAAGATCAGATTTTTTGCATTTGCGTTTATTTTATGTTGACAGGACACTGAATACTAACATGACGCTGCGTGAGTGTTAGGGTACTATGAGACTCAATGGCAGATCTACGTGTCCCGTGAACCAAATCCCTTGTGGTACTTTCATTTGGAATGTTACCTTCAATAACATGGAAATTAAGTGCAATGCACTTGGTCGAGTCTGAATACGGTTGTGTGCCGGTAATGGAGGAAATGAGTGCCCATCATGGTAGAAAGGATGGTTAAGATGTTGGAAATGGACTCAGGTGAGTTACTTTGTTCTGAATGAGCATTATGGGAGCTGATCCATGTTAGCATTCCCTGACATTCTCGAATTTTGACTCATCAACAATAATATCATATTGGGGAAAATCAGAAGAGACACTTGCTCCCTGACAATTAAAGATTGCATATGTATTGTCACTGTAGCATTTGTGCATTCCGTCTAGTTCAAGTTCTGTTCACGTTTGACTGCTAAGTGACAGATGATGTGATGTACAATCTCAGAATGTCGAGGAGAGATGATGTGAACTTCACTTGTATTCCTGACACTTGGTCAGTATGAACGCATTACATCACGTATGAGCTCATACTTGATTAATATTTAGGCTTTGCACGTCCTGCTCTGCAAATGAGGGCAAATGGTAAAAAAGCATCAGAGAAATCCATCTGCTTGCAAGATATAGAGAAAATGCTATGTAGGCTGGTGCTCAAGATGAAGCAGACTCAATCCACAATGTTCTGTAGCTTCTTTAAATCCTGCGCGGTAGCCCTCCCACTGCCATCCCCACACACCCCATACCAGAATGCGATGCTGCCAGTTATAATGCTCTCCACAGTACAAATGTAAAAAAATTGCGATTGTCTTTGGTGTCATATGAAATCTTTTCAAACTCGAATAAAATACATTCGCCGTCGTGCCTTATTTGTAACTTCATCAATATATTTGAGCCAAGATATAGTTTAGGAAATGTCGTCACCCAGGAATTTGAAATTGCTAACTCATTCCACTTCTGATCCCCATATGTGGACTGGTGCATGTGCCCTCTTCTGAACCTTTCTCCAGTTCACAATCGGTTCTTTGGTTCAGAGAAGGTTGTTGCTGCGATACCACACAAATGCTTTATATATGTACATGTATATGGATTTCAGCAAGGCATTTGATAAAAGTTATAGTCATACTTTATTGATCCCGGGTGTGTATGACTAATTAATATTAATCAAGCATGAGCTCATAGGTGATGTAATGCGTTCATACAGACCAAGTGTCAGGAATACGTGAAGTTCACATCATCTCTCCTCGACATAAAGTACCCCATGCGAGGCTTATTGAGGAAGTAAGGAGGCATGGGATCCAGGGGTCATTGCCTTGTGGATCCAGAACTGGCTTGTCCACAGAAGGCAAAGGGTGGTTGTAGACAGGTTATATTCTGCATGAAGGTCGGTCACCAGTGGAGTGCATCAGGGATCTGTTCTGGGACCCTTACTCTTCGTCATTTTCATAAATGACCTGAATGAGGAGTGGAGGGATGGGTTAGTAAGTTTGCTGATGACACAAAGGTTGGAGCTGTTGTGGATAATGCGTTGGGCTGTCAGAGGTTACAGCGGGACATTAATAGGATACAAAACTGGGCTGAGAAGTGGCAGATAAGTGTGAAGTGGTTCATTTTGGTAGGTCAAATATGATGGCAGTATTAGTGGTAAAACTCTTGGCAGTGTGGAGGATCAGAGGGATCTTGGGGTGCAAGTTAAGAAGGCGTACGCTGCATTGGCCGCCATCAGTCGTGGAACTGAATTTAGGAGCCGAGAGGTAATATTGCAGCTATAAAGGCATCTGGTTAGACCCTACTTGGAGTACTGTGCTCAATTCTGGTCGCCTTACTACAGGAATGATGTGGAAGCCATAGAAAGGGTGCAGAGGAGATTTACAAGGATGTTGCTTGGATTGGGGAGCATGCCATATGAGAAATAGGTTCAGTGAACTCGGCCTTTACTCCTTGGAGTGACAGAGGATGAGAGGTTACCTGATAGAGGTGTATGAGATGATGAGAAGTATTGATCGTGTGGATAGTCAGAGGCTTTTTCCCAGGGCTGAAATGGTTGCCACAAGAGGACACAGGTTTAAGGTGCTGGGAGTAGGTACAGAGGAGATGTCATGGGTAAGTTGTGTTTTTTTACTCAGAGAGTGCTGAGTGCGTGGAATGAGCTACCAGCAACGGTGGTGTAGGCGGATACGATATGGTCTTTTAAGAGACTTTTGGATAGGTACATGGTGCTTAGAAAAAAATAGAGGGCTATAGGTAAGCCTAGCAATTTCTAAGGTAGGGACATGTTCAGCACAACTTTGTGGGCTGAAGGGCCTGTCTTGTGCTGTAGGTTTTGTATGTTTCCTTGTCTCTATGCTTCTATATCTCGTTCTGTGCGCCTTTTCATTCCCATCTAAAATTTTGCCAACAATAATTATGTCGTCAGCGAATTTACAGATGGGATTTGAACTGTGCCTAAACGCACAGGCATGGGTTTAGAAAGGGTAAAGCAGTGGGCGAAGCACACATCCTTGAGGTGAACCAGTGTTGATAATCAGCGCGGTGGAGATGCCTTTTTCAGATCAGCGCAGGCTGTGCTTTTCCGGTGAGGAAATCAAGGATCCAGTTGCAGAGGATGGTACAAAAAGCCCAGGTATGGAACGTTCGATCAGAACAGTTGGAACGTTTGTTTTAAGCACTGAACCATGGTCAATTAACAGCATTCTGATATAACTGTTGGTATTTTCCAAGTGCACCGAGGTAACGTGAAGAGCCAATAAGTGAGATAGCCCATTGTAAATCAAACCTGGTCTTTTTTTGTCTTTTAAATGCCATTAATCTAGCTATCAGTTGCCTACAAACCTCCTAGCATTTGATTCGGGTATGTACTGTACGTTCTCGTTGGCACACGGTTGTCCACACAGGTTTTAAAGAAGTAGAAGATACGAAACATAGGGATAGACACAAGGATATTATCTTAAGCTGCGGCCATACATAGATCAAATTGAATAATGCGTGGAATATTGGCAGATTTATCTCGATGAGTTTGAGGGAATGCAGCTTACTATAGCAAGCGAGGACATGGGATACAGTAAGGAGGAAGGGAAGAAAGAATGTTGAAGAGTTTTGATAAATAGAAAGATCTTATGGTTCATAGCTTCATTGATCAAAAAAAAATGTGGCTACAGAGGATATCGGAGATCATATACTTTATAAGCATCCATTAGTCTCGTGATACCATGGATTTGTGCCTTGGAAGGTTTCCAGGGCGCAGGCCTGGGCAAGGTTTTATGGAAGACCAGCAGATTCCCATCCTGCAACTCTCCACTCTCCATATCTCCGACGTTGTCCAAGGGAAGAGCAATAGGACCCAAACAACTTGGTATCGGTATTGTCGCGGAACAATCTGTGGTTAAGTGCCTTGCTCAAGGACACAATAGGCTGCGTCAGCCAAGGCTCGAACTAGCGACATTCGGATCACTAGACGAATGCCTTATCCACTTGGCCAAGCGCCAACAGAGATCATATAACATCTTTGCTATCAGAGGTCAAAATAAAGCATAAAGGAGTTGGGTCATCGTGAAAAACTTTGTAAAACACTACTTAAGATTCACTTGGAACACTAACTGCAGCTCTGCAGCCATTTTATAAGAAACATTGGAAATGATTTTGCGTGAGGAGTCGCCAAAGAGATGAACAGGGAGTTTTCTTGAAACAGAGGATTTTATTTATGGAGAAAAGACTGGATAGACTGAATTCGTTTTTGACAAAATGAACAAGGTTGACATGCGACCTGATAGATTTGTGCAGAATTGTGAGGAAAAGATGGTTAGATTTTCCAAAATCAGTCAAGAACTTTAAAAACAAGTAATTTAGTGAAAATGGATATGGGGATAAAGTTGCCCTGACAGGGAGTGAAGGACATCTGCAATGTTTCAATGTTCATATCTCCTTCAGGTGAGCTCTCTTCTTAAAGGTTGGAATCCAACGGCATTTCTGCTTTAATGCATTAATAGCCCGCATCGCTGCCAAGGAAGATGATTTTCCACCACCCCGATCTAGCGCATTGTTAAAAAAAAAACATGTTTTCTAAGTTTTTGAATGCTATCCTTGCCCATTGTGGGTAACGTGAAGAAACTACAAATATTTGTGTAAATTTGTCGGTCGTATGTGAGGCAGCAGAAGATTGCAGGCTGGCGAATAATGTCTGGTTATTACGAAGGATGCAGGAATAAGCCAAGGGTATAGTGCTGATGATTCTTTCTCCAGTAAAATGTACGTTTCCAATAAAGTATTCTGAGACGATAACGCTCTGCATTTGGAATAACCAGACTGGCTTTGTCTAGGGGGAAACTGTGTACCATGAATTTGCTCGAGCTTTTTTTTTCTTCTTGGAAAGCTAATCAAGCCGATTGACGAGTGCAAGGCAGAAAATACTTTCCCCATAGATATAACTTAAGTCTTTGACGAGGACCCGCATGGCAGGTTGGACCAAGAGGTTAAAGAGTGAAATAGTATTTGTATATAAACTCTTATTGGTGAGAGGACAGAGAGGGTGGTGATGGAGGGTTGTTCATTCAGTTTTGAGAACGGAGAACAGTATTTTATTATTACAATATATTAAATACTTGTATAACAATCCAGCTGGAACGACATAGAAGTTTGTGGATGGCATCAAAATTGCTGACACGGTGCATTGTTAAGAAATTTGTCCTTCGGTACATCACGATCTGGATCAGATGGAAAGATGTGCACGGGACTGGTAGTTCAAGCTTAACTCAGATAGGCACAAAGTGATATATTTTTTAGAATCTAAACCTGCGTAAGACATGCATAGTGAATTAGTAGATCTTGAGAGGTGTTAATGAATAGAGAGAACAAGCAATTGATTCTGTGAAAGTGACAACACAAATGGGGTTGTGAGGAAGCCATCTGGCATACTTTCTCTTACCGGCCGGGGATGTGAGCACTTTGTGGGTTGTCAGATCACTGATGTGTGCGATGTCCGTCCGAATGCACGTTTATTGCTGTGTGCGGTTCTGATCTCTACGCTACTGAAAAGACGGTCTTATGCTGCAGAGGGTGCAGAGAAAAATCAGAGGGATTTTGATAGGACTAGACAGTTCGAGCTATAAGAAATATGGACAAGATGGGACTACTTTTAGCGAAGATTATGGAGATGTTATGTTATAGTGGTTAAAAAAAATAGCTGCAGAAATAAAATATTAACAAGTTCAGCAAGACGGAACATTTTCCTCATATTACAGAGCAGGGTTAATCGTGGGAAATGGCTTCATTGAACGTTAATGAAGTACATTCATATTCATTCTTGCAGGGACTCCAGTCATGGGATAGCAGAGGAACCGATGTAAAGCAGGGGAACTGGTTTATTTAAGGATCATTATCTGTCCCCAATTAATTTGGAAAAAAAAAGAATTGAGGCTGCTGACGGTATGCTGATATCCTGATGTAAAAGTCGGTAAAGTTGACAAGTGGGCAAACCGGCTGAATGCACTTTTGACAGAAAGATTGTTCAACTCAGAAACTAGAATAATTCCTCTCATGACTGTGGCGATTGATTTGTGAGACACAGCATCAGCTTGTGAAATATCAGTAAAATCCGATCGGTGTGGTGCCGAAATTAATCTACCAGTACCAAGTAATTGCGGTGCAGAAGGGAGGAAGGAAAGCATGTCATCTGTATGAGATGAAACTTGAATCCCTATGAATTCGGAATCTGAAATAATCTGAACTCAATTGGAATTGACTACACGGTGATATAATTGTCATTATTATGACTGTCCTATGATGCTTTCCGAGAAGTACTGATATCCTGATGTGAAAATCAGTGAAGTTGTTGATAGGACAAACCGACAGCATGCACTTGTGATACAGAGATCGTTTAAATCGTATTGCAGAATGTTCTCGATCCGGACTGCAGAGAGTGCGTTGAGCACATGCAGCATTAACTTGCAATGTGTGAGGGAAAACTGTTTGGTCTGGTGCCACAATGAATCCACCAGCACTCAGTAAGTAGGGTGCACGAGGGAGGAGGGAAAACATGCTAACTGTCTGTGACCAAATTTGAATCCCGACGATTTTGGAACGTAAAATTATCTGATATCAAATAGTCATTATGACAACTGCGCTTTACATCTTATTTTTTTTCCAGATCACAGAGCTCCAAGATTGGTGTCCGGATCTGACAAATGTTCGGGAAGACTGGAAGTGCAGTTTGTTAAGACCTGGGAAAGGGCTTGTGTCCCGCACTGGGATATGGAAGATGCCAATGTTGTGTGCAGTCAGCTTCAATGCGGAGTTGCTGTTTCTGTGTTGAGTGGAACCCGTATTGAAGAGGGAAATGAACATTCACAGAGCGTTGAATGTCAGGGCAATGAATCGACCCTTTCGGACTGTCCAGTATCTTCAACTAGGCATAATTGCAACCACATGAATGATCTCATTCTGATCTGTTCCGGTGAGTACCAGGATTCAGAGTAAATCAATGGTAAACTTTGGTGGCATTTGGAAATGAATAGTCAGTTCTCAACAGTTCTTCCTGTTGAGGGCTTAAAAGTGCAGCAATATTAACCGACATTTTGGGGGTGCGGAGCCTTAAGAATTTTGTATTGGTCAGCATTAATGATTGATTTTAATGTGGGGGACTAAAGGAGGAATTGAAAAATGCCTCTATTTGGAAACTTCGATGGGCTAAAACAAGAATCATTCATCGAAACCTGACGAATATGCTCTTAAATTTGACAGACAGTAAATATATAGATAGATACTTTACTGATCCCAAAGGAAATTACTGTATCACTGTAGCATAACAGGTGCACAGATGTACAAGTATTATAAGAGAAGTAAGAAAGAAATAACATTAAGCTCCTCAAACAGTTGAACAGGAGGGTCAATAAGAGTTGGTACATTAACAAATTTGTTCGGCCTTGAAAGACAGATTTTCCTGAATCATATAACCATATAACCATATCACAATTACAACACGGAAACAGGCGATCTCGGCCCTTCTAGTCCGTGCCGAACTCTTACTGTCACCTAGTCCCACCGACCTGCACTCAGCCCATATCCCTCCATTTCTTTCCTGTCCATGTATCTATCCAATTTAAATTTGAATGACAACATCGAACTTGCCTCAACCACTTCTGCTGGAAGCTTGTTCCACACAGCTACCACTCTCTGAGTAAATAAGTTCCCCCTAATGTTACCCCCAGACTTTTGCCCTTTAACTCACAACTCATGTCCTCTTGTTTGAACCTCCCCCACTGACAATGGAAAAAACCTATCCACGTCAACTCTATCTATCCCACTCATAATTTTAAACACCGCTATCAAGTTCCCCCTCAACCTTCTACGCTCCAAAGAATAAAGGCCCAACTTGTTCAACCTTTCTCTACAACTTAGGAGATGAAACCCAGGCAACATTCTCGTAAATCTCCTCTGTACTCTCTCAACTTTATTGACATCTTTCCTATAATTCGGTGACCAGAACCGTACACAATACTCCAAATTTGGCCTTACCAATGCCTTGTACAATTTCAACATTACATCCCAACTCCTGTACTCAATGCTATGATTTATAAAGGCCAGCATACCAAAAGTTTTGGTCACCGCCCTATCCACATGCGATTCCACCTTCAGGGAACTATGCACCATTATTCCTAGATCCTTCTGTTCTACAGCATTCTTCAATGCCCTACCATTTACCATGAATCATAGGAGATTGGGCTGCTAAAAAAGGAAGCATGGTTGGACGACTGAAGAGATAAGGCCAACCAATTCAAATCAGCTACTATTATCTTCAGGCTAGATGGTGTACGATATTACTGTACGGAAATGTACAGAAATGGATACAAGTAAAATACATGATGTTAAATGCGCAAAAGTCTGCTGTGATTCGATTGATTTGTGGGAAAAGAATGTTAATCCTGCCGCACTAATATAAATGACAGAAAGAAAACCACAACTGGAACACAAAATCAGAAAATTAGAAATATGTTGAAACATTGCTTTGCTTTGGAAATTGTAGCAGGAAACGGAAACCAAATATCTTCAAAGAACATTATAGAAATGAAGTCAAGTAATAATGACAAAATGAAATAACAAAATAATAGTTGGAAGAAAACTGCTGACCCAAAAGTCTGATAAATCGCCATCAACAGACAGAAACCAGAAGACTTTGTGACAATTTTGAGTGAAAGCGATTTAATAGGAAAACCCGTTGCCTTTTATCAGTGCTGCTGCAGGGAATGCAGTTAAATTTATTTCAGATTCTAATTCGTTCTAAGATTGATAATCATTGTCATGCGGAGTACTGCAGTAGTCAATTCCTGAGAACCACCTTCACTGTCACCGATCACAATCATGGTTACAGAGATGGAAGTTAAGAGGACTATTAAAGGCTTGGAGATTACATGAACCTGAACGTTCAGAGTTCAAAGCTCTCATTCATTTTATTACCAAAGTACATATATGACACCATTACAACCCAGTGATACAGACAGTACGATACGACACATTCCAATTAACACTACTCAGGATAGAAGGAGGAAGACGAACATTAGACATAAAAATACACAACAGTCAGATAAAGTTTCTAAAGATGTATTTTCATCAATGTAAACAAGATTCAGCACTCTATGCGAGCATATGCAATTGCGATAAGAAGCACTCGTAACTAAACTGAAATGCAAGTACATCCCAGAAAAATGAAATAAAATTGTCACTGTAGAAGCTACAGTTATCGAATAGAAGAACATTACCCTCCATGGAATACACCCCCGGGATACTGTCAGCATGGTAGCGTAAAGGGTAGCATAATCATTTACAGTACAGGTGACTATTGTTCAATTCCCGCCGCAACCGGAAAGGAGTATGTAAGGGCTCTCCCTGACCGCATGGGTTTCCTCCGGGTGTTCTCGTTTCCTCCCACAGCCCAAACATACACCAGTTTGTCGGTTCATTGATCATCGTGAATTGGTCAAGATTAGGCCAGGAACAGATTGTGAATAAGAGAAAATCTACAGAGGCCAGAAATCCATGGTAACAAACACATTGGTCGGTGCACATCGAGGGGCAGAAAAGGCCCAGTCCGCGCAGTATCACAATATCTCTGAGGAGGCTAACATCGACAAAGAAATGTTGAACCCTGATTCCAGTTGAGACGAGCTCTCCGAGTTGGAGACCTCTTCCTAGAAACAGATGGTTTCACTGTGGCAACAGAGAACCAGGTGGTTAACACACACACACATACACACACAGACACACACACACACACACACACACACACACACACACACACACACACACACACACACATCAGAAATGCATAATAAAAGACCAACAAATTCAAGGCGGTCAATGCAGAATGTGGCAAGAGAAAATAGAAACAATCCAACCCATAACAGGATCCTGCTGCAGCTTAACAATCTGATTATTTACTCAGGCATAATCAAGTGGCAAACATCATTCACCAAAGTCATCAAATCATAACTTAATATGCAAACTCATAAATAGACCGTAACTTACTATAATTACAAACCTGATCCTGTGTTACAGCAAATTATATTACAACAGGACCATCATTATAGAGAGGATAATCAATAATGACCATCCGACTATAAAAATTCAGGATCAGAAAGCAAGACAATACTCAGTTAATCGATGTTGTCATTGCAACCACACACAGCATATAAAACTCAGTGAAGGAAAATCACCAGAAATATGCTGAATTAGAAGAGGAAATGGAAAGACTATGGAACATGACCAAGGTATACATTGTCCCAGTAATAATATCTACGACTGTTATTATCCCAATGTCACTACACAATAACATTAAACAATTCGACCTACACAACAATATCTAAGCAAACCTTCAGAAGGTTAAATTGTGAAACAACACCAGAATAATCCAAAAGATCCCAGCCATGCCCACAACTCAAGTTTTACCATGTTAGCTGAGAAAAAGAAAGTGATAATATACATACTTCTACATGGACGATTTGAAATTATATGCTAAATAGGCTATACGCTCTTTCATGAGTAAAGCTAAAACAATTCATTCAAAAGTAGGTCTATTTTCTGAAGAGATTAACATGAACTTTGGGTGATATAGGTACAGAACATTGAACGCAAAGTAAGGTGTGATAGAGCTAGTAAAACAGATCACAGTTCCATAAAGGTGAGAACGATCAATATAATTTAGTTCAAAGCTTAAGAAAATCTTCAAAACAGAGCTCAACAGTAAATATATATCAAAGGCAATAAACACTTTTGCTACACCTATATATTTGTGTTCTTTTAGCATAGTATCTTGGTACGAAACTGTTCTGGAAAATTTACAGTGAAAAATAAGGACGAAGATGTTGAATATTGGAAAAACAAACCTATGCACACTCGAGAGCATGGAGATTAACACAACCTGGAATAAAAGGTGGAAGAGGAATAACAGACATTAAAAAATACACAGTATTCAGATAAGACTTCTGCGGATACATTTTCATCAACGAAAACAGGATTTAAGTGTCCACTCGAGCACATGAAATTCTGAGACGCTGCATACAGCACTAAACTTAAGTAAAAACACAACCGGAAATATGAATAAATTATCACTATTGAAGAGAAAGCTAACCACTGGAAGAATATAACCCTCCATTGGATATATCCACACGATTTGAGCAGACTATATGTTTACAAGGAAGTGTCGAAATCCTCACTTGGAGTTGGAGATCTCTTTCCGCAAAAAGGGCCGTTCCTTGTGGAGATACAAGACAGAAAACACAACAACAAATCAAAATACTTAATAAAAGAACAATAAATTCAAGATGATAAATGCAGAACATTTCCAGAGAAACCAGAAATAATCCAGATATTGCAGGATGCAGCAGCAGTTTAAATCAGCCCGATTACTTACACAGGCACAATCAAATGGCAAATATCATTTACAGAAAATCTTGCTGTAAACTACATACTTTATCATAAATAAAAGTTTTATCCAGTTTTAGAGGCACAGATTGAAAATATTATATTGCGAACTATACTGTATTGCAGATATTACATTCCATAATCGCCCGGATATATTACACGGGAAACATGCAAGAACAAATTACTGAATAGATACAGCCATTCCAAACACATCACATCCAGAAGCCATTAAGCGGAACACAGCAGAAATATGCTTAATTAAAAGAGGAAATCGAAATACGATGGAACATGGACAAGATATACATTGTCCCAACAGTAATAACAAAAATTGTTATCATCCCAAGTTCATTACACAATAGCATTAAGCAAATAGACCTACAAAGCAATATTTATGTAAATCTCCAGAAAGACACAAGTTAAGCATGACTGGAATAGTCCTAAAGTTCCGAGCAATTGTAAAATGAGTGTGCTTGTCTCAGGTTTCAGCAGAATGAGCTGAGAAAAATAATAATAAATAGGCAAAAAATATCGAGAACATGAGAGGAAGAGTCATTGAAAGTGAATCCATATGCTGTGGGAACAGTTCGGTAATTGGGTGAGTGAAGTTAAGTGACGTGATCCCCTTTGTTTCAAAAGCCCTATGATTCAGAGGTAAAAACTGTACCTGAACCTGTAGGTCTTGAATCCGTGTCTCCTCTGCATCTCCTTGCTGATGGCTGCTGCTTTTCTGCGGCAGTGTCCATGTTGATGTGCTCAATGGCGGGGAGTGCTTTAACCATGTTGGCCTGGGATGTATCCACTACCTTTTGTAGTGTGGGAATGTGAACGGAATGGGTATGCAAAGATCATGAAATTAGGGACCAATACTTAGTTGAAGTGTATGTATAAAAATATAAATAAAGAGCTGTTTTTCTCACATGTATGGCCTAATGTTTGTCACGTGTGTGGCCTCATGCTTGAAGCAATGGTCGTCTTCAAAAACTTCAAGTGTACCAGAGTCCAGGTGGGTTTAAAGTAAACTTTGGGAACAATAAGAATCATGAATTGGAAACAGATGATCGCGATGCAAACAGTTAAAGAGCAAGTCTGCAGTGTACTATAGACTGTATTACTTTTCGTGAACTCATGCTTCACAGACAGAATTGGAAAGCACGTAAATCACGTAAAAGGTGAAACAAACCATTTCGCAGCTTTATTAGCTTCTTCTGTTTTGTTATTCAGAATATTTATTTGTTATCAATTATAACTAACACAGGGAAACATGGACCACGACTGGTTGATGGGGAGAACAGATGCTCTGGTCGCGTGGAAGTCCTGCACGGAGACAAGTGGGGGACGATTTGTGATGAATACTTCAGCCTGGAAGATGCGGCCGTGGTCTGCGAGCAGCTACAGTGCGGTGCAGTCAATACATCTAGCAAAAGTTCTTACTTTGGCGAAGGAAATGTGTTGATGTGGAAGGATAATTACGATTGTCTGGGGAACGAGTCTAAAATAGGTGATTGTCCAGTCTCAGCCTGGGCTCAGATTAGCTGTTCACGTGGCATTGAAGCCGGTCTCATCTGCACTGGTGAGTCACAAAAGATGTACGGTTGAAACAAGCCGCTCTTTGGTCGTAGTATAATCATAACTGTGACGTTTTAACCAATTGATCGAATCAGCAGTTTAGTGGCGCCCATGCGCTACTGTGATTTCGAAGAAGGTAGTGTCGTTCCTCCCTTTCCCAACGATAGGCCATGATACAATTTCCGTGACATTAATGATAGATTGAACTTGAGCATGGAGTAGATAACTCGGAATTTTGGAGAATAATGCTATGCAAGGACAGAGGATGATGTCAATTGATGTAGCTGGATAGTAGCTTTTGGCACGATGTAATGGAGATATAATATTTACGCAGAGAGTACTAGCATTATAGGGTTTATTGACAGGTTGCTGAGAATCAATATGAAGTGAATTCGATTAAGTGCAATTCAGTATTGTTACATAGAATTTAAACATTTGAAGGCAGTACACTCCCTTCGGTCCACGATGTTTAGATCACAGGAGCCTAAGACATCGGAGCAGAATTAAGCTTTTCAGACCATTGAGTCTGCTCCGCCATTCCGTCATGGCTGATGCCGGATCCCATTAAACCCCATACGCCTGCCTTCTCAATAAAACCAACAACCAACGACCAAGCTTTGTGACGACATTCTAACCTATTCTAAGATGAATCAAATTTTTTTCCTACTACGTAATCCTACATCTTTTTCTATCATCCATGTGCCTTTTTAAAAGTTTCTTAAATGGCCCTATTGTATCGACCTCTATCAGATCTAGCATCAGGTCGTCCCACGCTCACTTCACTCTCTGTGTAAAGCCCTAAATTTGATACGCGCGCCCCCCACACTTTCCTTCTAACAGCTGAATATTATGCCTGTTCTTTTAGACCCTTGGGAAAAGTCTTTATCTGTCCAATGTATATAACAGTCTTATCACCTTATATACCTCTATCAAATCACAACTTATTCTGCTTCTCTCCAAAGAGAAATCCCGAGGAGTTTTTTTTCCCTTTCTATGTGTGTATTTTTCCATCCCCACGTACGTGGGGAGGAGTTGCAAAGCATTTTTCCGATGCTTATTAAGGTAGAAAGTAAAGACATTTCAGGGAAAGATTTGGGAAAGGGATAAAAAAATGAAAAAATTAAGTAAATAAGTACATAGGGATTGGATAATTATGTCTGCGGGCAGGAGCAAGCATGAACAAATTAGGATATAAACACCTACAATGGTTGTTACATAGGCTTATATACAACATTTTGGACCAGTGGAAATGGTCCAGAAGGGTTATATGGAAACTATTATTACCATTTTTCTTAACAACTGATACCATTACTTAGCCTAATAGGTTAGATTTACCACAGTACATAACTATCTATTTAAGTGTTTATTTTGCTTTTATATCATCTCAATGTGTACTTAAGAATGTATAAATAATTGTAGTTTTTTACATATAAAAAAATGGAAAAGGTTATATGTGTGAAAAAGGTACATGATATTTGTGAATTCCTTATCCAAATAAAAATAAAAGTTAAAAAAAAAATAAAGATATTTCTGGAAGACCCGTTATTCAGGTATCAAAATACGCCATCCCTTCTGTAGTTATCAGTACATTCAAAGGGTAACCTCTCTGACTTACGTTTCCAGTCCAATTTTCTGAGATGAAGTACACAAACAGTTTTTATTGCTCTTAAGTGGACCGATGAAGTTTACTGATATTTTTCCCTTCCTGTGTAACACGTGGAAAATTAGTGTGTAAAGAAAATTTCGCATTTATTAGCTGAAAATGTATGGAATACTTTGGCTTGGTATGTGTTTTACCCTTTTTTGATATTGCAGATGAACTGTGGTCTTTGAGACTGAACGACGGGGGAAGCCGCTGCGATGGCCGAGTGGAGTTGTACGATAATGGTACCTGGCGTAGAATGCAGGATAACTATTGGAGCATCAATGAAGCTAACGTTGTTTGTAAACAACTGCGTTGCGGCTCTGCGACATCCGCCTACAACTCTTCACGGTACCCAGAGAATGAACGGCCCGTGTGGGTGACCGAAGTTCAATGTGAAGGAAGTGAGTCGCATCTCGGCAGTTGCAGAACAACCATGTTGAATCCGTCTTCCTCTGACATTACCGGTGTCGGTGTCCTTTGTTCAGGTGAATATTATGACATTTCTGGCAATGGGAGTTTATAAACAGCTGTGACCATTAATAATACATTGAGAAATTCAGAGCAATTGACACATGCAGAGAGGTATCTGGCCACCTGACAATGTCGGCGCAGACAGTCAACTCCCCTGTTGAAGGAAGTGCATATTATACTGCACCCCCTCCCCCAACAGACACACAGAACTCTGTCCGCGGCCCCGCCCGATAGAGTCTACAACTTCTCTGGAGAATACAGGGAATTTACCAAGGGCAGTTAACCTACCAGCCTGCACAACTAGGGCAGTTGAATGAAAATCGTAATACAGAGGAAAGCCACGTCTTTCCGGCCAGATAATGCAAATTTTAAGCAGTCAGTATGTACTTAACCTGCTTCACTGGAGACATCAGATTTAGACGGTGCGTATACGATTTTACGCATTCATTCACATTGGGTTGTGTGCCAAATGAGGGTGACTGCAGTGCGACGAAATGTGGGATTTTTTTTTATGCGTTCTCTTGACCCTAATCAGGCTTTGCAGTAGAATTTCTACTAATTTCACACGACTAAAATCACTGCATATATACTTCTAAGAAGTTTTGCCTGTCGCATAGCTTTCATGCAGCCTCTTCTTATGTGAAGCCAAGAATGATAGGAAAGGCACATTAAAATTGGAGGAGGAAGTTGAGCATTTGAGCAAGCGAGACATCCTGTGAGGGAGAGATTGCAAGGAGTTGATTGGAGCAATAAAATATTGTCAACTTTGGAGTACTACTGATGATTTATCTTTAGCTGCAAATTAACACTGCTGAGCTATCCGTGTCAGGGCAATCTACGTTGAAGTCCATTGGAACATGTCAATACGTGGCTAACATTTAAAATACTGAAACACCGCAAATCTCTGATAGCTTAGCTGTACTAAGAAGTGTTCCCTATTCCAGACTGAGGAAAGGGAGATGTTTAATGTAAAAGTTGCATGATATGAGGCAAAGGAAAAAGTTTTCAGATACTGAAATCAGGCTAAATATAAGAAGGGCGTTTCGAATCCGATGACCCGAACAAAGAGCAAACATATGCGGTGGTACTGTGAGGCAGAATTTAGTTGTGATTTGAAATACTGGGAATTAGATTATCAAAGAAAGAGTCAAACGCGACGCCAAACATGATCACTGTTTATTGAATAGTTGTCAATGGATCAGCCTGCTTATTACTCAGGTGAGGGTTGATTATTTGTGTCTGTGTGCGCAAAAGAAAATGGCATGCACTATTTTATTTTTGCGTCAGTGTGTATCAGTGGTAGTGTTGTGGCGCATTCATATTCTCGTATTCATCCTGAAACAAAATGATTTAAGCAATTAATTTTGAAGGTGTCTCTGAAAGTCCAGTTTTGATGTAGTCCACGGAATGTGATTGGAGGCTTGATTATAGATGAATGCAGTGTTATTATTTCAATGAAAATGAAGTTAACTGGGATACCATAAGACATATAGACCATAAGATATAGCAGCAGATTTAGGCCACTTGGCCCTTCGAGTCTGCTCCGCAATTTCATCACGGCTGATCCAATTTTCCTCTCAGCCCCAATCTCCTGCCTTCTCCCCGTATCCCTTCATGACTTGACCCATCAAGAATCTATCAACTTGCACCTTAAATATACATAAATAAAGAGCTCAATTCTGCTCACAATGCTCCAAGTGCGGTCTCACCAGTGCTTTAGAAAGATTGTAAATTACCTCTTTTCTTTGATATTCTTGTTCTCTTCAAATGAATGCTAACACTGAATTTGCTTTCTCATCACAAACTCAACCTTCAGATTAACCTTCAGAGAATCCTTCATGTACTCCCAAGTCCCTTTACACCTCAGTTCTTTGTACATTCTCTCCACTTGGAAAATCATCAACCCTATCATTTCTTCGATCAAAAAGCATAAACCATACAGTTCCCGACATAAATGTGCTGAATCTAAAAATGTATTTTCAGAAATGTGATCTATGAACGAATGTTAATTTGGCAGGAAAAATCAGCTGCCAAATGCAGTCTTTTTTCTTGAACAACTACCAAAAGTTGTACAGCGCATCCTCGCAAGAGCAGTTTTATTTTCGTGCATTAGACTGCACGTGGGAGGTGATGAAGGAACAACCCGAAATATATATTGAAAAAACATTAACATCGTTATAATTCGTTAGTTGGTGTTTAACTGGCTTTTTATGTTAGTGCAGACTTATTGATGAATGCAACTTTGTTATTGATACTTGTCTTGCTTAGAGATACAGTATTTTACCAATTAATGACGTAGAAAGGAAACTAATTTTTAGATTATTAGAACACTCAGTGCTCTTTTATTCGCATTTAGAAATGCATACATGCATTAAGAAATGATACAATGTTTCTCCGGGGTAATATCACAGAAAACACATCAAACCGAAGACTGACACTGACAGAACCACATAATTATAACATATAGTTACAGCAGTGCAAAGAAATACCAGAATTTGATGCAGAACAAACCATGGGCACGGTAAATAAAGTCTCAAAAGTCCCCGAGTAGATCGACTCCCGAGTCCCCGATAGCGGCGGCAAAAGGGAGAAACTCCCTGCCATAAACCTCCAGGCACCGTCAACTTGCCGATGCTTTGGAAGCAGCCGAACACAGCCGACACCGAGTCCGTCCGTCCGAAAACTTCGAGCTTCCGACCAGCCTCTCCGATACAGCCTCCTGAGCGACATCCTCTGCCGAGCGCCTTCGACCTCACCCCGGTCGCGGGAACATGCAAAGCCGAGGATTTCGGGGCCTTCAGCTCCGGAGATTCCGGTTACCACACAGTAGCAGCGGCAGCGAAGCGGGCATTTCAGAAGTTTTCCAGATGTTCGTCTGTACTCTCACGTCTGTCTCCATCAAATCAGGATTGTGCACGGTCCCCTACTTGGCAGATAACAGACATCACCAGCGAAGTGGCCGCGCACGCCAAATGAACAATAGCATTGAAAATGCTAACTATACGCAACTGGACTGAAGGCATGACGATAGTCAATAATATCCAGTGTTGATCCGTTGTTTAAGGGAGGCTATGAGAATAAATCGGCAAATTATACGATGTTGAGGCTGACTTAAGTCGTGTGTACATTACTAGAAGGCTTTACAAGGAACCCGATATATAATTATTTGAATAAGCAGGGTCAGATGAGAGAGAGGCAACATCGCTTCGTGCAAATCACATTGGTCTTTCCTCATCTCCTGTCTGACAGGATCCGTCACTGCCCATGAGACAGGATGCATATCGAGATCATGCCCGGCCTCACCGACCTGTTGCTGGTTCACGGCATGGGAGTGACGGGTCATATGCCCGCTGACCTTATCCAGTTGGCCATTCAGTAATGCATCCACCTGAAGGAGAAGGAGAAGCAGGGCAAGGATGTATGCCAGACGATGCCAATGCAATTCCACGCAGAACAAGTCCAAGAGCAATAACGACAACACCGAAACCGGGGCTGAGTCGGACTTTGAAGAAACAGTTGTTAAGATATTAAGGAAAAGAGTTTCAGTTTGTGTAGCAGCTTATAGTATTTACACGGAGTTAGCAGGAATGTTGATGAAGGAAAGACAGAGAACCTTGTCTACATGGACTTTAGCAAGGCTTTTAGCAAAATCCTCGTGAGAGTTCGTCAAGATAGTTGATGGCTTCACATTTACAATGAGGTCGCAAACTGGATTTGACGGTGGTTTCTCGAGAGAAGCTGAAGTGTGACAGTAGGCTGTTGCCTCTCCATCTGAAGGCCTGTGATTAGTGCAGTGCCGCAGGGATCAGTGCTGGATTCGATGTTGTTTGTCTTCTATATGAAAGACCTGGATGATAATCTAGCAGCTCAGTCTGCAAAATTACACATTGTAAATTAGTGGAAGCGAGAGAAGCTATCAGAACTTGCTGCGAATCTTGAGTAACTGGAAAAAATGGATTGAAATGGCGGTTGGAATTTATTGCAGACTCCTGTGAGGTGTTGCAATTTTGGAGGACAAACCATGATAGGACTTACATAGTGACCGGCAGGGCAATGAGGAGTGCAGGAAAGCAGAGTGATTTGGGAATACGGATCTGTAATTTTGGGAAAGTTGAGTTGGAGGTAACTAGGGTCTTCAAGAGAGATTTGGATCCATCGGGTTTCCTAAATCGAAGTAGTGAGCACAGGAGTTGTGATGTAATTTTGAAGTTCGATAAATATTTCTGAAGATTGAAAGTGCATTTATTGTCAAATTGTGCATAGAGAAAACAAATCAGAGATTCGTCTTCCCGCCGGAATCATGGTATCTGAAAACAGACTAATATAATTGCAGGCCTTGTAATATAGATCATTCATCACTGACTTTACATAAACCATCCTGGGATTCATATCATTCTTATACTCGACGTCGTTATTAAATGCTTCTGTACAAACTGGAATGCTTCTGCTTAGTATCTGAAAAAGTAATTATTCAAAGTCCGACTGATTCTGAGGTCCAGTTTCGCCATTATTGCCGTTGGACTTGATCTTCAGTGAATCTCATTGACAACGGCGTGCGGCTCCTCCTTCTCCTTCAGTCGGAGGAAGTAATGGATGGCGAACTGGAACATACCTGCGGGCCTCTATAAATAGATATTTTTTTTCATGAATTGAATACACCAAACAAATGCTTTCTAAATGGTTGCCTATGACATTATCATTGATAGGTCGAATTAATGCTATTAAAATATAGTTTTACCGAAACCATAGAAACCATAGAAGCTACAGCACAGAAACAGGCCTTTTGGCCCTTCTTGGCTGTGCCGAACCATTTTCTGCCTAGTCCCACTGACCTGCACACGGACCATATCCCTCCCTACACCTCCCATCCATGTATCCGTCCAATTTATTCTTAAATGTTAAAAAAGAACCGGCATTTACCACCTCGTCTGGCAGCTTATTCCATACTCCCACCACTCTGTGTGTGAAGAAGCCCCCCCTAATGTTCCCTTTAAACTTTTCCCCCCTCACCCTTAACCCATGTCCTCTGTTTTTTTCTCCCCTTGCCTCAGTGGAAAAACCCTGCTTGCATTCACTCTATCTATACCCATCATAATTTTATATACCTCTATCAAATCTCCCCTCATTCTTCTACGCTCCAGGGAATAAAGTCCTAACCTATCCAACCTTTCTCTGTAACTGAGTTTCTCAAGTCCCGGCATCATCCTCATGGTGACATAATCCGTACGAACACAGACGTTATTATTATTTGGGTACATCATAACAAAAATAACAAAAGCAACAACAAGATCATTAAATGTTTTGTTAACTTTTGACATTGCCCAGTCGAAATATGAACTGAACTGACGACAAAACAGATGGAGAGTAAGCTTTACGCTTAAAACAGATATTCACAACACTTTCCATAAAGATTAATTCTGCACAGTGTTTCCAACACCAGCTTGGTGAAGTTTCAATGTAACTGCCTGGAACGTTTGAGATTTTCATTGAAGGTGAACACAATTGTGTGCACTAGTAGTTGGGAAAGAAAATTATGGTTAAGCGTAGTTCCCATTGCAAATAAATAATGAATCAGAGGAAGTGACAGACAAAGTAGTTGTGTTGTATCTATTCATCAAAGAGCGGCATTCACTTCCCAGTCCTTTTCTCCAGAAGTGTATGCCACAGGTTGGCTTCTGGCAATCTTACATGCATCTTGGAATATCTAGTATCCACATGTTGCTGTTGCTCTGCTGTTTGATGTGAATTCTGTTTATTGACAAGTCACCAAATTGTTTTCGTATATTAGTAGATTTTAAACCAAAATATTATCTGTACGATCAACGAAAGGCTCAATTATCTTCGTCGGTATAAAAATACAGAAGAGAATGGCACATCAGAATCTACAAAAGAATATCGTTCCATTTTAAAGCTGCTTTAGACAAAACTTGTTATCACTGTGAATTTCAAATATATAGTGAGGTGCAAGTGCATGTAGATCAGTTTCTTAGTAATTGCTGGCAAAAAAGCCAAGTGGATCACAAGTTGGCCTGCAAGTTATTGTAATGCGACAGCTGGAGGCTTTCATCTCGAGAGACAGTGGTTAGATACTCACTTCTCTACGATCTGGTCCACTTATCTTCCCACTGCCGTAGGAGGTGATCACATCCTGCAAACTGCAGGGAATCACTTCCAGGAGACGACTAGGCTACAAACAGTGAACATATCCAGGTAAAGTTGTGCAATTCCCGCAGACCAGCGCGGTCAACGCTTGACACCGTGATTGATATATGGTCTTGAATACAATGTCTTGGCCAAAGAAAACCATACCTAGCAAATTCCATGCCCGTCTTTTTCTCAAATGTGGTGTGCGAGAACCTGTGTCCAGCATAAACAAATGACGGAGCTTCCACCTTTGCATAAAACTCAAAAACGCGCTGTATGAGATACCGAAGTTTTCGGGCTTTTTATGTGTTCTTCTTAGATTTTATACGTGAGCATCTTCAGCTTCATTCTTTTGGTGATATCATTGCACAATTATTTTCAAAATTGTATTTCAGAAGAACTTGCAGAAATGCGAACGAGTTGATTTGTTCAATTTTTAATGGAATGAATAATCTCATATATTTCTGTTCAACAGGGCACTTGCAGTTAAGGCTGTCCGGAAGTGAAGATGCATGTGCTGGAAGACTGGAATTTTATTACAACGGATCCTGGGGAACAGTCTGTGATGACTCCTGGGATCTAGTTGATGCTAATGTTGTCTGTAGGCAACTGGGCTGTGGATATGCTTTGGAAGAAAAATATGTTGATTACTGTGGACAAAGCACTGGAGAGGTTTGGTTGGATGAAGTGAGATGTTCAGGTAATGAATCACATCTCTGGAAATGTCCTTCAGCTCCGTGGGGCCAGCATGACTGCAGCCATAAAGAAGATGTGACAGTAAGGTGTTCCGGTAAGGGTACTTCTATTGTGCTGATCCTCCGCAGTACAGCATATGAATCTTCCGTTCTGAGATGTCCGAATCGTTTTATGGTACCCAGCAGAATTATTGGCAATGGATTGTTTGTGTAATATTTTCACTCTGCATTTTGGATCTAAAATAATGAGCATTTTGGATGTGAGTACCTTCGTCACGACTGCAAAAGATGAAAGACAATCAAAAACCAAATGCAACAGAAGCTTGAGGAACAATTCTTTAATCTTCTTCTAAATCTCATTTATTCTTCAAGTTTTGAGAGATAAGAAGATAGAGGGGTGAATGTGTAGTACAATGAAAACCTTACTGACAGCGTGAAAACGTATTAATCAATGTGATAGTTAGAGCGGCCAGATCGACTTATGACATGTTCTATTACCTGATGTATTCCTTATAGTAAGAATTTGGGCTATTTACTTTCGGCCAGTGTATTTTATGATGTAGAGTGCTGTATTATACTTTTGAGGTCCAACAAAGTAAGTGACCACTTAGCCTCCAAAGTACGCCCTGGAATGTGGAAGGAGACTGGTGCTGCCTGTGGAAACCAAGTGTTCACGAGGAGAACTTAAGAACTCCTTACTGGTAGCGACAGTATTGATCCCGGATGTCTGTCCATAAAATAGCGTCACGCTAACGGCTGCGCTACTGAAAGAAAAACGAAGAAAAAATGACAAACAGAAAAATCTTGTTCTTTTGCAGATAAATAGCTAAGACATCATATGATATCGATTCTTGAAGTATAAATGAGATTTAGAAGAAGACAAAGCATTATTTCTCAAGCTTCTGTTGCATTTGACTTTTTCAATGAGAGGACGGGACGGGAAGGAAGAAACGAATAGGAACTGATCAGGAATATTACTTAATAAGGAACCAAAAGCTCATCTGAGTAACAGTTTTGCGAATTGAACGCAGATGCTGATTAGAGCAATCGAGCCGCTAATGGGACTAAATTATAAACACGGACAATAATATTTGCAAGAAAGATAGAATCGAAGAAGTGCAGGAGAATTTTGCTAAGACTTTGAAGACTGAGTTCTGTACACAGGGAAGAATATAGACCCATCTAAAGCAGTTGCATCAAAAAGTGACTTGGAATTTGACTGGTGGGCTCTGAATAATGGACAGTTGATACACGGAGGGACATATTCCTTCGAAAAGCTGAAAGATTGGTCATTACTTATAAAATTTTGAAGAGAATTTTATCCCTTATTTCCGTCAATTTACTTCCTTCAGCTCTCCACACTGTCCTCATCATACTCAGACAAAAATAAAACAAAATGTTGTTTTTCATCTTCCACCAAAACAATGCCCAGATTCAGTGCATGATCCTTCGCAATTCCCGTGAAATCCAATACAATTCAGCCAAAAGGACGACATTTCCCCTGCTCTACATTCCTCAAATCGATAGAATACCTCTTTATTTTATTTCTAATGTGATTATCCTTCCACACGTTACCCTCCCTGATGTATTTCGAGTGATTTATATTTTTATGTATTGCAGATATCTATCACTTGCGTTTTTTTTCTGTTTTACAAAAACAACTTAAGTCTGTTGCTGTATGAAAACATTGTGACGACCTTTGCATTAACTGCTTTGTTTTCAGAACACAAAGAAATGTGCCTGATGAGCGGAGGTGGGCGATGTGAAGGCTGGGTGGAAGTGCGGTACAATGGGACGCGGGGAACAGTTTGTTCCAGGACACTGGATGAAAAGGCTGGGAACGTGATTTGTAAACAAATGAAATGCGGACCCATGATATCTGTTAAATATAACTACCAGACAGAAAGAAAGGGATTAGGTCCAATATTGCTGGATGAGATAAAATGTTCTTCGTACGAGTCGACCCTTTGGCAGTGTCATGCTGACCCGTGGGGGAAACACAGCTGTGACGATTGGGAGTATGCAGGGATTGAATGTAAAGGTAACAGAAGATATCCATTACGTGACGATTTGTATTTTAAGCATAGATGTTAAAAATAAATAGGCATTATTTTTCTCTTCTGACCAGAAGCCAAATTACCGGAGGGTTACTGCGGAATGGTCTGTGATTCACGGAATATACCTGATACTCCCCGGTTAGCAGGTGAACTGTGCTACAAATTACAATATCAGTTTAAATGAGTTCTGAAGTTGTGATTAACACAATGTAAATGTTTTCCGATTCCTTTCAGAATTACGTTTGCGACTTTTTGGCGGCAACAACAATTGCTCAGGAAGGTTGGAGATTCGGTTCAATAATACCTGGGGCACTGTATGTGATGATTCCTGGAACATGGCAGATGCCGATGTAGTCTGCAGGCAATTGGGCTGTGGCTCTGCTCTTTGGACTACGGTGGTGGAAGAAAATAATCAGGGCGTCGGTGATATCTGGATGGATGAAGTTAAATGCAAAGGAACTGAATCTTTTCTGTCCAGTTGTTCTTCCTCTCCACCAGGTCAACATGACTGCGATCACAAGGAAGATGTCTTTGTCTTTTGTTCCGGTAGGTGTCTTTGTGCAAATGTTTATGTTATGTTCGACTGATTTGTTGAATTAGGAGCTAGGAACAACTGGAAAAAAATCCAACAAACACGAAGTTGCTAAAACTTGTCCAATAAATGTCTTTACAGAAATGTCCAGTGGCCCAGCTGGTTCCACCCATTCAGGTAATTGATATTAAAGCATTATTGATTATTCGAGTTCTAAACAAGGTTTATAACACTGATATCCCTTTGTTACTGGTTATTAATTACAATGGTCGCCCCTGAGTGTTTAAAATAATTACTGTAATCCTTATTGCTTAATCAAGAATTTGAACCCGAATGTGGCAAAATTCTTATAAATAATATATCCAACTCCAGTCAAATGTTTTGATGAGATGACAGGATTTCGTCACTGGGGTCATCTTCTCATTATTAACCATCCACAAAGGGCCTTGCAAAGGTGTTCTTATTGAAACCTTGGAGAATTTTCATACACTTTTGATGAAGGAATGCTGATCCTTGGCTGAGTATTAATAATTTATTCTTAACATGCGCTGCAACCAATATTATCTCTGACTTGGAGAAAAAAGTGCAAGTTTTTAGTTCATTGATATGTCAATGCGGAAGCAATTGCTGTTTTAGTAGTATTGAAGTCATATGGATCTGTTACATATCATGTATTTTGTTCATCATTATGGTAAGTCCAAGCAAGCCCACTACCATATTTCAGACCCTATGGGACAATCCCTCCCTCTGCTACTAGATCCGTGACTTCCCAATCAACAGACTGTAATCTAACCACCGATGTTCCACAACGTTATGCCCTCTGACACCATCCTCCTCCCTGAACATTCAAGGTCTGCCTGACTAGATTCTGCTCTAAATCCATCCACACGTCTGTAGATGATATCATCTTAGCAGGCCATACCAGAGTAACGAGAAGTTAGACTACAGGATGGATAAAGCAAGCTACGTAACATGGTGTATTTTAAAATATCCTTTCCATCAGTGAGCATCTTCCTCTTCACATTAACATTATTGAGAATGTGGAGTGAGAGCTTCAGGTTCCTAGGAGTGAGCATCGCCAGTCGTGTATCTTGGTCCTACTATGTGGACGCCATGGCCAAGAAAGATCAGCAAGGCCTCTATTTCCTCAGGAACCTAATTATATTTGCATGCCCGTTGAGCCTTACCAATTTTCACCGAAGCACTACAGGAAGTACCCCATCTCGATGCATGTTCTTGGTCTGACAGGTGCTCTACCATGGACTGCAAGAAACTGTAGACGTGTGGTCACAGCTCATCAAATAAGCAAAACCAGCCTCACCTATGTGGATTCAGTCATACCTTCTCACTACTATATATAGTAGGCAGCATAATCAAAGACCTTTCCAACCCAGGCATTCTCTCATCTGTCCGCTCCATCAGACTGAAGATACCAAAGACTGAAAACACGGACAACCAGGCTGTATCTACCTTGCATAAGACAATTAATAAAATCCCCGGTACAACGCTGTGGACGTTTGACGCTACATTGTACTTCGTTATGATCTTGTTCTCTACAGTTTATTGTACTGCATTTTATCTGTAGCTGTTACATTTTATTCTGCATTCCATTATTGTATTATTGTGTTCTCCCACACCGTCCAATGATTTGCACTGTATGGAAAATATGTAAGGCACACATTTCAATGTACAGTTTCTTGGTAAATGTGGCAATAATGAACCAATTCCAATATGAATTCCAAAATTTTCATTCTTTGCCAGTGTGTGCTGGCGCTGGAAGAATTGAACATTTGACAGATGCCCTTCCACTTCCTATGAGTTACTCTAATTTCATGTTCATGGCAAGTATGGTATGTGTCTGTCCGTGGTGTACTCATATTACCCACATGCGCAGTTTTGTGCTGCTTCTGGTCAGGTGTCATTTGTGGTGAATCTAGAGCTTACAGGTGTCTTCTGTTTTCACCCGATTCCACACAGCACGGTGAAAAATGTCGTCTTCTTCACAAAGTACCTTATCCTACATAACTGCAGTGCAGCAGTTATGAGTTATCGGGACACAGAGAAAAAGCACGAGTTAGAAATTAAACATGAGTGCTATTCCGGGTATCTTTTTCCTCCTGATAACATCAGCCCTCTTATATATTTGTGCTTCAAACCTAGCGTCGCTTTCACGAGCGGGTTGCTGGTGATCATTAAAGTCACCAAGTCTGTTTGCAAAGCTTGCTGGCCTCGGGATGTTTTGAAGTACTTGTGAAGAAAGAAGAGTTATAAATCCAGGGTTGTGCAAGAAAGATTTTTTGAGTTTTCTTGAAGCATGTTTTTCCTGATAGACCATGGTTTCATTTGGCCTGGAGAGAATGCAAACACCTTTGAAAGATAAATATGAAATTGGATGACCGATTTTACTCTTTACTGTAATTGGGAGACAAAAAATATGCGGCGTGTTAACGCAGGTAGGGAAAGCTAGTACCACCTTAAATCAACGTTCAACACAGTTTAGCAGCTCAACCTGCCATAACCTCATGATTGCAAACAGCATATTATCAATCCCATGAGCTGAAAAACACGATTAAGTGAGCAAAAAGTGGAAACTCTTCTGGTTCCAATGGCATGCTTTACATTGTAGTTTAATATTGCAATTCCATTACGTTGATGTCTACATTTTGAGTATATCTCTAGCTGCCACACCGTGTGTGGAGGCGGATTGGAATAGGTATGCATAGTAGAAAATCACAAGCAAACTTGGATCAGTGGTCATTTGTTTTCAGGATAAATACCTCTTTTGCAAAAATAATGTGTGTTCCCTCAAGATATTCCCAGGACGTTTTGTGTGCGTATTATTTCTTATTACAGTCAATATTTGCAGCCACTTGTGTTTTTCTCCAATGTCATAATAACCCATATTATTTACCTCTGCTTCTTTCAACTAAGTAGTCGTTATCTTTCTGCAAATCTTATTTTGCGAGTAATTAGGGATTATGCAGATTTACCTCAGTACTTACATTTAAATACTATTCTTTGTAAATGTCTGAAACTTAAAATTGTAGTGCCTGTTTTAAATTTATCTAACAAATCTGCGTTTAAGTATTCGTTGTTGTCTGTGTTACTCTTGGAATCGTCCTCGTGGCCGAGCTATTCACTTTGCAGACGCTAATAAGAAGGCAGGCAGCAAGAATAGGTAAGATTCAAAAATTGCACTTTATTATTTTTCAGAATAATATTTTATTTATTGGTAAGAGCAACAAATCTTTTCCCCAGAAGTCCGTGTTCTTTTTATCGGTTACCATAGAGATGGTGTCCACATCTATGCAGTCATAAGAACCTCGTTGTTATTTGCAACGTAATGTATCAATGCAGTACATCAAAAATGAACAATTATTTTTATATAATCTGGATATGTTTTATATTGAATCTTTCCGATTAAACTGTAATTTGCCCATATTTCGAGATCAAAATAGTGCTGAAGGAATCTTACAAGTTCATTTTTTACCAACAGTAGTATATATATTTATCTCCTGTTGTTAATTTTAGTAGAGAAGAGTTAATTCTTCTATTAGGAACTTGTAAGTAAACATGATATTCCCAACTCTGACTTCAACAGGCGCCTTGTTACGAGGGGGATACTCACCTGATATATTTTACCAAGCAATTTATGAAGAGATTGAGGATACTCCCCGCATCAAGAAGTTGGATTATACAGGAGATTCAGGTGAGTTTTGTAAATTGTCGTTTACTTTTCAGGCGATAAACACTTCTTCCATTCATAAGGTATCAGAGATCAACAAATACCAGAAAAAGATAACAAAACATACTTCAAGGTTGAAATTAAAATCCTGAGATCGCTAGTTATTGGAAGTCCTATGATAACATGTGTGAGTGGGCCAACGTTATAGGAAGAAATTCAACTTTACCTCATACACTTTTCAGCGAAGAGAGACGGAGTGTGTACGCAGATCTTTTTCGATTAAAATTTCTTTCTGTCTTTCTTATTGCACAGTTAGAGCAGTGGGGAGGCCAGGTAAAGATAGTGCAAGGCTCATTTTGCAGGGTGTAGCAAGGTGGAGAGACAACCAGTATCCCCGATGACTCCACCTGCAAGAGGTACAGTTTCCTTCAGACAGTGTTTGCAGTCCGAGCTGGAAATGGGTGATTATTCGGAAGGCTAACTGGTTGATCGACAGTACTTATAAAGAGGTTTTTACACCCAAGGTGCAGGAAACAATTGTCAGTCTGACTGTCAGGAGTGGACAGTGCAGAGTACCACTATCGCTATTCTCATTAACGACACCTGTACCACTTCGGAGACGGCTGGGGGGATATCCATGCAGAGGACAGGCACAATGGTAAGGCCTGTTTCACTGACTTCGGCTCTGTGACCCGGAAAGGCCAGGAAGAGAAGTTGAGAGCTGTAATGATAGGAGCTGTAATCATAGTGTGTCGATGAGAACGGAATTCCCCAATAGCACATTGGATCCCGGGTACCAAGAGTCCAAAGCATTTTTAAGTGGGAGGCTGAGCAGCCAGGCGTCATGGTTCTCGTCAGTACCAATGATATTGGCAGGAAGGGTGATGAGGTCCAGCGAAGTGAGTTTCAGGTGTTACATGCTAAGTTGAAGAATATGGCCCCATTGATCGTGATCGCAGGACTGCTGCCCGTGGCATGTTCTATTGAGATCAGAAACAAGAAGATTATACAGGTTGACACGTGGTTCAGGAGACAGTGCAGGAGAGAGGACTTCAGATTTTTGGATCATTGGACTCTCGCCCAGATAAGTTGGGACTTCCACAGAGGAGAAGGATTGCAAATGAACTAATATGTGAATAATACCTTTGTTGGAAGGTTGACTGGTGATGCACGCTGTGGAGGGGCAGCCGGTGGTGTCTGTGATTTTAAACTAATGTCGCAGGGAAATGGGAACAAGGGTTAAAAGCAGATCGTGGAGCGTTTGTGGCATCAGTGTTGTTATGCCAACATAAAAAGTCAGGAATGGAAAGTCGGAGCAGGGTGTGACTATTATTCTGAGTTGTATATACTTAATTGCAAGAATCATTGTAGGAAAGGCGTATGAGCTTCGGTCATCGATGAGCACGTGGGATGATTACATTATATCCATCAGTGAGACGTGGTTACAACAGTCAGTGATAGAAAAATACAGCATAGAATATGTCCATTCGGCCCATTGATGTCATGCCGAACTATTTAAACTGTCTAGTCCTATCGACCTGCACCGGATTATAGCTCTCCATACCCATACATTCCATGTTCAAAAGCAAACTTCTATTAAACATTGAACTCGAACGCACATGCACCACTTGCCCTGACAGCTCATTCCATGCTCTCACGATCCTCTGATTGAAGACGTTTCCCCTCATATTCCCCTTACATATTTCACATTTCACCCTTAAGCCATGACCACTAGTTGTCGTCCCACCCAACCAACGTGGAAAACTGCCTACATTTACCCTCTCTATGCCCCTCATAATATTCTATTGGTCTGTCTAATGTCCCCTCAATATTTAACGTCCTAATCTATTCAATCTTTCCTGATAACTCAGGCTTCCGGCCTCGGCAATACCCTTCTAAATATTCTTTGCATCCTTTCAATCTTGATTCCTTCTTTCCTATTGATAGGTGACCACAACTGCACACAATACTCCAATTTATGCCTCAGCAAAGTCTTATGCAACTTCAACATATCAATCCACTTACTGTACTCAATACTTGGGTTTATGACGGTCAATGTGCCAAATGATATCTTTACGAACGTGCCTACCCGTGACGCCACTTTCAGTGAATTATGACCTTGTATTCTCTGATCTCTTTATTCTAACAAAGTTCAACACCTCGCACGTCTGCAGTAAATTCCACCTGCCATTCTTCAGTCCATTTGTCAATTTGGTCCAGATCTCGCTGCAATTTGTGATAGGATTTCTTGCCGTTCAGTACACCTGTAAATTTGGTGTTAGCTGCAATTTTGCTGATCCATTTTCATCGGGGTCATTGATATAGATGACAATCAAGACTAGGCCCACCACCGATCTCATCCGCCCATAAGACCATAAGACCTGGGAGCAGAAATAGGTCATTTAGCCCTTCCAGTCTGCTCCGTCATTTAATCATGGCTGATATATTTTTCTGTCCTGCTCAACTCCACTGCCTGACCTTCTTCCTGTAATCTTTGATGCTGTGGCCAGTCAATAACCTATCAGTCTCCGCCTTTAATACGCTCAACAATCTGGCCTCCACAGCTGACTGTGGTAACAAAATTCACAAATTTATTGTTCTCTGGCTAAAGAAATTTATCTGTATCTCTGATTTAATTGGGTGCCCCTCTATCCTGAGCCTGTACCCTCTTGTCCTATAATGTCACATCATTGGAAACGTCCGTTCTACATCAATTCTGTCCGGGCCTTTCAACATCCCAAAGGATTCAATGCGAACAATCCTCATCCTTCTGAATTCAAGCGACTACAGGCCCAGAGCCATCAAACGTTCCTCATGCGATAACGCTGACATTGCCGGAATCGTCACCGTGAATCTCCTCTGAACCCTCTACTTGTCACAGGCGTTCAGTTAGACAGACAACCATCTACATCCACTCTCTGTTTTTTCCTGGAACCAAATGTTTAATCCAATTTTATACCTTATCTTGAATACCTTGCGACTGAACAAACCTTAACCTCCAATGCAGGACCTTGCCAAAGGCCTTTCCAAAGTCCATGCAGACGAGATACACTGCCTTGCATTCATTGATTTTACTGGTAACTTCTTCGAAAATCTCTATCGGTAGATTAGACTTGTCTTACCACGCACGAAGCCATGCTGACTATCCCTTATCTGTCTGTACAAGTATTGATATATCCTGTTGCTTAGAATACCTTCCAATTTTTCCCCACGACTGATGTCATGCTCACTGGCCTTCAGTTTCCCAGTTTTCTCCCCCAGAGCCTTTCTTCAACAGCGGAACAACATTAGCTATCCTCCAATCCGGTACATCACCTGTCGACTTATATATTAGTGCTAGTGTTCCTGCCATATCTGTACTTGCCCCCACCCTAATTTGGCTCAAGGCAGCAAACAAACCCTCCCCTCTAATGTGTATATAGTTCCTGAAGTCGATGAAGCTTTTCCTCACATCTATAGACTCTGTGTCAGTCTCCCATGCAAACCCAGATTGAAAAAAGAAGCTTAATGTACAATCACCCACATCACTTTTGGCTCTACGCATGGATTACCAATCTTATATTCCAAAGGATAATTTTGTCCGTTGCAATACTTTTGTTCTCAACAAAACTGTTCAAACGCTTAGGATGCTGTTTCACTTTGTCGGTTTGGGCAAACTCATGCCTTCTTTTAGCCATTCTGCTTTCTTTCTGAAGTGCTTTCTTGCATTTTATATACGCCATAGGTACTTAGTTTGTTCGTATCTGCGTACACCTGCGATACACCATTTTTTTTTTCCTTAACCTGGGCCTCAATATCTCTGGAAAACGTAGTTTCCCTCATTCTTTTATTCTGATATGCACACACACGCTTTCTAATCTCAAAATTTCACTTTTGAAAGTCTTCCACTTCCAAAATACACGTTTGCCAGATAACAGCGTTTCACAATCCATACTTGCTAGGTCCTTTTTGATACACGAGCCTGTTTCAACTGCCCTGTTTGTTCCTCTATTAACATATCGAGGGTCGCACATTCTATCGCTGGGATTGAAAAAATAAACTTTTCTGAACACAATTGGCAAATTCTATCTCCTCTTGTTCTTTTACAGTATGGGAATCCTAGTCAATCAGTGGAGAGTTAAAATCACCTACTCTAGCTAAACTTAGATTTCTTGCAGCACTCTGCGATGTCTCTACCAACTTGTTCCTCTTCGTCCTGTAGACTTTCGAGTAGTCTGGAATATAATCACATTAACGTGGTCATGACTTTATTATTTCCCAGTTCCACCAATAATGCCTCACTAGACCAGTTGTCCAATCTGTCATGACTCAGTACTACCGTGGCATTTTCCCTGACAAGTAGCTCCACCCCACACCCCCGTTCTGACACGTCTGAAATAATGGAACCACAGCCCTGCTCCATGCAACCAAGTCTCACCATTGGCTACAATAGCATAATACCATGTGTTGATCCATGCCGTGAGCTCATCTGCCTCTCATACGATACTTTTTGCATTGAAGTACATGCAACTGAGGGCATTAGCCACCCCATGCTCAACCTTCTTTCCTGTCTTTGTCGACTATCATAACAATATCTGTCTCCAGAAGCTCTGTGTTTTGGTACTCTGGTTCCCATCCACGTGCAACACTGGCTTAACTCCCATTCCCATCCCCCCACCCCAACGTGCATCAAAAGCAAACCTTCCCACTAGGTTACTAGTCCCTCTCCAGTTAAGCGGCAAGCAGACTTGTCCGGACATTCACACCGTTCCTAGACAACAGTCCAATAATCCAAAATTCTGACCACCTCACTCCTACGTCAACTCCTTAGCCACGTGTTAATCTGTGTGATACTCCTATTTCTACTAGCATGTGGCACGAGTAGCAATCCAATGATTACAAACCTGGATGTCCCGGCCTTTAAAGTAACACCTACTACCCTGAGCTCACCTTGGCGAACCTCGACCCTCTACCAATCTACGTCTTTGTTACTTACACAGATCACGACCTCTGTCTGTTCACCCTCTCACTTAAAAATACCGAGGACTCACTCTGAAATCCGAGAGGCAAGATTACATCTGGCAATCTCGTTCTCATCCTCAGACTCTCCTGCTCTTATCACAACAGCTCGCCTTTTCTCCATCATTCCCTTCTGAGTGACAGAGCAAGACTCAATGCCAGAGACCTGGCCACTGTCAGTTTCCTCTTCTAGACCATCTCCCGTAACAGCAACCCACATGGCAAACCTGCTGTTGAGGGGGATGTCCACAGAGGTGGTCTGCACTGGCTGTTTAACCACTTTCCACTTCCGGACTGACACCATTTCCTGTGCCCTGCACCTTGGGTGTAACTATCCCTCTATATATCCCATTTATCAGATCATCATTGTACCGAATAATACAAAGTTCATACAGATCCAGCTCGAAAGACTGAACGCGGTGCGTTAGAAGATGCAGCTGGATGCATTTCTCACTGGTGTAGTTGTGAGGGATACTGGACTATCCATCGTTTTCTAACTGAGCAAAAATAAAGTTGGAAAAAGAATACACAGGCTGTAGGGACAAGAAAATCTACTTACAGCTTGTCTCTTTCTCTCACTCAATCCTCTCCTTGCTGATGCCTTAAAAAACTGAAGCATCAAAATCCACACTGTATCACTGCTCTCTACAACGATGGCCGCTCCGCTTACCCCTGGTGTACTGGACAGTGAGGTTCTTTGTCAAAGCTTGTAGCAGTTCCTGAGCAGATGAAAAAATTGGCGGTAAATGGAGTACGGAATTTTTTTACAGACATGTGTGAGGCGTTGCACATGGTAGGACTTACACCATGAGCAGTGGATTACCGAACAGTGCTGTAGAGCAAAGGAATCTCGGAAACCAGATACATTATTCCCTGATAGATGCGTCAATAGTAGATAGGATCATAAAGAAACCTTCTGGCACGTTGGGATTCATAAGTCAATGCACTAAGTACAGGAGTTGGAATGTTGTGTTGAAGCTGTGGAAGACGTTGTTGAGGACTAACTTGAGTATTATGTGCAACTTTCGTCACTTACCATCGAGAAAGATACCCAAAAGGTTGAGGGAGTGCAGAAAGCTTATCCGGATTTTGCAGAACTTGGGGTACAGGGAAAGGCTGCACCTCCACAGCACTCTATGACATGATATCAGCGTAGCATATGTGACAATGCTGTCACTGAGATGATGAAGGGTTTATGAATTTTGTTCCAAAGGTAAAATTAAACTTTCTATCAACTATCCTTTTCATTGACTTCCAGACTCTGGTTCCATTAATTCCATGAATCAAATCGACTATTACACCAGTGACCCGTTTACCGGCACCGTTCATGGGCCAGAATGTACTGAAGGAAACCCCTGTGTCTGTGGTTGGTGCATGTTTTGTGTTGTGATTCTGTTTTTATTTTCGACTTATAACTCATGCTGGCCGCGAATATACACTAAATAAGGAAGGTGTACACGCATGTACGACGTACACTGATCGGAGATTTCAGACTTATGTGACTGATTTGCGTTAATTCATTCATGCGATAATATATTGTATACAAGTGAGGTGCGTAATTGAACGAAATGCCATTTCTTTTTTCATTGCGTTTTGCTCATTTCGTCGTGGGGGCTTTGAAAGATAATTAGTGCGCGGTGTTCGTGCAGAATAAGCTGTTCATAATCAGGGCACAGATAAACATCGGTCTTCCATTGAAATGCCTATCACACAAAGAACAAGTAGTATATCTCTCATTCAGCAGAGTGCACTGTACAACGTATGCTTACAGGATAACGATTTGATTTATACTTTCTCCTAGATGTGGCTTCAAGCGAATATGGCGGTGCTGGAAGTGAGCTCATTGATTCACTTAATGCTCCAGTCCTGATAACCGGCAGTGTCGACAATCTGTGATGTTCACAGTTGCTCACGATGACCACAAAAGTGAAGGTGAATGCAGACTCCCTCATATGCGTAGTAACCGACACTGGGGCTAGCAATTCATTAAGCGGGTTATGATTTCGTAGAACACAATCTTTAATTTGTATTTCTTAAAGATAGGTGTCCTGGGAAAGTAGTTTACAAGGAGTTCTGTTATCAGAGAGACAAAGTTGTCATCCCGGAATCCTGTCCGAATCACGTGACTCTAAGATATTGCATATTCCACGTCTGTTTCTCTTTATATATTGCATTTCGATCAATTAAAATTATTTCCAACCATCTCTCCCCAGCAACCCAACCTTCGATACAGATGAGATGCATGAAATCCGCACTGCTGATTAAATTATTGCCGTTGATATTCAATAGTTAATCCTCGCCATACGGTTCTCTCACTCGCGTATTGAATTTGGTATTTTTCGTTTCAAATGCCACATAATCGTGCTGGGTTGAGGAGACTAATACTTTCAGTGAGAATAAACAATGGCTTATAATTTCGTCAATGAAATAAAAAGGCAGTGTAATATTTCAAATGTTACTTAATTTCAGTCCACACTTAACCGACATAATGTGTCTTACTTTGTAGATTATCAGAAAGTCCATGGTCCCATCTTCCAATGCGAGCCTTGAAGAGAATGGAAGAAATGTTCTGACTCACATGGAGGAGCTCTTCATTCATTGGTCAAGAAGGATGAGCATACATTTCTTCAAATTGTGTCTTCTCGCGAAAATACCAATAGTAGAAACATTGACTTATTTTGAGCATATGTTCTTTGACTCTTGTACGATAATTTTCAAGAAAACATTTTTATCCAGTTGAATGTAAACAATTCTAGTAAATGAGGAAATATCAGAATATCACTGAAGAATCACGGCCATTTCTAATGCTAAATTATTGCTTATAGGAATTTGGTTTTATTGGACTTTCCAGAATTCCGTACAGTTGTTAACAATATCCTTGGGGGTTCTGATGAAGGACTTACGGCTTTATCGCGTTTTGTTTTTGTTATGATCGCTGGCAGTCGCTGATTCATTGTAACGTTCTTCGAGCAACTTAAATAAACATATAATTTCATTAATTAGTTCATATTTTGTCCGAAGCACGGACACTGTCACTTGGGGGGGGCGCTGGGTACGGACCCAAATACGAGACGCAGACAATGAAGTACAAGGAACAGGACTTGAGTAGAGTAGGGATATGACAGGATACAGACAAGGAGCAGGGAAAAGAACGCAGACTTGGGCTTGGACCCCGAGCCCGAGACTGGACAAGGACCCAGAACCTGGGTCTTGCCTCGGACTCGGACCCCAGAACCAGGCATGGATATGACATAACTGCAGGACTGGAGGCAAGGGTCTAGAGGCTTGAAGGCAGGCTTGGAGGCAGGCTTGGGGTCTTCGGTCCTGGGTCTCGAGGCTGCAGGCTGGGGTCTTGGGTCTCGAGGCTGCAGGCTGGGGTCTTGGGTCTCGAGGCTGCAGGCTGGGGTCTTGGGTCTCGAGGCTGCAGGCTGGGGTCTTGGGTCTCGAGGCTGCAGGCTGGGGTCTTGGGTCTCGAGGCTGCAGGCTGGGGTCTTGGGTCTCGAGGCTGCAGGCTGGGGTCTTGGGTCTCGAGGCTGCAGGCTGGGGTCTTGGGTCTCGAGGCTGCAGGCTGGGGTCTTGGGTCTCGAGGCTGCAGGCTGGGGTCTTGGGTCTCGAGGCTGCAGGCTGGGGTCTTGGGTCTCGAGGCTGCAGGCTGGGGTCTTGGGTCTCGAGGCTGCAGGCTGGGGTCTTGGGTCTCGAGGCTGCAGGCTGGGGTCTTGGGTCTCGAGGCTGCAGGCTGGGGTCTTGGGTCTCGAGGCTGCAGGCTGGGGTCTTGGGTCTCGAGGCTGCAGGCTGGGGTCTTGGGTCTCGAGGCTGCAGGCTGGGGTCTTGGGTCTCGAGGCTGCAGGCTGGGGTCTTGGGTCTCGAGGCTGCAGGCTGGGGTCTTGGGTCTCGAGGCTGCAGGCTGGGGTCTTGGGTCTCGAGGCTGCAGGCTGGGGTCTTGGGTCTCGAGGCTGCAGGCTGGGGTCTTGGGTCTCGAGGCTGCAGGCTGGGGTCTTGGGTCTCGAGGCTGCGGAGGCTAATAACTCAGAGGATGGAGCTGAGAGATAAATTGGGAGCTGTACATCAACATCGAGCCGGGACTTATCCTTCGAAAAGCCGGCACTCATTTTTAACACAACACCAACATGAGACAGGGCAGTACATAGACAAAGAGCTGGGACTCATCCATAGACAAGCCGGCACACAACTTTATCTCCATACCAAGGTGGGACAGATCCACCTGTTGGGTAACGGCTGAAATGCCTGACTTACCCAACACAGGCAAAGACAAGACAAGACAAGACAAGACAGGAGCCCCCGAAGGGCAACGGCAAACGGCCTGACTTACCTCACGGAGGTCAGGACAAGAAGAGACAAACACCAAAGATCGACAGACCGTTCCACCTCTGCTTCAGGGTTGCTTCGAGTCGCAGTTACAGCCAGCAACCTCAGCTGGCTACAGAAACAGCCGGATCCCTATCTAGCTCGGAGTGCCTGACAGCTACTCAGCTGGCCCAGGAAACAGCTTAAACCATACCGCAACGACAGCTCTGACTACTGACAGCAAGGCTCCATGAAGTGATGGTTCTCCAACACGGCCTAAAGATGGCAAGTGGCCACACTAGCCTTCAATCAGCAGGCTGCTCACAGGGGATCTTGACAAGACAAACCAGCCACCCACACTCAATCCCAAGGCTACTTATATTCCAAGCCACAAAATGGGAATCAGGTGCCTATGATTAACTCAATCAAAACAAGGGACAGCTGGAAGACTCGGAGTCCTGAGTCCATAGACCGGACCGTGAACCGGAATGCAGACTTCACAGACTGGATCATGACAGACACTGAAGGAGGGACAGAAGGTGGAGGAGGATGGAGAGAGAAAGGGAGAGGTGGAATGAAATGAAAATAAATGATTGAATTGAGAAATTGGTAATAAATGTATGTCTTGCCAATGATGCCGAGACCTGTTGAAGTCATGAATGAAAGAAGAAAGGAAGAAAATAAAGCAACACACATAAAAGTTGCTGGTGAACGTAACAGGCCAGGCAGCATCTCTAGGAAGAGGTGCAGTCGACCTTTCAGGCCGAGACCCTTCGTCAGGACTAACTGAAGGAAGAGTGAGTAAGGGATCCTTCAGTTAGTCCTGACGAAAGGTCTCGGCCTGAAACGTCGACTGCACCTCTTCCTAGAGATACTGCCTGGCCTGCTGCGTTCACCAGCAACTTTTATGTGTGTTGCTTGAATTTCCAGCATCTGCAGAATTCCTGTTGTTTGAGGAAGAAAATAAATGTAAGTTTCACTCGCATTAATCCTCATCTACATTCTAAATGGACGTCCCTATTTTTTGAGGTTGCGTTATCCGTTCCTCGACTCCCCAAGGAAATGAAACATCTTCGAAAGATAGACTCTGTCGAGGGTTTTCAACATTCAATGTATTTTCAATGAGATTCCACCCCTCCCCCGCCATTCTTCTGAATCCCAGTGAGCACAGGCCCAAAGCCATCAGACGAGTCTCGTACGATAAGCCTTGGAATCCTGAAATCAAGCGTGTTAACCTTCTATGAAACGTCTCCAATGTCAACACATCCTTTCTGTGATAGGGTGCCCAAAATTGCTCAACGGTATTCTAAGTGAGAACGTGCCAACGCGTTCTGAAGCGTTAACATTGTAGCCTTGTTATTATATCCTAGTCCTCTGTAAATGTATGCTAACATTGCATTTGCCTTTATCATTATAGACACCTTGCATATTAACCTTTCGGGAATCCTGCACGAGGACTCCGAAGTCCATTTGCACCGCAGAACTTCGACTTTTCTTTACATTTAGAAACTCTTCTAAACTTTTATTCTCCAGCCTCTCGACATCCGCAACTCTACCTTCACTTCTACCCATTGTCGTCTCGTCCGAAATGTTGGCAAAAAAACAATTAGTTCCATTATGCAAATGTCCCTTTAGTCCAACACTTTACCTCCTGCCATTCAGCCAATGCTCTGTCAATGCTAGCATCCTTCCTGAATAACCATGAGCACTTAACATTGAGAGGATACCTCACGTGTGACACATTGTTTAAGGTGTTCTTAAAGTCTCAGTACATAACGTTCATATATTCTCCATTGTCTATCTTGCTTGTTGTTTCTTCAAGAATTCCAAGAGATTTATGAGGCATGGTTTCCCCTTAAGGAAACCAAGCTAACTTTGGCCTATTTTACCTCTAAGTACCCGAAACGACATTGTTAACAATGGATTGCAACATCTTCCCAAACTCTGAGGTCTGACTAACTGGCCTAGATTTTCGTTTCTTCGGCCTCTCTTCCTTCCTGAGGAGTGGAGTGACATTTGCAACTTTCCAGCCCTCAGTAGCCATACCAAAATCCATTGATTCTTGAAAGATCATTGCTAATGCGTCCGCTACCTCTTGAGCCACCATTTTTAACACCCTGGTGTTTAGACCATCTGGTATAGGTGACCTAAAGCTTCAGACCTTTCAGCTTCGCGATCACCTTCTCCCGCTTAAATGCAACTTCACGCACATCTGCTCCCTCAAACTTTCGAACTTCTGGCTTACTGCTAAAGCCCTCCACAGTAAGGACTAATGAAAAACACGTACTCAGTTCGTCCGCAATATTCCTATTGCCCATTCCTACCTCTCCAACATTATTTTTCAACTGTCATGTATCTAATCTTGCCTCTCTGCTGCACTTTATATATGTGAACAAACACTTGCTATCGTCTTTAACATTATGGGCTGGTCTACCTTCGTATTGCGCCGTTTCCCGCCATGAATTGTTAATTGCATTCTGTTGGTTTATCAAAGCTGTCCACCATACAACTTACAACTAATTTTGTTCCATTATATGATCTCTCTTTAGACCCGTTTTTTGGGTTTCACTCTCTTTTCAGCCCTCTTTTCAGTAACCTGCCTTTAGAATATCTCTCCTTCTTTGGGATGTATCTGTACTTCAACTTCCGAATGCTCCCAGAAGGTCCAGCAATTGCTGCTCCGCCGTCATTTATGCTATTGCCTCCTTGCAATAAATACTGGCCAGCTCCTAACTCCTGATACGGATTCAACTGAATTTAACATCTCGTTCTCCAACTTTAGTGTGAAATCTGCCACATATGATTACACCCTCCTTATGGTTCTTTTACCTTAAGCTCTGTAATCTTCTCCATTTCGTTGCAGAGCACCTTAACCATAAAAGTGACCCCTCGTGGGCTCATACACGGGCGGCTTCACATTTCCGCCCTCGGGATCCAGTACCAACCTGGTTTTCTCATACTATCTGTATATTTTAATCCCCCTTGACTGTTGGGGCATTGCCTTTTCGATGCACTTTCTATCTTACCTCATCATTTCTATACCACAGATTTGCTAAGGTGGATAACACGCATCATTTTCTTTTTAAACTTGCAGTTTCTTGGATCGACCCACAATGGCTCTACACCTTATGCCAACTGTTTCTAATGATTATTTTTTTTTTTTTTTAGCTACTGAGCCACCTGACCTCATCTATCTACTTACCTTTCCTACGATACCTCATATTCGTGGAAGTTTAGCTCTCAGCGATATTCTTCTTTCTGCCACAATTCAATGAATCAACTTCGTACATGCCAACCTATAACTGTGCGACAAGTTTATTTACTTTATTCTGTTACTTGCCTGCATTCAAATATTGCTACTTCTGTTCTGTATTCTTCGTCCTTTTCGATTTTTTCTGTACCTTTGGCATTACAACTCCTCCAGCTGACTGCCGTTTACTATCCACTACACACGGCGTCGGTTTGGAAAACAGCAACACCATTCTTAGCCCTATCACTTTGGCCCAAATTTCCCTGAAAGTTTATTTCAAATCCTTCCGAAAAGCTCCAGTAACCCTGCCCACAAGGTTACTGGAACACTCCGGTTCAAATGTTACGTGTTCTTTTGCACAGGCCATACCAGGAGATATCAGAATTATCCAGAAATCTGAACTTCTGCCCCCTTCGTCCCCTCGCCAGTACTAGTTCCTCAGTCACGGATTCATCTGCCAAGTAATAATATTCTCATCCTGACTGGCGCGTATGCATCACTCCTGTTTGTTCGGCCCCCTCCCTCAAAGGTATCCAAATTGAAATACTGATTATAGAGGAGAACGGGCAGAGCGATACTCTACTTAATGCGCTTTTCCGTTCCTTCTCCTGCAGTCACCCAGTTACCTACCTCCTGTAACCTAAAGGTGACTACCTTCCCTGTAGCTTTGTTCTGGCAGTTCCTCACGACCTGTATGAACCAAACGTCATCGAGCTGTAGTTCCTTTTACTCAACACGTTCTTTTAGGAGCTTCCGATCAGTGCGTTTAGCGTACCTGTATTTCCCAGAAGACTAGAGCTCTCCCAGAATTTCCAAAACTCCCACACAAAACAAAACACTGTCCCTGAAGTGATACTTATTGGACTAGTGGTGCCTCAACAAATGAGGAATGCCGAATAAAGAAAAGGAAAATACTTACCAGATACTTACCTCGCCAATTCGAGAACTCAGCAGAACCAGATGAGCCAAACTGATTCCGACACTGCCCAAATCACACAATGACCGCTCCAACAATTGCTGCTTCGCTTACCCATACATTGCTTTTGTTCGTATCTTCTAATGTATCCCATTAATTGATTGGCTGAAGCCTAACTCCGAAAAGCTACTGCAAAGTTCTGCCATATTAAATCTACAACCGTGATCCAAAGTGAAATCGTTGACGTTTTCTATTCTCACGCTCATTAACTTGGCGCAGGCCATATCCTTATATACGTGTCCTCTGCTTACTGCCGTCCTACTGGAGACAGATCCTCCTTATCCATGCAAATATTCCTGATATTTTCAACATTTTCTCGCAGAGGGTTCGCATTCAGTAAGCCCTCCAATAAGATAAGTTTTCAGTTCAGTGTTTCGGATGTTTTGAACGCTGATATCAATAGCCAGCAAAACCGTGGGGATTCCGCCAATTCAGAAAAGCATACCTGAACATACAGCGATTCGCTGCATGTCTGCAGCTTTCTCTATGACTGATGCCGTATCTCCATAACAGATTGGACTATTTCAATTACTTCCTAGGGAGTGGGTATTTGAACAAAGTGGATGGTTTACAACTGAACTGGAGTGGGACCAATAACTTTACTGTAAGATTGGCTAGCGATGCCCTGGAGGTTTCAAACTACAGCTGCAGTGTGCTGAGAGAGACAGCTTCAGAACAGCCGGTGCAGTTCTTGTAGGGAAAGTAGATGTTAGGACTGGAAACAAAAACAGCAAATGTTGGACGTGATCTACGTTGATTTTACTTCTATGAAAGGGGTATTTTATATAAGGCAGCTGCCCTTAGAGTAGACACCAGAAGGCGAAATTATGATATTGTAGCCGTAGCTGAAACTGGGATGCATGAAAGACAGGCCTGGCAGCTCAATAGTCTGAGGTTCTGTGGTGTTAGGTATGACAGAAGGAGAGGTATTAAAGTGGGAGGTTTAGCTTCATTCGTCCGGGAAAATATCATGGTAGCGCCCAGATAGCAGTGCTGAGAGAGTCGTCAACTGAGCCGATACTTGAGGAACTGAGAAATAAAACAGAGGTGACTACATTAGTTCTATTATTGTTTAGACTGTCCAGTAGTCAGAGGGATTTAGACGGTCTAATTTATAGAGAGGTAGAGGCCAGCTGCGAGAAGAACAGTTGAATGGTAGATTATTTTAGCTTCCTCACGTCAACTGAGAATCGCATACTGAAAAATGCCAGGCTGGGATAAAACAGTCAACTGTTAAGAGAAACTTCCGAACAACGTATGAAAGCTTCAATGAGAGAATGTGCCCGAGATCTCCGGTTAGGGAACGAGTCACGACGAGTGTCGTAAGTACTTTTGTATATAAAGGAGAGAGAATTGGGCCTAGCGATCGCAATTCGTCTAATTTCGAACTAATGATGCAGAAAAATAGAAATGGTCTTCTCTTCGAGATTATAAATTTCAGGAGTACGTTTTTTTTTTTTTTGGCGTTAGAAATGACCGTGGAAATGTGGATTGGCAATGGTGATTTAGTGGCAAAGTGATGCTTGGTAGCAAATTGAATGGATCTCCAGATGTATTCAAAACATTTGGCCGGTGTAAATTATTGGAAGGCATTCAAAGAGACAGAATATTCAAGAATTCTGATAGACAGGGTCTGAACAGGGATAGTCAGTATGACTTTGTGCGTGGTAAGTCGTGTCTAAACAGTCCTATAGTGGTTTTCAAGATGATTACCAGGAAAGGTGATGAAGGAAAGACGGTGGACCTTGCCCACAGTTAGCTTTACAAGGCCTTTGACAGAATCCAGCATGGGAGGCTGACGCAGAAGCATCTGTCGTTTGGAATTCACGTTGAAGGAGTTAATGTGATTCAACCCTAGCTTCGCAGAATTAGCCAACTAATGGTCGTAGAAATGTGCTCTCTGATTGGCTGCCTGTCTTTAGGGGTGTACCGCAATGTCCGCTACTGGGTCCGTTGTTGAATGTCATCTACATTAGGATTTGGGTGAAATTGTGCGAACGTTAATCAGCAGGTTTGAGCATGGGTCAGTGTTCAGCGAGGAATGTGATCAAAGCTTCCAGCGTTGTCCTGGACTGCAGTAAAAAGGGACTAAAATATGTCAGATGGATTTGAATCTGGACGTCGGTAGTGAGTTGCACCTTGGGGTGACAAACTACACTTACATTGTGAACGGCAGGACGTTGGAAAGTGCGGTAGAGCAGAGGGCTCTGGAATATGGTGTCGAAGGCAGACAAGTTGGTAAAAGGAGTTTTTTTTGGCACATTGACCTTTATTTATCCGAGTATTATATATAGGAGCTGGGATGTTATGCGAAAGTTGCAGAAGACGTAGATGAGTCCAACTTTGGAGTACTGTACTGTAGGCATTACTCTTTATCTACCTGCATTGCAGCGGTCGATATGATTAGAGGAGAATAGGGACAATTAGCCAGGATATTTTCGGAAAATGAATACAGGAGTTATAGGGTCAGATTAAGTAGGCTATGACTTTATCCCTTGGAGTGTCGGAGAATGTCTGGGGATCTAATACAGGTAGAAAATTAGGAGAAATAGAAATAGAGATTCCAGGACGAAGGGTTTCGGCCCGAAACGTCGACTATACCTCTTCCTAGAGATGCTGCCTGGCCTGCTGCGTTCACCAGCAACTTTGATGTGTGTTGCTTGAATTTCCAGTATCTGCAGAATTCCTCGTGTGGCAACAGATGTAGTGAAGAAACTGAGAAAAGGGTATATGATTTTTACTGTATATATGGTAGGAAAAGGTATAGTCAGGATAACCATGGGAATCAGTAGCTTTATAAAAGATATCCTGTCATTTTTTTTTTTGTGTCCAGAGATGAGGATAGTGGAGTGCAAAAAGGAGAAACAGTGGGTAGGAGATGCACCAAATCAATTTACGAGCAGGATTGAAGTTAGAGGCAAAGTTGATGCAATTGACCAGCGCAGCATTGATGCATGAAGCAGTGACAATTCAGTCGTCAATGCAGCGGAGGAAGTGTTGGGGAATATAAACAGGGAAGGTTGTAAAGATGGACTATTCTACATAGCCAGCAAAGAGGCAGGCATAGATGGGGTCCGTGCGAATGCTTGTGGCTAGCCCACAACTTTAGGGGATTTTTAAGGATTGAAGTAATTTTTTTTATTAACCAGTACATATATGTCACCTAATTCGACGCTGGGATTAATTTTCCTGCGGCATACTCATCAAATCCATAGAACAGTAACTGTAACAGAATTAATGAAAGATCAACTGGAGTGTAGCAGAAAACAGGCTGTACAAATAAAGGTACACATAGCTTGTAATAAATAAGATGGACATGATAAAATGAAACAAAGAGCCTTATAGTGCTATCATTGGTTGTAGAAACACTTCAGTGATGGGGCATGTGAATGTAGTTATCTGTTTAGTTTAACAGCTTGATGGCTGAGAGGTAGAAACTGTTCTTGAACCTGGTAGTGCAAGTCCTGAGGCGTTTATACCTTCTATATTATTGCAGCAGTGAGAACAGACCATGATATTATGGTTGGGGATCTCTGATTACAAATAACACGTTCCTACGACAGCATTTTGTGTACATGTGCAAATAGATGGATGTGTTTTACTCATGATGTTCTGGGCGGAATCCAATGCCTTTTGGAGGATTTTCCGTTCAAAGGCATAGGTGTTTCCATGCCAGTCGAAGGTGCAGCCAGACAACACTCTCTCCACTACACATCTATAGATGTTTATTGAAGTTTTAGATGTCATGCCGAATCTCTGCACAATCCCAAGATAGTAGAATTGCTTCCCGACTTCCTTCTCAATTCCACTAACATGCTGTGTCTAGGAGAGATCCTCTGAAATAGCAACACACAAGAGCTTAAAGATGCTAACCCTCTCCACGTCTGATCCTCTGATGAGGTCAGGCTTATGGGCATCTGGTTTCTCAGTCTGAAGCCTGCTATTTGTTCCTCAGTCTTCCTGACACTGAGTGAGAGGTTATTGTTATAACATCACTCTGAATAATTCTTAAATAACCTCCTGTATGCTGATTCATCACCACTCGTGATTCGGCCCATAATAATGTTCTCATCAGCAAAAGAGCATTTGGTATTGGGCCTGTGTTTAGTCATGTAGTCACAGGTATAAAGAAAGTAGAACAGAGGATTCAGCACACAGGCCTTTGGTGCACCTGTGCTGATGGACATCATGGAGGAGATGTTGTTGCCAATCAGAACTGACTGGGGTCTGCAAAAGAGGAAATCCAGGATGCAATTGCACAAGTTGGAATTAAGGCCAGTTCATGGAGCTTATACATTAGCTTTGGGGTTTAATTGCACGAAATGCTGAGGTGTAATCGATAAAAGTTCCAGGACTGAATGAAGAACCAGTGAGATGGCATCTGTTGTGTACGTACTGCTCTGGTAGGCAAAGTAGAGCAGAACCAAATCACCTCTCGATCAGGAGCTTATATATTTAATCACCAGCCTCGCAAAACACTTCATCACTGTGGATGTAATTGCCGCTGGGGGATAGTCATTGACACAGAACACCATGCCCTTCTTAAGCATGATTATAATTGAAGCTGCTTGAAGCAAGTGGGTATCACACAGTGCCGAAGCGAGAGGTTAAAGATTTCAGTGAATACAGCAACTAGTGGGTCAGCACGGGGATTTAGTAGATAGCCAGGTGCCCCGTCCGGTGTTGATGGTTTCCATGGATTTACCCCCCAGAAAGCAGTACACACATCAGGTGATCAAGGGATCATCGGGAAATGTGGAGTTATGTGATGATTCCTCCATGTTCTGATGGTCAAAGCGAGCATAGAAGCAATTGAGCTCATCTGACAGTGAAAGACTGCTGTCTCCATGTCGTTTGACTTAATTTGTAGGAGGTGCTATCATTCAAGGCCAACCACAGCTGCCGAACATCCCTCACTGACAGTTTGGTCCGGAGTCTCCACTTGGCTTGCGAGATGGCTTTCTGGGGGTCATACCTTCAAATTTTGCTGCTTCCTTGGTCCCTAGAATTGAATGCCTCTGATCTGGCCCTGAGCAAATATCGGATCTCACGTTTCATCCAGGGTGTCCGAATCGGAACACTCTAAATGCGTAAGCGGGGACTCTTCCATTTACAGCTGTTTTAATGAAGTCTATTGCAACAATGGTATATTCAATCATATCTCTAGAAGAGTGGTTGATCATGACCCAGCCCACTGACGCAAAGCCTTCTACGACCGCCCGTTAGTCATCCTGCTCCCTGGAGCTTTGCTTTTTATGCTCTGCCTCTATGCACGTCAAAGGAGGAGAGCCACGCGATCTGATTTACCAAAATATGATCTGGGAAAGGAACTGCCGGCATTCCTTACCTTAGTGTAGCAGATGTCTATTATGTTGGAACCTCTGGTAATACTGGTTTTATTCCGTTGATAATCAGGCGGGTTTGCTTCAAACGAGCCTCTTTGAAGTCTCCGACTATAATTTGAAATGCGTCTGGATGGAGTTTTTCTTGTCGGGAGACAGCATCATGCAGCGTCATGAGTACTTGCTGTTAGTCAGCCGCTGGTGAACTCCTGAGTCAAACAGTCTTTTGACTGTTAGGTGTTCCAAGTCGAGGAACTCAAGTTCGACCTACCTGTCACATAGGAGCACTAACGAGAGGTAACCAGAAAACATACGCCTTTTCCCTTCGCCTTACCTGAATCCGCAGTTTGCACCATTCTGTAAATCGTAAATCCCTCTGGTCTGACTAAAGACTAGATAGCATTTACCGACAACTCCAAAAGCTGGTGATGACGGATTCTCTTGGACAACTGAAAAGCCACAGAGCTTTTGGTACGTCATGACTACACTGAACTATAAACACCCATATATGCATATCATACCTCACAACCACTTTGAGACACAGGGAAATTGAAATAGAGCACCCAGAGGAACTCTATGCAGTCACTGGGAGAGTGTATAAACTTTGCACAGACAGCATCAGACATCGGTATTGAAATCAGATCTCAGGTGCTATGAGCCATTCGTTCTGTTAGCTATGTCAAAGTTGCATGTGGTCTTCTGGTGACGGTGCTCTCAACACTGTTGCAAATAGGGGAAACATCAGAATTTTGCTAAGCAACATTGAAGACTCAGATAACTAATAGAAGAGTTGGAAAAATAGGACAAAATGTCCAATCTAACTCAGTCCAATGACAGCTTTTAATATGATCATGTCTGATCTGCCCCATGCCCGATTTCCTCTTTGTGTCACTTCCAAACAACTCTGAATTCCCTGATTGTTCAACAAGTTACCAGCTTCCTCTTTCAGTGCTCTGAAAGACCGAGCCCCTACAGTTCGCACGCAGAGCTTCAGCGATCCATCGCTCTGTGCAATGATATATCAATAATGAGTACAACTTGGACAATTACTTAAATCTAGTATTGCCAGTCTTGACCTGAAATGCCAACTGTAATTTTCACTTCCCAGATGCTGTCTGAACCTTGTTTTTTCTTTGTTGCAAATGCTAGTTTCTTTGAAAGTTAGTCTTTATGAAGTCGCCTGGAGTTAATTCAGTAGTCATGATGTACAGTAATTGCTGTAATATGGGAGTCAGCTTGCTTTCGGTAAGTCCACAATGAGGGTAGCCAATGAATAATCAAGCTTTCTTTTCTAGTGGAGTTATTAGTTTAAATTATAATAAAATTGTCTGCCTTCATGAACTACTATTAGATAGATTGACACCAGGAAACTTTCCTATCATTTTCTACTCGATCAGCGCCTTGAGACCATTAACCTGAAAATATCCTCGCTGTATCCGTCCCACCAAGCACCGAGTAGGTATTTTCAGTGTTTCAATGAAAAAAAAAACATTTTATTCTTCTACAACAAAATGTTCACAGGAATCAATCTCGTGAATCATTACATTCCATCAATCACGAGTGTATCCTTCCCTACATAGGGAGACCAGATCTCTGCACAATAATCTGCCTGTGTTCTCAGCAGACCCTTATAATTGGAGCAAAACATCCTAATTCTGGTACGCAACTGGTCCGGCAATGATGGTCTAAATGTTTGCTGTACCCGCATGTTAACCTGTCGTGATTTCTGTCCAGAGATAACCAAATCTTCACAAACGTCATCAACATTTATCTGCCATCGATAAAATAGAGACTTCACTTCTCAATCTACCTTGTCTCAATCTTGCACATTTTTATCCACCTGCATTGCACTTTCTCTGCAGCTGTTGAACTTTATTCTGCATTCTATTATTGTTTTAACACGCAGTACCTCAATACACTATGATAAATTGACCTGGATGAAGAGTATACAAGACAAGATGTACGTTAATACATTGTTATCAATATCACCGGCATGTGTCATGAAATTTGTTCTTATGTGGCAGCAGTATTTGCAATACATCATAATAAAAGCAGTGAATTACAGTAAGAAATATGTATATGCATACATTTTACTGCAATTGTATATATTGTACATGTCAAATTTAATGCGTACTGCAAAACAAAGTAGTGAAGTACAGTTTATGGGTTCACTGTCCATTCAGAAATCTGATTTGAGAGGGGAAACTGTTCCTAAATCACTGAGTAAGTGCCTTCTCGCTCATGTAACTCCTCCCTGGATGTTGGGGAGACTCTTGCCCAAGATGGAGCTGACTGAGGTTACAAATCTCTGCAGCTTATTTGGCTCCTGTGTGTACCCGCTGTCCCTCGCCCACCAGCTGGTGATGCAGAATGCTGTCCATAGTACCATCTGTAGAAATTTGGGAGTGTGTTGGGTGACATTCCAAATTTCCACAAACTTCAAATGGAATGTAGCTGCTGTCGTGTGTTATTTGTAACTGCATTGATTTGTTGGGGCCAGATTAGTTCCTCAGAGATGTTGACACAGGAAATTGAAATCCATTTGTGGTCCCTCTATACAACGCACACAAAGTGCTGGAGAAACTCAGCAGACCAGGCAGCATCTATGTAAAAGTGTGCAGTCAACGTTTTGGGCCGACAACATTAGGCAGGACTCAAGTCTGCTGACTTTGGCAGACCCTGAGGACTACTGAAAGGTCTTATCTCGAAACATCGACTGTACTCTTTTCCATAGATGCTGCCTGGCCTACTGAATTCCTCCAGCATTTTATACATGTCGCTTCCAGCAGAATTTCTCCTGTTTGTGATCCCTCCATCGGTGTTCTCTCGACTTACCCTTTTCGAAGTTCACAATCACTTCTTTGGTCTTACTGCCTGTGAGTTGAATGTTGTTGTGGCGAAACTACTCAACTACCCGATATATCTCACTCATCTATAACTTCTTGTCACCATGTGATATGTTGCCAACAATAGTTGTGCCGTTATAATATTTATGTTGGCTCGTGACCAAGTGGTTAAGGCATTTGTCTGTGGGATCTGAAGGTCGCTAGTTCCAGCCTTGGCCATGATAGCGTGTTGTGTCACTTAACGACACATTGCTCTGCGACGACACTGGCGCCAAGCTGTATAGGTCCTAATGTCCTTCCCATGGACAACGTCGATGGCGTGGAGAGGGGAGACTTGCAGCATGGACAACTGCTGCTCTTCCATACAACCTTGCCCAGGTCTGCGCCCTGGAAACATTCCAGACGCAAATCCATGGTCTCACGAGACTAACGGATGCCTACTATCATATTTATGAATGGCATATGAGCTGTGACTTGACACACAGTCATTGGTTTAGAAAATATAGAGCAGTGGGCTAAGCACACATTCTTGAGGTACGCCAGTGTTGATTATCAGTAAGCTGGAGATTTTATTTCCGATCCATACAGAGTGTGGTCTTCCCGTAAGAAGGCAAATAGAAGTAATAACAATCATAATTTTAAATACTTCACCTATGAGATTTTCCACAAAGTAAAGCTACATATCAAATCACAGCTGACATGATCTATATGAAGTATAGGAATTCTCTCTTGGTGACCTGGCTAGCATTCAACCACTGAAACTGATCATGCATCATATTGCGTACAGAGATTTGTCATGTGCAAATACTCTGCTGGCCGTTTGCTCACATTGAGTGCACTTAAAAAACACATTTAAAAACATTGTGAGAAAAATATTTCAGAGCTATCTGCATATGACAGAAAAAATATTATTGCTCTCATACTAAAGGAGCGCACTGCTAGATATAAAATGTCTCTCCTGTCCCGGATTCACTTCTTACCCACAATTTCATGTTCCTCCGCCTCCCCACATTCATTTCTTCTGGCTGTAGCTCTCTTTCTTCCAGTCCCAATGTAGGTCTTCACCTGAAACGACTGCTTTTCATTTCACTCCATATTGATGCTGCCTGACCTGTGAGTTTTTCCAGCTGTATTTTTCTTGTGTATTTATCCATAAAATTCCATGCAAATATCACTAGATATACGACCATGATATTTTCTGTATTAGTTTAACTTGTGGAACATAGTATTAGAAATTGTACGAGGTGGCAATGTGGTGGATTGTCTGAGAGTGCAAATGACTCTGAAACATTGTTGTGTGCTGGTCTATTTATACAAATGATATAATTTCCTTGATCTTCTTACATCTGCAATCTCCAGTCTGCTTCCTCTAATGGGATTCATTTCAACAGAGGACTTCAAAAAATAACTAGTATTTGCAACATTACTCCACAAGTGAAGGCTTGTTTCAGTGCCACTTATCTGGTGCTGGTCACTTCCACGTCCACACTTCTGACTACAACCTCAAGAGAATGATTGATTAATTTGGCTCAGTAATGAAAGATAGAGGTTCTGTTTCTGAAGTATCAGCAAGAATTCTCAACAGCTGCTGGTGAGACACTGAAATTCCATCATGGAAACAGTGGAATTTGAACATAAAGATAAACCTCTTATCTCAGTAAGAATAATAATGACTTTTGAGTTACAGTAAAATGCAGTCGGTTCTACAATGCAATCTGGGTCAAATATATTGTTGTATTTGCCCTATCTGTGGCTGCAGATCCAATAACAAACTTCATTCTCAGCTGCTTCTTCATTTCAGATGCAAATAGGGATAGGTAAGAAATACAAGCAGTACCATTGATATCTAGATACTGTCATGAGATAAATTTAGAAAAATCAATAGAAGAAAAAAATTTAAGAAGGAAAAATAAATAACAGTTTGCCAGACATTAGCTGAATAGAAATGGCATGATAAATGCAGATGAAATACACGTTTAATATTTGCTTTTGTATCAGTACATTTTGGAATCATTGGTATCATTCAATTCCCCTTTAAGATTCATTGTTAAATCCCCATCCACAGTCCCTTCAGCTCGTAATTTCCCGAATAGAATATTCATATTGTGTGAAAATAAAAACGCTCATCTCTCCTTTGCTCGTTTTGGCAATAACCTTAAATCTGTGTCCTCTGTTCATAAGTCTCTCACTGAGAGCAATTCATCCTGGTCTTTAAAAACACCAGATTCTTCAACACCGTATTTAGGGAGTGGTTCAATATGAGGAAATACCTTCATCACACAGGTCACTGAAGGACCTCGTGCGCCATCTATTGGCTGTGCCTTATGGAGAGTATTTTCAAACTGTTGGTCCATTTTCAGTTTTTGCGTATGCAGGTGTCATGGCAAGTTATTTTAGATACAGGACAGTATTACTTCTGACAAATACAGATAACAATGCAATAGAATATGTCCTTTTTTGAAATTCTTTCTATAAGTTTTCATTCAAAAGAACAGAGAAGAATTTAACACAAATCCTGGAAGAACTCAACAGGTCAGTTTTGTCATTAGTCTCCAAGTACTTGTAAACCTGCTCTTAACAATATATTCCAACACTTTTCCAGCCACTGAGGTTAGGCTATCTGGCCTTAAAGAGTGGAGAGACATTTGCAATCTTACAGGCCTCTGAGATCTTGCCATAATCAAATGATTCCTGAAAGATTATGACTAATGCATCCATCATCTCTTCAGCAACCTTAATCAGGACTCTGGGATCTGGTTCATCTGGTCCAGATGACTTGTCCACTTTAAGACCTTTGGGTTTGCCGAGCACTTTTTTCTTTCTACTGGCAATGGCACTCGCTCCTGCTCCGTCGCACACACGGGCCACTGGTGGACTGTCTGTGTCTTCCACAGTTAAGACTCATGCAAAATACCCGTTAAACCCACCTGCCAAATCTTTACACCCCCATTACTACCTCACCAGCATCATTTTCCAGTGTTCCAATAACAACATGTAATTTTCTGTTTTACAAAAGCAATTTAAGTTTGTTGCTGTATGGAAACAATGTGATGAACTTTGCATTAATTGTCCTGTTCTCAGAACACAAAGAAATATGCCTGATGAATGGAGAGCCGCGATGTGAAGGCAGAGTGGAAGTGCAGTACAATGGGACGTGGGGAACAGTTTGTTCGAGACACTGGATACAAATACTGCGAATTTGATCTGTAAAAAAATGAAATGCGGACCCCTGATATCTATTAAACATGACTCCAGTACATATGGAAAGGGATCTGGTCTAATATGGCTGGATGAGTTAAAATATTCTTCATACGAGTCCTCCTTTTGGCAGTGTCGTGCTGATCCATGGGGGAAACACAACTGTGACCACAGGGAGGATGCAGGAGTTGTATGTGAGGTAACAGAAGAAATCCATTACCTGATAATTTGCATTTTAAACGCAGATGTTAAAAATAAACAGGCATTATTTTCTATCTCGCATCAGAAGCAAGAATACCAGAGAGTTGCAGTGTAAAGTCCTGCGATTCAAGAAATGTACCTGGTTCTCAAGCTTAGCAGCTGTTCCATGCTACAAGTTACATTATCAGAGTAAAGTTAGTCTCAAAGTTGTGATTGATACATTATAATTCTTCTCTTATTTCACTCAGAATTGCAGTTGCGTCTTCTTGGCAGCAATGCCAATTGTTCAGGAAGGTTGGAGATATTTTTCAATAATACCTGGGGCACTGTATGTGATGATTCCTGGGATCTGGCCGATGCCAGTGTTGTCTGCAGGAATTTGGGCTGTGGTTCTGCCCTTTGGAGGCAAGCGCCGGATGAAATTATTCAGAGCATCGGTGATATCTGGCTGGATGAAGTGAAATGCAAAGGGGGTCAATGTCTTTTCTCCAGTTGTCTTTCCTCTCCACTCAGTCAACATGACTGTGATCACAAGGAAGATGTCTTTGTTGTTTGTTCTGGTAGGTATTATTGTGCAAATTTTATCTTCTAGTCAACTGATTTGTTGAATTCGGAATTAGAAACCACTGAAAAATAAAATCCTAAAATATTGTCTAATAATTGTCTTCACAGCAATGCCCAGACGTCCCGCTACTTCCACTGATTCAGGTATTTGATATTAAAGCATTTTTTTTTATTATTCCAGTTCTAATTTAGTATGATAGCAGTGATATTCCTATGTTACAATTTGTCAAATACAAAGTTCGCCCTGAGTGTTTACTATATTGGCTGCAATTCTTATTGCTTCATCAATTATTTGAAGAAGAATGCTGCAAAATGCTTAAAAATAATATATTCAATTCTAGTCAAATGTTTTCATGAGATTAACGGATGTGGACATTGGGGTCATTGTCCCATTATTAATCATTCAGAAAGGACTGTGAAAAGGTGTTAGTATTGAAACTTTGAAGAATCACCATTACACATTTCATGGAGGGTTGCTGATTAATGACCGAGTAGTAATAATTAATTCATATGATGTGCTGCAAACTAATATTATCTCTGATTTGAAGAAAAAATGCAAGCTGTCAGTTAATTGATATGTCAATGCAGAAATACTTTCAGCTTTGGAAGTTAATATCGATGTCATATAGAGGAGTCACATCTAGTTTATTTTGTGTATCAGTATTGTAATTCCATGCAAACCCATCACCATATTCTGGAGACAATTGGATAATCCCTCCGTCTGCGGCTTGATCTGTGACCTGCCGATCAACAGACTGCAATCTAACCACTGATACTCCACAAGATTGGGTCCTCTGCCCCTATACTTTTATTCAAAAAATTCAAGGTCTGTGTGACCAGATTCTGCACAAGGCTGTGGATGATATCATCTTAGCAGGCCATATCATGATAACAGTGAGCCAATATACAGGAAGGAGAAATGGACATTAGGTGGCATCGTGTACATGCAGCAAACTTTTCCACCATTGCGCACATTCCTGTTTACATCATCAATACTGAGTATGAGCCGGTGAAAGCTTTGAGTTCCAAGGAGCAAACATCAACAGCAGTGTACTATGGTCCAATCATGTGGACACCACATCTCAGAAAGGGTAAAAATGCCTCTATTTCGTCATGAAATTGTAGAACACTATTTGAAAAAGATCCCCAAAACAACACGATGTACTCTTGACCCTACATTTTACTTCGTTATGACTTTGCCCTGTATTGTTTATTACTCGCATTTTCTCTGTAGCTGTTACAGTTTATTCTGCATTCTATTATTTTATTTGTTTGTTGCCTTCGCCATCTAATGACGTGAGCTGTATGCGCAATGTGCAAAGCACAATTTTCAATGTACTGCATGTCGGTACATGTGACAACAATAAAACAATCAGAATTCGAGTTCCATAATGTTCACTTTTTCGTCAGCCTGCGCCCGTGCAGGAGGAACTGAATATTTGTTTTATATCTTTCCATCTTCTAATACTTACTCTGATTTAATTTTTGTGGCAAATATAGTGTGCTGTCTGACTGTGTTGCAAGCATATTACCCAAAATTGCTGTTTTTTCTGCTTTTTGTCGGTTGACATTGGTGGTGAATCTAGATCTTACAGGTATCTTCTGCTTTCTCCCCATTCCATACAACATGGTGAAGAATGTCATTGTTTTCACAATGTACCTTTGCCCACAAAACTGCAGTGCACTACTTATGGGGAAACAGCAAACATAAGAACATACGAAATAGGGGCAGGAATAAGTCATCTGGCCCATGGACCCTGCTCCGCCGTTTAATAAGATCATGGCTGACTTGGCCACGGACTCATCTCCACCTACCTGCATTTTCACCAAACCCTTAATTCCCCTGCTATGCTAAATGCTATGAAACCTTGTTTTAAATATATTTACTGTGGTAGCCTCCACTGCTTCATTCGGCAGATAATTCCACAGATTCACCACTCTCTGGTTGCAGCATAACCTCTATATTCTTAAATTGAATCCCACTAGCGATGAAGCCTCACATTCCATTTGCCCTTTTGACAGTCTCTCACACCTGCACACAAACTTATAGTGATCCATGCACAAGCACTGCCAAGTCCCTCTGCACAGTAGCATTCTGCATTTATTCAACTTATAATAATCTGCTCTTTCATTTTTTTCTTTCCAACGTGGATGGCCTTGCAACTTACCAACATTGTATTCCATCTGCCAGAACCTTGCCCACTCGCTTAACCTATCTATATCTCTCTGCAGACTCACCGCATCATCTGCACAATTTGCTTGTTAACTCAATTTAGTCTCAACAGCCAATATAGATACACTACACTCAGTCCCCTCTTCCAGTTCGTAATGTATATCGTGAAAATTCGTGGGCCAATCACCGATCCCTGCAACACGCCTTTCATTACTGTTTGCCATTCACAGTAACACACGTCTCCTAATTGTCTGCATTCTATTTGTTAACTAATCCTCTATCCATACAAGACAATCACCCCCAACTCTAGGCACCTTATCGAACGCCTTCTGGAAATCCAACTAAATAGCATCCATGTATTCCCGTCCATCCACAGCTGCCATTATATCCTCAGAGAACTACAGTAAGTTTGCCAAACAGGACGTGCCTCTGATGAAACCATTCTGTTTCTGCCTGATGGATCCATTTCTTTCCAGATGCCTTGTTGTTTCTTCTGTAATGATTGCTTCAAGCATTTTCCAAACTACAGCTGTTCAACTAACTGGCCTATAATTACCTGCCTTTAGCCTACATCCCTTATTGAACAGTGGCGTTACGTTTGCCGTCTTACAATCCGCCAGGACCTGCTGGGAATCCAGATAATTTTGGTAAATTATCACCAAAACTTCAACTGTAACTTCTGCCATTTCCAGGATGCATTCCATCAGGACAAGCGGTCTTATCTATCTTCGGGATCACAAGTCTTCTCAGCACTACCTCCTTAGTGATAGCTATTATATCGAGGACCTCACCTCCAAACACATCCGTAACTTCTCTCTTTGGCATGTGAGATATGTCCTCCATCGTGAAGACCGACAAAAATTAGTCATTCTCAGCGTCAGCCATTTCCTCATTACCCAATATCAATTTCCCCTTCTCGTCCTCCAAGGGACCTGCGTTGAGTTTAGCCACGTTTTTCCGCTTTTTATAATTATAAATTATTTTACTATCCGTTTTTATATTTTGTGGTGGTTTATTTTCATAACCTCGCTTCCCTTTCTTCATTGCGAGATCAGTGGATCCCAATCTTCCAGTTTCCAGTTTCCCACTTGGCTACATTATATGTACAAGCTTTCAATTTGATGCCTTCTTTTTTTTTTTCATTATCTAAGGCAGGCTCTCCCTACCCTACCTCTCCTTGCTTTTAAATGGAATATACTTTGTTAAGCACCGTGATAAACCCAGCAACATAATTTAAGTATGAATGTTATTCCGAGCAATATGCCATTTGTATATTTTTCTCTTGAATAACTGGAAATCTTTCACATACTGTATGTGTACTTCAGACACAGTGGCGCATTGGCGAGAGGTTGCTGTTGATCCTTGAAGTCATCGAGACTTTTTGCAATACTTGCTTGTCTCAGAGATATTTTGAAGAGTTGAAATCCAGGATTACACAGCAATGCATCGTGGAATTCACCTTGAGTTTGCTTCCAGCATGTTTACCCTGATGGGCTGTGATTTACATTTGCCAGGATAGAATGCACATGGCTTTAGGAGATAATTATGAAATTAGGCGACTGATCAAGGACATCTTTTTGCCACTTACTCTAATTAGGAGACAAATAAGATGCGCCCTTATAACACAGATGGGGATAGCTGGAACGACTTTAGACCAGCTTTCAACATAGTTTGGAAGCTCAAGTTGCCATAACCACATGCTTGCAAACAGCACACCAACCGTCCCATAACTTGCAGGAGGAGCACACGACAGTCGATCAGATGAGGGAAAAGTGGAAATTCTTCTGGCCCATATGGTGTGTTATCCGTTGAAGCTTACTTTTGCAAGTCCATTATGTTGTTTTCGGTACTTTCAGTACATGTCCAGTTGCAACAAAGGATTGTGGGTGGAGGGAGATTGAGATAGTTATGAAAAATAGAAAGTCATGGGCAAACTTGGATCGGTGCGTATTCTTTCAGGAATAACTTCCTCTTTTACAAAAATAAAGTATTTTTCTCTCAAAACAGCCTTGGACGTTTTGTGTGCGTTTATTTCTTATTACAATAGAAATGTCACAACCACGGAGTCAGAATTGCACAGATTCGGCAACTGCGCTCGTGAATATGCACGTGCCAGCTAATTATTTCATTATGATAGTATTTATATCCATTGTTCCGTCGTAGTTTTTGTCAAGCCTAGAACCTAGAACATAGCTGTGCTTCATTATCTACATTCCCCCAGCCTGAGAAATTGGACTGTCGAGTCAGATGTCTCCGAAGACTCGCGGTGTTCATTTTATTCTTAGTTGTTCTTTTCAGCCGCAGTGTAGGCCTCATTTTCCATTTGAGTGTTTAGTTGTCGGCCCTGTTTGGCCTGGCATTTATTGTTTTATTTTCCCTTCAAACATTGTTTGCATTAAAATTTGGGAATGATCGACCTGCTTCAGCGTCTCTCATGCCACACTTGCGGCATATCCGCACCGGATGACAGGAAAATGCAGCCACTTGTGTTTTCTCCAACGTCATAACAACCCATATTATTATTCACCTCTGGAGCTTTCTACAAAACATTTATCATCTGTCTGCACTTCATAGTCTACAGTTTATTTGGCATTATCTCAGAGCTTAAATTTAACTATTACACTTTGTAAATGTCAGTACCTAAAAAAATGTAGGTCCAGTTTTAAACTTATCTACTAAATTTGCATTTAAGTGTTCGTTACTGTCTGTATTACCCTTGGGATCATCCTGGTGGCTGAGGTTTTTGCCCTGAAGCTGATAATAAAGATACAGTCAGCAAGAAGAGGTGAGAATCAATCCTTGTTCTTTATTATGTTTCAAAATAAAGTTTCATATCTTGGTATGAGCAGTGACTGCTCTTTTTCCCAAGTCCGCGTTATTATTGGTTACCATACAGATGATATCCACAGCTATCTCGGAATGATAAACCAGTCATCCGTTCAATTGTAATAATAACTGCAGTGGAATGACAATCAGGAATTATTTCTATATATGCAGATGTACCCTGTATTCAATCTTTCTGATTTTACTATAATCTGCCCATGTTTGCAGATATGAACAATATCAAGGGATCGCCTAAGCTCTCGTTCACTAATAGTAGTATATAATTTATTTCCCATTTTTAATTTAAATGGCAAAGTGTTTATTCTTCAATTAGAAACTTGTAAGCGAACTTGATATTCTGAACGTGCAATTCAACAGGTGCAGTGTTAAAAGGCGGAGACTCACCCGATATCTTTTACCAAGCAATTTATGAAGAGATTGAGACTATTTCACACATCAAAAAGTTGGATAATACAGGAGATTCAGGTGTGTTTTACAAATTGTCATTGACTTCTCAAGCGATATACTGTACACTTCCTCCATCCATCCATCGCAAGTTCATGGAACGTTTGCTTTTCCTGCACGGAGGGACGGGAACAGCTGTTGGTGGTTGCGGTTTAAACCACAGTGACAGGGGAATAGGAACAAGGGCACACATGTAGATCGTGGAGTGGTTGCAGGTAGAAGTTGTGAAGCCAACGTGCAAAGTCAGCAAATCGGAAATTTGAGCATGGTGCGACTGATATTCTCAGACGCATACACTTAAATGCAAGAATCATTGCAGGGAAGGCGTAAGAGCTTTGATCATGGGTGAGCATCTGGGATGGCGACATTGTAGCCGTCAGTGAGATGTGGATGCAGCAGTCATTGTCATAGAAATGCACAGCAGAGAATCAGCCCCTCAGCCCATCTAGTTCATGCCGAACCGTTTAATCTGTATTTTCCCACCTATCTGCACTGAGACGTAACCCTCCATAACCTTACCATCCACATACATATTCAGTCTTATCTTAAACGCTGAAATCCTGCATGTGTTCATCACTTGCCCTGACAGATCATTTCACACATTCAGGATCCTCTGAGTGAAGACAGTTCCTTCATATTCCCCTTAAAAATTTTACCTTTCAAACTTAACCCAGGCCCTCTGGTTGAAGTCCCAAACTATGTGGAACGGCCTGTTTACATTTACCCTCTCTATGCCCTCACCATACTGTATACGTCTATTAAAAGTCCACTGAATATTTCACATTCCAAGCCAGAACGTCCTAACCTATCCAAGTTTGCCTTACAACGCAGGGCCTCGGGTCCCGCCAATATCCTTGAAAATTTCTCTGTACCCATTCAATCTTATTTACATATTTCCTGTAGTAGGTGACCACAACTGCACACCATACTTCAGTTTAGGTCTCATCAAAGTCTTATGCACCTTCTACATATCTGTCCATGTACTGTACACAATACTTCGATTTATGATGGCCAATGTGCCAAAAGCTATCTGTCCAACCGTGTCCACCTGTGACGCCACTTTCAATGAATTTTGTACCTGTATTCCCAGATGCCTTTGTTCTACAGCACTCCTTTATGCTCTACCGTTCACTGTGTAAGATATGCTCTGGTTCTTCCTACCGAAGTTCAACACCTCGCACATCTGCATTTGAATTCAATCTGCCATTTGGCATCCCATTTTTCCAGCTGGGCCAGATCCTGCTGAAGTTTCTGATAGCCTTCCTCGCTGCTGCTGCACCCCAATCTTGTCAACTGCAAATTTCCTGATGCAGTTAATCACATTTTTATACAGATCACTGAGAGAGATTACAAATAAGAACAGGTCCAGCACTGATCCCTGAGGCACTTTACCCATAACAGACCTCCAGTCTGTCAGCGAACCACCTTCAGCCACTCTGGCTTCTCCCACAAAGCTAATTTACCACCTTCTCTTGAATGTCGTGCTACTGAACCATCTTGACCAAACTCCTCTGTGGGGCCTTTCCAAGTGACTTCCTAATTCATTCACTTCATTGAGTTTCCTGTTAACTTCTTCGAAAATCTCTTTAAGGTAGGTTAGACTGGTCTTACCATTCACAAAGCCATGAAGACTATCCCTAATCTGCCCATGCCTATGCTCATATATCAGGTCCCTTAGAATACCTTCCAATAACTTTCACTACTGACGTGAAGCTCGCTGGCCGATAATTTCTGGTTTATCTTTCGAGCTTTTCTTAGCAGAGGATCAACAGTAGCTATCTTCTAACCCGGTACCTCACCTGTCTATTTAAATATCTCTGCTGGGCTCTTGCAATTTCTTAAGACCATAAGACCATAAGACAAAGGAGCAGAAGTCGGCCATTCGGCCCATCGAGTCTGCTCCACCATTTTTTCATGAGCTGATCCATTCTCAATTTAGTCCCACTCCCCTGCCTTCTCACCATAACCTTTGATGCCCTGGCTACTCAGATACCTATCAATCTCTGCCTTAAATACACTCAATGACTTGGCCTCCACTGCTGCCCGTGGCAACAAATTCCATAGATTCACCACCCTCTAAAAAAATTTCTTCGCATTTCTGTTCTGAATAGGCGCCCTTCAATGCTTAAGTCATGCCCTCTCGGTACTAGACTCCCCCATCGTGGGAATCAGCTTTGCCGCATCCACTCTCTCTATGCCTTTCAACATTCAAAATGTTTCTGTGAGACCTCCCCTCATTCTTCTAAACTCCGAGGAATACAGTCCAAGAGCAGACAAACTTTCCTCATATGTTAACCCTCTCATTCCCGGAATCATTCTGGTGAATCTTCTCTGGACCCTCTCCAACGTCAGCACATCCTTTCTTAAATAAGGAGACCAAAACTGCCCACAGTACTCCAAGTGAGGTCTCACCAGCACCTTATAGAGCCTCAGCATCACATCCCTGCTCCTATACTCTATTCCTCCAGAAATGAATGCCATCATTGCATTCGCCTTCTTCACCACCGACTCAACCTGGAGGTTAACCTTAATGGTATCCTGTACGAGGACTCGCAAGTCCCGCTGCATCTCAGAACTTTGATTTTTTTCCCCATTTAAATAATTGTCTGCCCGTTTATTTCTTCTGCCAAAGTGCATAAACATACACTTTCCAACACTGTATTTCATTTGCCACTTCTTTGCCCATTCTTCCAATCTATCCAAGTCTCTCTGCAGACTCTTTGTTTCCTCAGCACTACTGGCCCCTCCACCTATCTTCGTATCGTCAGCAAACTTAGCCACAAAGCCGTCTATTCTATAATCCAAATCGGTGATGTACAATGTAAAAAGAAGCGGCCCCAACAAGGACCCCTGTGGAACACCAATTGTAACCAGCAGCCAACCAGAATAGGATCCCTTTATTCCCAATCTCTGTATCCTGCCAATCAATCAACGCTCTATCCACGTATGTAACTTTCCCGTAATTCCATGGGCTCTTATCTTGTTAAGTAGCCTCATGTGTGGTACCTTGTCAAAGGCTTTCTGAAAATCCAAATATACAACATCCACTGTATCTCCCTTGTCTAGCCTGCTTGTAATTTCCTCAAAAAGTTGTAATAGGTTTGTCAGGCAGGATTTTCCTTTAAGGAATCCATGCTGAGTTCTGCCTATCTTGTCTTATGCCTTCAGGTACTCTGTCACCTCATCCTTGACAATTGACTCCAACAGCTTCCCAGCCACCAATGTCAAGCTAACAGGTCTATAATTTCCTTCTTGCTTCCTTGCCCCCTTCTTAAAAAGCGGAGTGACATTTGCAATCTTCCGGTCCTCCGGAATCATGCCAGAATCTATCGACTTTTGAAAGATCATCGCAAATGCCTTCGCAATCTCCACAGCTGCTTCCTTCGGAACACGAGGGTGCATTCTGACTGGTCCGGGAGATTATCTACCTTTAGACTATTTAGCTTCTTGAGTACTTTCTCTGTCGTAGTTGTGACTGCGCACACTTCTCTTCCCTGCCACCCTTGAGTGTCCGGTATACTGCTGATGTCTTCCTTGGTGAAGACTGATGCAAAATACTCGTTCAGTTCCTCCGCCATCTCCTTATCTCCCATTACAATTTCTCCTGCATCATTTTCTATCGGTCCTATATCTACTCTCACCTGTCTTTTACTCTTTATGTACTTGAAAAAGCTTTTAGTATCCTTTTTGATGTTATTTGCTCGCTTCCTTTCATAGTTAATCGTTTCCCTCTTAATGACCTTCTTAGTTTCTTTTGTAAACTTTTAAAGACATCCCAGTCCTCTGTCTTACCACTAATTTTTGCTTCCTTGTATGCCCTCTCCTTTGACTTAACTTTAGCTTTGACTTCTCCTGTCAACCACGGTTGCATCCTTTTTCCATTCAAAAATTTCCTGTTTTTTGGAATATTGCACCTTCCTCACTTGCACCTTCCTCACTTCTCACATAAACTCCAGCTACTGCTACTCTGCCGTCTTTCCCACCAGTGTCCCTTTCCAGTCAACTCTGGCCAGTTTCTCTTTGATACCACTGTAATTTCCTTTACTCCACTGAAATACCGACACATCAGATTTCGGGTTCTCTTTTTCAAATTTCACAGTGAACTCAATCATGTTATGATCACTGCCTCCTAAGGGTTCCTTCACCTCAATTTGCCTCCCATAAGGTCTGAGGGAACATCTTGTTAGGCTCAAGGGTGAATTCATGCTAATTTGTCTCAAGGTATCAAATAACCCAACGTAAGCTAGCTAGGAATATAAAGGAGCATGTGAAGAAAAGGAAGCTAGTTAAGAACAATATTGGGCCCTTGAAGAATGAATTGGGAGCAATTGTTATGGGAAACAGAGAAATGGCAGACGAGTTTAATAAGTACTTTGGATCTGTCTTCACTACGGAAGACACAAGCAATCTCCCAGATGTATGGATGGGCCAAGGACATTGGGTAACATAGGAACTGAAACAGATTGACATTGGAAGGAAACGGTGATGAGTAGACTGATGGGACTGAAGGCTAACAAATCCCCAGGTCCAGATGGTCTGCATCCTAGCGTACTAAAGGAGGTGGCTCTGGAAATTGCGGATGCATTGGTGATCATTTTCCAATGTTCCTTAGATTCAGGATCAGTTTCTGAGGATTGGCGAATGGTTAATATTATCCCACTTTTTAAGAAAGGAGGGAGGGAGAAAACAGAGAACTATCGCTCTGTTAGCCTAACATCAGTAGTGGGGAAGATGCTAGAGTCCATTATCAAAGATGAAATAGTGGCATATCTTGATAGCAGTGACAAGATTGGCCCAAGCCAGCATGGATTTACCAAGGGCAAATCATACTTGACTAATCTATTGGAGTTTTTCAAGGATGTAACCAGGAAGACAGACGTGGGAGATCCAGTGGATGTGGTGTACCCTGAATTTCAGAAGGCATTTGATAAGGTACCACATAGGAGATTGGTGGGTAAAATCAGAGCTCATGGCATTGAGGGGAGGATATTGACATGGATAGAAAACTGTTTGGCAGATAGAAAGCAAAGGGTAGCAGTGAATAGGTGTTTCTCGGAATGGCAGGTGGTGACTGGTGGGGTGCCACAGGGCTCAGTATTGGGACCACAGCTGTTTACAATTTACATCAATGATTTAGAGGAAGGCATTGTGAATAGCATCAGCAAGATACTAAGCTGGGTGGCAGTGTGACATGTGATGAGGATGTTAGGAGAATTCAAGGTGACTTGGATAGGCTGGGTGAGTGGGCAGAAACTTGGCAGATGGTATTTAATGTGAATAAGTGTGAAGTTATTCACTTTGGGAGCAAGAACAGGAAGGCAGATTATTATCTGAACGGTGTGGAGTTAGGTAAGGGAGAAATACAAAGAGATCTAGGAGTACTTGTTCATCAGTCTCTGAAGGTGAATGAGCAAGTGCAGCAGGCAGCGAAGAAGGCTAATGGAATGTTGGCCTCTATTACAAAGGGAATTGAGTACAAGAGCAAGGAAATCCTTTTGCATTTGTACAGAGCCCTGGTGAGACCACACTTGGAGTACTGTGTGCAGTTTTGGTCTCCAGGGTTAAGGAAGGACATCCTGGCTGTGGAGGAGGTGCAGCGCAGGTTCACTAGGTTAATTCCTGGGAGTCCGGATTGTCTTACACAGTTAGGTTAGAGAATGGGCTTGTACACGATGGAATTAAGGAGATTGAGGGGGTTTTAGATTGAGACATATAAGATTATTAAGGGATTGGACAAGGTAGAAGCAGGAAATATGTTCCAGATGCTGGGAGAGTCCAGTACCAGAGGGCATGGTTTAAGAATAAGCGGTAAGTCATTTAGGACTGAGTTGAGGAGGAACTTCTTCTCCAGAGAGTTGTGGAGGTGTGGAACGCGCTGCTTCAGAAGGCAGTGGAGGCTAATTCTCTGGATGCTTTCAAGAAGGAGCTAGATAGGTATCTTTTGGATAGGGGAATCAAGGGTTATGGGGACAAGGTAGGAACCAGGTATTGATAGTAGATGATCAGCCATGATCTCAGAATGGTGGTGCAGGCTTGAAGGGCCGAATGGTCTACTTCTGCACCTATTGTCTATTGTCTATTGTCTATAACCCCTCCTTTGTAATCTGTATATCTTCCACAAAATCGATGCTGCTTTCCTCACTTCTATAGACTCTGTGTTACGCATGGTTTAACAATCTTATCTTCCAGAGGGCCAGTTTTGTCACTTGCAATCTTTTTTTTTCTTAATATATCTGTTAAATTCCTGAGGATGATCTTTTACCTTGTCTGCTTGGGCAACTTCATGCCTTCTTTCAGCATGTCTTTAGTTTTCATTATTCAGTGTTCTATTGCATTTCTTACACACCATAAATACTTAATTTGTTGTTATCTCCAATTTCCTGTGAAGCACCTCTTTTTTTCTTAATATCCCTTAATAATGGCCTAAATATCCCTTGAAAGGGTCGGTTCCCTAGTTCCTTTATTCTGCCATGCACAGACAAACTTTGTACTCGCAAAATTTCATGTTTGACATCTTTCTAGTGACCAAGTACATCTTTGGCAGAAAACATCTTTTTGCAGTCCAGACTGTCCAGGTCCTTTCTGATACACAAACTTACGTGAGCTGCCATGTTCCTTTCTTTAACAAAAGATAATGTATCACACACTCTATCACTGGGACTTCGAAGTACTGATGAAGGAAATTTTCCTGAACGTAATTGACAATCTCTATCTCTTTTAGTCATTTTAAAGTATGGGAATCCTGGTTAATCTGTGGAGAGTTAGAATCACCTACTTTAACGACCTGATGTTTCATACATAGAAACATACATAGAAAATAGGTGCAGGAGTAGGCCATTCGGCCCTTCGAGCCTGCACCGCCATTTATTATGATCATGGCTGATCATCCAACTCAGAACACCGCCTCAGCCTTCCCTCCATACCCCCTGACCCCCGTAGCCACAAGGGCCATATCTAACTCCCTCTTAAATATAGCCAATGAACTGGCCTCAACTGTTTCCTGTGGCACAGAATTCCACAGATTCACCACTCTCTGTGTGAAGAAGTTTTTCCTAATCTCGGTCCTAAAAGGGTCCCCTCTATCCTCAAACTGTGGCCCCTCGTTCTGGACTTCCCCAACATCGGGAACAATCTTCCTGCATCTAGCCTGTCCAATCCCTTTAGGATCTTATACGTTTCAATCAGATCCCCCCTCAATCTTCTAAATTCCAACGAGTACAAGCCCAGTTCATCCAGTCTTTCTTCATATGAAAGTCCTGCCATCCCAGGAATCAATCTGGTGAACCTTCTTTGTACTCCCTCTATGGCAAGGATGTCTTTCCTCAGATTAGGGGAGCAAAACTGCACACAATACTCCAGGTGTGGTCTCACCAAGGCCTTGTACAACTGCAGTAGTACCTCCCTGCTCCCGTACTCGAATCCTCTTGCTATAAATGCCAGCATTTCCTGCGGCATTTTCCAATATCTGTACAATTTTGATCCTTTAAGTCCAGTCAGGTAGTCTATAACATAGTCATACATTTTCAACTTCTCAGTTCCATCAATAACACCTCACGAGACGGGTTCTCCAATCTGTCATGACAGCACGACCGTAATATTTTCTCTGACTAGTAAAGCCAGCTCTCCTCTTGTAATTGTTCCCGCTCCAACCCGTTTGACGCTATGGAACCACAGTCCTGCCCCCTTCAACTAAGTCTAACGAATGGCTACAATACCATCATAGCACGTTCCAATCCATTGCGTGAGCTAATCTGCCTTTCCTACGATACTTCTTGCATTGTAATATGCACAAGTCAGAGAAATAGTCAGACTATGCTCAGCCTTTTGTTTTCTGACATTGTCGAAGGCTAAAGCATATCTGCCTTATTTTAATTATGTGGGCCGATCAATCCCAACCGCTTTTCGAAAGATAGAACTGCAGGACTCGACGCCTGAGGCCAACCTGAGTGAACTTTGTCTTCTCACGCATCCGATCTGCAATTTGTCATTGTTCTTTTAAAAAAAATGTAGGGACAGGACTGCCAGCTCAAGTTCCAGGTTTCCGTTGTCTTGAACGTAATTGAGCGTGAGCCATTACTCACAAGGACAATGTCGGACTGCAGAGGACATCTGCTGAGGTGTTATGTGTGGAACTGTGCAATAAGAAAGGAATGACGACTTGAAGTACAATTTTACAGACTACCCAATTGCAGGATTTAGAGGGGCACATTTCTAAATAAATCACAGGCTGTTGCATGCAACATAAGGAATGATGACAGGTGATTTATTCTTTCCACATATTGACTGAGATTGCCATACTGTGTGTTTATGAGAGCTTCCATATTCAGTACATTGAAGTCCAGGCCGGAAAGAGCACGATACTAAATCTCCTGTTACAGATTCAGAGGGGTAAGCGGCAGAATTGTGTGCCAGGGAAAACCTTGGGATTTTCAATCTAGTGCTCATTATGACACTAGTTTCAAGATAATTGTGGAGAAGGATAGAACTGGTCCTCCAGTTCAGATTCTAAATTGGAGAAGGACCAAATTTGATGGTATCAGAAAGAATCGGACAAGTGTGGACTAGGACAAGCTGTTTCCTGGCAGAGGTGCATTTGGTAAGTGGAAAGCCTTCAAAAGTGAAATGCCGAGGAGTATAGCGTTTGTACGTTGCTGCCAGAATAAAAGGCGGAAATAAAAACTTTAGGAAACTTTGTTTTCAGAGGAATTGAGGCCCTGGTTAAGAAGAAAGACATGCATGACAGTAATAATCAGGATGGAGCAAGTGAGGTACTCGAGATATATAAGACATATGACAGAGCACACACGAAGGAAATCAGGAGGGCTAACAGAAGGCACGAGGTTGCTCACGTAGAAAAATTGGAAGCGAATCCAAAGACTTCTACAGGTGTGCTAAGATCAAGAGTATAGTGAGGGACAAAATTTATCAGAGTGTTCACATGGAACCAAGGGAGATGGTGGATGTCCTTAGTGTTTTTTGTTTTTTTTGTTTGCATCTTGCAGATATTAAACTAAGCAGAATTTAGGTCTTGCATTACATAGCAGCACGCGTTTGCTGCCTTCAGTCAACCCAGAGTCAATAAATTCCGTAGCTCTGACAGGCCCTTCCCTGAGACATCTTGACATTCAAGATGAGTCGTTTTTTTTTTTTTTGAATAACCATTGACTTCATGGGAAAAGCCATGAGCTGGTCAGAGATGATTACTTCTCTGACCCGTGGTGTGCCACATAGGTCGTTGTTGGGTGTGTTGCTGTTTGTCATCGATATTGACGATCTCGATGATAGTTTGGTCAAATGGATCAGCAAATCTTTGGATTACTGCAAGATTGGTGTGTAGTGAACTGCGAGGAACTCTTTCAAAGCTTATAGCAGTTCCTGGAGCAGATGGAAAAATGGGCTGTAAATGGTATATTGAATGATACAGACAAATGGAAGGAGATGGTCTTTGGTAGGACTTACACCGTGAGTGGTGGATCATCGAGCAGTGCATTATGGCAGCGGGATCCGGGAAAACAGATGCATTATTCTTTGAAATAGGCGTCACCAGTAGATTAGGTCGAAAAGAAAGTGTGTGCACACTGGACTTCATAAACCAAAGTACTAAGTACAGGAGATGGGATGATGTGTTGAATTTATGTATGCAGTTATTGAGTCCTAACTCGGCGTATCATGTGCAGGTTTCTTCACCAACCTCACGAAAGATGTGAAAGAGTGCAGAAATGAAATACAAAAATGTTTTTGGACTTGAGGTATAGGATAAGGTTAAACAAGTTAGCTCTTCATTTTCTGGAGTGTTTAAGAGTGAGGGAGATTTGACAGAGATATGAAAGGATGGAGATATGTCTCCAACAAAGAACGTGTAAGGCATTCCGTCCCTCTGATTGCATAGAAGTCTCCCTTGGGAAAAGTGTAGCACCTACCTATCGGATTCCACCCTATCCCGCACCCCACACCCCGATGTGGGTAACGAGAAGCCATGGGAGCAGGTGGTGGATGGTCGTATAAACAGCAGCTGCATATCACAAGCTCTGGTTATATTCTGCCACTGATGCCAGGCAGAAAATCCCTGAAGAGTATTGATAATGGCTCGGGTGAACCTTCTTATGAAGAGACAGTGCAGAAAAAGGCAAAGGAAAAAAGCATCAGAAAAAGAAAAATTGCCAAGAACAGTTGTGGGAATGAATAAGACCATCATCGCCCACGTCATTCGACACGGTAGAAAATGACGATAGTGATGATGAGGAAGTTGATGATACTAAATTAAGACCAGTGTATAGGGTAAATGAGATCAGGCTGTTTCCATTGAGGTTGTTTGAGACGAGAACTAAAGTTAATGTGTTAAGAGTAAAAGATGAACTACTTAAGGAGAAAACGAAGATTTTTTTTTTTCACTCAGAATTTGCTGTGGGTGTGGTTTAAGCTGACAAGGAAAGTGTGCATTCGATTTCATCATCTAGCGGACATTTCCTGTTTCTATATTGAGGGTTATGATCCGGGCAAAGAAATGAGAGTGATGGACAGAAAACTGATGCTGGTTTTGCTACAATGGAGAACTGAAGTTGCTGGTAGCAGCGACCGCATCTGCTTTTAAACGTCCACCATACTCTATGGTACGGTCAGTGAGAAGAGGAACAGTTTATGAATTCTGTTCCAAACGTAAAATACATCTTTCCATCAGCTATCCTTTTCATTGACGTCCAGGTTCTGGTTCAATTGATTCTATCAATCAAATCAACTATTACACCAGCGACCCGTTTAACAGCACCGTTCATGGACTAGAATGTAGTGAAGGAAACCCCTGTGTTCCCAGTTGGTACATGTTTAGTTTCTGTTTTTATATTCTACCTCTACCTCATGCTGTTGGCGAATATAAACTTACCAAGGAAGTTATACAGGCATTCAGGGCGTTAATTGATCTGAGATCTGGTACTTCTGTGAGAGATTTGTGTTAATTGATGTGTGTAACAAAAAAAAAACACTCTTCTGTAGCCAGGTGTGTAATTGAACGAAATGTTATTTCATTGCTCCTTGCGTTTTGCTAATTTCCATGTGAAGGTTTTGAGGAATAATAAGAGCGTGGTGTTCGTGCGCAATACGTTGTTCATAGCCAGAGCACAGATAAGCATCCATTCTTCATTGAAATGCCCATCATACACAGAACAAAAAGAATATCTCTCATTTAGCAGGGTGCACTGTTCAGCATGTGGTTTCAGAGATATAGATTTCATTTATTTTTCCTTCTAGATCTGGTTCCCGGCGCTGAAAGTAATACGATTGATTCTCCTAATGCTCTGGTCCGGATGGCCGGCGATACCGACAATCTGATGATGCTCACAATTTCCCAAGATGTCCACGAAAATGAAGGTAAATTCAGTCTCCTTCATATCCACAGTAACCAAAACTTTAGGTCAACAAATTATTCACCGGCTTATGATTTTGACAAACACAATCTTTATTTGTATTTCTTAAAAATACACATCCTGGGAAAGTGGTTCACGAGCAATTTTGTTCTCACGCAGACAAATTTGCCATCCCGGAGTCTTATCGGAAACACGTGACTCTACGATTTTGTATCGTCCACGCCTGTTTCTCTGCATACAATGTATTTCCAGGGATTGAAACTGTTTCCGTTCATCTCTCCCCAGCAACTGTCCTCCTATACAGATGAGATGCATTAAATCAGTGCTGCTGTTTAAATCACTGCCGTTGATCCTCAGTAGTTTGTCCTCGCCATGCGAATTTCTCACTTGCGCATTTCATTTGGTGGTTTTCATTTTAAATATTACGTGTGTTTAGTTTGTGAAGACTAATCCTTTCACAGAGAGTAGGCAATACTTTACATTTTCGTCAATGGAATAGAAAAGGCCAAGTAATAAGGAGGTCCTGGAGAGTGAGTATAGAGAGCTTGGTAGGAAGTTGAAAAGCAGGACCTCAAGGGTGGTAATCTCAGGATTGCTACCTGTGCTACGTGCCAGTGAGGGTAAGAATAGGATGCTCTGGAGGATGAACAAGTGGCTGAGGAACTGTTGTAGGGGGCAGGGTTTCAGATTTCAGGATCATTGGGTCCTCTTCTGGGGCAGGTGTGACCTGTACAGGAGAGATGGGTTACACTTGAACTACAGGGGGACCAATATCCTTTCAGGGAGGTTTGTTAGTGCTATTGGGGAGGCTTTAAACTACATTTGCAGGGGGATGGGAACCAGAGTGCTAGAGCTGACAGTGTGGCTGGGGTGAAAATAAATGATGTTAAAAGTTCAAGCAAAACCGCTAGTAGAAAGCTTGTGAGTGGTGGTAAAAATCTTCCGAGGTGTATATATTTCAATGCTAGGTGTATTGCGGGGAAGGCGGATGAGTTGAGGGCGTGGATTGACACGTGGAATTATGACGTTATGGCAATTAGTGAAACTTGGCTACAGGCGGGGCAGGATTGGCAGCTTAATATTCCAGGGTTCCGATGTTTCAGATGTGAACGAGGCAGAGGAATGAAAAGTGGGGGAGTAGCATTGCTTGTAGGGAAATATTACAGCAGTGCTCAGGCAGGACAGATTAGAGGGCTTGTCAACTGAGTCCTTATGGATGGAACTGAGAAATAGGAAAGGTATGGCCATATTAGTGGGATTGTATTACAGACCACCCAACAGTCAACGAGAATTGGAAGAGCAAATCTGCAGAGAGATAGCAGGCAACTGCAGGAAACATGAAGTTATGGTGGTAGGAGATTTTAATTTTCCATATATTGATTGGGACTCCCATTCTATTAGGGGTCTAGATGGTTTAGAGTTTATAAAATGTGTTCAGGGAAGTTTTCTAAATCAATATATAAAGGTACCAACTAGAGGGGATGCAGTATTGGATCTCCTGTTCGGAAACAATTTAGGACAAGTGAAGGAAGTGTGTGTAGGGGAGCACTTTGGTTCCAGTGATCATAGCACCATGAGTTTCAACTTGATCATGGACAAGGATAGATCTGGTCCTAGGGTTGAGGTTCTGAACTAGAACAAGGCCAAATTTGAAGAAATAAGAAAGGATCCAAAAAGCGTGGATTGGGACTGGTTGTTCTCTGGCAAAGATGTGATCCGTAGGTGGGAAGCCTTCAAAGGAGAAATTTTGAGAGTGCAGAGTTTGTATGTTCCTGTCAGGATTAAAGGCAAAGTGAATAGGAATACGGAACCTGGGTTCTCAAGGGATATTGCAACTCTGATAAAGAAGAAGATGGAGTTGTATGACATGTATAGGAAACAGGGAGTAAATAAGTTGCTTGAGGAGTATAAGAAGTGCAAGAAAATACTTAAGAAAGAAATCAGGAGGGCTAAAAGAAGACATGAGGTTGCCTTTGCAGTCAAAGTGAAGGATAATCCAAAGAGCTTTTACAGGTATATTAAGAGCAAAACGATTGTAAGGGATAAAATTGGTCCTCTTGAAGTTCAGAGTGGTCGGCTATGTGCGGAACCAAAGGAAATGGGGGAGATCTTAAAAAGTTTTTTTTTTTTTTTGCGTCTGTATTTACTGAGGAAACTGGCATGAAGTCTATGGAATTAAAGGAAACAAGTAGTGAGACCATGGAAACTGTACAGATTGAAAAGGAGGAGGTGCTTGCTGTCTTGAGGAAAATTAAAGTGGATAAATCCCCGGGACCTGACAGAGTGTTCCCTCGGACCTTGAAGGAGACGAGGGTTGAAATTGCAGGGGCCCTGGCAGAAATATTTAAAATGTCGCTGTCTACAGGTGAGGTGCCGGAGGATTAGAGAGTGGCTCAAGTTTTTCCGTTGTTTAAAAAAGGATCGAAAAGTAATCCGGGAAATTATAGGCCGGCAAGTTTAACGTCGGTAGTAGGTAAGTTATTGGAGGAAGTACGAAGAGACGGAATCTACAAGCATTTGGATAGACAGGGACTTATTAGGGAGAGTCAACATGGCTTTGTGCGTGGTAGGTCATGTTTGACAAATCTATTGGAGTTTTTCGAGGAGGTTACCAGGAAAGCAGATGAAGGGAAGGCAGTGGATATTGTCTACATGGACTTCAGTGAGGCCTTGACAAGGTCCCGCATGGGAGGTTAGTTAGGAAAATTCAGTCGCGAGGTATACATGGAGAGGTGGTAAACTGGATTAGACATTGGCTCAATGGAAGAAGCCAAAGAGTGGTAGTAGAGAATTGCTTCTCCGAGTGGAGGCCTGTGAGTAGTGGTATGCCACAGGGATCAGTGTTGGGTCCATTTTTATTTGTCATCTATATCAATGATCTGGATGATAATGTGGTAAATTGGATCAGCAAATTTGCTGATGATACAAAGTTTGGAGGTGTAGTAGACGGTGAGGAAGGTTTTCAGAGCCTACAGAAGGACTTGGACCAGCTGGAAAAATGGCAGATGGAGTTTAATGCAGACAAGTGTGAGGTATTGCACGTTGGAAGGACAAACCAAGGTAGAACATACAGGGTTAATGGTACGGCACTGAAGAGTGCAGTAGAACAGAGGGATCTGGGAATACAGATACAAAATTCCCTAAAAGTGTCGTCACAGGTAGATAGTGTCGTAAAGAGAGCTTTTGGTACATTGGGTTTTATTAATCAAAGTATTGAGTATAAGAGCTGGAATGTCATGATGAGGTTGTATAATGCATTGGTGAAGCCGAATCTGGAGTAATGTGTTCAGTTTTGGTCACCAAATTACAGGACGGATATAAATAAGGTTGAAAGAGTTCAGAGAAGGTTTACAAGGATGTTGTCGGGATTTGAGAAACTTAGTGACAGAGAAAGGTTGCATAAGTTAGGACTTTATTCCCTGGAGCGCAGAAGAATGAGGGGAGATTTGATAGAGGTATATAAAATTATGATGGGTATAGATAGAGTAAATGCAAGCAGGCTTTTTCCACTGACGCAAGGGGACAAAAAAAAAAAAAAAACAGAGGACATGGGTTAAGGGTGAGGGGGGGAAGTTTAAAGGGAACGTTAGCGGGGGCTTCTTCACACAGAGAGTGGTGGGAGTATGAAATGAGCTGCCAGACGAGGTGGTAAATGTGGGTTCTTTTTTAACATTTAAGAATAAATTGGACAGATACATGGCTGGGAGGTGTATGGAGGGATATGATCCGTGTGCAGGTCAGTGGGACTAGGCAGAAAATGGTTCGGCACAGCCAAGAAGGGCCAAAAGGCCTGTTTCTGTGCTGTCGTTTTTCTACGGTTTCTTTCTTCTATATTTCAAATGTTATTTATTTCCAGTCGACTCTCAGCATGCATAATATGTCACCTTTGTTTTCATTCGCAGGTAGATTAGCATAAACTCCACGATGCCATATGCTAATACGAGTCTTGAAGAGAATGGAAGTATTCTGACTTGTATCGATTAGCTATCCTTTCACCTGTCAAGGAAGATGAACATGCAGATATTCATCTTGTTGTCTTCTCTTGCAAAATTACCGATTGAAGAAATATTGACTTATTTTGAGTATAATTGGCTTGACTCTTGTTCTATTACTTGGAAGAAAACATCTTTGTTTAATTGAATGCATATACATCTGAAGAAATGGGGAAAAATGTCAGAATATCCCTCGAGAAGAAAGATCATGGCCATTTTTATCAATTATTATTAAAAGCAATTTCCCTGTGTTAGCCTTTCCAGTATCCCTAACGGTTGTTAAAGATTTCTCAGGTGTTCAGATGAATGGATTTATGGCTTTATCGAGCTTTATTTTGTTATGGTTCTTGGCAGTCGGTGTTTTATTTTTGCATTATTCCGTGAAGTTTCAAACAAATTAAATACATATATCATCTTATTAATGTGTTCACTTTTTGTCCGAAATGCAAGCCAAATCAGGGACATTGAAAGAACACCACACTGTTTCCTCTAGAATTCCAATATGAACAAGAGATACATACTACTATCATAGACCACCTTATGTTTCGCCAAAAGTTCCGGCAAGTTGCCATCTGGCACAGTAGAGTGAAAGTGAAAAATAAAGTTGCTATCAGCAGGTTAAGGGAAAAATAAGTGAAATCAACAAGTCTGAGAACACTCGTCATTGGCATGTAAGAGAGAGAGGGGGTTAAGAAGAGAAGGGAGGGGTCAGAGAGAGAGGGGAGAGAGTGAGGACGGGGGGAAGAGAGAGTGAGAGAGAAGGAGAGGGAGGAAGGAGAGAGAGACAGGAGAGGCCAATGAGCACAGGCCGTCAAACACGCCCCATAAGATGAGTCTTTCCATCCCAGAATGAATTTTGTAAATCACCTTTGAAACCCCTCTAATGTCAATACGTCCTTTGTCAGAAAGAGTGCCCAAGCATGTGAACGATATTCTAAGTGAGGCCTTACCAGTGCCTTCTAAAGCCTGAATATCAGGTCCCTGTTTTTATATTCCAGCCCTTTGTCAATGAATGATAACATTGTATTTGTCTTTATCATCACCGACACGCCCTGTGAATTGACCTTTCAGGAATCCTGCGTGAGGACTCAGAATTTACTGTGTACCTCAGATTTTTGTTTTCTTTCCATTTAGCAAATATTCTTTGCGCTTTTTTCCCTCGATCAAAGTGTATGACCATACTTTTTCTGACACTGTATTCCATCAGCCATTAATTTGCCCATTCTCCTGGTCTGTTTAAATCCTTCTGTAGCGTCTCTGTATCCTCAACTCTACCTCCGCTTCACCCATCTTCATATCGTACGAAATGTTGGCAGCAGAACCATCAATATCTTCTTGCAATTGACGTATAATGTAAAAAAAGCAGTGGTCCCATATAGATTCCTGTGGAACACCTGTAGTCATTGGCAGCCAACCAGAAAAGGTGCTCTTTAGACTTCTACTTTACATTCTGTCAATTAGCCAATTCTCTGTCCATGCTAGTATCTTTCTTGAAATACCATGGGCATATAACTTTTCAAACTGTATAGGAATTCTATCATATGTGGTCAAAGTATCCTTCGGGTTTTTGTACCTAATCCTCTCTAATCATCTCCAGTTTGGTGTTAAACACCCAATCCAAAATAACTGACCACCCCGCCCCCCCGCAATGGACTCATCCACGGACGGTCCTCAAAGGCCACCTAAAAGGCATTCTGCATGTTTTTCCCTCTTGGGATTTTGCCAAACTACCTGCATTTTGTAATACCTCATTGCAGTCATAACATTGCTCTTTTGAAATGCTTTGCATCTCCCATTGTAATTCTATGCTACACCTTTCCTAGTTTTCGGAGGTCTGCATGCATCTCCCATCAGCGTCTTTTTGCACGTGCAGTTTCTTAGCTCAATCCATAATGACTCTACAACTTGTGATACTATGCCACCTCTTTCAAATGATTTAGTTTCATGTTTTTTTACCAACGGACTCACCCGACCTCATCAGTCTACTTGCCTGTCCTTTAATACATTGTGTACCCTTGGAAGTTAATCTCCCAGCATTATTCTTCTTTCAGCCACGATTCAGTGATCTCCCTAGCATCATACATCCCATTCCGTAACTGTACTATTAGCTGACTACCTTATTCTGTATATTACGTCCATTCAAGTACTGCACATTTGCCCTGTTCGATTTTGTCCCCTATCCACATTGCCACTCTCCAGTTGACTGCCGTTTGGTTCGATCATCAGCCTTGCGTCGCTCATGGTTTTACTAGACTCGGAATCGGTTTCGAAAACAATGACTCAATCCTTACCCCTATCACTCAGGTCCCCATTCCCCCAATAAGTTATTTTCATCTCCCCAAACAGTTCGATAAATCCTGTCCGCAAGGTTATTAAATTGAGATTTTACTCGTTATGTCGTTCAAGTCTTCCCTTCCCCTGAAGTGATCCCAATTATCCAGAAATCTAAACTTCTGCCTCCCCCACCTTCCCCCGTGCCAGTTCCTCATCCAGAGATTCGTTTCCAAAGTCATCATATTTTCAACCTCACTAGCACATTTTCCCCCGAACTGTTTGTTCGCCCTTTCCCTCAAAGTTATCCAAACTGGTGTTGAGTGGAACGGCTGCAGAGGTACTCTGCATTTTATGCCCATTTCCCTTCTTTCTCCTGAAGTCACGCAGCTATCTACATCCTGCCAACTCGGGATGACTACCCTCCTGTAGCTTTGATCTCTCCGTTGGTCAGTCTCCTGTATGAGCCGAGCTGCAGTTCCAGTTCCTTAAAATGTTCTCATTGCAGCTGTTGCCCAGTGCACCTGGTACAAATGTATGTTGTGGGAGATAAGCACATCTCAAATGTCATGCACAGAACAAAGACCTTCTCCTGGAAAGATTCTTGCTGAACTAAGTATAACCTATCAGATAAATAATGATGAAATAATAAGAAGAAGACATTTAGCAGATACTTACTTTGCCAAACCTGGATCGCATCAAAACCAGATGAGCTAAATCCACTGCAACATTGGTCCACTCAGACAATGGCCGCTCCAACAATTGCTGCTCCACTTACACCTGCCTTGTTTTTATTTCCACATTCTATTGATTAGGTGCACCCAATTGAGAAATACAGCTGCAAAGTATTTAAATCTTCAGACGTAGCCCTAAATGAAATCGTAGGCTCTCATCATTCTTCCGCTCATTGACGCAGTCGAACTCATTATATACGAATCACATGTTTACTGCCTTCCAACTAGGGCTAGATTCATCTTATCTCTGCACACATCTGTTATGAACTGTAACGTTTTAGAAAAAAAAAAAGCAGCAGCAATAGAGTTCACACTGGCGTCTGGTTTTGATGTTAAACCCACTTTCTTTATTACTATCTACTTATAATATTGCTACTTAAGCAAGATAAACTAAAGTTAACAGTGTTATGTGTATGTGTGTGTAAATATAAAACCCAAACTATTGTGGTCGGGGGAACAAGGCTTAAAGTCTTGACATGGTAAAGTATAAAAGTTCAGTTCAACCACGGAATAAATGGTAAGAGAGGGAGATATTTGTAATCCAGTGTGGAGAGAAAGCAATTATGTCGAATTTCACAGGTTCCGCGATAGTGATTAATAAATGTCAGTTGTCGAAGATCCTCTGTCGAGCCGGTCCAAATCCACATACGAATTACCACCAGAGTGATCTGTCACAGGGATATCGTCTTCAAGGGGTTACCACATGGCATAACCAAGCAAGAGTTAACCTCGAGAGGTCCCACAGGACATCCCTTAATCCACTCCTATGGATTATTTGATGTGCACTGGGTCGATAATCAACCCACCCATTTGGGTCCAGCAGAGTTCCAAATCCCCAGCTCCGACAATCTGGAGTTGCTACCCTTTTTCAGATTCGCTCCTCTCTCTCTCTCTCCTTCTTGTCTTCTGACTTCTGACTGGGTCTGTCTGTGTCCTTGTTTTAAAGGTAAACAAGATGAGAGTCAGTCAGTGAACAACATCATAGTCCTGCCTCACTGAAGCGTTCTTTTAAAGTGACAGTCCACAGTAAACGAAACCTGCGGGTCTGCAACACATCACTGAGATTTTCAACGGTTTCCGCAGATGTTTCACATCCAATAATTCCTTCAATAACATATGCTACGTGTACAATGTCTCCAATGTTTTTGAGATGACTAGCCGGGTGTCATTTCAGAAAAAAAGTACATATTCCAGAACCTAACAAATCGACTGTCAGTCTGGAAATTTCTGTGTGACTGACATCTGTATCTCCCTCAGCCAGTCAAGCCCATTTCACTTTCTTCTAGGGGTGGTGGGATTTATGGAAACGGTACGGTTTGCAACTAAACTGGTGCGGGACCAATAATATTACAGAATTTTTTTGCTTGTGATGTCCCGGGAGATTCAAATTAGAATTGCAGTATGTTGGGCGAGACAGCGCTGGGACAGTTGGTGCTGTTGTTGTGGGAAAAGTAGATGTTAGGTATTCTGTTGTTCCGTTGTTTTAAATATGACGAAAGGAGAGGTTCGGCATCATTCGACTGGGAAAATACCATGGTAGCGCTCAGACAGCAGTGCTGGGAGGGCTCGTCAACGAAGGGTATATGTGTACAACTCAGAAATAATTTAAAAAAGGTATGACTGGGTTAGTGTGATTATTTTCTGGATTTTCCAGATGTCACTGAGATTTAGAGCGGCGTATTTGTGGAGAAATAGCAGACAGTTGCAAGAAAAGCAAGGTGGTGATAGTAGGTAATTTTATCTTCCTCCTCTCGTCTAAGACTTGCAGACTGTAAAATGCCTAGATGGGATAAATCTGTCACAGGAGGAGCTCTGGAGACCAAATGGCCAAAGTTCCCCCAGCAGTTTTTTTGGAATGATCGATTGATTACTGAACGGAATTCGGTCAACAGCACTCTGACGCCAGAGGCACTGTTCTCCAGGTGGAACAGGAGTTAGTCGAGGTCAGAGGCTGTTGTATCATTGCTGTCCTGAGTCGGGCGATATGTAAACTCGTAGATGTCCAATACAGTGAGAAGACAGGATTTCATACAGCTCGTGACCAGCTGCTTATAGCACTTCATTATTATTTAGTTCAGTGCAACTGGATGATAGTCGGTAAAACAGCTTACTGGCGGCATCTGGGATTATAGTTGGGACTTTAAGTGTGCAGGTATAGTGGACTGTTTCAGAGAGATGTGAAAGCTGTAGTCAGGACATCTGCCAGCTGGACCGCACAGTCCTTCAGCATCCGATAAGGGACGTTGACAGGCCCGTCAGCTTTACCTGTGTTGACAATGACTAAGGTCTTTCTAACATCAGCTGTGGCCAAACAGAGTGACTGTTTCGCGGTGGGGGTGGGGTGGGGGAGTGCGGCCTTCCTCGCTGGCACACCGTTCAACGCAGCAGACTGTATCAAGAAGACAGACGACGCTGTCAAGTGTTGCTGAATCCGTTCTGGACGTAGCAACATAAGCCTATGCCCCATTTTCAGATGCAGGTTAATCCAATAATTCTCAGTGATTATCCAAACGTTTCTTGCAGTAAATGATGATGCATGAGGATGACAATTCGATTCATAAAATTACTGTGCAATCAGCTTCCATCAGGCTGACAGACGACGTAATGAACTCCAGAACATATTAAGAACATATTTTTAGTTGTGCATGAATTAACAGTTACATAACCTTGTCATATCAGGCGGACTGATAAACTTGAAAAGATATTTGTGATGAAAGATCGAGGCAAGGATGGTTAGGGCCTAAGTGTTGCAGTATCCGAGAAAGAATCGAGACGCGACACGAGACTGAAATGAAGACAAACCTATAAACTAGATGCTACAAGAGAATGCAAAGATGAGCTGACGATTGAGCACCAACCCTCACTTCAGATGATCTGCAATCATTAAAATTCTGTCACCATATCATGGCCGCCAATTAGCAGTGTGGCGCTGAATCTTTAGAGGGGATGCGCCAGCGATCCATATTCAAGGAGTTAGAGCGTCTAAACCCCGGAGGCCAGCGCGGTCGACTGAGTGTCAACCGAGGATCCCCGTTCTTCCGCCCGACTCCTGACGGCTCTGGTTACACTGAGAGACGATGATGATAGTCATGGATGAGAGCCGGATTCAAGATGTCTCTTTCAGCAGCGTTACTTCGATTCCAATCCTTCCGAATGCACGAAGGACCACCGAACACCCCGAACAGTTGGTGAGAACAGAACTCTTTTAAAGGTGAACAGCTGTTCCCTATGAACAAAGCTTGGTGGCGACAAGACAGACGGTAGTGGGAGTAAAAGACTGGTGTTTTCAGGTTTTAATTCAGAAATTTGGAAGGTGGCGTTGATCTTGTGTGTCCTGGAGAGCTGTGAGGCGGTTCAATGGAATTGGCCGCCAACTTTCTAGATTCCGACCGGAGAGACAAAGTCCTGATTAAACAACCAACCTGGTGCGGAGGCTGCAATGCCGGTCCCTGCCTTCTCTTGCGACTAGGCTTTATTTAAGCCTTCCGGGTAGAGGCCAACAAAAACTCCCTGCCTTTAGTTCATTTCTATTTGTAACGTTGAGCTAAACTTCCGGCCCCAACTTCTACCTCCTGCGCAGGGAAGTTTGGTGGAGAATGCCCAAATTGGCATTCGAAAGGGACGTCCGTGCGTACAATGGCACAGAGCGATTCGGGTGACTTCTGCGCTTAGGGCTTGAGAATAATTATCTATCTTACCGAACGAAAGCCGCGATCACCATAACTTTGAGCAAAATGGTGGTAAGCTGCCTCCTTACTGAGGTTCGTCGAACTGAAGAGACAAGGCATTTGTTTTTTGATTCTTCAACCCTGGACGATAGGGCTGGAAAAATTGAAATGGTTCAAGAAAGCATAACACCTGAACTGTCCGGAATTTTAGCCTCCTGGATATAAGCTGAGTTCCTGTGCCCGGAACGTACCATAAAAGGGGTCTTGGCCGTCTTAAACCAGTGATGCCATTCCTCCAAAGTGAACTTCACCGAAAGCAGCTCACTATTTTCGATGAGGTAGTTCACCTTGACGGGTATAGTCGCCTGAAAGATAATACACAGGGGTGTAGTTTGTGTTCGAACGTGTCCGCTGAGACATCACTGCACACAGTCCGATGTCCGAGGCATCCACTTCCACAATGAAGGGAGGACTGGTTTAGGTGAAACAAAAATGGGAGCTGTAGTGAACCGCTCTTCGAGCTCTGCAAAAGCAGTCTCTGCTTCAGTAATCCAAACAAAATGGCCCGTGGATCTCTTCGTTAATAATGTCAGTGGAGCCGTCCATGAGTTAAAGTTCCCAATAAGTTTCTTGGAAAAGTCGGCATATCCCAAGAATTGTCGGACTTGTTTTATGTTAGATGGTCGTACCCAATCTCTTATTGCCTTTTTCTTAATAGGGTCCAGCGAGAGATTGTCATAAGAAAAGAAAATCAAAAAAATGAAATGTTGGTTGCGTAACAATTGGATATTTCAGGCATGACGTTAAGTCCATTGTCTGCAAGCCTCTGATATAACCCGAAGTGAGCGCCGTGCTGCTCCGTGGACCGAGAAATATATAGGATATCGTTTGGAAAACTGCTAGAGCATTCGCAAGGCTGACGAGCATGACCAGATCCTCTATGAACCCTGTCAGTGTGTTGAATACGGTTTTCCACACGTCACGCTCCTTCATGTGAACCACATTTTACGCAAGCCTAGCTCTAGGAATACTCCTGCCCTTGAAGTAACTCGAAGGCGGTGTTAATGCGTGGAACGAATACTAGCCCTTATGCAAATTAGCCTTCTACAATCAATGCACGGCTTCAGGCTCCCACCCTTTATCTGTACGAGATTGCACCGGTTGTTAAGGTAGAGGACCGAATGAATCGCATGGTAAGAGTTTCCTTGATACACTCCCCCACAGAACTTCTCTATGGGCCCGGGCGCACGTTGTTTGACCCTGCGGAGGAGAAGTCCTAGTATAGCATAGTCACAGTGTCGGTGTGGAATAAGAATTGAGACATTTACCTTGATAAAGCCATCTTCCAAATCTTCGTGGATGGAAAGAATTTCGACCGGCTTGGGCGTTGCAACTGGACCCGACCTTCCGCTGAGGATGACTCCTTGGGCTCCTTCCGTCATGGGGGTGTTTCGGCCCACCTAGGAGTCTCCCCTATTGGTTCAGACGAGTCTTTAATTGAAACAAGAGGGCAAATCGACTCTAAATCTTCAGCCGTCACATCAAATATCGGATTCGGCTTGTCTTCCCTTGGAGGCAGCTTTCATTTTTCGAAGGCTTTGAGTTACACACAAACTAACAAGCTGTCTCCCCGTTGGCTGCTGGTCTCGGGAAAGTCTGGGGTTGGAGCATCAAGTTGCAAACATCGCGTCTTGCAAAGAGGTGAACTTGCAATGATCCTCCCTTCCTTCTAGTTCACAGAGAGGTAGTGCTGGGTCAGCCAAGTGTGCTCTAGGATCAGAGGCATGTGAGGAGATTTGATGATTTTGAAACAAAGGTCCTCCGCAGATTCTCAATCTTAATTCACAAAACTGATGTCTGCTGCAGAATCTGCCCGACCATACAGAGCTGTTGCGGCAAGGGCTGGCTCAATTCTGCTGAGGTATGTTGAGTCGCTAGGTAGTTCCCATGTCCAGAAAATTCCCTACTGCCTCAAAGTACAGATGAGCATTCACCTCTCGTCATTTCTAACTCTATGAAATCTTCGCCTTCAGCGTGACACCAGAGTTCACAGTGTTGGGAGTAGTGGCAGCCCTGGCCACCGTCCTCTCGACTCTGGACTGTCTTTGTGGTTTCCCGACGACTGCAGTTTCGGATAATAGACATCTCCACACTAAATGCTGAAGTAAACTACTCATTATTGCCCACACTCACATTCACCACATCAAATGCAACTATCCCGTCTTCATCGAACTGCCCTACCCCTCTGCAGTTATGCTCCTGCTCTCATGGACAGAAAACCTTGGGATTCACCGTAAACCAACTTGCCAAAGACTTATCGAGGCACTCAGGCAAGTTAAAATCCCAGATACTAACAACTCTATTATATTTACACATTTCCTGAAACTGGTTAACCACAGTGCCTATAAAAGTATTCACTCCCCCTCCGCCACAACCACCACCACCAAACCCTTGGAAGTTTTCATGTTTTTTTTGTTTTACAACATTGAATCACAGTAGAATTAATGTGTCTTTTCTAACACTGTTCAAAAATAAATCCCTTTTGTATCAGAGTGAAACCAATCTCTACAAAGTGAATCCAAATTAATTAGAAATATAATACACAAAATAATTGATTGCAAAAGTATTCATCATCACCCCCCTCCGCCCCAAACTTTAAACTGACACACCGATTAGTGAAGCAGTCAATTGCTTTAAGAAGTCAAATAATTAGTTAAAGGGAGATCTGCTTTTGGAGAGATGTGTGCGGTTAACGTGTTTCAATTGAGTGTCGTAAAAATGCACCTGTATCTGGAAAGCCCAGATGCTGGTGAATCAGTATCCTGGCAAAAATTACACCATGGAAACAAAAGATCATTCCAAGGAACTCAGTGAAAAGGTATTGAAAAGCGCAATCACGAGATGGATACAAGTACATTTCTAAGGCACTGAAACTGCCTTGGAGAACAATTAAGTCAATCCTCAAGTAATGGAAAGAATATGGCACAGCTGTAAAACAGCATAGAGCAGGCCATCCTGAACACCTGAGTGACCGTGCAAGAAGCAGTCTAGAGAGGGAGGCCACCAAGAGACCTACGACAACTCAGGATGAATTACAAGCTTCAGTGGCTGCGCATCCAACAAATATTGCACGTGTTCTTAACTAGTGGGGAGATTTTATGGGAAGACTGTTAAAGAGAAAGCCAGTGTTTAAAAAAGGCTGGTGTCTGCTAGAAGTTTGAAAGAACGTGCTGTAGTCTGTGTCAAAAGAACTGTGACTCCGGAGAGGCTTTTTTTCCAGCAAGATAATGACCCGAAGCATAAAGCCAAAGCTACACAGCAATGGAACAACAAAGTTAATGTCGTACAGTGGCCAAGACAAAGTCCAGACCTCAATCCAATTGAGCATTTGCCGCTGGACTTGAAAAGGGCTAGTCACTCACGGTCTCCATACAATCTGACAGCTTGAGCAGTTTTGGAAAGAAGAAAAGGGAAAATGCAATATCCAGATATGCAAAGCTGATCGAGACCCATCCACACAGATTCAAGGCTATAATTGTTGTCAAAAGTGTTTCTACTAAATACTGACTTGACAGGAGTGAATACTTCTTCAAGCAATTATTTTGTGTTTTCTATTTGTAACTATTATAGATCATTGTGTAGAGATATGTTTTCGGACTGACACGAAAGAGACTTTTGTTATTGATCCGCGTCAAAAAAAAAGCCAAATTAAGTTCATTATGATTCAATGTTGTAAAACTACAAGACCTGAAAACGTTCAAAGGGGGGTGAATACTTTTTACTGACACTGTATACCCTACTTTATAGGGACACTGCCCCTTCGCTCTTCAGTCCCGATGAAGAGTCTCAGTCCGAAACGTTGACTGTTCGTATCCACGGATGCTGCCCGACCTGCTGAGTTCCTCTTGCGTGTTGTGCGTGTTTCAATTGTCCAAACTCCGAGTAGTGCCACGATGGAGGACGTGGATACCGGCTTGCCGGTACGTTCAGGTCGCGCAGCCGGGAGACGTTCTGCATCCCACCAGATCGGCTCTGCGCTTGGAGCGATCCAACCACCCGCCCGGGTTCAGTGTCCGGGTATCGAAACTCTCCTGGATCGACTCCTATCTAAATCACTCACTCCATCACCGCATCTTTCAACGTGTACACATAATCTCACACCCTTATTGCTTTTCTACTAATTATTTTAGTCTCCATCCGACACTAAATGATCCTCTGCAGTGGGAATAACGTCCCACTTTCATTCCACAAATGATCTTGGAAGGTTAGCTATACCCTGGATTATGGTACTCAAAACAGAACAGTTCCCATTCTGACATATCCATCCAGGGGGTCCTCTACTGTTGCAATGAGGTCACACTCAGGTTGGAGGTGCAACATCTTATATTCTGTCTGGATAACCTCCAAACTGATAACATGAACACTGGTTTCTCGAACTTCCGCTCGTGCCCTTCTTTCACAATTTCCCATATGCCTTTCCTCTCTCACCCGATCTCCTTGCCTGCCCATCGCCTCCTCTGGTGCTCCTTCCCCTTTTCTTTCTTCCTTCTTTCCTCTCATATTAGAATCCCCCTTCTCCAGCCATTGGCTCTTTCACCAAACAAATTCCCAACTCATTACTTCACGATTATACCCCGCTCCCGAATTAACAAATCATCTCGTGTTTCTTCCTCCCCTCTACCCACCTTCTAACCCTGACTCCTCATCTTTTGCCCTTAGTCCTGCTGAACTGCCAGAGCCCAAAGCGTCGACTGTACTCTTTTCATAGATTCTGCCTGGCCTGCTGAGTTCCTCCAGCATTTTGTGTATGTTGCTTGGATTTCCAGCATCTGCGGGTTTTCTCTTGTTTATGTCATTCTGATGAATCTTCTCTGCAGTATTTACCATGTCTTCATATTGAAGCAGAAGGGTTTCAATGACACTTTATCTCATGTTCTCAGTATTTTTCCATTGTTACTTTACTATTATTGCAATTTATTTTTGTTCTCAGGCCAAGCTTGTGAAACCTGAAGTAAGTGCATCGCCAGACACACTGATTTCCCAGCTTCTGGAAATCTTCAGACTATTGTAGTGGTGATTATTATTGCAGTTTTCTAAAACAAGTTCATAGACATTGACCTCTTGGTCCTGTATTGCCACAAGGAACCCTTCCGTCTTTGGGAAGAAGTCTTCAACTCCGACCCAGGTGAACGACACTTCCACGTCAATATCTAGTCTGCTCAGATTGTGGGGATATCTTTCATGGAGGGCATACTCGTTTCTTTTGGTTAACTTTATTTTTTCTCTCTCCGCTTAAGCTGATAAAACCTGAGATACATGCATAACCAAGCAGACACGTTTGTATATTGCAGGAATATTCGGATTATTCCAGTCGTGTTTAGTATTGTTACTTTATGTAGAGTTACAAAGATATTAGTTTATAGCCCAGATTATTTAATGCAATTGTGTGTGCCGTTGGGATGACAACAGCTGCAGTTATTACTACATAGACAATATATACATTGTTCATGTTACAAAGTGCATCATTTTCCTCTTTTAATTCAGCATATTCCTGCAGTATTCTCATTTATTGATTTCTGTAACTTGTGTGTGTTTGGAATGGTAAAATATATTAAATAAATTGTCTATGCTTGGTTATTATTTGTATTTCGAGTAAGGTGTGGTTCCATTTATGAATTTGTATTTTAAAGCAAGATTTTGTTGACTGATGTTTGCCAGTTGATGGTGTCTGTATAAGTACAGGTAATCACATTGTGTTAAACTGCTACAGGTTTCTGCAATGCGTTGGATTGCTTCTGGTTTCTCTCTTGTTTTTTTCTCAGTTCAGGCTGGTAAAACCTGAGTGACGGGTTTTGCCAATCACGCTCATTTGTCAATTGCTAGGAACTTTTGACTATTCAATTCGTGTTTAGTATTGTAGCTTTCAGAACATTAACACGGATATCACTGTGTTGCCCTAATTATTTAATGCAGTTGTGGAGAACCTTTGGTGTGACACCAATCGCAGATATTACTATCAGGCCAACGTATATCTTTTCATGTTCCAAAGTATATCAATTTCCCCTTTTAATTCAGCACATTTTTCGTGCTTTTCATTGATTTATATCTCGGTTATGAGCGTTTGGAATGGTTATATCTATTAACTAAGATGCTCTCGCTTGTTTATCCGGTGTCATTATATTCGGTCGGTCATTAAGGATTGTCCTACCCGTAATAAGCGAACAGTGATAATATAATATGTGATATTCTGACTCTAAAACTGTATCTGGCTTGTATTTGTAGTAAGCTGTGATTTCATTCATAAATTTGTATTTTAAAGCAAGATTTGATAAATAATATTTGACACTTGATTGCGCCCGTGTAAATATTCTGAAATGAGTTGGTTTGTTTCTGTGTTTTTTCGGCAATTTCTTCCTCTTCCTTCTGACATGATGGCGGTGCAACTCGTCGCAGCGGCTTCTACGGGGTCAGAAGTCGTCCTGCTGTTGTACTTAAAAAAAAAATACATGTAACGATCGCAAGACCCTGCTGTACATGAGGAACACAGAGGCCTGCAGGTCTCCACCATCAGCGAGTTGTTCGCTGCTGGAGATAACGGAGGGGCTGCGCAACGTGCTGCCGCCTCAGTCGATGGAGGCTTACAGTCAAACAGCGAGTGGCCGACTCGTTCACTTCTCTTGTGATCGCAAGAACCATTTGAACATTGTTCATCTGGTCCGCCGCAAGTTCGATTCGCTGATTTATTGGATGCGAGCCGGGGCGGATGGAGGGGCCTTGTCCTCGGTCGAGGTGAGGATTAGACCTGAAACCACGGTGTCGCCTGTTTACAGCCACCGGGACTGAGGGGTGAAGCCGTTGCGGTCCTCGGGTTTCGTTTGGCAGAAGGCAATCTCTGTTGTGGCCAACTGCAGGTAATTTAGAGACATTCAATCGACAGGGGCCTCACGCTGCGATGTCGCTTGCTTTCAGCTACCGAAGGTGAGGCGTCAGGGAGGGGTGGGACGCGGTTGAAGCGACTGAAGGTTTAAAATGGACTGAAGGGACTGGACTGTTGTCTGGTTGCGCTTTTTACTAAAATTCTATATGTGCTAATGTATGCGAGGACTGGGCCTCAAAGCCATGCATTTATCTGGCGGGCGTCGGGGCGTGGACTGGGCCTCAAAGCCACGATGTCGCCTAAAGATCGTAAACACAAAATATTCTGCGGATGCTGGGGTCAAAGCAACACGCTGGAGGAACTCAGCAAGTCGGACAGCATCCGTGGAAACGATGAGTCGATGTTTCGGGCCGGAACCTTTCGTCAGGACTGAAGAGGGAAGGGGCAGAGGCTCTATAAAGAAGGGTGGGAAGGAGAAGGCTGGTAGGTTCCAGGTGAAAAACCAGTGAGGGGAAAGATAAAGGGGTGGGGGAGGGGATAGGCAGGAAAGGTGAAGAAGGAATAGGGGAAACACAATGGGTAGTAGAAGGAGGCGGAACCATGAGGGAGGTGATAGGAAGATGGGGGGGGCAGAGTGAAATAGGGATGGAGGAAGTGGGGGGGGGGAGGGAATTACCGGAAGTTGAATTCTATATTCATACCAATGGGCTGGAGACAACCTAGATGGTGTATGAGGTGTTACTCCTCCAACCTGAGGTTAGCCTCATCATGGCAGTAGAGGAGGCCATGTATGGACATGTCTGAATGGGAATAGGAAGCAGAGTTGAAGTGGATGGCAACTGGAAGATCCTGTCTGTTGTGGCGGACGGAGCAGAGGTGTTCGACGAAGCAGTCCCCCAATCTGCGTCGAGTTTCATCGATGTAGGGGAGGCCACAACGGGAGCACCAGATGCAGTCGATGACCCCAATAGACTCGCAAGTGAAGTGTTGCCTCACCTGGAGCAATTGTTTGGGGCCCTGAATGGAAGCAAGAGAGCAGGTGTAGGGACAGGTGTAGCACTTACACTTACAGGGATAACTGTGGAGTGGGAGATCCGTGGGGAGGAACGTGTGGATCAGGGAGTCGCGGAGGGACCGTTCCCTGCGGAAAGTGGAGAGGGCTGGAGGGGGAAAGATGTGCTTAATGGTGGGATCCTGTTGAAGGTGGTGGAAGTTGTGGAGGATAATGTGCTGGATCCGGAAGCTGGTGGGGTGGTAGGTGAGGACAAAGGGAATTCTGTCTCTGTTGTGGTGGCGTGGGGATGGGGTGAGGGCCAAAGAGCGGGAAATGGAGGAGATGCGGGAGATGGCATCATTGATGACGGCAGAAGGGAAACCACGGTCCTTAAAGAAAGAGAACATTTGAGACGTCCTGGAATGGAAAACCTCATCCTGGAAGCAGATGCTGCGGAGACTTCGGAACTGGGAATAGGAAAAGGCATTTTTGCATGTAGCAGGGTGGGAAGAGGTATAGTCGAGGTAGTTATGAGAGTCAGTGGGCTTGTAGAAAATGTCAGTGGACAGTCTGTCTCCAGAGATGGAGACCGAGTGATTGAGAAAGGGGAGAGAAGAGTCTGAGATAGGCCAAGTGAATTTGAGGGCTGGGTGGACGTTTGAAGTAAAGTCGATGAAATTGACAAGCTCAGCATGGGTGCAGAGGGCAGCACCAATGTAGTTGTCAATGTACGAAAGGAAAAGTTGGTGAGCAGTACGAGAATAGGTTTGCAGCACAGATTGTTCCACATAACCAACGAAGAGGCAGGCATAGCTGGGGCCCATGCGAGTTGCCATAGCTACACCCTTAGTCTGAAGAAAGTGGGAATAGGCAAAAGAGAAGTTATTAAGTGTGAGAACCAGTTCCGCCAACTGGTTATCGTTGTCCTGGCTATCCCTCGAGGTCGAGGATGATGGTTTTCATTCTGAAGAAGTGGCCCACAGAGGGAAGGCGCCTGTGCATGTATTTGTTTAACGTGTACTTGATTTTGCACTAGAAGAAGCACACGATACTTCACAAATCAACCAACTGATTCCGGTAGCATGGAAACCATGATGATTGGAGCTGATGGATTTGTTGCAGCCTTCATCTGCCTTCACAGCCATTGAGTTCGAAGTAACTTCGTCCGCCTCTTCCACAGTTAAGGTCTTGGTTGGATTGTTCTCTGTCAGGGACCTCACCCTCGACCTTACCGCCACGGGTGACCCTCCCGGAGCACAGCTGCCGCCTGCATTGCTCTCGGGATCGTAGGACCACAAAAGCTTCTCCACCACAACAAGGTGACAATCCACAGAGATGATACATTAATATATTGACAATGAAAGTGTTTATTGCCTTTGCTGTAATTTTATTGTTGAGCTCTGCTTGGCAGATTTTCTTACTTTGAAGTGAATTCTGTCAGAAGATTTTCCTTTATCGCACTATTCTATGATCTATTTTCTTCTTGATATCCCAGATACTTACGTTTCATGTTCATCCAACAGTTCCATTGTATCGTGCTGTTCGGTTTTACTTTAATTCTATTAGATTTATTGCATCTTTCTTTATTTTGAATGTTCTGCATTTATCCTGTCCAAAGTTCATCTTTCTCTTTCAAAAGTAATTCTAGTATTTGAATTAATTGCATTAACTTAACTGATGGAGCATATGAATTCAAATCATCCAAATTGGATCAGCAAATTTGCTGATGATACAAAGATTGTAGGTGTAGTGGACAGTGAGGAATGTTTTCAAAACTTGCAGAGGGATTTGGACCAGTTGGGAAAATGGGCTAAAAATGGCAGATGGAATTCCATCCAGACAACTGTGAGGTATTGCACTTTGGAAGGACAAGCCAATGTAGAACATAGAAGGTCAGTGGTAGGGCACTGAGGAGTGCAGTAGAACAGAGGGATCTGGGAATACAGATACAAAATTCCCTAAAAGTGGCATCACAGGTAGATAGGGTTGTAAAGAGTGCTTTTGGTACATTGGCCTTCAGAAATCGAAGTATTGAGTATAAGAGTTGGACTGATATGATGAAGTTGTATAAGACATTGGTGAGGCCGAATTTGGGGTATTGTGTGTGGTTTTAGTCAACAAATTACAAAAAGGATATTAATAAGGTTTAAAGAGCACAGAGAAGGTTCACAATGATGTTGCCGGGACTTGAGAAACTGAGTTACAGAGAAAGGTTGAATAGGTTAGGAGTTAATTGGCTGGAGCTTAGGAGAGTGAGGGGAGATTTGATAGAGGTATATAAAATTATGATGGGTATAGATAGAGTGAATGCAAGCAGGCTTTTTCCACTGAGGCTGGGGGAGAAAAAAAGACAGAGGACATGGGTTAAGGGTGAAGGGGGGAAAGTTTAAGGGAACATTAGGTGGGGGCTTCTTCACACAGAGAGTGGTGGGAGTGTGGAATGAGCTGCCAGAAGAAGTGGTGAATGCGGGCTCACTTTTAACATTTAAGAAAAATTTAGACAGGTGCACCAATTGAATTTAAGGACAGGATTGAAGTTGGAGGCAAAGTTGTTCAAATTGACAAGCTCAGCATGGGTGCATGAGGCTGTGTGAATGCAGTCGTCAATGTAGCGGAGGGAAAAAGAACATGATATAATGAGATAAATAGCCTTAAAGTGAGATCTTTGGTTGTAGGGACATTGCAGTGATGGGGCAAGTGAGTGTAGTACTCCCCTTTAGTTCAAGAGCCTGATGGTTGAGGTGTGGAAATGGTTGTTGAAACTGAGGTAGGTACCCCTTCTACCTGATAGCAGCAGTGACAACAGACCATGATATGAGTTCTGGGGATCTCGGATGATAGATGCTGCATTCTTCTGACAACATTTTGTGTACATGTGCAAATGGATGGATGATTTTTACCCATGATGTACTGGGCTGAATCCATTACCTTTTGTGGTGCTTTGCATTCAAAGGCAATGGTGTTTCCATACCAGGCAAAGGTACCATCAGACAATAATCTCTCCACTACACTACACTACACTACTTGAAAAAGGGTTCTAAGAGTAAACCTAGGAATTATCGGCCTGTGAGTTTGATGTCAGTGGTGGGTAAATTGATGGAAAGTATTCTTAGAGGTGGTATATATAATTATCTGGATAGACAGGGTGTGATTAGGAACAGTCAACATGAATTTGTACTTGGAAGGTCATGTTTGACAAATGTTATTGAATTTTTTGATGAGGTTAATGGGAAAGTTGACGAGGGTGAAGTGGTGGATGTTGTCTTTATGGACTTCAGTAAGGCCTTTGACAAGGTTCCACAGGGAAGGTTAATTTGGAAGGTTCAATCATTAGGTTTTAATATCGAAGTAGTAAAATGGATTCAGCAGTGGCTGGATGGGAGATACCAGAGAGTAGCAGTGGATAACTGTGTGTCAGATTAGAGGACAGTGTCTAGTGGTGTGCCTCAGGGATCTGTACTGGGTCCAATGTTGTTTGTCATATATATTAATGATCTCGATGACAGGCTGGTAAATTTGATTAGGAAGTATGCAGATAATACTAAGATAGGTGGAGTTGTGGATAATGAAGTAGGTTTTCAAAGCTTGCAGAGAGATTTAGACCACTGAGAAGAGTGGGCTGAAAGATAGCAGAGGAAGTTTAATGCTGATAAATGTGAGGTGCTACATTTTGTTCGGACTAATCAAAATAGGACATACATGGTAAATCGTAGGGCATTGAAGAATGCAGTGGAACAGAGGGATCTAGGAATAATGGTGAACAGTTCCCTGCAGGTGGAATCTCATGTGGATAGGGTGGTGAAGAAAGCGTTTGGTATGCTGGCCTTTATTCATCAGAGCAATTCTGAGTACTTGGATTTTCAGAAGGCCTCTGTACTGGGAACAATCTGCCGCTGTAAGAATAGATGGAGAAGTGAGTCAGTTTATGAAGATCAAGAGAGGCATTAGACAAGGGTGTGTTTTCTCCCCTGATTTATTTAGTGTGTACAGTGCAAAAATATTACAAAAAATAAGAGAAATCTTGGGAATCAAATTTGGCGGTGAAAACATCAATAATTTCAGATATGCAGATGACACTGTGTTAATTGCAAGTACGCAACAAGAACTACAAAACGTAATTGATATAATTGTTGAAGAAAATGCAAAAATTAGTCTATCTATCAATTGCAAAAAGTCAGAATGTATGGTGATGTCCAAAAAGAAGGAGAATCCTATCTACAGGCTGAGAGTAAACGGGGAAGACACAAAACAAGTACAGAACTTTTGCTACTTAAGAAGCTGGGTGACATCAGATGGCAGGTGCGACATTGACATCAAAAGAAGAATAGGGAAAGCAAGAGACAACTTTACGAGAATGAAGAGTTTTCTGACCAATACTAAACTAGGCATGATAACCTGCCTCAGTACTGAAATGTTATGTTTATCCAGTTATTTATATGGCTTAGAATGTTGGACAATAATAAGTAACATGAGGAAACAAATTGCAGCAGCAGAGATGTAGTTTTTGAGGATGAAGCAAAGAATATCATGGACAAAACAAATATCTAACGAGGATGTCATGAACAGAGCAAACACAGAAAGAGAAACAATGTATGCGATCAGGAAAAGGCAAAGTAACTTCATTAGACATGTGATTTGGAAAGAGGAGTTAGAATGCACGTTAATTATGGGAAAGATTAAAGGGAAAAAAAAGCAAGAGGAAGACAGACAAATGATGATGGAGACAGCAGCCAGAGAACTGGAAATGAATACTAATGAATTGATCCACTTGACCCAAAACAGGAATGTGTGGGCCATGGCAGTCAAAGCTCAAACTGGGCATGGCACCTGATGATGATTTGACAAGCTGCCACACATGAGGCTGCTCAGATAAATAAGAGCCCATGGAATTACAGGGAAGTTACTTGCTTGGGTGGAGCATTGGCTGTTGGCAGAAAGCAGATAGTGGGAATAATGGGATCCTATTCTGACTGACTGATGGTTACCAGTGTATTTTATATGGGTTGGAGTTGGGACTGCTGCTTTTCACGATGTATGTCAATGATTTGGACTACAGTATTATTGGTTTTATGGCTAAAATTGCCGACGATATAAAGATAGGTGGAGGAGTGGGTAGTGTTGAGGAAACGCAGGGCTTGCAGAGAAAGTAAGATAGTTTAGGGGAATGAGCAAAGAATTGGCAAATGAAATACAATGTGGGAAAATGTGTGGTCATGCACTTAGGTGGAAGAAATAAACAGACAGACTATTATTTAGATGGGGAGAAAATTCCAAATGCAGAGATGCAAAGGCGCTTGGGAGTCCTTGTGCAAGACACCCAAAATGTTAACCTCCAGCTTGAGTTGGTTGTGAAGAAGGTGAATGCAATGTTGGCATTCATTTCGAAAGGTACAGAATATAAGAGCAGGGATGTGATTTTGAGGCTGTAAAGGCACTCGTGAGACCACCCTTGGAGTATTTTTTGCAATTTTAGGCTCCTTATGTAAGGAAGGATATACTGACACTGGAGAGGTTTCAGAGAAGTTTCATGAGAATGATTCCAGGAATGAAAAGCTTACCATATGAGGAACGTCTGGCAGCTCTTGGAGTTCATTCCCTGGATTTCAGGAGAATGGGGGTGGGGTGGGGATATCGTAGAAACATTCGGAATGTTAAAGGCCTGAACAAATGTGATATGGCAAAGTTATTTCCCATGTTAGGAGGCCCTAAGACAAAAGGGCACGACTTCAGGCTTGAAAGACATCCTTTTCAGACTGGATGTGGAGAAAGTACTTTAGTCAGAGGGTAGTAAATCTGTGGAATTTGTTGCTAAGAGCAGCTGTGGAGGCCAAGTCATTGGATGTATTTAAGGCAGAGTTAGATAGGTTCTTGATTAGCCAGGGCATGATAGGGTATGGAGTGAAAGCACGGGAGTGAGGATGACTGGAAGAACTGGAACAGACTCGATAGGCCGAATGGCCTACTTCTGCTCCTATATCTTACGGTCTTAGGGACTAATGTATGGCAGCCTTTCTCCTAGTAGGCTCAATCACAAGCTGATCTGAAAAGCCGTCTTGAAGGCATTCAATGAATTCCCTCTCTTGTGATCCAACAGCAACCTGATTTTTCCAATACCCTACGATATTGAAGTCAGAATTATAATTGTGACATTCCCCTTAATAAATGCCTTTTCCAGATTCCTTTGCAATCTCAACCGCACATCTTGGCCAATATATGTTTCCAGAATGTTTTTTTAACCACTTACAATTTCCCAACTCCACCCACAATGATTCAACATTCTCTGACCCTTTGTCATCTCTTTATGCAAAATGTAATTAGGTTAGATTATGAAGACAGGCAGTCCTCTTTTATTGTCATTAGTAATGCATGCATTAAGAAATGATACAATATTTCCTCTGGTGTGATATCACAAAACACAGGACAGACCAAGACTGAAAAAAACTGTCACAACCACATAATTATAACATATAGTTACAACAGTGCAACAATACCATAACTTGATGAAGAAGTCCATGAGCACAGTAAAAAGTTCAAAGTCTCTCAAATGTCCCACATCTCACGCAGACGGGAGAAGGAAGAAAAGCTCTCCCTGCCATGCCCGACCACAATCCGTCTCTGAGTCATCCGAATACTTTGAGCCTCTGAATCAGTTTTCCGACACTGAGTACTGAGCGCCATCTCCTTCCAAACGATTGGACCTCAATCTTGTTCGCCAACAGCAGGCAAAGCTGGGGATTTTGAGACCTTCCCTCCGGAAGATTCCCGACCGCGCAGTAACGACATCAGCGAACGAGTGTTTCAGAAATTTCCCCAGATGCTCCTCTGTGCTTTCACGTCCGTCTCCATCAAATCAGAATTGTCCACGGCCCCTATTTAATGGATACAATATCATTTTTCACCGGAGGGCTGCATACGCGCGTCGCGCTGCTCTCTCTCCTCCCACCTTTCATCTCTTACTGACAGAGCCACGCCACCATCTACGCCTTTCTGCCTTTCCTTTTGAAACAAAGTATATCCTTTGAAGTTAAAGCTCCAAACTATGTCCTTCTTTCAGCCCACAATATCATACTGGCCAATCCCTAATTGCACCACCAGTTTCTCCACCTTATTCTGAATGCTCTGTGCATTTAAATACAGCACCTTCAATCCTGCATTCTTCGTCCTTTTGAACATTGTCTCTGTGGTACAATTTACCTCTTTGCTCTGTCTACATTGGTACCAAATCACTGGCTTGTCATTAACCATTTTAGTGTCATCTGCAGATTTACGAAAGATGCCTTGCACATTCTCATCCAAATATTTGATATTGATGACAAATAGCAATAAACTCAGCACCAAGCCCCAGTGAATAACAGTTTACATGGAGCTCCAGTCCAAAGTGCAAACTTCCACAAGCAACCTTTGCTTCCTACCATCAAGCTAATTCTCTATCCGATTAGTTAGCTCTTCCTGACTCTCTGCAGTCTGGATTTCAATAGCAGTCTACCATGTGGAATCCTATCTACTGTCCTGCCTTGTGCCATTTTGTTCACTGCTACTTCAAGAAAAAACTCAGTCAAAATCATGAGACATGATCCTCCACAAAAACAAAGCCTTGCTGCCTATCTGTAATCAACTTCTCTGTTGTGAAATGCTTGCATATCTTTTACCTAAGAGTCATTCTAGTAACTTATCTGCCAAGCATAATAGGCATCTTGATGTATAATTCTCAGGGTTTTCTTTTCTAAGTGTGTGGTAGAAATGGTTAAAACAAGTGTATGATGGGGTAGTTGACCATTCTGGAACAGCTGGGCTTATGACAGCAGATGTGTGTCAAGAATAACCTTGACTGATAAGGGCAGTACCAGGAACTCCAATAAATAAGATACTTGGCCGCAGGAACCTGGAGGGTGGATGCGTCTGGGGGTAAATTATGAATTCTGATAGCAGGAAGCAGGAAGAAGTGTTAGACTGGCGCTGAGAGATAATTGTTCTGTCTTTTAAACAGTTGATCATCTACTGACCATGGGATGCCAAACAAAGTTATGTGGAGTTGTATAAATATGAGTTCGGTATAACCTAAAAATCAAATTCTGATGGCGGTGGAGACTGCTGCATTCTGTCCATGACATCATGTTAATAAACTCTTAAAACGAAACTCGAAGCCACTCTCAGTGTTCTTGGTTAGTGTTTCCACGACAACATGTTTTAAATGAAGGCACAGCATTAGCCAGACTGCAGTCTTCCAGAATTTCAGCCATCATAATGATGAGTTATATCCATGAGCCTGAACTCCTTCAATTTTTCTCCAGCTTCCCCAAATGTTTTTGAATTCAGCTGAGTTATCGACCTTTGTATACTTTAAGACATTTAATACCTCCTCTCCCTTAATGTTGACAATCTGCAAAACTGCCCCGGTAACTTTCTCTGGATTGGATGTGTTCTTATCTTTCTTTTTGGTAGAATCAAAGGAGGAAGATGGACTGAGGATGTAGCCCATCTCTGTGAGTCTGCACAAGTATATACACTTTGGTCTCTGAGTGACATTACACTCTCCCTTATTGCTATTTTTAACATTGAAATAGTTCTAAAATCTCTCCTAATTATGCAAAATCTTCTCTGCCAAAGCTACCTCATACAATCTTTTTGTCTATCCAATTTTCTTCCTGAGTATACTCCTGCAAGCCCATTATTCAGAGGTTGATAGATTCTTGATTAGAAGAGGAGTCAAAGGTTATGGGAAAAGGCAGGAGAATGGGGATGACGGGGATAATTAATTAACCATGAAGGAATGATGGAACAGAACTGAATTGCCAAATGGCCTAATTCTGTTCTGATGTCTTATGATCCGATATATTTCCTAGACACATTTTGCCCGCTTCTCCTTGTTGTCCCTGAAAAGAGTCTCAATCCCTCTCATCATTCAATGTTTCGTACATTCACTATCCTTTATTTCACTCTTGCAGGACACCTTGATGCGGAACCCTTGATATATTATTCTTAAAATCTTCCAATTTGCCAGATGTCCTGCTGCCTGCAAACAGCATATCCCAACCAGGCTTTCTACTTTTCATTCTCGTACTGCCTAAATTTGCTTTGCCACAGCATAGAACTTCCAAGTGTGGACCAGTTCTATCAATATCCAGAACTAATTTAGAATTAAGAGAACAGTGGTCACTGGTCCCAAAGGGTTCCTCCATGGAAACAGTGGTCTCTTGTCCTCTTATAAGTAACGGCATAGTTGGCAATCTGGGTATAATGGAAAGTTGTATTTTAGATCATTGAGCATTCTGTTGATGCGCTTTGAAGACGGCATGATGGAGTTTGTATTACATTGCGAATCTGTCATTTTAGGAGATACAACATGTGTAGAAAATATCTGTGACATTTGTGATGTAGTTGAATTCAAGGGATAATAAACGTGTACAAGGTAGTGTCATTAAATTTTTAAAAAACAGTTATCAATTTATGAAATACAACAGCTGTCATTTTATGTATTTGTTGTTATGGGTAGACCTTTGACAGAATGCAGAGCAGATTTAACAAAATACTACAGGAATAATTGAGAGACAAGACATGTTGTTCTGGTAAGAGTGCGGGAAGCAAGGAGGAGATTACATGTTATATTTCATGGGATAACCAGAAGCAATGATCTCCACTGCAACAGATTGAGTAAGCAGAAGACAGCGACTAAAGATTAGTATCTGCAAATCTGTAACAGATTCAAAAATATATCTCCCTTGAGATTTCATGTAACTGGGCATGTCTTTTATGAACTATTAACCAATCAAATTATAAAGTAGTTTCAGCTCCACAATTCAATACTACTGTAGTTCCTGAAAATGTTCTGATTCATCCTCAATGCAATCCTCATGAAGAAAATCAGAGGAAATGATTTACTCACATTCTACAACTCACAAAAATTTCTTGGCATGACAAATTGAGACATCTCAATGGATGTAAACAGTACTACTCATTTTACTTTTTTTTTCACTTGTACAGGCATTTAGAAATTCATTCAAATCACTATCCCAATTTGCTCATTTGGAAAATTGATAGTAATTTCTCGAAAATCATACCTTTGGGAATCCAAATGCTATTTCAATGCTGACAACTGGAGGGCAGATGTGAGCCATGAATACAGTGCTGATAACATGGTCTGAAGCAAAGATTGATTCTTCCAGAAGATGTTATATTAAACTAAATTATGTGCTGTGATAGCATAGCCTCCCCAGCCCCACATTGTACTAGTTCAATACATGCGTTCCAATGATACAAATGTTCCTCAGGACTTATCACATTGATCGTACGTTCCATGGTTGCAGAGTCTTAACAGAATTTGCGGAAACTCCGGTTGTCATGGATAGAAAATCTCATCAATAAGATTCATATTAATGACAATTCCGTCATGTTCCCTCTGACAAAGCTGTGCTGCAAGCAAAACAAGTACCACCTGTATACCCTCTGTTACAACAGAAATACTCTAACCCATGTAACATCATGGCGAGGCTCATCTTCATCCCCTCCAGTGCATTTATATTCTTCCCACCGTGTGGTACCAGACTGTAAACAAACTTCCAGCTCTACTGCGAATTTCAAGACATTGGAAATTCAAACCAAGATCCCATTGTTCCTCCATACTTCCCATTTCCTGACAATTAATGTATTTCAATGTCATTGAACCTCACAAAATGTATCAGTCAGTCCAAACAATTCTTATGCCAATATTACCAGGTGACTCATACCATTCTATAAGAAAAGATTAGACTTGCAATTTCAACAACACCAAGAATTTCAGAATATCCTCAAAACATTAACAATGTATCTTTCCTCTTAGACAAGCTGCATGTACATGATTCACTGTAGGGTGAGAGGAAATGGAGACAAGTGGGATTAACTTTCTGCTGTGTATCTGTTAAATACTGCCATGGAATTTGTGACAGGGCTTGAATGCTGTCACATCGGACAAAGTGAAACCAAGTGACACGCTGTAGGTGACAGCAAGGCTGCGCTCCTAGATGAACTTAATACCTTCTATGCTTGCTTTGTCCATCAGAAATGGAGGCACTTTCATGAACTTACAGAGCCCTGAATAACTCAGTGGATTGAGTCTCGGAGGCGGAGAGTACAGTGACGGGTAACATCATGGTCTGGTATGGAAACATCAATGCACATATTAAAAAACCTATGAAATGTAGTCGGTATGGCCCTTTCCATCAAGGGTAAAGCCCTCATCACCATTCAACATATCTGTATGTATCACCATCGCAGGAAAGCAGCATCCATCATCAAGGACTGCCACCATCTAGACCCTGCAGCCTTCACACTGATGCCACCAGGAAGAAGGTGCAGGAGCCTCAGAACCTGAAAGACCAGGTTCAGGAATAGTTATTACCCCTCAACCATAAGGCTCTTGAACCAGAGGGGATAACTTCACTCAAGTTCACTCACCAAATCACTGAATAGTTTCCAAAACCTGTGGAGTTACATTTGATGTCTCTTCATCTCTTCATCTCATGTTCTCAATATGTATTGCTAAATTATTTATTTACATATTTATTTTTATTTATTTTTCATTTTCTTTACTTTCTGCTCAAGCTGGTAAAACCTGAGGTACGGGCAGAGTGAAAAGCACTAATTTCCCAATTGTGAGGAGCTTCTGGTCTATTGTAGTGGTGTTTAGGTTTGTGGCTTTCTAAAGGTTTATATAAATATTGCTGTATAGCCTTAATTGTTTACTGCTATAGTGCAGTGCCTTTGCAATGATGCCAGTTCTATATAATACTATCGGGACAATGTTTACCCTGTTCATGTTCCAAAGTCCTTCAATTTTCTTTTATAATTCACCCTATTTCTGGTGTTTTTCACCTGTTGATTTTTGTACGTTGTAAATTTGGAATGGCTCTATCTATTAAGTAAGTTGCTTTTACTTGTTTATCTTGTGACAGTTTATCTGGATGGTTATTATTTAATCTGTAATAATGGATTGTTCGTAATATAATTTGTAGGACTCTGCCTCTAAAACTGGGTCAGGTTTGTATTTATAGTAAGATAGGTTGTCGTTTCCTGAGTTTGTATTTATCGTAAGGTAGGATGCCTTTTCTGAGTTAGTATTTTAAAGCAAGATTCTGGTAAATGATTTTTACCTCTTGATTGTCCCCATGTAACTGTTGCAGGATCCTGTAATGTGTTGGATTGTTCCTGTTTTCTCTTGGTATTTTCTGCATTTATCATCTTGAATTTGTTCTTCTTTTAGTATGTATTTTTGATATTTTTTTGTGTTAACTACCTAGTCCTGTATTGCCACACTGAACTACTCTTGTTTCTGGGAGGAAGTATCCAACAGCTGTTCAGTGCTTCCCTGTTGATATCTGATATTATTAACAACTATTATTGTTATATATTTTTCTCAGCTTAACCTGATAAAAACCTGAATTGCAGAGATAACCAAGCACACTCAATTTTAATTGCAGGTACATTTTGCAGTATTCTATCGGTGTTTAGGATTGTGGTTTTTGAAGATTTCCTGTGTCACCCTAATTGCTTAATACTGTTGTGTAGTGCTTTTGGGATGATAGCAGTTGTAGTATTACATTTTTAACAATGCATACCCTGCTCATGTTCCAAAGGCTTTCAAATTCATCTTTTACTTCAGCATATTTCTTGTGTTTTTCACTTACTGATTTCTATAAGTAATGTATGCTTGTAGTGGCTATATCTATTAAATAAATTGTTTTTGCTAGTTTATCCTGATTTATTATTTCCAGATGGTTTTTATGATTTGTCCTATCTGTAATAATCAATCAGGCATAAGGCAATTTTCTACATTGACCATCTTGAATTTGTTGGTCTTTATTCTACATTTTTGAATTTTTTGTGCTAACTGGCCCTGTAGTGCCACAAGGAATCTTCTGTCCCTGGGAAGAGGTCTCCAACTCTGAGCCAGGCATTCTATGCTTCCTTGTCAACACCTAGTCTGCCTAAATTGTGGGGTGTCTTCGTGGAGTGTTATGCTCTTCCATTGCTGAATGTTTCCTTCAATAGTGATAGTTTCTTCATTTTTCTGGGTAGTGTTCTCATTTAACTTTAGAACTGTACACTTATCAGAATTGCATTTGCTCACATGGAGTGCAGAATCCAGTTTCTGTTGATTAAAATAGCCTTAGAAGTTTAATATGACTGTTGTGTAAATTTTTAATTTCTACTATTCCTCTTCCTCTCCTAGGTCGTGTTAATCTATGAACATTCGAGTGTACCTAATGTTTCCTGAAATTCATCATTTCAGTTTGTATTTTTCGTTGCAAATGTTCCAAATCAGTTTCAGACCAAGATATTATGCCCAAATAATATGATAATATAGAGTAGGTATAGGGAAAGTATTTATTGTCTTTGTAATATCATTACTGTTGAGCTTTGCTTAGCTGATTTCATTAAGTCCTGAAATAAATTCTGTCAAAGTCTTTTCCTTTATCACACTCTGATTTATTTTCATTGCTTCTTGATATACCAGATATCATATGTTTCAAATTCATCGCTCGGTTGTACTGTATTCTGCTGCTCTGCATTGTGTTCTATGAGCTCTATTGCTCCTAAATAAATGTTAATATTCAGTATTTATCCAGACCAAAGGTCATGTTTACGTCTTTTGAAAATAGTTCCACTATTTGAATTTATTACTTTAGCTTTACTGATGAAGGCGCTTCAATTGACTGTGGTGATCTGAAATACTTTAGCATTTAGATCTCCCATGACAATAACAATAGCTTGAGATTTGCATCCATTCTTTGCTTGTTCAAGCTCTTCATAGAATTTATCTATATCCTTATTTGTTCCATCTGTTGTTGGTGCATATTCCTGTATAATTGCTAAATCAAATAGTTGTCTTCTGAATCTAACAAGGAGCACTCTTTCTGATATTGCCCAATGTCCAAAAACACTTTTTGCCATGTTTCCATCCATAAGAATTCCTGCTCCATTCGTATAGCATGTTCCACAAGAATAAATTAGTTTTTTATTTCTATTCTGACGTGTTCAAGCACCTATCCAATGAACTTGGCTAATTCCCGTGATGTTAATCTTTAGTCTTTCCATTTCATTTAACATATTACCCAATCTTCCTGCTTGATATAGGGTTCTTACATTACATGTGGGCATAATTTTCTTTTGTGTTACTTGAATTTTATGAGCAGTAGCTTGATGATGGTCGGGGATCTCCTGCTGACCAGAATCAACCCTACTGAGCGAAGCATCTTCAGAATTGTCTTGAAGCATTTGATAAAGTGAAGCACAATAAGTTATTTGAAATATTACAGCAAACTCTAGATCTAGATTCGAAGAACCTCCGCCTAATCAGAAATTTATACTGGGAACGAACTGCCCAGTAGAAGATGGAGAACTGAGTCAGTTTATGAAAATCAAGAGAGGCGTTAGACAAGGGTGTGTTTTTCTCCCCTGATTTATTTAATGTGTACACTGAAACAATCGTACAAAAACTAAGAGACAGCTTGGGAATCAAAGGTGGCAGTGAAAACATCAATAATTTGACACTGTGTTAATTGCAAGTACGGAGGAAGAACTACAGAAGTTCATTGATATAGTTGTTGACGGAAGTGCAAAAATGGGTCTATCTATTAATTGCAAAAAGATAGAATGCATGGTGATATCCAAAAGGAAGGAGATTCCTATCTGCAGGCTGAGAATGAACAGGGAAGACATTAAACAAGTAGAGAACTTTTGCTACTTGGGAAGCTGGGTGACATCAGGTGGCAGGTGCAACATGGACATCAAAAGAAGAATAGGGATGGCACAAAACACCTTAATGAGAATGAAGAGTATACTGACCAATTCTCAACTAGGCATGACAACCCGCCTCAGAGTACTGAAATGTTATGTTTATCCTGTTATGTTATATGGCTCAGAATATCTAGTAATGGACAATATCTAGTAAGAGGAGGAAACAAATTGAAGCAGCAGAGTTACGTTTTTTGAGGAGGATGCAAAGAATATCATGGATGAAATGAATATCTAACGAGGATGTCATGAACAGGGCAAACACAAAAAGAGAAATATGTATGAGATCACAAAAAGGCAACGTAACTTCATTGGACGTGTGATTAGGAAAGAGGAGTTAGAATGAACGGTAATTCTGGGAAAGATTGAAGGGATGAAAGCAGGAGGAAGACAAAGACCAATGATGATGGAGACAGCAGCCAGAAAACTGGAAATGAATACCAATGAATTGATCCACTTGACCCGAAACAGGAGTGTGTGGGCCATGACAGTCATAGCTTAAACTGGGTACGGCGCCTGATGATGATGATGATGATGATGATCTTAAATACAAGACACAATCAACCTTTAGATTAAAAAAAACACATGGAAGGCACCAAGATTTTCCTGGCTGTTATCCGCACAGCTAAACTGTTCTAGTGTTACCCAGAGAATGAATGTTGTGCTCTCTCATATCCTTGAGTTACGGGGCTCTGAACAGGCCACAAATCTCTGCTCTTGTGACACAGCTAGGAGTGTACATCAACATAAATGGAGCAAATATCATCTTGTACTCCACTGAAATGTCACCAGGTGCAGACATGGCCCAAGTGTGAGTGAGAGACTGAAGCGCATCGATGTTTCACAGACTTGAATGCAAACAGTTTTAAAGGAAAAAGAAAACAATAAACTCTAGGCCAAACAGGTCCGCTACCTAAAAGTCTCAAATGGTGAACGAAGCCTAAACTGTGCTGAAAAGAACAACTGAGAATAAAACAAATACCACTCACCTTCAGAGTCAGTTGACCTGACTATACAGTCTGTCAAGCAATGCGGAATGCAGGCATCAAAGTGTTGCTGTGTCCGTGTCCACGTCTCAATAGAATATGACGAAATGAACCGATTTAAGTGCTATCAGAATGAAATTATATTTCGTTGACACGTGCATATTCACGAGTGCAATAGCCGTATCTGCTGTGCTGCCGAATCCGTGGTTATGACAACAACCCCCTCCCAGCCCCTGAGGGGCCACAGATCTGTGTCCTCTGGAAGTCCCAAATGAGGGACTTGTCCAAGATGTCCTTCAGTGGTGCATTGCCAATATTGGAGCCACAGACTTCCATATAGAGACAAGAGCATAGACAGAGGTAGCTCGACCAAGTGACACCATGAGACAGATCATTCTGAAAATGAGGATCCTCCGATTGGAGCTAATCCGGCATCTCCTTCGATAGGAAAACTGACACGGGATCTGAATTTATAAAAGTAACCTTAAACTTACACAGAAAGCACCAGGAAACCACTTTACAAAGAGCGAGTCTCTCAAGAAAAATACAAGAAACTCTAAAACCATTAATATCTATTAAGCAAAAATTAACCATTTCAGGTGGTCTAAAAATCTCATCTCAGAGCCCAAAAGCTCTCTGATGCCCTGCACAGCCCTGAAGAAGTCACTGCTGGAGCATCCCTCTCTGACACTAGACGGCCCTGGAAGACCTGAAATCTCGAGATCCAGGGAAGACTTGAGACACATAGGGAACTTGAGAGGGAGGGAAGGGGAACTCAAGAGGGAGGGAGGCTTGGGGATCCCGAGAGGCTGAGACCTGTGAACCCCAACACAGATATCAAGAAACCTCAAATAGGGCCAAGAGGGAGGCTTGAGAGTCCGAGATGGGGAGGACATTGGAAAACCCTAAACACATTGAATAAGCCTTGGAAACAATCAGAAAAGTAAATACCCTGGGACATATAGAAAAGTCCTTGGGAAACATTGAAATTTGAAACCTAGAGAAGGAACCATTTCAAATTTTATTCAGTGTTTTATCTTTCACAATTTTTCCAGAGACAGTGAGGATATACTCTGAATTCCACAGATCAAGACAACGTAGCCAGTTTTCTTTCATCACTAAGCTAGGTGGTTCTCTGTAGATCTGTTCAATTTGCAACATGAAAGTTCTATTTTTTCATTCTGTACCATGACTTTCATCAAGGGGTTAAAATACTCTTGATGTGTTACTTTACTTATGTATTTGGACACTCCAGCCAGGGACCAGCTTTTGGAGTAGGGCTCTTCCAGAATATACACTTGACTTGAATGTTGAATCATTTGAAAAGCTTACTTGAAGCGCTCATTTGTTATGTAGATCCAAGTCATGAGACCACATTGTTGGGAACCTGGGTACTTGTGTCTTGTAAAGGTTGGAATGGATACCGGAGAAACTCAATGTAGACTGAGAAACTGGGTATGTAGACTCAGGACTCCCGAAATGTTAGTCAGGACATGCACTGAGAATAGAAGACACCCTCTCCTTAGGCCAGCAATGTCAAAAAGTCATTGTTCAAACCTTGCTGAGTCCATTCCATAGCAGGATCCTTCATGCCGGAGACAGAAAAAGAGTTCATACATAGAAATTCCAATGGAACATTGTTGCCTTAATGAATCGCTCTGGCCAATGAATCTCATGGCAAAGGTTAGCTACACTCTTTGTGCGTGGTTGAGGTTTTCTGTCACTAGGTTCGGACATGACCCAAGTGCGGAGTGGGAGACTGAAATGGGTGGATATTTCACAGACTTTAATGTGAACAGTTTTAAAGGGAAAAGGAAACAAGAAACTCTAGACCAAACAGGACCGTTAGCTAAAACTTCTAAATGGTGAATGAAGCTTACACTGCGGCTGAAAAGAACAGCTAAGAATAAAACGAATACCGCTATTCTTCAGAGTCAGTTGACCTGACTGTCCAACTTCTCGGGCAAGGCGGAATGCAGGCTGCGAAGCATTGCTGTTCTGTGTCCAAGTCTCAACACAATACGACGGAATGAATATCACAGTGCCATCACAATGATAGAATAATTAGCTGACACATGCATATTCACGAGCACAATTGCCATATCTGCTGTGTTGCCGAATCCATGGTTGTGACAGAACCAACTAATATATATTTGCATCTCAGTTTAGTTAATGCTGCCTGGCCTGCTGAGTTCATCCAGCATTTTGTGTGCATTGCCTAATGATTGATGTGGTTCTTTCCATTGCAGTTAAATTAATGTTAATTATGATCCTGTGTTGGGAAAAGTGTGATGATTAAACAATTTCCACTACTTTTCTGACGTGGCTGATCTGCTAGAAATGATCAAATGCTGAGTTTGGCACTTATTGGACATTGTGAATGAATGTACTCCATATGTTTTTGCAATATGCATCATAACCTATTAGATGCAAACACAAAAATTTCTCCTTTTTCAAAGTAAGGTGTTTCCCTTCCTCCACCAACAAACTGTCCTCAATCAAATCTCTTCCATTTCACGCATGTTTGCTCCTACCCCATCCTCCCAACTTACCAGGGATAGGGATTTTCTTGGGCTCACTTACCACCCCACCAGCCTCCGCACCCAGCAGATAATTCTCTGAAACTTCTGCCACCGTCAATGGGATCCCACCTCCAAGCATGTCTTTTCAGCGCCCCCATTTTCTGCTTTTTGCAGTGATCGCTCCCTACACGACACCGTTGTCCATCATCACTCCCACTGACCTACCTCCTGCCACTTATCCTTGCAAGTGGAAGAAGTGCTACACCTGCCCCTACACATCCTCCTTCACCACCATCCAGAGCCCTAAACAGTCCATCCAGGTGAGGTGACCCTTCATCTGTGATTCTGTTGGAGTCACTTACTGTGTTCGGTTCTCCCGGTGTGGTCTCCTCTTCATTGGTGAGGCGTGATGTAGATTCGGAGCCGGCTTTGCCGAGCATCCCACAACGAGTGAGATCTCCCAGTGGCCACCCATTTTAATCCCACTTCCCATTCCTGTTCCGATATGTCCATTCATCTCCTCGTCCACTGTTGTGATGAGGTCACAGTTAGGTTGGAGGAACAATATGTTATATTTCATTTGGGTGGCCTCCAACGTGATGGCGTGAAAAATATTTCTCAAACTTCCGGTAATGCCCCCCACTACACCCCCACCACAATACACCATTTCCTATCCCCTTTTCCCTCTCTCATCTCATCCCCTTGCCAGCCTCTTGTCTCCCTCTGGAGCTCCTTCTCCCTTTTTCTTTCTTCCATAGCCTTCTGTCTCTTTCACCAATCTGCTTTCCAGGTCTTTACTCCATCCTTCCTATGCAGGTTTCATCTATCACCTGGTGGTACTCCTACCCCTCTCCCACCTCTTAAATCCACTCTTCAGCTATTCTTCTCCGGTCCTGCAGAAGGGTTTCGGCCCCAAATGTTGACTGTAATTTTTTCACTGATGCTGTCAGGTTTGCTGAATTCCTCCAGTATATTGTGCATGTTGCTTGGATTTCTAATATCGGCAGATTTTCTCTTTTTGGTGTTTCTAACTTGTTTGGACTTGTTTTCAATTTACATAGCTGTATTGGTGTTTGTTGTCAGATATGTAAAGTTGTAAAATTCACAGAGAAAACAGTAATTAGACCTCAAAGAAAAGTAACTGTGCTGTCTTGCTAGAGTAAGGTGGTGAACAAGGAAAACAACATGCTTTCCAACAACAGATGGCACAATGAGTATAACAATTGGGAATTCATATTGTGGCTGTATATGTAAGTACGCCACATGTGGAGTACTCTGTGTGTTTATGCTTGATCAATTACAAGATGTATATGGAGGCACTGAACGGGGTGTCAGAAGAGATACACCAGGATATTGCCTGTACTGTGCAGTATATCTTCTGGTGAAAATTTGGGGAAAAATAAATTGTTTTCATTGTAGCCTGTGAGGCTGAGGGGTGACCTAATGGAACATCATGAGGGTCCTGAACAGAGTAGATGGTCAAAGGTTCAAACACTGGAAAGGTCAAAATTCAAAGTAAAAATTATTATCAGAGTGCATACATGCCACCACATATAAAACTTCTTTTGCAGGCATACTTAGACAAATGTATACAACAGTAACTTTGTAGATTCAAAATTCTTATTGCTGTGCCCAGGATTTTATCCCACGTTTATTTGTTTTCTTGAACTACAATAGCAGAAATGCAGGAATAGAATATAAAACAACACTCTAGGCATGTGGACGGCAGCCACTCTATTTAACCGATTAAAGAGTAAGGCTGGGCAAAACTTATTTTCCAGGGATAGAAAGATTCCAGAGTCTGGACTAACCATATCTGCTGTGAAGCATCAATGCCAGCTCAGGAAGTACTGAACAAGATGCTTGAAAACACCCAATATGACTTTATTATGTTGATCAAGTTTCAGCTTTAGTCTGGACAGCAGAGTAACTATTCTTTTCTAATATGAAATCATATGGGGGTGGGGGGAGGGGTTACATCATTATTAAAGAATGCAGAGCTGGGATGGGGAGGTCTTTCTTTCAGTTCAGCATTTGAAGCGTGTCACAATTTACACTCCACCATTCTTTTCACTCCAAACTTAACATTCCAACATTGGCCTTTTGGATTTAATGTCTGAATTAGTAATTAGACCCATAAATTTCTTCGTCAGAACACAGCCAGCTGCGAAGTATAGAGTTAGCATATCAATACAGCAGAGGAAATGATAAAATGGATGATATTTTTCAGCATACACCATGATAGCAGGTGTTTCCTGCCAGCTCAACAGAAAAACAATTTTTGCAGAGACCTTTTTGTATCAATGCAGAATGTGGCAAGAGATTTTCATATACAAGGAATAAAATATTAAAAGCATTTAATGGTCACTGTCTCAAAATCCCCTTTCTAATTGTTTGTAAGAAAAACAAGATGCAGTTCACTTACATTGAGAGTGAGTTTATATTCTCTAAAATCTGTGGCAAGTCAAAAAGAACATGATTGGTTTGTTGCTCTGTAACAGTTGAAGGTGTTGACAACTGGGCAAAATCTATTGCAATGTCAAATTGTATAATTCATACAATATTGGCAAACAGCCAGAGCACACGGCACTCAAAGGTTCAAAGGTCCCAAGGTCAAATTTAATGCCAGAGAAATGTAAACAATATACATCTTGAAATGCTTTTTTTCGCAAACACCTACGAAAACAACCCCAAAGAATGAAGAACGTTTAAACGTGAGAACCCCAAAGTACCCTCAGCTCCCCCTCCCGTGCGTACTCGAGTATAACATCCGACAATAAACAAAGAGCTCTCTCCAAATGAATAATTGCAGCACAACTGCCTCAGTTGTTATATTTCATCAACAGAAAAAAACTGTTTCTTCTTGAAGTGTTATTAATACCATGAAAACTGGTAGCAGTATTTGAATTTTGAGCAACACACACAAAATGCTCGAGGTACTCAGCCGATCAGGCAACATGGATGGAAATAAACAGACAGTTGATGTGTTGTGCTGATACTCTTGTCATCTGTTGCTGTGTGAAATATATCCAGATGTTCCATTTATGTGCAAATTAACGTGTATATGGTGTAGAAAAGAAAAGCTATGATATCCAGAAATTGTAAATATAACTATAACAGGTGCTTCAGAAATGGAGTTATGTGATAATTTTCATTATGAACAGCGGTGATGTGGGAAGTGTGTATAAGAGGCATGCTGAGATCTGGGACATGAGGTGGGGAAGACCCCAAAAAAAGAAACGTCAGGATCAGCGCCTGATCTATTTGTTTGGCTCATTGCAGTTTAATATGTAAATCAAAATCAAATTTACAAATGTCAGTTTGCAAATGCAGCTCAACTTTTCAGATAAAAGATGATGTTCATAATTCTATAGGTTCTGATCTGTCTTTGTTTGTACATTCCTGAACTTATGTTTACTCTTCATTTTTCATTTTCCATTTTCTTTATATTAGCACTTATTTAGAACCTTTTCACATTGGTCATTTTTTTGTGGTGGAAGCAGAAAGTCATCGGACAAATGCAACATTAGATCTGAGCCAACAACTGTGATATGGCCTATTGAGTGCTTCTTGTACTTGTCACGTGATGCGGTTTCCTTTTACATTGGAATGACTTTCAGTTAGGCTCCACACATCTCTCTTTTCAATTTTTCTATTTGACTCTGCAGCTAGCACTGTGACTCTATATTACCCAATTCTAATTTCCAGAGAAATGGTAATGTCTATAATATTGTTTTATACCCCATCCCTGCAGCAGGAATTAACAAGATGAAGAGTCCTTCATGTGAGATATTTGGTTGTGAAAACACCAGAAACAGATGTTTTGTTCAAGAACCTGGTGGAGCGAGTCCTGAGGCACTTATACCCTCTACCTGATGGCAGCAATGAGAAAAGAGCCTAGCCTGGTTGGTAAGCACCTTTGATGGTGCCAGTGCCTGAGAAGAATAATGTGGCCAACCTTAATGACTATTGCCTGGTGGCACTCACATCGACAGTGATGAAATGCTTTGAGACGTTGGTCATGACCAGACTGAACTCCTGCCTCAGCAAGGACCTGGACCCATTGCAACTTGCCGATCGCCACAATAGGTCAACGGCAGATGCAACCTCAATGACTCTCCACACGGCTTTACACCACCTGGACAACACAAACACTTAGGTCAGGATGCTGTTCATCGATTATAGCTCAGCATTTAATACCATCATTCCCACAATCCTGATTGACAAGTTGCAGAACCTGGCCCTCTGTACCTCCCTCTGCAATTGGATCCTCAACTTCCTAACAGGAAGACCGCAATCTGCGGATTGGTGATAACATGTTCTCCTCGCTGATGATCAACACTGTCGCACCTCAGGGGTGTACGCTTGGCCCACTGCTCTACTCTCTTTAAACACATGACTGTGTGGCTAGGCATAGTTCAAATACCATCTGTAAATTTGCTGACGATACAACTATTGTTGGTAGAATCTCTGGTGGTGACTCGAGGGCTTACAGGAGTGAGATATGCCAACTACCGAAGGGAAAGATGAAAGAACACATCCCAATCCTTACAGAGAGTTCAGAAATGGAGAGAGTGAGCAGTTTCAAGATCCTTGGTATCTAGATCTCTGAGGATGTAACCTGCTCCCAACAATTATAAAGTAGGCAAGACAGCAGCTCTACTTTATTTGGTGTTTGAAGGGATTTGTCATATCAACAAATACACTCAAAAACTTCTACAGTTGTACCGTGGCGAGCATTCTGATCGGCTGCATCACTGTTTAGTATGGAGGGGCTACTGCACAGGACCGAAAGAAGCTTCAGAAGGTTGTAAATCCAGTCAGCTGCATTTTGGATACTTGCTTAAAAAGTACCCAGGACTTCTTCAGGGAGCGGTCTCTCAGAAAGGCAGTGTCCATTATTAAGGATCTCCAGCACCCGGGTCATGCCATTTTCTCACTATTCTAATTTTCTCATCAGATTGGAGGTACAGAAGCCTGAAGGGACAGACTCAGCGATTCAGGAACAGCTTCATCCCCTCTGCCATCTGATTCCTAAATGGATATTGAATCTTTGGACACTGCCTCACTTTTTTTACATATACAGTATTTTTGTTTTTGCACTTTTTAAAAAATCTATTCAATATATGTATACTGTAATTCATTTACATATTTATTATTTTTTTTTCTCTCTGCTAGATTATGTATTGTATTGAACTGCTGCTACTAAGTTCACAAATTCCACGTCACATGCTGGTGATAATAAACCTGATTATGATTCTGATTTTCATGTCAATAAGCTCAATGGTTGGAAGGTGTTTGCCTGTAATGTACGATTACCTTGTGTAGGATTTTCCACGCAAACACATTGGTATTCTTATACAGGCCATATTGAAGTCTGTCCACCACAAATCTACATACGTTTTCCAGAGATTTAATGCCATGTCGAATCTCCCCAGGCTCCTGAGAAGGGAGTTACTGCCATGCTTTCTTTGCAATTATATTTACATGATTTGTCCAGGAGAAGTCCTCTGAAGTAGTGGACTTACTGAAATTGAGCTAGAGGTTGTTGCTATTAAACTACTCAGCCAAATTTTCATGTTCCGCCCTGTATGTCGATTCATCACAATTTGGAGGCAATCCAATCTAACACAGACAGCAAACTGGTGAATCTATTCTGCACCCTGTTTAAAATACCCACATCTTCATAATGCAACCTAGTGCTCCAGATACTAAGCAAATGTTCTGTACAACTGCATCATTAATTCCTGAATCATGAAAGGCATGGGTGCCAAGTGCTATCCTTTGATGTCCTTGTCCACTCTTCATGCTTCCTCAGTAACTGTGACATGAACAAACTTACAAGAGAACCCATGTATTATATTACATACAACTGAGCTCTCAGCACCAGTCACTGTGGAACACCACAGAATACTCTCTTCCTGCGAGACTATTATCTTTCAATCACAACCCTCTGTCATTTAAGGGCAAGTCAGTTCTGAATCCAATCCTGACCAACCCACCAGAGGGACACTATTAAACAGGTTACTAAAGTCCATGTGTACAACATCCACTGTTCTACTGTTATCAACAACTTTGGTCACATTCTGAAAAGCTATGTGCCATTGGTGAAAGATAAATTGTCCTGCAGAAAACCATGTAGTCTGTCCCTCTTACTATATTATTTTGATTTTTAATTCCATCATTTTAATCCTATCCCTTTGAAAGTGAAGAAAAAATCTCTACCACAGATGTAAGGCTCACCAAACTCGAGTTTCTTTGATTAACCTATTTGCTTGTTTGTGGGTAGACAAGATCTTCATCAAAGTCCCAACAATCTTCACCGTTGCCTCTCTCCCTAAACTGGGATAAATCACATCAATCTCTGGAGATTTAGTCACATGAATACTCTTCAAAAATACTCAACATTATCCACTTCTTGAACTAAAAATGTCCATTTGTATTGGAGTTACTCATACTGATCCTATGTTCCTCTATGAATTCCTCATTTGTGAATAGAGATGCAAAATACCAGTCACCCTCTTGATCTGATTTGATGAATCTGACCCAGATAAGGATCCTCCCTTACTGATTGCCTGTCAATATTGGTACATTCAAGACATCCACTGTAGCAAAATTGGATCGTATAGATCTTTCCATTTTCTGCCTTTATATCTGTTCAGAGGTCCCAGTGATTATTGAGAGGCCAATTATACACTTCTCTAGAGTGACTGCAGCTTTTGTCATTCTTCAATCTACCCATATTACCTCAGTGGATAAGCCCTCCAGTTTGACCCCCTGTGATGTCAGCTATGGCATTCTCCCTCATTAGTAATGCAAGTCCTCCACCTTTTTTACTCCTTTTTCTATCACTTTTGCAATATTGAAATCCCAGAAAGTTGAGCTGTTAGTCCGTTCCCTCTCACAACCATATTTTTATCATGGAGACAACATCACAGATAATGAATTGATCCAGGCTCGAAGTTCACCAGCTTTACATCTAATACACCTTGTTTTGGAATGGACACACTTCAGTCTGTCTGTAACAGAATATGCCTTAACCTCTCTGTTTCTGTCTTTTCTTTCAGATGTAAATTTTGTGAACTTTACTTTACCTTCAATCTCCACAACTTCTGATATCAGATTTGGTTCCATACTACTTCCACTACGATCTCTGCAGATTCACCCTCCCTATTATAATGTTACATGACCACCCAGAGACTTTGTTGACGTTAGCACCATGGAACCAGCTTATCATCCGGGAATTAATTTTGAGCCACTGAGTTACCTCTCTGTATCTCTGATTTTAGAATCCCATGTCATTTTCACTCAACTGAAATATATATACTCTGCCAGCAGTTGTTGCAGTGTTCTGGCAAGCTCTGCCATTTACCCTCTGGAGAGGAACCCACATCTCAAACACACAAAGTTGTATATTTGAGAGGTGCACAGGCACAAGAGTTTGGTGCGACCATCTCCCTGAAACTGCTATTTAAAACCATCTCTGCTTCTGTCTGCACGTCAGCGTGTGCAACTGCTGCCTCAACTGAATCACCATGTCTGAGATGAGGTGAAACAGGAAAAACCTCAGCAAACATAGTCTGCAGGGACTCCTGACCTCTGATCTCCTCCATCTGATGGCAGATGCATATCACTCCATTACTGCCATTACTACCCGTCCAATGAAACAAGTGGATTAGAGTTAAGGAAAAGCAAACTTAGCTTGTGCTTACATTGCTGTTGGTTGGTTTTACTGAAGCCTTGTAGTCAAAAAGGAACCAGCAGTACACGGGATCTTTCACCATAATATCACTAACTTTTGTTCTCTCTAAACAAGAACTTACCTGCAAACTTTCAAATGTGTCTGTCTAACTCGTCTCAGCTGCAGATTGTTCTGTCACTCATCGTTCTACATCGGTTTGGAGAATCTGACTCCTTGCAGCTGGATTTCTATCCATGAACATTAATATATTTTGTAAAGAAAACTTGACTGTAGTAGAATTTTGTCACTCACGTAAAAACAAGAAGAAGGAAGGTCTTCGTGAGGTGGGGCACATCAGAATCTTTAACGCAGGGTATGCGACAGTGTGAGGGAGAAATCGTATCAGTGAAAGAAATACATTAAGCAGTCTAGGAGATGACGATCCCAGCGAAATATATGGAGAGATGCTGAAAGCTCAAAATAATAACTTAAAATACATTTTAAGACACAGTAAAATGATCATAGGTGCTGGAGAATATTATTCCCTTCTTGGGGATTGAGAAATTTCTGCAAAGTGACTTTTATTGGCCGGGAAAATGACATCATTTTTTCTTTCATCATTTCATGTGGAAATAACATAGAATATCCGGTGTAACATCGAGAGATGGAGATGAATAAGGATGTATGATGAGATTTTTTTTGTTCTTTGGTTCCATGAATATTGGTCACACAGGAAAAATAATTAAAGGGCATTCAGCACGGAGAAGCGTTTTCAAGCGTTTGCTGATAGTGTGCGTCGGGACGGGATCTCGGAATCATTTGTTAAAGTGGTAAACTGTGCCGTGGGTAGATGACAAATGAGAAACATGATCACAGACAGCGACCACTTACACTAAAACACAGCCTTTGCAATGGGCTCGACAATCCTCTCGGCGCCAGTAAATGTATATGACCAAATGCTGTTAGAGTGCAAACATTGGGTCAATGACTTTACTCAGTTCATTGGTTTCATGGGAGGAGGTGAAAATGAATCCGAGAAGTCCATGAAAGGACATGTCCTTTCTCATTGGCGCATTTCAGTAAACTGTCGTTCATGCCTACATATTGTGAAAATCTATTGGTAGATTTGTTTTACCATAAAGAGTGGCTGTCAAAGAGTTAGCTTTCAGATCAATCGGAATGTTAGAACATTTTAGAAGGTTCAAACTCAAGAGCCACCGCTGTCACTGTCTACTACGAGAATGCTGTGGTCGTTGTCGGCACTGCTTATGTTGCAGATCTGGAAATGTGAGTTTATTGAGGTTATTCTGTTACTGGCGTGTTGTTTGTTATTAATATCTAGAGTACTTCCGTGTAATGTTATCGCTGTTACCAATAGATGTCGAGCGCGGAATACAAAAACTAATGGCATTCTCTCTCAAGTTTGATATCCTGATGAAAAGAAATGTGGATATTTTCAAACAGTGGAAAACGTCTTTCTCCTGTGAATTGCTCACCTATCCAAATCAAATCTTAATGTGACTTCATTATCAGAGACAAATGGCAAAAGAGATCAGAAAACCGTCTGATTTATTTCTGAATCGAGATGATAGAAATGGAGCACTGAAATTTTGTATTGACGTTGTAGTTAAATTGAATACATATTTTGAAAGTTTTTTCGCCTCTCTTTCTCTTTTGTTAGTATGGTTTCATATATTTTTGGCCCATTATAAGTGTTTCCATTAAATCATGGACGTCAGATTTTGAACTTATCATTGAGATTTCTATCAAACAGTCAACAGTGGAATTGCACCTGAACAATGTCGTTGTGTGTCGTAGTGTTATAAACACTTAATAAAACCCATCAGACCTACTGAGGCATAGGCCGCCGACATGCCCGAGTAGCTCGCTAGACCCCTGAGCCAGAAATGAGGTTTTTATAGCTTCTGTTGTTGTTTCTATCGCACTGTATTTCTTTGGGATTGGGTTGCTAGCCCCGTGCACAACTCTCCTCTTTTCGCTGCCCGGCTTGGGACCGTCCATGGGGATGTTTCTCACAAACACCACATCCGCAGCATCTGTGCATCGATATGCTAAATTGAGTATTAATTTGAGCTTATCAGGCCTGGTGAGCAAGAACTGTTGGGACGCAGCGCATTGGAATTTGGTGTTTAACTCACTGAGCTTGAGCAGACGCCAAAACTGTAGCCGTTAAGAGCCTCAACGCCCGCACACATTCTTATCACCGGAAATTATAAATTACACCACTCTCCCCAACATCTGAACCCGTGAAGTGAATAAAATTTTAAAAAAAACAGTTATTTCAGATTTTGAAAAACCTTTTCAAATTTATCCTGGTTTACAGCGAACACTGTTAAACTTAACACTGTTGGTATTATTCTTTAATACAACACTTGGAAGCTGGTAACAGTGGAACTTCCAGACAGTGCTGCAGATTAATTATTCTTCAAATTTCGTATCTTCAAATATGCGATATTATTTAATTCTGCATTTTAATTCAGCATTTTTGTACGCCCCGGAGAAAGCAAACACATGCTTTTCTTAGTGTATTTTCCCGAGTTCTAATCTATAGATGTGAAGAGCCGCAGATGTTATGATTTTGAACTTTCTTCCACTTTCGTGGTCTCTCTGTCCGGGTTACAGTTACCGTGCAGAGTTTTGTGAAAATGGCGACTGTATTCTTTATCTCCTTTCAGTACAGTATTTCTTCGCATCTTAAAATCCCCATGTACAAACTAACGAGTAATCTGAACTGATATTACAAACGGAATACTCATCGGAGTTTTTCAGAACCGAAGAGTAGTGACTGTTGCGAAACAACACAGCGGAGTGCAGTTTGTATAACTCAGTGAACGTGGGCAGCAGCCAACGCTGGAGCTGTCCCTGGTTGAACGCTCGCACCCGTTCCTATCACTGGTAATTAACAGTTACCGCTCCTTCTACCACCGCGCGGCACAGTGAAGGAAACGAGCTTGAACAATGTATTTTAGATCAGGTTTTGGACAAGTTTTTCATTAATAAAATCATTCTGTTATGCTGAGAACACTTAATATTTAGAACAAGAGAAAATCCGCAATTGCTGGAAATTAAAGCAATATACACAAAAATGTCCTGATGAAGGGCCTCGGCTGTTTACGTTTTTCCACAGATGCTGCCAGATGCATGTTCCTCCAGCGTTTTGTGAGTCCGCAGAACACTATTTTTTGTTATTGTTCTTAAATTATTTGAAGGATGCTAACACTGAAATTTGCATACAGATGATAATGTGTTGGAATTCAGTTAGTTATCAAATATCTTCGTTTTTGTGTGATTATATATCAAACTGATTTTAAAAGATAAATGCTATACGTTTATGCGTCCTGAGAAGAGCAACCAATCTTTTTGACAATGTACTTTCCCATGTTCCATTATATGCACGCGTGGAATCGCATTTCCTGAGCTGTTGAACTTTATTCCACATTCCGTTTTCCTCTGCCCAAGTTAAACGATGCGGCAGATTTTAGTAAAATAAACACGCGACTATATTCTTTATTTCCTTCCGAATATTTTATTCAAAACGTTTATTGCTTGACTGTCAAATAGCGGGAACCTTTTGGAGGACAGCACCATCAAATAAATGGGAAATTGAGTTAACATTAAGTTGCCTGCTTAAAATTTATGGAAGAAAAGAGAACAAAATATTTCCCTCTTATTCGGCAGATACAAACTATTTTATGGAGTGTTACTATGTATATTGTTTACTTTTAGCTTCTCTGTTGCATTTTTCTGTCGTTGGCTGCTGCTTTTAAAATAGAATATGGCATCTGTAAACTTTTAATCGCAGATGTATTTCACAGACGTTTCACTCCAAGGAATAGGGGTACACAAATTATAAAGTTTTTGACTTCTTCCTCGGGATTGTGATATCCAAGGGGATAATAATTCTGTGTATTTAAGAATAACTAAAGCTAGTCAGAATACAAAAACATAGCGATTTTATCCATAAGACATACGTAGAAATTGGACCCTGATAGACACTATTTCACCCTGCAATTATTGTTCAGAACTTCGCATTAAGTGAACATCTAAGAAACGCCAAAGTTAATTTGTAATATACGGTAGCATTTAAATATACGTACACCTGCGGAACTTTAAATAGCAACATCCTGTTTCGTTATATTTGCCGTTGCAAATAAAGATAACTTAAATTCACCGTCCGAAAACAGAGTTATATCGTCATGCAAACAAGAAGCATGCAAAGATCCGTGTCCACTCACCGAGTCTGCTCTGATCAGCAACATCCCCTTCCTAAGTTATTCTTTTTTTTCAATTTCCTTCTTTCTCAATCTACTGGCATGGTTTTACCATTCACCCACATAAAAGAGATAATTTATAGTGGTGATTCAGCTTATCATAAAGCCGGTCCGTGCGTATATTTAAGGCGGAAGGTGATCGTTTTATTATCTGTCAGGGTATCAAAAAATATGGCGAAAAGGCAGGTGTATGGAGTTCAGTGTGAAACAGAAGAAAATCTGCAGATGGTGTAAGTCCAAGCAAAATGCAGAGAATGCTGGAGGAAGACAGCAGGCAAGGCAGCATCTATGGACAAGTGTACAGCATTCGTCCTGCCGAAGGGTCGCTGCCCGAAACCTCGAGTGTTCCCTTTCCATAGATGCTGACTGGCCTGCTGAGTTCCTCCAGCATTTCGTGTGTGTTTATAGGGTTGAGTAGGATCCTAGAACAATAAAGATGCAATGGTGGAACAGACTTGATGGGCTGAATTGCCTTATCCTGCTCCTATGTCTTATGGTCCAAAACTGCACACAATTTTCCAATTTGAGCCTCACCAATGCTTTATAGAATTTCAACATAAGAGCCCAACTCCTGTACTCAATATATTGTTTTGTGAAGGTTTTCTTTACGACCCTATCCACCTGTGACGCCACTTTCACCGAACGATGGATTTGTATTACTAGATCCCTCTCGTCTACAGCACGCCTTTGTGCGATATCGCTCACCTAACCAATCACCATGGCATGCCACAAGTCACAGGTCTCCAGTGTGACAGGCAATCATATGCATCCTCACTGTGGATCCTTTTGAAAAACCAATGTCTAATCCAATTTACTACTACTCCTTGAATGCCAAGCGACTGAACTATCTTGACCAATCTTTCATGAGGAACCTTGTCAAAGATCTTACAACGTCAATGTGGACAACATCCACTGCTTTGCCTTCGTCGCCTTTCCACGGAACATAATTGAAAAGTTCTGTAAGATTGGTTCCATACGACGTTCCACGGGCAAACTCATGTTGACGATCCCTAATCAATCGCTGTCTAGCCAAATACCTATATACACGGTTTCGTAGTATACTTTGCAATCGTCTTCCACTTCTGATGTCAGCCTCACCGGCCTACGATTTTCTGGCGTGTTCTTACAGCTTTTATTGAACAACAGAACAACATCACCTATCCTCACATCCTGCAGTATTTCATGCGTGGATAAAAAACTTTTGAACATGTCTACCAAGGCCCCTGCAGTCTCTGCATTAGCATCGTTCAGGTTTCGTTGTCAGAACCCGGGGATTTATCCAACCTAATTTGCCCAGAGACAGCAAATACTGCCTGCTCTGTACATTGCGTCGGGTCCAAGACCTCGCTGCTGCATTGGTTTAAATATATAAAATCTTTAACTGCCCCGAGTAAATAAAGATGCAAAAAAAAATTCTTTAAGATCACTGCCGATCTCTAATTGCTCCTCGCATAAATTAGTACTCTGATTTACCGAGGACAAATTTTGTAGATTGCTATCCGTTTGCTCTTAACATATCTTTAGAAGCTCTTAAGATTCTCCCTCACCTTCTCTGCAAGAAAATAAAACTCAAGTCTTGTTTTACCGTTCCTGATTTCCTTGTCCTGTATTCTTTATACTGCTCAAATAGCTCAATTGTTCCAGTCTGCCTATACCTGCTGTGCAACTCCTTATTTTTCTTAACCAGGGGCTCAATACCTCTCAAAATCTAAAGTATATTGGCACTGTTAATCTTGCCTTTTACTCAGGCAGAAATATACAACCTGTGTTTTCAAATTTTGACTTTTGAATACCTCATTCTTACTTGTACACCTTTGCCAGAATAACAACGTGTCTGAGCCTACACAGCCAGATCCTTTCTGATGCGATGGAAGTTGGCCTTTCTCCAAATTAAAACCACACCTGGAGGACCAGACCTAACCTTTTTCATAATTACCTTGAATCTAATTGCATTTCATATTTAGATGCAAAGTGTTGCCCTACACTAACGGCTGTCACCTGTCCTGTCTCCTTTCCTATCATGTGATCTGGTATTGCAGTCTGTCCAGTTGGGACTTCAATGTACTGGTTTAGGAAACTTCTCTGAACACATTGGCACCCTTAATCCTTTCCAGCCCATTAACAAAATGGAAGGATAAATCAATATGAGGAAAGTTAAAACCACCTTCGATCACAACCTTATGCTTCCTCTGTGATCTCCTTCAATATTTTCTCCTCTAAATCACGTGGGCGCTTGGGTGATAAATAATATATTCCCATTAAGATGGTATTACTTTCATATTCCTCAGTTCGACTCAGCAAACCTCACTCGGCGAGATATCGAGCTGTTCTAACTGAGCACTCACATGACATTTTCCTGAATAGGAATGCGATTACTCTTCCTTTAATCCCTCCCGCCTTATCACGTCTAAAGCAACGAAACCTTGGAATAATGAGCTGCCAGTCCTCCCGCAACCAAGTCTCACTAATGGTATAATGTCATAATTCTGTCTGCTCATCCATGACTAAAACTTCTCAGCATTTCCAACAACAGTCCTTGCATTGAATTATACTATCCGCAACCTAGAAAAACAGTCCCGCCCTTTTCTGTTTATTCATTCCTGACCTTTTGAGTAGGCAACAATCATTCTCCAGAACCACTTCACGATCTTTGTGATCTTCTGACACTATGGTGTCACGGAAGCAAGTTGTTCGAGCACTCAGACGTGGGGCCTTTCATAATCTGTTGTTGCCAGATTACCCAAAATAAGGATGAAGCAACCTGTAAAGGTAGCGATATCATCTCACATTATGCACATAAAATATGAATATGTAAGTAATGTTGCAGTGCCGAAGAGGAGATAATGGAAAGCATGTTATTTTGAAGCAGAGTCTTGGATCAGATCAATTGCCTTTTATGCAGTAGTAATGGTGGGAACGAGAAGTGTTCTGCTGATACAGCGTGAGCAATATCATCTAGTCATTTCAAATAAAAATATATCAAAAATTCGCAGCAATCAGGGTATTGAGATGAGCAAGTACGGCAAACAGATCATTTAATGGTGTTTCTGCATTTGAAGACAAACATCATGAAAATCGGTGCTTACGCCAGACGAAGCACCAAAAATACCAGCAGTGCATGGGAACTAAGAGCGGAGGATTGGGCTGATGCACTCGCATGGCTTGCACAAAGCACCTTTGGTCCGGAATAAATAATTAGTGTGTCATCACAACCAATGTCCAGGGCTAAAACTCTCTGACCGCAACCTTGTAACCAGTGGTGTGCCGCAAGGATCAATGCTGGGTCCATTGTTAGTAATGAGGTAAAATGGATTAGCAAATTCGTTGTTAACATCAGTATTGGCGGCATAGTGTGCAGCGAGGAAGGCTGTCAAATCTTGCAGAGTAATCTGGACTAACTATGAGAATAGGCTGAGAAATGGCAATTTAATGCAAACAAATATTCGGTGTGCAGTTCAGAAGAAGAAACAGGGGTAACAAATGGTCGGGCTGAGGTGTAAGTTAAAACGAATGAATCTCAGAATACAGATTCATACTTCCACGAATGAGACATCACAGGTAGATAGCATCGTAAAGAAAGCTTTTTGGCATATTGACCGTTATAAATGAGAGCTTTGAGTATAGGAGTTGCGATGTTACGTCGAAGTTGTATAAGACCTTGGTGAGGGTGAGTTTGATGTGTTGGTTGCCGTACTGGTCATCTGCCTACAGGAACGATATTAATAAATGTGAAGGAATGCAGGGGAAAAATACAGTGGTGCTGGAATGTTTGTGAACCCTGTTGAATATTCTCTCTTTCTGCTTATATATGACCTAAAATGTGATGTCAGATCTTCACGTAAGTCCTAAGACTAGAGAAAGGGAAGCCAATCAAATAAGTAACACAAAACCTTGTACTTGTTCATTTACTTATTGAGAAAAATGGTCAAATATTGCATGCGTTTTTTGGAAAAAGTATGTAAATCTCTGAGGTATTGCCTTCCACAAAAGCTCTTCGGAGTCAGGTGTTCCAATCAATGAAATTATATTGGAGTGTGTGTTGTACAGGTGCCCTGCCATGTAAAAATACAGACAATGTCAGCTCTTCTGAAGAAAGATCTCTTTGTGTGCACCCTGCCTCGATCAAAATGTACAGATGTCCTTAGAGGAATTGTAGAAATGCATGAAGCTGGAGAATGCTACAAAGGCATTTCTAAACACCGGAGTGTTCATCAATCCACAGTAAGAGGAACTGTTTACCATTGGATGAAACTCAATACTGTTGATAGTCTTCCTAGAAGTGTTACCCTGCAAAGGTCACACCAAGAACACAACGTGTAATGATGAAGGAGGTGAAAAAGAACCTAAGGGTAACAGCAAAAGACCTGCAATAATCTCTGCTCATGTATCCACCACGAAGGAAACCTCTGCTCTCCAAAAAAAAATGCTGCAATTCTCAAGTTTGCAAAAGACCACGTGGCTGTTCTCCAACACTCCTGGGACAGTGTTCTGTGGACAGATGTAATAAAAATTAAACTTTTTGGCAGAAATGCACATTGCTATGTTTGGAGGAAAAGAGGCACTGCACACCAACACCAAAACCTGATGCAAACTGTGAAGCATGATAGAAGGAACGTTATCGTTTGGGGCTGCTCTGCTGCCGCAGGGCCTGGGCAGTTTGCAATCGTGCAGGGAATATGAATTAGAAATATCAAGACATTTTACTGGAGATGTCAGGGTAACAGACCGTCATCTGAAGCTTGAGAGAAATTCAATAATGCAAGAAGGCAACAAGCTGAAAGACAAGAGTAAATTAACACCAAAATGGTTAAAAAAGACGTTAATTCGAGTTTCGAATGGTCGAGTCAATATCCTGAACTTAATCCTATAGAAATATTGTGGAAGCACATGAAACTAGCAGTTCATTCGAAGAAGCTCACCAACATCCCACAGTTATTGCTGTGCAAGGGGGTCATACCAGTTGCTGAAAACAAAGGTTCACATACTTTTTTTCTAACAAATATATGTAATATTTGATCATTTTTCTGAATAAAGAAATGAACAAGTATTGTGTTTTTTGTATTACTTATTTAATTGGGTTCTCTTCATCTAGTTTTAGCACATATAGATGTCTGATCACATTTTCAACAGGGTTCACAAACTTTCTCGCACCACTGCTAAGGATGTTGCCAGGACTGGCGGATTTGAGTTACAGAGAAAGGTTGAATAGATTTGCGGTTTATTCCCCAGATCTTATTTGGGGAAGAGCTTTTTAGAGACATACAAAATTATGTCGAGTACAGATAGAGTAAATATATGCAGGACTTTTCCCTTAGATTTGGTGGTGGGTTCAGGTAAAAGATGAAATATTTACTGGGAACCAGAGGGAGACTTCTACACTCAGAAGTTAGCGCGAGCGTCAAGAACCGTAAATTCTATTGGTGGATGCGGTGTCAGTTGCTACACTGAAAGCCGTTTGAATAGGGACATAGGTCAGAGGGCTACGAAGGGCTATGTTTCAGGTGCTGGTAGATGGGAAGAGGCAAAATACTAGGTAGGCACGGATTAGTGGGCTGAATGGCCTGTTTCTTTGCTGTACTGCTCTGTGACTTTTTTTTCTTGCTAAAGCCAGTTAATTTGGGCTAATTTGAGATATCGCGAGTGGGGTAGGGTAATTACCGGGGTCCTAAAGAACTACTTTTCTGTGACTCATTTGCCTTACACTCGTAGAGGCAGACTAATCGCCTACAGGTGTTATGGAAGAGAACTAAACAGATGTGACCTCTAACCTCACAATGTGAGGATGTGTCCAGATGTCAGCAGACCGAAAGTAATTTTCAATGCAAAAACACGATGTGAAGTAACAGCTGTCGACTCGGTATTATGCTGTCATGAAAGACAAATATATGAGAAAGTGAAACCACTCTTCTAAAACAGTTCGGTTTCCACCGCCTCACATCATTAAGACATTTCCCGCTGATGGCTTTATTAGTTTGATAAGTCTAAATCCGCCTCCCATAAACACCTCCGCTTCTACGTCCCAACGCGACCGCTCCACAAATAAATCTAATAATTTATTTCTTGTTTTAGGGCGTCCAGGGGATTGTCAGCCTGACCGGTCAGGTAATCTTTCTTAATTATCATTACGCGTAGGGCTGGGTCTGATTGTCACTGAAAATCATGCTGAGAGGTGACAGCTGAAATCACGTTTAGTGATTCAGCAGAGAAATGACTCCGCTGACATTGTCCAAAAGTTTAAAGGTTTTCACACAGTTTATTTTATTTTTGTGTGTTGAGGGTGATATCACGTTGAGACTCAATTTAACTCTTTCTCCTTTGGGCTCCAGTTAGAGGAATTTCTCCTCCCGTCCAAACAAGTGTGGGTTCTGTCACTGATTTGATTAAGGCTGAGTGCAGCGGGACACAGACCCGAGCAGTCTGGCAGCTGTTCTCCGAAAAGAGAAAACGATCCCTCAGCTCATCCTTTCTTTTCTCTGGGAAACGCGTTGTTCTCCGGAACAACCGGATGGCTCCCGGTTCACCGGATGATCACGAGCTTACTGTCTGTTTTTGTCACGTTTAGCAGTTCATGTGTTGTCTGCCACAGCCTGATTTTTCGTTGGATCATAACATGGACCTGCGGAGTTTAAATGCTTGGGGTGGGTGGGCAGAGGGAGCGGTTTACTGAGTATCCAGTAGCCGGAATCTTAAACTAACGTTAAAGATTGATCTCTCTTTAACTTATATGTTTCAGAAAGCGTGAAGTTGAGGTTGATGAACGGAGGCAGTCGATGTGCCGGGAGACTGGAGGTTCACTACGCGGGAATCTGGGGGACTGTGTATGATTATAATTGGGACCTACAAGACGCGACTGTGGTGTGCCGGGAGCTGGGTTGCGGCAAAGCGGTGGATGCCCCGAGAAGGGCTCACTTTGGAGCAGGTTCCGGACCCGTTATAACCAGCAATGTTCAGTGCAACGGAAACGAAGCAACCCTGCGGGAGTGTAAATCTAGCACTTGGGGTCATCGTGCGTTGTCTCACTCCAAAGATGCTGGTGTCATCTGCTCAGGTAAAAATCAGAATTTTGTCCCTTCCATCCCGCCTGATTGATGACTCTATGATGTCCCGACTGTAAAATAATGCGGGCTGATTACCCGCCGCCAGCGACGTGAAACTAAACAGGGTTATGTCGAAATTATTCCCGTCGTGTTGTGATCGCAATTTGTGTTACCAAGCCGATTTTACCGATGTTAATTAGACACGTACATTGAGTACACACTACTGGACACGACACAGCATTTGAAAGGGCTCGGCAGTCAAGTAGCATCCATGGTGCAAGATAAAATGCTGTCAGAGTTGACAGTGATCCGGAAAGAAATCAGCGAGAAATTTTATACCAGAAATAATGCACATTTCACTGAGTTCCTCCACAGTATGTTTTTAGTTGTTCCATTTTCCAGCATTTGCATCAACAGAGCCATGGAGTTGTCTTCCCTTGGGGGAAAGATTTGTGTATTCGTCTCATAATTTACACACCTCAATAAAAATTTAACTCCTGGTTTCTCCATAATTATAGTGCACCCAAACAGATAGCATCTGTTAATATAGAATAACAATTTCCCAAAAGCCAGATGCTGGAAATGTGAAATAACGTCAAGAGATGTTGCAATCAATGCAATCCCGTATAACAACTGTGGAGCGGAAAGTAGAGTTAACACCTTCGTTGTATCACCATCTTTGCAAAATATTTTTCCTTCCGTATGTCCATGTAGATCCTGCTGCAAAATAAAGTTATAAAGAAGCAACAAAGCAACTCCAACTCCCTCCATACAAATGCTGCCTGACCTGAGGTATATTTCCGGGATTTTTGGTTTAAGATCAGATTTATTGCATTTGCGTTTATTTTATGTTGACAAGACACTAGTCACAACATTGAATACTGACATGACGCTGAATCAGTGTTAGGGTAGTATGAGACTCAATGGCGGATCTGCGCGTCCCGTGAGCCAGTTCCCTCGTGGTACTTTTATTTGTGATGTTACTTTCAGTAACATGGAAATTAAGTGCAATGCACTTGGTCGAGACTGAATACAGTTATGTGCCGGTAATGGAGAAAATGAGTGCCCATTGTGGTAGAAAGGATGGTTAAGATGTTGGAAATGGACTCAGATGAGTTACTTTGTTCTGAATGATCTCAAACAGCTTGAGCATTATGGGAGCTGATCCATGTTAGCTTTGCCTGACATTCCTGAATTTTGATTCGTCAATAATAACATGATATTGGGGAGAATCAGAAGAGACACTTGCTGCCTGATAATTAAAGATTGCATATGTGTTGTCGCTGTAGCATTTGTACGTCCCGTCTAGTTCAGGTTCTGTTCATGTTTGACTGCTAAGTTACAGATGATGTGATGTACAATCTCAGAATGTCGAGGAGAGATGATGTGAACTTCACTTGTATTCCTGACACTTGGTCAGTATGAACGCATTACATCACGTATGAGCTCATACTTGATTAATATTTAGACTTTGCACTACCTGGTCTGGAAATGAGGTCAAATGTTAAAAAAGCAGAAGAGAAATTCATCTGCTAGCAAGATATAGAGAAAATGCTACATAGGCCGGTGCTCAAGATGAAGCTGACTCAGTCCACAATGTTCTGTAGCTTCTTTAAATCCTGCGCGGTAGCCCTCCCACTGCCATCCCCACACACCCCATACCAGAATGCGATGCTGCCGGTTATAATGCTCTCCACAGTACAAATGTAAAAAATTGCGATTGTCTTTGGTGTCGTATCAAATCTTTTCAAACTCGAATAAAATACATTCGCCATCGTGTCTTATTTGTAACTTCATCAATATATTGGACGCAAGATATAGTTTAGGAAATGTTGTCACCCAGGAATTTGAAATTGCTAACTCATTCCATATGTGGACTGGTGCTTGTGCCTTCTTCTGAACCTTTCTCAAGTTCACAATCAGTTCTTTGGTTCAGTGAAGGTTGTTGCTGCAATACCACACAAATGCATATATGTGTACATGTACGTGGATTCCAGCAAGACATTTGATAAAGTACCCCATGCCAGGCTTATTGAGAAAGTAAGGAGGCATGGGTCCAGGGGACATTGCCTTATGGACCCAGAGCTGGCTTCCCCACAGAAGGCAAAGATTGGTTGTAGATGTGTCATATTCTGCATGGAGGTTGGTCACCAGTGGAGTGCATCAGGGATCTGTTCTGGGACCCTTACTCTTAGTGATTTTCATAAATGACCTGAATGAGGAAGTGGAGGGATGGTTTAGTAAGTTTGCTGATGACACAAAGGTTGAAGGTGTTGTGGATAGTGTGGAGGGCTGTCAGAGGTTACAGAGGGACATTGATAGGATGCAAAACTGGGCTGAGAAGTGGCAGATGCAGTTCAACCCAGATAAGTGTGAAGTGGTTCATTTTGGTAGATCAAATATAACGGCAGTATTAATGGTAAGACTCTTGGCAGTGTGGAGGATCAGAAAGATCTTGGGGTGCAAGTTAAGAAGGCGTACGGTGCATTGGCCTTCATCAGTCGTGGAACTAAATTTAGGAGTCGAGAGGTAATGTTGCAGCTATATAGGCCCCTGGTTAGACCCCATTTGGAGTACTGTGCTCAGTTCTGGTCGCCTGACTACAGGAATGATGTGGAAGCCATAGAAATGGTGCAGTGGAGATTTACAAGGATGTTGTCTGGATTGGGGAGCATGCCTCATGAGAATAGGTTGAGTGAACTCGGCCGTTTCTCCCTGGAGTGACGGAGGATGAGAAGTTAATTGATAGAGGTGTATAAGATGATGAGAGGCATTGATCGTGTGGATAGACTTTTTTCCCAGGGCTGAAATGGTTGCCACAAGAGGACACAGGTTTAAGGTGCTGGGGAGCAGGTACAGAGGAGATGCCATGGGTAAGTTTTTTTTTTATTCAGAGAGTGCTGCGTGCGTGGAATGTGCTACCGGCAGCTGTGGTGTAGGCGGATACGATATGGTCTTTTAAAAGACTTTTGGATAGGTACATGGAGCTCAGAAAAAATAGAGGGCTATAGGTAAGCCTAGCAATTTCAAAGGGAGGGACTTGTTTGACATAACTTTGTGGGCTGAAGGGCCTGTATTCTGCTGTAAGTTTTGTATGTTTCCTTGTCTCTATGCTTCTATATTTCATTCTGTGCGCCTTTTCATTCCCATCTAAAATTTTGCCAACAATAATTGTGCCGTCAGCGAACTTACAGATGTGATTTGAACTGTGCCTAAACACACAGTCATGGGTTTAGAGAGGGTAAAGCAGTGGGCGAAGCACACATACTTGAGGTGCGCCAGTGCTGATAATCAGCGCAGTGGAGATGCTATTTCCGAAATGCGCAGACTGCTTTTCCGGTGAGGAAATCAAGGATCCAGTTGCAGAGGATGGTACAAAAGGCCTAGTTGTGGATCGTTCGATCAGAACGGTTGGAACGTTTGTTTTAAGCACTAAACCATGGTCAATAAGCAGCACTCTGATATAACTGTTGGTATTTTACAAGTGCTCCGAGGTAGCATGAAGAGCCAATAAGTGAGATAGCCCTCCCTAAATCAAACCTGCTCTTTTTTGTCTTTTAAATGCCACTAATCTAGCTATCAGTTGTCTATGAACCTCCTGGCTTTTGATTCGGGTATGTACAGTATGTTCTCGTTGGCACATGGTTGTCCACACAGGTTTTAAAGAAGTAGAAGATATGAAATATAGGAATAGGCAGAAGGATATTATCTTAAGCTGCGGCCATGCATAGATCAAATTGAATAATGCGTGGAATATTGGCAGATTTATCTCGATGAGTTTGAGGGAATGCAGCTTACTATAACAAGTGAGGACATGGGATACAGTAAGGAGGAAGGGAAGAAAGAATGTTGAAGAGTTTTGATAAATAGAAAGATCTTGCAGTTCATAGCTTCATAGATCAAAAAAAAGTGGCAACATAGGAGGACAGAGGATATCGGAGATCATATACTTTATAAGCATCCATTAGTCTCGTGATACCATGGATTTGTGCCTTGAAAGTTTTCCATGGCGCAGGCCTGGGCAAGGTTTTATGAAAGACCAGCAGTTTCCCATCCTGCAAATCTCCCCGCTCCATTCCTCCGATGTTGTCCAAGTTAAGAGCAATAGGACCCAAACAAATTGGAATCGGTGTTGTCGCAGAGCAATATGTGGTTAAGTGCCTTGCTCAAGGACAAACAGGCTGTGTCAGCCAACGCTCAAACTAGCGACCTTCAGATCACTAGACGAACACCTTATCCACTTGGCCACGTGCCAACGGAGATCATATAGCATCTTTGCTATCAGTGGTCAAAATAAAGCATAAGGGAGTTGGGTCATCATGATAAAACTTTGTAAAACACTATTTCTCTTGGAATACTAACTGCAGCTCTGCAGCCATTTTATAAGAAACTTTGGAAATGGTTTTGCTTGAGGAGTTGCCGAAGAGACGAACAAGGAGTTTTCTTGAAACAGAGGATTTTATTCATGGAAAAAAGACTGGATAGACTGAATTTGTTTTCGACAAAATGAACAAGGCTGACATGCGACCTGATAGAATTGTGAGGGAAAGATGGTTAGATTTTCAGAAATCAATCAAGAACATTAAAAACAAGTAATTAAGTTAAAATGGATAGGGGGATAAAGTTACCCTGACAGAGAGTGAAGGACATCTGCAATGTTTCCATGTTCATATCTCCTTCATGTGAACTCTCTTCTTAAAGGTTGGAATCCAACGGCATTTCTGCTTTACTGCATTAATAGCCCGCATCGCTGCCAAGGAAGATGATTTTCCACCACCCCGATCTAGCGCATTGTTAAAAAACATGTTTTGTAAGTTTTTGAATGCTATCCTTGCCCATTGTGGGTAACATGAAGAAACTACAAATATTTGTGTACATATGTCGGTCGCGTGTGAGGCAGCAGAAGATTGCAGGCTGGCGAATAACGTCTGGTTATTACGAAGGATGCAGGAATAAGCCAAGGGTATAAGTACTGATGATTCTGTCTCCAGTGAAATGTACGTTTCGAAGAAAGGATTCTGAGACGATAACGCTCTGCATTTGGGATAACCAGACTGGCTTTGTCTAGGCGGAAACAGTGTACCACCAATTTGCTCAAGCTTTTTTTTCTTCTAGAAAAGCTAATCAAGCCGATTGACGAGTGCAAGGTAGAAAATATTTTCCCCATAGATATAACTTAAGTCTTTGATGAGGACCCGCATGGCAGGTTGGACCAAGAGGTTAAAGAGTGAGGTAGTTATTTGTATATAAACTCTTATTGGTGATAGGTCAGAGGGGGTGGTGACGGAGGGTTGTTCATTCAGTTTTGAGAACGGAGAACAGTATTTTATTATCACAGTATATTAAATACTTGTATAACAATCCAGGTGGAATGACACAGAAGTTTGTGGATGGCATCAAAATTGCTGACACGGTGCATTGTTAAGAAATTTGTCCTTCGGTGCATCACGATCTGGATCAGATGGAAAGGTGTGCACAGGACTTGTCGTTCAAGCTTAACTCAGATAGGCACAAAGTGATATATTTTTTAGAATTTAAACCTGCGTAAGACATGCATAGTGAATTAGTAGATCTTGAGAGGTGTTAATGAATAGAGAGAACAAGCAATTGATTCTGTGAAAGTGACAACACAAATGGAGTTGTGAGGAAGCCATCTGGCATACTTTCCCTTATCGGCCGGGGATGTGAGCACTTTGTGGGTCGTCAGATTACTGATGTGCGCGATGTCCGTCCGAATGCACGTTTATTGCTGTGTGCAGTTCTGATCTCTATGCTACTGAAAAGACGGTCTTATGCTGGAGAGGGTGCAGAGAAGAATCAGAGGGATTTTTGATAGGACTAGACAGTTTGAGTTATAAGAAATATGGACAAGATGGGACTATTTTTAGCGAAGATTATGGAGATGTTATGTTATAGCGGTTAAAATATAATAGCTGTAGAAATAGGATATTAATAAGTTCAGCAAGGCAGGGAACATTTTCCTCATATTACAGAGCAGGGTTACTCATGGGAAATGGCTTCATTGAACATTAATGAAGTACATTCATATATATTCTTGCAGGGACTCCAGTCATGGGATAGCAGAGGATCTGATTTAAAGGAGGGGAACTGGTTTATTTAAGGGTCATTATCTGTCCCCAATTAATTTGGAAAAAGAGAATTGAGGCTGCTGACGGTATGCTGATATCCTGATGTAAAAGTCGGTAAAGTTGACAAGTGGTCAAACTGTCTGAATGCACTTATGACAGAAAGATTGTTCAACTCGGAATCGAGAATAATTCCTCTCATGACTGTAGCGATTGATTTGCAGAGACACAGCATCAGCTTGTGAAATTTGAGTAAAATCTGATCAGTATGGTGCCAAAATTAATCTACCAGTACCAAATAATTGCGGTGCAGAAAGGAGGAAGGAAAGCATGTCATCTGTATGAGATGAAATTTGAATCCCTATGAATTCAAAATCTGAAATAATCTGAACTCAATTGGATTTGTCTGCACGGTGTTATACTTGTCATTATTATGACTGTCCTTTCTATCTTTTTATTTGAGGTCACAGAGTTCCAAGATTGGCGTCCGGGCATGAGGAATGTTCGGGAAGACTGGAGATGCAGTTTGGTAAAACCTGGAAAACGGTGTGTGACCTGCTCTGGGACATGGAAGATGCCAATGTGGTGTGCCATCAGCTTCAATGCGGAGTCGCTGTCTCTGTGCTCGGTGGAGCCCATTTTGGAGCGGGGACTGGAACTATACAGAACGGTGTACTTAACTGTCGGGGTAATGAGTCAAACGTTCTGGACTGTCCATTTTCTTCAACGAATCATGGTTGCAACCACACGAATGATGTCAGTCTAATCTGTTCTGGTGAGTACTAAATCAATATGAAAATCTTGATGGCACTTGTAAATCAAAAACAAGTTATCAAAAATTCTTATCATTGAGGACATCTAAATTGTAGTTCCATTCGATGTGATACTGATGTGATAATGATCGACAATTTCGGGATTGAAGGGTGGACCTGAAGAATTTTGCATTGTTTAACATTAATGATTGAGTCCCATTTGGGGTTCTGAATGAGAAATTTAAGAATACATCTATTTGGAAATTTAGATGTGGTGAGGCAGGGCTCAGCCGTCAAAGCACAGCGCATAAATTACGATAGCGTACAGTAATGGAAGTTGGTATATTATCAAATTATTTCAGCATCAGGGCGCCGATGTTCTATAATCATTAGGGATTTGCCTGAAAAAAAAAAGAAATAAAACAAGCACAGATGGACGACTGAAAAGATATGGGTAACATAAGCAAATCAGCAAAAATGGTAGATAATATTATTGTCAGTGAAATGGAAAGAAAGGGGTGCAAGTAAATACGTGAAATTAAGAACGCTGAAGTGTGCTATGGCTTTATAGGCTTGCGGGATATGATGTCAGCCCTGCAACACCATTATAATAACACAACAAACTACTGCAAATACAAACGTAAAAATAAGACAATTTCAAGATGTTAACTAATGCTTTTAATCAGAAATTGTATTACACTATACAGACAACAGATGTCAAACATCTTCAGAAAACATCATTCAAATTAAATCAGAGACCATATAATGACAAAATGAAGAAAATGAAATAGCAGTTGGGAAATCACTACTGACTTAAAACTGTGGTAATCGCTGACAACAGATGTAAAATAAGCTAGTTGCTGAAGTATTCAACAGACTTTGTATTCTTCTCAAGAAAGCGAGTTAACAAGTAACCCGGTTGCCTTTCATCACTGCTGCCGCAATTTCATGAATGCATTGATGCTTGGATCACGTTGAATAAATTTGACCTTCCTTGGGAGAGGAACTATACATAGAATTTGTAGAAAATTGGATAGAAAAGCAGAAAGCCTTGGTTTGGGAAAATCTGTCCACTCCAGTGTACAGGAAAATCGTGTTGAGACACACTGTGGCATTGCAATCGGAGCTTTGCGCTTCAGACTTAAGCATAATGCCGTCAACAATGATGAAACAAAGTGGCTAAGAAAACAAAATCAATGACGCAGTCAATACTCAGACAAGAGATGGCTTGTGAGTGCCCTGCAGATTTCGACCAGGACGGGGCACTTTGCTAATTTCATTGAGAATCTTTCTGAACACCTGAAAGGGTCATTGGAATCAAAGAAGATTTTAGCAGAGAAGAGAATAAGTGTACAAATATATCTTAGAAATGATTCAAGAAAATAAAAAGGTGCTGCAAACACAAATCCACATCAATTTAATTTCCAATAAAGTATCGAAAGTAAAAGGCTAAATCTGAATGCGTGTTTTATCTACTAAACTAGGTTGAAATTTAAACCAAGTACAGTATGTACTATATTATTTGAATATAGAATGCGATCGCATAATAATCAATCCTTGTAACTATAAAAAGTTCTTTGACGTAAGGAAAGTAGTGGGAAAATAAGACTGTGTGGATAGTTTTATTATTGCTATTTGCAATTAAAAAGGCTATGCGAAAGCTTTCAGCACTAGGATAAATAAACAGATAGATACACAGACATTGTTAAGAAAAGCGGTCAATCATACGATCAATAAATTCATACAATCAGGAAAAATGCAATTATCATTGAAAATTTTAATGAACATCCATGGGAGATAATTCAAAAATGTTACAACAAAGCAGAAACTAAAGAAAATAAATACGCATTCTCTGGAAAGATAACGACATAGATTTCTTCCTTTATAATTTGAAGAAGTATAAACAATTTTTCAGTGTTCTACAAGTATACACACTTAATTTATCTGACTTCTGGAAAAGGACCATTTGAAAATTCTGGGAGATATTCGATTTATTAATTAATATATTTGGTCAATGTATTCATCATATCAATAATTAATATATAGGAGCCTTGAAGTAAATTCTATTAAAACTTCTCCCTTCTTCGCAATATGATCTATTTTCTTTGCTTGCCGATATCCCAGATATGGAAATGTTTTATATTCGTCCATTGTTTGTGCTATATCTTGCTACTTGGTTTTGTATTGTACGAGTTTTATTGTACCTTTCTGTGAGCTTTCAAAATGGAACTCCACTCATTTTTTCAAAATGATGTTATATTTGAGAAGACAATAAGACCATAAGAATATTAGCAGAAGTGGGCCATTCATTCCATTGACTGTGCACTGACATTCCATCATGCTTGATCCCGGACCCCATTCAAACCCATACTCCTGCCTTTTCGCCATAACCTTTGAGGTCATGACCAATCAATAATCAATCAATTTTTCACGTTAAATATAAATATAGCTGCGGCATCTACCGTTTTATCTGGCAGAGAATTCCACAATTCACTACTCTCTGGCGTTTTAAAAAAAAAGTCCTCCTTACCTCAGTTCATAAGAGTCACCTCTCCATTTTGAGGCTGTGCCCTCTCAGACTGGACACCACCGCCATAGCAATCATTCTCTCCACATCCATCTTATCGAGTTCTTTCAATATTCTGCAGGTTTCAATAAGAATACCCCGACCCCGCACCATTTCACATTCTTCTAAATTCTCGTGAGTACAGACGCTGCCAAATGTTCCTCACACGTTCCCCCCTTCATTCCTGGAATCATCCTCGTGAAGCTCCTCTGGACTCACTTTAATAACAACATCCTTTCTGAGATATGGGGCATAAAACTGTTGACAATGCTCCAAATGCGGCCTGACCTGTGCTCCGTAAAGGCTCAGCATTATTTCATTGTTTTTGCATTCTATTCCCCTTGAAATGAATGCCAACATTGCATTTGCCTACTTTACCACATACTCAACCTGTAAATTAACCTTCTAAGATTCTTACAGGAGGACCCCTAAGCTGTACTTCTGTTTCTTTTACCAAAATACAAGAACATGCATTACCCAATACTGTTTTCCATCTCCCACTGTATGCTCATTCTTCCAGTTTGTCGAAGTCCTTCTGCAACCAAGTTGTTTCCTCAGCACTACCTACCACTCCACTTATCTTCGTAACAACTGCATCAATTCCACTATCAAAATCATTGGCAATCGATGTGAAAAGTGACAAATATGGACAGCTTTCTTAATAGATAGAGTCATTCCAAACACATAAAATATCCAGAAATCAATAGGAGAAAAAAAACAACAGGAATATGCTAAATTAAAAGATGGAATTGAAAGTCCATGGAACATTAACAGGATATATTTTGCTCCAATAATAATATCTACAGCTGATGTCATCAGAAAGTTACTGCACTGTAGCATTATACAATTGGGTTCACAGAGCAATGTGCGTAAAACTTCAGAAATAAATAGTATTAAGCACCACGAGAACAATACGAAAATTCTTGTAATTGAGAAATGATTGTACTTTGTTATGCCTGTACCTCAGCTTTTACCAGCTTGACCTGTGAGGATAAATATAATGACCTACATTCATTGATACATGGCCAATTTGAAGTTATTCACTCCTTCATCAGGAAAGCTAAAGCAATTAATGCTTTAGTACCATTTTCTTAAGATGTAAACATGATGTTTCGGCTAGTTATAATCAGAACACGAAACAGAAAGAAAGATGCAATAGAACTAATGGAATACAAAACAGAAGAGCAGGCTACAATCAGCCAACGAATGAATACAACCCATGTAAGTGTCCGGGTTATCAGCAAGCGAAGAAAATAAATCATAGTGTGATAAAGGGAACGATTCAATGGCATTTACCTCAAAGCTTAAGAAAATCATCTAGCTAAGCTCAGCAGTGTAAGCGTAAAGAGGGCATTGCACGTTTTTACATTGCCCATATTAACATACCCTGTTGACATAATATCTTGGTTGGAAACCAATCTGGAAAACTTACAATGAAAAATGAGAACTGAAATGCCAGATTTTAGAAAACGCGATACACTCAAATGAACCTTTATTATCAATACGTATGACAGCAGCAGGAAAAACAATAACAGCCATGAAATACTGCATAACAGTCAGATAAAACTTGAGTCGCCAATTCTTTTTGCTGCAAAATACAAATTCATTAAATGAAACATGCTGCACTATAAATACAAGCTTAAACCCGTTTTAGAGGCAGAGTCGTATGAATGATATTACGACCGGTCCATTATTACAAGTAGAACAACCGATAATAACCAACTGTATGCAATATTACAGGATAAGTATGAACGAACCACAGACTTAAGAGATATAACCATTCCTTACTGAAATCAGTAAGTGAAAAACACCAAAAATACACTGAATGAAAAGAGAAAATTGAAAGACTTTGGAACATGAATAGGGCAGGTGCTGTCCGAATATTGCACCTCTTATCACCCCAAAGTCACAATGGAGTAACGATAGACAATTATGCCGTCACATCAATATTTATGTATATCTCTAGAAAGGTACAATACTAAGCACCACTGGAATAGTTCCGCAGTTCCTAGCAATTGTGAAATGAGTGTACTTGGTGAAGACCGGTCATCAGGATTTACCATCATGAGCTGAAGGAAATTAAATGAGAATAAAGTGAACAGTGTGACATGCAAAGTGGTTAGTGAACGCCACATATCGGAAACTGATTGGTTAACAACATTTCCCGTGGGATATGGTGTTGCTCAGAGAGATTTTATAATTCAATAGAGAAGAATATACATACATATCAAAGATTATGAAATGAGGGACCATTAATTAAAGAAAGTGTGCTGTATAAAATGCATGGAATGAGCCGTGCTTGTCATGGATATGGCCTAATGTTTGCAGCAATGGTCGTTATTGTGTTGAAAATTGGGAATTGGGAATAGATGATTCAGAGCCAACGAGGTGAAAGACAAGGCTGCATTCAGTGCATTACCTTTCATTCACAGTCACAGTTGGAAGGCGGTTCAGTCATGCAGAAGGTGAAACATGAAGCACTTTCTTTGTTGTATTCATTTTCCCGGCTTTGTTATTGGGAGAAATTAACTGTCTTCAGTTATTACTAAAACAGGGAAGGATGGACCACGACTGGTTGGCGGGGAGAACAGATGCTCTGGCCGTGTGGAAGTCCTGCATGGAGACCAGTGGGGGACACTTTGTGATGAGTACTTCAGCCTGGAAGATGCAAGTGTGGTCTGCGAACAGTTACAGTGCGGTGCAGTAAAAGCAACTCCCAAGAATGCTTACTTTGGCAGAGGAATCAGGCCGATGTGGAAGGATAACTACCACTGTCTGGGAAACGAGTCCCGATTAGCTGATTGTTCAGTCTCAGCCTGGGGGGAGATTCACTGTTCACATGGGAATGACGCCAGTCTTAACTGCACTGGTGAGTCACAGTGAACGTATGACTGAAACAAACTGTTTGTTGGTGGAAGAGATCTTCAGAATGGTAGCCTTTTAAGCAATTGAATATATCTGCCGTTTATTGGCGACCATGCATGATTGTGATTTCAAGCAGATGGTTTGGTGTTCCTTTGTTTCTCAATGATAGTCTACGAGGCTATTTCCGTTATATTACAAATAGACGAAACTTTAGTATGGAGTGAATATTTTCTGACGTTTAGATGATAATTGCACAAAAGGAAGAAGGATGATGACAATTGATAGAGCAGGATAGTAGCTTTGGCAAGATGCTTGTGATTGATTTTATTGAAAGGGTGGTGACAAGGCAATGTGAAAGGAAGGACTGCATTTAAACTGGCTGAGTAAGATGGAAACCCGATATTGTTTCGCAGAACATAGAACACTGCGGCACGGCACTCCCCCTTCGGCCCACAACTTTTTAAACTACTCTAAAATTAGTCTAGTCATTCCTTGTTGCACAAATGTCCATTTTTTTTCTATCATCCGTCTGCCTATTTAAGAGTTTCTTCAATGTCCCTGATGCATCAGCCTCTATGAACACCAGTTCCACGCACACGCCACTCTCTGTGTCAAGGATTTAACTGTGACGGCCCCTCTATGCGTTCATCCGACCACAGTAAAATTAGCACAAACACGAGGAGATCTGCAGATGCTGGAAATTCAAGGAACACACACAAAATGCTGGTGGAACGCAGCAAGCCAGAGAGCATCCATAGGAAGAAGCTCCGTCGACATTTCGGGCTGAGAATCTTCGTCCTGACATAACGTTGACTGTGCTTCTTCCTATGGATGCTGTCTCGCCTGCTGCGTTCCACTGGAATTTTGTGCGTGTGACACTAAAATTAGGCCTTTTTGTATTCGCCATTTCATCCATTGTGAAAAGTCTCTCTCTACTGATTCTATAGAATGCTCTTGTCATCCTGTACACCTCTATCATTTCACATCTTATTGCACTTGGTTTCAAAGACAAAATCCGTGACATATTTTTATCTGTGTGAATTTTCCTCACACCCCGCCCCCCCACCACTCCAACCCAACACAGGGAGAATTAGCAAACCTGTTCTGGGATGCTTGGCTTTGCAGTTAGGTAACAAAGTAAAGAAACTTCTGCAAGACCTACCCACATCAACATAGAAGTGTCGGTGAGATATTAGAATTTGTAATACATTCAGCATTTATCAGTTCATTCAAAGTTTAACTAGTCTGCCACGTCTTCAATCCATGTTTCTGCAATAAACTACAGAAATAGATATTATAGCTCTAATTTTGACCGTTGATGTTTACTGATATTTCTCGCATTCTCAGTAACAAGTGGGAAATTCATGTATAAAACATACTTTGCAAGTAATAGCTGAAAATGTGTAGTATACTTTGGATTGATACTAACTTTTTTACCCATTTTTTTCAATATCGTAGATGAAAGTTGGTCCTTGAGACTGAATGATGGGGGAAGCCGCTGCGATGGCCAAGTGGAGGTGTATGATAATGGTACCTGGCATAGACTGCATGATAAATTTTGGACTATCAATGAAACAAACGTTGTCTGCAGACAACTGCATTGCGGTTCCGCGATAACTGCCTACAACTTATCGAAATATAGAGGGAATGAACGGCCCGTGTTGGTGACGGACACTCAATGTGAAGGAAATGAGTCGCACCTCCAAAACTGCAAGAGTTCAATGTCGAAACAATCTTCTTCTGACATCACGGGTGTTGGTGTCCTGTGTTCAGGTGAATATTGTTAAAAGGTGGCAATGAAAATATCTAAACTGGTGTCGCGATTAATAATAAGTTGAGAAATCAGAGTCATTGACTCATACAAATATATATTTGGCTAACTGTCCATGTGGGCTGTGACAATCAACTCCCCTTTTTCAGGATTTCCATTTTATACTACAGCTACACTGCACTACACACCCACAAATCCATCTGGAGCACTGCTGCAAAGGCTCTACAATTTATTTGGATATCAGAGGGAATTTACAAGACACAACGTTGGTCAGTGAATGAAAACCTAAGTACAGTTGAAAGCCACATGTTTCGGGCAAGAAAATGCAAAAAATCATACAGATTTCGCATTGAATCTGCTTCACATGTGCCGAACATGTGTGCCCTGCAATGCGACTGAATGAGGGAAACTAGATTAATCCGTTACCATGGATGTAATCAGCCATTGCTATGAGATTTATCTTATCTATCGCAGGACTTGCAAGCAAGGTCTTATTTTGTTTTGTCAAAATCATAGGAACTATACCTTGAAATTGTAAGCGGAAATCAAGCCGTTAAGTGAGCATGGATGGAATTCAGGTATGTGAGTTTGCTAAGTGGTGGTGAGAGGAGGAAACGTTGTGAACTTTAGAGAACTGTTGATTATTCACTATTACGACTGCTGAAATATCAGAGTCAGGCTAATACATGTTGGAATTCGCTGGAATACTGTACGTCAAAATATGACAAATTTTCAAAATAGTGAAGCACGGTAAATCTCTGATGAGTTGTCTATACAAGGGAGTTGGCCAGGTTTCGGATTGATGCAGGGAGAGTGTTGGGTGAAGAAGTTGCTCAACCGTCAGGCAAGGGAAAGAAAACTCAGATATTGAAGTCAGACAAGTAAATATAGCAAATGAGTTTCAAAATCAGATGATCCGAGTAAGGAGCAACAGAATGCGATGCCACTGAGGGACAGGATCATTTGCGATCTGATATATAATGGATTAGGTAATCAGATAAAGGGGCAAATGTGATGCTAAGTGTTATCACATTTTATCTTATAATTGGTCCTGGATCTGCTGGCTAAGTACTTCACTGAGTATAGGATATCTGTGTCCGTGTGCACTGATGTTTTCAAATGAACATTTTTTTTCGTGCATCAGTGTGTATCACAGGTAGCATCGGAACATATTCACATTGTCGTATTAATCCTGAACCAAAATGAGTGGTTTGATAAATTCTGGTTTGTCTGGACATACAGATTTGCTGTAGTGCAGGAAAAGTCATTGGCAACTTGCAGGCAGATGAAAATGCTCTTATTTCAAAAAAAAAATATATATATAGTTTGGTGCATAAATATGTTGAATATAAAAGTGTATTTTAAGATAATGCAAACTATAAACAAATGTCAGATTGACAGGGTAAGTAAGCTGCAATTCTCTTGCCAAATGCAAAGTCTATTTTTTTTTTTACTCACACCTACTTAAATGCAGAAACATTGAGAAATGCAGAGACATTGAGTCAGACAAATATCGATTTGGCGAAGTAGTTACGTGAGCAGTGACAATCAACTCCGCTTTTGCAGGATTTCCATTTTATATTACACCTACAACCCACTACACAGACACAAATCCATCTGGAGCACTGCCCCATAGGCTCTGCAGTTCATTTGGATAGCAGAGGGAATTTACAATACACGACTTTGGGAGGTGAATGAAGACCTAAGTACAGATGAAAGCCACATTTTTCGGGCAAGAAAATCCAAATTTCGTACAGATTTGTCATTGATTCTGCTTCACTGTGTGCCGAACGTGAGTGCCCTGCAGTGCGACAGAACGAGGGAAAGATTTTTTTTTTAATCCATTACCGTGGATGTAATCAGCTATTACTGCGAGATTTACCTTATCTGCAGCAGAGGTTTCAGGCATGGTCGTATTACGTGATGTCGAAATGATAGGAAATACACCTTGAAATTGAAAGCGAAAATCAAGCATTTAAGTGAGGACAGAGGGAATCCACATATGTGAGTTTGCAAAGTGTTGGTGAGAAGAGGAAAATAATGTGAACTTTAGAGAATGTTGATTACTCTATAGCTGAAATTTCAAAGTCAGGCGAATGCATGTTGGAGTTCGCTGGAATATGTCAAAATATGACAAATTCTCAAAATACTGCAGCATGGTAATTCTCCGAAGAGTTGTCTATACTAAGGACTCGACCAGATTTCAGATTGATGCAGGGGGAATGTTGAGTGAAGTAGTTGCTCAACTGGAAGGGAAAGGAAAGAAAACTCAGATACTGAAGCCAGACAAATAAATAAAGCAAATCCGTTACAAAATCAGATAATCCGAGTAAGGAGAAACAGAATGCGATGCTACTGAGGGACAGGATCATTTGCGATCTGATACATAATAGATCAGATAATCAAATTAAGGGGCAAATGCGATGCTAAGCGTTATCACAGCTTATCCAATAATTGTTTTTGGATCTGCCGGCTAAGTACTTCAGTGAGATTAGGTTATCTGTGTCCGTATGCACTAATGTTTTAAAATGAACTTTTTTATTCGTGCATCAGTGTGTGTCACAGGCAGTATCAGAACGTATTCTCATTGTTGTATTAATCCTGAATCAAAATGAGTTGTTTGATAAATCTGGTTTGTCTAGAAGTAAAGTTTTGCTGCAGTGCATGAGAAGTCGTTGGCGACTTTAATGCAGATGAAGTTGCTGTTATTTCAAAAAAAAGTGTAGTTGGGTGCGTAAATAACTTGAATATAAAAGTGTATTTTAAGAGAATGTGAACTGTGAACAAATGTCAAACTGACTGGGAAAATCAGCGGCAATTATCTTGCCAAATGCAAAGTCTATTTGGTTTTCTCATAACTACTTAAATTACCTGAGTATGTCCTCGCAATAGCAGTGTTATTTCAGTGCAGAATGCAGGGTGTCTAAGATGCAGAAAGAACAAGCCAGAATAAAATACAATTAAAAAATAACAACCTCATTTGTAATCAGTAGCTAATGCCTATCTGGCTTGATCAGTCAGTCCAGACTTCTTACTGATTGCAGCCGTCTTATTGATACATCCTTGCCTTGACATATAGTATGTTACCCATTGAGGATGTGAAATGAAAACTGCCTATTGAACAATGAAATTCAAAGCAACATTTATACTCAACCGGAGTAAAGATATGTTAAATCATTAATAGTTAAATTGTATCCGTGGTTTGAGAAAGACTATGAGAATAAGCCGGCAAATTATAAACCGTTGAGCCTGAAATCAGTACTGTGTATATTACTGAAAGGTGGAAAAGGAACCTGCGATATAAATAATTGAAGAGACCGGGCCTGATTGTGTAGTCAATATCTTTGTCTGCGGGGCAGGTCTTGTGTAACAAAAGTTATGCAGTTTTTCCACGAGGTTACCAGTAAAGTTGATGAATGGAAGACAGAAAATGTGTCCTACATAGTCTTTAGCAAGGTGACTGATAAAGTTTTCATGTGAGTTCACCAAGGTCGTTGAATCTCTTGACATTTAGGATGATGTAGTAAATTGGATGCCATTGCCTTTGAGAGAGAAGGCAGAAAATGACAGCAGGTTATTGTCTCTTTGACTAGAGGCCTGTGAGTAATGTTGCGCTGCAGGAATCACGGGTGGATCTGCTGTTATTTGCTGTACATAAACCAATGATATGAATGATAATGTAGTAACTGGATCTGCAAATTTGCAGGTTCAGGATCAGCGGACAGCGAAGGAAGCTATCGAATCTTGCAGAGTACTCTACAGCAGCTGGAGAAAAACGGGCTGACAATGACAGATGGAATATATTGCAGAATAGTTTGAAGTGTTACACTTCTGGAGGAAAACCAGGGTAGGACTAGCATAGTGAATGCAGGACAACGAGTTGAGCGGTAGAACGAGTCATCTGGAAATACAGATCCGTAATCTCTTGAAAGTGGAGTCACAGTCACATAGGATTGTAAAGTGAGACTTGGGCACTGTGGTTTTCATAAATGACTTTGGCAGCTGTCATATTATATTAAAGTCGGATAAAAATATTGCAACATTTATTATCAAAGTACGTATGGAAACTACCACTCCCCGATTCGTTCTACCACAGGCAGCCACGAAACTTTGAGACAGAATAATATCCTTGCATGTTTCCTGTAATATGGATCGCTGATCACTGTTTTTGGATAAACCACCCTGAGTTCCATATCATCCTCATCGTCTACATCTGGATTAAATGCCTCCGCACAAACTGAAACTCAGGCAAGGGGATGGGAACGGAGGTGAAGAGGCAGAGGACGAGGCAGTCGGTGCACAAATAGTGACATCATGTAGAGAGTTTAGGAGAAGGAATAGGCAGATGATAGAGCAAATAAATACTCATCCAGGTGGTTTGAGATATTTCGATTTTAATTCAAGGTGTATAATATGCAAGACGGATGAACTTGGAGCGTGGATCAATACGTGGAAATATATTGTTGTGGACATGATAAAGACTTGGATATCCTGGGGCAGGAATGGCTGCTGAGTATGCCAGGCTTTAAATGTTTCAAAAAAAGACAGGAAGGGAGCAAAACGAGGTAGAGCAGAGGCACTGCTAATCAAAGATAGTATCACAACTGCAGAAAAGGAGAAGTGATGGAGGGATTGCCTACTGAATCATTGTGGGTCGCAGACAGAAAGAGGAAGGGGGTAATAACTCTGGTGGGTGTTATTTTTTTTATAGAACCCTTCCCCCAATAGTAACAGAGACATCGAGGAGCAGATAGAGAGGTAGTTTATGGAATGGTACAGTAATAATAAGGTTGTTGCGAATGGTGATTTTAACTCTTCTAATATCGACTAGCATCTCCTGCGCACAAGGTGTTTAGACAGGGTGGAGTTTGTTAGCTGTGTTCTGACGAAATATGTGGATAGTCCAACTAGAGGAGAGGCTGTATCTGATCTGGTATTGGGAAATGAACATGGTCAGGTGTCAGATCTCACGGTGGGAGAACATTTTGGAGGTAGTGATCACAACCTGATTTATTTTACCATGGCGCTGGAGAAGGATAGGAACAGACAATTTGGGAAAACGTTTATATTGGGTATGAGGAGATATGATGCTCTTAGGCAGGAACTTGTTAAAATAAATTGGGAGATGTTCTCAGGGAAATGCACAGAAGAGATGTAGCAAATGTTCTGGGAAATTTTGCATGGCTTTCTGCATAGATATGTTCCATTGAGGCACGGAAAAACTGGTAGGGTGAAAGAACTATGGTCTACAAAGGATGTCCAAAATCTGGTTAAGAAGAAAAGAAAAGCTTACGGAAGTTTCAAGAAACTGGGGACTGTTAGAACTGTAGAAAATCACAAGGGTGCCAGGAAGGAGCTCAAGAATGAAATTAGGAGAGCTAGAAGGGGCCATGAGAAGGCCTTGCTGAACGGAATTAAGGAAAATCGCAAGAAATTCTACAAGGATGTGAAAAGCAAAAGGATTAGCCAGTAAAAATTAGACCGATCAAGACCGATAGTGAAACCTGTACCTGGAGCTGGAGGAGGTCATGTCGGTAGTTAATGAATAATTTGCTTCAGTATTCACCAGTGAAATGGACCTTGGCAAATATGGAGATGACTTGCAGCAGACGGAAACGCTTGATTGTATACATATTAACAAAGAGGTTGTGCCGGAGCTTTTGAAATGTTTTAAGCCAGATAAGTCAAGCGGTACTCAAGGTGTTGTATCTAAATGCATATAGTATAAGAAATAAAGTAGATGATCTTGTTGCAATATAGAGATTTCCATGTATGATGTTGTGGCTATCACTGGATCGTGGCTGAAGGATGGTTGTAGCTGAGAGGAATGTCCAAGGTTACACGTTATGTCGGAGAAATTGAAAGGTAGACTGAGGGGCTGGTGTTGCTCTACTGATAAAGAGTGGCAACAAATCAGTACAAAGATATAAAATTGGGTGATGTTGAATCCGTGTAGGTTGAGTTAAGAAATTGCAAGGGTAAAAGGATGTTGACAGCATTTATATACAGGCCTCCCAACAGTGGAGGTGGACCACAGGTTACAACAGGAAATAGAAAAAGCGAGTCAAAAGGGCAATATTATGACAGTCATGGGAGATTTTAACATGCAGATCGATTGGGAAAATGAAGTTGGTAATGGGTCTCAAGAGAGTGAGTTTGTTGAATACCTTAGATGTAGCTTTTTAGAGAAGTTTGTCGTTGAGCCTACTAGCGGATCAGCTGTACGGAATTGGATATTATTTATTGAACCAGGGGCATTTAGGAAGCTTAAGGTAAAAGAACCCTTAGGAAATGGTAAATCACAATATGATTGTCTTCTGCTTAAAATTTGCTTTGGAGAAAATAAAGTCAGATGTAGCATTATTTCAGTGAACTAAGGGAAATTACGGTGATATAAAAGAGGAGTTGGGCAAAGTAAATTGGAAGGAGCTGCTGGCAATGATGTCAGCGGAGCCGCAATGGCGTGTGGTTCTGGGAACAATGAGAAGGTGCGGGACACATTTATTCCAAAAACGAAGGAATACTCATTTAAAATAGTACAACTATGGCTAACAAGGGAATTTAAAGCTATTGTAAAAAAAAACACAAAAAGAAAAGGCATACAACAAAGCACAAATTAGTGGGAAGATAGAGGATTGGGGAGATTTTAAAAACCTATAAAGAGCAAGTAAAAATCATTACAACGGGGAAGATGAAATATGAAATCAAGCTCGCAAATAAAATCAAAGTGGAGAGTAAACTTTTTTTCAAGTAAGTTGAAAAAAAGGGATGAAATGAGAGTGGATATAGGGCCGCTAGAAAATGAGGCAGGGGAAATAATAACGTGGGACAAGGTGAAGGCTGATGACTTAAGTGAATATTTTGCATCGGTCTTCTTTGTAGAAGACGCCAGTAGCATGCCTGATGTAGTAGTATGTGAAGGAAGAGAAGAGGGTGCAGTTACTAAATCAAGACAGAAGGAGCTCAAAAATCTGAAAGACCTAAAAGTGCATAAGTCACCCGGACCAGATGAACTGCATCCAAGGGTTCTGAAAGAGGTAGCGTTAGGTATTATGGGGGCATTAGAAAATATCTTTCAGAAATCATTTGTCTCTGGCAGGGCGCCAGAGGACTGGAAAACTCTTTCAGAAAGGAGGAAGGCAGCAGAAAGGAAGTTATTGACCAGTTAGTCTGAACTCAGTGGAAGATGTTAGAATCAATTGTTAAGGATGGGGTGATGTAGTACTTGATGACGCAGGACAAGATAGTACTAAATCAGCATGGTTTCCTTCAGGGACAATACTGCCTGACGAACCTGTTGGAATTCTTTCAGGATATTACAAGTAGGGTAGATAAAGGGGATGCAGTGGATGTTGTATTATTGGATTTTCAGAAGGCCTTTGACAAGCTGCCACAGATGAGGCTGCTTACCAATTAATTACCCATAGTATTGCAGGAAAGTTACTAATATGGTTAGAGTATTGGCTGATTGGTAGGAGGCAGCGAGTTGGAATAAATTGATCCTTTTCTGGTTGGCTGCAAGTGATTAGTGGTGTTCCGCAGGCGTCGGTATGGGGACCATTTATTTTTTATGATCTTGATGGCTTGGTTGCCAAGTTTGCAGATGATGGAAAGATTGGCGGAGGGGCAGGCAGTTTTGCCGAAACAGGGACGACGCAGAAGGACTTAGACAGATTAGGAAAATTGGCAAGAAAGTAGGAAATGAAATGCAATGTTGGAAAATGCATGACCACGCTCATTGGTAGTAGAAATAAATGTGCAGACTATTTTCTAAATGGCGAGGAAATCCGGGAATCTGAGATGCAGAGGGGCTTGGCAGATCTTGTGCAGAACACCCGAAAGGCTAACTTGCAGTTTGAGTTGGTGGTGAGGAAGGCAAATGCCATGGTAACATTCCTTTCAAGCTGTGCAGAACACATGAGCAAGGATGTTTTGCTGAGGCTTCATAAGACACTGGTGAGGCCTAACCTTGAGTATTGTGAACTATTTTGGGCCCTTCATCTTTGTCAAATGTGCTGGTATTGTGGAAGTTCCAGAGGAAGTTAACAATTATGATTCCAGGAATGAAAGGGTTATAATACGAGGAACATTTGATGGCTCCCAGTCTGTACTTGCTAGAATTCAGAAGGATCGGGGGGATCTCATTGAAGCCTTTTGAATGTTGAAGGCTTAGACAGAGTAGATGTGGAAAAGGAGGTTTCTCATGGTGGGAGAGTCTAGGAAAAGAGGGAACAGCCTGAGGATAGAGGGACGCCCTTTCAAAACAGAGAAGCGGAGAAATTTCTTCAGCCAAAGGGTGGTGAATTTGTGGAAATTGTTGCCCTATGCTGCTCTGGAGGCCAGGTCATTCAGTGTTTTTACGGCAGATCTTGATAGATTCTTGATTGGTCATGGAATCAATGGTTACGAGGAGAAGGCCGAGAACTGGGGTTGAGGAGGAGAAAAAATGGTCAGCCATGATTCTGCTCCTAGATCTTATGGTCTTATGGACTGAACACGATAACACCCAAGCTTTTTGTTGCAGCAGTGACGGAGCCTCCGGCAATGCTCGCTGCATCATCAACATGGACCGGAGACAAACCAGACGATTGGAAGTTTACAAAAGTTTTTCCCTTGTTCAATAAAGCGATTAGAGATAACCCATAAAATTATAGACTAGTGTGTCTTACTTCAGTGTGGGCAAGTTATTGGAGAAGATCCTGAGAGGCAAATTTATGAACATTTGGATAGACATAACCTGATTAAGGAGTCAGCATGGCTTTGTCAACGATAGATCATATCTTACCAGCCTGATTGAATGTGGACGTAACAATATACACTGATGATGTTAGAGCAATAAGTGTTGTCTATATGGATTTAGTAAAGCATATCATAAGGTTCCCCATTAGAGACTCATTCAGAAAGTATTAAGGCATAGTCATAGTCATATTTATTGATCCCAGGGGAAAGTGGTTTTCGTTACAGTTGCACCATAAATAATAAATTATAATAAAACCATAAATAGTCAAATAGTAATATGTAAATTATGCCAGGAAATAAGTCCACGACCAGCCTATTGACTCAGGGTGTCTGTCCCTCCAAGGGAGGAGTTGTAAAGTCTGATGGCCACAGGCAGGAATGACTTCCTATGCCGCTCTGTGTTGCATCTCGGTGGAATGAGTCTCTGGCTGAATGTACTCCTGTGCCCAACCAGTACATTATAGAAACATAGAAACATAGAAAATAGGTGCAGGAGTAGGCCATTCGGCCCTTCGAGCCTGCACCGCCATTCAGTATTATCATGGCTGATCATCCAACTCAGAACCCTGTACCTGCCTTCTCTCCATACCCCTTGATTCCTTTCACCACAAGGGCCATATCTCACTCCCTCTTAAATATTGCCAATGAACTGGCCTCAACTGTTTCCTGTGGCAGAGAATTCCACAGATTCTCTGTGTGAAGAAGTTTTTTCGTAATCTCGGTCCTAAAGGGCTTCCCCTTTATGCTTAATCTGTGACCCCTCGTTCTAGACTTCCCCAACATCGGGAACAATCGTCCTGCATCTAGCCTGTCCAATCCCTTTAGGATTTTATACGTTTCAATAAGATCCCCCCTCAGTCTTCTAAATTCCAACGAGTATAAGCCTAGTCGATCCAATCTTTCATCATATGAAAGTCCTACCATCCCAGGAATCAATTTGGTGAACCTTCTTTGTACTCCCTCTATGGCAAGATTATCTTTCCTACTCCCTCTATGGCAAGAATGTCTTTCCAGTGGCAATTATGTAGTGGATGGGAGACATTGTCCGAGATGGCATGCGACTTGGACAGCATCCTCCTTTCAGGCATCGCCGTCAGAGAGTCCAGTTACATCCCCACAACATCACTGGCCTTACGACTGAGTTTGTTGATTCTGTTGGTGTCTGCTGCCCTCAGCCTGCTGCCCCAGCACACAACATCAAACATGATAACAATGGCCACCACAGACTCGTAGAGAATCCTCAGCATCGTCCGGCTGATGTTAAAGGACCGCAATCTTCTCACGAAATAGAGACGGCTATGACCCTTCTTGTAGACAGTCTCAGTGTTCTTTGACCAGTCCAGTTGATTGTCAATTCGTATCCCCAGGTATTTGTAATCCTCCACCATGTCCACACTGACACCCTGGATGGAAACAGGGTCACCGGTAACTTAGCTCTCCTCAGGTCTACCACCAGCTCCTTAGTTTTTTTCACATTAATCTGCAGATAATTCTGCTTACACCATGTGACAAAGTTTCCTGCCGTAGTCCTGTACTCAGCCTCATCTCCCTTGCTGGTGCATCCAACTATGGCAGAGTCAGCAGAAAGCTTCTGAAGATTACAAGACTCTGTGCAGTAGTTGAAGTGCGGGGTGTAAATAGTGAAGAGAAAGGGAGACAAGACAGTCCCCTGTGGAGCCCCAGTGCTGCTGATCACTCTGTCGGACACACAGTGTTGCAAGTACACGTACTGTGGTCTGCCAGTCAGGTAATCAAGAATCCATGATACCAGGAAAGCATCCAGCTGCATTGCTGTCAGCTTCTCCCGCAGCAGAGCAGGGCGGATGGTGTTGAACACACTGGAGAAGTCAAAAAACATGACCGTCACAGTGCTCGCTGGCTTGTCCAGGTGGGTGTAGACACGGTTCAGCAGGTAGACAATGCCATCCTCAACTCCTAGTCAGGGCTGGTAGGCGAACTGGAGGGGATCTAAGTGTGGTCTGACCATAGGCCGGAGCGGCTCCAGAACAAGTCTCTCCAGGGTCTTCATGATGTGGGAGGTCAATGCAACCTGTCTGTAGTCATTGAGGCCGCTGGGGCACGGCGTCTTCGGCACAGGGACGAGGCAGGACATCTTCCACAGCACAGGAACCCTCCGGAGCCTCAGGCTCAGGTTGAAGACATGGCGAAGTACTTCACATAGATAAGGGGCACAGGATTTGAGCACCCTGGTACTGACACCATCCGGTCCTGCAGCATTGCTTGGGTTGAGACGGTTCAGCTGTCTTCTCACCTGTTCAGAAGTGAAGCCCACCGTGGTGGTTTCGTGTGGGGAAGGGGTATAGTCATGAGAACAGGGTGGGGGATTGTGAGGAGGGGTAGGAGGGGAGAGTGGACATTGTGTTGGTTGGGGGCCGACAACAGATGACTCATGTGGGGTTGGGCAGGGGCCACAATGTCAAATCTGTTAAAGAACAGGTTAAGTTCGTTGGCCCTGTCCACACTGCCTTCATATCCTCTGTTGCTAATTTGCTGGAACCCAGTGCTGGTCGTCATCTCCCTCCAGACCTCTCTCATGTTGCTCTGCTAGAGTTTCTACTCAAGCTTCCTCCTGTACCTGTCTTTACCCTCCCTGATCCTGGCTTTCAGGTCCCTCTGTATTGCTGTCAGCTCCTCCCTATTTCCATCTTTAAACGCCCTCTTTTTAGCGTTCAGGGTGTCCTTAAGGTCTTTGTTACCCATGGCTTGTTATTTGAATAACAAAGGACAGCTCTTGTCGGAACATTGCATGGGATCATGGGATCCCAAGACATGGGATTCAAGGGGATATTGTTTTGTGGATCCAGAAATACTTGCCCAGAGAAGGCAAAGGGTGTTTGCAGATGTTTCATTTTCTGCATGGAGGTCGGTGCCAGTGGTGTTCCGCAGTAATCTGTTCTGGGTCCCCTCCCCTTTGTGATTTTGATAAATGACCTAGTTGAGGAAGTAGAAGGGTGGATTAGTAGGTTTGCTAATGACACACAAGTTGGAAGTGCTGTAGATAGTATGGAGGATTGTCAGGGGTTACAGGGTGACATAGATAGGATGCAGAACAGGGCTGAGAAATGACAGATCGACTTCAACCCATTTAAGTATTAAGTGGTTCATTTTGGTAGGTCAAATTTGAAGACAAAATATAGTATTAATGTTCAGACTCTTGACAGTGTGCAGAATCAGAGAGATCTTGGACTCCGTGTCCATAGGGCATTCAAAGCTGCTGCACAGGTGGACAGTATTGTTTAGACAACCTATGGTGTGTTGCCTTCAGCAACCGCGGGATTGAGTTCAAAAGCCGTGAAGTAATGTTACAGATATATAAGGATTTAGAGTACTTTGTTCAGTTCTCATCACCTCAGTTCAGAAAGGACGTGGATTCTATAGAGAGTGCGCAGCACAGATTTACAAGGATTTTGCCTGGATTGGGGAGCATGCTTTATGAGTATAAATTGAATGAAGGAAGTTTTTCTCCTTGGAAGACGGAGGATTAGAGGTGACCTCATAGAGGCGCATGAGATAGTGAGAAGCATTGATCGTGTGAATCGCCAGAGGCTTTTTCCCAGGGCTGGAGTGGCTACACGAGGGGATATAGTTTTACGGTGCTTGGAATTAGGTAGAAGGGGGTGTCAGCAGTATGTTTTTCACCCAGACGGTGATGTATGCGTGGAACGCACTGCCAGTGGCGGTAGAGGTGGATACGATCGGGACTTTTAAGAGACTCTTAGACAGTTACATGGGGCTTAGGAAAAACAGAGGGCTGTGAGTTAAGTAATTCTTGGTAATTTCGGAAGTAGGTTACATGGTCGACACAACATTGTGGCCGAAGGACTTGCAATATGCTGTTGATTTCTATGCTTCCATGTATCTATTACACTCTTCTGTTTGATATCTGAACAACTAGCTCTTCAAAGTCCGACTTAGTCCAGGTTTCGGTGTCACTGTTATTGCCGTTGAAGCCGGTCTGCATGGCACAGGCATCAGCAGCGTCGGGCTGCCGTGTCTCTGCCTGCTTCTCCTTCTCCGACAGTCGGATGAGGTACTGCATGGCGAACCGGACCAGCTCTGCATTCCGGTGCCCGAACACCTCCACGCTGAAGGCTGCAACAGGTCGGTGAGGCCGGAGAGGATCTCCATATTCGTCCTAGCTCATTAGCTAGGATGGTGATCAGTTGATCAGAATGTTGACGAGATAAGACATTTATGAGTAATGATTTGCAGTATTATGTATATTTCTGGTCACGTGCTTACAGGAAATATATTAACAAGACTGTAGGAGTGCAGAGAAAATGGACAATAACGTAGCCCAGACTTGAGGGGTTTTTCTTTGGGAAACGTTGAATCTGTTAGAACTTCAGGATCTGGCGCTCTGGACAATGGCAAGAGATTTTATAAAACCAAACAAATTTATGAGGATGACAGAGAGCCAAAATGCAAGCAGTATGTTCCCACTGAAATTGTGTCAGATTGAAACTATATACGAGAGATTAACGGTAAAATGGTGAAATATTTAAGCGGACTCAGAGGGGTATCGTCTTCGATCAAGAGAGACTGACATTGTGAAAAAAACTGTGCATGGTGGACTGTGGTTCTATTTTAGCATTTTAGAGAAATTTAAATACATATATGGATGAGAGGGATATGAAGGGCAATAGTCCAAATACAATTTGATGTGACTTAAGATTATAATATTTAGGCTACTAGTAGATGGGCCGAAAAACCTGTTTCCATGTTATGCATCTCCATTAGCCTTTGACTCCATAATAGATTGGGCAGTGTATGCACATTGCGTCAGAACTGAGAATGTAGACATCATTGTTCTTCGGAGAACAATGAAAAGACCTCTGTAAATGAAAGCAGCACACATCAAAGTTGCTGGTGAACGCAGCAGGCCAGGCAGCATCTCTAGGAAGAGGTGCAGTCGACGTTTCAGGCCGAGACGCTCTGTAAATGAGTATGATTTGCACAATGTGCACTTTGTAAAGTCTGTTTATTTGAACTAGTGACTAAAAAGACGAAAGATTAAAATTTATATCTCAACAACTTCTTCATAACAGTGGAATAAATCTGTACATTATCTCTTTTACCCGAGTAGTCCAATAACAATCTGTACTAAGTGGCTGTACCGTTTGAAATTTTCTTGGAGCTGTAAAATGCCGTGACTTATTCAAACATAGAATATCCGATGGGAACCAACCAAGGTCATTATAGTTTATTTTCACTGATAAGAATCGTACATCAATGGACATGCCGAAAAGATACGGCGCAGTGAACTATTGCTAGGCTCAGGTACAGTAAGTTCTTCTATAATAAGGCAGTAATGGCTGGATTTCACTGATACACAGGTTGAAGGAGTCAGTGTGATTAGATATATTTTTCGTGAAGTACATAAATGTTTCATATAGACGTAATTAGATGTTTAAATTAACGGTAAAAGAGAACAGGAGCGGTAGAAACACTGCGACTTGCATAGATTAGCCATCATCGCCTTTTGCACAGGAGCAGTATTGAGGTGCAGGGCGAAATAATTTTACCCCTCCTTAATGGTGCGTTGTGTTCTTAACAGACATATTTAATGTCAGAATAGAGAAAATGTTGGCATCTTAAATCATTGCATTCTAAATTTATTTTACATAAGTATGAAGGATAATAACAATTAAAGTGAAGGCCTTATACTGAAACAGTACTTGGTTGGTAGAACTTCCATGTACTCGCTGCTTCCACGCGGCCTTTCCAGATCACAGTTCTTGCTTTCCTGCACAATACATATCAACGGCTTCCAGATATATAGATTAATGCACAATGATAATCTGCACCTCGTGAAAAGGAGAAAGATTAGAATGGAGGCATGATCAAGTTAATAGCAATGTGAGATGGAAAAAAGAGGGAGAGTTTGGGTGATTACAGGTGGATTCGTTTCTGTGAGCACAGACATAGCAGGGTGAATGCCAATTGTCCGTATTGTATCATCCAGTCCTTATAACCCCATGATGAAGAAACAAACAAAAAAAATCCATATATCTGAAGGTATCATGTTGAACTCGCAATTTCTGGACTTCAATGAGAGTGATGTACAATGCTTTCTATGCTAACGAAACATTCCCATACTTTAGAAATGTAGACTTGTTTTGAATGGATTCTTGTTACAGCATTTAAACCAGAATCTTTGGAAATTAATTAATACATGGCAGTTCAGTAATTTGACATTGTCCAGTCCAGCATCTGGACAGAGGTGACGACAGAAGAAATGGTAGGCGGGGCGGCGTGATGATATTTAAACTTAGAACTATACTTCATACCATTATTCTGCACAATATTTCCAACTGCAGCTTGATGAAGTCGCAATGTAACTGATGGAAATATTGAGATTTTCATAGAAGATGAACATAACTGTGTGAACTACTCGTTGAGAAAGATAATTATGCTAAACCGTTGTTCCTATTGTAAATAAATACTGCATCAGAGGAAGAGTCAGGTGAAGTAATTTATGATGATTTAGTTATTCAAACATGTCATTCACTTCCCAGTCCATTTCTCCAGAAGTGTGATCAACAACTTAGCTTCTGACAATAAAACATGCATTTTGTAACACCCAATATCCATATGTTGCTGTTGCTCTGTTGTTTGATGTGAATTATCTTCATTGGTATTGTCACCCATTCCCTTTCATTAATCAGTAGATTTTAAAGCAATACCCTATCAGTACGATCAATGAGACAAGCCGGTATAAAAATGTAGACGGCAAAGATGCATCACCATCTACAAAATAATGTCGTGGCATTTAATTGTGGACGAAACTCGTGTGACTGTGAGGATGACATACATCGGAAGGCACAGAGGCATGCTCACCAGTTCCTTATTATTTGCTGGCAAAAGAGCCAATTGCATCATCCCACAATCTAACGTTGTCCCGAACGTCATTGTAATTGGGCAGCCGGAGGTTTTCGACTCGAGGGACAGTGTAAGAAAATCACTTCTCTACGATCTGATCCACTGATCGTCCCACTGCCCAGGAAGGGGACCTTATCCTTCAAGCTGCAGGAATCCCTTGAGCAGGTGAATATGCTACAGACAGTGAAAATATCCAGCAAAAAGATACGAAATCCCAGAGCAGCACGGACAATGCTTGACACCATGATTGTTGCATAGTCCTGATTACAGTGTCTTTGCCAAAGAAAACCGTACTCAGCAAATTCAATGTCCGCTTTTTCGTTGTGTTGGATACAAAAGTAGCCTGTGATTACCTGCTTCAGATATAAATCAGTGTCTGATTTCCCGCCTTTGTGGAAAACTCAGAACCGCGTTCTCTGACATACCAAGTTCTAACAACCTTTTTGTTGTTGCCTTTAAAAAATGTTACTTGTGTATCGGCAGCATTAATTTTTTGGTGATATTGTACAATTATTTTCAAAATATAAATTCTGCAAAAGTTGCAGAAATGCGAACGGTGTGACTAGATCAATTTGTTATGGAAAGAATAATCTCATACATTTCTGTTCAACAGGCCACTTGCAATTAAGGCTGTCCGGAAGTGATGATGCATGCGCTGGAAGACTGGAGATTTATTATGACGGATCCTGGGGAACAGTTTGTGATGACTCCTGGAATCTGGTTGCCGCTAATGTGGTCTGCAAGCAACTGGGTTGTGGATATGCTTTGGAGGAAAAAACAATTCTTGATTACTGTGGTCAAGGCACTGGAGTAGTTTGGCTGGATGAAGTAAATTGTTCGGGTAGTGAATCGCATCTCTGGGAATGTCCTTCAGCTCCATGGGGCCAACATGACTGCACCCATAAAGAAGATGTGACAGTTAAGTGTTCCGGTAAGGCTATTTCCATTTTGCTGATCTTCTGCCGTGCGGTATAAGAGTTTTCATGTTGAATATGTGGGAAACAATTTATGCACCCAGATGGGGTATTGGCAAAGGATTGTCAGTGTAATGTTTCCCTCTGCATTTAGGTACTAAAGCAATTAACATTTTGCGTCCAAGTACCTTCATCAGGGCTGCAAAAGAGAAACAACATACAGTTTTGAGTAGCAAAGAGGATAGAAGGGCTCATGTGTGTTACAATGGCAACCCACTAATAGTGTGAAGGCATAAAAATTAATATAGGAGTTCGGGTAACCAGATCAGATTATGCCAGGTTCCTTTCCCTGATGTGTTGCTTATGGTAAGATCGTGAGCTATAGACACTTGGCCAGTATATACTATGCCCTATAATGTGGAAGGAGATTGGGGCAGCCAGAGCAAACCAGGTGGTCAACGGAAAACGTACACAACCCTCACAGACAGCGGCGCTATTTATCACGGTTGGCTGGTTCTGAAACAGCGTTCCGCTAATATTTCGGTACTGAATTTTTAAAAAAGGCTAAATATAGCAAACATAAAGGATCAATTCTTATACACTTAGATGCCAACGTGCAAATAAATACCCAATTCTGGAGAATACGATGTTGATTCTTGAACAATAAATGAAATTTCGAACAAAATTAAGGCACTATTTCTCCAGCTTCTGTTGCATTTAATTGTTCAACGAAAGGACGACATGGGGTCGAGAAAAAAAAGATTAGGAATGGATTAACGATGTCAATAAGGAACCAAAAGTTCTCCTGAGCGACAGTTTTGCGAATTGAATGCAGATGTTGATCAGCGCGATAAAGCTGCAAAGGAGAGACTAAATGGCGCACACAGACAATAATTTCTGCAAGATATACAGAATCGAAGACGTGCAGAAAAATCTTTGCTTAAAATTTGAAAACTGTTTGCGTCTTGGAAGGAGGGAAGATAATAGTCGCATCTATAGCCCCTGCATCAGGAAGTGATCTGCAATTCAATAGACAAGGTGTGGGGAATGGACATATGATACACCGAGGGAGCGATTCGACGAAAAGCTGTACCGGTGGTCGTTACTTATAAACTATTCAATGGGCCTTTATTGTTTATTTCCGTGCATTTATTTGTAGCTCTCTTCTCACTTTCCTCATCATGTTCAGACAATAATAAAACATGTCTTTCCCTCATCTACCACGGAACCATACCGAGAATCAGTGCATGATTCTTAATAATTCCCAGAAAACCAAACACAATTTCACCAACAGAACAGTTCCCCTTCTCCACATTCCGTAATTTTGTTGGAATACTTCTCCATCCTATTCCTGATTTGATTATCCTTCGATACCTTCAACTTTCTTCTGAGTGTTTCGAGGGAATTATATTTTATATGTATTGCTGATATATATCAACCTAATTTTCTGTGTACAAAAGCAATTCATGTTTGTTGCTGTATAGAAACAATGTGACGAATTTTGCATTAACTGTCTTTTTCTCAGGACACAAAGAAATATGCCTGATGAATGGAAATCGGCGATGTGAAGGCAGGGTGGAAGTACGGTACAACGGGACGTGGGGGACAGTTTGTTCAGAGACACTGGATAAAAATGCTGCGAAATTGATCTGTAAACAAATGAAATGCGGACCCCTGATATCTATTCAACATGATGTCAGTGCATATGGACAGGGATCTGGTCCAATATGGCTGGATGAGCTAAAATGTTCTTCGTACGAGTCGACCCTTTGGCAGTGTCTTGCTGACCCGTGGGGGAAACACAACTGTGATCACAGGGAGGATGCAGGAGTTGTATGTGAAGGTAACAAAAGAAATCTATTTCCTGATGACTTTCATTTTAAACACAGATGTTAAAACTAAACAGGCATTATTTTCTCTTGTCATCAGAAGCCAGAATACCGGAGAGTTGCAGCGTAAAGGCCTGCCATTCACGAAATGTACCTGGTTCTCAAGGTTAGCAGCTGTTCCCTGCTACAAGTTACAATGTCAGTGTAAAGTTAGTTTGGAAGATGTGATTGATAAAATATAACCGTTTTCTTATTTCACTAAGAATTGCAGTTACGTCTTTTTGGCGGCAATGCCAGTTGTTCAGGAAGGTTGGAGATATGGTTCAAAAATACCTGGGGCACGGTATGTGATGATTCCTGGGATCTGGCCGATGCCAATGTTGTCTGCAGGCAGTTGGGCTGTGGCTTTGCCCTTTGGACACCAGCACCGGAAGAAATTATTCAGAGCGTCGGTGATACCTGGCTGGATGAAGTGAAATGCAAAGGAAGTGAATCTCTTTTGTCCAGTTGTCCCTCCTCTCCACTAGGTCAACATGACTGCAAGCACAAAGAAGACGTCTTTGTTGTTTGTTCTGGTAGGCATCTTTGTGCAAACTTTATGTTCAATTCAATTGATTTGTCGAATTCGGAATTAAGAACCACTGAAAAATAAAATCCGAAAAAATATGAAGTGGCTGAAATTTGTCCCGTAATTGTATTCACAGCAATGCCCAGAAGTCCCGCTGGTTCCACTACCTCAGGTATTTCAGGTATTTGATTTTACAGTTTTTTTTTTATTATTCCAATTCGAATTTAGAATATTAGCAGTGATATTCCTTTGTTACTATTTGACAATGTCAAAGGTCACTCCAAGAGTTTAACATACTTGCTGTAATCCTTATTGCTTCAACAAGTATTTGAACCAGGATGCTGCAAAATTCTTAAAAATAAGATATCCAAATCCAGACAAGTGTTTTGATGAGATTAACGGATGTGCTCATTGGGGTAATTGTCCCATTATTACCCATCCCAAAAGGACCGTGAAAAGGTGTTCTCATTGAAACGTTGAAGAATTTCTATTACACATTTGATGAAGGATTGCTGATATTTGACTGAATAGCAATAATTGATTCAGCTAATGTGTTGCAAAGCTATACTACCTCTGACTTGAAGTGAAATGCAAACTATAACTTCATTGATATGTCAATGTGAACCATTTTCTGCTTTGCAAGTTAGTATCGAAGTCATATGGATGAGTCACACGTATTTTTTTTTTGTGCGTTAATATTGTGTTTCCATGTAAACCATTACCATATTCCGGACATAGTGGGATAATCCCGCCCTCTGCAGACAGATCTTCACTTTAGAAACATAGAAAATAGGTGCAGGAGTAGGCCATTCGGCCCTTCGAGCCTGCACCGCCATTTATTATGATCATGGCTTATCATCCAACTCAGAACCCTGCACCAGCTTTCCCTCCATGCCCTCTGATCCCCCTAGCCACAAGGGCCATATCTAACTCCCTCTTAAATATAGCCAATGAACTGGCCTCAACTGTTTCCTGTGGCAGAGAATTCCATAGATTCACCACTCTCTGTGTGAAGAAATTTTCCTAATCTGAGTCCTAAAAGGCTTCGCCTTTATCCTCAAACTGTGACCCCTCGTTCTGGACTTCCCCAACATCGGGAACAATCTTCCTGCTTCTAGACTGTCCAATCCCTTTAGGATTTTATACATTTCAATCAGATCCCCCCTCAGTCTTCTAAATTCCAACGAGTACAAGCCTAGTTCATCCAGTCTTTTTTCATATGAAAGTCCTGCCATCCCAGGAATCAATCCGGTGAACCTTCTTTGTACTCCCTCTATGGCATGGATGTCTTTCCTCAGATTAGGGGACCAAAACTGCACACAATACTCCAGGTGTGGTCTCACCAAGGCCTTGTACAACTGCAGTAGTACCTCCCTGTTCCTGTACTCGAATCCTCCTGCTATAAATGCCAGCATACCATTCGCCTTTTTCACCACCTGCTGTACCTGCATACCCACTTTCAATGACTGGTGTATAATGACACCCAGGTCTCGTTGCACCTCCCCTTTTCCTAATTGGCCACCATTCAGATACTAACCTGTTTTCCTATTTTTGCCACCAAAGTGGATAACTTCACATTTATCCACATTAAATTGCATCTGCCATGAATTTGCCCACTCAACCAACCTATCCAAGTCACCCTGCATCCCCTTAGCATCCTCCTCACAGCCTACACTGCCGCCCAGCTTCGTGTCATCCGCAAACTTGGAGATGCTGCATTTAATTCCCTCATCCAAGTCATTAATATATATTGTATACAACTGGGGTCCCAGCACTGAGTCTTGCGGTACCCCACTAGTTACTGCCTGCCATTCTGAAAAGGTCCAGTTTATTCCCACTCTTTGCTTCCTGTCTGCTAACCAATTCTCTATCCACATCAATACCTTACCCCCAATACCGTGTGCTTTAAGTTTGCACACTAATCTCCTGTGTGGGACCGTGTCAAAAGCCTTTTGAAAATCCAAATATACAACATCCACTGGTTCTCCACTATCCACTCTACTAGTTACATCCTCAAAAAATTCTATGAGATTCGTCAGACATGATTTTCCTTTCACAAATCCATGCTGACTTTGTTTTACTTTACTGTCGCCAAACAATTCATTGTAGAGAGTACAATCATCACAGCTATATTTGATTCTGTGCTTCGTCCTCCCTGGAGTACAAATCAATAGTAAATATTAAAAATTTAAATTACAAATCATAAATAGAAAAATAGAAAAGGGAAAGTAATGTAATGTAAAAATTCGAGAAGCAGGTCCGGGTATTTGGAGGGTACGGCCCACATCCGGGTCAGGATCCGTTCAGCAGGCTTATCACAGTTGGAAAGAAGCTGCTCCCAAATCTGGCTGTACGAGTCTTCAAGCTCCTGAACCTTCTCTCGGAGGGAAGAGGGCGAAAGGTGTGTTGGCTGGGTAGGTCGTGTCCTTGATTATCCTAGCCGCACTGCTCTGACAGCGTGCTGTGTAAAGTGAGTCCAAGGACGGAAGATTGGTTTGTGTGATGTGCTGGGCTGTATTTACGATCTTCTGCAGCTTCTCCCGGTTTTACAAGAGGGTGTTGGAAGCGGACCCAAATGCAGGACACAGACACAGGGGTAACATTAACAGAAGTGTATTTTATTAATAGTTGCCAGGAAGACCGGAGAGCGAGGATTAGATGCTTACTTGGAGGTAAACCTTGTACAATAAACCGGAGGAAGCTGGACTTGGACTTGGCCACGGAGCCTGGACTCGGACACCGAACCTGGACGTGGACTCAGACTTGGACACGGAACCAGGATCTGGGTTCGGACATGGAACCTGGTCTTAGACTCGGACACGGAACCTGGTCTTGGACTCGGATGCGGAACCTGGACTTGGAGTTGGACTCGGACGTGGAACCTGGAGCTGGACTTGGTCTTGACGGATTCGGAATTGACTTGGACACGGAGCCTGGACTAGGACTTGACTTGGACTCGGAATTGGCTTGGACACGGAACCTGGACTAGGACTTGACTTGGACTCGGAATTGGCTTGGACACGGAGCCTGGACTAGGACTTGACTTGGACACGGAGCCTGGACTTGGACTCGACTTGAACGTGGAGCCTGGACTGGGACTTGGGCACGGGACGACAAAACCAAACAAAGACAGACTATTCGTATTTTGGCTCGGAGCCGCGGCAAACGGCCTGCAAAACTGAGCTGGACATGAGACGACAAAACCAAACAACGACAGACGATTCATATCTTGGGTCGGAGGAGTGGCAAACGGCTCGGAATCCTGAGCTGGATACGAGACGACAAAACCGAACACCCACAGACAATTCCTATCTTGACACGGGGTAGCATTTGAAGCGGCAAACAGCCAGTAATCACTTAGTTGTACACGAAGAGACAAAATTCCCGAAGCAACCCCAGGCACCGAAGCCACTTAGAATCCACCATTCTTGGCGGCCCGGAACATACATTGCCTCACTGGCTGATTAGTCCATTCTCCGCGGCCCCAAAACGTGCATTGCTGCACGGGCTGCGGTGTGACGGTCCAGCCCCGAGTAGATGTAAGCCGGAGTTTTTATGCTGCCGGTTCGGATGGGGATCAGGTGCCCTAATCAAGGAGCCCGGTAGAACACGTGGAAAAGGAAATTAACTGATATGAGGAGACAACGGACAGGACCGAGACTAGATCCATAATTTGCCCATCAAAAGACCGCAATCCAACCATTGATACTCCACGAGATTGGGTCCTCTGCGCCTATCCTGCTGCTTGAACATTCAAGGTCTGGGTGAACCAGAATCCCTTCTCACTCTATCCACGTCAGTGGATGATATCACCTTAGTAGGCCATATGACGAGAACAAAAAGTCAATGCACAAGAAAGAGAAAAGAAGTAAAGTATCATGGTGTGCAGAATGCAAACTTTTCCACTAGTGCGCATCTTCCTGTTTACATCATCAATACTGAGCATGAGCGGGAGAAAGCTTTCAGATCAAAGTAGCGAACATCGCCAGCAGTGTACCCTGGTCCAGTCAGGTGGACATCATGTCTCAGTAAGCTCAATAATGCCTCTACTTCCTCAGGGAGATTATACAAGACTATTTTAAACAGATCCCCAGTACGACACGACGTACACTTGATCTTACGTTTTACTTCGTTATGATGTTGCCCTCTAGTGTCCATTGCTCTGCATTTCTCTGTAGCTGTTGCAATTAATTCTGCATTCTGTTACTGTGTTAGCCTGTTCTTCTTCCCCATCTTATGACGTTGGCTGTGTGAGCAATCTGCAAATCACACATTTTAATGTACTGTCTGTAAGTACATGTGATAACAATAACACAATTCTAATTCGAGTTCCAAAGTTCCAAAATGTTCACTTTTCCGTCAGCGTGCGCCGTGCAGGAGGAAGCAAATATTTGTTGTATGCCTTTCCACCTCCTACTAGTTTTCATGGGAAATATGGTGTGCAGTCTGACTCTATTGCCAGCATATTACCTAAAAGTGTCACTTTGTGCTGCTTTTTACGGTTGTCATTGGTGGTGAATCTGGAGCTTACAGGTATCTTCTGCTTTCAGCCCATTCCATACAACACGCTGAATAATGTCATTGTTTTCACAATGTACCTTTGACCATATAACTGCTCTGCAGTACTTAAGGGTCAACGGAGAACATAAGGACATAAGAACATCAGAAACAGAAGCAGGAGAAGGCCGTCTGGCCCGTCGAGTCTGCTCCACCACTTAATAAGATCATGGCTGACTTGGCCATGCAGTCATCTCCACCTGCCTGCATTTTCCCCATAACCCTTACTTTCCATACTATAAAATGCTATCAAACCTTGTTTTAAATATACTTACTGTGGTATTCTCCACTGCTTCATTCAGCAGATAATTCCACGGATTCACCATTCTCTGGGAAAACCAATTCCTCCTCATCTCAATTCTAAATATACTTCCCTGAATCTTGAAGCTATGTCTTCCAGTTCTAGTCTCACCCAACAGTGGAAACAAGTTTCATGCCTCGAGCTTATCTATCCCGTTCATAACTTTATATGTTTCTCTAAGATTTTCTCTAAAATCTCTGCATTCCAGCTGGTACAGTCCTGGATGACTCAATCTCTCTCCATAGTCTATTTTGTGGTAGAATATCTTCATAACCTACTTCTTTATTGTTTGATCATTGGTACTTCGTTGCATTTTAAAGATTCCTAATCTTCCAGTATCCCACTGCTCTTGGCGACTTTATATGCACACGCTTTCAATTTGATTGCTTCTTGTCTTTCCTTAGTTATCCAAGATTGGTTTTCCATACCCTTACTGTCCTTTCTTTTAACTGGAATATACTTTTGATGAGCACCGTGAAAAATCTCTTTCAAAGTCCTCCACTGTTCCTAAACTATCCCACCATATAGACCGTGGTCCCAGACTACACTAGCTAAATCTTGCTTCGTCCCATTGTAAACAAAGCACCAACAGAATTTAAGTATGAATGCTATACTGAGCAATATGCCATTCGTATTTTTTGCCCCGTCATAACTGATGGGCTGTGATTTAATTTTGTCAGGAGAGAATGCAGACGGCTTTAGGAGATACAGTAATTATGAAATTGGACGACTGATAAAGAACGTCCTTTTGTTGCTTACCATAATTAGGAGACAAAAAGGTTGTGGCCGGAAAACGCAGATAGGGATGGCTGGAAAGACTTTGGACCAGCTTTTATAATAGCTCAAGTTGCCATAACCAAAGGATTGGAAACATTATTCCAACCATCCAATAACTTGCAGGAAGGGCAGCCGACAGTCGAGCAGATTAGGTAAAAGTGGGGACTCTTCTGTCCCGTATGGTGTACTTTGCATTGACGCAAGTCCATTATGTTGCTCTCTAGACTTTCAATGCATGTCCAGTTGCGGCATAGGTTGGTTGTTGTCAAGGAGGGAGATTGGCATAGGCATGAAAAATAGAAAGTCCTGGGCAAACTTGGATGGTGCACATTCCTTTGAGGACAAATTCCTCTTTGACAAAAAATATATATTTTTATCTTAAAATGTCCTTCGACGTTTTGTGTGCGTTTGTTTCTTATTACAGTGGAAATTGCAGTCACTTGTGTTTTTTTCTAACGTCCTAATAGCCCATATTATTCATCTCTGGTGCTTTCCACGAAACATATATCATCTTTCTGCATTTCCTATTCTACGGGTAATTTGGCGTTATACAGACGTACCTCAGAGTTTAAATTTATCTATTACTCTTCACAAATATCAGGACCTAAAAATTGCAGGAGCAGTTTTAAGTTTATCTACAAATTTTGCATTTAAGTGTTCGGTGCTGTCTGCATTACCCTTGGAATCCTCCTCGTGGCTGAGTTATTTGCACTGAAGATGATAATAAGGATACAGTCAGTAAGACAAGGTAAGATTCAATCCTTTTGCTTTATTGTTTTTCAGAATATTTCATATCTCGGGAAGAGCAATGACCACTCTTTTCCCAGAGCTGCGTGTTATTATAGGTTACCATACGGATGATGTCCACACCTATCCAGTAATGATAAACCTGTCATCAGTTCCAATGTAATGTATAACTGCAGCGGAACGACAATCAACAATTATTTCTATATATTGTTACGTACCCCGTAACTGGGTTGCCAAACCAGCAGAAATGGACCACTCAGTTGGAGTCTGGATTACTAGAACTAAGAAAGTTTTATTAAAGAAACAAGCAACACAGTACTCTAATAGTAAGGATAGAAATGCAACAGGTTAGCAATGAATAAACACACATGTACACAGATCTAGGATAATAGGATCAATCAAGCTCTATCGTCGTCTAGGGGTAAATGACCAGTTTCAAAGTGACGCAAATTCAGTTCAATTGAGTTCAGTTCAGTTCACAGTAATCACTGCCGTGCCATTGGACGGGGGGGGGGGGGGAGGGGGGGAGGGGAGGGTGAGAAGAGAGAGCGGAGCGGCAGCGAATGAATATTCAAACGGCTTCCACACAGACCTTCCGATATTCCTCGCAGGCAACTTTCGGGCGAGCCCTTTGTAATGTCTTCTGAGGTCACCCGACTGTGACTCCTCGATTTCAGATACGGTCGATCCTCTGCAGTAAACCTGGCATCCAGGCAAGGGCGGACACACACCAGGGACCCGCCGATCGTACCTTTCCACCCTGTGCGTCTATGGCTTGATCCCGCGCCAGCCTTCCAAAAGACTCTCGCCGACTTGCGGGGGACGGGCACCACTTCCAGGGTCTCGTTACCTCGTGGTGTCGTGTGTGTCTGCCTTAGCGAAGCTGTCCCTTTTTATCCCCCTGCTGGGGTATCCCCTGTCCATCACACTTCAAACAGTTCAGGGTTCAAACGGAGCCGATCTTGCCTACCGGTGTCTCCTTCTTTTAAACTCTCTCTCTCTTCATTAACATTTCCAAAATGCCGCTCCATTATCTTATTTATCTTTCTTTCTCCTGAAGACAGGTGGCAGATCAACTGTTGATCGTACTGGTGCCAGCACAGGACAGTTAACATCTTAATCTATGTGTACTTTTGTAACCCTCTTTTGTCACAATATGCAGATATACCCTGTATTCAATCTTTCTGATCGTACTTTAATCTGCCCATGTTTGCAGATATGAACAATACCAAGTGGATCATCCAAACTCTCATTCCCCAACAGCAACATATAATTTATTTCTCATTATTAATTTCAATAACAAAGTGGGTATTCTTCAATTAAAAACGTGTAAATGAACTTGATATTCCGAACTCGCACTTCAACAGGCGCAGTGTTAAGAGGCGGAGACTCAACAGATGTATTTTACCAAGCAATTTATGAAGAGATTGAGTCTATTCCTCACATCAAAAAGTTGGATTATATGGAAAATTCAGGTATGTTTTACAAATTGTCATTGACTTCTCAAGCAATATAAACTTCTTCCATCTATGTGATACTAGAGATCAACAAACCATGAAAATATAACAAAACATACTTCCAGGTAAAAATTAAAATTCAGAGATAGCTAGTTACAGAATGTCCCATGCGTGAGTGGGACTAGAGCGAGGAGTTCAACTTTAGCTCCAAGAGTTTTCGGGGAAGAGATGTGAAGGGTGGGCATAGGTCTTTTTTTGAAACATTCTGCCTTTCTTTATTATTGCACAGTTAGGCCAGGCAGGATAGTACAACTCCTGCTGTGGGGTGGGGGAAGGCAGAGATACATCCATTGTCCCTGATGACTAAACCGCTAAGAGGTACAGCTTACTTCACAGTGTTAAGTAATTAGAGCTCGAACCAGAGGATTGTTTGGAAGGTTTTGATTGACAGGAGAATCAAGGAGGTAGTTTCACCCAAGGTGCAGGACACAATCAACATGCTTCGTGGGGCGAAGAAAGAGCAGTTCACAGTACCCCTGTAGCTGTCTCCATAAATAAAAGGTGTACCTCTTCGGGTACTGTTGGAGGAAGGCCTTGCAAAAGAAAGCTAGAATGGTCAGGTCTGCTACACTGAGTCCGGCGTGTGGCTCAGAATGAAAAGGAAGAGAAGTGGCAAGCAGTCGCAATAATAGACCGGAGGGTGTGTCGACGAGAATAAAATTATTCGATAGTACGTGCATCAGAGGCGTCAGGGTCAAGGACATCAGGTAAAGTGTGCAAAGCACTTTTACACGAGGAAATCTGCAGATGCTGGAGTTTCAAAGAACACACACAAAATGCTGGTGGAACGCAGCAGGCCAGGCAGCATCTATAGGGAGAGGTGCAGTCGACGTTTCTGGCCGAGAACCTTCATCAGGACGACCTGAAAGAAGAAATAGGAAGAAATTTGAAAGTTGGAGGCTGGGGGAGTGTATTCCGAAATAATAAGATGACAGGAGAAGACAGTGTGGGGAGGGAGGTGGCGGATGGAGCTAAGAGCTGGAAAGTTGATTGGCCAAAAGGATACAAGCTGGAGAAGTGAAAGGATCATAGGACGGAAAGCTTTGGGAGAAAGAAAGGGGAAGGGGTACCCAGGGGAAGATGGAGAACAGGCAAGGAGTTAGAGTGGGACAGAGCGATAGATAAATAAATAAATAAATAGATAGATAGATAGATAGATAGATAGATAGATAAATAGATGGATAGATGGATACATAGATAGATCGAAAGATAAATAAATAAAGGATGGGTTAAGGAAGGAGTGAGAGGCATTAACGGAAGTTAGAGAAGTCAATGTTCATGCCATCAGGTTGGAGGCTACCCAGACGGAATATAAGGTGTTGTTCCTCCAACCTGTGTGTGGCTTCATCTTGACAGTAGATCGGACTGTGGATAGGCATATCAGAATGGGAATAGGGCGTGGAATTAAAATGTGTTGACACTGGGAGATCCTGCTTTCTGTGGCAGACAAAACGTATGTATTCAGAGAACCGGTCTCCCAGTCCTGCATCGTGTCTTGCCAATATAGAGAGGGCCGCACCGGGAGTACCGGACACAGTATATCACACAAGCCAACTCACAGGTGAAGTTTTGCCTCACCTGGAAGGACAGTCTGGGGCTCTGAATGGTGATGAGGGAGGAAGTGTAAGGGCATGCGTAGCAGTTGCTCCGCTTACAAGGATAAGTGCCTGGAGGGAGATCAGTGAGAAGGGATGGGAGGGGGCGTGCTAATGGACAAGGGAGTCATGTAGGGAGCGATCCCTGCGGAAAGCAGAAAGAGGTGGGGAGGGAAAATATGCTTGGTTGTGGGCTGAAAGAGGGTGGGAGAGAAAGATGTGCTTGGCGGTGGGATGAAGGAGATGTCTTCCTTTATAAAAGAAGGAGCTTCCCTTCTTTTATGGAGAGACCTAACGCAGTTTGGGAGTTGGGTTTGCTGCACACCTACGTTCTGTCTGCCAGAGAAAGCAGGATATCCCAGTGTCCAGACATTTTAATTCCACGTCCCATTCCCATTCTTATATGTCTATCCACGGTCTCCTCTACTGTCAAGATGAAGCCACACTCAGGTTGGAGGAACAACACGTTATATTCCGTTTGGGTAGCCTCCAACCTGATGGCATGAACATTGACATCTCTAACTTCCGCTAACACCCCTCCTTCCTTTCTTACCCCATCCCTTGTTTATTTGTTTATTTATCTATTTGTTTATTTATTTATTTATTTATTTGTTTATTTATAAAATTCTCCTTCTGTCCCTACCAATATAACTCATTGCCTGTTCTCCATCTTCCTCTGGGCCCCCCTTCCCCTTTCTTTCTCCCAAGGCTACCCATCCCATGCTTTCCATTCTCCAGCCTTGTATCCCTTTTGCCAATCGACTTTCCAATACTTAGCTCCATTCCTCCCCCTCCTGCCTTCTCCTATCATTACGGATCTCCCCTTCCCTCTCTCACTACAAATTTCTTGCTATCTCTTCTTTCAGTTAGTCCTGACGAAGGGTCTCGGCCCGAAAGGTCGACTGTACCTCTTCCTACAGATGCTGCCTGGTCTGCCACGTTCCACCAGCATTTTGTGTGTGTTGCAAACCACTCTTATTTGGGAGAGTGAACAGCCAGACATTATGTTACACATCAGCACCAAAGATATTGGTAGGAAGGGCAATGTGCTCCAACAAAGTGAGTTCAGGGAGTTACCTGCTAGGTTGATGGATATGGTGTCCATGATTTTAATCGCAGATTTTCTGACCGTGGCACGTTCATACAACGTTTGCTTTTTGCTGCACTGCGGGGCGCGGGCAGCTGTTGGTGGTTGTGTTTCAAACTATAATTGCAGGGCAATGGGAACAAGGACACAAGTGTAGCTCGTGGAGTGGTTGCGGGTAGAAGTTGTGAAGCCAACATGCAAAGTCAGCTAGTCGAAGGTTTGAGCATGGTGCGACTAATATTCTCAGTCGCATATACTTGTAATGCACGAAATGTTGCAAGAAAGGCATAATAGCTTTCGTTATAGGTGAGCATGTGAGATGGTGACATTGTAGCCTTCAGTGAGACGTGGTTGCAGCAATCATTGTCATGGTAATATACAGCATAGAATCTGCCGATCGGCCCATCTAATCGTGCCGAACCGTCTAAACTGTTTTTCCCATCTACCTGCACCGAGCCATACCCTCTATAACCTTACCATCCACGGATATATCCAATCTTATCGTAAATGCTGAAATCGAGCACGCGTGTATCACTTGACCTGACAGATCATTCCACGCATTCAGGATCCTTTGAGCGATATTCTCCTTGCATATTTGACCGTTCACACTTAACCCATGCCCTCTAGTTGAAGACCCAACATATTTGGAAAAGGCTGCTTACATTTACTCTCTCTGTACCCTTATAATACTGTACAAGTCCATTAAAAGTCCACTCAATATCCTACATTCCAAGGAATAACGTCCAAAACTATCCAATCTTTCCTGAAACCCCAGGGCCTCCGGTCCCAGCAATATCCTTGTAAATCTTCTCTGTAACCATTCAATCTTATTTACATATTTACTGTAGTTAGGAGACGACAAATGCACACAATACTCCAATTTAGGTCTCTTCAAAGTCTTATGCACCTTCTACATATCCGCCCATGTACTGTACACAATAGTTTGATTTATCACGGCCAATGTGCCAAAAGGTATCATTCCGACTGTATCCAACTGTGACGCCACTTTCAATGAATTTTGTACCTGTATTCCCAGATGTCTTCGTTCTACAGCACTCCTTAATGCTCTACCACTCACTGTGTAAGACATACCCTGGTTGTTCCTACCAAAGTTCAACACCTCGCACGTCTGCAGTTGAATTCAATCTGCCATTTTGAAGCCCATTTTTGCCAGCTGGGCCAGATTCCGCTGCAATTTCTGATAGCCTTCCTTGCTGTTGCTGCACTCCAAACATGTTGTCAGCCGCAAACCTGCTGATGCATTTAATCATATTTCCATCCAGATCATTGATGAAGATGACAAATAAGAACAGGTCTGCTGTATAGGACTCTGGTCAGACCACACTTGGAGTACTGAGCTCAGTTCTAGTCGCCTCACTACAGGAAGGATGTGCAAGCCATCAAAAGGGTGCAGAGGAGAATTAAGAGGATGTTGCCTCGATTCGGGAGCATGCCTTATGAGAATAGGTTGAGTGAACTTGGCCTTTTCTCCTTGGAGCGACGAAGGATGAGAGGTGACCTGATAGAGGTGTATAAGATGATGAGAGGCATTGATCGTGTGGATAGTCAGAGGCTTTTTTCCAGGGCTGAAATGGTTGCCACAAGAGGAGACAGGTTTAAAGTGCTGGAAAGTAGGTACAGGGGAGACGTCAGGGATATGTTTTTTACTCAGAGAGTGGTAGATGGAGCTTAGTAAAATAGAGGGCTATAGTTAAGCCTATTAATTTCTAAGGTAGGGACATGTTCGGCCCAACTCTGTGGGCCGAAGGGCCTGTATCCTGACGTAGGATTTTTATTTTTCCATATTTCTATGATCCGTGTGGCATTATACTCGTAACAGACCTCCAGTCAGACAGCCAACCATCTTCGTCCACTCTGACTTCTCCCACAAAGCCAATGTCAAAGCCAGTTTACCACCTTCTCTTGAATGCCGTGCGACTGAACCAACTTGACCAAACTTCCATGCGGGACCTTGCTAAATGCCTTTCTAATTCATTCACTGCTTGCCTTCATTGAATGTCCTGATAACTTCTTCGAAAATCTGTTTAAGGTAGTTTAGACTTGTCTTACCATGCGAAAAGCCATGAAGCCTATCCCTAATCCGCCCGTCCCTCTGCTCATATATCGGGTCCCTTAGAATACCTACCAATAACTTTCTCATTACTGATGTGAAGCTCACTGGCCTGTAATTTACTGGTTTATCTTTAGAGCATTTCTTAGCAGCGGATCAACAGTAGCTATATTCCAAGCCGGTACATCACCTGTATATTTAAGTATCTCTGCTAGGGCTCCAACAATTTCTTAACTTGCCTCCCATAGGGTGTGAGGGAACACCTTTTCAGGCTGTAGGGTGAATCCACGCTAATATGCCTCAAGATAGCAAATGACCCCTCCTTTGTAGTCTGTATATGTTCCACGAAATCGATGCTGCTTGTCCTCACTTCTATAGTCTCTGTGTTCGTCTCCTTTGTAAATACAGATGATAAAACTCAATTTACATCTCCACGATCTCTTTTGGTGCTATGCATGGATTACCAACCTTATCGTCCAGAGTGCCAATTTTGCCCCTTGCAATCTGTTTTTTTTTCCTTAACATATCCGTTAAATCACTTAAGATGATCTTTTACCATGTGTGCTTGGGCAAGTTCATGCCTTCTTTTAGCACTTCTTTTTTTTTTCATTATTCAGTGTTCTCTTGCATTTTTTACACACCGTAAGTACTTGTTTTGTTCTTATCACCCTCTTCCTGCGAACCGCCTCTTTTTCCTAATATCCCTTAAAAATGGCCGAAATATCCATTGAAGATGTATGTCCCCTCATTCTTTTATTATGCCATGCACATAAAAATTTTGCATTCTCAAAATTTCACTTTATAAGCCTTTCTAGTGACCAAGTACATCTCTGCCAAAAAAACAACCTCTTCCAGTCCATGCTGCCATGTCTTTTCTGATACACAAACTTCCATCGGCTACCCTGCTTCATTCTCTAATCAAAGATCACGTATCGCACACTCTATCACTGGAACGTAGATGTACTGATAAATGAAACTTTCCTGAAAACAATTGACAATCTCTATCTCTTCTCGTCCTTTTAATTTATGGGAATACTGGTCAATCTGTGGAGAGTTAAAATCACCTACTCTAAAGACCAGATGTTTCTGGCGGCATTCTCCAATGACTGTACAATTTTGTTCCCCTGAGTGTAGTCGGATAGTCTATAACATTGTCCCATTAAAGTGGTCATACATTTTCTACTGCTAAGTTCCATCAATACCGCCTCGCGAGACTAGTTCTCCAATCTGTCATGACAACACTATCGTGACATTTTCTCTGACTAGTAAAGCCAGCCCTCCTCTTCTAATCATTCCCGCTCTGACCCATTTAACGCTATGGAATCTGTCTTGCCGCCAACAACTAAGTCTTGCGAAGGGCTACAATACCATAATACCATGTGCAATCCATGGCGCAAACTAATCTGCCTTTCCTACGATACTACATTCATTGAAATATGTGCAATTCAGAGCAATAGTCACACTATGCTCAGCCTTTTGTTTGATGACACGTCGAAGCCTTAAGCATATCTGCCTTATTTTAATTATTTCTGCCGTTGAATCCCAACCGCTGTTCGAAACACGAAAATGCGCGAGTCGATGCCTGAGGCCAACCTGAGTGAAATTTGCCTTCTCACGCTTCCGATCTACAATTTGCCACTGTTCCAAAAAAAAAAGTAGGGACAGGACTGGCAGCTCATTTTCCAGGGTTCCGTTGTCTTGAACGTAATTAAGCGTGAGCGATATCTCTCAGGGCCAACGTTCGGACTTCAGAGGACGTATACTGACGCGTTACGGGAGGAACTGTAGAATAAGAAAGGAATGACGACTTGAAGGACAATTTTACAGATTATCCAACAGTCTGCAGGATCTAGAGTGGCACATTTCCGAAGAAATCACAGGCTATTGCATGAAACAAGGCGTGATGACAGGTGATTTATACTTTCCACATATTGACTGAGATTCCCATACTGTGTGTTCATGAGAGCTTCCCTAATCAGTACATTGAAGTCCCAGCCAGAAAGAGCACGATACTAAATCTCCTCTTAAGGAATGAGACAGGGCAAGCGGCAGAAATGTGTGCCAGGGAAAACCTTGGAATTTTTCATCTAGTGCTCATTATGCCACTAGTTTCAAGAAAATTGTGGAGAAGGATAGAACTGGTCCCCCAGTTCAGATTCTAAATTGGAGAAAGACCAATTTTGATGGTATCAGAAAGATTGGGGCAAGTGTGGACTGGGATAAGCTCTTCCCTGGCAAAGGTACATTTGGTAAGTGGAAAACCTTCAAAAGTGAAATGCTGACGAGCATAGTGTTTGTATGTTGCTGTCAGAAAAAAAGGCCGAAATAACAACTTTAGGAAACTTTGTTTTCGAGAGGAATTGAGGTCCTGGTTAAGAAGAAAGAGATGCATAACTGGAATAATCGGAATGGAGCAAGTGAGTTACTCGAGATGTATAAGAAATACGAGAGAGCACACAAGAAGGAAATCAGGAGGACTAAAAAAAACACGATGTTGGTCAGGTAGAAAAGCTGAAAGTGAATCCAAAGATTCCTACAGGTATGCTAAGAGCAAAGGTATAGCAAGAGACAAAAAAATATCCTCTGAAAGATCAGAGTGTTCACATGGAGCCGAGAGAGGTTTTGGAGGCCTTAAATGATTTCGTTTTGCATTGGTATTTAGTCCCGACATAGAAGGATGTTCTAGATGTTAAGCTAAGCCGACCTGAGGTCTTATATTACATAACAGCACGTGTTTGCTACCTTGAGTCAACTTAGTGTCAATGACTTCAGAAGCCCTTACAAGTCTTCCCTGAGACACCATGGCATTCAAAATGAGGTGGTAATTTTGAATAACCATTGACTTCACGGGAAAAGACATGAACTTGTCATAAAAGATTACTTCTCTGTCCAGTGGTGTGCCTCATAGGTCGTTGCTGGGTGCGTTGCTGTTTGTCATCAATATTGACGATCTTGATGATAGTTTTGTCAAAAGGATTAGCAAATCTGGAGATTTCAGCAAGATTGGGGTGTAATAAACAGCGAGGAACACTTTCAAAGCTTGTAGTAGTTCCTGGCCCAGATGGAAAATCGGGCTGTAAATTTAATATGGAATTTAATGCAGACAAATGTGACGTGTTGCACTTTGGTAGGACTTACACTGTGAGTGGTGGATCATCGAGCAGTGCAGTAGGGCACAAGGATCCTGGAAAACAGATGCATCCTTCTTTGAAAGAGGCGCCACAGGTAGACTAGGTGGAAAAGTAAGCTTGTGGCACACTGGACTTCACAAATCAAAGTACTAAGTATAGAAGATGGGATGTCGTGTTGAATTTATTTAAACAGTTATTGAGGCCAAATTTAGGGTATTAGGTGCAGGTTTCTGCACTTACCTTCACGAAAGATGTCAAAGAATTGAAAGAGTGCAGAAACAAAATACAAAAATATTGTCGTATTGGAGGTGGAGGAAAAGCTAAAACAAGTTCGCTGTTCATTTCTTGGAATGCTTAAGAATGAGGGAGATTTGACAGAGATATAAAGGATGGAGATATATCTCCAGCAAAGAAGGTGTAAGGCATTCAGTCCCTCCACTAGCATGCAAGTCACATTTGGGCAAACTGTAGCACCTACCTAGCAGAGTCCATCCCCGCATCCCCGCCCCCCCCCCCCCGGCTCTGCCACACCCCAATGGGAGTAGCAGTAGTTGCATATCACAAGCGTTGGATATATTCTGCAACTGACGCCAGGCAGAAGATCCCTGAAGAGTACTGACAATGGCTCGGGTGAACCTACTTACAAAGACACAGTGCAGAAGAAGGCAAAGGCAAAACACATCAGAGGAAGAAACATTGCGAAGAGCAATCATAGTATGAATAAGACCATGATTGCCCACGTCATTTGACACGATAGAAAATGACGGTAATGATGATGAGGATGATGATGATACAGATCGTGTCTAACAAGCCTGATAGAGTTCTTTGAGGAGATTACCAGGCATATAGATGAGGGTAGTGCAGTGGATGAGATCTATATGGATTTTAGTAAGGCATTTGACAAAGTTCCACACGGTAGGCTTATTCAGAAAGTTAGAAGGCATGGGATCCAGGGAAGTTTGGCCAGGTGGATTCAGAATTGGCTTGCCTGCAGAAGGCAGAGGGTGGTGGTGGAGGGAGTACATTCAGATTGGAGGATTGTGACTGGTGGTGTCCCACAAGGATCTGTTCTGGGACCTCTACTTTTCGTGATTTTTATTAACCACCTGGATGTGGGGGTAGAAGGGTGGGTTGGCAAGTTTGCAGACGACACAAAGGTTGGTGGTGTTGTAGATAGTGTAGAGGATTGTCAAAGATTGCAGAGAGACATTGATAGGATGCAGAAGTGGGCTGAGAAGTGGCAGATGGAGTTCAACCCGGAGAAGTGTGAGGTGGTACACTTTGGAAGGACAAACTCCAAGGCAGAGTACAAAGTAAATGGGAGGATACTTGGTAGTGTGGAGGAGCAGAGGGATCTCGGGGTACATGTCCACATATCCCTGAAAGTTGCCTCACAGGTGGATAGGGTAGTTAAGAAAGCTTATGGGGTGTTAGCTTTCATAAGTGGAGGGATAGAGTTTAAGAGTCGCAAAGTAATGATGCAGCTCTATAAAACTCTGGTTAGGCCACACTTGGAGTACTGTTTCCATTTCTGGTCACCTCACTATAGGAAGGATGGGGAAGCATTGGAAAAGGTACAGAGGAGATTTACCAGGCTGCTGCCTGCTTTAGAAAGTATGCATGATGATCAGAGATTAAGGAAGCTAGGGCTTTACTCTTTGGAGAGAAGGAGGATGAGAGGAGACATGATAGAGGTGTACAAGATAATAAGAGGAATAGATAGAGTGGATAGCCAGCGCCTCTTCCCCAGGACACCACTGCTCAATACAAGAGGACATGGCTTTAAGGTAAGGGGTGGGAAATTCAAGGGGGATATTAGAGGAAGGTTTTTTACTCAGAGAGTGGTTGGTGCGTGGAATGCACTGCCTGAGTCAGTGGTGGAGGCAGATTCACTAGAGGAGTTTAAGAGACTACTAGACAGGTATATGGAGGAATCTAAGGTGGGGGCTTATATGGGAGGTGGGGTTTGAGTGTCGGCAGCACATTGTGGGCCGAAGGGCCTGTACTGTGCTATGCTATTCTATGTTCTATGTTCTATGTTCTAAATTAAGACCAGTGTACAGGGTAAATGCAATCAGGCTGTTTCCATTGAGGTTGGTTGAGACGAGAACCCGAGTTAATATGTAAGCGTGAAAGATGAAGTGTTTAAGGAGGACATGTAGATTTTTTTTTCACTCAGAATTTGTTGAGGGTGTGGTATAAGCTGACAAGGAAAGTGTATACTCGATTTCATCGTCTAGCAGACATTTCCTGTTGCTATATTGAGGGTTATTGTCCAGGCAAAGAATTGACAGTGATGGATAGAAAACTGATGCTGGTTCTGCGACAATGGAGAACTGAAGTTGCTGGTCGCAGAGCCCAGATCCTGTTTTAAACGTTCACCATACTCTATGGGACGGTCACTGAGATGAGGAACAGTTTATGAATTCTGTTCCAAACGTAAAATAAACCTTTCCATCAGCTTTCCTTTTCATTGACTTCCAGGCTCTGGTTCAATGGATTCCATCAATCAAATCGACTATTACACCAGCGACCCGTTTAACAGCATCGTTCATGGACCAGAATGTAGTGAAGGAAACCCCTGTGTTCCCGGTTGGTACATGTTTTGTTTCTGTTTTTATTTTCTACCTCTACCTCATGCTGGTGGCGAATATAAACTTACCAAGGAAGTTGGACAGGCATGCAGGGCGTTAATTGATCTGAGACCTGGTGCGTTTGTGAGAGATTTGTGTTAACTGATGTGTGTGACAAAAAAAAACTGTAGCCAGGTGTGTAATTGACCGACATGTTATTTCATTGTTACTTGCGTTTTGCTCATTTCCATGTGGAAGTTTTGAGGAATAATAAGAGCGTGGTGTTCGTGCACAATACGTTGTTCATAGCCAGAACACAGATACACATCCATTCTTCTTTTAAATGCCCATCACACACAGAACAAAAAGAATATCTCTCATTCAGCAGGGTGCACTGTACAGTATGTAATTTCGGGGGTATAAATTTAATTTATTCTTCCTTATAGATCTGGTTCCCAGCACTGAAAGTAAAATGATTGATTCTCCTGATGCTCTGGTCAGGATGACCGGCGGTACCGACAATCTGCTGATGCTCACAGTTTCCCAAGATGACCACGAAACTGAAGGTAAATTCAGTCTCCTTCAAATCAATAGTAATCAAAACTTTTGGTTAATAAATTATTCACCAGTTTAATATTTCGACAAACACAATCTTGATTGGTATTTCTTAAAAATACATATCCCGGGAAAGTGTTTCACGATCAGTTTTGTTCTCACGCAGACAAAGTTGTTATCCCGCAGTCTTATCCAAAACACGTGACTCTCGGATTTTGCATTGTGCACGCCGGTTTCGCTTCACACACTGTATTTCCAGGGGTTGAAACTCTTTCTGTTCATCTCTCTCCAGCAACTGTTCCTCCTGTACAGATGGGATGCATTAAATCCGTGCAGCTAATTAAATCACTGTCGTTGATCTTCAATAGTTTGTCCGTACCATGCAAATTTCTCACGCCCTTATTGAATTTGGTGTTGTTCATTTTAACTGTTATGTATATTTAGTTTGAGAAGACTAATCCTTTCACTGACAATAGACAATGCTTTACATTTTCGTCAATGAAATAAAAAAGGCCAAGTAATATTTCAAATGTTATTTATTTCCAGTCCACTCTCAGCCGGCATGATATGTCAACTTTCTTTTCATTCTCAGGTAGATTAGCATAAACCCCATCATCCCATATGCTAACAGATTCTTGAAGAGAATGGAAATATTCTGACTTATATCGAGCAGCTATCCTTTCATCTGTCAAGGAGGATGTGCATGCAGATCTTCATCTTGTTGTCTTCTCTTGCAAAATTAGCAATTGCAGAAATATTGTCTTATTTTGAGTATATTTGGCTTGGCTCTTGTTCTAATACTTCGAAGAACACATCTTTGTTTAATTGAATGCAAATACGTCTGAAGCAATGGAATAAATATCGGAATATTCCTCGAAAAGAAAGATCATGGCCATTTTTATCGATTATTATTAAAAGTAATTAGCATTTCCAGTATCTTAACAGTTGTTAAAGGTTTCCCAGGTGTTCAGATGAACGGATTTATGGATTTATCGTGCTTTATTTCTTTATGCTTGTTGGCAGTTGGTGTTTCATTTTTGCATTGTTCCGCGAAGTTTCAAGCAAATTAAATAAATATATCATCTTATTAATGTGTTTACATTTTGTCCGAAACGCAACCCAAATTAGGGACATCGAAAGACCATCACGTTGTTTCCTCGAGAATTATAATATGAACACGAGATGCATACTTTTATCGTAGACCTTCATGTGGTTCGCCAAAAGTTCCAGCAAGTTGCCATCCGGCACAGTAGAGTGAAAGTGAAAAATAAAGTTGCCATCAACAGATTAAGGGAAAAATACGTTAAATAATAAAGTCTGAGAACACTCGTGATTGGCATGAGAGAAAGAAAGAGAGAGAAGGGGAGGGAAGGGGAGAGAGGGGGGGTTAAGAAGAGAGGGGAGGGGTCAGAGGTGGAGAGAGGGGAGAGAGTGAAGAAGAGGGAGGGAGAGAAAAAACGGAGAGGGGAAAGGAGAGAGAGAGGAGAGAGAGAATAAACTGTCAGCTCAACCCGATGAGCAAAGAGTTATTATGAATCCACGAAATCTCTTCTATTTCGAATACAGAGTGAGAGTACAGGTCAAAATAAAGTTTAATCTTCTAAGACAATGATATGCAATTGCATGGGGAAAATACGCCATATTTTCCCTAACTTTGATGTTCAGGTTGTTTCTCTCATGTCATTGTTTGTAATTGATGGTGATAACATCTAACATGAGTAAACCAAAAAATATATATAAATACACTACCACAAAATATTCCAACTCTGTTTTTCTCTGACTTTTCCCATTTCTATGTCTGTTAAGCAGTAAAAAAATCTACACTATGTTTCTTCCTCTGCAAACATTTTGTGGACTTCATATTTTGCTAATTGTAAAAGAAAAAAATATAGTCATGCATAACCACGGACGATTTCAGTATAATTTCAAGATGTAAGCCATCTTCAAGCCCATTAATTCGAGAACATCGTGCTACATCTCAATAAAGCTGTAATTATTTTATACCGTCGTGCAGTGCAGGACGCTAACATATCTTTGCATTTCCACTTTCAAGGCAATAGCATCTGCGATTATTGCTTATTCTTGAATTGCAGCGCCACATTCTTGACAACATCAAACCCATACAAGTAGCCAAAAACAACATTCATATTTGCAAATTTTCCCATAATGTTGGTAACAAAATGTCGATAAAAGTGTCACTTTGGGATTCATTTCATTCAAACCGTTTTTTTTTAATGGTTTAGATTATCCTTAGATCGGGTGTCATCTTGCACTATTCAGCAGAGTTTAATCAGCCAATGCCGTATCAAATGGCAAATTATTTTACCTGATCCACAAATAGAGATTCAAATGCAGGAACCCTCTGGTGAGAAATTGATTGCATTCTGAATGTTCATCTTAGTGATGCAAAATGTTATTGCTACTTCAACAATCATCAGTATACCTCATCTAATTGCATTCGATTCGAGAGGTTACTTCCACAACCAGTCACTTAATTCCACGCTGAAACCTCCAAAGTTGAGATTTTGTTTGGATGAAATTTAAGTGGAGTTGTTATATACATAAATCTTGAAGTGTATTATTTGATTCATTCTCAGTATACAGTCCAGTGTCAGCATGACGTGCTGCCGTTTGCGTTTTGTGACGAGTTTAGAGGCAAAATCACGGAATGGGGATCAAGGGACAGATGATCAAATTCACTATTGCCGCTGCAGTACTGCATTTATTTAATAAACGTGAAAATGGTACTCCAGCCTGTAATAACATTCGTCTCTTGTCCTATAAATTCACATCATTGCGTCATACACTTTAGGGGAGAATTCTTGTCACCTGATCACTAATGTCGCCTCAGATCCATCATGTTGCTGAATGTCTTGTGGTCTTATGCCTTATGCATTAATTCTTTATAGAATTCTTAATGGTTTACACCTTCAAGGACATTCGGGGATCGGTAATACATGCGTTTCTTGACAATTAGATCTGAGGGCTCCCAGTCTGCGTTTATTGTCATTTAGTAATGCATGCATTAAGAAACGATACAATGTTCCTCCAGTATGATATCAAAGAAACACAAGACAAACCAAGACTAAAACTGACAAAAACCGCATAATTATAACATATAGTTACAACAGTGCAAAGCAATACCGGAATTTGATGAAGAGCAGACTATGGGCACAGTCAAACAAAGTCTCAAAATCCCGATAGCCCTGTCATCTCACGCAGACGGTAGAATGAAGAAAAAAACTCCCGTCGAAATTTGTTGAAATCATAAATGAAATAAAAATGGAAGAAAATAAATATCAGTTTCACTCATGTTAGCTGAGTAGAAATTAGAGGATGTAGTTGAAATGTGTATTCTATATTTTTTCTTCTGCAGGAAGACTTTCAGATTTTTGAATATAAGAATACCTTTCTTTCGTCTTTTAACTGTTGATTGATTGAACTGGCAATTTATCCGAAGTCGATGCTCTATTTCCCAAAGCTGTTACATTCCTTTACATAGAGCATTTTATTTTCATTCAATGTAGCTTCAGACCATGAAGTGCTGAACAGAGCACTAGCTACTTGTGCAGAAAAAAAAAAACTCATGTACTTACTAGCTCTTTGAATATAAGGTCAGAAGTCCATAATGTATGGCAGAATTAGGCAATTTGATCCCTCTCGTCTCTCCGCCATTTCATAGTGTAAAGCCTAAATCTCTTGCCTTCACTCAATTTCCCTTTATTCTCTGACTACTAAAGGGTCTATAACCTCCGCCTTAATTATACCCAAGGACTCCGGCTCTACAGCTGCCTGCGGCAAGTAATTACATGGACTCACCACTCTCCGGCTAAGGAAATTCCTCCACACCAACTAAGGAAATTTCTCATCACCAACGTTCTAAATAAATGTTCATTTTTTTTTTTTGAGGTTGTGTTCTCTGGTCTTCCTTTCCCACAACACATGAAACATCCTCTATACACTGATTCTGCCAGGTCATTAAAACATTAGTTAGATTGCAAAGAGATTCCCCCCTCATTCTTCTCAATTCCAATGAGCAGAGGCAGTCAAACACTCCAGATAAGATGAGTCTTTCAATCCCAGGATGAATTTTGTAAATCACCTTTGAAACCAGTCCAATGTCAGTACGTCCTTTTTCAGAAAGAGTGCCCAAGAATGTTCACGATATTCTCAGTGAGGCCTTACCAGCGCCTTCTAAAGTCTGAATATCAGGTTCCTGTTTTTATATTCCAGTCCTTTGTCAATGAATGATAACACTGCAGTTGCCTTTATAATCACCAACACACCCTATAAATTGACCTTTCAGGAACCCTGCATGAGAACTCAGAACTTATTGCGTACCTCAGATTTTTGTTTTCTTTACATTTAGCAAATATTCTTTGCGTTTTTTCCGTCGATCAAAGTGTATGACCATACATTTTCTGACACTGTTTTGCATTGGCCATTTATTTGAATATTCCCCTGGTCTGTTCATGTCCTTCCGGAGCGTGTCTGTATCCTCAACTCTACCTCCTCTTCACCCATCTTCATATCGTATGAATTGTTGGCAGCAGAACCATCAATTCCTTCATGCAATGGACGTACAATGTCAAAAAGCAGTGGTCCCATATTGACCCCTGTGGAACGCCTTTAGTCACTGGTAGCCAACCAGAACAGTGCTCTTTATTCTACCACTTTCCATTATGCCAATTTGCCAATGTTCTGTCCATGCTGGTCTCTTTCTTGAAAAACTACGGGCACTTAACTTTTCAAAAGGTATATGAATTCTTTCATATGTGCTTACTGTATCCTTCGGGTTTTTATACCTTACGCTCTCTGATCATCTGCTGTTTGGTGTTCAACACCCAATCCAAAAGAGCTCACTCCCAGTGGACTCATCCACGGACTGTCCTGAAAAGCAACCTAAGAGGAATTCTGCATTATTTTCTCTTGGGATTTTGCCAAACTACCTGCATATTGAAATACACCATCGCAGTCATAGCATGCTCTTTTGAAATGCTTTCCAACTCCCATTGTAATTCTATACCACACCTTTGCTACGTTTCGGAGATCTGCATATATCTCCCATCAGCGTCTTTTTGCACTTGCAGTTTCTTAGTTCAATCCACAATGACTCTATAACTTGTGATACTATGCCACCTCTTTCAAATGATTTAGTGTCATGTTTTTTTTTTACCAGCGGAGCCACCCAACCTCATCAGTCTACTTGCCTGTCCTTAAATACAATGTATATCCTTGGAAGTTAATCTCTGAGCAGTATTCTTCTTTCAGCCACCGTTCAGTGATGCCCTCAGTGTCATATATGCCAATCCGTAACTGTACTATAAGTTGACTTACCTTATTCTGTATTTTACGTCCGATTAAGTACTACACATTCATCCCTGTATTCCTTGCCCTTTACGATTTTGTCCCCTATCCACATTGCAACTCTTCTAGTTGACTGCCGTTTAGTTCTATCATCAGCCTTGCGTTGTTCATGGTTTCACTAGACTTGGCATCGGGTTGGAAAACAACGACTCAATGCATAGCACTATCACTAAGGTCCCCATTCCCTCAATAAGTTATTTTCACCCCCCCCCCACCCAAATAGTTCGATAAAACCTGTCCGCACAAGGTTATTGAATTGAGATGTTACTCGTTATTTTCTACAAGTCATTCCTTCCCCTGAAAAGATCCCAATTATCCAGAACATGAACTTCTGCCTCCCCCACCATTCCCCCCCCCCCCGCCCTCCCCTATCCCAGTTCCTCATCCAAGGATATATTTCCAAAGTCATCATATTTTCAACCTCAATAGCACATACTCTCCCCACCAGTTTCTTCCTCCCTTCCTTCAAAGTTATCCAAATTGTTGTACTTATTGCTGACTGGAACGGCTACAGCGGTACTCTGCACTTTATGGCCACTTCCCCTCCTTTTCCTGAAGTCACCCAACTATCTACATCGTGCAAACCAGGGATGACTACCCCCCTGCAGTTCCAGTTCTTTAAAATGTTCTCATAGCAGCTGCAGCCCAGTGCACCTGGTACAGGTGTGTTTTGCGGGATACAAATTCATCTCAAATCTACACACCCAGAACAACACCCTTCTCCTGGAACGATTCTTGCTGAACTAAGTATAACGTGTCACATGAGGAATGACGAACAAAGAAGAAGAAGACATTTATCAGATACTTACCTTGAAAATTCCGAATCTCATCAAAACCAGGTGAGCCAAATCCACTGCAACATTGGTCCACTCAGACAATGGCCGCTCCAACAATTGCTGCTCCGCTTACACCTGCCTTGTTTTTATTTCCACATTCTATTGATTAGGTGCAGTCCAATTGTGAAATACTGTTCCACAGTATTTAAATCTTCAGACGTAGCCCTAAATGAAATCGTAGCCGCTCATCATTCTTCTGCTCATTGATTTGACGCAGTCGAACGCATGATATACGAATCACTTGTGTACTGCCCTCCAACTAGGACTAAATCTATCTTATCTCTACACACATCTGTTACGAACCGTAACGTTTCAGAATTTTTTTAAAAAAGCAGCAGCAACAGAGTTCACAGTGGAGTCTGGTTTTGATGTAAAACCCACTTTCTTTATTAGTATCTACTTATAATATAGCAACTTAACCAAGTTAAACAAAAGTTTACAGTGTTATGTGTATATATGTGTGTGTGTAAATATAATACCCAAACTATTGTGCTCGGGGGAACAAGGCTTAAAGTCTTGAGATGGTAAAGTATAAAAGTTCAGTTCAACCACGGAATAAATGGTAAGAGAGAGAGATATTTGTAATCCAGGGTAAATGTAGAGAGAAGGCAATTATGTCGAATTCCACAGGTTTCATGATAGTAATTAATAAATATCAGTTATCGAAGATCCTCTGTCGAAGCGGTCCAAATCCACATACGAATTACCACCAGAGTGATCTGTCACAGGGATGTCGTCTTCAAGCGGTTACCACATAACCTACCCAAGCAAGGGTTAACTTCGAGAGGTCCCACAAGACATTCCTTAATCCACTCTTATGGATTCTACGAAGTAACAGCCACACATTCGATGTGCACTGGATCGATAATCAACCCACCCATTTGGGTACAGCAGAGTTCCAAATTCCCAGCTCCGACAAGCTGGAGTTGCTACCCTTTTCCAGATTCGCTCCTCTCTCTCTCTCTCTCCTTGTCTTCTGACTTCTGACTGTGACTGTCTGTGTCCTTGTTTTAAAGGTAAACAAGCTGCGAGTCAGTCAGTGAACAACATCATAGTCCTGCCTCACTGAAGCGCTCTTTTAAAGTGACAGTCCACAGTAAACGAAACCTGCGGGTCTGTAACACATCACTGAGATTTTCAACGGTTTCCGCAGATGTTTCACATTCAAAAATTCCTTCAATAACATATCTAACCTGAACAATGTCTCAGATGTTTTTGAAATGACAGGCCGGGTGCCATTTCAGAAGAAAAGAACAGATTCCTGAACATAACAAATCGACTGTAAGTCTGGAAATTTCTGTGTGACTGACGTCTGTATCTCCCTCAGCCAGTCAAGCCCATTTCACTTTCTTTTAGGGGTGCTGGGATTTATGGAAACAGTACAATTTGCAACTAAACTGGCGTGGGACCAATGATATTACAAGAATTTTTTGCTGCTAATGCCCTGGGAGATTCAAACTAGAATTGCAGTGTGTTGGGCGAGACAGCACTGGGCAGTTGGTACTGTTGTTGTGGGGAATGTAGATGTTAGGTATTCTGTGGTTCCATTGTTTTAGATATGACGAAATGTGACATATTAAAGGGGGAAGTTCAGCACCATTCATCTGGGAAAATGCCATGGTAGCGCTCAGACAGCAGTGCTGGGAGGGCTCGTCAACGAATGATATATGTGTGCAAATGAGAAATAATTTTTAAAAAAGGTATGACCGGGTTAGTGTAATTATTTTCTGTTTTTTCTAGAGGTCAGTGAGATTTAGAGCGGCGTCTTTGTAGAGAAATAGTTGCAAGAAAAGCAAGGTGGTGATAGTAGGTAATTTTATCTCTTGTCTGAGACTTCCAGACTGTAAAACGCCTGGATGGGATAAATCCGGTCACAGGAGGAGGTCTGGAGACGAAATGGCGAAAGTTCCCCCAGCAGTTTCTTTGGAATGATCGATTGATTGCTGAACAGAATTTGACAAACACCACTCTGAAGCATGAGGCACTGTTCTCCAGGTGGAACAGGAGTCAGTAGGAGTCAGAGGCTGTTGTATTATTGCTGTCCTGATGCGGGCGATATGTAAACTCATAGATGCCAAATACAGTAAGAAGACAGGATTTCATGCAGCTCGTGACCAGCTGCTTAAATCACTTCATTAATATTTAGTTCAGTGCAACTGGATGATAGTCGGTAAAACAGCTTACTGGCGGCATCTGGGATTATGGTTGGGCCTTTAAGTCTGCAGATACAGTGGACTGTTCCAGAGAGATGTGAAAGCTGTAGTCAGGACATCTGCCAGCTGGGCCGCACAGTCCTTCAGCATCTGATAAGGGACGTTGACAGGCCCGTCAGCTTTACCTGTGTTGACAATGACTAAGGTCTTTCTAACATCAGCTGTGGCCAAACAGAGTGCCCGCTTCTCGGGTGGGGGTGGGGTGGGGGAGTATGGCCTTCCTCGCTGGCACACCGTTCAACGCAACAAACTGTATCAAGAAGACAGACGTCGCTGTCAAGTGTTGCTGGCTCCATTCTGGATGTAGCAACATAAGCCTATGCCCCATTTTCAGCTACAGGTTAATCCCATATTTCTCAGTGCTGATCCAAACGTTTCTTACAGTAAATGACCATGATGCTTTAAAAGGAGGACAATTAGGATCATAAAATTACTGTGCAATCAGCTTCCATCAAGCTGACAGAAGGAGTAATGACCTCATGAACATATTAAGAACAGTTAATTTTCAGTTGTGTATGAATTAACACAAAACACAGTTGCATAACTTTGTTATGTTCTGCGCTCTGATGGATTTGAAAAATTACTTGTGATGAGAGATCGAGGCAAGGATGGTTAGGGCCTAAGTGTTGCAGTATCCGAGAAAGAATCCAGACGCGACACGAGACTGAAATGAAGACAAACCTCTGAACTCGTTCCTCGAAGAGAATGCAAAGATGAGCTGACGATTGACAACCAACCCTCACTTCAGATGCTCTTCAATCATTAAAATTCTGTCACCATATCATGGCCGCCAATGAGCACTATGGCCCTGCATCTTTAGAGGGGATGCGCCAGCTATCCATATTCAAGGAGTTAGAGCGTCTAAACCCTGGAGGCCTGCGCGGTCAAGTGAGTGTCAGCCGAGGATTCCCGTCCCTCCAGCCGACTCCTGACGGCCCTGGTTACAATGAGAGACGATGATGATAGTTATGGATGAGAGCCTGATACAAGATATCACTTTCATCAGCGTTACTTCGATTCCAATCCTTTTTAATTCAGAAATTTGCAAAGTGGTGTTGATCTTGGGTGTCCTGGAGAGCTGTGAGGTGGTTCAATGGAATCGGCCGCCAACTTTCTAGATTCCGACCGGAGAGACAAAATCCTGATTAGACAAGCAACCTGTTGCGGAGGCTGCAGTGCTGGTCCCTGCCTTCTCTTGTGGCTAAGCTTTATTTAAGCCTTCCGGGTAGAGGCCAACAAAATCTCCCTGGCTTTAATCCCTTTCTCTTTGTAACGTCGGGCAAAACTTATGGCCCCAACTTCTACCTCCTACGCAGGGAGGTTTGGTGGAGACATTTGACATTTAAATTGACATTTGAACAGGTGGAGACATTTGACATTTAAATTGACATTTGAACAGGTGGTCCCGTGCGCACAATGCCATAGAGCGTTTCGGGTGACCTCTACGCTATAGGCCTTGAGAACTGTTATCTGTCTTTCCGAACGAATGGCCGCGATCACCATCTCTTTGAGCAAAATGGTGGTAAGCTGCCTCCTGAGCAGACAAGGCAATTGCTTTTTTGATTCTTCAACCCTGGAAGATAGGTCTGGAAAAAAAAAAAATGAAATGGTTAAAGGAAACATAGGTAGTGCGCCAAGGTTAAAAAACAGACCACCATATACAGCGGCCATCGTCGGAATGGGCTGAGTGGATACTGTTGCGGGGGGATGACTTACCTGGGACAAGCTGCAGCAGCCAGATCTCTGGCACTGAGTCTGGTCCTGCAGTGCAAAAGGGAGGGTGGAAAAAAAGCAGAGCGGTAGTGATAGGGGACTCGATAGTTACAGGTACAGATAGGTGGTTCTGTGGTCGTGACAGAGAATCCAGGATGGTTTGTTGCCTCCTGAGTGCCAGTGTCAAGAATGTCTCTGATCGCTTGCATGACATTCTGAAGTGGGAGGGTGATCAGCCAGATGTCGTGGGGCATATCAGTACCAATGACATATCAAGGAAGAGTGAGCAGTTCCTGGAGAGTAAGTATAGAGAGCTTGGTAGGAAGTTGAAAAACAGGACTTCACGAGTGGCAATCTCAGGATTGCTACCTGTGCTACGTGCCAGTGAAGGTAAGAAAAGGATGCTCCGGAGGATGAACAAGTGGCTGAGGAACTGGTGCAGGGGGCAGGGTTTCAGATTTCAGGATCATCGGGATCTCCTCTGGGGCAGGTGGGACTCGTACAAGAGAGACGGGTTACAATTGAACTACAAGGCGACCAATATCCTTTCAGGGAGGTTTGTTAGTGCTATTGGGGAGGCTTTAAACTAGATTTGCAGGGGGATGGGATCCAGCGTGCCAGAGCTGACGGTATGGATGGGGTGAAAATAAATGATGTTAAAAGTTCAAGCAAAGCCGTAAATAGAAAGGTTGTGAGTGGTGGTAAAAATTTTCTCAGGTGTATATATTTCAATGCTAGGAGTATTGCAGGGAAGGCGGACGAGTTGAGGGCGTGGATTGACACGTGGAATTATGACGTTATAGCAATTAGTGAAACTTGGCTACAGAAGGGTCAGGACTGTCAGCTTAATATCACAGGATTCCGATGTTTCAGATCTGATAGAGGCAGAAGAATGAAAGGCGGGGGGTGGGGGTAGCATTGTTTGTCAGGGAAAACGTTACAGCAGTGCTCAGGCAGAACAGATGAGAGGGATTGTCTACTGAGTCTTTATGGGTGGAGCTGAGAAAAAAGAAAGGTATGGCCACATTAGTGGGGTTTATTATAGACCACCCATTAGTCAGCGAGAATTGGAGGAGCAAATCTGCAGAGAGATAGCAAGCAACTGCAGGAAACAAAAAGCTGTGGTGGTAGGGGATTCTAATTTTCCATATATTGATTGGGACTCCCATACTGTTAGGGGTCTAGATGGTTTAGAATTTGTAAAATGTGTTCAGGAAAGTTTTCTGAATCAATATATAAAGGTACCAATTAGAGGGGATGCAATATTGGATCTCCTGTTAGGAAAAGATTTAGTGCAAGGGGCGGAAGCGTGTGTACGGGAGCACTTTGGTTCCAGTGATCATAACACCATTAGTTTCAACTTGATCATAGACAAGGATAGATCTGGTCCTAGAGTTGAGATTCTGAACTGGAAGAAGGCCAAATTTGAAGAAATGAGAAAGGATCTAAAGAGCGTAGATTGGGACAGGTTGTTCTCTGGCAACGATGTGATCGGTAAGTGGGAAGCCTTCAAAGGAGAAATTTTGAGAGTGCAGAGCTTGTATGTTCCTGTCAGGATTAAAGGCAAAGTGAATAGGAATAAGGACCCTTGGTTCTCAAGAGATATTGCAACTCTGATAAAGAAGAAGAGAGTTGTATGACATGTATAGGAAACAGGGAGTAAATAAGTTGCTTGAGGAGTATAAAAAGTGCAAGAAAATACTTAAGAAAGATATCAGGAGGGTTAAAAGAAGACATGAGGTTGTCTTGGCACTCAAAGTGAAGGATTATCCGAAGAGCTTTTACAGGTATATTAAGAGTAAAATGATTGTAAGAGATAAAACTGGTCCTCTTGAAGATCAGAGTGATCGGCTATGTGCAGAACCAAAAGAAATGGGGGAGATCTTAAATGTTTTTTTTTTTGCGTCTATATTTACCAAGGAAACTAGCATGAAGTACATGGAATTTATGGAAATAAGTAGTGAGATCATGGAAACTGCACAGATTGAAAAGGAAGAGGTGTTTGCTGTCTTGAGGCAAATTAAAGTGGATAAATCCCAAGGATCTGACAGGGTGTTCCCTCGGACCTTGAAGGAGACAAGCTTTGAAATTGCAGGGGTCCTGGCAGATATATTTAAAATATCGGTGTCTACGGGTGAGGTGCCAGAGGATTGGAGAGTGGCTCATGTTGTTCCATTGTTTAAGAAAGGATCGAAAAGTAATCCGGGAAATTATAGGCCGGTAAGTTTGACGTCGGTAGTGGGTAAATTACTGCAAGGAGTACTAAGAGACAGAATCTACAAGCATTTGGATAGACAGGGACTTATTAGGGAGAGTCAACATTGCCTTGTGCGTGGTAGATCATGCTTGACCAATCTATTGGAGTTTTTCGAGGAGATTACCAGGAAAGTGGATGAAGGGAAGGCAGTGGATGTTGTCCACATGGACTTCAGTAAGGCCTTTGACAAGGTCCCGCATGGGAGGTTAGTTAGGTAATTCAGTTGCTAGGTATACATAGAGCGGTGGTAAATTGGATTAGATATTGGCTCAATGGAAGAAACCAAAGAATGTTAGTAGAGAATTGCTTCTCAGAGTGGAGGCCTGTGACTAGTTGTATGCCACAGGGATCAGTGCTGGGTCCATTGTTATTTGTCATTTATATCAATGATCTGGATGATAATGTGGTAAATTGGATCAATATCCCCGAAGTGAGCGCTGTGCTGCTCCGTGAACCGAGAAGTATATAGGATATCGTTTGGAAAACTGCTGGAGCATTCGCAAGTCTGAAGAGCATAACCAGATCCTTTATGAGTCCTGTCAATATGTTGAATACAGCTTTCCACCCGTCACCCTCCTTTATGTGTACCACATTTTACGCAAGCCTATCTCCAGGATTACTCCTGCCCTTGAAGTAAATAGAAGGCGGTGTTAATGCGTGGAAGTGGGGAACGAATTCTAGCCGTTATGGAAATTAGCCCTCTATAATAAAGGCACGGCTGCAGGATCCCACCCTTTCTCTGCACGAGACTGCACCGGTTGTTAAGGTGCAGGACCGGATGAATCCCATGGTAAGAGCTTCCTTTATATACTCCTCCACAGAACTTCTCTCTGAGCCTGTGCACACGTCATTTGTCCCTGCGGAGGAGAAGTCCCAGTATAGCACAGTCATAGTGTCGGTGTAGAGGAAGAATTGAGACATTTTCCTTATTAAAGCCATCTTCCAAATCTTCCTGGATGGAAAGAATTTCGACCGGCTTGGGTGTGGCAACTAGACCCGACCTTCCGCTGAGGATGACTCCTTGGGCTCCTTCCGTCGTGGGGGTGTTTCGGCACACCTAGGAGCCTCCCCTATTGGTTCAGATGAGTATTTAATTGAAACAAGAGGCCAGATCGACTCTAAATCTTCAGCCGTCACATCAAATATCAGATTCGGCTTGTCTTCCCTTGGAGGCAGCTTTCATTTTTCGAAGGCTTTGTGTTACACACAAACTAACAAGCTGTCTCCCTGCTGACTGCTGGTCTCGGGAAAGTCTGTGGTTAGAGCACCAAGTTGAAAACATCGCCTCTTGCAAAGATGTCAACTTGCAATGATCCTCCCTTCTTTCTAGTTCACAGAGAGGTAATGCTGGGTCAGCCAAGTATGCCCGAGGATCAGGGGTATGTGAGGAGATTTGATAATTTTGAAACCAAGGTCCTCCGCAGATTCTCAATCTTAAATCACAAAACTGATGTCTGCTGCAGAATTTGCCCGACCAGACAGAGCTGTAGCGGGCAAGGGCCGGCTCAGTTCTGCTGAGGTGTGTTGATTCACCAGGTAGATCCCATGTCCAGAAAATTCCCTACTTCCACAAAGTACAGATGAGCATTTACCACTCGTCAGTTCTAACTCTAGAAGATCTCCGCCTTCAGCGTGACACCAGAATTCAAAGCGTTGGGAATACCGGCAGCTACGGCCACCGTCCTCTCGACTCTGGACTAATTTCATGGTTTCCCGAAACCCATCCACACAGATTCAAGGCTGTATTTGTTGTCAAAAGTGTTTCTACTAAATACTGACTTGACAGCAGTGAATACTTCTGCAATAAAATATTTTATGTTTTCTACTTGTAACTATTATAGATCGTTTTGTTGAGATATGTTTTCACACTGATACGAAAGAGCCTTTTGTTATTGATCCGCGTCAAAAAAGGCCAAATTAAGTCCATTGTGATTCACTGTTGTAAAACTACAAAACCTGATAATTTTCAAAGGGGGGTGAATACTTTTTATTGATACTGTATGTGTTCCTCAACGTCCCCGTAGCTCTTGGAGGTCTGTGATAAATTCTCATCAGTGTGATTTTACCCTTCCTATTCTTGAGTTCTAGCCAAATGGACTCTGCGTCTGAACCTTCCATTATGTCTCCCCTGAGTGCAGCTGTGATGTTGTCCCTGATTATTAATACGACTGCCCCTTCTCCTTTTAATTTCTTCTCTATGTTGTCGAAACCTTTGAGAACCTGGAACATTAATCACCCATTACTTCCCTTCGCTCAAAGTAGGCTCTGCAATACCAGAATTTCACACACTGATCCATAATATTCATAACCTTTACCCACAGTACTATAACACTAAATTAAAGAGCTATCCGTCCCATTGTACCAGTTATATTGATTTTACGAATAAATACTTTCCCCGGCTTCCGCCTTTCTTTCCGTTCCTTCCAGATCCACGACCTTTGCAGATTTAGTTCTAACCCTCCCGAGTAGCATTGGTAAACCCACAGGCCAGGATACTGGCTCTCTTCCAGCTCAGTTGCAAACCATCTTCCTTGTACAGGTCACTACTCCCTTAAAACAGGATTCAATGATCACAGAATTTAAGCCCTGCCCCCCCCCCTGCACCATCTCCTCAGCCACTCATGCATTTGTGCAAACATCCCATGCCTACCTTTACTTGCCCCGTGGTTCTAGGAGTAACGTGGACAGTACGACTTTGAAGATCCTTCTCTTCGTCTGTTTCCAAACTCCCAAAGTTCACTGTGCAGGACCTCTTCCCCTTTTCTGTCTGTGTCATTGGTGCTAGCTTGCACCACAACCCTTGACCTGCTTGATAACATTCTGCATCTGCTCCGGGTCATCTGGCACTATTGCACTCGGGAGGTGGCACATCATCATGGTTTCTCTTTTGCAGCCGCAGAATCTCCTGTCAGCTCCCATGATTATCGTGTCTACTAACACGACTACACTACCTGAATTTACTCTTCCCGGCTGAGCGCCGCAGCTGGCAGAGGATCAATAGACTCGATGCTGCTGCTATGCCCTGATGGGAATTCCACACTGGCAACATGCAAAGAGTTGTACTTGTTGCTGAGGGGAATGGTCACAGGGGAAGCCTGCAATGACTGCTTTATCTGATTACATCCTCTGATGGTCACACATCTGCTGCCTGAAGCCTGTAATCTGGCTGTAGAAATATTTTCGAAAAAAATAAGCACAATGTTTGAAATAGATAAGTGAAGAATATTAAACATAAAGAACCATGCACTAGATCTAATAGAATGCACAATAGAGTAGCAGGATACAATATAACCGAAAGATGATCATGAAACATATAAGTACCTGTGATATCAACAAGCAACGTAAATATATCATAATAAAATTAAAGGAAAACTTCTGACAAAACGTACTTCAAGACTTAAGAAAATTTGCCAAAGAGATATCAATAGTAGAAATATTACAAAGATAGTAACAGTTTTACTGTACTTACATTGTTTTATTTTGCCATAATATCTTGTTCAGACACCGATCTGGAAATTTTACAAAGAAAAATAAGAATTCAAATGTCACATTTTCAGAAAATACTATCTGCCTTTGAACACACTTAGATTACGACTACTTGGAGAAAAATGAAGAAGAGGAATAGAAGACATAAAAATATATAATAGTCACATAAAATTTCTGTGGACATATTTTCATCAACGAAAACAGTAGAAGCACTCCACTCAAGCATATGTAAATCTGATAAGAATTACACCCCACAAAACTTAACTGAAAGCATAACTCAGAAAACTGAAGACGGAGTTAACCAGGGAAAGGGAATGATCTTTTATGGACAACCCCAAGATCTGAGCAGAATAAATGATGACTTGAGTTTAGAATGTTAACTTAAATTTGGAACATTCATCCAAAAAGGCATGATTGCTTGTGGTGGCACAGGACCAGGAGGTTAACACACAAAACATGAAATCAAAAATACAGGAAAGTCATGGTCTGGTCCGTGAAGTCCGTATTCTGGTTCATGGTCTGATCCATCAACCCTTGCTCCCGGTTGTCTGACCTACCATGCATCTGTTCTTGTTGAACTAATTGAGGCACCTGATGCTCGTTGGGGCTGGCTGCACAAATACCTTCAGAGACCCAGGCGTGGCTGCTGGATTGTTCTTGTCCTTACTCCTTGTATTCCTTCCTCTGCCTTCTGTTTCCTCGCCTGAAGCCCTGCCTTGTCTTGCCAGTAACTCTTGCCTCGCCTGAAGTTCTCGTCTCGCCTTGCTTTGCTAGAAGCCTTGCCTTGTCTTTCCGGTAACTCTCACCCCTCATCTCGCCTGCCGTCTTGTCCTAGAGCCACCTTGTACCTAGCTCCCTTCCTGTCCCTTACCTCTGTCCAGGTAAGCCAGGCCGTCTTGCCCTAATCCGGGGTTGATTCTGTCCCTTCCTGTCCCTTGCCTCCGCCCAGTTAAGCCAGGCTGTCTTGCCGTTACGTGGGGTTGGTTCTGTCCCTTCCTGTCCCTTGCCTCTGTCGGGTGTTGATCTGTGCGCTGCCCAGGTGATCCGTGCCCCGCCCAGGTGTAACACACTCTGCCCAGGTGAACCGCGCCCTGCCCAGAAGGAGCCCAAGGCTTGCCTCAAGTCTCCTGCCTCCAGCCTCTAGCTTCGCCTCGTCTCAAATCTCCAGCCTCCAGCCTCGCCTCGCCTCAAATCTCCTGCCTCCAGCCTCGCCTCGCCTCAGGTCTCCTGCCTCCAGCCTCCAGCCTCGCCTCAAGTCTCCCGCCTCCAGCCTCGCCTCGCCTCAAATCTCCTGCCTCCAGCCTCCAGCCTCGCCTCAAGTCTCAAGCCTCCAGCCTCGCATCGCCTCATCTCCTGCCTAACCTCGAGCCTGAAGACTCCAGCCTCCTGCCTAGCCTCAAGCCTGAAGACTCCAGCCTCTAGACTGTAGCCTCTTGCCAGACAAAGCCAAGTCTCTAGCTCTAGCCTCTAGCCTCAAGCCTCCTACCTCCTGCCTCCTGCCAAGACAAGTCTCTAGTCTCTAGCCTCAAGCCTGAAGATTCCAACCTCGTCCTGCCTGCCTGCCAAGCCTCGTCCTTGCCTAGTTCTGGGGTCCGAGCCAGAGGCAAAACCGAAGTACTGGGTTCTTGTCCAGTCTCTGGCTCGGAGTCCAAGCCCGGGCTTCTAGCTCACTTGTCCAGTCCTGTTCCAGGTTCCTGGTTTTCCTGTCCATGTCATTGCCATCGCCCTGTATCCTAGTCCTGTCCCTACTATTTCAGTGTCTGTGTCTTGCACCTGGGTCCGTTCCCAGCCACCGTCCATATGACAGAAAGATCCAGCCAATCATGGACCCAGCGACACAGACACTGTCATTTTCCTCTTGCCACTGGGGTTCCTTTCTGTTACATACCCTCCCACCCGCCCGGATTGTCCATAGTCTGGATACCCTGTTTGGTCGCCAGGAGGCTTCCGTAGTGGGGGCGGGAGGGGGGGGGGCGTGGTGTTGGTGGTACTATCATGGTCCGGTCCGTGAAGGCCATATTCCGGTTCACGATCCGGTCCATCAACCCTTGCTCCAGGTTTTCCTATCTATCCTGTATCAGTTCTTGTTGAGCTAATTGAGGCAGCTGATGCTCGTTGGGGCTGGCTGCATAAATACCTTCAGAGACTCAGGCTTGGCTGCTGGATTGTTCCTGTCCTTGCTCCTTGTATCCTTTCCTCTGCCTTCTGTTTCCTCGCCTGAAGCCCTGCCTTGTCTTGCCGGTAACTCTTCCCTCGCCTGAAGTTGTCGTCTCGCCTTGCTTTGCCAGAAGCCTTGTCTTGTCTTGCTGGTAACTCTCACTTCGTCTCGCCTGCAGTCTTGTCCTGGAGCCACCCTGTACCTAGCTCCATTCCTGTCCCTTGCCTCTGCCGAGGTAAGCCAGGCCGTCTTGCCGTTACCTGGGGTTGGTTCTGTCCTTCCTGTCCCTTGCCTCCGCCCAGGTAAGCCAGGCTGTCTTGCCATTACCTGAGATTGTTTCTGTCCCGTCCTGTCCCTTACCTCCGTCGGGTGGTGATCCGTGCCCTGCCTAGGAGTGCCACCCCCTGCCCAGAGGAGCCTGCCAAACCTTGCCTCAAGTCTCCTGCTTCCAGCCTCCAGCCTCCACCCGCGCCTCAAGTCTCCTGCCTCCAGCCTCCATCCTCGCCTCAAGTCTCCTGCCTCCAGCCTCCAGCCTCACCTAAAGTCTCTAGCCTCCAACCTCCAGCCTCGCCTCGCCCCAAGTCTCCTGCCTCCTGCCTCCAGCCTCGCCTCGTCTCAAGCCTCCAGCCTCGCCTCACCTCAAGTCTCAAACCTCCAGCCTCGCCTAGCCTCGTCTCAAGTCTCCAGCCTCCTGACAAGACTCGCCTCGTCTCTTGCCTAGCCTCACGCCTAAAGACTCCATCCTCCTGCCTAGCCTGTAGCCTGAAGACTCCATCCTCCAGCCCAGCCTCTAGCCTGAAGACTTCAGCCTCCTGCCTTGCCTCTAGCCAGAAGACTCCACCATCCTGCCTAGCCTCTAGCCTGAAGACTTCAGCCTCCTGCCTTGCCTCTAGCCTGAAAACTCCACCATCCTGCCTAGCCTCTAGCCTGAAGACTCCAGCTTCCTGCCTAGCCTCTAGCCTGAAGACTCCAGCCTCCTGCCTAGCCTCTAGACTGAAGACTCCAGCCTCCTGCCTAGCCTCTAGCCTGAAGACTCCCGCCTCCTGCCTAGCCTCTAGCCTGAAGACTCCAGCCTCCTGCCTAGCCTCTAGCCTGAAGACTCCCGCCTCCTGCCTAGCATCTAGCCTGAAGACTCCCGCCTCCTGCCTAGCCTCTAGCCTGAAGACTCCCGCCTCCTGCCTAGCCTCTAGCCTGAAGACTCCCGCCTCCTGCCTAGCCTCTAGCCTGAAGAAACCGCCTCCTGCCTAGCCTCTAGCCTGAAGACTCCCGCCTCCTGCCTAGCCTCTAGCCTGAAGACTCCAGCCTCCTGCCTAGCCTCTAGCCTGAAGACTCCAGCCTCCTGCCTAGCCTCTAGCCTGAAGACTCCAGCCTCCTGCCTAGTCTCTATCCTGAATACTCCAGCCTCCTGCCTAGCCTCTAGGCTGAAGACTCCAGCCTCCTGCCTAGCCTCTTGCCTGAAGACTCCAGCCTCCTGCCTAGCCTCTAGCCTGAAGACTCCAGCCTCCTGCCTAGCCTCTAGCCTGAAGACTCCAGCCTCCTGCCTAGCCTCTAGCCTGAAGACTCCAGCCTCCCGCCTAGCCTCTAGCCTGAAGACTCCAACCTCCGGCCTAACCACTAGCCTGAAGACTCCAGCCTCCGGCCTAGCCACTAGCCTGAAGACTCCAGCCTCCTGCCTAGCCTCTAGTCTGAAGAGTCCCGCCTCCCGCCTAGCCTCTAGCCTGAAGACTCCAGCCTACGGCCTAGCCTCTAGCCTGAAGACTCCAGCCTCCTTCCTAGCCTCTAGCCTGAAGACTCCAGCCTCCGGCCTAGCCTCTAGCCTGAAGACTCCAGCCTCCTGCCTAGCCTCTAGCCTGAAGACTCCCGCCTTCTGCCTAGCCTCTAGGTTGAAGACTCCAGCCTCCTGCCTAGTCTCTGGCCTGAAGACTCCAGCTTCTTGCCTAGTCTCTAGCCTGAAGACTCCAGTCTCCAGCCTGAAGACTCCAGTCTCCTGCCTAGTCTCTAGCCTCAAAACTCCAGTCTGTTGCCTCTACCCTCTTGCCAAGCCAAGCCAAGTCTATAGCCTCTAGCCTCATGCCAAGCCAAGCCATGTTTCTAGCCTCCTGCCTCCTGCTAAGGCAAGTCTCTAGTCCCTAGCCTCAAGCCCGAAGATTCCAGCCTCATCCTGCCTGCCTGCCGAGCCTCGTCCTTGCCTAGTTCTGGGGTCCCAGCCAGAGGCAATACCCAGGTACTGGGCTCTTGTCCAGTCTCTGGCTCGGAGTCCAAGCCCGGGCTCCTCGCTCTCTTGTCCAGTCCTGCTCCAGGTTCCTGGTTTTCCTGACCTTGTCCTTGCCATCGCCCTGTATCCTAGTCTTGTCCCTAGTACTTCAGGGTCTGTGTCTTGCACTTGGGTCCGTTCCCAGCCACCGCCCGTATGACAAGAAAATATCAAGAGAATCCAGAAAAAATGCCGCACATTGCAGGATTCTACAACAATTTAGTTCATTCTTATTAGTTACACAGGCACAAACAGGTGGCAAACATTATTCACCGAAATATGCTTTGATATTCAAACTCTAAACAGAAGTCATACCTTACTATAAATACAAACTTGGTACTCTTTTTCAGCAAGAGTCCAACAAATTATATTACAACTGATCTGCCATGAAAGAGAAGACAATCATCAATAGTATTTGAAAGTCATTGAGCAAAGTTTACACTGTCTTTTGACTCTTTGAAGTGAATGCAGTTACATAATTAGATTTCAAGTGGGCCAGACTATTATAGCAATATCTTCTGTTGCTTTTTTTTTTAAATGGGGAAACTGGAAGTTCAGCAGAATTTCCTATTTTGCCTTTATATTCAAATCACATTCATAATCAAAGAATGTATAAATTATATACCTTGAAATTTCTCTGCTTACAGTTGTCCACAAAGTAAGAAACCCGAATAAGCATTTTTTTTTTTAATAGACCAAACGTCTTTACGCAGAAAAAGAGAAAGTGATGGTAGCGGTGGGGGTGGGGTGGGAACATGCATGATGCAGATAATAGATGCAAGTGAACGGCATCCCGCACCAGATTGAGTCCTAGGTCTGCTCCTGGAGCAGGGAGAAGCTTCGATCCCCTGTCATCGGAAAAGTGGGCAAAAACGCGCAGGAAAGCAAGCGAAATCATCCCTACCCTCGACTGCGTACTTGACCGTCGGGGTTCCAGTCCATCTAGGCTGTTGTTTCAATTGTCAACACAAAATAATCTGCAGATCCTGGGGTCAAAGCAACACGCAATACACGCTGGAGCAACTCAGCGGCTCGGGCAGCATCTGTGGAAACGAACAGTCCACGTTTCGGGCCGAGACCCTTCGTCAGGCCTGAAGTGGGAGGGGGCAGGTGCCCTATAAAGAAGGTGTGGGGGTGTGGGAAGGGGAAAGCTGGTAGGTTCCAGGTGAAAAACCAGTAAGGGGAAATATCTAGGGGTGGGGGAGGGGAATCAGAAAGGTGAAGAAGAAATAAGGGAAAACACAATTGGTAGGAAAAGGAGGCGGACCATGAGGGAGGTGATAAGCAGCTGGAGGAGGGGGCAGAGTGAAACTGGGATGAGGGAAGGGAGGGGGAGGGAATTAAAGGAAGTTGGAGAATACAATGTTCATGCCAAGGGGCTGGAGAATACCCAGACGATATATGAGGTGTTGCTCCTCCAACCTGAGTTTGGATCCGCCTTCTTTATAGGGGCCCTGCCCCCTCCCTCTTCTGTCTTGACGAAGGTTCTCGGCCCGAAACGTTGATTGTTCGTTTCCACGGATGCTGCCCGACCTGCTGAGTTCCTTTTGCGTGTTGTGCATGTTTCAATTGTCCAAACTCCGAGTAGTGCCACGTTGGAGTACATGGATCCCGGCCTCCCGATACGTTCACGCCGCGCAGCCGGGAGACGTTCTGCATCTCACCAGATCGGCTCTGCGCTTGGAGCAATCCAACCACCCACCCGCGTTCGGTGTCCGGGTATGGAAACTCTCCCGGATCAACTCTTTTCCAAATCGCTCACTCCATCTCCGGTGCGATACGATCTGCGTCTGCCACCCCCGGCGGCTCGAAAGCGTTGCTCGAACTCGCAATGCCCCAGCACGGCTCATCCCCCAAACCTACCTCCTCGTCTTTTGCGACGATAGTTCACCAAATTTTGTTTCTGAAATGATGTTATAAGTAATGTTTTGGTCGAATCTCTTGCCTTATGTTTTACAAGCCTGCTGTCGCCCATCTGTGGAAGCGCCATCTTAACATATAAAAGCTTATATATTCATAATTTTTCAGTTTTACAAGGAAATTCACCACTGGCACCTTCACTGAGTTCAAGATTATGGTGCAGACTAACTTATTTTCACTAATATTCATTTTTTCCAAATTTGATTAGCAACAGCTGTTGAGGTCTGTGTTGAAAGTCCACATCTATCCTCATCTTGCGAAGAATTAAACGGCATTTGTGTTCTTGTGGGTCAAGATCAGCTGCTGGGGTTTGACACTGATTACCGTCCACCTACCAGACTACGTAATTTGGATAAGGAATTGAACTGTCCAGGACAACCGAATAGCAAAATGAAACATGAGTTGAATTATTTGTATTGAGTACAAATGCCTAGATTTACGATTTCAAGCAATTCTGCATATTTATGAATTGTGAGTGGCAAGTGAATTCTTTCACCTGCAGTCTTAATGTGCATAACATAGGGCATGAATAGCATCTTGCTTCACAAACAGAAGACATGTTCACTAAGAAACACACAAGACGCTGAAGTCACCCAGCAGATCTGGAGGCTTCAGTCAATCCAAATTTTAATGGCTCACGGTATGTAATACACCTGTAAAATCACCACATCTTTCAAAGTGTACACATAATCTCACCTCCTTATTGTGTTTCTGCTAATTATTTTAGTCTCCATCCAATACTAAATGATCTCTTGCTGTAGGAATAACGTCCCATTTTCATTCTACGAATGATCTTGCGGGTTAATTATACCTTGGATTATGGTACTCAAAACCGAACAGTTCCCATTCTGACATACCCATCCAGGGGGTCCTCTACTGTTGCATTGAGGTCACATTCCGGTTGGAGGTGCAACATCTTATATTCCGTAGGGTAGCCTCCAACCTGGTAACATGAACACTGGTTTCTCGAACTTCCGCTCGTGTCCCTCTTTCACAATGTCCCATATCCTTTTGCCCTCTCACCCGATCTCCTTGCCTGCCCATCGGCTCCTCTGGTGCTCCTCCCCTTTTCGTTCTTCCTTCTTTCCTCTTATATTAGATTCCCCCTTCTCCAGCCATTTACTCTTTCACCAAACAAATTCCCAACTCATTACTTCACGATTACGCCACCCTCCCGAATTCACAAATCATCCTGTGTTTCTTCCTCCCTTCTGACCCTGTTTCCTCATCTTTTCTCTCCAGTCTTGCTGAACAGTCAAGGCCCAAAACGTTGAATGTACTCTTTTGATAGATGCTGCCTGGCCTGCTGAGTTCCTCCAGCATTTTGTGTGTGTTGCTTGAATTTCCAGCCTCTGCGGTTTTTCTCTTGTTTATGTCATTCTGATGAATATTCTCTGCAGTATTTTCCGTGTCTTCATATTGGAGCAGAAGAGTTTCAAGGACACTTTATCTCATGTTCTCAGTATTTTTCCATTGCTACTTTACTATTATTGCAATTTATTTTTGTTCTCAGCCAAAGCTTGTGAAACCTGAAGTAAGTGCATCGCCAGACACACTGATTTCCCAGCTTCTGGAAATCCTCAGACTAATCTAGTGGTGATTATTATTGCAGTTTTCTAATATAAGCCTATAGACATTGTTGTGTAGCTTTAATAACCATATAACAATTACCGCACGAAAACAGGCCATCTCGGCCCTTCTAGTCTGTGCCGAACTCGTAACTCACCTAGTCCCACCGACCTGCACTCGGTACATAACCCTCCATTCCATTCCTGTCCATATATCTATCCAATTTAACTTTAAACGTCAACATCGAACCTGCCTCAACCACTGCTGCTGGAAATTGGTTTTACACCGCTACCACTCTCTGAGTAAAAAAGTTCCCCCTCATGTTACACCTGAACTTTTGCCCTTTAACTCTCAACTCATGTCCTCTTGTTTAAATCTCACCCACTCTCTATGGAAAAAGCCTATCCACGTCAACTGTATCAAGCCCCCTCATAACTTTAAACACCTCTCTCAAGTCCCCTCTCAACCTTCTACGCTCCAAAAAATAAAGACCTAACTTGTTCAACCTAATGTTTAATGCTATGACTTGAAATTTGACCAGCTGTAGATATTACTTTCAGGAAAACGTATAGCCTGTTCATGTTCCAAAGCCTTTCAATTTCTTTTTTTTTTTTAAATTCAGCATATTGGTGGTGTTTTTCACTTGTTAATTTTGTAAGTTATGTGTGTTTGGAATGGCTACATCCATTAAGTAAGTTTTCCTTGTTTGCTTATCCCATGTTATTATCTCCGGATGTTTGTTTTATTTTCTAATATCTGTTATATTGGATTTGAGGAAATATAATCTGTGGTGTTCTGACTCTAAAAGTGGATCAGACTTGTATTTATAGGACCAGATGATTTATTTTATGAGCTTGTACTTTGAAGCAAGATTTTGGTGAATAATGATTGCCAGTTGATTGTGCCCATGTAAAAAAAAAACAGATTGCATAAACTGCAATATGTTGGATTGTTAATCATTTCCCTTGACATTTACTACATTTATCATATTGAATTGTTGGAGTTTTATTACGATTTTTGTTATTTTTGTGTTAACCTCCTGGTCCTGTATTGCTACAAGGAACCCTTCCGTCTTTGGGAAGAAGTCTCCAACTCCTACCCAGGTGAACGACACTTCCATGTCATTATCTAGTCTGCTCAGATTGTCGGGATATCTTTCATGGAGGGCATACTCGTTTCTTTTGGTTAACTTTATTTTTTTTTTCTCTCCGCGTAAGCTGATAAAACATGAGATAGATGCATAACCAAGCAGACACATTTGTCAAATGCTAGGAATTTTCGGACTATTCCAGTCGTGTTTAGTATTGTGGCTTTCTGCAGATTTACAAAGACTTTAGTTTATAGCCCAAATTATTTAATGCTATTGTGTAGTGCCTTTGGGATGACAACATCTGTAGTTATCACTATATAGACAATATATACATTGTTAATGTTACAAAGTGTATCATTTTCCTCTTTTAATTCAGCATATTTCTGCTGTGTTCTCATTTATTGATTTCTGTAAGTTGTGTGTGTGTTTGGAATGGTGATATCTATTAAATAAATAGTCAATCCTTGGTTATCATTTGTATTTCGAGTAAGGTGTCATCAATAGATGTATGTACACAGCTTACACCCTGAGTTCATCAGTGACAACCAGGAAAGACTGGGTGACAACCACGAAAAGAGTGGTGATGACCGGAGAGTTAGTGACAGCCCGGAGAGATGGCAACCGGGGCAGAACGGGCTGGCAACCCAATCTGCGTCCTCTAAGAGGAGGACCCCGACAAAAGCTACAATGAATCTAAGGGAAAGATACCCCCAGGGGTGCCCGAGAGGGGCGGGGGAGGATGAGCACCCCTGTCGGATGGACACAACGACATCAGACCCAGGCAATGAACAAACGACGATGAGGAAGCAGTGTGCATGTGGCAAAATCTGCAAGAACGATCGCGGCTTGAAAATCCACCAAGCGAGGATGAAGTGTTTGGCGGGAGCAGGAGCAGCACAACGCGCAAGTGTCCAACCTGGTGAGATGAAGGAGGGGCCAGGCCCGGAGTCACCCCATAGTTCCAGGAACCTCCAAGTGTTGCAAACTAATCTCTCTAACATGAAGTCTAACAGGAGGTGGATCAAATGGCCTGCAGCTCACATGTCTTCACTGTGGAAGCCGTTTGATGTAGATGTTAACCAAATTCTGGAGGCAACGGCGAAAGGATGGGTTGATAGGAAGCTGCAAGCCATGACAACAATTATTGTCAGTATCACAGCTGAACGGTTCGGAGAAGAGGAGAAGGAAGGCTCCAAAACATCTTACTCAATGAACCAAAGAGCTGACAGTCCCATGGGAAGATAGCTTGGAAGAGGCCTTTGAAAGGAAGCTCTCCAAATACGCAGGACTGGTCAGCAACTGTCAGCAGTCTGGATGGAGAGAGAGGTGTCTCCCAGTGGAGGTTGGTTGTAGTGGATTCGTAGCCCAATCTTCAGTTAGAGCCTTCGGCATTTTGGGCATCAAGGGAGAGAGGAAGAGGAAAGCCATCCACAGTACCATCGATGCGGCAGAGAGGGCCTCAAGATGGCTGTGGCTCAAAAGAGGGGAGCCATGGAGTCATAAGTAGCTAACCATCTGGACACAAGCTGGGGTCTGATCAGCCCCGGCTGGGTCACCTGGAGGAGGTTGTATGATGTTGAAAAACCCGAAAGACCCGATGATTCCAGGAACATCACTGAAGATGTGTCCATAAGCATCAATAGATGTATGTACACAGTGACTGTTCAGTTAGAATGGATAGGACAATCCTTAATGGCCGACCGAATATAATGATACCGGATAAACAAGCGAGACCATCTTAGTTAATAGATATAACCATTCCAAACGCACATAACTGAGATATAAATCAATGTAAAGCACGAGAAATGTGCTGAATTAAAAGAGGAAATTGATATACTTTGGAACATGAACAAGATATACGTTGGCCCGATAGTAATATCTGCGACTGGTGTCACGCCAAAGGCTCTCCACAACAGCATTAAATAATTAGGGCAACACAGTGATATCTGTGTCAATGTTCCGAAAGCTACAAGACTAAACACCAATTGAATAGTCAAAAGTTCCTAGCAATTGACAAATGAGCGTACTTGGCTATACCCGTCACTCAGCTTTTACCAGCTTGAGCTGAGAAAAAATAACGAGAGAAACCGGAGGCAATCCAACGCATTGCAGGATCCTGTAGCAGTTTAACACAATGTGATTACCTGTACTTATACAGACACCATCAAGTGGCAAACATCATTCAACAAAATCTTGCTGTACAATACAAATTCATAAATGGAATCACACCTTACTCGAAATACACGGGACAACCAAGCATGGATAATTTATTTAATAGATATCACCATTAAAAACACACACAACTTACAGAAATCAATGAATGAGAACACAGCAGAAATATGCTGAATTCAAAGAGGAAAATGATACACCTTGTAACATGGAAAATGTATACATTGTCTACAGAGTAATATCTACAGCTGTTATCATCCCAAAGGGACTGCACAAGAGCATCAAACAATTTGGTCTATAAACTAATATCTTTGTAAATCTACAGAAAGCCACAATACTAAACATGACTGGAATATTCCGAAAATTCCTCGCAATTGACAAATGTGTCTGCTTGGTTATGCACGTACCTCAGGTTTTATCGGCATAAGCGGAGAGAAAAAAAAAGTTAACCAAAAGAAACAATACCTTTTTAGTTATTGATTTTGTTACATGTGTTTGGAATGGCTAAATCCAATAAGTAAGTTTTTCTTGTTTGCTTATCCCATGTTATTATCTCCAGATGTTTGTTTTATTTTCTAATATCTGTTATATTGGATTTGAGGAAATATAATCTGTGGTGTTCTGACTCTAAAAGTGGATCAGACTTGTATTTGTAGGACTAGATGATTTATTTTATGAGCTTGTATTTTGAAGCAAGATTTTGGTGAATAATATTTGCCAGTTGAATGTGCCCATGTAAGTAACCAGATTGTGTTAAACTGCAATCGCACTATGCAGTATCTACAATATGTTGGATCGTTTATAATCCCTTGACATTTTCTACATTTATCATCTTGAATTTGTTGGACTTTTATTACGATTTTTGTTATTTTTGTGTTAACTTCCTGGTTCTGTATTACCAGAAGGAACCCTTCCGTCTTTAGGAAGAATTCTCCAACTCCAACCCAGGTGAACAACGCTTCCATGTCAATATCTAGTCTGCCCAGATTGTGGGGATATCTTTCATGGAGGGCATACGCGTTTCTTTTTGTTAACTTTATTTTTTTCCCCCTCTCCGTTTAAGCTGATAAAACCTGAGATACTAGTATAACCAAGCAGACATTTGTCAATTGCTAGGAATTTTCGGACCATTCCAGTCGTGTTTAGTATTGTGGCTTTCTGAGGATTTACAAAGACATTAGTTTATAGCCCAAATTGTTTAATGCTATTACATAGTGCCTTTTGGATAACAACAGCTGTAGATATTGCTGTCTAGACAATATATACATTGTTCATGTTACAAAGTGAATAATTTTCCTCTTTTAATTCAGCATATTTCTGCTGTGTTCTCATTTATTGATTTCTGTAACTTGTGTTTGTTGGAATGGTGATATCTATTAAATAAATTGTCCATGCTTGGTTATCCTGTGTGTTTCGAGTAAGGTGTGGTTCCATTTAAGAATTTGTATTTTAATGCAAGATTTTGTTGAATGATGTTTGACACTTGATGATGTCTGTGTAAGTACAGGTAATCACATTGTGTTAAACTGCTACAGGTTCCTGCAATGCGTTGGATTGCTTCTGGTTTCTCTCTTGTTATTCTTTCTCAGCACAAGCTGGTAAAACCTGAGTGACGGGTATAGTCAAGCACACTCATTTGTCAATTGCTAGGAACTTTTGACCTTTCAATTGGTGTTTAGTATTGTAGCTTTCAGAACATTGACACAAATATCACTGTGTTGCCATAATTATTTAATGCTGTTGTGGAGAGCCTTTAGTGTGACACCAGTCGCAGATATTACTATCGGGCCAACGTATATCTTGTTCATGTTCCAAAGTATATCAATTTCCTCTTTTAATTCAGCACATTTCTCGTGCTTATAATTGATTTACATCTCGGTTACGTGCGTTTGGAATGGTTATATCTATTAACTAAGATGCTCTCGCTTGTTTGTCCGGTATTATTATATTCAGTCGGTCATTGAGGATTGTCCTATCCGTAATAACCGAACAGTCATAATATGTGATATTCTGACTCTAAAACTGTATTTGTAATTGTAGTAAGCTATGACTTCAATCATAAATTTGTATTTTAAAGCAAGATTTGATGACTAATATTTGACAGTTCATTGCGCCCGTGTAAATATACTGAAATGAGTTGGTTTGTTTCTGTGCTTTTTCGGCATTTTTTCCTTCCTTCCGACATGATGGCGGCGCAACTCGTCGCGGCGGCTTCTACGGGGTTAGAAGAAGAGCTGCCGCAGTACGTAAAAAAAAAATACGTGTAACCATCGCAAGACCCTGCTGTACATGAAGAACACAAAGGACTGCAGGTTTCCACCATCAGCGAGTCGTTCGCTGCCGGAGATAATGACGGGGCTGCGCAACGTGCTGCCGCATCAGTCGATGGAGGCTCAATGTCAAACAGCGAGTGGCCGACTCGTTCACTTTTCTTGTGATCGCAAGAACCATTTGAACATTGTTCATCTGGTCCGCCGCAAGTTCGATTCGCTGATTTATTGGATGCGATCAGGGGCGGATGGAGGGGCCTTGTCCTCGGTCGAGGTGAGAATTAGGCCTGAAACCACGGTGTCGCCTGTTTACAGCCACCGGGAGTGAGAGGTGAAGCCGTTGCCGTCCTCGGGTTTCGTTTGGCAGAAGGCAATCCCTGTTGTGGCCAACTGCAGATATTTTAGAGACATTCAATCGACACGGGCCTCAAGCTGCGATGTCGCTTGCTTTCAGCTACCGAAGGTGAGTCGTCAGGGAGGGGTGGGACGCGGTTGAAGCGACTGAGGGTTTAAAATGGACTGAAAGGACTGGACTGTTGTCTGGTTGTGTTTTTACTAAAATTCTGTATGTGCTTGTGTATGCGAGGACTGGGCCTTAAAGTTACGGATTCACCTGGCGGGTGTCAGGGCGTGGACTGGGCCTCAAAGCCACAGTGTCGTCTAGAGATCGTAAACACAAAATACGCTGCAGATGCTGGGGTCAAAGCAACACTCTGGAGGAACTCAGCAGGTCGGGCAGAATCCGTGGAAACGATGAGTCGACGTTTCGGGCCGAGACCCTTCGTCAGGACTGTAGAGGGAAGGGGCAGAGGCCCTATAAAGAAAGTGGGGGGAGGGTGGGAAGGAGAAGGCTGGTAGGTTCCAGGTGAAAAACCAGCAATGGGAAAGGTAAAGGGGTGGGGGAGGGGAAGCAAGGAGGGGATTGGCAGGAAAGGTGAAGAAGGCATAGGGGAAAACACAATGGGTAGTAGAAGAGACGAAACCATGAGGGAGGTGATGGGCAGCTGGGGGAGGGGGCAGAGTGAAATAGGGATAGAGGAAGGGAGGGGGAGGGAATTACTGGAAGTTGGAGAATTCTATGTTCATACCATCGGGCTGGAGACTACCTAGATGGTATATGAGGTGTTGCGCCTCCAACTTGAGTTTAGTCTCATCATGGTAGTAGAGGAGGCCATGTATGGACATATCTGAATGGGAATGGGAAGCAGAGTTGAAGTGGATGGCTACTGGGAGATCCTGTCTGTTGTGGCGGACGGAGTGGAGGTGCTTGACGAAGCGGTCCCCCAATCTGCGTCGGGTTTCACCGATGTAGAGGAGGCTGCAACGGGACCACCGGATGCAGTCGATGACCCCAATAGACTCACAAGTGAAGTGTTGCCTCACCTGGAGCGATTCTTTGGGGCCGTGAATGATGGCAGGAGACAAGGTGTAGGAACAGGTGTAGCATGTACGCTTACAGGGATAAGTGCGGGGTGGGAGATCCGTGGGGAGGGACGTGTGGATCAGGGAGTGGCGGAGGGACCGTTCCCTGCGGAAAGTGGTGAGTGGTGGAGAGGGAAAGATGTGCTTAGTGGTGGGGCCCTGTTGAAGGTGGCGGAAGTTGCGGAGGATAATGTGCTGGATCCGGAGGCTGGTGGGCTGGTAGGTGAGGACAAGGGGAACTCTGTCCCTGTTGTGGTGGCGGGGGGATGGGGCAAGGGCCGAAGTGCGGGAAATGGAGAAGATGCGGGTGATGGCATCATTGATGACGGCAGAAGGAAAACCACGATCCTTAAAGAAAGAGAACATTTGAGACATCCTGGAACGGAAAGCCTCATCCTGGGAGCAGATGCTGCGGAGGCTTAGGAACTGGGAATAGGAAAAGGCATTTTTGCATGTAGCGGGGTGGGAAGAGGTATAGTCGAAGTAGTTATAAGAGTCAGTGGTCTTGTAGAAGATGTCAGTGGACAGTCTGTCTCCAGAGATGGAGACCGAGAGATCGAGAAAGAGGAGGGAAGTGTCCGAGATAGACCAAGTAAATTTGAGGGCTGGGTGGAAGTTTGAAGTAATGTCGATGAAATTGACGAGCTCAGCATGGGTGCAGGAAGCAGCACCAATGTAGTCGTCAATGTCCCGAAGGAAAAGTTGGGGAGCAGTACGAGAATAGGTTTGGAGCACAGATTGTTCCACATAACCAACAAAGAGGCAGGCATAGCTGGGAACCATGCGAGTTCCCATAGCTGCACCCTTATCTGAAGAAAGTGGGAAGAGGCAAAAGAGAAGTTATTAAGTGTGAGAACCAGTTCCGCCAACAGGCTATCATCGTCCAGGCTATCCCTCGAGGTCGAGGATGATGGTCTTCATTCTGAAGAAATGGCCCACAGAGTGAAGATGCCTGTGCATGTATTTGTTTAACGTGTACTTGATGTTGCACTCCAAGAACCACACGATAGTTCACAAATCAACCAACTGATTCCAATAGCATGGAAACCACGACGATTGGAGTTGATGCATTTGTTACAGCCTTCATCCGCCTTCACAGCCATTGAGTTCAAAGTAACTTTGTTCGCCTGTTCCACCGTTTGAGGTCCTGGTTGGATTGTTCTTTGTCAGGGACCTCACCCTCGACCTTTCCGCCATGGGTGAGCCTCCCAGGAGTATAGCTCCAGCCTGCATTGCTCCCGGGATCGTAGGACCACACAAGCTTCTCCACCATGATAAGGTGACAATCCACAGAGAAGACACATTAATATAATTACAGTGAAAGTGTTTATTGCCTTTGCAATAATTTTATTGTTGAGCTCTGCTTGGCAGATTTTCTTACCTTGAAGTGAATTCTGTCAAAAGATTTTCCTTTATCATGCTATGCTGTGATATAATTTCTTCTTGATATCCCAGATACCTTATTTCATATTCATCCATCAGTTCCATTGTATCGTGCTATTCATTTTTACTTTAATTCTATTAGCTTTATTGCATCTTTCTTTGTGTTGAATGTTCTGCATTCATCCTGTCCAAAGTTCATCTTTCTCTTTTGAAAATAGTTCTAGTATTTGAATTAATTGCTTTAACTCAACTGATGGAGCATATCAATTCAAATCATCCAAATTAGATCAGCAAATTTGCTGATGATACAAAGATTGTAGGTTTAGTGTACAGTGAGGAAGGTTTTCAAAGCTTGCAGATGGATTTGGACCAGTTGGGAAAATGGGCTGAAAAATGGCAGATGTAATTTAATACAGACAAGTGTGAGGTATTGCACTTTGGAAGGACAAACCAAATTAGAACATAGAAGGTAAATGGTAGGGCACTGAGGAGTGCAGTAGAACAGAGGGATCTGGGAATACAGATACAAAATTCCCTAAAAGTGGCGTCACAGGTAGATAGGGTCGTAAATGGAGCTTTTGGTACATTGGTCTTCATAAGTAAAAGTATTGAGTATAAGAGTTGGAATGTTACAATGAGGTTGTATAAGACATTGTTGAGGCTGAATTTGCAGTATTGTGTGTGGTTTTAATCGACAAATTACAGGAAGGATATTAATAAGATTTAAAGAGCGCAGAGAAAGTTTACACTAACGTTGCCGGGACTTCAGAAACTGAGTTACAGAGAAAGGTTGAATAGGTTAGTACTTTATTCGCTGGAGGCTAGCAGAATGAGGGGAGATTTGATAGAGGTATATAAAATTATGATGGGTGTTGATGGAGTGAATGCAAGCATGCTTTTTCCACTGAGGGTGGGGGAGAGAGAGAAAAAACAGAGCACATGGTTTAAGGTTGAAGGGGGGAAAGTTTAAGTGAATGTTAGGTGGGGGCTTCTTCACACAGAGAGTGGTGGGAGTGTGGAATGAGCTGCCTGAAGAAGTGGTGAATGTGGGCTCACTTTTAACATTGAAGAAAAACTTAGACAGGTGCACCAATTGAATTTAAGGACAGGATTGAAGTTGGAGGCAAAGTTGTTCAGATTGACAAGCTCAGCATGGGTGCATGAGGCTGTGCGAATGCAATCGTCAATGTAGTGGAGGAAAAAGAACATGATATAATGAGATAAACAGCCTTAAAGTGAGATCTTTGGTTGTAGGGACATTGCAATGATGGGGCATGTGAGTGAGGATACCCCGTTTAGTTTAAGTGCCTGATGGTTGAGGGGTGGAAATGGTTGTTGAAACTGAGGTAGGTACCCCTTCTACCTGATTGCAGCAGTGACAACAGACCATGATATGAGTTCTGGGGATCTCGGATGATAGATGCTGCATTCTTCTGACAGCATTTCATGTACATGTGCAAATGGATGGATGATTTTTACCCATGATGTACTGGGCTGAATCCATTACCTTTTGTGTTGTTTTGCATTCAAAGGCGATGTTGTTTCCATACCAGGCAAAGGTACCACCAGACAATAATCTCTCCACTACACTACACTACTTTAAAAAGGGTTCTAAGAGTAAACCTAGCAATTATCAGCCTGTGAGTTTGATGTCAGTGATGGGTAAATTGATGGAAAGTATTATTAGAGATGGTATATAATCTGTATAGACAGGGTGTGATCAGGAACAGTAAACATGAATTTTTGCATGGAAGGTCATGTTTGACAAATGTTACTGAATTTTTTGATGCGGTTACTAGGAAAGTTGACGGGGGTAAAGCGGTGGATGTTGTTTATATGGACTTCACTAAGGCCTTTGACAAGGTTCCACACGGAATGTTAGTTTGGAAGGTTCAATCGTTAGATATTAATATCGAAGTAGTAAAATGGATTCAGCAGTGGCTGGATGGGAGACGCCAGAGAGTAGTGGTGGATAACTGTGTGTCATATTAGAGGATAGTGTCTAGTGGTGTGCCTCAGGGATCTGTACTGGGTCCAGTTTTGTTTGTCATATATATTAATGATCTGGATGATGGTCTGGTAAATTTGATTAGTAAGTATGCAGATGATACTAAGATAGGTGGAGTTGTGGATAATGAAGTAGGTTTTCAAAGCTTGCAGAGAGATTTAGACCACTGAGAAGAGTGGGCTGAAAGATATCAGAGGGAGTTTAATGCTGATAAATATGAGGCGCTACATTTTGGTCGGACTAATCAAAATAGGACATATACGGTAAATGGTAGGGCATTGAAGAATGCAGTAGAACAGATGGATCTGAGAATAATGGTGCATAGTTCCCTGCAGGTGGAATCTCATGTGGATAGGGTGGTGAAGAAAACTTTTGGTATGCTGGCCTTTATTCATCAGAGCAATCCAGAGTTCTTGGATTTTCAGAAGGCCTCTGTACTGGGAACAAACTGCCGCTGTAAGAATAGATGGAGAAGTGAGTCAGTTTACGAAAATCAAGAGAGGCATTAGACAAGGGTGTGTTTTCTCCCCTGATTTATTTAGTGTGTACAGTGAAAAAATATGTCAAAAAGTAAGAGACATCTTGGGAATCAAAGTTGGCGGTGAAAACATCAATAATTTCAGATATGCAGATGACACTGTGTTATTTGCAAGTACGCAGCAAGAACTACAAAACTTAATAGATATAATTGTTGAAGAAAATGCAAAAATTAGTCTATCTATCAATCGCAAAAAGTCAGAATGTATGGTGATATCCAAAAGGAACGAGAATCCTATCTGCAGGCTGAGAATAAGCAAGGAGGACATAAAACAAGTACAGATCTTTTGCTACTTAAGAGGCTGGGTGACATCAGATGGCAGGTGCAACATGGACATCAAAAGAAGAACAGGGATTGCAAAAGATAACTTTACGAGAATGAAGAGTTTTCTGACCAATACTGAACTAGGCATGATAACCTGCCTCAGTACTGAAATGTTATGTTTATCCAGTTATGTTATATGGCTTAGAATGTTGGACAATAATAAGTAACATGAGGAAATGAATTGCAGCAGCAGAGATGTGTTTTTAGAGGACGAAGCAAAGAATATTATGGACAAAACAAATATCGAATGAGGATGTCATGAACAGAGCAAACACAAAAAGAAAAATAATGTATCAGATCAGGAAAATGCAACGTAACTTCATTAGATATTTGATTTGGAAAGAAGAGTTAGAATGCACGGTAATTATACCTTTGGGAATCCAACTGCTATTCCAATGCTGACGACTGGAGGGCAGATGTGAGCCATGAATGCAATGCTGATAACATGGTCTGAAGCAAAGATTGATTCTTCCAGAAGATGTTATATTAAACTACAATATATGCTTTGATGGCACAGCCTCCCCAGCCCCACATTGTACATGTTCAATCCATGTGTTCCAGATGATACAACTGTTCCTCAGGAGTTCTCGCATTGATCATACGTTTCATGGTTGCAGACTCTTAACAGAATTTGCGGAAGCTCCGTTTGCCATGGGTAGAAGATCTCATCAATAAGACTCATATTAATGACAATTCTGTCATGTTCCCTCTGACACTGCTGTGCTACAAGGAAGATAAGTACCACCTGTATACCCTCTGTTACAACAGAAATATTCTAACCCATGTAACATCATGGTGAGGCTCATCTTCATCCCCTCCAGTGCATTTATATTCTTCCCACTGTGTGGTACCAGGCTGTAAACAAACTTCCAGCTCTACTGCGAATTTCAAGACATTGGAAATTCAAACCAAGGTCCCTTTGTTCCTCCATACTTCCCATTGCCTGACAATTAATGTGTTTCAATGTCATTGAACCTCACAACATGTATCAGTCAGTCCGAACAATTTTCTGCCAAAATTACCAGGTGACTTATACTTTTCTGTAAGCAAAGATTAGACTCTACAATTTCAACAACACCAAGCATTTCGGAATATCCTCAAAACATTAACAATGTATCTTTCCTCTTACACAAGCTGTATGTACATGATTCAGTGTAGGGTGAGAGGAAATAGAGGCAAGTGGGACTAACGTTCTGCTGTGTATCTATTGAATACTGCCATGGAATTTGTGACAGGGCTTGAATGCTGTCACTTCCGCCAAAGTGAAACCAAGTGACATACTGTAGGTCACAATGAGGCTGCACCCCTAGATGAACTTAATACCTTCTATCCTTGCTTTGTCCATCAGAAAATGGAGGCACTTTCATGAACTCACAGAGCCCTGAATGACTCAGTGGATTGAGTCTCCGAGGCTGACGTTAGAGCATCCTTCAGGAGGGTGAATCCATGGAAAGCATCTGGCCTAGGTGTTGTACTTGGCAGACTGCTAAAGACTTGTGCTGATAAACTGGCGGGTGTATTCTTCGATATCTTTAACCTCTTGCTTTGGCCTGAAGTACCCATCTGCTTCAAGCAGCCTTCAGTTATACGGGTGCCTAAGAAGAATGTAGTAATCTGCGTCAATGAATATTGTCCAGTCTGTCTATTATCCACTGTGATGAAGTGCTTTGTGAGGCTGGAGGTGAATTACACAGTATCAAATCCTTCCTGAGAACTGACTTTGACTACTCCAATTTGCCTATCATCACAACAGGTAAGCAGCAGATGCCATTTAATTGGCTCTTCACACAACCTCGAACATCTGGACAACGAAGATACATAAATCATGATGCTCTTCATTTACTGCAGCTCAACATACTATGATCCTCTCAAACTAATTAATAAGGATCAAGTCCTCGACATCTGTGTCTACTTCTGCAATTGGAGTCTTGATTTCTTCATTTGCAGGCACCAGGCAGTCGGAATGGAAAGAATGTTTCCTCCACAATCTCCCTCAACACAGGGGAACCACAAGGCTGGGTGCTTAGATCCTGTTCTGGTTGCTGTATGCTTTTGACAATGAAGCTAACTACAGCTCCGATGCCATAGTTAAGTTTGCCTATGACTCTACCCTTATTGGCAGAATCAAAAGTTGAGACGAATCGCTATATAGGAGGGAAATTGTAAATGTGACTGCGAGACACCACGGCAGCAACTTATTACTCAATGTGAGCTAGATTGAGGTGGAGAGGGTCAGTGACTTTAAATTCCTCGGTGTTATCATTTCAGAGATCTGTCGTGGGTCTAGCACATAAGTGCAATTGCCAAGGAAGCAAGGCAGTGTCTCTACTTTCTTCGTAGTTTATGAAAGTTTGGCATGTCAACTAAAACTTTGATGAACTTCCACAGATGTGTGCTGGAGAGTATACTGACTGGTAACATCATGGTCTGGTATGGAAACATCAATGCACGTATTGAAAAACCTATGAAATGTAGTTAATATGGCCCTTTCCATCAAGGGTAAAGCCCTCATCACCATTCAACATATCTGTATGTATCACCATCGCAGGAAAGCAGCATCCATCATCAAGGACTGCCACCATCTAGGCCCTGCAGCCTTCACACTGATGCCACCAGGAAGAAGGTACAGGAGCCTCAGAACCTGAAAGACCAGGTTCAGGAATAGTTATTACCCCTCAACCATAAGGCTCTTGAACCAGAGGGGATAACTTCATTGAAGTTCACTCACCAAGTCACTGAATTAAAAATTCCAGATTTAAAAAGGGCAGAAATCCTGCTTCGGGTTTGATTCGAAGAAGGAAGTCTGAGAGTCGGAGCGGGAGTGCGGAGGAAGACATTTTTGAAATTGTCGTTTTTTTTTCCTCCATCGGCATTCAGAGAGGCGGGACTGCACAGACGTGTGACGTCGGGCAGTGCAGCGCGGCAGATTTAAAAGGAACAGAGCCTCATACAGCGGGCAGCGGAGTGAGCCGGGAGCAGAGTGAAGGCTTAAGGGCTTCAGCTCACCGGGCTTAGGTGAAAACGGGCAAGGGGAGGAAGGATTGGCATTCATTTTATGTTGTTATTTGAGGAGAGGGGCAGTATGAGTGTGAGGGCAGTTTGTTGTTCTCGGTGTCGGATGTGGGAGGCCCTGGAGTCTCCAAGCCTCCCAGACGTCCACATCTGCGCCAAGTGCATCGAGATGCAGCTCCTAAGGGACCGCGTTACGGAACTGGAGCTGCAGCTCGAGGACCTTCGTCTGGTCAGGGAGAGTGAGGAGTTTATAGAGAGGAGTTATAGGCAGGTGGTCACACCGGGGCCATGGGAGTCAGACCAGTGGGTCACGGTTAGGAGGGGGAAGGGGAGGTGTCAGGTAATAGAGAGTACCCCGGTGGCTGTGCCCCTTAACAATAGGTACTCCTGTTTGAGTACTGTTGGGGGTGACAGCTTACCCGGGGGAAGTGACAGTGGCCGTGCCTCCGGCACAGAGTCCGGCCCTGTAGCTCAGAAGGGTAGGGAAAGAAAGAGGAGGGCAGTTGTGATAGGGGACTCGATAGTAAGGGGGTCAGATAGGCGATTCTGTGGACGCAGTCCAGAGACCCAGATGGTAGTTTGCCTCCCTGGTGCCAGGGTCCGGGATATCTCTGATCGTGTCCAAGATATCCTGAAGTGGGAGGGTGAGGAGCCAGAGGTTGTGGTACATATAGGTACCAATGACACAGGTAGGAAAAGGGAAGAGGTCCTGAAAGGAGAATATAGGGAGCTAGGAAGGGAGTTGAGAAAAAGGACCGCAAAGGTAGTAATCTCGAGATTACTGCCTGTGCCATGTGACAGTGAGAGTAGGAATGCGATGAGGTGGAGGATAAATGCGTGGCTGAGGGATTGGAGCAGGAGGCAGGGATTCAAGTTTTTGGATCATTGGGACCTCTTTTGGCGCAGGCGTGACCTGTACAAAAAGGACGGGTTACACTTGAATCCTAGGGGGACCAATATCCTGGCAGGGAGATTAGCGAGTGCTGCTGAGGTGACTTTAAACTAGAATGGTTGCGGGGTGGGTATCAAATTAAAGAGGCTAGGCGAAAGGAGGTTAGTTCACAACAGGGGGATGGGAACCAGTGAAGAGAGACAGGGGTGTAAAGTGAGGGTAGAAGCAAAAAGTAGTAAGGGGAAAAGTAAAAGTGGCAGGCCGACAAATCCAGGGCAAGCATCAAAAAGGGCCACATTTCAACATAGTTGCATAAGGGCTAAGAGAGTTGTAAAAGAGCGCCTGAAGGCTTTGTGTGTCAATGCCAGGAGCATTCGTAACAAGGTGTATGAATTGAAAGTGCAGATTGTTAGTAATGATTATGATATAGTTGGGATCACAGAGACATGGCTCCAGGGTGACCAAGGATGGGAGCTCAACGTTCAGGGATATTCAATATTCAGGAGGGATAGACATGAAAGAAAAGGAGGTGGGGTGGCGTAGGTGGTTAAAGAGGAGATTAACGCAATAGAAAGGGAGGACATAAGCCGGGAAGATGTAGAATCGATATGGGTAGAGCTGCATAACACTAAGGGGCAGAAAACGCTGGTGGGAGTTGTGTACAGGCCACCTAACAGTAGTAGTGAGGTCGGGGATGGTATTAAACAGGAAATTAGAAATTTCCTAATGTGTGCAATAAAGGAACAGCAGTTATAATGGGTGACTTCAATCTACATGTAGATTGGGTGAACCAAATTGGTAAAGGTGCTGAGGAAGAGGATTTCTTGGAATGTTTGCAGGATGGTTTTTTGAACCAACATGTCGAGGAACCAACTAGAGAACGGGCTATTCTAGACTGGGTTTTGAGCAATGAGGAAGGGTTAATTAGCAATCTTGTCGTGAGAGGCCCCTTGGGTAAGAGTGACCATAATATGGTGGAATTCTTCATTAAGATGGAGAGTGACATAGTTAATTCAGAAACAAAGGTTCTGAACTTAAAGAGGGGTCACTTTGAAGGTATGAGACGTGAATTAGCTAAGATAGACTGGCAAATGACACTTAAAGGATTGACGGTGGATATGCAATGGCAAGCATTTAAAGAATGCATGGGTGAACTACAACAATTGTTCATCCGAGTTTGGCAGAAGAATAAATCAAGGAAGGTAGTGCACCCGTGGCTGACAAGAGAAATTAGGAATAGTATCAATTCCAAAGAAGTAGCATACAAATTAGCCAGAAAAAGTGGCTCACCTGAGGAGTGGGAGAAATTCAGAGTTCAGCAGAGGAGGACAAAGGGCTTAATTAGGAAGGGGAAAAAAGATTATGAGAGAAAACTGGCAGGGAACATAAACGCTGACTGTAAAAACTTTTATAGATATGTAAAAAGGAAAACGCTGGTAAAGACAAATGTAGGTCCCCTACAGACAGAAACAGGTGAATTGATTATGGGGAGCAAGGACATGGCAGACCAATTGAATAATTACTTTGGTTCTGTCTTCACTAAGGAGGACATAAATAATCTTCCAGAAATAGTAGGGGACAGAGGGTCCAGTGAGATGGAGGAACTGAGCGGAATACATGTTAGTAGGGAAGTGGTGTTAGGTAAATCGAAGGGATTAAAGGCAGATAAATCCCCAGGGCTAGATGGTCTGCATCCCAGAGCGCTTAAGGAAGTAGCCCAAGAAATAGTGGATGTATTAGTGATAATTTTTCAAAACTCGTTAGATTCTGGACTAGTTCCTGAGGATTGGAGGGTGGCTAATGTAACCCCACTTTTTAAAAAAGGAGGGAGAGAGAAACCGGGGAATTATAGACCGGTTAGCCTAATGTCAGTGGTGGGGAAACTGCTGGAGTCAGTTATCAAAGATGTGATAACAGCACATTTGGAAAGCGGTGAAATCATCGGACAAAGTCAGCATGGATTTGTGAAAGGAAGATCATGTCTGACGAATCTCATAGAGTTTTTTGAGGATGTAACTAGTAGAGTGGATAGGGGAGAACCAGTGCATGTGGTATATTTGGATTTTCAAAAGGCTTTTGACAAGGTCCCACACAGGAGATTAGTGTGCAAACTTAAAGCACGCGGTATTGGGGGTAAGGTATTGATGTGGATAGAGAATTGGTTAGCAGACAGGAAGCAAAGAGTGGGAATAAACGGGACCTTTTCAAAATGGCAGGCAGTGACTAGTGGGGTACCGCAAGGCTCAGTGCTGGGACCCCAGTTGTTTACAATATATATTAATGACTTGGATGAGGGAATTAAATGCAGCTTCTCCAAGATTGCGGATGACACGAAGCTGGGTGGCAGTGTTAGCTGTGAAGAGGATGCTAAGAGGATGCAGGGTGACTTGGATAGGTTGGGTGAGTGGGCAAATTCATGGCAGATGCACCTTAATGTGGATAAATGTGAAGTTATCCACTTTGGTGACAAAAATGGGAAAACAGATTATTATCTGAATGGTGGCCGATTAGGAAAAGGGAAGGTGCAACGAGACCTGGGTGTCATTATACACCAGTCATTGAAAGTGGGCATGCAGGTACAGCAGGCGGTGAAAAAGGCGAATGGTATGCTGGCATTTATAGCAAGGGGATTCGAGTACAGGAGCAGGGAGGTACTACTGCAGTTGTACAAGGCCTTGGAGTATTGTGTGCAGTTTTGGTCCCCTAATCTGAGGAAAGACATCCTTGCCATAGAGGGAGTACAAAGAAGGTTCACCAGATTGATTCCGAGGATGGCAGGACTTTCATATGAAGAAAGACTGGATGAACTAGGCTTGTACTCATTGGAATTTAGAAGATTGAGGGGGGATCTGATTGAAACGTATAAAATCCTAAAGGGATTGGACAGGCTAGATGCAGGAAGATTGTCCCAATGTTGGGGAAGTCCAGAACGAGGGGTCACGGTTTGAGGATAAAGGCGGAGCCTTTTAGGACTGAGATTAAGAAAAACTTCTTCACACAGAGAGTGGTGAATCTGTGGAATTCTCTGCCACAGGAAACAGTTGAGGCCAGTTCATTGGCTATATTTAAGAGGGAGTAAGATATGGCCCTTGTGGCTCGGGGGATCAGAGGGTATGGAGGGAAGGCTGGTGCAGGGTTCTGAGTTGGATGATCAGCCATGATCATAATAAATGGCGGTGCAGGCTCTCTGTTTTCTATGAATAGTTTCCAAAACCTGTGGAGTTACATTTGATGTTTCTTCATCGCTTCATCTCATGTTCTCAATATGTATTGCTAAGCTATCTATTTATTTGCATAATTATTTTTATTTATTTTTCTTTTTCTTTATTTTCTCCTCAGGCTGGTAAAACCTGAGGTACGGGCAGAGTGAAAAGCACTCATTTCCCAATTGTGAGGAACTTCTGGTCTATTGTAGTGGTGTTTAGTTTTGTGGCTTTCTAAAGGTTTATATAAATATTGCTGTATGGACTTAATTGTTTAATGCTATTGTGCAGTGCCTTTGCGATGATGCCAGTTCTATATAATACTAGCGGGACAATGTTTACTCTGTTCACGTTCCAAAGTCCTTCAATTTTCTCTTATAATTCAGCCTATTTCTGGTGTTTTTCACCTGCTGGTTTCTATATGTTGTAAATTTGGAATGGCTATATCTATGAAATAAGTTGCTTTTACTTGTTTATCTTGTGACAGTTTATCTGGATGGTTATTATTTAATCTCTAATAGTGGATTGTTCGTAATATCATTTGAAGGACTCTGCCTCTAATACTGGGTCAGGTTTGTATTTATAGTAAGGTAGGTTGTCATTTCCCGAGTTTGTATTTATTGTAAGGTAGGGTGCCTTTTCTGAGTTAGTATTTTAAAGCAAGATTCTGTTAAATGATTTTTACCTCTTGATTGTCCCCATGTAACTGCTGCAGGATCCTGTAATGTGTAGGATTGTTCCTGTTTTCTCTTGGTATTTTCTGCATTCATCATCTTGATTTGTTGTTCTTTTAGTATGTATTTTTGATATGTTTTTGTGTTAACTACCTGGTCCTGTATTGCCACACTGACCTACTCTTGTTTCTGGGAAGCAGTATCCAACAGGTGTTCAGTGCTTCCCTGTTGATATCTATTACTATTAACAACTATTATTGTTATATATTTTTTCTCAGCTTAATCTGAGAAAACCTGAATTGCAGACATAACCAAGCACACTCATTTTTTAATTGCAGGTACATTTTGCAGTATTCTAGTGGTGTTTAGGATTGTGGTTTCTGAAGATTTACAGAGAATTCCTTTGTCACCGTAATTGCTTAATACTGTTGTGTAGTGCCTTTGGGATGATAGCAGTTGTAATATTACATTTTTGACAATGCATACCCTGCTCATTTTACAAAGGCTTTCAAATTCATCTTTTAATTCAGCATATTTCTCGTGTTTTTCACTTACTGATTTCTATAAGTAATGTATGCTTGTAGTGGCTATTTCTATTAAATAAGTTGTGTTTGCTAGTTTATCCTGATTTTTTATTTCCAGACAGTTAGTATAATTTGTCCTATCTGTAATAATCAATCAGGCAAAGGTAATTTTCTAATTTGATTATCTTGAATTTGTTGGTCTTTTATTCTGTATTTTTGAATTTTTTATGCTAACTGGTCCTGCATTGCCACAAGGAACCTCCTGTCCCTGGGAAGAGGTCTCCAACTCTGAGCCAGGCATTCTATGCTTCCTTGTCAACATCGAGTCTGCTCAGATTGTGGGGATGTCTTCCGTGGAGTGTCATGCTCTTCCATTGCTGAATGTTTCCTTCAATAGTGATAGCTTCTTCATTTTTCTGGGTGGTGTTCTCATTTAACTTTAGAACTGTACACTTATCAGAATTGCATTTGCTCACATGGAGTGCTGAATCCACTTTTCGTTCATTAAAATAGCCTTAGAAGTTTAATATGACTGTTTTGTAGATTTTTAATTTCTACAATTCCTCTTCCGCTCCTAGGTAGTGTTAATCTATGAGCATTCGAGTGTACATAATGTTTCCTGAAATTCATCATTTCAGTTTTTATTTTTCTTTGCAAATGTTCCAAATCAGTTTCAGACCAAGATATTATGCCCAAAGAATTTGATAATATAGAGTAGGTATAGGGAAAGTATTTATTGTCTTTGTAATATCATTACTGTTGAGCTCTCTTTAGCTGATTTAATTAAGTCTTTAAATAAATTCTGTCAAAGTTTTTTTCCTTTATCACACTCTGATTTATTTTCATTGCTTCTTGATATCCCAGATATCATATGTTTCAAATTCATTTCTCGGTTGTACTGTATTCTGCTGCTGTTCTTTTTGTTCTATTAGCTCTTTTGCTCCTAAATAAATGTTAGTATTCAGCATTTATCCAGACCAAAGATTATGTTTGCATCTTTTGAAAATAGTTCCACTATTTGAATTTATTACTTTAGCTTTACTGATGAAGGGGCTTCAATTGACTGTGGTGATCTAAAATACTTTAGCATTTAGATCTCCCATGACAATAACAATATCTTGAGATTTGCATCCATTCTTTGCTTGTTCAAGCTCTTCATAGAATTTATCTATATCCTTATTTGTTCTATCTGTCGTTGGTGCATATACCTGTATAATTGCTAAATCAAATAGTTGTCCTGTGAATCTAACAAGGAGCACTCTATCTGATATTACCCAATGTCCTAAAACACTTTTTGCCATGTTTTCATCCATAAGAATTCCTGCTCCATTAGTATAGGATGTTCCACAAGAATAAATTAGTGTTTTATTTCTATTCTGACAGGTTCAAGCAGCTATCCAATGAACTTTGCTAATTCCCATGATGTTGATCTTTAGTCTTTCCATTTCATTTATCATATTGTCCAGTCTTCCTGCTTGATATAGGGTTCTTACATTCCATGTGGCAATAATTTTCTTTTGTGTTAGTTGAATTTTATGAGCAGTAGCTTGATGATGGTCGGGGATCCCCTGCTGACCAGAATCAACCCTACTGAGCGAGGCATCTTCAGAATTGTCTTGATGCATTTGATAAAGTGAAGCACAATAAGTTATTTGAAATATTACAGAAAACTCCAGATCTAGATTCGAAGGACCTCTGCCTAATCAGAAATCTGTACTAGGAACAAACAGCGGCTGTAAGAATAGATGGAGAAGTGAGTCTTTTTAAGAAAATCAAGAGAACTTTAGACAAGGGTGTATTTTCTCCCCTGATTTATTTAATGTGTACAGTGAAATAATTTTATAAAAAAAATAAGAGACATCTTGGGAATCAAAGCTGGCGGTGAAAACATCAATAATTTCAGATATGCGGATGAGTCTGTGTTAATCGCAAGTATGGAGGATGAACTACAAAACTTAATTGATATAGTTGTCGAAGAAAGTGGAAAAATGGGTCTATCTATCAATTGCAAAAAAAGACAGAATGCATGATGATATCCAAAAGGAAGGAGATTCCTATCTGCAGGCTGAGAATAAACAGGGATGACATAAAACAAGTACAGAACTTTTGCTACTTAGGAAGCTGGGTTACATCAGATGGCAAGTGCGACATGAACATCAAAAGAAGAATAGGGATGGCAAAAAACACCTTTATGAGAATTAAGAGTATACTGACCAATTCTAAACTAGGCATGACAACCCGCCACAGAGTACTGAAATGTTACGTTTATCCTGTTATGTTATATGGCTCAGAATGTTGGACAATATCTAGTAACAGGAGGAAACAAATTGAAGCACCAGAGATAGAGTTTTTGAGGAGGATGCAAAGAATATCATGGATGAAACGAATATCTAACGAGGATGTCATGAACAGAGCAAACACAAAAAGAGAAATATATATGAGATCATGAAAAGGCAACGTAGCTTCATTGGATGTGTGATTGGGAAAGAGGAGTTATAATGCACGGTAAATATTGGAAAGATTGGAGGGAAGAAAGCAAGAGGAAGGCAAAGACCAATGATGTTGGAGACAGCAGCCAGAAAACTGGAAATGAATACCAATGAATTGATCCACTTGACCCAAAACAGGAGTGTGGGGGCCACGGCAGTCATAACTCAAACTAGGCACAGTGCCTGATGAAGATGATGATGATGATCTTAAATACAACACGCAATCAACCTTTAGATAAAAAAAAACACATGGAAGGCACCAAGATTTTCTTGGCTGTTATCCGTACAGCTAAACTGTTCTAGTGTTACCCAGAGAAGGAATACTGTGCTCTCTCATATTCTTGAGTTATGGGGCTCCTAACAGGCCACATATCTATGCATCTGTGACACAGCTAGTAGAGTGTGCATCAACATAAATGGAGCAAATATCATCTTGCACTCCACCGAATTGTCACCAGGTGCAGGCATGACCCAGGTGTGAGTGAGAGAATGAAGCACATCGATATTTCACAGACTTGAATGCAAACAATGTAAAAGGAAAAAGAAAACAATAAACTCTAGGCCAAACAGGACCACAACCTAAAAGTCTCAAATGGTGAACAAAGCCTAAACTGTGCTGAAAAGAACAACTGAGAATAAAACAAACACCAGTCACCTTCAGAGACAGTTGACCTGACTATCCAGTCTCTCAGGCAATGCGGAATGCAGGCATCAAAGTGTTGCTCTGTCTGTGTCCAAGTCTCGACACAATACGACAAAATGAATGGAGTTAAATGCTATCAGAATGAAGTAATAATCAGTTGACACGTGCATATTCACAAGCACAGTTGCCGTACCTGCTGCGCTGCCGAATCCGTGGTTGTGACAACAACCCCCTCCCAGCCCCTGAGGCACCACAGATCTGTGTCCTCTGGAAGTCCCGAATGAGGGACCTGTCCAAGATGTCCTTCAGTGGTGCTGGTAGGTAAGTGCCATGGCATGCCCTGCCAATATCGGAGCCAAAGACTTCCATGTAGAGACAAGAGCATAGACAGAGGTAGCTCGACCAACTGACACCATGAGACAAATCATTCTGAAAATGAGGATCCTCTGATTGGGGCTAATCCGGCATCTCCTTCAAGAAGAAAATGGACACAGAATCTGAATTTATTAAAGTAAACTGAAAGCACCAGCAAACCACTTAACATAGAGCGAATCGCTCAAGAAAATTACAAGAAACTCTAAAACCATTAATAACAATTAATCAAAAATTAACCATTTCAGCTGCTCTAAAAACCTCAGAGCCCAAAAGCTGTCTGAAGCCCTGCACAGCCCTGAAGGAGTCACTGCAGGACCATCCCTCTCTGACACTGGATGGCCCTGGAAGACCTGAAATCTCGAGATCCAGGGAAGACTTGAGACACATGGGGAACTTAAGAGGGAGGGAAGGAGAACTTGAGAGGGATGGAGACTTGGGGATCCAGAGAGGCTGAGACCTGTGAACCCCAACACTGATATCAAGAAACCTCAGATAGGGCCAGGAGGGAGGCTTGGAAGTCCGAGATGGGGAGGACATTGAAGTACCCTAAACACATTGAATAAGCCTTGGAAACAATCAGAAAAATAAATACCCTGGGACATATAGAAAAGTCCTTGGGAAACATTGACACCATAAAACTTGAAACCTAGAGAATCCGTGGTTATGACAGAACCAATTAGTTTATATTTGCATCTCAGTTTAGTTAACGCTGCCTGGCCTTCTGAGTTCATCCAGCATTTTGTGTGCATTGCCTAATGATTGATGTGGTTCTTTCCATTGCAGTTAAATTAATGTTAATTATGATCCTGTGTTGGGAAAAGTGTGGTGATTAAACAATATCCACTACTTTTCTGACATGGCTGATCTGCTAGAAATGATTAAATGCTGAAGTCGGCACTTATTGGACATTGTGAATGAATGTACTCCATATGTTTTTGCAATATGCATCATAACCTACTGGATGCAAACACAAATATTTCTCCTTTTTCAAAGTAAGGTGTTTCCCTTCCTCCACCATCAACTGTCCTCAACTGAATCTCTTCCATTTCACGCATGTTTGCTCCTACCCCATCCTCCCAACCTACCAGGGATAGGGATTTTCTTGGGCTCACTTACCACCCCACCAGCCTCTGCACCCAGCAGATAATTCTCTGAAACTTCTACCACCTTCAATGGGATCCCACCATCAAGCATGTCTTTTTAGCATCCGCATTTTCTGCTTTTTGCAGTGATTGCTCCCTGCACGACACCCTTGTCCATCATCACTCCCACTGACCTACCTACTGGCAGTTATTCTTGCAAGTGGAAGAAGTGCTACACCTGCCCCGACACATACACCTTCACCATCATCCAGAGCCCTAAACAGTCCGTCCAGGTGAGGTGACCCTTCATCTGTAATTCTGTTGAGGTGACTTACTGTGTTCGGTGCTCCAGGTGTGGTCTCCTCTTCATCGGTGAGACGCAATGTAGAGTCAGAGCCAGCTTTGCTGAGCATCCCACAACAAGTGAGATCTCCCAGTGGCCACCCATTTTAATTCCACTTCCCATTCCTGTTCCGATATGTCCACTCATCTCCTCGTCCACTGTTGCGATGAGGCAACACTTAAGTCGGAAGAACAATACCTTATATTTCATTTGGTTGGCCTCCAACGTGATGGCATGAAAAATATTTCTCAAACTTCCGGTAATGCCCCCCACTACATCCCCACCCCAACACTCCATTTCCTATCCCCTTTTCCCTCTTTCATCTCATCCCCTTGCCTGCCTTTTGTCTCCCTCTGGGGCTCCTTCTCCCTTTCTTTCCTCCATGGCCTTCTGTCTCTTTCACCAATCTGCTTTCCAGTTCATTACTCCATAATTCCTATCCAGGTTTCATCTATCACCTGGTGGTACTCCTACCCCTCTCCCACCTCTTAAATCCACTCTTCAGCTATTCTTCTCTGGTCCTGCCGAACGGGTTTCGGCCCCAAATGTTGACAGAACCTTTTTCACTGATGCTGTCAGGTTTGCTGAATTCCTCCAGTATATTGTATGTGTTGCTTGGATTTCCAATATCTGCAAATTTTCTCTTTTTGGTGCTTCTAACTTGTTCAGACTTGTTTTCAACTTAAGTAGCCGTATTGGTGTTTGTTGTCAGATATGTAAAGTTCTAAAATTCACAGAGAAAACAGTAATTAGACCTCAAACAAAAGTAACTGTACTGTCTTTCCTTCAAGTACATGAATGGCATTTTATGCGAAGGAGTGGTAATATGTTTCAGAACATTCTATTCCTTGCTTCTATGAGGGAGTTACCCATCAATTCACTGGCATTAAAAGCAATTCAGCTTTGCATTTCTTTCCAGCAGCAGTAGTTCCATTGAATATAATAGTTATGCTCAATGGTTTATCTCTTGGACTTAAAAGTGGCAATACAAGTGGATTTTGAGTCAATGTTGGAGTAAGGTGGTGAACAAGGAAAACGGCATGCCTTCCTGTAACAGATGGCACAATGAGTATAATAATTGGGAATTCATATTGCGGCTGTATATGTAAGACGCCACATGTGGAATACTCTGTGTGTTCATGCTTGATGGATTGCAAGATGTATATGGAGGCACTGAACGGGGTGTCAGAAGAGGTACAGCAGGATATTGCCTGTACTGTGCAGTATATCTTCTGGTGAAAAGTAGGGGAAAAATAAATTGTTTTCATTGCAGCCTGTGAGGCCGAGGGGTGACCTAATGGAACATCATGAGCGACTTGAACAGAGTAGATGGTCAAAGGTTCAAACACTGGAAAGTTCAAAATTCAAAGTAAAAATTATCATCAGAGTGCGTACATGCCACCACATATAAAACTTCTTTTGCAGGCATATTTAGAGAAATGTATAGAACAGTAACTTTGTAGATTCAAAATTCTTATTGCTGTGCCCAGGATTTTATTCCATGTTTATTTGTTTTCTTGAACTACAATAGCACAAATGCAGGAATACGATATAAAACAACATTCTAGGCATGTGGACAGCAGCCACACGATTTAACGAATCAAAGAGTAAGGCTGGGCAAAACTTATTTTCCAAGGATGGAAAGATTCCAGAGTCTGGACTAAACATATCTGCTACGAAGCATCAATGCCAGCTGAGGAAGTACTGCACGAGATACTTGAAATCACCCAATATAATTTTATTATGTTGATCAAGTTTCAACTTTAGCTTCGACAGCTGAGTAACTATTCTTTTCAAATATGAAATCATATGGGGGTGGGGGGGTAGGGGTTACATCATTATTAAAGAATGCAGAGCTGGGATGGGCAGATCTTTCTTTCAGTTCAGCATTTGAAGCTTGTCACAATTTACAACACACCATTCTTTTCACAACAAACTTAAATTTCCAACATTGGCCTTTTGGATTTAGTGTCTGGATTAGAAATTAGACCCATAAATTTCTTAGTCAGAACACAGCCAGCTGCGAAGTATAGAGTTGGCATATCAATGCAGCAGAGGAAATGATAAAATGGATGATATTTTTCAGCATACGCCATGATAGCAGGTGTTTCCTGCCAGCTCAACAGATAAACAATGTTTGCAGAGACCTTCTTGTATCAATGCAGAATGTGGCAAGAGATTTTCATATACATGGAAGAAAATATTCAAAGCATTTAATGGTCACTGTCTCAAAATCCCCTTTCTAATTGTTTGTAAGAAAAACAAGATGCAGCTCACTTACATTGAGTGTGAGTTTATATTCTCTAAAATCTGTGGCAAGTCACCCTGAATACTCAAAAAGAACATGATTGGTTTGTTGCTCTGTAACAGTTGAAGGTGTTGACAACTGGGAAAAATCTATTGCAATGTCAAATTGTATAATTCATACAATATTGGCAAACAGCCAGAGCACACGGCACTCAAAGGTTGAAAGGTCCCAAGGTCAAATTTAATGTCAGAGAAATGTAAACAATATACATCCTGAAATGCTTTTTTTTTGCAAACACCTACGAAAACAACCCCGAAGAATGAAGAACAGTTAAACGTGAGAACCCCAAAGTACCCTCAGCTCCCCCTCCCGTGCGTACTCGAGTATAAAATCCAACAATAAACGAAGAGCTCTCTCCAAATGAATAATTGCAGCTCAACTGTCTGAGTTGTTATATTTCATCAACAGAAAAAGCCTGCTTCTTCTTGAAGTGTTATTAATACCATAAAAGCTGGTAGCATTATTTGAATTTTGAGCAACACACACAAAATGCTCGATGTACTCAGCAGATCAGGCAACATGGATGGAAATAAACAGACAGTTGATGTTTTGTGCTGATACTCTTGTCATCTGTTGCTGTGTGAAATATATCTAGACGTTCCATTTATGTGCAAATTAACGAGTATATGGTGTAGAAAAGAAAAGCTATGATATCCAGAAGTTGTAAATATAACTATAACAGGTGTTTCAGAAATGGAGTTGTGTGATAATTTTCATTATGAACAGCGGTGATGTGGAAAGTGTGTATAAGAGGCATGCTGAGATCTGGGACATGAGGTGGGGAAGTCTCCAAAAAAAGAAACGTCAGGATCAGCGCCTGATCTATTTGTTTGGCTCGTTGCAGTTTAATATGTAAATCAAAATCAAATTTACAAATGTCAGTTTGCAAATGCAGCTCAACTTTTCAGATAAAAGATGATGTTCATAATTCTATAGGTTCTGATCTGTCTTTGTTTGCCCATTCCTGAACTTATGTTTACTCTTCACTTTTCATTTTCCATTTACTTTATATTAGCACTTATTTAGAACCTTTTCACATTGGTCATTTTTTTGTGGTGGAAGCAGAAAGTCATCGGACAAATGCAACATTAGTTCTAAGCCAACAACTGCGATATGGCCTATTGAGTGCTTCTAGTACTTGTCACGTGATGTGGTTTCCTTTTACATTGGAATGACGTTCAGTTAGGCTCCGCACATCTCTCTTTTCAATTTTTGGATTTGACTCTGCAGCTAGCACTGTGACTCTATATTACCCAATTCTAATTTCCAGAGAAATGGTAATGTCTATAATATTGTTTTATACCCCATCCCTGCAGCAGGAATTAACAAGATGAAGAGTCCTTCAAGTGAGATATTTGGTTGTGAAAACACCAGAAACAGATGTTTTGTTCTAGAACCTGGTGGAGCGAGTCCTGAGGCACTTATACCTACCTGATGGCAGCAGTGAGAAAAGAGCCTAGCCTGGTTGGTAAGTACCTTTGATGATGCCAGTGCCTGAGAAGAATAATGTGGGCAACCTTAATGACTGTTGCCTGGTGGCACTCACATCGACAGTGATAAAATGCTTTGAGACGTTGGTCATGACCAGACTGAACTCCCGCCTCAGCAAGGACCTAGACCCATTGCAACTTGCCTGTCGCCACAATAGGTCAACGGCAGATGTAACCTCAATGACTCTCCATACGGCTTTACACCACCTGGACAACACAAACACTTACGTCAGTATGCTGTTCATCGATTATAGCTCAGCATTTAATACTATCATTCCCACAATCCTGATTGAGAAGTTGCAGAACTTGGCCCTCTGTACCTCCTTCTGCAATTGGATCCTCAACTTCCTAACAGGAAGACCACAATCTGCAGATTGGTGATAACATGTTCTCCTCGCTGACGATCAACACTGTCACACCTCAGGGGTGTACGCTTAGCCCACTACTCTATTCTCTTTATACACATGACTGTGTGGCTAGGCATAGCTCAAATACCATCTGTACATTTGCTGACGATACAACAATTGTTGGTAGAATCTCAGGTGGTGACTCTAGGGCTTACAGAAGTGAGATATGCCAACTACTGAAGGGAAAGATGAAAGAACACATCCCAATCCTCACAGAGAGATCAGAAGTGGAGAGACTGAGCAGTTTCAAGATCCTTGGTGTCTAGATCTCTGAGGATCTAATCTGCTCTCAACAGTTATAAAGAAGGCAAGACAGCAGCTCTACTTTATTTGGTGTTTGAAGGGATTTGTCATGTCAACAAATACACTCAAAAACTTCTACAGTTGTCCCCGTGGCAAGCATTCTGATCTACTGCATCACTGTTTGGTATGGAGGGGCTACTGCACAGGACTGAAAGAAGCTGCAGAAGGTTGTAAATCCAGTCAGCTGCATTTTGGATACTTGCATAAAAAGTACCCAGGACTTCTTCAGCGAGCGGTCTGTCAGAAAGGCAGTGTCCATTATTAAGGATCTCCAGCACCCAGGTCATGCCATTTTCTCACTTTTCTAATTTTCTCATCAGATAGGAGGTACAGAAGCCTGAAGGGACAGACTCAGCGATTCAGGAACAGCTTCATCCCCTCTGCCATCTGATTCCTAAATGGATATTGAATCTTTGGACACTGCGTCACTTTTTTTTCATATACAGTATTTCTGTTTTTGCACTTCTTAAAAAATCTATTCAATATACGTATACTGTAATTCATTTACATATTTATTAATGTTTGTTTTATTTTATTTTTTTCTCTCTGCTAGATTATATATTGTATTGAACTGCTGCTGCTAAGTTCACAAATTCCACGTCACATGCTGGTGATAATAAACCTGATTATGATTCTGATTTTCGTGTCAATGAGCTCAATGGTTGGAAGGTGTTTGCCCGTAATGTACGATTACCTTTTGTAGGATTTTCCACGCAAACATATTGGTATTCTCATACAGGCCATATTGAAGCCTTTCCACCACAAATCTACATATGTTTTCTGGAGATTTGATGCCATGTCGAGCCTCCGCAGGCTCCTGAGAAGGGAGTTACTGCCATGCTTTCATTGCAATTATATTTACATGATTTGTCCAGGAGAGCTCCTCTGAAGTAGTGGACCTACTGAAATTGAGCTAGAGGTTGTTGCTATTAAACTACTCAGCCAACTTTTCAAGCTCTGCCCTGTATGTCAATTCATCACAATTTGGAGGTAATCCGATCTAACAAAGACAGCAAACTGGTGAATCTATTCTGTACCCTGTATAAAATACCCACATCTTCATAATGGAACCTAGTGCTCCAGATACCAAGCAAATGTTCTGTACAACTGCATCATTAATTCCTGTATCATGAAAGTCATGGGTGCCAAGCGCTATCCTTTGATGTCCTTCTCCATTCTTCATGCTTCCTCAGTAACTGTGACATGAACAAACTTACAAGAGAACCCATGTGTTATATCACATACAACTGAGCTCTCAGCACCAATCACTGTGGAACACCACAGAATACTCTCTTCCTGCGAGACTATTACCTTTCAATCACAACCCTCTGTCATTTAGGGGCAAGTCAGCTCTGAATCCATTCCTGACCAACCCACCAGAGGGACATTATTAAACAGGTTACTAAAGTCCATGTGTACAACATCCACTGTTCTACTGTTATCAACAACTTTGATCACATTCGGAACAGCTATGTGCCGTTGGTGAAAGCTAACTTGTCCTGCAAAAAACCATGTAGTCTGTCCTTACCATATTATTTTGATTTTTAATTCCATCATATTAATCCTAACCCTTCGAAAGTGAAGAAAAAAATCTCTACCACAGATGTAAGGCTCACCAACCTCGAGTTTCTTTGATTAACCTATTTGCTTGTTTTTGGGTAGACAAGATCTTCATCAAAGTCCCAACAATCTTCACCTTTGCCTCTCTCCCTAAACTGGGATAAATCACATCAATCTCTGGAGATTTATTCACATGAATGCTCTTCAAAAATACTCAACATTATCCACTTCTTGAACTAAAAATGTCCATTTGTATTGGAGTTACTCATACTGATCCTATGTTCCTCTATGAATTCCTCATTTGTGAATAGAGATGCAAAATACCAGTTGTCTCCTGAGTCACCCTCTTGATCTGATTTGATGATTCTGACCCAGATAAGGATCCTCCCTTACTGATTGCCTGCCAATATTGGTACATTCAAGACATCCACTGTAGCAATATTGGATCATATAGATCTTTCCATGGGGATTTTAATTTTCCATACATTGATTGGGACTCCCATACTGTTAGGGGTCTAGATGGTTAGAGTTTGTAAAATATGTTCAGGAAAGTTTTCTAAATCAGTATATAGAGGGACCAACTAGAGGGGATGCAATATTGGATCTCCTGTTAGGAAACGAATTAGGGCAAGTGACGGAAGTCTGTGTAGGGGAGCACTTTGGTTCCAGTGATCATAACACCATTAGTTTTAATTTGATCATGGACAAGGATAGATCTGGTCCTAGGGTTGAGGTTCTGAACTGCAAGAAGGCCAAATTTGAAGAAATGAGAAAGGATCTAAAAAGCGTGGATTGGGACAAGTTGTTCTCTGGCAAAGATGTGATTGGTAGGTGAGAAGCCTTCAAGGGGGAAATTTTGAGAGTGCAGAGTTTGTATGTTCCAGTCAGGATCAAAGGCAAATTGAATAGGAATAAGGAACCTTGGTTCTCAAGGGATATTGCAACTCTGTTAAAGAAGAAGAGGGAGTTGTATGAAATGTATAGGAAACAGGGGGTAAATCAGGTGCTTGAGTATAAGTAGTGCAAGAAAATACTTAAGAAAGAAATCAGGAGGGCAAAAAGAAGACATGAGGTTGCCTTGGCAGTCAAATTGAAGGATAATCCAAAGAGCTTTTACAAGTATATTAAGAGCAAAAGGATTGTAAGGGATAAAATTGGTCCTCTTGAAGATCAGAGTGGTCGGCTTTGTGCAGAACCAAAGGAAATGGGGGAGATCTTAAATAGGTTTTTTGCGTCTGTATTTACTAAGGAAGCTGGCATGAAATCTATGGAATTGAGGGAATCAAGTAGTGAGATAATGGAAACTGTACAGATTGAAAAGGAGGAGGTGCTTGCTGTCTTGAGGAAAATTAAAGTGGATAAATCCCTGGGACCTGACAGGGTGTTCCCTCGGACCTTGAAGGAGACTAATGTTGAAATTGCGGGGGCCCTGGCAGAAATATTTAAAATGTCGCTGTCTACGGGTGAAGTGACGGAGGATTGGAGAGTGGCTCATGTTGTTCCGTTGTTTAAAAAAGGATCAAAAAGTAATCTGGGAAATTATAGGCCGGTGAGTTTAACGTCAGTAGTAGGTAAGTTATTGGAGGGAGTACTAAGAGACAGAATCTACAAGCATTTGGATAGACAGGGGCTTATTAGGGAGAGTCAACACGGCTTCGTGTGTGGTAGGTCATGTTTGACTGATCTGTTGGAGTTTTTCGAGGAGGTTACCAGGAAAGTGGATGAAGGGAAGGCAGTGGATATTGTCTACATGGACTTGAGTAAGGCCTTTGACAAGGTCCCACATGGGAGGTTAGTTAGGAAAATTCAGTTGCTAGGTATACATGGAGAGGTGGTAAATTGGATTAGACATTGGCTCGATGGAAGAAGCCAGAGAGTGGTGGTAGAGAATTGCTTCTCTGAGTGGAGGCCTGTGATAGTGGTGTGCCACAGGGATCAGTGCTGGGTCCATTATTATTTGTCATCAATATCAATGATCTGGATGATAATGTGGTAAATTGGATCAGCAAGTTTGCTGATGATACAAAGATTGGAGGTGTAGTAGACAGTGAGGAAGGTTTTCAGAGCCTGCAGAGGGACTTGGACCAGCTGGAAAAATGGGCTGAAAAATGGCAGATGGAGTTTAATACTTGCAAGTGTGAGGTATTGCACATTGGAAGGACAAACCAACATAGAACATACAGGATTAATGGTAAGGCACTGAGGAGTGCAGTGGAACAGAGGGATCTGGGAATACAGATACAAAATTCCCTAGAAGTGTCGTCACAGGTAGATCGGGTCGTAAAGAGAGCTCTTGATACATTGGCCTTTATTAATCGAAGTATTGAGTATAAGAGCTGGAATGTTATGATGAGGTTGTATAAGGCATTGGTGAGGCCGAATCTGGAGTATTGTGTTCACTTTTGGTCACCAAATTACAGGAAGGATATAAATAAGGTTGAAAGAGTGCAGAGAAGGTTTACAAGGATGTTGCCCGGACTTGAGAAACTCAGTTACAGAGAAAGGTTGAATAGGTTAGGACTTTATTCCCTGGAGCGTAGAAGAATGAGGGGCGATTTGATAGAGGTATATAAAATTATGATGGGTATAGATAGAGTGAACGCAAGCAGGCTTTTTCCACTGAGGCAAGGAGAGAAAAAAACCAGAGGACATGGGTTAAGGGTGAGGGGGGGAAAGTTTAAAGGGAACATTAGGGGGGGGGCTTCTTCACACAGAGAGTGGTGGGATTGTGGAATTAGCTGCCAGACGAGGTGGTAAATGTGGGTTCTTTTTTAACATTTAAGAATAAATTGGACAGATACATGGATGGGAGGTGTATGGAGGGATATGGTCCGTGTGCAGGTCAGCGGGACTAGGCAGAAACTGGTTCGGCACAGCCAAGAAGAGCCAAAGGGCCTGTTTCTGTCCTGTAGTTTCTATGGTTCTATGGTTCTGCCTTTGTATCTGTTCAGAGGTCCCACTGATTATTGAGAGGCCAATTATACACTCCTCTAGAGTGACTGCAGCTTTTGTCGTTCTTCAATCTACCCATATTACCTCAGTGGATAAGCCCTCCAGTTTGGCACCCTGTGATGTCAGCTGTTGCATTCTCTCTCATTAGTAATGCAAGTCCTCCACCTTTTTTACTCCTTTTTCTATCACGTTTGCAATATTGAAATCCCAGAAAGTTGAGCTGTTAGTCCATTCCCTCAGACAACCATATTTCTATCATGGAGACAACATCACAGATAATGAATTGATCCGGGCTCTGTTCACCAGCTTTACATCTAATATACCTTGTTTTGGAATGCACACACTTCAGTCTGTCTGTAACAGAATATGCCTTAACCTCTCTTTTTTTGTCTTTTAGATATAAATTTTGTGAACTCTACCTTCAATCTCCACAACTTCTGATATCAGATTTATTTCCATACTACTTCCACTACGATCTCTGGAGATTCACCCTCCCTATTATAATGTTACATGACCACCCAGAGACTTTGTTGACCTTGGCACCATGGAACAAGTTTCTCATCCCAGAATTAATTTTGAGCCACAGAATTACCTCTCTGTATCTCTGATTTTAGAATCTCATATCATTTTCACTCAACTGAAATACATATACTCTGCCAGCAGTTGTTACAGTGTTCTGGCAAGCTCTACCATTTACCCTCTGGAGAGGAACCCACATCTCAAACACACAAAGTTGTATATTTGAGAGGTGCATAGGCACAAGAGTTTGGTGCGACCATCTCCCTGAAACTGCTATTTAAAACCATCTCTGCCTTCTGTCTGCACGTTAGCATGTGCAACTGCTGCTTCAACTGAATCACGATGTCTGAGATGAGATGAAACAGGAAAAACCTCACCAAACATAGTCTACAGGGACTCCTGACCGCTGATCTCTTTCATCTGATGGCAGGTGCATTTCACTCCATTACTGCCATTACTACCTGTCCAATGAAACAAATGGAGTAGAGTTAAGGAAAAGCAAACTTAGCTTGTGCTTACTTTGCTGTTGGTTGTTTTTAAGGAAGCCTTGTAGTCAAAAATGAACCAGCAGTACATGGGATCTTTCACCATAATATCACTACCTTGTGTTCTCTCCAAACAAGAACTTACCTGCAAACTTTCACGAGCTGAGTCTCCTCGTCTCAGCTGCAGATTGTTCTGTCACTCATCGTTATACATCGCTTTGGAGAATCTGACTCCTTGCAGCTGGATTTCTATCCATGAACATTAATATATTTTGTAAAGAAAACTTGACTGTAGTAGAATTTTGTCACTCACGTAAAAACAAGAAGAAGGAAGGTCTTTGTGAAGTGGGGCATATCAGAATCTTTAACGCAGGGTTTGCGACAGTGTGAGGGAGAAATCGTATCGGTGAAAGAAATACATTACAGTCAAGGAGGTGACGATCCCAGCGAAATATATGGAGAGATGCTGAAAGCTCAAAATAATAACTTAAAATACATTTTAAGACCCATTAAGATGATCATGGGTGCTGGAGAATATTATTCCCTTCTAGGGGATTGAGAAATTTCTGCAAAGTGACTTTTATTGCCCGGGAAAATGACATCCTTTTTCTTTAGTCATTTCATGTGGAAATAACATAGAATATCTGGTGTGACATCGAGAGACGGAGATGAATAAGGATGTATGATGAGATTTTTTTTGTTCTTTGGTTCCATGAATATTGGTCACACAGGAAAAATAATTAAAAATAATTAAAGGGCATTCAGCACGGAGAAGCGTTTTCAAGCGTTTGCTGATAGTGTGCGTCGGGACGGGATCTCGGAATCATTTGTTAAAGTGGTAAACTGTGCCGTGGGTAGATGACAAATGAGAAACATGATCACAGACAGCGACCACTTACACGAAAACACAGTCTTTGCAATGGGCTCGACAATCCTCTCGGCGCCAGTAAATGTGTATGACCAAATGCTGTTAGAGTGCAAACATTGGGTCAATGACTTTACTCAGTTCATTGGTTTCTTAGGAGGAAGTGAAAATGAATCCGAGACGTCCATGAAAGAACATGTCCTTTCTCATTGGCGCATTTTAGTAAACTGTCGTTCATGCCTACATGTTGTGAAAATCTATTGGTAGATTTGTTTTACCATAAAGAGTGGCTGTCAAAGAGTTAGCTTTCAGATCAATCGGAATGTTAAAACATTTTAGAAAGTTTAACTCAAGAGCCACCGCTGTCACTGACTACTACGAGAATGCTGTGGTGGTTGTCGGCACTGCTTATGTTGCCGATCTGGAAATGTGAGTTTATTGAGATTATTCTGTTACTAGCGTGTTGTTTGTTATTAATGTCCAGAGTACTTTCGTGTAATGTTATCGCTCTGTTACCAATAGATGTGGAGTGTGGAATACATAAACAAATGTGATTCTCTCTCAAGTTTGATATTCTGATGAAAAGAAATGTGGATATTTTTAAACAGTGGAAGACGTCTTTCTCCTGTGAATTGCTCACTTATTCAAATCAAATCTTAATGTGACTTCATTATCAGAGACAAATGGCAAAAGAGATCAGAAAACGGTCTGATTTATTTCTAAATCGAGATGATAAAAATGGAGCACTAAAATTTAGTATTGACGTTGTAGTTAAATTGAATACATATTTTGAAAGTTTTTTTCGCCTCTCTTTCTCTTTTGTTAGTATGGTTTCATATCTTTTTGGCCCATTATAAGTGTTTCCATTAAATCATGCACTTCAGATTTTGCCAACTTATCATTGAGATGTCTATCAAACAGTCCATAGTGAAATTGCACCTAAACAACGTCGTCGTGTATCTTAATGTTATGAACACTTACTAAAACCCATCAGACCTACTGAGGTATAGGCTGCCGACATGCTCGAGTAGCTCGTTAGACCCCTGAGCCAGAAATGAGGTTTTCAGAGCTTCTGTTGTCGTTTCTGTCACACTGGATTTCTTTGGGATTGGGTTGCTCGCCCCGTGCCGAACTCTCCTCTTTTCGCTGCCTGGCTTGAGACCGTCCATGGGGATGTTTCTTATAAACACCACATCCGCAGGATCTGTGAATTGACATGCTAAATTCGTTATCAGTTTGAGTTTATCAGACCTGGTGAGCAAGAACTGTTGGGACGCAGCGCATTAGAATTCGGTGTATATAACCCACTGAGCTTGAACAGACGCCGAAACTGTAGCCGTTAAGAGCCTCAACGCTCGCACACATTCTTATCACTGGAAATTATGCATTACACCACTCTCCTCAACATGTGAACCCGTGAAGTGAATAAAATTTTTAAAAATGCAGTTATTTCAGATTTTGAAAAGCCTTTTCAACTTTATCATGGTGTACAGCGAACACTGTTAAACTTAACACTGTTGGTATTATTCTTTTATACAACAGTTGAAAGCTGGTAACAGTGGAACTTCCAGACAGTGCTGCAGATTAATTATTCTTCAAATTTCGTATCTTCAAATATGCGATATTATTTAATTCTGCATTTTATTTCAGCATTTTTGTACGCCCCGGGGAAAACAAACACATGCTTTTCTTAGTGTATTTTCCCGAGTTCTAATCTATAGATGTGAAGAGTCGCAGATGTTATGATTTTGAACTTTCTTCCACTTTCGTGGTCTCTCTGTCCGGGTTAAAGTTACCGTGCAGAGTTTTGTGAAAATGGCGACTGTATTCTTTATCTCCTTTCAGTACAGTATTTGTTCGTCTCATAAAATCCCCATGTACAAACTAACGAGTAATCTGAACCGATATTACAAACGGAATACTCATCGGAGTTTTTCAGAACTGAAGAGTAGTCACTGTTCCGAAACAACACACCGGAGTGTAGTGTGTATAACTCAGTGAACGTGAGCAGCAGCCAGCGCTGGAGCTGTCCCTGGTTGAACGCTCGCACCCGTTCCTATCACTGGTAATTATCAGTTACCGCTCTTTCTACCACCGCGCGGCACAGTGAAGGAAACGAACTTGAACAATGTATTTTAGATCAGGTTTTGGACACGTTTTTCATTAATAAAATCATTCTGTTATGCCGAGAACACTTAATATTGAGAACAAGAGAAAATCCGCAATTGCTGGAAATTAAAGCAATATACACAAAAATGTCCTGATGAAGGGTCTCGGCCCGAAACGTCGACTGTTTACGTTTTTCCACAGATGCTGCCAGATGCATGTTCCTCCAGCATTTTGTGAGTACGCAGAACACTATTTTTGTTATTGTTCGTAAATTATTTGAAGGATGCTAACACTGAAACTTGCATACAGATGATTATGTGTTGGAATTCAATTAGTTATCAAATATCTTCGTTTATTTGTGATTATATATCAAATTGATTTTAAAAGATAAATGCTGTACGTTTATGCGTCCTGAGAAGAGCAACCAATCTTTTTGACAATGCACTTTCCCATGTTCCATTATATGCACGCGTGGAATCGCATTTCTTGAGCCGTTGAACTTTATTCCACATTCCGTTTTCTTCTGTCCAAGTTAAACGATGGGGCAGATTTTAGTAAAATAAACACGCGACTGTATTCTTTATTTTCTTCCGAATATTTTATTCAGAACTTTTATTGCTTGACTGTCAAATAGCGGAAACCTTTTGGAGGACAGCACCATCAAATAAATGGGAAATTGAGTTAACATTAAGTTGCCTGCTTAAAATTTATTGAAAAGAAGGGAGTAAAATACTTCCCTCTTATTCGGCAGACACAAACTAATTTATCGAGTGTTACTATGTATATTGTTTACTTTTAGCTTATCTGTTGCATTTTTCTGTGGTTGGCTGCTGCTTTTAAAATAGAATATGGCATCTGTATACTTTGAATCGCAGATGTATTTCACAAACGTTTCACTCCAAGGAATAGGGGTACACAAATTATAAAGTTTTTGACTTCTTCCTCGGGATTGTGATATCCAAGGGGATAAAAATTCTGTGTATTTAAGGATAACTAAAGCTAGTCAGAATACAAAAACATAGCTATTTTATCCATAAGACATACGTAGAAATTGGACCCTGACAGACACTATTTCACCCTGCAATTATTGTTCAGAACTTCTCATTAAGTGAAAATCTAAGAAACTCCAAAGTTAATTTGTAATATACGGTAGCATTTAAATATACGTACACCTGCGGAACTTTAAATAGCAACATTTTGTTTCGTTATATTTGCCGTTGCAAATAAAGATAACTTAAATTCACCGTCCGAAAACAGAGTTATATCGTCATGCAAACAAGCAACATGCAAAGATCCGCGTCCACTCAGCGAGTCTGCTCTGATCAGCAACAACCCCTTTATAAGTTTTTCTTCTTTCAATATCCTTCTTTCTCAATCTACTGGCGTGATTTTACCATTCACCCATTTAAAAGAGATAATTTATAGTGGTGATTCAGCTTATCATAAAGCCGGTCCATGCGTATATTTAAGGCGGAAGGTGATCGTTTTATTATCGGTCAGGGTATCAAAAAATATGGCGAGAAGGCAGGTGTATGGACTTCAGTGTAAAACAGGACAAAATCTGCAGATGGTGTAAATCCAAGCAAAATGCAGAGAATGCTGGAGGAAGTCAGCAGGCAAGGCAGCATCTATGGACAAGTGTACAGCATTCGTCCTGTCGAAGGGTCGCTGCCCGAAACCTCGAGTGTTCCCTTTCCATAGATGCTGACCGGCCTGCTGAGTTCCTCCAGCATTTCGTGTGTGTTTATGGGGGTGAGTAGGATCCCAGAACAGTAAAGATGCAATGGCGGAACAGACTTGATGGGCTGAATGGCCTTATCCGGCTCCTATGTCTTATGGTCCAAAGCTGCACACAATTTTCCAATTTGAGCCTCACCAATGTTTTATAGAATTTCAACATAACAGCCCAACTCCTGTACTCAATATATTGTTTTGTGAAGGTTTTCTTTACGACCCTATCCACCTGTGACGCCACTTTCACCAAACGATGGATTTGTATTACTAGATCCCGCTCGTCTACAGCACGCCTTTGTGCGCTATCGCTCACCTAACCAATCACCATGGCATGCCACAAGTCACAGGTCTCCAGTGTGACTGGCAATCATATACATCCTCACTGTGGATCCTTCTGAAAAAAACAATATCTAATCCAATTTACTACTTCTCCTTGAATGCCAAGCGACTGAACTATCTTGACCAATCTTTCATGAGGGACCTTGTCAAAGATCTTGCAACGTCAATGTGGACATCATCCACTGCTTTGCCTTCGTCGCCTTTCCACGGAACATAATTGAAAAGTTCTGTAACATTAGTTCCATACGACGTTCCACGGGCAAACTCATGTTGACTATCCCTAATCAATCGCTGTCTAGCCAAATACCTATATACACGGTCTCGTAGTATACTTTGCAATCGCCTTCCACTACTGACGGCAACCTCACCGGCCTACGATTTTCTGGCGTGTTCTTTCAGCTTTTATTGAACAACAGAACAACATCACCTATCAACACATCCTGCGGTATTTCATGCGTGGATAACAATCTTTTGAACATGTCTACCAAGGCCCCTGCAGTCTCTGCATTAGCCTCGTTCAGGTTTCGAGGGAATACCTTGTCAGAAACCGGGGATTTATCCAATCTAATTTGCCCCAAGACAACAAACACTGCCTGCTCTGTACATTGCGTCGGGTCCAAGACCTCGCTGCTGCATTGGTTCAAATATATAAAATCTTTAACTGCCCCAGGTAAATACAGATGCAAAAAACAAAAAATCAGTTTAAGATCACTGCCGATCTCTAATTGCTCCTCGCATAAATTAGTACTCTGATTTACCGAGGACAAATTTTGTCCATTGCTATCCGTTTGCTCTTAACATATCTTTAGAAGCTCTTAAGATTCTCCCTCACCTTCTCTGCAAGAAAACAAAACTCAAGCCTTCTTTTATAGTTCCTGATTTCCTTGTCCTGTATTCTTTATACTGCTCAAGTACCTCATTTGTGCCAGTCTGCCTTTCCCTGCTGTGCAACTCCTTATTTTCCTCAATCAGGGGCTCAATACCTCTCCGAATCTAAAGTATATTGAAACTGTTAATCTTGCCTTTTACTCAGGCAGAAACATGCAACCTGTATTTTCAAATTTTGACTTTTGAATACCTCATTCTTACTTTGTACACCTTTGCCAGAATAATAACGTGTCTGAGCCTACACAGCTAGATCCTTTCTGATACGATGGAAATTGGCCTTTCTCCAAATTAAAACCACACCTGGAGGATCAGACCTAACCTTTTTCATAATTACCTTGAATCTAATTGCATTATGATAGTTAGATGCAAAGTGTTGCCCTACACTAACGGCTGTCACCTGCCCTGTCTCCTGTCCTATCATGTGATCTGGTATTGCAGTATCTCTAGTTGGGACTTCGATGTACTGGTTTAGGAAACTTCTCTAAACACATTTGGCAACCTCAATCCTTTCCAGCCTATTAACAAAATGGGAGGATAAATCAATATGATGAAAGTTAAAACCACCTTCGATCACAACCTTATGCTTCCTCTGTGATCTCCTTCAATATTTTCTCCTTTAAATCACGTGGACGCTTGGGTGATAAATAATATATTCCCATTAAGATGGTATTACTTTCATATTCCTCAGTTCGACACAGCAAACCTCACTAGGCGAGATACCCAAACAGTTCTAACTGAGCACTCCCGTGACATATTCCTGAATAGGAATGTGATCACTCCTCCTTTAACCCCTCCCGCCTTTTCACGTCTAAAGCAACGAAACCTTGGAATAATGAGCTGCCAGTCCTCCCGCAACTAAGTCTCACTAATGGGTATAATGTCATAGTTCTGCCTGCTCATGCATGACCGAAACTTCTCAGCATTTCCAACAACAGTCCTTGCATTGGATTATACTATCTGCAACCTAGAAAAACAGTCCCACCCTTTAGTCATTCCTGACCTTTTGAGTAGGCAACAATCATTCTCCAGAACCACTTCACGATCTTTGTCATCTTCTAACACTATGGTGTCGCGGGAGCAAGTTGTTCCGAGCACTCAGACGTGGGGGCCTTTCATAACCTGTTGTTGCCAGATTACCCAAAATAAGGATGAAGCAACTTGTAAACGTTGCGATATCATCTCACATTATACACATAAAATAGGAATATGTAAGTAATGTTGCAGTGCCGAAGAGGAGATAATGGAAAGCATGTTATTTTGAAGCAGAGTCTTGGATCAGATCAATTGCCTTTTATGCAGTAGTAATGCTGGGAAAGAGAAGTGTTCTGCTGATACAGTGTGAGCAATATCATCTAGTCATTTCAAATAAAAATATATCAAAAATTCGCAGCAATCAGGGTATTGAGATAAGCAAATACGGCAAACAGATCATTTAACGGTGTTTCCGCCTTTGAAGACAAACATCATGAAAATCGGTGCTTACGCCAGACGAAGCACCAAAAATACCAGCAGTGCATGGGAACTAAGAGCGGAGGATTGGGCTGATGCACTCGCATGGCTTGCACAAAGCACCTTTGGTCCGGAATAAATAATTAGTGTGTCATCACAACCAATGTCCAGAGCTAAAACTCTCTGACCGCAACCTTGTAACCGGTGGTGTGCCGCAAGGATCAGTGCTGGGTCCATTGTTAGTATTGAAGTAAAACGGATTAGCAAATTTGTTGCTAACATCAGTATTGGCGGCATAGTGTACAGCGAGGAAGGCTGTCAAATCTTGCAGAGTTATCTGGACTAACTATGAGAATAGGCTAGGAAATGGCAATGTAATGCAAACAAATATTCGGTGTGCAGTTCAAAAAAAGAAACAGGGGTAACAAATGGTCGGGCTGAGGTGTAAGGTAAAACGAATGAATCTCAGAATAGAGATTCATACTTCCACGAATAAGACATCACAGGTAGATAGCATCGTAAAGAAAGCTTTTTGGCATATTGGCCGTTATAAATGAGAGCTTTGAGTATAGGGGTTGCGATGTTACGTCGAAGTTGTATAAGACCTTGGTGAGGGTGATTTTGATGTGTTGGTTGCCGTACTGGTCATCTGCCTACAGGAACGATATTAATAAACGTGAAGGAATGCAGGGGAAAATACAGTGGTGCTGGAATGTTTGTGAACCCTGTAGAATATTCTCTATTTCTGCTTATATATGACCTAAAATGTGATATCAGATCTTCACGTAAGTCCTAAGACTAGAGAAAGGGAAGCCAATCAAATAAGTAACACAAAACGTTGTACTTGTTCATTTACTTATTGAGAAAAATGGTCAAATATTGCATGCATTTGTTGGAAAAAGTATGTCAGCCTCTGGGGTAATGCCTTCCACAAATGCTCTTCGGAGTCAGGTGTTCCAATCAATGAGATTATATTGGAGTGTGTGTTGTACAGGCGCCCTGCCATGTAAAAATACAGACAAGGTCAGCTCTTCTGAAGAAAGATCTCTTTGTGTGCACCCTGCCTCGATCAAAATGTACAGATGTCCTCAGAGGAATTGTAGAAATGCATGAAGCTGGAGAATGCTACAAAGGCATTTCTAAACACCGGAGTGTTCATCAATCCACAGTAAGAGGAACTGTTTACCATTGGATGAAGTTCAACACTGTTGATAGTCTTCCTAGAAGTGTTACCCTGCAAAGGTCACACCAAGAACACAACGTGTAATGATGAAGGAGGTGAAAAAGAACCTAAGGGTAACAGCAAAAGACCTGCAATCATCTCTGCTCATGTATCCACCACGAAGGAAACCTCTGCTCTCCAAAAAAAAAATGCTGCAATTCTCCAGTTTGCAAAAGACCACGTGGATGTTCTCCAACACTCCCGGGACAGTGTTCTGTGGACAGATGAGATAAAAATTGAACTTTTTGGCAGAAATGCACATTGCTATGTTTGGAGGAAAAGAGGTACTGCACACCAACACCAAAACCTGATGTAAACTGTGAAGCATGATAGAAGGAACGTTATCGTTTGGGGCTGCTCTGCTGCCGCAGGGCCTGGGCAGTTTGCAATCGTGCAGGGAATATGAATTAGAAATTATATCAAGACATTTTACTGGAGAATGTCAGGGTAACAGTCCATCATCTGAAGCTTGAGAGAAATTCAATAATGCAAAAAGTCAACAAGCTGAAAGACAAGAGTAAATTAACACCAGAATGTTTAAGAAAGATGTTAATTCGAGTTTCGAATGGTCGAGTCAATATCCTGAACTTAATCCTACAGAAATATTGTGGAAGCACATGAAACTAGCAGTTCATTCGAAGAAGCTCACCAACATCCCACAGTTATTGCTGTGCAAGGGGGTCATACCAGTTGCTGAAAACAAAGGTTCACATACCTTTTTTTTAACAAATACATGTAATATTGGATCATTTTTCTGAATAAAGAAATGAACAAGTATTGTGTTTTTGTATTACTTATTTAATTGGGTTCCCTTCATCTAGTTTTAGCACATGCAAAGGTGTTATCACATTTTCAACAGGGTTCACAAACTTGCTCGCAGCACTGCTAAGGATGTTGCCAGGACTGGTGGAATTGAGTTACAGAGAAAGGTTAAATAGATGTGCGGTTTATTCCCCAGATCTTATTTGGGGGAGAGCTTTTAGAGCCATACAAAATTATGTCGAGTACAGATAGAGTAAATATATGCAGGACTTTTCCCTCAGATTTGGTGATGGGTTCAGGTAAAAGATGAAATATTTACTGGGAATCAGAGGGAGACTTCTACACTCAGAAGTTGGCGCGAGCGTAAAGAACCGTAAATTCTATTGGTGGATGCGGTGTCAGTTGCTACACTGAAAGACGTTTGAATAGGTACATAGGTCGTAGGGCTACGAAGGGCTATGGTTCGGGTGCTGGTAGATGGGAGGAGGCAAAATATTAGGTAAGAACGGAACAATGGGCTGAATGGCCTGTTTCTTTGTTGTACTGCTCTGTGACTTTTTTTTCTTGCTAAAGCCAGTTAATTTGGGCTAATTTGAGATATCGCGAGTGGGGTAGGGTAAATATCGGGGTCCTAAAGAACTATTTTTCTGTGACTCATTTGCCTTACACTCGGAAAGGCAGACTAATCGCCTACAGGTGTTATGGAGGAGAACTAAACAGATGTGACCTGTAACCTCACAATGTGAGGATGTGTCCAGATGTCAGCAGACCGAAAGTAATTTTCAATGCAAAAACACAATGTGAAGTAACAGCTGTCGACTCGGTATTACGCTGTCATGAAAGACAAATATATGAGAAAGTGAAACCACTCTTCTAAAGCAGTTCGGTTTCCACCGCCTCACATCATTAAGACATTTCCCGCTGATGGCTTTATAAGTTTGATAACCTTAAACCCGCCTCCCATGAACTCCACCACTTCTACGTCCCAACGCGACAGCTCCACAAATAAATCTAATAATTTATTTCTTGTTTTAGGGCGTCCAGGGGATTGTCAGCCTGACCGATCAGGTAATCTTTCTGAATTATCATTACGCGTAGGGCTGGGTCTGATTGTCACTGAAAATCAAGCTGAGAGGTGACTGCTGAAATCACGTTTAGTGATTCGGCAGAGAAGTGACTCCGCTGACATTGTCCAAAAGTTTAAAGGTGTTCACACAGTTTATTTTATTTTTCTGTGTTGAGAGTGATATCACGTTGAGACTCAATTTAACTCTTTCTCCTTTGGGCTCCAGTTAGAGGAATTTCTCCTCCCGTCCAAACAAGTTTGGGTTCTGTCACTGATTTGATTAAGGCTGAGTGCAGTGGGACACAGACCCGAGCAGTCTGGCAGCTGTTCTCCGAAAAGAGAAAACGATCCCTCAGCTCATCCTTTCTTTTCTCTGGGAAACGCGTTGTTCTCCGGAACAACCGGATGGCTCCTGGTTCACCGGATGATCACGAGCTTACTGTCTGTTTTTGTCACGTTTAGCAGTTCATAAGTTGTCTGCCACAGCCTGATTTTTCGTTGGATCATAACATGGACCTGCGGAGTTTAAATGCTTGGGGCGGGTGGGCAGAGGGAGCGGTTTACTGAGCATTGAGTAGCCGGAATCTTAAACTAACGTTAAAGATTGATCTTTCATTAACTGATATTTTTCAGAAAGCGTGAAGTTGAGGTTGATGAACGGAGGCAGTCGATGCGCCGGGAGACTGGAGGTTCACTACCGGGGAATCTGGGGGACTGTGTATGGTTATAATTGGGACCTACAAGACGCGACTGTGGTGTGCCGGGAGCTGGGTTGCGGCAAAGCGGTGGATGCCCCGGGCGGGGCTCACTTTGGAGCAGGTTCCGGACCCGTTATAACCTACGATGTTCAGTGCAACGGAAACGAAGCAACCCTGCGGGAGTGTAAATCTGGCACTTGGGATTATTATGGGGAATCTCACTCCAATGATGCTGGTGTCATCTGCTCAGGTAAAAATCAGAATTTTGTCCCTTCCATCCCGCCAGATTGATGACTCTATGATGTCCCGACTGTAAAATAATGCGGGCTGATAAACCGCCGCCAGTGACGTGAAACTAAATAGGGTTATGTCGAAATTATTCCCGTCGTGTTGTGATCGCAATTTGTGTTACCAAGCCGATTTTACCGATGTTAATTAGACACGTACATTGAGTACACAGTACTGGACACGACCCAGCATTTGAAAGGGCTCAGCAGTCAAGTAGCATCCATGGTGCAAGATAAAATGCTGTCAGAGTTGACAGTGATCCGGAAAGACATCAGCGAGAAATTTTATACCAGAAATAATGCACATTTCACTGAGTTCCTCCATAGTATGTTTTTAGTTGTTCCATTCCAGCATTTGCATCGACAGAGCCACGGAGTTCTCTTCCCTTGGGGGAAAGATTTGCGTATTCCTCTCATAATTTACTCACCTCAATAAAGATTTAACTCCTGGTTTCTCCATAATTATAGTGCACCCAAACAGATAGCATCTGTTAATATAGAATAACAATTTCCCAAAAGCCAGATGCTGGAAATGTGAAATAACGTAAAGAGATGTTGTAATCAGTGCAATCCCGTATCGCAACTGTGGAGCGGAAAGCAGAGTTAACACCTTCGTTGTATCACCATCTTTGCAAAGTATTTTCCTTCCGTATGTCCATGTAGATCCTGCTGCAAAATAAAGTTATAAAGAAGCAACAAAGCAACTCCAACTCCCTCCATACAAATGCTGCCTTACCTGAGGTATATTTCCAGGGTTTTTGGTTTAAGATCAGATTTATTGTATTTGCGTTTATTTTATGTTAACACGACACTGGTCACGGCATTGAATACTGACACGACGCTGCGTCAGTGTTAGGGTAGTATGAGACTCAACGGCAGATCTGTGCGTCCCGTGAGCCAGTTACCTCGTGGTACTTTTATTTGTGATGTTACCTTAAGTAACATGGAAATTAAGTGCAATGCACTTGGTCGAGACTGAATACTGTTATGTGCCGGTAATGGAGAAAACGAGTGCCCATCGTGGGAGAAAGGATGGTTAAGATTTTGGAAATGGACTCAGATGAGTTACTTTGTTCTGAATGATCTCAAACAGCTTGAGCATTATGGGAGCTGACCCATGTTAGCTTTGCCTGACATTCCTGAATTTTGATTCGTCAATAATAACATGATATTGGGGAGAATCAGAAGAGACACTTGCTGCCTGATAATTAAAGATTGCATATGTGTTGTCGCCGTAGCATTTGTACGTCCCGTCTAGTTCAGGTTCTGTTCATGTTTGACTGCTAAGTTACAGATGATGTGATGTACAATCTCAGAATGTCGAGGAGAGATAATGTGAGCTGCACTTGTATTCCTGACACTTGGTCAGTAGGAACACATTACATCGCGTATGAGCTCATACTCGATTAATATTTAGGCTTTGCACTACCTGGTCTGGAAATGAGGTCAAATGTTAAAAAAGCAGAAGAGAAATTCATTGTAAGGCGTCAAAATGCCCGACGCAGGCCTCTCATGGTCTGAGTCGACATTCCCTCCCCAATGCCTAACTTGAACAATAACTGTATAGCGATAAGCAGAATTAACACCTTCTTTGCTCCACTTCTTTACAAGTTACTTATTGTCTGTTTCTCCACACACTTTCTGCTGCAAAATGGGGTCTCGTATAAAGGTAAAAAAAAAAACAAATGCAACCCATTATGCACCTGACCTGAGATGTATTTCCAAAGATTCGGGTTTAGATCAGATTTCCATCTTTATTGAATACATTGACATAATATAGGATGGATGTCATGAATATTGACATGGCACTCTGTGAATTCCAGGGTAGCATCAGTCTTAAAGGCAAATCTGCGTGTGCAGTGAATCAATTCCTGCGTGGTAATTTTCTTTCTGTGAGGTCAATAGCTGTGTCTTCAATAACTGTGAGGTAATGTTGCAGCTATGTAGGACCCGGGCCAAATCCCACTTGGTCACCTCACGATAAGATGGACGTGTAAACCATACAAATACTGCAGAGAAGGTGTACAAGGCTGTTGCCTGGATTGGGGAGCCTGCCTTACAAGAATAGGTTGAGTCATTTCGACCTTTTCTCCTTGGAGTGACGGTGGATGAGACGTGACCTGACAGAGGTGTACAAGCTGATGATAGATATTGATCGTGCGGATAGTCAGATGCTTTGCCCCAGGGCTGAAATGGCTAGTATAAGAGCGCATATTTTTTAAAGTGTTTGGAAGTACTTACGGAGGAGATGTCAGGGGCAAGTTTTTTTTGAATGCAGAGAGTGGTGAGTGGGTGAAATGAGCTGCCGGCGGCGGTGGTGAAGGCGGAAACGATAGGGTCTTTTAAGAGACTCCTGGATGGCTACATGGAGCTAAGAAAAATAGATGGCTATGGGTAAAGCCTAGGAAGTTCTAAGGTAGGGACATGTTCGGCACAGCTCTGTGGGCCGATGGGCCTGTATTGTGCTGTATGTTTTCTATGTTTCTATGTTTCTAACATGTAGAGTATGTGCAATGCAAATGGCCCAAGGTAGCATACTGTCATGTTTCAGTGATGGAGACAGTGTGTACCTAGCGTGGTAGAAGGGACGTGGGAAATTGAGTCAGATAAGCTTGTTTATCCTGAATGATGTCAAGCTTCTTGATTATTATGGGAGCTCGTAAATGTAAACATCGTCAGATCTTCCTCAGTTTTGAGTTATCGAGGATAACATGATATTTGGGAGAAACAAATGAGACTGCTGATGAATGGTAATTAAAGACTGTAGAAGTGTTGTAGTGGTATCATTTATGTGTCTCATCTAGTCCAAGTTCACGTCATGTTTGTCTTCTATGTTACTGATGCCATGCTATAAAGGCTCAGAATGTCGAGGCGAGATAACGTGAGTTTTACTGGTATGTGCAGTCTGAATGCAGCGCACCAGTTATGAGCTCATGCCTAATTAATATTTCCGCCTTGCAATTCCTGCTCAGAAAATGAGGACGAATGTTTCATTGCTGAGTGTTTCATGCGTGAAGCTGATTTCCTTGTGTGAAAGCGAGAGAAAAAAAAAAAAGAACATCACTCCCAACTTATTCTAATGCTGGACGACCTGTACTGTAATGTTTCGGTCAGGACCGAAAGCTAATTTGCATATATCCATGGTTTGCAGAGTTACGGTCATGCCCGTCTTCCCAACGACATTAGATTCCACAAACAAACCAACAGAAGGTGCACATCTGATCTCAGACCAACTTTATTCCTTCTTATCTCAGCAACATGTTGTTGTTTTTCTTCTCGGTTCCACTGAAGAACATTGGACTTGAGAAGTTACGTTTTGTCTCTGTCTCCACGAAGCATCCTAACCTTTATGTTGTTGGTCTTCCAGCGTATTTTTGTTTAGTTCAAATGACTATAATTTGCATGGCTTTATTTGGCTTTCACATCCGATCAAATGTGCTTGTTATCTGTTTCCGAAAATCTTAAAAATGAAAAAGGCAGGGAAAATGTAAAAAGGTGAATACGGGATGAAAGGTGGTATATTTGAAATTTCGCCGTACACCGAATAATGCAGATGTTGTATCGCTGTTACTGGCTAGCATGTTTTTCGTCGTAGGCATCGCTGAATCGGAGCTGAAAGATTATAGATGGTAACTTAACGCCCAAATATTGTACATTGTACCGAAATGACGGACAGGTAGGCTGAGGGGGTGAGGTGGTACTGGTGCGGCCCTGTTCGTCAAAAGTGCAAGCAAGCTATTAGAGAGCGGTGCCAAAGAATAAGAAGGCCTTTGTTGAATTGTTGTAGGATGAGCTCAAGAACTGCAAGGGTAAAATGGTAAAATACAGTTCCCTAAACAGTAGTAGGGATGCTATCTACAAATTGCAACGGGTGATAGAAAGTGCATGTCAAAAGGGCAAAGTTACGAGAGTGGGTGATTTCAATATGCATGTAGATTGGCGAAAAAACATGTTGGCGCTTGATCCAACGAGGGGTGTGTGACAATGAGCAGCTAAACACGGATGTCTCAGTATTGCAGTGGAGTAAATGGAATTATAGACGTATAAGAGAGGAGCTGGACAAAATTAATTAGAAATGAACGGTAGCAGGGATGTCGACGTTCAGGGAGTAATGCCGAAGTTGCAGGAAGTATTCTAAAGACAACATTACACAACCATGGCTGACAAGGGAACAAAAATGAGTGGGAAGTTAGATGACTGGGAAGCTTTTAGAACTCATCAAAAGGCAGGTAAAAAGTCATTCAGCAGATAAAAAGATGGAATACAAAGTTGAGCTATCTAATAATATTAAAGAATACAGCAAATCTTTCTTCAACTACATAAGGTGTATAGCAGAGGCAAAGGTACATATGGAACTACTAGAAATTGATGCTGGAGAGGTAATAATGGTGGACAAGAAAATAGCGGACGAACTGAGTCTGGCAATAATCTTCGCTGTGGAAGACACTAACGGAACGATAAATGTTCGAGAGTGGACGTATGTGAAATGGCCATTGTTATGGGAATACTTTTGGGAAACTGAAAGGTCTGAAAATAAGTTATTCTCCTGGAACAGATATTATACACCGCAGAGTTTTGAGACAGGTGTTGAATACATTGAGAAGGAATTAGTAATGATCTTTCAATAATTACTTAATACTGACATGGCTTTCGAGGAATGGTAAATTGCAAATGTTACCCCCATCTTTAAGAAGGGAAACTGGCGGAAGAAAGTAATTTATAGGCCAGTTAGTTTGACCTAACTAGCTGGGAAGAATTTGTAATCCATTGTTAAGGGTGAGGTTCCGGGTTTCTGGGAGGCAGATGATTAAATAGACGGTAGTCAGCACGGTTTTCTTCAGAAAATTCCTTGAAGAAATAGGAAGCAGCATAGACAAATGAGGATCGGTAGATGTTATGCATCTGGATATACAGAAGGTCATTGCCAGGGTGCCTAACAAGTTATGATCCATACGGTTGCATTAAAGAAGCCAGCAGGGTAGCCTATTGGCCTATAGGCAGGAGGCAAACTGTAGGAAGAAAGTGACTGTTTTCTAGTTGGGTGCTGGTGAACTAGTCATGTTCCTAGGGGTGTGTGTTGGAACCAATTTGTTTTTCCTTATATTTAACTGATTTGGACGACGCAAGTCGTGGCTTTGTGACCACGTTTATAGAGAATATGAAAGTGGTTGAGGGGAAAGTAGTTTTTAGGAAGTAGATAAACTACAGGTTGACCTAGACATATTAGGAGAGTGCAATGTCAGCATTAATTTCAAGAATACTGAAGTATGAAAGCCACGATGCCATGTTGAGGCCTCGTACGCCACCGGCGAGTCGGGGCTGAGAGTATTATGGGTAGTTTGGGTCCTAATTTGAGAAAGGATGTTCTGATGTTGGAGCCGGTTCGCAGGAGGTTCACAAAAAATATCTGGGTTTGAAAACCTTGTCATATGAGGAGCGTTTGAACTACTTGTTTGAATTCAGAAGAATGATGGGTGACCTCATTGGAAACTGAAATGTTGAAAGATCTCGGGAGGGTGGAAGTGAAGAGGGTGCTTCCTCTGGTGAAGGACTCAAAGAAGAGAGGGCTCAACCTCAGAATGGAGGGGCGTCCCTTTAATACGGAGAGGAACGCGGATTTCTTGAGGCAGAGAGTGGAGAATTTGTGACATTCGTTGCCACGGGCGGCAGTGCAGTCTGAGTCATGGTGTGAGTTTAATGCAGTAGCTCAGGGATTTTTGATAAATCAAAGCACGATGAGATACACGGAAAAGGCGGTAGATTTGGGCTGAGAAGGAAAATGGATCACAGATGACGACAAGGTGAAGCAGACTCGATGGTCAAATAATTCTGCTCCAATATGTTACGTCGATATGGTCAAAAACCAGTAATCCAATGTGTGATCAATATTTGAATAAAATTCATGGTTCATAGAATTTGGAAAGTCTGTTTCGTGGAAACTGCATTGTCAACAATACAAGAGTCACTATAAAATATTTTGCCATGAACATCGTTAGGTTTTCTCTCGGGAAGAGTTGCGTCATGTTGCGAAAAGTTTTCAGGTTGAACTTTCTGCCTGTCGCCAAATGTTTTTTCCTCCAGCATTTTATATTGTAGCGCTCGAGGTGCTAAATCTTTGCTGCATTTTGAGTTGAAAACTGTGTGCCGCAGGGGTTTGTTAGTATTTGATGGACTAATACTTACTCATATTTTATATCCGGCAGAAAGAGTATATAGAGTCATGGAAAATACAGCTTATCAACAGGCCTGTCGTCCCATCTAGTCTCTGCCAGACCATATAAATTTCCTATTCCTATCGACGTGTATCAGTACACTTTCACTACCATCCATGTACCCAGCTAATCTCCTCTGAAACGATTATTCCAGTTCCAATGCACAGCTTGCTCTGGCAACCCAGTCCACACTCTCACGACTCTCCAACTGAAGAAGTTACCCCTCATGCTGCTCTTAAACTTTTCACATTTCAACTTTCACCCACAACCCATAACCTCCAGTCTCACCCAAACCCACTGGAAAAAGATTGTTAACATTTATCTTATCTATACACCTCATAATTTTGTATTCCTCTATGAAATCTCCACTCAATCATCTACGTTTCATAGACTAGAATCGGAATCTATTCATACTTTCTTTATGACTCACGTCCACCAGTCACGTCAAAAAACTTCTATTTTTTTTCCCCACACGCTTGCAAACTAGTTACAGCTGCCCTGCAGATCGGTGATCAAAACAGCACACAATACCGTAAATTAGACCTCACCAACGTTTTATACAACGTCAACATACCATCCGATCTCATTTATTCAAGTCTGTGTATTATGAAGGCCAATGTACCAAAAGATTTCTTTACGTCTCCTCTATCCGTAACGCAGGATTGAATGATTATGTAACTGTTTTCCCATTTTCTTTTTGTTCTACAGATCTCCACAGTGTGCTACCGTTCATGGTGTAAGAATTACCTGGTAGCATCTCGCACTTGTCTTTATTAAATGATGTCTGCCATTTTCAGACATTTTTTCTAGCTTTTCCAGATCCCACTCTAAGTTCTGATCAACATTATCACCGTCCACTACACCCTCTAACTTTGTGTCATCTGCAAGTGTGCTGATCAAGTTAACCACAGTGTCATCCAGATAACTAACATGGATGACAAACAACAACCGACCTATCACTGATTCCTGAAGCATTCCACTCGTCATAGATCTCCAATCAGAGAGGCAACCTACTTCCTTTCTCTGACTTCACCCACATTGCTGATATCTGGTCGAATTTACTACCTCATCTTGAATGGAGAGCGAGTGAACGTCAATGACCAAACTCTCATGCGTGACCTTGACATACGTCTTGCTAAAGGCAACGTATACAACTTCCACAACCTTGACTTCATGTATATTCCCGCTGATTACTTCGTAAACAAACTCCATAACTTTGATTAGACAGGATTTACCACGCTGGAAGACTTGCCGACTCTCCCTAATCAGTTCAAGTCTATTCAAACACTCATTTAACCGGTACCGTAGAGTACGTTGAATAACTTTCCCACTCCTGACATCCGGCTCATTGTCCTATAATTTCCAGGATTATTTTTAGTGCCTATTATAAATGCCAGAACAACATTACTGGTCCTCCAATCCTCCGGTACATCACCTACGGCTAAGGATATTTGAAATATCTCTAGTAGAACCTTGCAGCTTATTCACTTGCCACACAGAGGGTCCGAGGAAACACCTTTTCAGGCCCAAGATATCTGCGCAAATCAGCAAGCACTTTATTCTCTGTAATCTCAATCGGTTTCATTAAGTTGAAGCTGATTTGTATCTCATCTGCAGACTTTGTTTCCATCTTCTGAGGAAATAGGGATGCAAGCATCCGTTTAAGATCTCCCCCATTTCTTTTGGATTCATGTATCGGTTACCATTCCGAAAATCTACAGGTCCAATTTTGTCCTTTGCAATCCTCTTGCTCTGAACTTATCTGTAGATTGTCTTAGTATTCTCTTAACCTTGTCTGCTAGGGCAAACTAATGACTTCGTTCAGTCCTCCTAATTTCTTTCTTAAGTGTTGTCTTCACTCTCTTTAACACTATATCTACTTAATTTGTTCCTACCAGCCGGTCCCTGCTGTGCACCACTTTTTCTTTTTTTTTGCTTATATAGAGACTCAGTATTACTTTAAAAGCACGGTTTTCTAAGAAACCTTGCCAAAGAGTCTCGGCCCAAAACGTCGACTGTAATTTTTCCATAGATGCTGCCTGGCCGGATAAGTTTCTCCAGCATTTTGTGTTAGTTGCTTGTATTTCTAGCATCTTCACAGTTGATCTTTTTCCCTAAACCTTTTATAATTACCTTTTAATTTGAACGGCACGTACAGGTTTTGAACTCTGAAAATTTCACCTTTGAAGGCCTACCACTTAAATAGTACACATTTTCCAGATACCTGCATGTCCCAATCTACACATGCCTGGTCCTTCCTGATGACATCAAATGTGGCCTTTCTGTCAGTCAACTGAAGTGCCATTTTATGTGTTCAACATTAATTAGCCCATATTGATTGCCTTTCATGGCTCCAAAATATATAACACGTTTTACTAATGCGTTAATGTAAATGGATTTGATGGGCAACCATGCACTGGCTCCATCCCTGCAGATTGTCACAGTTTGCAAAAGGAGAAATTGGGGCAGCCAACATTTGAATTCACCTAGAGAAAGAATATTTGCTGATTAGGGATTTCCAGCATTGCTTTGTGTCGGGTAAGGTGTGTCACTACTTTTGGTATTTGAGGAGGTAGTGGTATATTGCTAAAGACAGAGTAGTAAGCCTCCGTAACATTTTTCACATGACTGTGCATTGTTACGTCGCTTCCAAGGCGAGCTGGCTAATTGCATCTATAATATGCTGTGCTAGAGGAGGCAGAGATTCTTAGAAGATGGAATGCTTTTCAATAGGATGATCTTGAGCTCCGCAGCATCATAATTCGATGAAATGGAACTGGAGGTTGAAGCGGGCTGGGAGAGGTCATATGGGACAATTTTCAAAAACAAAATAAAGCATAGAATAGTTGGCGAATTATGATAAAACTATAAGCAATGGTTAGGTCACAGTTGGAGCACAGACTGCAGTTCTACAGACATTTTGCTCTAGGAAGAGCAGAAGGGATGAGTAAGATTTTGTTTTCCTGAAATGTTGGATGTTTTTTATGGAGAAGGAATGGTAATTTGAAATTCGTTTACTCAAAGTATGCAAGGGATAACTGGAAACTAATGGAAGTATGCAATATATGTGATGGAATGAGAGTTAGATATCCTAAGTCTCTCAAGACCACGAAGACAGATATTAAAATTAAAATGGATTTCAGGATAAAATTGCCCTGATGGGAGTGGAGTACATCTACAACATGCTAGTAGAGACAAATCTTAGAATCCAACAGGTATTCCGCTTTACAGCATTAATTCCTCGCGCCATTGCCAAGGAAAATAGTTGCCCTCTACCCCTAATATGATTGTTATTAAAACATGTTTTGTAAGTCTTTGAATTCTATCCTTGCCCATTGTGGGTAACACGAAGAATCTGCACACTCCTGAGTGGCTGAAGACATGGTGCAGGAGGGAGGAATTCAGATTTATAGATAATTGGACAGTTTTCCAGGGAAGGTAGGACTTGTTCCGGCTGGAAGGTTTACATATGAACTGGAGGGGGACAAATATTATTGCAGCTATGTTTGCCAGAGAGGAACCAGTGGATTTAAACTAGATGCAGGGGGGCGGGGGTGGGGGGAACCAGAGTGCGGGAACAGATGTAGGAGAGAAGGGAGAAAAAGAAAATAGTAAAGTTGTTTGTACAAATAGTGATAAACAGAGAGTAAGAGAGGAAAGTTTCTGAAACGCTAGGAGAATTATGATGAAGGTGGATGAGCTTAAAACATGAATTGATACCTGGAAGTATGATGTGGTAGTTATTAGTGAAACATTGTTACAGGAGGGCTGTGATTGGCACTAAATATTCCTGGATTATTTTGCTTCAGGTGTGATAGAATCAGACGGACAAGAGGGGGAGGTGTTGCATTGCTTGTCAGAGAAAATATTACAGCTATGCTCTGGCAGGATAGATTAAAGTGCTGTCTAGGGAGACTATTTGGGTGGAATTGAGGAATGGGAAAGGTGTAGTAACACTTATAAGGGTGTATTATGGACCACCTAATGGGGAGTGAAAATTGAAGGAGCAAATTTGTAAGGAGATAGAAGGTATTTGTAGTAAGCACAAGGTTGTAATTGTGGGAGATTTTAATTTTCCACATATAGACTGGGAAGCGCATACTGTAAAAGGGCTGGATGGTTTAGAGTTTGAAAAATGTGTGCAGGATAGTTTTTTTTGCAGCATTACATAGAGGTACCAACTAGAGAAGGGGCAGTATTGGATCTCCTGTTAGGGAATGAGATAGGTCAGGTGACGGAGGTATGTGTTGGGGAGCACTTCGGGTCCAGTGATCATAATGACAGCAGTTTCAATATAATTATGGAGATGGATTGGTCTGGACCCATGGTTGAGATTTTTGGTTGTAGAAAGGCTAACACTGAGGAGATGCGAAATGATTTAGAAGGAGTGGATTGGGATAATTTGTTTTATGGGAAAGATGTAATAGAAAAATGGAGGTCGTTTAAAGGTGAAATTTTGAGGGTACAGAATCTTTATGTTCGATTTAGGTTGAAAGGAAAGCTTAAAATTTGGAGCGAGCCATGGTTGTCAAGGGATATTGGACAGTTAGTTCGGATAAAGGGAGATATCTACAATAAACATAGGCAGCATGAAGTAAATGAGGTACTCGAGGAATATGAAGAATGTAAAATTAACCTTAAGAAAGAAATTAGAAAAGCTAAAAGAAGATACGAGGTTGCTTTGGCAAGTGAGGTGAAAATAAATCCAAAGGTTTCTACAGTTACAATAAATAGCAAAAAGATAGTGAGGGATAAAATTGGTCCCTGAGAAAATCAAAGTGGACAGCTATGTGTGGAACCAAAAGAGATTGGGGAGATTTTGAAAAAAATTCTTTTCTTTGGTACTCACTAAGGAGAAGGATATTGGATTGTGTAAGGTAAGGGAAGCAGGTAGGGAGGTTATGGAAACTAGGAAGATTAAAGAAGAGGAAGTACTGGCGCTTTTAAGGAATATAGAAGTGGATAAGTCTCCGGGTCATGACAGGGTATTCCCTAGGACCTTGAAGGAGTTAGTGTAGAAATAGCCGGGGGTCTGACAGAAATATTTCAAATGTCATTAGAAACCGGGATGGTGTCGGAGCTTTTGCGTATTGTTCATTTCGTTCCATTGTTTAAAAAAGTTTCTAAGCGTAAACCAGCAATTATCGGCATGTAAGTTTGACGTCATTTGTGGGTAAATTGATAGAAAGTATTCTTCGAGATGGTATATATAATTATCTGGATAGACAGGGTCTGATTAGGAACAGTCAACATGGATTTGTGCGGGGAAGATCATGTTTGACAAATCTTATTGAGTTTTTTGAAGAGGTTACTTGGAGAGTTGACGAGGGTACAGCGGTGAATGTTGTCTATATGGACTTCAGTAAGGACTTTGACAAGTTTCCACACGGAAGGTTAGTTAGGAAGGTTCAATCGTTAGGTATTATTTTTGTCGTGGATAACTGCTTGTCACATTGGAGGCCAGTGACTAGTGGTGTGCCTCATGGATCTGTGCTGGTTCCAATGTTGTTTGTCATATGCATTAATGATTTGGATGATGGGGTGGTAAATTAGATTAGTAAGTATGTAGATGATACTAAGATAGGTGGCGTTGTGGATAATGAAGTAGGTTATCAAAGCTTGCAGAGAGATTTAAGCCAGTTAGAAGAGTGGGCTGAAATATGGCAGATGGAGTTCAATACTGATACATGTGAGGTGCTACATTTTGGTAGGACTAATCAAAATAGAATATGCATGATAAATGGTAGGGCATTGAGGTATGTAGTAGAACAGAGGGATGTAGGAATAAGGGTGCATAGTTGAAGAACATGGTGTTGAAGAAAGCTTTTGGTATGTTGGCCTTTATACATCAGAGAATTGTTCATAGGAGTTGGGATGTAATATTACAATTGTACAAGGCAGTGGTAAAGCCAAATTTGGAGTATTGTGTATAATTCTGTTCACCGAAATATACGGAAGATGTCAACAAAATAGAGAGAGTACAGAGAATATTTACAAGAATGCTACCTAGGTTTCAGCACCTAAGTTACAGAGAACTGTTGAACAGGTTGGGACTCTTTTCTTTGGAGCGTAGAAGTTTGAGGGGGTACCTAAGAGAGGTATTTAGAATTATGAACGCTATAGATAGATTTGACGTGGATAGGGTTTTTCCATTGAGAGTAGGGGAGATTCAAACAAGAGGACATGAGTTGAGAGGGGGCAAAAGTTTAGGGGTAACATGTGGAGGAACTTCTTTACTCAGAGAGTGGTAGTTGCGTGGAACGAGCTTCCAGCAGAAATGGTAGAGGTAGGTTTGATATTGTCATTTAAAGTAAAATTGGATAGCTATATGCATAGGAAAAGAATGAAGGGTTATGGGTTGAGTGCGGTTCAGTGGGACTACGTAAGAGTAAGCGTTCGGCACCAACTAGAAGTTCCAAGATAGCTTGTTTCCGTGCTATAATTGTTATATGGTTACATGGTTGTTATATGTGTGTACCTTCGTTTGTCTCTTCTGAGGAAGCAGAAGATCGCCAGGTGTCCAACAATATCTCCTTATTACAAAGGACTCAAGTATAAGTCAAGGAAATAAGTACTAATGATACTAATATCAGCGAGAGCACCACTACTATCATGCTCCTGGCCGTGAAGTCCGCATTCCAGTTCACGGTCCGGTCCGTGTACTCAGGTCTCCGGGTCTTCCAGCTGTCCCTTGCTTTGGTTGAGTTAATCATAGGCACCTGTTTCCCATCTTGGGCTTGGAATATATCTTGTGGCTGAGGAATTAATGCATGGAGCAGGGTTTCAGATTTTTGGATCAGTGAGATCTCTTCTCGGGAAGAGGACCTGTACAGATTGGATGGGTTGCACCTGAACTCGAGGGGGAGCAATATCCTAGCAGGTAGGTTTGCTAGCATGTTTCGGGAGTGTTTAAACTAATTTGCAAGGGGGATGGGACCCGGAGCGAAAGAGCAGTGAAAGAAGTGCATGGAGTAAAGCCTGATCTAACATATAGAGAGGCTTTGAGGAAAGAGAAGCAGAATAAACGGTGTAAAGGTAGTAAGGGAGAAGAGCTGAACTGTGTGTACCTCAATGCAAGAAGCATCAGGAACAAAGGTGATGAACTGAGGGCTTGGATACATACATGGAATTATGATGTACTGGCCATTACAGAGAGTTTGCTGGCACTAGGGTGGGAATGGATTCTCAACATTCCTGGATTTCAGTGCTATAAAAGCGATACGGTGGGGGAGGGTGGAGTGGAGGAGGGGTGGCATTACTGGTCAGTGATACTATTACGTTATAGAAAGGGTGTGTAATGTAGCAGGATCCTCCTTTGAGTCAATATGAGTGGAAGTCAGGAACAGGAATGGAGCAGTTACTCTATTGGGAGTATTCTATAGACCCCTGGTAGCAGCAGGGATACAGAGGAGCAGATTGAGAGGCAGATTTTGGGAAGGTGCAAAAATGACAGGGTTGTTATCATGGGTGACTTTAACTTCCCTAATATTGATTGGCACCTGATTAGTTCCAAGGGCTTAGATGGGGCAGAGTTTGTTAAGTGTGTCCAGGACGGATTCCTGTCACAGTATGTGAACAGACCGACTAGGGGGAATGCCATATTAGATCTAGCACCAGGTAATGAACCGGGTCAGGTCACAGATCTCTCAGTGGGTGAGCATCTGGGGGACAGTGACAACTGCTCCCTGGCCTTTAGCATTATCATGGAAAAGGATAGAATCAGAGAGGACAGGAACATTTTTAATTGGGGAAAGGCAAATTATGAGGCTATAAGGCTAGAACTTGCGGGTATGAATTGGGATGATGTTTTTGTAAGGAAAGGTACTATGGACACGTAGTCATTGTTTAGAGATCTCTTGCAGGATGTTAGGGATAAATTTGTCCCGGTGATGAAGATAAAGAACGGTAGGGTGAAGGAAACATCTGTGACAAGTGAGGTGGAAAATCTAGTCAGGTGGAAGAAGGCAACATACATGAGCTTTAGGAAACAAGGATCAGATGGGTCTATTGAGGAATATAGGAAGCAAGGAAGGAGCTTAAGAAGGGGCTTAGAAGAGCAAGAAAGGGGCATGAGAAGGCATTGGCGAGTAGGGTAAAGGAAAACCCCAAGGCATTCTTCAATTATGTGAAGAACAAATGTATGACAGGAGTGAAGGTAAGACCGATTAGAGATACAAGTGGGAAGATGTGCCTGAAGGCTGTGGAAGTGAGTGAGGTCCTCAATGAAACCTTCTCTTCGGTATTCACCAATGAGAGGGCACTTGATGATGGTGTAGACAATATGAGTGAACTTTGATCTTCTGGAGCATGTTGATATTAAGGGAGGGGAGGTGTTGGAGATGTTAAAACACATTAGGACGGATAAGACCCCGGGGCCTGACGGAATTTTCCTGAGGCCACTCCACGAGGCGAGGGAAGACATTGCGGAGACTCTGGCTAGGATCTCTATGTCCTCGTTGTCCTCGGGAATGGTACCGGAGGATTAGAGAAAGGCGAATGTTGTCCCTGTCACAATGGGAGCATTGGGAGCAAGGATGGACGCAAATGCAAGACACATCTAGTGAGGTTACTTAGTTCTAGTTTATTGTTCGACACCAGGAGAGCTAGGCAGGAGCAGGAGTACCGAATTGGACAAAGACTTACGACTACTACTAGGCTGGGACTAGGGGTCTGGGCTAGGACTCGGAATTGGATCCCAGAAATAGAGGAGACATAAAGAGGCTAGGGTATGGACTCCGAGAAAGAGACTGGGCAAGGCCCCAGTACCTGGGTCTTGCCTCTGGCTCGGACCCCAGAACCAGGCAAGGACATGACATGGGCTAGGGAGAGGAGGAACATGGGAACACAGAGCCTCGGTCTCGGGAGAGCAGGTACATGGAACTATGGGCACATACACAGAACACAAAGCCGGGACCCCTCCTTGGGTTCAGGACATAGGGCCAGAACTCACACAGAGAACAGAGCCGGGACCCCTCCTTGGGAGCAGGACATAGGGCCGGGACTCACACATAGGATAGAGAGCCGGGACCCATCCTTGGGTACAGGACATAGGGCCGGGACTCACACACAGAACAGAGAGCCGAGACTCCTCCTTGGGTACAGGACATAGGGCCAGGACTCACACACAGAACAGAGAGCCGGAACCCCTCCTTGGGTACAGGACATAGGGCCGGGACTCATGACCCCCGCGGGGCAATGGCAAGACAGCTTGACTTTCCCCACGGAGCCGAGACCAAGGCAAGACATGACTCCCCGCGGAGCAACGGCAAGACGACCTGACTGACCCCACGGAGGCGAGGACAAGACAAGACCAACACGAAAGAACACCAGACATTACCTATCTAACTCCGGCGATAGAACTAGACCGAAGTGCAGGCGAGGGCTGCAGATGAGGGCGAGAGGCAAGAGGGGCAGTGAAGAGATTCAGACAGTGGGGATAGGACAGGAATCACAGACCACCAGGATCAGGACTCGACTCGGAACTTGGAAGCCGCCGGGGCCAGGACTCGATTCGGAACTTGGAAGCCGCCAGGGACAGGACTAGACTCAGAACTTGGAAGCAGCTAGGCACAGGACTCGACTCGGAACTTGGAAGCCGCCAGGTCCAGGACTTGACTTGGAGCCTCCGGGTAGTGGCGAGCTCTCGACTCGGCCAGGTAACAGTAGACAGCGGTTCTTGATTCCCTCCAGTGGTTTAACTGACAGACCCACCTCGGTGAGGAAACTTTGCGGCTCACTTTGGCGAAGTAAATTGACAGGGTTGCTGCGTTTAGGAAAGGCGAATTACTGGCTCTCACTTTGGCCGGAGACCAGGCTTGCTACGGCCAAATGACACTGGCACGCCGTACCTTTGGTGACTTTGCAGACGCTCTCACGCTGAACAGCTGAAGCGGAGGGTGTAAACTCCCGGTTCAGTCGAGAGTAAATTGCCTCCAATCACCAAAGCCGAGGGACACGGGAAAGCAGGGAACCAAAGGGAAACAGGGAGTCAACAGTCTGGATCGTAATGTAAACAAACTAAATTCAAAGGGACCCCGATAAATAGGTACTGTCTGGTGTCCATTTGTGTTGTTCTTGTCTTGTCTTGTCCTCGCCTCCGTTGGGTAAGTCAGGCCGACTTGCCATTGCTCCGCGGGGGGTCTTGTCTTGTCCTCGCCTCCGTGGGGTAAGTCAGGCCGTCTTGCCGTTTCCCCGCGGGGGTCATGAGTCCCAGCCCTACGTCCTGTACCCAAGGAGGGGTTCTGGCTCTCTGTTCTGTGTGTGAGTCCTGGCCCTATGGCCTGTACCCAAGGAGGAGTCCCGGCTCTCTATTCTATGTGTGAGTCCTGACCCTATGTCCTGAACCCAAGGAGGGGTCCCGGCTTTGTGTTCTGTGTATGTGTCCATGGTTCCATGTACCTGCGCTCCCGAGACCGAGGCTCTGTGTTCCCATGTTCCTCCTCTCCCTAGCCCATGTCATGTCCTTGCCTGGTTCTGGGGTCCGATCCGAACCATGACAGTCCCCTGGCTCAAAAAAGGTACTCGGGATAGTCCGGGTAATTATAGAACAGTGAGCCTTACATCTGCGGTAGGAAAGCTGTTGGAAAAGATTCTTAGAGATAGGGTCTATGGGCATTCTTATAATCATGGTCTGATCAGGGACAGACAGCATGACTTTGTGAAAGACAGATCGTGTCAAACAAGCCTGATAGAGTTCTTTGAGTTGGCGACCAGGCATATAGATGAGGGTAGGATAGTGGATGTGATTATATGGATTTTAGTAAGGCATTTGACAAGGTTCCACATGGTAGGCTTATTCAGAAAGTCAGAAGGCATGGGATCCAGGGAAGTTTGGCCAGGTGGATTCGGAATTGGCTTGCTTGCAGAACGCAGAGGGTCTTGGTGGTGGGAGTACATTCAGATTGGAGGATTGTGACTAGTGGTAACCCACAAGGATCTGTTCTGGGACCTCTACTTTTCATGATTTTTATTAACGACCTGGATGTGGGGCTACTCATTTTATCATGAGTTGATCCATTATCCCACTTTGTCCCACTCCCCCGCCTTCTTACCATAACCTTCCATGCCCTGGCTACTCCGATACCTATCAGTCTCTGCTTTAAATACACCCCATGACTTGGCCTCCACTGTGGCCCGTGACAACAAATTCCATAGATTCACCACCCTTTGGCTAAAAACAAAAATCTTCGCATCTCTGTTCTGAATGGGCGCCCTTCAATCCTTAAGTCATGCCCTCTCGTACTAGACTCCCACAGCATGGGAAACAACTTTGACACATCCTCTCTGTGTCAAAGCTGGCGGAAGTTCCAGAGAACTAAGTGCCGATTCCGAGATTGTTGGGCTCCTTGATGAGGACAAGAGAACCCTATCCCTGGACAGGTGGCCGAAGGATGGAGTATGAGCATAGTTGAGTGAAATGGAAGAGATGCAGTTGAGGGCAGTTTTGATGGCAGAGAAAGGGTAGCACCTTTCTTTGGAAAAGGAAGACATCTCCTTCATTCCAGAATGGAAAGCCTAACCCTGAGAGTAGATGCGGCGGATTTGGAGGAATTGAGAGAAGGGGGTATTTTGTTTGACAAGTAACAGGTTTGGAAGAGGTATTGCCCAGGTAGCTATGAATGACCATGTGTTTATAATAGACATCAGTAGATTCGCAGTTTCCAGAGATACACTGAGTTTGAAACAGGGCAGGAAATTTTTGGAAATGGTCCAGGTCATTTTGGGGGCAGGGTGGAAGTGCGAGGCATAGTTTATGAAGTTGACGAGCTCCGCATTTGTGAAGGGAGCAGCACCAATGCAGTCATCGATTTTGCGTAGAAAAAATGGGCTAAGGACCCACGTGGAGGCTTAGATTTTTCAATGTATCCGACAATAATGCAGGCACAGCTGGAACCCATGCGATGGCCCATAGCTACACTCTTTCTTTGAAGGAAGTATGAGGAAGCAAAGAAGCAATTATTAACTGTGAACACATGTTCCACTAGATGGAGGAGAGTGGTGGGGGAGTGGAACTGTTTGGGTTTGGTGTCCAGAAAGAAATGAAGAACTTTTATGCCTTCCTGAAAGAGGATGGAGTTACTGGACATCCCCAGTGCGGGACAGGGAACTTGAAAGGATCCGGAATGTTTGAAGTGTCATAGATGTTGGTAGGAAGGGAGTGAATTGTGGATATAAAACAGAGCCGCGATACGCACTTATGAGTTCAGTTGCTCCGGAAAAAGCTCTTACAAAACTTTGAGATGTAGTGCATCTGGTGCAACTGACGTATCTACCTTAAGATGTTTCAGTTTGCCTAGCTTATTTTTCCTTTTAAGAAAAATGTACTCATTCCTGCTCCCTGTCATTCACGGACCACTGTCGCGCTGTTAAGATCTTCCACAGCGAAACCTGATGCAAAGAAATTGTTAACAACATAGTTTCTTTGCCCCCATTACTACCTCATCAGCATAACTTTCCAGTGTTCAGTGTTCCACTATCAACTCTTATCTCCCTTTTGCTGTGCATATAACTGAAAAAAAGCTTCCTATTTTATACTATTGTCCAGTTTGCCCTCCTATTTCAGATTTTCCCTTCTTATGGCTTTTTCGTTGCCTTTGTTGGATTTTAAAAACTTCCCAAGCATCCAACTTCCCACTCACTTTTGCTACATTAAATTACCCTTTCCTTGTTTTTTTTTTGTGCAGTCCTTAACTCCTCTAGTCAGCCACGGTTTCATACCACTGCCATTTGAGAACTTCTTCCTCTGCAGGCCATATCCACCCTGCAACTTGTGGACTATTCTCAGAAATTTCAGCCATTTCAACTCTGCCATCATTCCCGACAGTAATTTTCTCCAATCCATCTGGGTAAGCTCCTTTCTCATGTTTCTCTAATTTCCTTTATTTCATTGCGATACTAAAACGTGTGAGCTTCTCATACTCAAATTGGTGTATGAATTCAATCATATTATGACCATTGCGTCCTAATGATTTCTTTACCTGAAGTTCCCCAACAAAATCTAGATTATTGCATGACACCCTTTCTAAGATTGTTTTTCAATGAGGAGGCTCAAACACAGTCTGATCTAAAAAAGCCACCTCTTAGGCATTTAACAAATTCCCTTTCTTGTGATCTGACACCAAGATAATTTTCCCAATACCATTTCATATTGGATTTCACCATTACAATTGCAACATTGCACATATTGCATGCCCTTTCCTGCTCCCTTTGCAATCTCAACCCCGTATCTTGGCAACTAATATATGATTCCCATAATGTTTTTCTTTTACCTTCTCCATTTCCGAACGACGCTCACAAAGATTTAACATTCTCTGACCCTATGGCACATCATTTTGATGTTGTAATTGCATCTCTTTCCGACACTGCTTATGCATTCCTGCCCGTATTTTCGATATAAAGTATATTGTTTGATATTTTGCTTCCAACTATCACCTTCTTTCAGCTACGGCTCAGTAATGCCAGCAACGCAACACTAATAAATCACTAATTGTGCCACAAATTCACCCACCCAATTTCGAATACTTCATGTATTTAAATACAGCGCATTCAGTCCTGCCTTCTTCGCTCTTTCTGATTTTCGCCTTTCTGGTACAATTTATCTCTTTGACAGATAAAGAGATTAAAATCTTTGTGCATATATCTACGACTGGGGAAGAGGGTTGTGGAGAATACCGTGAACAAAATACTAGGGATATTCGTAACGGCCCACAGAAGGGCTTGATAACATTTCAGAACGAACGAAACTCACGATCATATTAGAGCAATGTGCATCATGCAGATTTCCCACAAAGAAACAGAACGCGGAATATCCGATTCACTCTGAGATTCGCATAGTCATTCCTGAGAAGGAACTTCACAGACACCGTCAACAATCTTTGCTTCAAAGAGGGAACCAAAGCACGGGATTGATAGAATATACATGAACATTAAATTTCAAATTTAAAGTGGATTTGTTACCGAACTACACATATATCACAATTAATATATATGAATTTTCTACTTATGCTGCCGTTAATGGTAAAAAAAAATCTACCCCTGCTACTACTACGTTAACAAAATAAACCGTGGCATTTTCCAAGGCAACTCTTGAAGTCCACAAAGGTTCTGTCTCGCTGCAAACTGTCTCTAATTTATTGAATGGGCCGAAAATTTGTTATCAAAACAGAAAAAATGAAACAAGCTTTACCTTAACACACTTTTTATACATGGATGAAATTAGAAATTCTTTCATCAGTTAAGCTAAAGCTACTAACTGAAATCGTAGATGTATTTTGTAAAGATATAAACGATGAACTTTGGACTGAATAAATATTTAACATAAAGAAATGTGCACTGGAGTTTATGGAATACAAAGCAGAACAACACAACACGATACAACTGATGGGTGATTATGAAACATGTAAGTATCTGGGATATCAACAAGGAAAGAAAATAGATCATAATATGGTAAAGGCAAAATAATAATACAGAATTTACTTCAAGGCGTCAGAAAATCTGCCAAATTGAGATTAAGAGAAAAATTATAACAACGACAATAAACACTTTCGCAATACCAATATTAATGTATTTATTTTTGCGTGATTTTTTTTCCAACACCGATCTGGAATATTTACAAAGAAAGTAATAACTGAGATGACAAATTCATGTTCATCCGAATGATCTTAGATTATATCTACCTGTGGCAGAAGGGGAAAGCAGAAAAACAGACATTTCAAAGCTACAAAATAGCCAGATGAAACTTCGGGGATATAATTTCATCAACGAAAACGGTAATCAGTACTCCATGCAAGCATATTCCATTCTGATAAGAAGTATACACTACTACACGTTATTAAGACCATAGGTAAGGAAAGGTACGTCGCATCCAGCATATCTCCCGTTAGCGGACGACTTCCTCCCACGCTGCTCTGACGTAGTGGGAAATCGCGTACGAGACATTTTACAGCAGTGGTTTGCCATTGCCTTCTGCTGGGTGAGTTGTTTTTTTTTTTTCTTCAAAGAGATCTTAACGCAGCACTGAAGAAAAGCGTGCAGGGGAGCTGGCTGGATTCGACCTCGTGACCTCCAGCCCCACAGTCCAGCGCTGATAAATAAGACCATAGCCAGAAAAATAGAGACATTACAACTATTTAAGAAAACGATAGCCAATGGGACAGCATTAGGAAGAAATCGATAGAAGACATCCGCACGAACTGACCAAATTAGACGTCGAACACCTGGCTCAGAGTTTGAGACCTCTTCCCAGAAACAGAAGGGTTTCTTGTGGCAAGACAGGATCCGGAGCTTAACAAAAAAAAAAAAAAAAAAAAAAATCAAAGATATATAATAATAGACCAACAGTTACAAGATGGCAAATGTAGAAAATACAGAGAAAACACAGACATAATGCAACATATAACAGGATCATGTAGCTGTATAACACAAACTGTTTACTTATACTGGCACAATCAAGTGGCAAATGTCAAACATCAAAATCTTGATTTAATATGCAAATTTAAAAATAAAATCACACCTTAGTACATATCCCAGCCTGGTCCAGTTTTAAGTCAGAATCCACAAACTACGTTCAATAGAAAAGTATATACGAGGGTTGATTGATAAGTTCGTAGCCTGAGGTAGAAGGAGTCAATTTTAGTAAACATAGCATCTTTATTTTTCAACATAGTCCCCTCATACATTTACACGCTTAGTTCACTGGTCGTGGAGCATACTGATCCCCTCTTTGTAGAAGTCGGCGTCTAGGAACTCCAGAGGTGGTCTACAGCAGGGGTGATTGATAAGGTCTTGCCCTAAGGTAGAAGGAGATGAGTTCTTAACTTCAAACTTTCTGCCTAATCACTCAAAGAGTTGACTTGCACGAACATGTAACGAGAACTCATCTCCTGATGTCGATCACTCTTGATGGTCAAAGACGCCGACTTCAACAAAGAAGGGATTCGTATGTCCACGACAGCTGGACTAAGTGTGGAAATGTAGGAGGGGAATATGTTGAACAATAAACGTGCTAGGTTTTCCAAAATTGACTCCTTCTACCTAAGACTACAGACTTATCAATCACCCTTCGTACATACATATCGAGGATCGTAAAATTAGGGACCATCAATTAAAGGAATGTGCGACATAAAATACATGTAAGGACCCGTTCTTGTCACGGACATAACCTAATGTTCGCAGCAATGGTCGTTATGTGTTAAGGCGTTCAAAAGGAACACATTCCAGCCAGAACACCGGCAGATTTTCAGAACAATCAATGTTCAATTATTGGAAATAAATGATCCAGAGCTAACGAGGTGAAAAAACAAGGTTGCATGAACGTCCGTTCACTTATACTGCACAGCCACGTTTAGAAGGGTGTTCATTCATGAATAAGGTGAAACAGGAAGCACCTTCTCCGTTGTATTAGTGTACTCTGCTGTGCTATTGGGTGAAATTAACTGTCTTCAAATATTTCCCCACAGGGATGGGTGAACTACGACTGGTTGGCGGGGAGAACAGATGCGCTGGCCGTGTGGAAGTCCTGCATGGAGGACAGTGGGGAACACTTTGTGATGAATACTTCAGCCTGGAAGATGCAAGCGTGGTCTGCGAACAGTTACAGTGCGGTGCAGTAAAACCAAATCGCAAAGATGCTTATTTTGGCGAAGGCAAAGGTCCGTTGTGGAAGGATAACTACCGCTGTCTGGGAAACGAGTCACGATTAGCTGATTGTCCAGTCTCAACTTGGGGTCAGATTAGCTGTTCACATGCGAATGACGCCAGTGTCATCTGCACCAGTGAGTCACAGAAAATATATGACTGAAATAAAATGCCTTTTGGTCGAAGATATATTCAAAACAGTAACCTTTTAATCAATTGAATGTCTCTGCCTTTTAGTGGCGATTATGTTGAATTGTGATTTGAAGCAGATGGTTGGCGTGCCTTTGTTTTCCATCGATAGTCCAGCAGGCCATTTCCGTTATCTCACAAATATACCATACTTGAGTACAGAGAAAACGTGTTCTGATGTTTAGAGAATAATTGCATAAAAGGAAGAAGGGTGATGACAATTGATATAGCAGGATAGTAGCTTTGGCACGATGTAGATATCCCCACATACAGAAATGTAATATTTGCGTAGATACTACTGAAGTCATAGATTTTATTGAAGATCTGATAGGAGGCAATATGAAAGGAAGGGCCGCATTTAAGCTGGCTGAGTAAGAAGAAAATCTGATATTGTTACCTAAAACATCGAACACTGCGGCCCGGCACTCTCCCTTCCCACAATATTTCCCCGACCTTTTTAACCTATTCTAAAATCAGTCTAATCTTTCCTTGCTGCACAAACGTCCGTTTTGTTTCTGTCGTCCATGTGCCTATTTAAGGGTTTCTTAAACGTCCCTAATATATCGGCCTCTATCAACACCACTAACAGGACGATCCAAGCACACGCCAACCTCTGCGTGAAGGATTTAACTCTGAAACCCCAGCGATGCGTTATTCAAACCACTTTAAAATTAAACTTGCTTGTACTTGCCATTTTTCCCTTGTGGGAAGTCCCTATGTATCGACTTTATAAAATGCCATTACTATCCTGTACACCTCTATCGATTAACACCTTATTCTACTTCGCTTCAAAGAGAAACTCCGTGGCATATTTATTTCTCGGTGTGATCTTTTTTTTCTTCTGTAACACCCCAAACCACCCAAACCGAAAGCAGGGAGAAGCAGCAAATCCCTCAAATCCCGTCTGCGGTACTTGGCTTTGCTGTCAGGTAACAAAGTGAAGAAACTTGCGAAAGACCCCGCTCGCGTCAACGGAGAATTGTCGGTCAGGTATTAGAATACGGAGTGCATTCAGCATTTATCAGTACATTCAAAGTTTAACTAGTCTTTCACACGTTTTCAGTCCAATTTCCTGCGATAAACTACAGAAGTTATTCTTATAGATTTATTATTGACTGATGAACTTTATTGATGCTGCTCGCATTCGAAGTGACATGTGGAATATTCATGTGTAAAACATACTTTACAGGTAATAGTTGGTAATGTGCAGAATAGCTTGAAATAATATCTTTTTACCCCATTTTTTCGATATCGTAGATGAAAGTTGGTCCTTGAGACTGAACGATGGGGGCAGCCGCTGCGATGGCCGAGTGGAGATGTATGATAAAGGTACTTGGCGTAGAGTGCAAGACAAATTTTGGACCATCAATGAAGCAAGAGTTGTCTGCAGACAACTGCGTTGCGGCTCGGCGATAGCTGCCTATAACTGCTCAAAGTACAGAGAGAATAAACGGCCCGTGTTGTTGATCGAACTTCAATGTGAAGGAGACGAGTCGCACCTCCGAAACTGCAAGAGCTCCATGTGGAAGCGGTCTTCCTCTGACATCACGGGTATTGGTGTCCTGTGTTCAGGTGAATATCGTTAAAAGGTGTGCAATGGAAATTTCTAAACTGGTGTCGCCATTAATAATAAGTTGAGATATGCAGAGCCATTGAGTCATCTAGATATTTATTGGGCTAGCTGGTCATGAGGGCACTGACAATCAACTCACCTTTTGTAGGATTTCGATCTTATACCACACACTTCAACCTGCTACAAAAATTCGTCACCCTACTGCTTCGCAGACTCTAAAATTTATTTGGATATCAGAGGGAATTTACAATGCACAACTTTGGGAGGTGAATCAAAACCTAAGTACAGATGAAAGTCACATCTTTAGGGGCAAAATATGTAAAATTCGCACAACCTGGCATTGAATCTGCTTCACTGGATCTGTGATGCAACCGCTTCAGATGCTGCGTACACGATAGCGCTCTTTCATTCACCATTGGGTTGTGCGGCAGCAGTGCGACAGAATGAGCGATTTGATTTACCTCCTACCTTAGGTGTAATCAATCATCGCTACGAGATTTATATTAACTCTCGCAGAGCTTTCAAGTAAAGTCTTACTACACAATGTCGAAATGACAGGATATGCACGTTGAAATTGAAAGCGGAAATCAAGCATTTTAGCGAACACAGTAGGACTTCAGATATGCGAGTTTGCAAAGTGGTGATTGGAACGGGAAGAGATTGTGAGTCTCAGAGAACTGTTGATTATTCACTGTTATGACAGCTGAAATATCAGAGTCAGGAGAATACATGCTGGAGTTCGCTGGAATATGTCAAAATGTGACATTTTTTAAAAGTACTGAAGCACGGTAAATCTCTGCTGAGTTGTCAAAACTAGGGAGTCAGACAGATTTCAGACTGATGCAAGGGGAATTTATTTTTCAATTTTTTTAATTGATTTATAAGAATAAGGATAAATACAAACCAGAGGAGAGGTGATCTCAAATACATATTTCAATAATAGTAGAAACAAAGAAAGGGATATACACTGTCAAAATCATATATATTATTAAGCTAATATAAAGAATGAAAAGAACCACTTCTCCTCTTAACAGTTCATAGCTAAAAAACATACTCAAGGTTTCTAGTTATTGATTAAAAAAACACTAAACTAAACCTGAAACAAAAGAAGTGTGTGTGTGTGGGGGGGCGGGGTAGTGGTCGTGGGACTGGTCAGTCCGTATTGAGGATACAATTAAAAAAAAGGGAACAAATTCTTCTGGTCAAATCTAAAACTTCGCGGAGAAGAAAAAGAAAATAACTGAAAAAGTAAGAAGAATTAGATCGTATGAAAATATTGAATAAAAGGTCGCCACTTTTGTTCAAATTTAAAAGTTGTATCAAGCGTCCGACTCCATGTTTTCTCCAAACTTAAACAAGGCATTATGGAGGAGAGCCAAAAAGCGAAAAATTAGTCGGTGGATTGGGATCCTTCCAGTACAATAGAATAGCTTTCCTAGGCAATAATGTTGAGAAAGCTATCATGCGTTGAGCGGAAGCAGGAACTTTTCCAGATTATGTTGGAATAATCCCAAAGATTGCCATAAATTAATTAGGTTGTACGTCCAAACCTATGACTTTTGATAACGTTCTAAAAACATCTCTCCAAAAACTATTTAACTTTATGCAGGACCAAAGCATATGAGTTAAGGTAGCCACCTCATTGTTGCATCTGTCACATGTAGGATTTACATTAGAAACAATATGCGCTAGTTTATCTTTGGACGTATACTCAATCAAGGAGGGACGAGCACAGATAAATGAATTATTAACTAAATGACAAATTTTATTCCACTGATTATTTGAAAGTGACTCTTGAAGTTCCAATTCCCAAGCACGTTTAACTTTATCATTAGACATCATTCGTAAATTCAATAGTCGTTTATATAAAGTGGCTATCAATCCTTTTTAAATGGTTTAAACTGAAAGATAGCATCTATCATAGTTGGTAAATGAGCAACTGGGTAATTCAGTAACAAATCGCTTAAAAGAAAAAAAAAAACTCCTGACTTGTAAATGTCTAAGAAATTGTGCTTTAACTAAATCATATTTGTCCACTTGCTGGGAAAAAGACATTAAACAATCTTCTAAAAACAAATCGAGAAAAGTTTTCTTTCCTCTTAGTTTCCCATGGTAAAAAGGCCTTATCTAAAATTGATGGTTTAAAAAAATAGTTAAAATGGATATTACTAGAAAGAACAAAGTTTCTTAAGATAAAAAATCTGCGAAACTGAAACAAAATTTTTAATGTATGTCTAACAATGGGACTAAGATCTTGTCTACCAATCTTAGAAAATAAACAGGGAAGAGGAGCTCCCAGTAAAGAAGCTAAAGAAATCCCCTTTCCGGAGTTCTCCTCCAAATTTAACCATGAAGGACGGGCCTGGTTGAGTAGTGGACAGCTCTTTCTATGGGGCAGGTTTTGTCTACACAAACTTACAGAGTTTTTTTTTCCCTAGAGGTGACCAGAACGTTGATGAATGGCAGATAGTGAATGTATGCTAGATGGACTTTAGCAAGGCGATTGATAAAGTTCGCATGGGAGCTCATCAAGATAGTTGAATCTCTTGACATTTGGGGTGAGGAAGTAATTTGGATGTGACATTGGATTCGCGAGAAAAGCCAGAAAGTAACAGTTGCCACTCCAACTGAAGGCCCGTGGTTAGTGTTGAGCCGCAGAAATCATTACTTAATGCATTGTTATTTGTTGTATATGTATGTTCTATGTATATAAATCAATGACCTGCAGGATAATGTAGTAACTGGATCTACAAATTTCCAGATTGAGGATCAGTGGACAGCGTTGGAGGCTATCAAATCTTGCAGAGAAATATAGAGCAGCTGAGAAAAAAAATGGGCTGACAATGTCATGAAATTTGCTGCAGGATAGTTTGAAGTGTTGCACTTTTGGAAGAAAACCAGGGAAGGACTAACATAGTGAGCGGCAGGTAATGCGGTGTGCTGTAGAACGAGTGATCTGGGAATACAGATATGTAATTCCTTGAAAGTGGTGTCACAGTTATTTAGGGTCATAAAGTGAGATTTGGGCACTTTGGGTTCATAAATCAAAGAATTAAGCACAGCAGTTGTGATGTTACATTGAAGTCGGATAAAAGTTATTTTATATGGCAAAGTTATTTCCCACGGTAGGGGATTCTAGGACATGAGAGCACAAATTCAGGATTAAAGGACGGCCTTTTCGATGCGGAAAATTACTTCAGAGGGTGGTACATCTGTGGAATATATTCCCACGAGCAGCCGTGGAGATCATTGGGTGTATATAAGGAAGAGCTAGATTGGTTACGGATTAGCCAGGGCATCAAAGAGTAAGGGGTGAAGGTACATTAGTGCGGATGTCTGGAAGAATTGGATCAGCACATGATGGAATGGGGTAGCAGAGTCGATGGGCCGAATGACCTATTTCTGCTCCTATATCTTATGGTCTTATGGGCTTATAAAGTTTGAAAATAGATTTATTATCAAAACCTGTATCGAGAATACCGTTCCCCGATTCATCCAACCACAGGCAGTTACGAAATTTTAATACAGAATAATATCCTTGGAGGCTTCCTGCAATATGGATTACAGATTATTTTTGGATAAACCAGCCTGAGTTTCATACATCCTCATCGTCTTCATCTGAATTACATGCCTCCGCACAATCTGAAACTCAGGCAGGGGAGGGGTAGAGGTCCTGTTCAGTACGTTTAGGGAATGAGGAAGGAGGATGATGAGCAGGACCTCGAAAGTGGTAATCTCCGGATTAATCCCAGTTCCACGAGCTATTGAAGGTCAGCCAGCACAGGAAGATAGCGCAGATGAATGAGTGGCTGAGGAGATGGTGCAGGGGTCAGGGTTTCAATTTCTTTGATTATTAGAATCTATTCCGGGCGAGGGACGATGTGTACAAGTGGAGAGGATTGCACCTGAACTTGAGGGGAACCAAAACTCTGGGAGGCAGATTTGCTAATACTACTGGAGAGGGTTTGAACTAGGTTTGCAGGGTGGGGGGGGGGCGGGAACCGCAGTGCAGAGGCAGAGGTTGAGGTGGATGGTGCACAAGTAATGAGGAAGGACAGGTAGTTGATGGACAAAGAAGCACTCATCCAGGTAGTTTGAGTTGAGTCGATCTTAATGCAAGGTGTATAATACGCAAGGCGGACCAGTTTAGAAAATGGATCAATACGTGAATACGTGGAACTATTACAGCGATATGGGTGTCTCAGTGGCAGGAATGGCTACCGAGTGTGCTGAGCTTCAGATGTTTGGAAAAATGACAGGGAGGGAGGCAAAAGAGGCAGTGGTGTGTCACGACTAATCAAGGATAGTATCATGGCTACAGAAAAGGAGGAAGTCATGGAGGAATTGCCTACTGAGTCATTATTGGTGGAAGACAGTAACAGGTAGGGGTAAAGACACCACTGGGTGTTTCTTTATAGACCACCCCAATAGTAACAAAGACATCGAAGAGCAGATATGATGGTCATTTCTGGAATGGTGTAATAATAATAGGGTTGTTGTGATAGGTGACTTGAAGTTTGCTAATATTGACTGGCATCTCTTTAAAGCAGGGGGTTTAGATCGGGTGAAGTTTGTTAAGTGTATTCAGGAAGTGTTCCCGACAAAATATGTAGATACTCCAACTAGAGGAGATGCTGTATCTGATCTAGTTTTGGGAAATGAACCTGATATGGTGTCAGATCTACTGGTCGGAGAGCTTTCTGGAGGCAGTGATCACAACTCTATATCTTTTACAATGGCACTGAAGAAGGATAGGAATCGAGAATTTGAAAAAAAGAAAACAAACATTTAATTGGTGTAGGGGGAAGTACGATTCTATTAGGCAGAAACGTGGTACCATAAATTGGGAGCAGATGTTCTCAGGGAAATCCACTGCAGAAATGTAGCAAATTTTCAGGGAACATTTGCATGCGTTCTGCATTGGCATGTTCAAATAAGGCACAGAAAGGATGATAAGGTGAAACAACCATGGAGCACAAATGAAGTAGAAAATCTAGTTAAGAAGAAAAGAAAAGCTTACGAGAGTTTCAAGAAACTGGGTACTATTTGAGCTGTAGAAGCTTACAGAGGTGTCACTAAGGGGCTCAAGAATGAAATTAGGAGCTAGAAGGGGCCATGAGAAGGCCTTGGCGAGCAGGATTAAGGAAAAACCCAAGGAATTCTGCAAGTATGTGAAGAAAAAGGGAATGAGCCGTGAGAAAATAAGGCCAATCAGAAATGAGAGGGAAACGTGTGCACAGTGCTGAGGAGGTAACCGCGGAACTTAATGAATACTTTGCTTCAGTTTTCACAAGTGAAAAGGAAGTTGGCAATTGTGGAAATGACTCACAGCAGAGTTAAACTTTTAATTGTAGAAATACTTCTCAGCAGGGCTTTGTCAAGTGCAGGTTATGCCTTCCGAGCCTGATGAATTTTTGAGACTCATGCAGAAAGTACTGAGGCATGGGATCTAAGGAGACATTGCTTTCTGGATCCAGAAATGGCTTGCCCACAGAAGGGAAAGTGAGGTTGTAGACGGTTCGCTTTCTGCATGGAGGACGGTGCCATTGCTGTTTCACATTGGATCCGTTCTAAGATCCCACCACTTTCTGAGTTTTATAATTGATCTGGATGAGGAGCTAGAATGGTACGTTAGTAAGTTTGCTGATGACAGAAATAATGGGGGAGTTGTGGGTATTCTGAAGGGTTGTCAGAGGTTACAGGGCGACACCGATAGGATGCAGAACTGAGCTGAAAAATGGCAGATGGGGTTAAACCCAGGTAAATGTGAAGTGGTTCATTTTAGGAGGTCAAATTTGAAGACAGAGTATAATGTTAAAGGTAATTCTCTTGTCAGTGTGGAGGGTGAGCGAAATCTTTGCTCCATGTCCATAGGACACTCAAGATTGTCCGCAGATGGGCAGTACTATTCAGAGAGTATGATGTGCTGCCTTCATCAACGGTGGGATTGAATTCAAAAGCCGTGAGGTAACGTTGCAGACATATAAAAGCGTTGTTAGATCCCACTCCGAGTACTGTGTTTTGTTCTCGGCATCTCACTACAGGAAAGATGTGAATACTATAGAGACAGTGCAACGGAGATTTACAAGAATGTTATCTGGAATGCAGAGATTTCCCTTGGAGAATAAGTTGAGTGAAGGAGACGTTTCCCCTTGTAGGGACGGAAAATGGGAGGTGAACTGATAGAGGTGTATAAGATGATGATGAGACGCATTCATCGTGCTGATAGCCAGAGGCTTTATCCCAGCGCTGGAATGGCTAACATTAGGGGCCATAGTTTTATGGAGCTTGAAAGTAAGTACAAGGGGGATGGCACAAGTAAGTTTTTCAAACAGAGAGTGATGGGTACGTGGAATACACTGCTAGCGATGGTGGCAGAAACGGATACAATAGCGTTTTTTTAAAGAAACTCTTCGATTGGTACGTGAATCTTAGAAAAGGGGATGCGTTAGGGAAATCCAGCCAGTTTCTAGAGTGGATCACATAGTCGGCACAACATTGTGGTCCGAAGAGCTTGTGATGTGCTGTACATTTCTTTGCTTCCATGTTTCTATTAAACTCCTTCTTTGAAGTCTTAACAACTAGCTGTTCAAAGTCCGGCCTTGACCAGGTTTCTGTCGCCGTTATTGCCGTTGGACTCGGTCTGAATCCCCGGCCGCCGTTCCTCTGCCATCTCCTCCTTTTCCGACAGTCAGATGGCGAACTGGGCCAGATCAGCAGGTCAGTGCCCGAGCACCTCCTCGCCGAAGGCTGTAAGAGGTCGATGAGGACGGGTAGGATCTCATAATTCAACCTAGCTCATTATCAGCGACTGATTAATCGGCGTGTTCTGGCAGACAGGTGGTCAGAACGTTGATGAGATAAGACATTGATGAGAATTGATTTCCTGTATGAAGTCCATTTCTGGCCACCCGCTGACAGGAAATATGTTAACAAGACTGGAAAAATACAGCGAAAATCTGCAATAATGTTGTCAAGACTTGAGGCGTTTTAGGGAAACGTTAAGTATGTCAGAACTTCAGGACCTGGACCGCTGGGGAATGGCAAGAGACTGTATAAAGCCAAACGAAATTATGAGGATTATAGATAGCCTAAATGCAAGCAGTAGGTTGTCACTGACATTTGGTGAGACTAAAACAATACGCCAGAGATTAACGGCAAATGATGAAATAGTTAAGCGGACTCGGAGGTGTGGCTTCTACACTCAGAAGGTGCTGACACTGTGGGAAAACTGTCTATGGTAGACACGGGTTCGATTTTAGCATTTAAAAGAAATTTGAATACATATCCGGAAAAAGCGGGTATGGAGGGCAAATTCCGAATGCAATTCCATATGAATTAGCATAATAATAGTTAGGCTACTAGTTGATGGGCTGAAGAGCCTCTTTCTATGCTATAGATCTCCAGGAATATTTGACTCTGTAATAGATCGGGCAGAGTAGGCAAACCACGTTTGAACTGAGGACGTAGACATGATTGTTCACCGGGGAACAACGAGAAGCCCTACAAAAAATGTTTCCCATTTGTGTGATGTTCACTCTGTAATATTCTCTTATCTGAACTGATGACTATAAAGGCGACGGTATAAAATTTATACTTCAACATCTTCTTCACAACAATTGAATAAATCTCTACAACATCTCTTCTCAGGAGAAGTCCAGTAACAATCTGTACTAACTGGCTGCACAGATTGAGATTTTCTTGGAGATGTAAAATGCCGTGATTATTCAAACATACAACATCCAGTGAGAACCAACCACAGTCACTGCGGTTTCCTTTTCACTAATAAGAATCAAGCATCAATGGACATGGCTAAAAGACATGGAACAGTGAACTATTGCTGGGATCAGATAAGTTCTTCGAAATTAAGGCATCGATCTCACTGATACATAGGGTGAATGAGTTTATGTGATTAAATATATTTAATGTGGAAGTACATAAGTGTTTTATCTGGAGGTAATTATATATTTGATTTGAGGGTTAAAGGGAACAGGAACAGGTGAAATCAACATATAATTCTCCGTAACATCCGCCACCTCCAACGGGATCTCACCACTAAGCACATCTTTCACTCCACCCCTCTCTCTGCTTTCCGCATGGATCGCTTCCTACGGGACTCCCTTGTCCATTCGTTCTCCCCCCCACCCCAACAATCTCTCCCCACCGATCTCCCTCCTGGCACTTATCCTTGTAAGCGGAACAGGTGCTACACATGCCCTTACACTTCCTCCCTCACCACCATTCAGGGCCCCAGACAATCCTTCCAGCTGAGGTGACACTTCACCTGTGAGTCGGCTGGGGTGATATACTGCGTCCGGTGCTCCAGAGGTGGCCTTCTATAAGTTGACGAGACCTGACGCAGACTGGGAGATCATTTCGCTGAACACCTACGCTCTGACCGCCAGAGAAAGGAGGATCTCCCAGCGGCCATGCATTTTAATTTTACGTCCCATTCCCATTCTGATATGTCTATCCACAGTCTCCTCTACTGTAAAGATGAAGCCACACTCAGGTTGGAGGAAGAACACTTCATACTCCGTCTGGGTAGCCTCCAATTTGATGGCATCAACATTGACTTCTCAAACGTCCGCTAATGCCATACGTTATTTATTTATATACACACATTCTTTTTCTTTCTCTCCTTTTCTCCCTCTGTCCCTCTCACTGTACCCTTGCCCATCCTCTGGCTTCACTCACCCTCCCATTTTCTTTCTCCCTAGGCCTCCCGTTCCATGATCCTCTCATATCCCTTTTGCCAATCAACTGTCGAGCTCTTGGTTCCATCCCTCCCCCTCCTGTCTTCTCCTATCATTTCGGATCTCCACCTCCCCCTCCCACTTTCAAATCTCTTACTCGCTCTTCTTTCAGTTAGTCCTGACCTCGGCCCGAAACGTCGACTGTACCTCTTCCCAGAGATGCTGCCTGGCCTGCTGCTTTCACCAGCAGCTTTTATGTGTGTTGCAACAGATGAAATGTTGAGTCATGTATAGATTAGTCATCATCGTGTTTTGTAGAAGAACAGTCTTGAGGTGCAAGGTGACATAATTTCACGCCTTTTTAATTGTGCGTTATGTTCAATGTCAACCGTCTTAATGTCAGAAAAGAGAAAAAGTGGGCATCCTAAATCACCGCATTCTACGTTTATTTTAAATAAATATGAAGGACGATGGCAAGTAAAGTAAAAGCCAGAGTATTTGTTTGGTTGAAGTTGCTGCATCCATGAGGTCCTTCTAGGGCATAGTTCTTGCTTTTTTTGTGAGATACATATCAAGGGCATCCTGATCCACGATATCTGCCACTAGTGCATAAGGGGAAGAGACAAATAGAGCCATAGTCAATTTCATGGAAGCAGGAGATGGAAAATGGAGTGAGAGTCGAGCGAGAACAGGTGGGTTCATTTCGGAGAGCACACATATGCCACGTTTAATTCCAATTTTGCCTGCTGTATCATCACAGTGTGCATCATCCCAGGATGAGAAACTAACAAACAAAAAAAAATCCTCATACCTGTATGTTTCACGTTGATCTCTCAATTTCTTGTCCTCAGTGATAGTGATGTACCATGCTTTCTGTGCTAACGAAACATTCCCGTATTGTGGAACTGTAGCTCTGTTTTAGCGGATTCTTACTGCAGCATTTAAACCAGAATCTTTGAAAATTTATTGTGTATGGCAGTGCAGTAATGATGCTGCGGTGTCAAGACATTGTATTAGTTTGGCTTTGAAACTGCAAGCTTTCAACTCTGTGCACATCACCGCAGTAAATAGATGAGTGCTTATCACCCCAGAAAATGGATGTCTGCTTGACTATAGCTGAAAAGTATGTGAAGAAAGGACATCCATTTGTCTATTCATTAAAGAAACACATTCAATGCCAGAGTACTTCTCTAGCAGGGTGGAACACTCCTGGTTTGTGTTACCAGTTGGAACTTACAACATTCGCGCTCCAACTCTCATTTATACAGTATCGTATTTTTACTTCTTTGACAGTATCACGTTACTTTTTTCCTCATATTTCCCTGTTTATTTGACACACAGCTTCGGGGGACAGTACTGGTGTGTAAGTGTGTACGTGTTGGATAATGACGCTAGGGCATAGAAATGCAAGCTGAAATACGTAATGGGTTGAAGGTGAATAAAACTGATATGACTTTGAAATCTGACCATACACCATCGAAGAAGTGGAAGCAGGAGTTCCCCAGATAATGATGATTATTGGCAGAGGATGAGAGAGGGGATCCTGTAGGAGAAGTGGAGAAAGAGAGAATAAGACCGGTATGGTGTAGATATTGCCAGAAGGGAGATGTGCTTGTTCCAGATACTGCCATACGGAATTTTGATCGTGATAAAGTTAGTGATGAGTGCAGCTCATGAAGCAGTCAGGAATACGTTCAGATATTTACGTCTGGTATGGTAAATGCAGGATTGTACATGTGATGAGAAATGAAAGAATAAATAGAAGCAGAGATATTGAGTTCTTGAGTTACGTTTATCAAAAATATTTAAGGCTGGTTACTCAAGACATGGGTGAAATACGATAAAAAGTGGTTTCACTGCTTATCCAACAATTACTATCGGATGTACTAGCGAAATGCTCTGGGAGTGTGTGTTTTCTTTTTTTCTGGTTTGTCGTTGTGTGCACTAATGTTTGAACATGAAATAATTTCAAATAAAATTTGTTCATCAGAATCTATGTTAATTAATAATGGTGGAACGAGTTCAAATGTCTTAATTTATGCAGCATAAGTATTATTTTTACAATTGATTTTTTGTGCAGTCATACAATGGTGATAGGGAAGAATGAGCAACTTTGCCTGCTGGCAAATACAGGGTATTTTTTTTAATCAAGTGAAGGATGTTGTGTTCGTATATATCTTGTGCAGATATAAATCCTGTTAAAAGAATCTTAATTTGGAATTAATTATACTTCGCAGGAACAAAATAAAACAAGGAAAATGGAATTCCAAGTGGAACTTCCGTTTTCCCACGTTTCCACAAGCGCGATTTATTTTTTGCTCTGTAATAGATTGGGAGTGGGACATGGAGAAACATTAACCGGAAACCATAATAAGCAATGTGTTCATAATTCAGCGTCTAGCCCGGTATGTTGTTGAAGCCTGCGAGCTGACTGTCAGCATCTGATTTCTATATGCATTACTTCGTCCTCTTAAGCTCCATCAATCCTTCTGGAGCATAGGCCGCTGGTAGCAACACGCCAGTGTTCGCTATCCTAGATCAATCTGGTGTGGGTCTCATGATCGAAATTGGACCGTCCCTGTGGACTTCACCACATGACGTCCTATGTCTGAACATCCAAGGATACACGGTGAATCGGAAGGATAGGAAGGTAGGCAGAGGGAGAGGCGTGTCTTTATTGGTAAGAAATGATATTAAATCATTAGAAAAAGATGATATAGGATCAGAAGGTGCAGAATCTATATGGGTTGGGCTA